>NC_086157.1:33768946-34989661 GCF_035149785.1 Candoia aspera | reverse complement strand
CTCTTGTCCTTCCTATTCTATTGTTTTCTTCCACTTCCACGCATTGCTTGTTTAAAAATAATTCCTTATCTCTTCTGGCTAACCTCTGGAATTTTGCATTTAATTGAGCATATCTCCCCCTATCACTGTTGCCTTTTGCTTTCCTTCTTTCTTGGGCTACTTCTAGTGTCTCAGCAGACAGCCATTTTGCCTTCTTGGTTTTCTCTTTCTTTGGGGTGTATTTTGTTGCCGCCTCCTGGACAATGTTGCGAACTTCTGTCCATAGTTCTTCTGGGACCCTATCTACTAAGTCCAGTCCCTTAAATTGATTCTTCGCCTCCACTGCATATTCCTTAGGAATATTAGTGAGGTGATATCTAGCTGATCTGTGGGTCTTCCCTAATCTCTTTAGTCTGATCCTAAATTGTGCGGTAAGAAGTTCATGATCGGAACTACAGTCAGCTCCAGGTCTTGTTTTTACCGACTGTATAGATGTCCGCCACCTTTGGCTGCAAATGATGTAGTCAATCTGATTTCGGTGTTGTCCATCTGGTGAAGTCCATGTATAAAGCTGTCTCTTAGGTTGTTGGAAGAGAGTGTTTGTTATGCAGAGTGAGTTGTCTTGGCAAAATTCTATCAGCCTATGTCCTGCTTCGTTTTGTTCTCCCCGGCCATGCTTACCTGTAATTCCAGGTGTCATTTGACTGCCCACCTTAGCATTCCAGTCTCCCGTGATGAAAATAACATCTCTTTTATGTGTGCTGTCCAGTAGGTGCTGCAGATCCTCATAGAACTGCTCTACTTCAGCTTCTTCAGCATCTGTGGTTGGGGCGTATATTTGGATCACTGTGATGTTAGATGGCTTGCCCTGAATTCGAATTGAGAACATTCTATCATTTTTTGGATTGTATCCAAGCACTGCTTTAGCCACTTTACTATTAATTATGAAGGCTACTCCATTTCTTCTGTGGTCCTCTTGTCCACAGTAGTAGATCTGGTGGTCATTTGATGTGAAGTGGCCCAATCCACTCCATTTCAGTTCACTGATGCCCAAAATGTCTATCTTTAATCTTGACATCTCACCAATAACCACATCCAATTTGCCCTGGCTCATAGATCTTACATTCTAGGTTCCAATGGTGTGTTGATCCTTAGAACATCGGATTCGCCATTCACCACCAGCACCATCGGCTGCTAGCCGTCCTTTCGGCTTTGAGCTAGCTGTGTCATCATGTCTGGGGCTAGTTGAACTCATCCTCTGTTCCTCCCCAGTAGTATTTTGACCATCTTCCAACCTGGGGGTCTCATCTTCAGATGGTATATCGACATATCTCTGGTTGTACTGATCCATTTGGTTTTCACGGCAAGAATACTGGGGTGGGTTGCCATTACCTTTCCCAGGGATCGCATTTAGTCTGACCTCTCTGTCATAACCTTCCCATCTTGGGTGGCCCTTCATGGTTTAGCTCATGGCATCATTGAGGTGCTCAAGCTCCAGCACCATGACAAGGTAACGATCCTTTGCTGAAGACAATACAAAATATTAAATTTAAATCTATTTAATGTGCTTGTAAAAGTAATAGATTGAAATGTACATAAGAGAATTATTGTTATATGTGCTTTTTAAAAATCTCATAAGCAGACCCTGACATTTTTATATATACAGATACAAACAGAAATCTCCTCTAATCCTGAGCAAACTAAGATTATGGATTCATCCCACCCCAATGAACTACCTGCAGATCCCTGGTTTTCCACCATAGAAAAGAATGTTCTTATTTCCTTTACTAGCAGGGGAGGGAAGCATAAACATTCCTTTATAGTTGTGTAAACTAGAGAACTGCAGACCAGCACTCTGCCTGCACACTGTATAGCGACTGTATAGATGTCCACCACCTTTGGCTGCAAAGGATGTAGTCAATCTGATTTCGGTGTTGTCCCTCTGGTGAAATCCATGTATAAAGCCGTCTCTTAGGTTGCTGGAAGAGAGTGTTTGGCAATGAAGATGTGGCCCAAATGACTTAGTTGCACTTCCTATCACTAGGACAACACTCTTCTTGCTGCTAGAGACTTCAGTTCTCCTGCTTCCTAATTCCTGGCTTCCATCTTTGTGCTGCCTGTGGTGAAAAGCTGAACATCACTGAGGAAATGCCAAAAAAGCAATCTCTCATATTTCTTAATGATACAGAAATGGGAAGAGGGGGCAAGGCTGATCAGCAGCAGGGCACTGGTGATTGACACTGTTATCTGAGCATAAACAGGCTATCCTTGTTGTGATCCAGTTTCTGAGCAGGCTGTAAATGATCAGAAGAGTCCAGATCAATATTGCCTGAACTTTTAATAGGAAAGGTCTACAGATCCAAAGCCATGCCATATGGAATTGCCCTCAGATGTTTCCTCCTAAACAACACCCATAAATTCACCTAGTACTCTATAAAATAAGGAAATGATAACAATGTAGGCTCAAATTCATAAAAGAACCGGGGGGAAAAAGGCTCAAAAACTAATCAGATGTGAATGGATGTTCTTAAGAATCACAAAAGGATGAGTGTTTGGGAGTTAAAACAATTCTCAACCAGCTTTTAATTCAATGCATACTTTGAAAGACATATGTTGACCTATGTGCTTTGTTAGGCTTAAATAAGAGTACAGGAAGTTATACCCAGAAAGAAAGCTGGAGCACCTGTATAGGTCAATGTTGGTTCATCATGCTTAACTAATTTTTAAGTGACCTCTGATCTCGATTTCCACTGGGCCAGAGGGATTTGTATCTTTCATCCAGAAAACCCTACACCTGTCTTCAATTAATGAAACTCTACTTAACTTTGTTATCCGATCAACCAAACTCACAGAGCTGTGGTAACAATTGTTTTATTATTGTACTGACAAATTATCCTATTAACAACCAGCTACTATGAAAATCAATTAAAATCGCCTGAAATACTCAAATATCATTGGAGGTGCAACTGGGAATAAAGTGGTGAGTTAATGCTATTGTGCATGCAGTTCATAAATTAAATGCAACTAGTTTACTCTAAGCAATTCATATTGATAATTAGAATGCTAAATTATTATGTAATATGCAGAGAAGCATAGTATGGGATTTTGTTTTAATTTATGGACTGAATACCTGTGTGAATCATTTCCAGGGCATTTCAAGTTATATTTCACAAGTTTCTCATTTCCATACTTATATCCACACACTCTCTCTTTCCTACATTCAGAGCACAAATTTCTGGGCTGACTAAATTCTTCCTCCTCCTCCTCCTCCTCCTCCTCCTCCTCCTCCTTTTTTTGTAAAGGCAATTGCAATATTTCCATACTTACAAGAGGAACCTGAAACAGAATACCGCTGTGTGTAATGATCCTGTTCATGGTTAAGGTTGCTTGTTCTACCTTCTTTCAGGACACGTCATTCCATTTTCCCTCCCGCCTCCTGTTTTTAAGTTTCCTGTCCTGTAACAGAGACACTTAGGATTTTGAAACTTATTTTTCCCCCATCGCTTTTGCAATCTGTGCTTCTGGGCATGCAGATTCTTTTATCTCTTTTTTGGCTATAGAGTTGTAATGAAGTCTGAAGCTGTTGTCACTATTAGTGTATAACTAATAGAAACTTTTCAAATTTATTATGTGAATGAGATTGTGATCTTTTAACCTTCTTAATAGGATCAGTCCAGAGCCAGGGTTAGCAATCTCTAATAAGCATACTAAGATCCTCCAGGAATGAAATTACTTCATGAGGAAGAACATGAGAACCTGAATGGTCATGTATCTCACCTTCAGAAACAGTACAGTGGTTCCAGAACCCCAAAGAAAACAACACACCCAAAAGGAAACTTAGCCATGGTGTCACACAACTTAGGAACTGAGCAGAATGAAATATTGCATTAGCAACACAAGAACTAAGGTGTGCTTCAGAAAAGGGCAAGTCACTTGCTGGAAAACTTTGCTGGTAAGGCAGAAAAACCAGGAGATGGTGAGTTCTAGTCCTGCCTTAGTCATGAAAGCTGGCTGGGTGACTTTGGGTCAGTCACTCTCTCTTAGCTGAACCCACCTCACAGGGTTGTTGTTGTGGAGAAAATAGGAGGAGGAAGGAGTATTAGGTATGTTCCCTGCCTTGAGTTATTTACAAAAACAATAATGGCAGAATTTAAAAAAAAAATCCAAGCTTTTTAGTGGTGATAGTAGAAAATGAGGGTGGTGGTGGTGGTGGTTAGAAACTCCCATCATGTGATTTATGCCATTGCAGAAGATGTTTTATTTATTTAAAGCAGCCATACCCCATCTGTTATCTGGAGGGAGGTGACAAAAATTTGTCAGGGGCTAGCCATCAGTTGCAGTATGCACCACATGAAAAGAAAGTCAAGTGGCATCTCATTGGGAGAAAGGTCTGTGGTTTCAAGTGAGAAAATGAAAGGGGTTGATCATGAATTGTGGATTGGAAGAAACTGATTATTAAAGATGAAAGTCCCACCTTATTGTCAGGGATAAAATTGGTTTCTTTCCTAGTTACTAGAAACTGCATTTAAAAACCACAAGCCTGTGTAAGTTTTTTCTTCTCATATTACAGTGCTCAGAGGAGTATACAAAATTCTCCCTATAATAACTGAATTACATTTGTCCTTGAGCACTTTTCCTGATGGTTATGTGGGAAGACCTTCTATGTCCATCTTTAGCCTATCTGACATTGTCATCATCATAATTGCATAAAAGGTATGGGATGTGAAGTTATGGAATATGAAGCTTAGAGGAGTAACTTTGAGGGAATAAATGATAGGAAGAGAAAGAGTTAAACAGTATTTTCTCCTTCAACAGCTTGCAAAACAGCAAGTTCTTGGAGAAAGATATGCACAACTGCATTGAGTTTGATCTACAAAGTATAAAGATTTAGCACAAGAGAGTATGATCCTCCGTTTGTTATTCAAATAGCACATGCAGTTGCCTAATTAAAACCTTTCCATGGTTTGCAGAAATCCATATTACTCATGATGCACTAAAAGATGTACATTTGTTTTCCCCAGATCTTCAAAATCCCTTTGTTCAGCAGCTGGCGTCAGAACTTTCTGACATAACAACTGATTGGAACTACTTTCTTGAACCACCACAGGAAAGACACTGTGATGTTAGACTTCTCTCATGGCAAAATGGCTGACACTATTCCAGGCTGTAGATGGAAAAGCATTTTTTTTTCAACAGTCAATGCTGTAAACAAAATTACCTTGAAAAATTGTACAGGTAGGAAAGGCTTGGATCAAAAGTGCCTGAGTGGATCTTGTCAAGAGTTGGTAGTCATCTCATTTTGTAACTGTATTTGAAAAATGTACTGTATATGCCATCTATTGGTGGCATCTTACAAAAATATAATAATAATAATATTAATAATAATAGTAATATTATTATACAGGAATTAAATCTAACCCATTACTAAATGGAATCACACCTACTTACCTTCCAAGTCTTCTGTATCATCCAAATCCTACTGACAATTGCATGACATGTTAAAGAATTATCTATAGTATATATCTTTGCAATATTGAATATTTTTAGCACAAAGTTTTCTTGAGCTTCTGTTTCAATATGTGGCACAAGAAGAAACTATTTATATCCAGTGTGTGTACAGTATATGTATATGTTAATAATTGCTACAATATGAAAGTGCTTTGGGATTTATTTCTGCCCTCTCTGAAACCATCTTGATACTAAGAGCAAAATAAAATGATACCTATTTTGTGTTACTCTATAAAATGATATTCAACAAGTATGTCTTAAAATATTAGTGGAAGCATGATAAAGCAGTGCCTCAGCAAGAGAAACACATATCTTTTAATATTTTCCCTCAAGAATATTACCTTTAATGGAATCTTGTATCCTTCCTAGAATAACCCTCTTCCCCTAACATCTTCACTTTCTGAGTGTTAGAAAAGGCAGGTATTTCATTGCAGAGAGGGAACATCAAACAAATGTATTTTTGGCAGCCAAATATAAATTTGACCCCTTGTGAATGGTCATTTAAGGATATGGCAGAAAGACACACGTCTGAGATGTTCTTCCTTTTCAAAGCAAGAAGCAAAGTCAACTCTGAAGAAAGTGGGAGATAAGTCCTTTATGAAACCTTGATCTGGATGCTTCCAGCCATATTGGTTTCACATGTATGATCGTAACATAATGTGGAATTCTTTGAGAATAGAAGTATGTAAGTCAATTAAGTATGTGAACTCAACAGCATGGCATACTGTGATTTATAGTTTTTGAGAACATTCACTGCTGGAGATTCATGAGTACAAATGCTTAGTAGGTGGCTGCAAAACCTCAAAATAGAACAGACCCTGCCATCAGACCCTTTCATGAGCTATCCTTCTTTCTTCCCTTCCTTTGCTTGAGAAGAAAAGCTTTTGCATATATGTTTTGAATCTTAGAAGGTAGCAGCTCTCTGTCTCTGAATGGCATGGAAGCATATAAAGGCAGGCTGCAATGAAATATTTCTGGACACCAAACAATCCTATGTGATTCTTTATGACAGTGCTAGTCTTGTGTAAGTGTAGAAGTCTTGAAGAAAGAGGAAAAAACATAGGCAAAGACCAATCTAGTAGAAGCCTTGGGCTCTTCCTTCTCTCCACTGGGTTGTTACCAGCATTCTCTTATGGAAAAGACCTCCAAAGAGAGAATTAGGAAGGCCGTTTCACTGGACTTTTTACCAATTACCTTATGGAAAATATCTGAGAAATGTCTTTGTCTTAAAATCATATTTGTTGGATTTTTATTTATAATTGTTTATATTCTTCATAAGCTACTTAGGGAGGATTGTAATTCTGAAAGGCCAGATACAAATATTTGTAATTAGCACCCAAAACAGATCTGAGAATTAGAGGGTTTAATGAGGTATTAAACTGATTGGCTGGTTACCCATAGAGTATGCATGTCAAAAAACGCTATTACAATCCTTTATCCTCATTTTCCATTTATGGAATAGAAGTTGCAACATTGTAACAACCCCCAAAGCATCACAAAATCCATAAATTCTGTGAGACAGTTTGAAAAACTATACGCATTTTGCGGCCACCTGATTCAATCTGTTTCAAAGCAGATCCTTGCTTCAATTTGTGAACCTGTTTCAGTGGGGTGATTTAAAGTTTTGTCG
The DNA here is from genome assembly GCF_035149785.1 of Candoia aspera. NCBI lineage: Eukaryota > Metazoa > Chordata > Lepidosauria > Squamata > Candoiidae > Candoia > Candoia aspera. The sequence goes on along the minus strand of NC_086157.1, from coordinate 34,982,544 downwards.
AATCAAAGTGTTCCTTTTAATAGCCACATTGGGAGGGAGGGGGGAGTGTCAAAATCTTGAAGATAGTGGGTGCAGTGTCATGCTCCAAACCCTGCCTCTTCTGTATGAGTGTCAGTATTGTGCAAATTTTGACACCTACTACTGTAGATGTCATCCCTGTGAACATTTGCAGGGGGAGGAAATGACAACACATATGTCATGATCTCATCATGCAGATGATGCAACTTACATATTTGCGTCAGACATCATGATGCAAATTATACAACCATGTAATCATATTTATGTCAATGGCATAATGACTCACATGTCCTCATTTTGATGTCACTGTGGCTTGTAATGGACCCCTTCACCAAGCGAAGCTTTGCATAGCCCTCCTGTTTAACTTCTTTGTATGTAATCTGGAATTGGAATTAACTGTGAAATAGTCAAAACTAAGAAGATACCAGAGTTCTCAGGCAGGCAGAGAAGAGCTACAAAAAGGTCTCAGTACAGGAAGTTGAATATAACATATTGTGAGAATCTTCCTTTTCCTCCTGGGTTGCTGACTCAAACTGGATAAATTTGGTTTAAAGTCAGGGGGAGACATTTTTGTGGTTTTAGGAGATGGGCATATCATAAATGCTTGTCTGATTCAAAGTTCAATATGAGGCAAGCTTTGTAACAATCACCTCTTTTTTCAACTTTTGGTTGCAAGCCACAAGAGCTTAGTTGCCACTTATGTCTGTGAGTACCATAGCAGCGAGAAGGGCACAATGTTCAATATAATTTGTGTCACACTTCGGCTTCTTGTAGAGTAATTTCATAAAGTTGAACTTTAGTTGCAGTCATAGACCAGCTGTCAACAAAATGCACCATTTCAGAGGAAGAAGCAAAATAGAAAGCAAATACAGTAAAAGGGGGAAAAAAAGAACAATTGAGTTTTAAAAATTCACAAAAATATATGAACTCTTGCTAATTGTGCTAAGAATATATGAAATAAATTGGGATGTGTAAATGGTTAATATTTAATGATTGGAAAGGCTAACCAGTTGCTTCCCTGAGGTGATAATAACTTGGCTACCTTTCTAGATATTTGTGAAAACACATTGGACAAAAGGAGGTGAGTTTTCTCCACATCGGCCCAGCCAGAGCAGTTTAACAGCAAGAGAGTTATTAAGTCTGAGTGCCAAGCTGTGTAAAATAGGCAGCACAATAAGACATGTGAAACAGATTTGATATCCCCCAACTGGCAGAGATATAGTCTCTCTTGTATTGGAATGTTGTTATATCTCCCTTCTGCTAACAGAGATGGCAAAGTATTAAAGTATTAAATCTACTAATACAAATGACACAGTATTAAATCTCACCAGGCAGAATGCCTTCTGGTGCAGCACAAATGATACGCTAATTAAATAATTAGCTAAAATGAAAGGACGTCCATCCAGACCACTCCCATAATAAAGGAGGGGGGGCTGTGCTCTGAGCATTGTGAAGTTCAGTGTTGAAAAATCAGTTTGGACACTCGTTTATTCATTTCATTTCATAATATTATTTTTATTTTATCTTATTATATACTGTATGTTCTGATTTATTTTTCAGTCCTACCATACTCATTGTTTTTCTGTTATATACAGTATATAGATGTACAGTATGTAACAGTTCTACTATTAGATATTTTACTGTCTGTAGCCTTATGGCTGTAATAAACTGATTTGGTTTGATTTGATTTGAGTGTTAAAGACTTTCTTCAATTTGAAGTTGGCTTTCTTGAACCCTATTGGTGTTAAATATAGGGTTGAAAATCTGTAGTATCTAAGATAAGTTCAGAGTGTTCAGGAGTTTTGGATATTTATAAAAACAAATCTGGGAACACAAAGCAAAAGATTAATCACTTTGGCTTTTCAGATGTTTATAGCAGTTGTGTGTAGTTACTGCCTCTACTTCCTGTAAAACAAAGAATTGCAACAGCAATCCTATGAGCCCCATCACTGACAGTTTTTGAGTGTTCCCTCCAGGCAATCGAGGATTGAAAGTTAATCCCTAGATACTTAAAGACATTGGTTTGTGATGTTCTTTATTTTCCAGTGGTAGGTATGACTTGCAAGGCTTTTGATGAAGGCTACAACTTTTGTATTAGGGTAAAGAAGGGACTGAAAAGGATTTGTTAGCCAGGTTAGGAGGGTTGAGGTTCCTGTTTCCAAAACTTGAATGGATAATTAATTCAATATTAATTGTAGAATTTAATATAAACATGTTAAAAAGGAAGATAAGCCAGTATGCAGGAGTCTTGCTTACCTTTTTTGGAATGGGAATTGGCACAGGAGTATATCTAGTTTCCATTAAAGTATTTCTTTAGCATAATAAACAAAAGTAGGAGTCATCAATCAATACAAGAGGTTGAGAACTTCTCTCAAAATCTTTCTTTGGGAATTGAATTTAATAGTGCCCTTAAAATGAGGAATATGACATACAGAGCACCTCTTAAGAAGTCAGTGATTTTTTTCACAAGGTGAATGTTTGAATGTGGATCACCTTGGCCTACATCTAGAGCTGTGCAGCTTCCTTGTTATGAAGGCAAAATCTGAGCAAGAGAAATAGACGTTTCCTTATTAACATGCAGAATATATAAACAATAAATAATCTTAACAAAAATAATGTTGGCCACAATTGTCCTTCACTCTCCTTCTCCACACAAATGCAGAAGGCAAACAGAACAAGTTTTATAAGGATTTTAAACTTTACATATTAAGAGACTTCATTGGTTTCCACAGTTTGGTTTATTAACCCAACAAAAATCCAGTGGCTCAAGGAAGTGCAGTAACATGCAATCATGTGAAGTTAAACAAATTTTAAAAGTGGATTTATTTTTTCATAGAAGTGCCTGTTGATTAACTAATTAATTTTAAAAGCCACCTTTCAGTATTGCTAACTATCAATTTATTATTATTTTTTAAAGTGCCAAATGCACAAATAAACATTTAAAATAGATTCTTTTTTTTAAAAAAGTTTAATGATGAGACTCTAAAGCCAGATTATTATGTATCTCAAAGTCAGGAGAAGGTTAGGACTGGCTTTGGATGCTTGGTTACATCTTCAGCTGGTTGAATAAGATGGTATGAACTAGCCTGAACTAGGTTTTTTTTTAAGAAAATAAACAAGTGGAGTCCCAGTTTGGCATAGTGGCTAAGGCATCAGGCTAGAAACTGGAAGACCGTGAGTTCTAGTCCTGCCTTGGGCACAAAGCCAACTGGGTGACCTTGGGCCAGTCCCTTTCTCTCAGCCCTAGGAAGGAGGCAATGGCAAACCACTTCTGAAATCCTGCCACGAAAACTGCAGGGACTGGTCCAGGCAGTTGCCAGGAGTCAACACCGACTCAAAGGAACAAACAAACAAACAAAAGTGTCTGTCATGGATAGAGATAATAGTCTTTTTACTGACTTGCTGTTGAAGTTTCCTGCTTGAGATCCTTTGGGCACTTTCTTATATATAACAGATTCAGTGTGCAGTTTCAGTTGATTTCATATTTATTTCCACAAGGTTTCTACTGAAAAATTTCTCACTAGATTTTTCATATAAAGAAACCTGATACTTGGAATATAGGATGTTGTTTTATACTAATTCAGATCACTGGTCTACTAAGTTTGAGATTGTTCTTTATGATTGGCTCCAGGAGATTAAATTCTGGTGGATAATTTACATGACTGACATTCATTATCTGATTTATAGGACTTATGGGCACTTCCTACAAATTGGTTCACATACAAACAACAGAATTTTAGATTATTTTCTACTCTAGATCTTCTTCCTCAGGCAGCAGACCTTGCTTCTATATATTCTGCCTAGAGTTTCTTGGGACTGAGATGAGTAATCTATCTAATAAATAAATTTGTCTTGACTAAGTCATCAACAATGATCAAACTACACAGATGCTGAGAGATAGCTATTTTGGGGTTGCATGGTAGGTGGTATGAAGTGAATCTCAACTAGAAAGATGTGTATATAAGACATTATAGGAGAACATTAAAATTAAATGCCTTTACCATGTTTTTAATTCTTTATTCAAATTGGTTGCATTTCTTTATGCATTATTTATTCTTCACTCATTCTGTTCTTTGTTTTTTAACAGTTTGAGAAGTTCTGGTATGTACTCCTCTATGAGTAATTGTTGTTATATATTATATTAGTGCTTTTGAGTCAGTCTTGACTCCTGGAGACTGCTTGGTTTACCATTGCATGCTTCCTAGGGCTGAGAGAGAGTGACTGGCCCAAGGTCACCCAACTGGCTTTGTGCCTAAGGCAGGACTAGAACTCTCAGTCTCCCGATTTCTAGCCTGCTGCCTTAACCACTACATCAAGCTGACTCTTTGTGTGTATGTGTATGTGTATGCATATGTGTATGCATTGTGTATGTGTATGTACATGTGTGTGTGTGTATATTTACATTCCCATAGGTGATATGAACATAAGTCAAATTTACATTTCACAGCTGAAATCCCTGTTCCCTACACACAGTCAGTATGATATAACATCAAAAGAACAATGATGAATTTGATCTCTGGAATATGAAATACTATACATTATCCAAGACATTGCATAATGATGACTTCAGGGATGCAGATGTAGCTAAGCACACCAGTTTCACAATGTTTCTTTGTGTGAAAGCAGAAAATTAAGTGAAGGAATGAAACTGGACAAACTTTTGAATTCTCAGGTAATCTTTGGAACTGTAAAGCTAAGCCTGATTTTTCAAAGGGGTGAATGGGGATCCTTAAATAGTTCAGAATTTAAATAGGTTTTTTTTTTAAAGAAAAAGAATATTATCTGAACTCTGTGGAACAGAGAAAACTAGCCATAATTCCTTTTGCTGAACAATGTTAATGAACAATATAGAATATGTATTTTCTAACTGATGTATGATGAGATGGGTGAAAATTTTGGCTGAGATTTCTGAGGGCCATTCAAGCTGAGACTGGGGGTGAAACAAAGATTCCCTCCAAGAAAAGAAAGTCATAGAAGGAACATTTTTTATCCACCTACCCTCTAAAAATTGTATTCTGAATATGACAGAAGAGTCATGAGGTGGGGTTGGCATTGGAAGAACAGGGAATTGCCCCAAACTGGGTTTCTAAGCCAAGAAGGTAAATTAAGGAGAAGCAAGACAGAGAATCTTCAGACAAGGCATAGCAGATCAGAGGATAGAAAAGTGGATGTCAAATGTTCTATGAACTTTCTATGAGTTTCCTTAAGGTCTTCCCTAAGAGTTTTTTCAGCTGTTTCTTTGATGCAACAGAAATTGTTCTTTGTTCAGGTTGGTGCTTCTCAGTAAATACTGTATGATAACTATACTCACCTGGTCAGGACTGGGTTTTAGCATTAGAAGCAGGAATCATATATAAAATGGTTGGCATCACAGAACGTGTGTGCAGAGGCAGATTGGAGTTGAAGGATAAGGCCATATGGAAACTTCCTTCCCTTTTTTGCCCCATTCCATATCTCCACTCGTTCTTATATATATTAATAGCAGAGCCATATGCTCCAGTCATCACAATTAATTGGATTTTTTGCTCCTTCAAACTGTTAATATGAGATGTTTATGAAAATATGTAACAAATAATTACAATGAAAACAGTGTCTAATAAAGATGAAGAGGATAAAAACCCTCATGAATTTTTAACCTGAAAATAAAAGACCATTATCAGGACTTAATTATATCATCAAATATTTAAAATTGCCTCCCATACTAAATTCTATTTGTATTTAATATTTATTTATTTTTTTAAAAAAAATATTGTCTATAACATTTTCACAGTGTTGAGAAAAAAAGAAAAGAAAAGCAATGTTATCTGCATTGGCTGATGTATTGGGCTGAATTAATAGCCTTTGTACCATACCAAAACTTTCTGTAACTACTGAGACACCACCTATTAATATTATACCATAAGTTTTATCTGGAAACTGGAAGCACTTTGCAAAGGATGTGGATAATTTTAAATATTGTGGTTCCTCTGTAGGGGCAACTAAACAGCTTTTCATGTGATAGAATAATAGTTCGAAATGCCTTTCCATATGTATTGCTTTAATCGTATTATTAAAAAATTAAACCCCTTGACCTATTTTCACACCTTGAATGCAACTAATTAGAAGCACACAGCAAGGAATTTTGAAATATTAGATCCACTCAGTTTTTGGTTGTCTTTATAGACCTATGGAGCTATGGCATATGGTTCCCAAAAATATGCTTTCCTCATCATCCTGTAGGTGAAACATGGTAAGTATCACAATGCCTATGGAGGTTTTTCAGGTAGATTGTTCTGCAAGTGTAATCATGTGTCAGCTGGAAGAATAACATATACATATATCTGGAGGATTGGCCTATAATCTATACATTCTAGTGAATTCTTTCATATTCTTGGAAGCCATGGGTTCCAAATGGCTGAGTAAAGTAAGACCATGGCTTTAATGATTACATGGGCCACAATTTAATTCTACCATTTCATGACTAGATGATGCCAACAGTGTGTTCAATTGAGAAGTTCAGTTCGTACATATTATATCTTTACTTTTCATTCTACTTCTCCTTTGAAGGACCTCAAACTTCCTTCTGTTTTCCTGTTATGGTTCAAAGGCTATGACCAGGAGGTCTGGGACCAGAATCCTTTTCCTCCATGAAATTTCACCATATGCAATCACGTCATAAATGTTGGATAGTGCTTCTTGGAAGGTATCCAGATGTTACTTTATGGGGTTCAAAACAGAATTGAGCTCATGGACCTTTGCACTATAGATGACTATATACAGTGTATTAGCTTTAGGAGCTATCCAGGTCCTACAGATACCATTCTGATTGTTTTGTAGAAGAAGATTTCAAAGTCCATTTTAAATAAATATTTTTAAAAAGTATGCATTATGCAGAGTTGCAGAGAAGTTAAAAAAATCCATAATTTGGAAATAATGAAAGAGAAATTGGAATCAAACTTAATGTACTTTTCTTTTGCCATACAAGAGTATAACTCCTTTCTAACCTTCCCAATACATGTGGGGAAATGTATGCTCGTATACAACACAGCTTTTCAGATTCACTTAGGAACATGTCCCAGTGTGTTTAGTATTTTTATTCCTAGACAATATTTTATAGTTGTAACCTTAGGCTGCAGACAGAAACACAATTACTAGGAAATCAACCTCACTGAATACAGAAGTAATTTTTAATAAAAGGTTAATATAGGACTGCACATTATGCACATAATGCATCAATGTATTGATGGTTACATGCATCTGACCTGAGAAGGCTAAAAATAAGCATCTTTCTTTTCTTTTATTGTTTTTACTTGACTTTAAAACAGAATGTACAATTAACTATGACTTTAGGTGTGTCTTTAGATGTCACTTATTCTTTAACTTGTACAAGAGAATTTTATAGGAAAATACTAGATAGACAGCTATATAGATAATAATATGTTATATATGTATATTACATTATAACTCATCATAGATAATCTAATATCTATCTATCTATCTATCATCTGTCACATTATATATTGCATATGCAAATCACAGTACATTTTATGGTACATAAACATGTAATATTATATACACATACATGAACAGATACATAAAGACATAAGAAACCAAAGTTAATTCATCACAACTTTCACATCAGCCTTTTGTCAGGGATCCGGCCAGGCCCATCACATTATCTGTTTGACTCACTGAGTCACTCTAGCTAATAGAATTTTGCCCTATGTTTGTTGTTGCCATGGCAATGCAATATTATCAGGCATGTCATGTTCACAGATCAGTAGCAGCAGTGCTGCTGCAGACACACAACAGCTTTCAGCCTTTGACCATAAACAGGAATTCACTCCACAGTCAATCTGTCAAAAAGGAAGTCGGCTGTGGTGAAGAAGCACCGTGCCAGTAACTACTAGCCTTTTCCCTTCTTCTTTGTCAGGGCAGGGCTATTATCATTAAAATAACCTTGAATCGTCATGAATTCATTCATTCACAAATATTGTCAAAGAAGGTGCAATAGTTCAAGAGAATCCATAGGGTCAAAGGGAGGACTAGGTTTAAATCTGTGCCTATTGAACCTGGAAATGACATAGGCTCTTAGGTATAATCTTATTCTTACCATAGCAAATCAAGCTGTGTTGACTGGCACCAATGTCCAAGGTCATTCAGCAGCGTGAAAGGTTACGAAAAGGAAAGGGGTCATATCCTTTGTAGCTCTGCTTTGAGAAATAAACTTAGGGATGTGTGGGAATATTTTAGAAAGAATAGCTATCTCCCCCCTTCTTCTCTCAACCACAGTGAAAAGCAAATCCTGTCAGGAATCTATAGAAAACTTCAGGTAATTTGCCTTCAATTGTAAAATTTCCTTTATTTCCAATGCTGAACAACAGCTGTTCTGCAATATTTCACATCATTCAGAAAAAAAATTATTGCTGCTCTGTATAAGGATTTGATGTAAAATGTTGAATAAAATACCACAGATTTTAATTGCTTGTGCAACTTTGATAAAGGTTTAATACACTGAATAGTTATTCATTATTTCTATAACTTAAAGTCTGATTTTAAAGTTACAAAGAATAGTTAAAGCATGCTGTTTTGCTCTTCAGAACTTTTACTAGATCTTCCTGACAATCAGTTTAGAACGGTTTTATTTCCTAGAACTGCATCACATTTAAAAAGTAAACTGCAAAGTTGTATTATTAAAATTCTTGAGAGACTGAATTGATTGTTGTCAGCTAAATGCTACCAAGTCAATCACACATAATCCCATTTCTTTCAATGAGATTATTTGAGAATAAATAGCTGGAGTGATGGTTAGACTATTCAATTAAGGGTTAATAATTTGAAAGGACTGCATTTTTTTCTCTTTTGCAAATCCTCATTTTACCTACAGTAATAATTAGAATTCTAGATATTCCACCAATAAGAAACTGTTATCGCAAATTAGAGTTTTTATTGCATCTAGAGCTACAGATAGTTATACAGAGGAACCCAGTGAAACCAAAGTGCATTTATTTCAGAGTTACGCTGTAAATCTGACTGAAATGGGATGCAAGCTTATTGTTTACAGTTTTTATATGATAAATCAGGGTCACAGCTGCAGCTTCAGAGCACCAGCCTCCCATCTTTCCAGCCTCCTACTTGAACCTAAGTATCAGCAATTTTCAGGGATCATAGGCAGAGATTTTTCCCACTCCTACCATCTGACACCTTTTAAAATAGTCCACATATTGCTAAGGCTCTAAAAACTAAGACTCAGTATGGTTTCAGAAACAAATGTTGCATTTAATATCCTATATATTTAAGATCCATTTGCTGATTTTGTTATACCTGATTGTGCCTCATTTTATTCCAGCAGCCATATTTGACATTTTGAGAGCATGTTGTGGATATTCAAAGAAAATGTCTGCCAAGGGCAGAGGGCTTGCCCTTTTACAAAATGACAAGACAAGACAAAACAAGGCTTTGTTATAGCTAAAGATCAAGCACCAAGATTAACATAATGTAGCAAATACAGAAACATACATACCATACCTCTTTAAAAGTCCTTCTGTTTCTTCCAAGCAATGCATATTATTTCTTGTTCTCACTGATCCAGTCTGCAGTTTTATAAAACTGTAAAACTCCATCTCCTGCCTGGAACATTCCTTTCAAAAGGCAAAAGTGGTATTGCATGGGAATCTCTGTAAAACAGGAAATGTAAAAAGTCATGATTCATCATTTCAAAGTCTGACATGCAAGGAGAAATGCCACACGACAGCAAGGCATTTAGCTGAGCCAAAATTAAAACCTGACAATGCTTTGTTGTTGTAATTTGGGAGAAGTAATTGGCAGAATTAAAGTTATTATTAGCTATTTCTATATATAAATGATTGGAAATTTGGCTTCTGTCTTTTCATAGATCCGAATCCCAAATCCATTGTTTAATGGATCTACTAGCACAGTAGGCCATGCAAAATGTTAATTTCAGATAAGAAGTTGTACAATCAGAGCTTTTCCTCCACTGACTTTTTAAAAATTGCCTTATATTTGCTGTTCAATAATGATGATACTAAGTCAATTATAGTGAACCTTCATTTTAAACATGAATTAAAAAGAAACTGTTGGGATGCATTGGGAACAAATATGGATGGTAAAAAGTTGAACTTCAACACTGCAAGTTGGCTATCAATCAAACCTTTTTTATGGAATGCTACAGTAAAATATATATAAAACTATAGTTAATAATAAAGCTAAGGAGTAGACATAAAATACAATAAAATTATATATATATTAATATAGTAACAATAATACAGCTAACAGATAGAAGAAGTGACAGAGAAGCATTGTGCTCTCTACGAGGGTAGTTCTTTAACATGGGATAGATGTATGTCTTCCGAGATTCCCGGTAACGAAAGCAACGAAGGAGCAGGTAACTATGTCCCTGAGAGGAATAAACTTGTGTTCCTTAAAATATCTTTGTTTCCATTATCTCTAAGGAGCTGGAATATAAAGGCCATCACTTATATAAAAGAGTCTTGTGCATTGAGTTAAACACTTAGCATGAACATTTAAACCAAATCACCTGACTTGATTCCCACTGATTTTCTATTATCTCTCTCTCTTTCTCTCTCTCTCTCTCTCTATCATCTCACATTTAGATTTTTCCATCCAATAAGACCATTGCTTAAGTTTTTGGTAATATACTGATAGGTGCTTGTCCATGCAAAATGAGGCAAGGATCCACAAAGTCCTAGTAAGAGAACAGCTACATAAATGGATAGGTAAGGGCTTGCTAGTGAGCACAGGCGATGGTAAGCCAAGTTGGAGAGACTTGGATTAATATATGAATTCATAGAGAGATTTAATAGCAGGGGTGACAAAATGGACCCCTCTTCAGTCCTTCAGGGTAGCAATTTATGTATGTATGTATATTCATTCCTAGGAATTATTGCTCCAGTTCCCTCTAGGGACTGCTTCTGGATCTAATTCAAGGCAGCTTAAGTCAACAGAAGTTGGGGGGAAAGGATATTTTTCAGCAAGATGGTCTAAAAGGAACCCTTGGTCCACAGTAACTAAGCCCTTGGCCTGCCCTAACTCTTTCTGTATATCTGTGAGAAGGTTCTAATTTTTTAGCAAGAATTTCCTGTAAAGGTATATTGCACATAGCATATTGATGATGCATAGTGCACTAATTGGCCTGTGGTTTGCAGAATTGGATTTCTTCTCTTTCTTATTTCATGGGAAAACAATTCATAGTGAGATGTCATTCTGGTTCCTTTTTTTAAAAAAGTCTACTACAAAATTTCATATGCACATGTTCCCTGATGTACAGAATTTCTGTATGCCATTTCCTCTAATTACTTATTGTCTATATACTTTCCTTTGAAGTACGCTAATTTGAAACATGCATTTGGGCAATATCCTTTGAAAAACTTGTAAACATTAATACATGCTTTTTTTCAATACAAATAGTTGTAACTGAGTTTTCTACATGGGGTTCAGACACATCCTCTCCTCATTTAGCAACTGCAATCTGTTCCTTAAATCAGAAGCGAAATGGTTGCTAAGAGAACACGTGACTGAGAGAAAGAGAAAGAGACGCTGCAAAGATCACTAGTTGCTGCCATCTCACTTAGATAAAGTTCTCTCGCACGCTGTCCTGTGCCTGACCTGCTTTTCCCCCCCTAATTTGCCCCCTTGCAGGGTGGAGAGATTGCTTAAACAAGCTATCTCTTCGTTAGCTGCTTTTCTCCACAGCACAGCACACCCCTAAAAAGTGCTAACCGCAAGTGAACAAGCTCTCTGTGACCTTAATTAGATTATTAGAACCTTCCAGCCTGCTCCTGCTGCTGCCTGAAACTGATCAGACCTTAATCAGTTTCACACTGAAGACTTTTGGTATCATGCTCATGAAATTTGGTCATAAATATATGCATTGGTCGTTTTTTTTTAAATTATAGGTAGTCCTTATTTAACAACCACAATTGGAACTGGAATTTAGGTTGCCAAGCAAAGTGGTCATTAAGTGAATCTGACCCGATTTTATGACCTTTATTATTGTTAAGCGAATTGCCACAAGCATTGAGTGAACCAAGTGGTTGTCAAGCAAATCAAATGGTTTTCCCATTGATTTTGCTTATCAGAAGCCGGCCAGGAAGGTCAAAAATGTTGATCACATGACCACAGGACGCTGTGATGGTCATAAATTCGAACTAGTTGCCAAGTGCCCAATTGTGATCACGTGACTGTGGGGATGCTGCAACAGTCATAAGTGTGAGGACCGGTCATAAGTTGTTTTTTCCAGCACTGTTGTAAGTGTGAACTATCACTAAATGAATGGTTGTTAAGCAAGGATTACCTTTACTGTCTATTTCCAAGTAGTTGCTAAATGAGGTAGCTGCTAAATGAGAAGTGGCTGTACATTGTCACAAATAAAAGTTTTGTGCCGAGAAGTCACTCTTAATATATGTGATGTTGGTAGAAAATCCAACTCAGGGATTCAGTCTCTTCTGGAAAAGAACTGTGCTCCTTTGAATTGAGAAGTGTGTTGTGTGCTCATGATCCTGCATTTTCCTTGTACAATCAGATGGCTGCAGTGGCAAGAAGCATTTACTCTGTGTTCACTGTCCAACCTTGGGTACATACCTTGCTTATGTCCAGGCCAAATAAGTGCAAGATCCCTTTGAAGATCATCCCAAAGTTTCAGTGATGATGTTAGCTCTGTGAGGTTGTCCAGACTAGAAGCACAACCAGGAGTACTAGCTCTATTGTGATTGTAAGATTACATTAAGAGAATCTTGCAAGACTGAAAGCATTTCTCTCCTCCTTTCCTTTTACTCTCCTAGGGACAGTCCCTTCTGAAATGTTTCCCACACCATCCGCCCTTCTGTGGGCTGAGCATCTCTTACATGCTGGTTGTCCAGTCTGCAGCTCTTCCTCCTGTCTCCCAAGGTCCTTCCCACAGACCATTACAGTTGGCTCAAAGTTCAGCAGGGGCTAATTGGGGCATGAAAGATCATGTGAAAGATCTGGATGCCAAATGAGTTACAACTCAAATATATGAGAAAGTACTTTTATTGTTATGAATTTGCATAGATATAACGATTAAAGCACCAGGCTATAAACCAGATGACCGAGAGTTCTAGTCCCGCCTTAGGCCTGAAAGCCGGCTGGGTGACCTTGGGCCAGTCCCTCTCTCTCAACCCAACACACCTCACAGGGTTGTTGTTGTGAGGAAAAGAGGAGGAGGAAGGAGTATTACGTATGTTCGCCGCCTTGAGTTATTTATAAAAATAGTAAAGGCGGGATAGAAAATCTAAAAAAAATAAAAATAAAAATTGCTTACAGAGACCTGCTTACTGGGTAAGTTACTTCTTACAGTAACTCCAAACTGCAGGACAAACCATACCTATTCTCCCAAGGAGTAATAGCATAGGGAATTTCAGGATGGAACCGCCACTGCCAAGGCAGAGAGACAGTGAGTTGGAAGGATATTGCTGCGGGAACCAGAGATGGGTTCAAAACAAATTTTGATGTGAAGAAAGTGTATTTGGCAGTGAAAGCAAGTACCAGGTAGAACCTCATGGCTGAAAACTAGTGCCAAGTGAGAGTTATTCTTAGGGAACTGAACGAAAACTCTGGGGGAAGAAGGCACATGAAACACAAAGACCAAAAGTGGGCCACTCCTCCCAAAATAAAGGGAGTTCCCCATATCACATAACTGGGGAAAAGGTAAGTCTAAATCTTGGAGAAAAGGCTGGATATCAATAAAAGAATAAATATTTCAGGATCCATCAGACATTGGAGGAACAGATGGATGCCTAAACTTGGTGGGTTCCGTCCAATGTACTTCTCCCTGAGTAACTTATCTAGATGTGGAAAATATCAAGCCATTTAGTATATGTGGCCAAAAAGGAGCATTGAATAGCTGTGTTGAGTGAGGCATTACTATTTCCACTCCAAACATTTTCAGATTCATCCTTTTCATGTCCTGAGTTCTATTAAACCCTCTTTCTATATCAGTTCACTATTCCTCCACCTGCATTCCTGGTCTCCAAGAACCCCTCGTTGACAGGAAGCTTTACAAGTTAATCAAATCAGGAATCTTGTACATGGCTTCCAGTCATACCAATCATGATGCCCTCCCTAAGTGTGTGTGTGTGTGTGTGTGTGTGTACGCAGTTTTCTTGTGGGCTTTTCACCCCAGAGAAGGTGAAAGGGGATCATGTGAAGTCAGAGTGCATGTTCCTGGTTCTTTTGCATGAAAAGCCATTTTGAATGCCTGAAAAAAGTAGTAGTAACGGAATGATCCAAACTTAACAACATAGCTTCATGTTTCTAGCGGATATAATGTCTCTTGATCCAGTGAAATCTTTCCATCTGTGCAATATGTCCTAAAGGAGCAACCAGGTTATTTTTTCAGATTGGCTGCCAACACCCTGTTTAATTTGCCAAGGGAAGGGCAAAGATGCCAGAACAAGGAGCCCAGTCTTGTGTTGCATACAATAGATAGAATCAGAATAGAACAGGATCTCTCTCTATCCTTCTCTGTAAATAAATAAATAAATTTGAAACACTCAACAATGGCTTCAGCAACAACCTCTCCTTGCCATAAACCCTCTGTTCTCCATTTTATAAAATATGCCTGAGTGTGACTCACAGTACATTGATTTTAATAAGCATTCTCTGCAGACCAATGTGTATAATGCTGGAAATTGTATAATACAATTTTCCACAAGTGAAAAGCTATAGAAAATTGCACATTTTATACAGACATATGCCACATCAATAATACAGTTTTTATATCTTATTTGTAGCTATTGATCTCAACAACATAATGAAAAATTGATTGCAATGAAGTGCACTACTTCTTAAGTATAAATTTCAGTGTCACATTATTTTTATCTATGTTTCCCAATCATGGATGGAATGTATATATTTATATATCTTTGCTTTTACCAAACTTAGGGATCCGTAAATTAGATAATCAGAGAAGAATACAATTGATCAATAGAAATCTTGCTAAAATATGATTCCAACATTAAATAATTCTAATTCTACTTCTTCATTACAAAGAAAATTAAAGTTCCTATGTACATCATGATCTTTCTGGGGAAAATCTAACAATCTGAAATAAGGTCTTGTGTAAAGAAAGGATACAGGTAGATAATGAATCATCCTATGGGACAGAGATGAAATTGCTATGCTTGTCATGAAGCTCAAGAATATTAACTCCAAGTGGGTCACTATGTGGAAAATTTACAATTAAAGCTTTTGCCTTTCATTGTGTGAAAGAAAAATAACCTCAAATATTTCTATATGGAAACATACACACTCTTCTTGTAAGGCTCTTATTTTTACACTTTCCTGAATTCTTATGCTGGTAGTTTTGTCCCACTTCTGGAAATACAGAAAGTAAAAAAGATGTAGGAAGGACTAAGTTTTCTATTTCATTGACAAGCATTTAAGTTTGAATTCATCTGGCTATTTGGATTCTTCATTTATTTAAAGAAAAATAAAGGTTGGAGACTATTTTTCTCTAGTGCTTGAATGTAACAGCAGTATTAGGCCTTTTCCATAACTCTTGCATGAGTATGAGCAGGACTTCATGTAGTCATGGAATAAGTTCTTGAGCCATTCTAATTTGCTATAAGGTTGATGATATTTCCACTGAAGTCGGAAGAGAAGGTGGATGCTAGATCAACATGAGATCAAGCTTAGCATGCAGTCAAGTCTCAAATACTAAACTCCAGCACAGACAGAACACCCCTTG
Organism: Candoia aspera; assembly: GCF_035149785.1. Lineage (NCBI taxonomy): Eukaryota > Metazoa > Chordata > Lepidosauria > Squamata > Candoiidae > Candoia > Candoia aspera. The sequence goes on along the minus strand of NC_086157.1, from coordinate 34,966,799 downwards.
ATGATGGGTGCCTGCCTGCCTGATAAGTTACTATTGGGGTTTTTTTTAATTAAAGACTTGGTTTTTTGTTGGTCTGATTGGCTGGGTGAGTTTAGCTTTTGCATCCTTCTGATTGTGAGCTTTGGGATGCAACAACTATGTTAATTTGGGTTGATGTCCTGAGCTTTGATATGTATGGACAGTCTGTGCATGTTTGTCCTTGTTGGTGTTGAGCTTTCAGAGTGCATGTTAAAAATCTTTAAAAATTTTCCATAGGAAACAATAGAAGGTCCCCCCTTCATCCAAGGTTAGGTGGTGGGTAATAATCACCATGGACTTTCATATTTTCTTCCTATTTGTGGTCATGAATAAAAATAAATGAAGAATGGAAGGGACTCCTTATGATTTTCCATTGTTTGATATGGTCAGAAAACTAAGAACATTTATAGTTTTCTTCTGTCTGTACATTTAACACTTGAGCCATCTTGATTTTTGCTCCATCCATTTGCTCTGATGTTCTAAGTGGAGTTGTTTTCTTCTGGCATCAGAACAAAATGTGTTTCCTATTTTGTGTACACCTTGGTTTGTTTAAATATTTAATAACATGTTTAAACTTTATACTGATGATAATATTTAATAACATGTTTAAACTTTATACAAAAGGAAGTGTGGATGTAACAATAATTTATTTATTTATTTTTCAAATTTTGTTACCACCCTTCTCCCCCAAAAGAGGGACTCTGGGCGGCTTACAATAAAATTAATGCTATAGCAATAAACGATAAAATCCCATAAAAATAAAAAGACGTTATAAATATATGCTATCCAATAGGATAGCATCCATCCAATAGATTTATATCCTATCTTTTCTCTATAATGGCTTTCAAGGTAGGTAATGATTAATTGATCTAACCTTTGAATAACTAAATGCAGCCCTGTCTCATCTAAATGAATCATCAATTTGTTTTCTTTTATCCAGCTCATGTTTGATATAGTATATTATTTCAGGAATTCAACAGCTTTCCTGGATTTCCACCCATGAGATTAGTCACAGATGGAAAGGTACATCTGTATCCCAGGTTTTCCACTGAAAAAGAAACGATTGACTTGGTTGCTAATTTCTCAAGTTTGAACTATCTATCTTAGTAGTAGATTCGGCTGCTCAGTCATTATAATGCTCAGAAAAGGTAGGCCTGTTTTATCAGTTGTTGTAGTCTTTTCATGTGTGTAACTAGATACAAAATCTGCAATTACAAGGACAAATAGGGAGTTCTGAACAATTGTGCAGTATATTTTTGTTACAAAGAATCCTACTATGTTAACTGATAAAAAAGGTGTTTGCTCAACAACACGAAGACAAAGTGCCAAAGTCTAACCAAGTATATCCATTTCTCCTTATCAACTCTGCAAAGGGCTTTCCCCACACAGACCCCACTGTTGCTCTCTATAGAAGGTTCCCTAGGGTTTTCAAGATGAGGGGAAGGGCTAAAGCTTAGTGGAAGAGCTTCTGCTTTACAGGCAAAATATCCCAGGTTTAATTCCTGGCCTCCTACATTCTGGAGAACAGAACAGCTCCAGTTACTGTAGATTATACTCAATCTGATGAACAAAGTTCTGATTTGGTATAAGGCATCTCCCATTATATTTTGTAATAAGATACAACCATTTTAATGATAAATCATGTGAAGTTGTTAAGTGCATGAAAAATATGATGTTGCCACCAAAATAGCAAATACATTCTTAAACTGGTATTTCTACTGTATTATGGAATCTAATACTAAACTACAAAATAAATATTCAAAAAAGAAATGGACAGTTATATTGTAGCAGGGGTTGCTGTGCTTCAAAATACAATTACTGTACTTCCTGTCTTATAACTTTGCATTGATTCTAGAAAAAATCCTTAGGGTATCCATGGGTCAGGAGTTGCTGTTTATTATTCCCTCAAACGTCTTCAAATCCTCATATCCAAAACAATGCTTCTAATTGCTCAGTACAGATTATAACCCTCCTGCTGTCAACATTTACAAAGAAAGACCCAAGGTCCAGTTCAAACCTGGAGCTGGCCTTAGCTAGGATCTAGTTTTTTTGTTGTGTAACGTTCCTGCAGGAGGGATAAAATAATCCACCAAGACAAGAAGAGGACTCTCTTTAGATCTATCTCATTCTGCATGAGTGCTATTGATGTTTGCCAATCACAAAAGCCTGTCTGGTTGTCCCTAGCTTCTGAGTTCTCAAGAGAATTAACTGAAGTTATTGAAGCTCATCTGAAGTTAGACATGGACCTGGAAGAAAATAAAGAATTCACATTTCTGAACTGAAAAGATTCAACAAAATCTACATCTTCTTCAGCAAATACTGAAACTTAAATTATTTTCACTATTCTAACAATGGTGTTAATCTAGGAAGGAGTATGTATCAAAATTGGCCAGGCTGCATATTCCTGCTTGCATTTCAGATATGTGTCTTGTACTTGCTAGCTGACTCTGAGCAGTTATGCATAACACTCACATCCCCAAAGTAAATTTTCTGATGACAGCAGCTTGGTTAGTTAATTTCATTGTATCTCAACCTTGCTGGTCACTTAGGAAAAATTAATTGAAATCCACATTCTGTGTGAGCAGCATAAATTTAGGAAAAGCTAAATGGTGGGAAAAAGTATTTCATTTAAAATAATACATAAAGCAAATCTGAATCAAGTGTCCTCAATCAGTGAGAGCTTAAAACAACAAACATGTTACACCCACACCTGTTAATATAATTCCTGAAGAAGCCAATCTGAAGGACAAATAAACATAAAATATAGGTTCTATTGATGGCCCATTCTGGTGGCTTGCAACAGCCTGCTTGTAATTAATTTTGTTTCCTGGGTACATGGATAAATTACATTTATTTTGTACTCTTACATCAATTCATATACAGTACACTATATATTCACCATAGACGTTTAATGAAATTTAAGCAAGAATGGTTCCTATACACAAAATTCATCACGCAGCATGACAAATATAGTCTGACTTCTAATGGGGCCTAAATGCCTACAAATATTGTAAATTAGTAGATTTATAAAAAGGGGGAAGTTAGAAACCCAATCGCTCTTTTTCTTTTTTCTTTTTTTCTTTTCTTTCTTTTTGGTACTTTAATTGTTAAATTTGCTTTGGTTACCTACTTTTTCCTTTTATTAACATGTAAAATAGATAAATAAGTAACAATACAATGGAGACCTTAATGCTAGGTAATCAGCTGAAGACCAAAACCTTTATCATGCAATAAATACTTTGATGCAATTTGCAGCATTTTTTTCCAATGTTATATTCAATTCTGGATGAAAAAGTCAAATAATCTTATGCTTGTAATATTGGCATCCTAAATCGTAATTAATATTGATAGAATAAAAAAAAGAAAAAGTTCCTGTTTTGAAGAATTACTGCAGACTGAAGAAAAGGTGTCAAATGAAGGTCTAACAATATACTTCTTAGCCCTTACCTTGGAGTGATTACTGAGACCAAAATATTCTGGGGATAAATCAGACAGCAGACAATATGGAACCTGATGGGCTTTTGTTTCTAGTACTCCCTTCAATGTATCTTAATGCCTATGCAGGGAAAAAGTCATGAGATAAACTTCATTAGAGAGCAGAAAGAATTTTCTTTTTTTTAGTGAGAACTAAGCAGAAAGAGTCATAAGTACTCCAAGAAAGTAAAATAAGTAAATAATGCACAACATAGCAAACTATGATGCCACGTATCAATTTCTAAGCTTTAAGTTTCAAACTAATTCCACACTAATTAATGCATGCACCTTCTCCTTGTTTAGCAACCACATTCCATGCCAACGACTTGGTAATTGAGTGAAATGGTCACTAAGTGAACCACATGATTGAGCAAGAGAGAGATGCTGCAAAGATCACTGGTTACTGCCATCTCATTCAGATAAAATTCTCTTGTACAGTGTCCCGTGCGTGACTCATGTTTTTTCCCTTTTCCCCCCTTGCAAGGCAGAGAGATTGCTTAAACAAGCTATCTTTTCCTGAGTGCTTTTCTCTGCAGCACACCACTTCCCTAAAAAGTGCCAGCTGTAAGTTAACAAGCTCAGCTCAGTGACCTTAATTAGTTAATTAGAACCCTCCAGCGAGCTGGCACTGCTGCCTAAAACTGACCAGAACTTAACCTGTTTCACACTGAAGGCTTTTGTTGTCAGGGGCACAGAATTTGGTTATAAATATGTGCCTTGTTCAGAACATGATTTTTTTTATTATTGTTTATTACCATCATAGTTGCGAATGGTCGCTAAGTGAGTTAGTTGCTAAATGAGGAGTGGCTGTAGTTGTGACCTATGTAGAGATCAGCTGGTGGGGAGAAAGAAAGAGAGAGAGATTGGGGAATATGGTCATGTTCTCTCTGTGGTGGCCTCTTCCTGCCTGATGTTGTGTTTCATGCATGAATCCATGGCATATATGGGCTTAAGGGCATTGACATAGAAGTACTCCTGTTATTTGGAAAATACCTTGAAGGCATTTGCCACAATGTACAGTAGGGGAGCTGCCCAAAGTGTGTTTGACTTTCTGAACTCTTGGCTGGAGCCAAGTTAATGCCTCGGTGATTTCTGACTGAGTTTGTTATGCTTAAGTTAGGGCTCCATGCCTACAATAAGTTAAGGCTTTGCTCATTAAGAGTTTCTGATCACCAAGCCACACAGAAGTTGTGAAGACAAGCCTTTCCTTTTCCTGGAAAGCTATCAGGCAGCAAAATGGCTGATGAACTGTGTTTTTGAACATGATCTCCTGACAAAGGGGAAAAGGTTATGTACCTGGAACTAATTGGGAATAGAATCAAATGCAGCATGAGGCTTATGAATGAAGATGTACAGAAAGTGGCTGCACTCTTCTGTCTAAATATCAGGAGGAAATGGGAGCAAGGGCTTATGAAGGATGCTTCATAACAGTAACCAGTCTAAATTATTGTATAGCTTTTCTGCCTTTCAATCCTTAACATGTCTCTTGCAGCAAGAAAAAGAGGTAGAAGAAGTATAGAATAATATAGGAGGATCTTTCATGGCTGTAAAATTCAATGAATGAAGTACGGTAAAATCTAATCTGAAATCACCATACTGTCTTGTTAAGCAAAATAATATGAATACAGGTTATCCCCATTTAGCGACTGCCTCAGACAGTGATGGGTCACAGTTATGATGGTGATAAAAAAATAACTTTACAACCAATGCCCACATTTATGACCTTTGTAGATCTCTAAAGGAAAGGAAAGCTCAAGTAAGATCATAAGAACAGTCATGGTTTCACTTAGTGACTTAGCTTAATGACTGAGTTGCCGGTCCCAGTTGTGGTCGCCAAATGAAGACTACCTGTATAAGGTGATCTGTGCACAGACCCAAAACTAAACTAAAATAAACAGTACATCACAGGAGTGTTCAAAATTCAAGTTTCAAAGTGGTCCTTTAAAAAAAACAAAAACAAACTTATGGCATAGCAGTTTGGTGTTCATGTTGCTTTTTTCTTGCTGGGAAATCCTTGTGAGGTCCAGCAGCCAGATGTGTAGACTATTTAGCCGTGACAAGTCACGTTGCCCGGGGTGCACCACGAGGAGGCTAGTCTACATTGCACCGAGTTGGGCTGAGAGAAAGTGACTGGCCCAAGGCCACCCAGCCGGCTTTCATGCCTAAGGTGGGACTAAAACTCACAGACTCCTGGTTTCTAGCCCAGCACCTTAACCACCAGACCAGACTGGCTCTCAAAGTGGTCCATGATAAACCTTAACAGGTGCATAAGGAGATGAAATAGGAGGTGTTAATTTTTATCATTTCACCACAGCATTCTGCTTAGTATTGCTATTTTTCTTACTATCCCTTCTCAAAGAGAGCACTTTAAAGACCAAGATGTACTGTATGCCTTTTTCTGCATGCAACATTCTAACTATGTGGAATTTCTACAGAAATTTACCTTAGATATAGATAACCCCGTGATGAGAAAGATGAGCTGTTCACAAGGACATCTGCATGCAGCATTCTTGAAAACTGGTCCTAGAGAACAAAATGAAATAACGTTACTTTTCATCTCCTTTAGTGCATTTATGAAGTACACAACCTTGGAACTTGCAAAGAAAATACAGTTAAACAAGGTAGTACTAGTCTACAGATACACTAAAAGCAATATACTTCAGCTTTCTTAATATAGCTGCTTATTTATCCATCACATATCTTCTGCCATCCACAATATCTAGTTTAACAGTATTTTCAAAAAGGGCAAGGAGACCATAACTACCGCTTAATCCATTTATCTAAACTTATATTGACTATTTAATTTCCAGTGATTTAATTTCCAATGATCTTTAATGCTAAAAGATAAAACCCTGGCCAACCTCAGCAATATTTGGAGGCTCATATCATTTGGATTAAATTGGCAAACTGGTGATTCTACAATGAGGTTGGTCATCCTATGAAAACAGTGGAGCAATCTACAGTCAATCCTTTCCCTGTTGCCCCAAAGAACTCTTCATGTTCTGAGTACACCTGTGTGGAAGTGCTATCAGTGAACATTGGCTTACAACATTTTGTTCTATTAAACAGGAGTGGGAAAAAAAATCCTGTGCATTTGACAGTTTATTTTAAAAGAATTGTAGATTTTTTCTACCTATGAAAGCCCTTGTCTATCATTTCCTTTTTATAAGACAACAAACAGGTTTCCCTGTGCACCTCCTAGAATATTATTATTGTAATATAATGGCAAGGCATAATCCAGGCTGCCCTGCTTTTAAGCAGTTGGAGACACTATGGAACAGTCAGTAAAGACTTGCTTGATGGGATGAGCAGGACAGTGAAGGCAGATAGCTATGCTTCTCTTCTTCAAGTGAAGCTCCTTGCCTGGGGTGTCCTCACTTTATGTGGTTGGAAGCATTGTAGCACAGTCTCCTCAAGCTTCTTTGAAACAAGGGGCATGCAAAAATACACACTCAGCCAAGCAATTGTTCTCCAGGCTCCAAAGCAATTGTTTGCTCCTCTGTTTCCTAAAACAACATGGCAATATTTACAATGCCATGTTCTAAAATGCAAGAAAAATACCTTTCAGGTGACTGAATTGAAATAATCCATACATTTCTCTTTAAATGCTCCACTGTTTTCAGTTTCTACTGGAGAACTAGGGAAATGGAATATTTCGTGACTTCTTTACTATTGAATGTTGAACCTTTGTGGATATTTCCACACATCCCCAGGGGAAAGGACCAAACTCTTTTGGAATCCAGTCTGCTTTATTTATTTAATAAAGCAGAACAGAGAGAGTGAAAAAAGAGAGAATCTATGTAAAACGTAACAGTAAAATAATCTATGTATATAGAAAACTCATTTGTAGAATGGCAAGTGACATTAAGTCTGAAATTCATTAGGTATTTGGGGCTTTCCAATGTTGAAGAACTAACCTTTCGCAATAAGGCCACAGAGAATCCATTTCCACTATGCAGCTGTCAATTTCCCTGTAGTAGGTTATGTAATGCGCATCCAGATATATTAAATTTTGTTTCAAAATCAAATTAATATATGCAATTACCTTTTCTCAAATATATTTATTTATCAAATTTCTTCACTGCCCATCTCATATAGCGATGACTCTGGGTGGTTATATAGTCTTAGGATATTACAAAAACATGTTTTAATGCAGTATTATCACGGTTGCATTATTATGGTTGCATCTCCAGCATCCCAATGATTTACTCCAGTGTTTGTCAACCTTGGCAGCTTGAAGATGTGTGGACTTCAGCTCCCAGAATTTCCCAGTCAGCATGCTGGCTGAAGAATTCTGAGAGCTGAAGGCCACAAATCTTAAAGCTGCCAAGGTTGACAAACACTGATTTATTCATTCATTTTTGATACAAATGCTATGGAATCCTGTAATCCCAAATAATATTTTTGTTGCATAAACTATAATCTAACAGCCAAAGAAGTTTTGACATTTGCATATCCAATTGATTTATTAATAATGTTTATTTATAAAGATTATAAATATGGCTTTTTTTTTTTAGGTGTCTGTAAGCTGAAAATACCACTGGTTCAAATCAAGATTCAGTAAAAGATTCAGTGGCAACTGACTAATAGTTTTTCTTTCAACTTTGAAAATGATAAAGAATTATCATTATCAACTACTAGTTGATCTAATGTAAAGCTCCTACCATTCATCCAGATCTTCTATAATTCTTTTATCAATTTTGAGATAAGAATTACATCATAGCATGAATTTAGTGTGAGAAAAAGGATCAAAACACATTTTTACAAAAATAATATCCTACATTTTTTGAATCAGTATGACAGGATTTATAGCAAAACTATATTTCTGAACCAAAAAATTCCAGTGTTCTATATAAATATCCCAAAAGGGCCCACAATGGAAAAATTGCACTAAATTTGGTACTAGACGAAAGGTATGCACAATGGTATAATTCAAGATTCAGAAAATCATCCATCTTTAACAATGATTCTTTTTCAACAGTATTTTTGGGACTGAATGAACCCATAGAAATACACTGAATTTTGATTTTTTTTTTCTGGATATGAATATTGGAATACCATGCAAAATGTAAAGTATCCTGAGAATTACATTCATTTTAAGAATGTTTATCTTGCCCTAGAGGGTAAGGTTTAATGGACCCCTTCTAACAATGTCCAGATGAACCCTTTATATAGCTTGGACATATTCAGTGTAGAGGTATCACTTGAAATAAGAATACCTAAATGGTAGATAAACTCATGTCAATACATATACAAAAATGATAATCACTTAAAAGTCATTATCAATAGGTATCAATTCCAACTTTGACTAGTTAACAGAATATCCTGCAATTCAGCCAAAGGCATTGATCAGATGCATCAAAGCTGGAACTAAAGTATGAGGTTCAGAGATAAAAAATAAAATATAATATACCATATAATATTAATGCATATTCTAACAAGTTATCCAAAAATCAATGGATATTACAATTGTGTCTAAGAGCTAAGAGTTCTAGACAAAAGTAAAAGATCAAAAGGGATAGAGGTCTATCGTTGTATAGTACCTTTATACAGTATAAAAGTACATGACAAAAACACCATTAACCTTCACTCTGGATTTTTGGGGCTCCTAGAGAATCTGGACCCATATTATAAATATTTTCCTAAATTCTTTAGGAAAATCACATTTGGCTAGGATAATATGGTCTGCAAATTTTATTGAAGGCTTTTTTTTTGGCATTCAGTGAGAGAATTACCACCTTACCTTACCTTACCTATTGAAATACTGTAAATTAAATCTACTACCAGCTGAATATTTTCTGATCTAGGTCTTGTTTTGGTAGAACTCATTTGATCATTTCTAACCATTGAAGAGATTATTAATTGAACTTTAAACTAAAACAGCAGTTAGGTTTTTAATACCTACATTAACCAATGAAGTAGGTCAATAATTCGCATTTAATGCATGATTATTACCAGGTTTTGGTGTAACTGTAATAGATGCTGTAATAAATGAAGAAAAATTCCAATTATTTTATTATATAACTGATAAAGTTTAAGAATAAGAACATAAACGTTTTGTACCATTTCACAGAAATCCATCCAATCTACTACCATTATTCACATTCAGAATCATTTTTTAAATCTCATTCATGGTCAAAGGGACAAATAATAATTGTTGTTGTGAAAAATCCAACAGCAGAAGATCCATTTTAGTTTAAAACCCCTCTATGTCTTCATTAGATAAGTTCTTAGATTGATTCAAGTAAAATTTTAAAATTGAAAATATATGTCTTCCAGAGAGCTATATATCTTATCATTCCCATCTTTCATTGCCATGACAATTTTGCTTCAAGGTCTTTCTCCTCTTGCAAGATCCTTTACTATTTTCCCAATACTTTTGACATAAACGTGTTAACATAAATTCAGTTTGCTGTGATATTATTCAACTCAAACTTAGCGTGTTGTATCTTCCTGAATAAACTGGTAGTGGGACAGCTGGCCATTCTGGAATGCTTATCAAGTCATAGACAGTTTTCTTCTTTTACTTGGGAATAGGATAATAATTCACTTCCTATTGAAAGAACCTGTAAATTGAATTAATTCCAAAAAATCACAAATCCCAGAGATTCATAAAAATATCTCCAAGAGCTGCAAAGCAGACTTTCATATTGCTCTGCCACTAAGCACATTCTCACAGAAGGATCTTGAACACTGGTCAGAATGTCCCAGCAAGAGGTTATTATCATAAGGCAAATCATCCCAAAGGACATGATCAACTGTTTCTTCCAATCCACAAACTTCTTATAGTCCCATCGTATTCCTTCTGGTCCTCAAGAGATTTTTGCTTAATACTTAATGACACAAAAAGAGTCAGAAAACACTAACCTATTTTACCTGGCCCAGACAGTCAAACTCCCCCAAATCAGCCATACCAGGACAGAAATAATAAGCTCTCTGAGAGTGTCCAAACTCCCACTGTCTCTACCTTTCATCACTAATTTCCTGCTTAAACAGAATGACACAATGTCCTTAGCTGCATGATCTACTTTTTTCATTTCCCCCAAATATTCACTTTGGCTGCTACCCAACAGAAATTCACAATTTGGTGTTTAGAAAGCACATTTCATTGACCAGATTTTTATATTCCACAACCACAAGTCTTGGCAAAGAATCAGAATTTGATAGTATTACTGCTCTTTCATTTTAGATAACCCTAATCCATTCCCAAGTTAAGAATACTGACATTATCTCAGCAGACATAATTGAAAGGCAACAAATGAACATTTTTACAAGTTTTAAAGGCAGCAACATAAAAAGTACACTTTTTAAAAAAAAGTACACATACAGTACACTTTCCCAAATACTGAGCCCCTTGAACACTGGTATCACTTGAATGGTAACCAACTCCCGTAGTGAAATATACATTCAGGGAATTCAGTTTTTGATTCTGTAGGCCAAAGACATGTATTTCTCCTCACTCCATTTAAAATTCATATCCATATCAGAAATATTCACATCTGCACAGAGGGAAAACAAACAAAACCTTTCTTCATGTAAATAAGCTACATGTCCAATCGACATGTCCAATTGTTACTTAACAGTAACAAAAATACTTTTTTTTTTACTTTTAATTATTATTACTCTATTCTTCCAGATATTTATATGGCTGGCCATTTTAATCAAATAACTGTCAACAACTAATAAGGCATAAAAGCAAAAAGATACATGCAAAAAAAGAACAGTAAAAGCTGCCAGGTAAAAACTGATCAGCTGCTCAGCCGACACAGAGTAAAACAGACAGATAGGCTCCACTAATGTCCTGGCCCTAAAGCGTAAAGAAGAGCTAGGTTTTTATGCCTTCAGAAAACCAGACAGGGTTGGAGCCATCTGAAATCAGCAGGGAGGCTGTTCTACAGGGCAGATGCTATGACAGAACGCATACCTCCTAGATCCCATAAGATGATATGGTTTTGCATAAGGAACCTGGAACAGGCCCACCCTGTGAGATCTGGTGGGATTCAAGAATACCACCTTTTCCAAGACTTACATTCCCACCAGTCTGATTATACCTAAATATTCCTGGCTATGCTTCAAAATATCCCACAAAAATTGATCCAACAAGTTCCTTCTCAAAAATGCAAGCCATTCCCTTGTTATTATAACACTGCAAGATGCAAGTAACAAACATTCCACAAATCAGTCTCAAAGCCTTCATTTGGATAACATCAATCCATACAACAATGTTCAACAGCCATATTCTACCACAGGCCTTATAATAACTGAACAGAATGCTTCCTTATCAGCTTCCCAAGCATTACTTGAGGTACTCTGTACCAGGTTCAGATGAAGTTTCCACCTATCAGCTATATGTCGGATGCAATACCTCCAAATCAATTCTGAACCAAAAAATTGAAAGCTAGATACCAGTTTAATCTGCTCATTATAAAGATTATGCTTTAATTCCTCTGGGCATTTCCTCGGTGTAAATACCATGCTCATCATCTTAGTCAAAGAAAACTAGAAATCTCAGGAGTCACTCCATTTTCCCAATTTAATTAAAGCTTCAGTTAATGTACTTTTCTACTCCTAATCCGTATAGCACAATCATCAACATATAGACTTACCTCCAGCCTGGCAGAAGATTCAAAGGCAAATATTTTATCATTACATTGAAGAAGGTAGGACTAACCATAGTTCCCAGAGGGATCCGTTCAGCACAAGCTGTGGTTCAGATAATGCGTAATCTACTGAAACTTGCAAAGTTCCTTCAGTTAAGTAATCTTGAAATTACTGTAATATTCTTTCCCATACACCCAACTCAATTAATTTATAAACTAACCTAACCTTCCATACCATATTATGTGCCTTTTCAATATCAAAAAACACAGCGACCAGAAAATGTTACTAACTAACCTTTTCCACATGTCCATTTTCAGTTAAATAATATGATCCATTGTCTGTTGGCCACAATGCAATTTGCTTTGCACCAAAGTAATAAACTAAAGAGAACATCAACCTATTTTTCATTTGTTCTACTGCATACCAAATACATGATTTTAACTATCAGCCTATAAGCAGATGGGCTTGACAAAACTTTACCAGACTTACTGTTTGGAACCATAACAGCCTTTTCTTCAACCTTTAGATCATCTCCTTAGCTTTCAAACCAAATTATTCAATTCAGGTAAGCTTACTACTTACTACTTAAAATCTCCAGATAGATTCCATAGAATGTCAGATATAAAACTATCCCCACCCAGCTATTTTTTAAGAATTACCTAAACATTTCTCCAATTTCCACATAGGGAAATCCACATTCAAACCATCTTCCTCCTTCATAACTTGCCCTGCAGAAGATCACTATGTAAACTTGAAAAGGAGAACTGTCATTGCCAAAATTTTCTAACCAATTTTCTGGACTGCTAACTCTCATGAAAGCTTCTGCCAAAGTCTCAGTTTTATTCACATTAAAGGTGCATAAAGAATAATCTTCTAGTACCAATACAGGTATACTTTTCTTCCAATATCTAATTCCATTCCAATTCCTTATCTATCTGTATACCAAAGCTACACATGTATCTACAAATTTCCACAAAATTGCCTCCAACTATTTCTTTTAGCTGTTCTAGCAGTTCTCTTACTTACAGCTGTAAAATGTTTATAATTCTAGGACATCATCACCTGAGAACATCTGCTTAAGTTTTCTAAATGCAGCCTTGCATTCCCAAATAATTTCAATACATTTTGCAGTCTATTGTGGAACCAATTTCAATGTTTATTTATAGGCCTATATGTAAGTATAGCCTGATTAGCTGCAGTTACCACAACAAGCCCCGAATATTTCTAAAATTCTTCTGGATCAGCCTGTGCATCATAAAGTTTAACAGAATCTACGTATACTGCCTTTTCAAAAGCTCCACACAGGAATCTCTTCTGCTTCATCAGCAAATCTCACAAGTCCATAAGAAATATACACAGAAAAATGATCCCTTCCCATACAATTATCTTGGAGAATTTCCCCAGTCACATTGCAACATGATATACCTGGAAACAATTAATAAATCTAAAGAATAAATTTACATGTAAATGGCTCACATCAAGAAAGGGTGACATCATTAAGGAAAACAAAGTCAAACTCTTCACTAAATTTCCAGTAATTCTCCATTCCTATCTGTCTTGTAAGTCCTTCATACAGGATTATGAATACTGAGATCACTACATAGTATGTGAAGTTCCACCGTCACTACTGGAGACCATTCAGCTGATCTGTATCTATCTTTAACAATTAGCTATGGCTTCTTCTCCAGATATTATTCCCCTGCACTCTGCTCTGTTACTAGGAAGAGCAATGTAATTTTGGATTTTGAAATTATAGTTTCCAGTAACCTGAATACAAATCAAATCAGGGAACATCTCCAAACCGTCCAAAATTATTTCGGTTCCTGAGCCTCCAAGCTATTATGCACATTCTAGCTCAAGAACTCTAGACAAGCTGTTTATGGATCAGGATGCTCTGAAAGTTTATAAATCCTTTCTGCAGACAATTCCCAAAATAGTTGATTGCTTTTCAGACCTCTTTCTCTGTGCTATACAATTAATACATGGTACAGTAAATGCCACAGATTATTCCTTTCTAGCCAATAACAGATCAGGGTTGAGGTTCTTCTCTATGGCTAATCTCAGTTACCCACCAGAACAGAAGGACGTGAAGCAGCTGACCTTCCCGCAGTACCATGTTTCGGGGGTTGCCCAGCAGCAGCTCCATAAGAGAGGGACAGAGAGATGCTTTATTTTCTAATTATCCCAGGCCCTTAGCAACAATGCATCCACTGTATATTGCTCCCATCACAATTACAGCAAACGGAGCACAGGTCCTATCACATTGATCAATATGGGTTAACCAATATACTTCTCCTTGTATCCTTGATTCTGATTCGTAACAGTCACATGTCAAAGGCTTGACAATGAAAACATCTAAGTGTTGCAGGAACATCGGGCTGTATTGGAAACCCCTGATAACTAATGAACACTTTTAGGGAGCTGATATTGTGCAGCTGTGCTACAGATGGAGCCAATTCTCCACTTCTCCAAAACAACAACTGCAATAACCATATCCTTCCTGTGAACACTTTATATCAGCTTTAAAGATAGCTAACAGAACATATATAACTGAACCTCTGTTTTCCATCATAAATCTCAGCAAGTGAGTAAAACTTCCCTAGAGTTTAACTTTCCAAATCTCCTCTATTTGTTCTGCATGTGCAATGGGATGCAGGAATGACCTTGAGAGGCAAGAGGAAGAGATGCTACTTAGGGAACCAATAGATAAAAGGGGGGAAGAGCCCACAGCTGCGTAACGGGCACAGAAAGAAACTTAGAAAGGATCCGCCCTAACTTACCAGGCTGTGAAAAAAGATGGCGGGAGATTTGTCCTTTCAGACTTGCAGTATTCTGTTAATGTAGCCTTACAATAAAGCAAAATTAGCTTATCTTGTTGTGTTTCCTGTCTGGTCTACCTGGGAGGCTGACATCAATCTTGCAAGTCTGAAAGTACAAATCTCTTTTTACAGCCAGATAAGTTAGGGTGGACCCTCTCTATGTGTGTTTCTGTGTCCGTTATGCAGCTGCAGGCTCCTCACCCTGGTTCTTCTTGTTTGCATTCCCTCCCCCCCCCCGCTTCCCTCCTCTCAATTCTTTCCTCCCCTCAGAATGTATCTCTATGTATTTTCCCCACAGAAACAAGACTGCCTTTCCTTCATTTTTTCTATCATCCCCAGCCAGTCCAGCCTTCAGACAAAACCAGCCAACCTCTCCCACTTCCTCACCAGTGCCATTTTTGCTTCTAGGAATCCACCACCAGACTAGACAAAATCCAGTCACCAGTCCTTAGTCCCAGAGCATTCTCACTCCCTAGCTGGCATCTTTCCATGCACAAACTATCCTGTCAAATCTCTCTCCCTCTAGTCCATGCCAAAGGTTTATCAGAATTTGCTGCAGAATCCCTGTGGTGTGGTTTTGAATACAGTTACAGTGAAATCTTTGCACCAAATGTGTCTCCTCTAGATGACAGAAGGAGGACACAGTTAGAAAAGAGAAAAACTGAAATGTTGCAAAAATGCAGAGGCGGTTTGTGAGGAGAAGTATGTGTACATTTCTATGTCTCTGCATAATCATAGTTAATGCTTTTCCCAATTACCGTTGAAACATTACTGGTTTAACCGGGTTAAGTTCTTTTGGATGAGAAAGTACTGGAGAGCTACAATTCCAATGTGGAACATTTGGTTTAATTATAAATATACAAGCAGGGCATAAGTGGGAACAAACAGGCACTCCTGGAAGGTAGCAGCTCAGCTGTCCAGCAGCCGATCCCTAGAGAGGCTTCTTCATCCCAAGTTGGTTCACCTTCAGCCAAGTCTCAGCTTGATCCCACTGCCTCAGTTTCTTGCAGATGGCCAGCTGCTGTTTCCCATTTGCTGTCTGCCAAATACTTATCTCATCCTCACCCTGCAGATGAACTGCCTATTCTATAGGCAATTTCACAGCTCTTAAAGGAACATTAACATTCTGTTGTCTCAGCCTTCCATCCAGAGCCAGCTTAGACCAGACATACTCTTCCAACTCCATCAATCATCCCAAAACTCAGACTCCATATTAATAGGGAGGTAAGGACTGGCCCAGTTGTCTGATGGTAAAGGTGGAACTCTAACAAGCAAGCAGATCTGTGAAATGCAGTCTATATACTGTAGTTCTGTTAGTGTCACATATTTGCCTATGTACTGTATATAAAGGAGAAAAAGAAAGAAATAGTAGATCAAAATCAGATTTATAAATCCATGCATGTTGTTGGGGAAATTGTCTTCCTTTCTCATAATACTAGTTAAGGGCACACCTTATTAGTACATTTAGATGAACAGAAGAATGTTTAATTTACACAGTGCATCATGAACCTCTGAAACTCATTATTATAAAATATCTGATCTACAGAGACCTTGGTGAACCCTAGATGGTAGTAAGAGTTTTGTGACTGTATTTACTGCCATCTAAGGGTACTCTAGAGTTTTGCAGACCAATATGGAGAATACCTAGTGGTAAAAAAGAATTAGAGAAATTTCTGCAAGTTGAATCAATCGGTGGGTTTTAGTGATTTTAAGTAAATTAAGCCTACCTATTCAAAGGAGTGATAGCTGTGATTGGCAATTGCAGAGGGACAAACGGTAGAGATAGCTTGGTGAGCCACTACTGAAAGTGGCATTCTGAAATAGATGGGTCATTAGTATGATCCAACAGGGTGTTATTTACATTCTTGATAGGGACTTTTGCCTCCATGAATTGAAAGGAAGCATTTCTTGATATAGGACAATGTATTGCAATTGGAATATATCTTTTTTTTAAAAAAACAGTGCATTAGTTCCACAGCTATATCCAGAATCCTACAATTATTCCCCCCTTACTGCACTGTGAGTGATAATGTGTTCTGTAGTCAGGTCTGAGCATGTATGGCTCCAAGGCTGCCTTGACTCCTGGCAACCACTTGGACTAGTCCCTACTGACTGGTTGGCAAGATTTTCAGAAGTGGTTTGCCCCTGCCTTCTTCCTAGGGGTGAGAAAGTGACTGGCCCAAAGTTACACAGCTTGCTTCATGCCGAAAGTGGGACTAGAACTCACAGTCTCCCCATTACTAGCCTGCTGCCTTAACCACTAATTACAACTAACCGGGTCTCGGTCACATCTAGCCTCAAGAATTGTAACCTGTTGTGCTTTCTCTCCAAAGGACAGTTCAGTCCCTTTTTTCTTCCTTCTCAATATCTTAAGACAAGTGCATCATGACCTCCCAACCATGGTTGTCCTAATCATTCAGGACTCAATGCTTTGTCAGAATCCTATGTGTATTGTGGGTAAATTTTCTGCTCTGCCTGTGCCAGAAGAAGGAAAAGCTATCAGAATTACTGCCATTGCATGTTTACTTTCTGGAAGTAGAAGAGCAAACTTTGCAGACCGTGTCTCCATAGCTGTTCTTGTTCCTCAGAAAAGAGATAGCTGCTTTAAGAGGTTACAGATAGGTGCTCTGTTTACATTCCCATATGCAACCAAACACAGCCTTAGGTACCATATTAACTGGACTGGACTGGACTGGAAAGAAAATGTAGATTTCATTCTGGACTCACCTACAATTTTTTAGAATGTAAAGCCTGTCATATCAAGTAAAAAATCAAATGTACAGTCCAGAGAAAATGGTGTAGCCCTGTTTTACATGTTCTGCTTTAAAAAGCCTCAGAGACCAAGTTATTGCTTGAATCAGTAACGTAGATTTCATTTTATGCATTGCCGTTGGTGGCTTCTTTCTGTGCCCTTGATTTTCTTGTGTTCCAAATCTCAAGTAAACAAAATGCCTTTCTTGCAAATTCCCCCAAAATCTGAACTGGCACCAGAGATTTTTATTCACTAGGGATTCTCTAACAGATCAAAAATTCCAAGCTTACTCTTTTTCTCTCTTTGGAAATCTTCCCTAGCCTCATTTTTGTTTAATTATGTTAAGTTTCATCAAAGTTATATTTATTATGTTAAACTGCACGCCAGATGTTCCAGGCTATGAGATCAATGCCATATTTCATATTTTCATTGTAAATGTTAACCTGGCGCTATCAGGAATTTTAAACAGAAAGTAGGCTTGTGTGGATAACATTGTAGAGCATATTTCTTCATATTTAGAAGAAGCCCTGCTTGTTCTTAGTGCACAGGATGGAACCAAAGAGAGGAATTTGTATTGTAACTGAGCATTCTAACGAACACAATGCTCAAAATTTTGCAACAATCACACAGTGTTATATTATTACTACTTCTACTTCTATTACTACTACTTCTTCCTAGAGTTATTCCCGCGCTATGGCAGGGTCCGCTTGTTGGCATATCCATCTCCAATTGACTCAATCCAAGGCATCTTCAGGGGTGACATTCACACATTTCATGTCCTCCTTAATGCAGTCCATCCACTGTTTCTTGGGTCTACCACGGGGCCACCAGTCACCAGGGTCCAGGCGCATAGCTGTTCTCGCCACTGAGTCTTCTTTGCCGTGTATGACTTGTCCATACCATCTAAGCCTTCCTTCCCACAGTTTTGCCATGATTGGCGCAACTCCCAGTCATTGGACATCATCGTTCATGGCGTGGTCGAATCACGTTAGTCCAAGGTACCATCAGTGCATTCGCATTTCCATCATGTGCAGGACCTGCTCGTGCTTTGCTGTCACTGGCCAGCAATCCGATTCATAGAGGGTGACTTGGCACACTACCATTCTGTAGACCTTTGACTTGAGGCATAGGGGCATCCGATGATCACACAGGACTCCAGTCACCTGGCGCCACTTCATCCTGGTGGCATTGACACAGGCACGGGCATCTGGAAAGCTATCTCTGTTGCTGCATATGAGGGAGCCGAGGTACTTGAATTGCTCTACTTTCTTCAAGTCTTCTCCACCAATGCTGATGGTTCCATCGGTTTGGGGGCCGCATTCCATTTATTCCGTTTTCTTGATGTTCAGTTGAAGTCCAAAATCACCGAGCCATTCATTCCATTGTGGCATTTGCTCTTGGAGGCCTTCACATTGTTCATTCGCCAAGAAGACATCATCGGCATAGAGGAGTGACCATGGATGAGGTGATTGGAGGTCTAGCATCACAGTGTCCATGCAAAGGACAAATAGTACGAGTGAAAGTGCCAATCCTTGATGTACTCTGATGTTGATGGCCAAGGGAGGTGATGTTCCCACAGCACATCGGACCATGCTGGTGACGCTACGGTACAGTAATTGAATCCACTGGACGTAGGCTTCAGGGACATTATGAGACTGTAGGGCATGCCAAATAAGTTTGTGTGGGATGCGATTGAAGGCCTTTTCCAGGTCAAGGAATGCTTGGTCTTCCCATGGTGCTTCTCCAAAAGCAGCCGAGCAATGTGAATGGCGTCCGTCATTCCACTCCCTTTGACAAAGCCACATTGATTCGGAGTGATGGAGATAATCTTGCAGAGCCTGGCATCAATAACCCATTCAAATATTTTCATGGTGTGACACAGCAGCCGGATTGGCCAATAATTCGAGCATTTAATCACGTCACCCTACTTCTACTTCTATTACTACTACAAATAGAATATTTTCTTGGGATCATTTTCAGATATTGGAAGAAGTGCTACTGTAAATATTACACATGCAAAACTAATTGACATAAATTTTATATTTGAGCATGATATAACACACCATGATTTATACATTAAAAAAAGTTTTGTGGCAGCTCAACAGTTATTATTATATAAGATTCATCAGAGGAATGAAAAAAATCTTTTATATGGACCAAGGCTTCAAGGCACATTGCATATATTAAGAAGTCATGTAAGATTAAATGTCCATTAGGTTTTTGGTTCTCTTATTACCCATATCCAGGTGAAGAAAGAGAATTTCAGCAGTGTAAGGATGTATAGATCAGTCTTGGTTTCTTTGTTAAAATACATATGTTCAAATACAGAAGCATTTGAAATATTGCATTGATTCCAAACTTAATCATGCTTAAAGAGAACCCACTGAAATCAATAGGATTTTATTTAGCCATGACTACCATAAATCCTATTGATCTCAATGAGTCTCTTCTAAGCATGACTGAGTCTGGATTTACATATAATACTGTACAGGCTCAGAGAAATGAAGTGGAACATTGTTTCAGATTACCAAATACATATAATGAAAAGTACATAGTTGTTATATGAACTACGCTCAATTAGCTGTGCATGTGCACACATGTGCAAAAATAATCAATATATATTAGCTCACAAACGGTGTAAATTTGGGACTGCACTAAGTACATCTCAAATTACATTCTGAGCCTATTCTAGTAAGGAGAATCATTTAAATGCTTGAGTACCCTAACGTTGTTAAACAGAGGCAAAGAAAAGTATGGATTCCTTGATGCATAGACAGAAGCATTTGGTCTTGCCCCTAATCTGACAAAAAGGAGGAGGAGGAGGAGGAGGAGTAATGATGTGGCCATCAGGAGCCAATTTTGTGCCAATAATTCCACGTTAAATATGCTCATTCTTTTACATGAAAACTTCTTTATTTTAAAAGCACTATTTGGAACAGTAGCTAATCTGTCCTTTCCAGTTCAGGCAGGTCAGTTGATTACTCTATATTAGAGGTTCTTTATGAGTAGAATCCCACAGACCTAGTCCTCCATGTGGGTCAGGTTATGTATTGGACTTCCTCCTTTCCTTTGCCAGATGTCCTTAAAATATGCTTTGGGAAATTGAGGGATTGTGTTTGTGTGTGTGTTTTGTTTTTAATACAGATATTGGCTAGCTCTTTAGAGGAATGTTACCTCCTGCATGGTCCAGTATATACATTTTGATTTTCCTTGTATTAATAATTGGCAAATATAAAGTAGCAGGTTGCAGTCAAAGCGGGAGTAAGTTTTTGACAGAGGGATGGAAGTGATAATGGGTGGCTCTGGCAAAGAATATTCACAGTGATGTGAGTGTGTGCGCGCACACGCGTTTGTATTAGGCTACATGGATACACATTCTAGTTCTACATTTAGAATGCAAAACTGCTCTATTCCTATAAATAATTAAATCATCCACTAGGGTCCATGTATTTTATTATTTAAGATATTTTTTGGTAAGATGCTACCTATGCTATATACTAATCCAATTCATTCTTCTTCCCATCCTCCCCAAAACTCATCATCATATATACCATCACTTTACCTCAGATCACTTTATTCCTTTTTGTAACAGTTACATTAAACTGAGCAACAGCTACCTAAGTAAGAAACCTTTCACAGATTTTCTTTTAAAAAAGAGCTTCAGGAAATTAAGAATTGTTTGCCTCTTATTTGTTATGACTTGGTGCAGACTTTGGCTCAGATGAATTCACACACTCTATGAATCCATCCCACATCAAGTCTAGAAAGTTACCTTTTCTAAGCTAAGAAGAAGAGTTATGAGACTGCAGTCCCAGAGCTGGCAATTTATATATGTTGGACAAAGAATCAGAATGAATAATTGTCAACTTCACCAGGCACAGCAATAAATATCAGCTCTTCAGAAGCTCAACCCTGCATTCAATAACAGGAAGAGCTTCACAGATTCAACACAACTAGATAGTTTGCTTATTGCAAATAAGAAAGTAATCATATATATGCAGAAGATAGGAAAGTCAGCCTGAGGTTCAAATCATGGAACTTTCTCCTACCCTTTTGAGTCAACTGGTTGGCCATTCCTGTCCTGAATTTGACAGATGGAGACCCCAGTTCCAGGCTTACCTAATGGTTTTGCCTGACGTGAGAATTGCTGGTTCCACTTTACTATCTGTGGCACTTATCCCACTTGAAGCCTACTCACTAGAAGTATTTCTAAACAGCATGCAACTGGTCCAGATCATTTACAGCTTCTCTTCAGAGGAAGGACTGTGCAAATCATTTCAGCCTGGATTATTAAAAATCTGTTTTCTGAAATTCTGTGTACCTTTTAGTAACTTTTACTCTTTTAAAACATTTCAGCACACTAAAACCAGAGTAAAAGACATATAGCAACAACCACACAAACAAGTAATAGCAAATGCTGATGTATCAGTGAGTAAACAGTCAAAGCTTGGCTGAATAGGTGGGTCTCCTGCTAATGCTTGCAAGGTGTAGCGCTAAGTACACAGCAGCAGTGAGGGAATTTGACATTTGGGTCATGTGTATATCTAGCATGTGAATTTTTTTTAAAAAAAAATCATAACTGTATACTATTAGTAATTGCATAAGGTTTTCCCTTCTCAAATATATCATAATCCCAAGCAAGATCAGCCTTAAACCTGGGGGATATATTTAAAATGAAATGTCAAATTGGTTTTATTTAGCCAATTAATTCAATCTTAATTCAAACTAAGGATTTCAGGTAGAAACATGACACTTTCCTTATACGGTATATGCCATCTGAAAAGCTGGTCCAAATTGGTGATATACTGCTGCTTTCACACTGAAAATCTTGATCTCCATTTCCTTTGTATTTATTTTTTACCCCTTCCCCTCCATTATTATATATCCTGAAAGCTTTTGTTGCACATCTGGTCCTTCAGAGAAGGTGACTGGCACAAAAGTGTGACAATCTTTCCTTGGCTGATGCTTGTTTTATAACAAGTTTAGGATAATCTTTTCTTGAAATGTTGCATGAGGATTTTTTATTCCCCCATTCCATGGTCTTTAAATGAAACTCTCCCAGTTGAGATGAGGCACTTTGGTACTTATGGACCACAAACATTTCTTCACAGAAAAGTAATGACTGTGGCGCCATTATTGAACTGTTTTTCTGTTGATTGTCAGTAATTGGTTAAAGGTTCTACATTAGTAGTGGGTGACTGTAGCACAACTGTTGAAATTAGCCTGGGACAGACTGGATCTTTTACTTTCTTCACTTTCTTTTTCTTCCTTTTCAGCTTTCTTTTTCTGATACCTTTCTTCCCCTCTCTCTCTTCCTCTGCATCCTTATGCAGCAGCAAGGAAGAGATAACTTTTGCCCTTCGTCTGAGCTAATGAATGCTGAAGGCCTTTCTGAGGGCCACGTGGAGTCATAGGATATCTGGCCAGCCTGGTTTTATCTGACCGCCCCCCTACCTCCCCCAAAAAGAAAAGAAAAACTTCTCTCTGATTTCCTTTGAAATCTTAGCAACAAGCAAACAAAACCAAACCATTCCAATGCTTATTCCCTTCAGTACTTGGCCGTTTCTGAGACCTTCCCTCAAGCCTTGCTTAAAACGCCTCTGGCTGTCAAATTGAAATAGGAATTATATTAAAATGAAGAATCGTGGTCTCTCTCGCTTTCATCAGATGCTGATGGACTATAAAGCTTAAACTACCTTTTCATATTTCAACAACAGGCTGAACCCATGCCTGGAACCAGAATGAGCTCAGTTGAGAGGCAGTAAGTTTGGCCATAAGACTTAATCTCTATGCCAATCAAAAGAGGAGGTTCATTTTTATTGTTTGATCTTAATTGAATTACAAGTGGGGGGGAGCACCAGAATAATGATATTATTTTATATTTCATTCTATCCCACTTCTTGGCTTGGAGGAGGAAAAATGAAGTAAGCAAGCCATGATTAGTGGGGAAATTGTGTTTGTTTTAACTGTCTCATAATTCATGGCTTTGAGGAGACGCTAATATGCTTTAAGGAAAAGACTAATACCTATCAATGGGATGGCTTTTTCTGACCCATCTGGTTTGTCAGAGAAGTCTCCTTCCTCTGATATTTATACAATATCATGCAAATGTCAAAATCTGAATGTCATCTTCAAAGACCCTTTTATGTCAGGCAACCCCTTTATAGAGGAAAAATAAACAATTTTATGTATGCATGCTTGATGCCAGTCCAATTAATAAAAGCCTTTTTAGCTATGCTTGGCTACAAGCAAGTTTCTCTTTTGAAAACGAACAGAGGGAGAATGAGATAAAAGGTCTGTATTGTTTCCTTGCAAATTTTACAGTTTCATTTTTAATTTGTGTTTGGATGTGAGGATCTTGGTGCAGATGGTGTGATAGTCCACAGTATGTTCTGAGAACCTGAAATGATAACAAAGATATGCAAATTGAGAGCGGGCTTTGGATGAAAGCCAAGCTACCTAATTTCACAATAGCTGAAAACAAATTGATGTGCCCAGCAAACTACTCCAAGTAGTACTAGGAAATGTAACAGTGCCAAAACAAATTATATTAATGACCCGAACAGTTTGTTGAATTCTATTGGCTAGCTTATTGTTGGTTACATTTGTCTGCTTGGCACTTTGTTTAATGCACAAAACAAGTTAGCTAAATGAAAAAAAAATCACTTAATGAAACATCAATCTTGGCAATAGCCAAATATGAAGCTATATCACTACTTACCTTATACCTGAGAACCATCTGGTGGACAGGATTTTTGCTTAAATCAAAATTAAAACATATCCATGCTCAACAATTGCAAATAAGGGGAGTAAGTTTTCATATGAGCAAAAACAAATACAAGCTTTTGTTTCACACTTTCATTGACCACAACCAAGCATTGTATCTTTTACTATGAAAAGTAATTATACATTGGATGAAGGAGAGGAGGCAATATTAGAACAATGAATCTGGGATTCAGCTGCATTTTTATAAAACTGAATTTTTAATGTTTCCTTCATGGGATTTATGAACTGGAGTCAAAACTGATCTTAAATATGAACCCAGTATAGTATAAAATAGTAGCATAAAATAGTGTGGATTGTTGGCAACATTGCTCCCTAAAATGGACATATCTTGATTTAGATATGAGGTGGGCTCTGGTTAACTTATTCTCCATTTATATAATGTACAAATATAAGTAATGTATAATGTAATAAGGAAGGGAAGATTATTTCTTCTCCTGAATCATGGCAGTGATGGTCATCCATAGGTTAGATTCAAGTGACAGTATTTTCCTTTCCCTTTAAAAGAAATATCACTGCATAATCACATTTCTTTTGAGAAAATGAAAACATCTTGTCCGAAACATTAGGAATGAGTCATAGTACCATATAGTATTATGCATGTTTCAGCTTAAATGTGTTTCTTTTCCTAACCACATTTGTAACAAATTGAGTGCAACAGCAACATCAATTTTGTATTATTAGATTAAAATCTGCTGCCAATCAACTATTACCAACAAGTCAGCCACTAGGTCTGAAACTTCCCAATGCCATGTGGTAGGTCCTCAGGATATAAAGAAGCTTAAAATCTCTACAGAAAAGATTTTCCTATGTAACTTAGCAGGTTAGCACAATCAACTCCACCTGGTTATTGGAATATAGAAGGAAGAGAAGTGCCATGAAATAGATTAAGGAAAACAAGAAATGTTATATTTCTCTCCACCCTGTACTGAGGTTTTAAAAACCACAACTGCTTTATTTTTTGAGGCACACAGCTTGTCAAAGAGGCACTTCACAGCTACGAAGGTTTGAGAACCCCCCACCATATCCTTTGCAAAGAAACACAGCACCTCCGCCTCTAAGAGTGAAGTGAAGATGTGTGGCTTTGCTTTATCTCTATAACTGCCTTTTCTGTCAGTTGCAATTGCTCAAAGAGGTTTCCACATGCCCTGCACATGCATGGAAACTTCTTCCAGCTATCGTAAGTGCTGGTCAAGGCTATGAGACAACACAAAGCACATCATTAAGGCAAATCACATCACTTCTTGTTCCCCTTGATGAGGAGCGTCACTTCACCTCTGCACGGGCCAATTTCTTTTACCAATTATCTTTTCTGTCACTGTATCTATCACCACTGGGAGCTTAGGGTGCCTTGGCTAGCCTTAATTTTGGGAAATCAGATTCTTTCATGCACACTTGGGCCTAACTTCCTGATAGTAAAGAGGAGGGCTGCAAATCTGGGAGAACTCTGGCACATTTGTCAGAGTATGAATAAGCAACCCTTTAGGGCTTGGAAAGACACCCCAAGAAGCCAGGCTCATATGCCCACACAGAACACAGATATCGTGACACAGAAAGCTCCCCCAGGCACATTCATACATCTCCTTTCTCTTTCACACACCCAGCTAAATATTGCAGCATTATCTCTGTAGGAGAGTAAAACTGCATTCTTTTTTGCTGGCAATGGCAATGCAAACAAAGTTACAATATTTTCAATATCTTTTACTGGGAGAAGAGCTGGTTGCTTGCAGCCCTCAGATCAACTATGCTGCACCAGAATGAAAGTGAAAAAGCTGCATAAAGACCACAGAGGTAGGTTTCAAGAATGTTTGTAGGTGGCTGAATTACCCGTCATTGCCTTTTCTGCCAATGTTCTCTGCAGATCTTTCCTACACACATCCTAAATGGAATACCAGGCAGAAGGTATTTTCTTTACTTTGCTACTCAGATGCATTTAACTGGAGAAGACTGGGGTTGAAACAGCAACTTCAGGATGGTCAGTGTCTCCTTTGCCATAGAGTTGAAGTTCTTCTCATGCTTTTTGGCTTAATATTTATTTATCTATGAGAAGCCCTCATCAGTATAATTTTGTTGTTGTTGGATTGCATTGGATTGCATTGCATTGCTTTTTTTTGTTATTGTTTTATTCTTCTTCTCTTTGCTCCATTTGATTAAATAAATAAAGCAAAAAGAAGTTTCTTAGCCTAACTGGAACACAGAGCACTAAAAATAATGCTTGAAAAATTGCTCCTTCTCTTCTTCTTCTTCATCCTTCCTTTCTGTCCCTCCCTCCTTCCTCTTCCTCCTTCAATTCTTGAAATTTATTTATATCAGCATTTTTAAAACTTGGCCAACATGTGGACTTCAACTCCCAGAATTCTCCAGCCAGCAGGTTTGAAAAAAAACCGGTTTATATTTGTATATCTATCTATCTATCTCTCAGCAAGAAAGGCATATGGCCCTCACCCTGATGATGTTCAGGGTCATTGACAATGTTGCCAGGCTTTAAGTTTGGAGAGTGTCGAGGCCTTGTAGATTTTTACCTGTATGTGTATTTGTTTTTTATCTTGACCAAATGGAGATAGAGTAATTTGTATATTTACTGTTTTCCTGTTTTCTGTTTGAAATGCTGTAAGCCTTATGGAGTGGGCAGCCTCTAATCGCACAAATCGATAAACAAGCAAACAAACAAACTGCACAATGATAAACAGAAATAAATAAATAAATAAATGAGGCAAAAATGAATCATTCTGCTTCCCAGTGGAAAACTGCTCCAGTATTCAAATCTCTGCTTTTTGCTTTAACAGTGCGTTGATTTCCCATATCATGGCCCTTTCTGAAAAAGGTCAGTGTCTGCATCAGTGTTTTCAAACCAAAACACAAACAGAAAATTGTATGTGTGGGTTTTAAGATGCCATATTGAACATGGTGCATGCGACAAGCTCAGCTCTAATTACCCAAAGCCAGCCTAAGTAAATGTTTCAGAAATACAGTATGTCTTTGGCAAACCTCCAGGACCAGAGAGTTCCACAGCTGCGGGCCTGCTATGGACTATGACTCTCCACAAACTCTTGCCCAACCTGGTTCACAGATGGTGCTGTCTAGGAAGTGAGAATTAGTGCAGCTTAGAAAAGGTTGTGTATGTGTGTGCATGTGAGTGAGTGTGAATGTCTCTTCTTTTTTTGGATCAAGCAATTTAAATAATTACTTGGATAAGTATTCAGTGACTCACAGGTGGAGATTGGCTCATAAAATATGCTCTTCTGGCATCATTTAGTAAATCAAATGTCCAAGGAACTGGAATGAAATGTATTCCCTCGAACTTATATGGAAAAAGATCCAATTTAACAGAGAATTTAAGGGTTACTCCATGTTGCTTTTAGCTTTCCAATACCTACTGTTACTTGGCAGATATCAAAGATTATTTTACTCTATGGAACTCTGGAAGAAGCAACAAATACTTTGTGCCTCTCTGTGATATTTCTTATTAGCGTATGTGAGTATTCCCAAAAGAATGTGCTGTAGTGAACTGATCCTTTTGAACCCCTTGCATCTTCTAGGAACTTTCCACCTGAATTTGTTAATCCAATATCTTAATTACATTGCTTAAGTTATCCCAGTAAAGTTCTGTTGTTTGCAAGTCAGAATATCCAAGGAATAAAAATATAGTTGTGTGATTATGCACTGGTGTAAGGACTTCTTGTTATAGACAGACAGACAGACAGACAGATACCAGTCATATAAGAGTAACTTGGTGATTTTGAAAAGCAGCAACTTAAACCTTTGCTTTCAAGAAATACCTTGCAGCTGTCCATCAGTTTCACAGACTCACACAAACCGGAGCAATGAGGCAACGTGCTCTCTGCCTTCATGCATAATACATTCCAAATAGGTGAAGTAGTATGTAAAGTGAATTTTAATTGGTTATAATTGTCATTTCATTTAGTAAAGTATTATCTAGAGACCCTGATATCAATTAGCACTCTATGGACTCTGTTACTTGTGAAAATATGCATATACGGGGGAGATGTACTCTTGCCATAGATATACTTTAATTAAGAAAACTGTACAGCAAATTAAAGACCTTTACAGTATTAATTAATCACTATATAAATTTGTGTGGTGTATCACTTTTAGGAAGTTATATCTGGGTCAGAGATGCATGAGATAAAAGAAGTTTCATTTGGGATTTTTGATGAGACTCCCTCCATCCTTCCCTCCCTCCCTCCTTCTTCTCTTTTTGGTATTTATTGCAGAGGAATATAAACTTTTTTTCTCTCTTCAGCAACAATCAAATCTTACTTCACGCTGCACTTGCAGCTTGCAATATATAAATCAAGCTATTTTAGTCTTCCCTACCTCACCTTCCAGTTGCCTCTGTGTTCTTTTATATATGTCCTTCATAGTCCTGGCACTTAATAAACATTGTGGTATCAATGAAAGTAAGAAGAAATGATTGACATAAGCAGCTGCATTATTAAATTGTTGGTTACCAAGGCAGTTTCTTCCCCCCCTCCTTCCATTGGGGATGTAGAAGGACCTCTCTCTTTTTAACCACTTGCTCTGAATGACTTTTACACCCAATATGTAAGGGAGAGGAGCAGATGAATGTCACCTCTCTTCTCTTCCTGCTCCCGCCGACACATACTCTTGCTTTTGATTGACAGCTACTAATAACCTTCCTGCCCTAAGTGCCATGGAGACACTTTATTAGGACAAACAGCCAAGGAAATCTAGGAATGAAGCCAAGTCTGCAGTGAGTTATTATCGGGCTTGTATTTATCTCAGCTTTGTAATTTTTTCCCAGTGATATGCAAATCCTGAAATAGATCTTCTTCTGTTGAAGGACAGGTCCCTCTGTTAATTGATCCACTGAGATTCAGCCTAACCTCTTTTAGCTTTCAGCCATAGAAACATGCTGCATAAAAGAGTCTCGGCACTGTATACAGTTCACATAAATTCACCAAGTGTGCAGCCAAGAGAGCCTTTGCAGAGAAAATTGCAGTTCTGGGGTTTTCACAGCTACAGTTTCCATATCTGTGCCATCTGCATAACAAATCAACATTATTTATTTGCTTATTAGGTGCTTTGACATTTATGCTATTTATTACAAAGCTTGGGTGCATTGCAGTGACATTCAGACTTAAGCAAAATGCCAAATTGTAAAAAGAAAAATGATTTTATTTAGAAATCCTACTTGTGTAGGAATTTCTCCCCCATATTCATTTCCAATAACATATGTTTTGAGAGTCTGTGAAGGTTTTTATTTTTTCATTTGTCATAGAGTGGTTTCCAAGGGGAATATAATTTTAAACTAATACATTAATGGCATTAGTACTAACATAAGCAGAAGTGATTGTGGATATGGTATTGCCATCTACAGTATTTATTTAAAAGGTAATGTCCTTGAAAGAGGATAGTACTGTTAAAAAAAATTGAACTAGATCAAATTAGCCGTGAATACGTATTCAAAACTAAGGAATGATTATATAAAATATAAATATTAATACTCATAATTATATAGAACTTTTTGTTCTAAGAAGCAAAAATATCTTAATTAAAAATATGACTATACCTGACATATAAACCTGTGTGGTTGGAGCACTTGGGTTTGAGTCTAGTTAGTTCTCTGGAATCCACAGAAGTAAACTATCTATTTCAAATATTTTTATTAGATTTGTGAACCAATGCAAATGACTACTGTAGAACTGCCTGGGGCTGAAGGTAATGTATCTGACTGTGGGTTATATTCATCTTCCAGCAGGAAAGAACACATTGAGGAATTGACTACATAGCTTACACAAATATAGCTAATTGAGACCCAATTTCCATTATTATTATTTTGTAGTAATAGTAGTAGAAATAGTATATTTGTCTACTTCTGAAGAAATGATGGGAGGGGAAATACTTCAATGTACCTCTTATTGCCATGTCTTTGCTCTGAACAGCCCGTTTCTCTTTTTGAGCCTAGCATGTGATGAGACCCAGATTATTCTTGGGACAGCCACGCTGTTCAAATCTTGCAACTTGACTCAAACTCATGAATGAAGAAAAACAAGACAAAATCTTTCTGAATTTGCCCATTGGATAGAGAGTGGTGAGCCAGAAAACTGTAAATCAGGAATCCCCAAATGGTCAAATGGTCTCTGTTTACATATGTTACTCAACAGCCATACTACCTGCTTGCCTGCTTCTCTAATTTTATGTTACTTCCATGCTGTTGTTTACTAAACAAGCATCAAGGCTGCTCTATATTGCACAAGCAATGCTTTGTGCAAATTGTTTTGATATGAAACACAAGCCTGGTCATCATTGTTCCACAGAAAATAGGAAAATAGAACATTTCTAGTTTTTGATCATTTGGTGTTTAGTCAGTATGGTCCAGATATAAAATTAGATTGTCAAATTATTTTTTGATTATGTGAGGCAAAATACTTTTATCTTCTCTCTCTTTTTTTTCCCACAGAGAGATCCACAAACCCCTATTGAACACTGATGGGCTGATGCCAAGTATTGTTGAAGTAGGGCAGATGTTGAGATTTACTTTTTATTAGGAGACCCTAATAAGAGAAACTGCAACTCGCTTTTGTCCATACCTTTTATTTTGGCCATTTCATTCACGCCCTGCTCTGGCTCAGAAGGCTGGGCAAACAGCAGTGGTAGGAAGGAAGAAAAGGAACAGTTATCTGTTCCTGATATTTCAAAGGACTGAAACAATGAAAAGAAACAACAGCCACAATGTCCGCTAGCAATGGTGATGAGGGAGAGGGCTTCCTATTTCAAAGAAAAAAATATAGTAAATGTGAAAAAGAAAGAAAAGAAAAGAAAGGAAAAGACAAGACAATGAAAAAAGGAGATAGAAAAAAGAAAAAGAAATTAAAAGAACAGAACAGAACAGAAAACATTATATATATGTTACTCATATATACTCATACTTATGAGTATGAGAAGCTGGAGAAATACCAAGGCCTGACAGAGGTACTAGAAAGGATGTAGAAAGTGAAGGCCAAAGTGGTCCCAGTGGTGGTAGGAGCACTCAGGGCTGTGACTCCCTGAGGGACTCCAACAGATCCCAGGAGCAGCATCAGCGCTCTCTGTCCAGAAAAGTGCAGTGCTAGGAACGGCTAAGATACTGTGCAGAACCCTCAAACTCCCAGGCCTCTGGTAGAGGACCCAAGGTTGAGGAAGTCATACCACCCATAGGGTGAGAAGAGCATTTTAAAAAAATAAAAATATATAAA
This sequence comes from Candoia aspera, assembly GCF_035149785.1. Classification (NCBI taxonomy): domain Eukaryota; kingdom Metazoa; phylum Chordata; class Lepidosauria; order Squamata; family Candoiidae; genus Candoia; species Candoia aspera. Next base: position 34,935,132 of record NC_086157.1, on the reverse strand, counting down.
AAAGAAGTGGCTTCTGATCTTCCTCTCAGCAGTTATACATACAATTCTAATCAAACCTCTCTCTCCAAGATTACATCATAATCCCATTCTTTCTATAACCTATTGTTTCTAATCATCAAAATCGTAAGTTACAAGATCATTTTCTTTTTCACACAAAAAGTCCATAAGGGGTTTCCACTCGTTGATGAATGTCAATAATGACCTTTCTCTAATCAAGGAAGTCAGTTTGGCCATCTCAGCAAGTCTTGTCAATTTCACCAACTATTCCTCCATGGTGGGTAATGCCAATTTTTTCCATTTTTGTGCATATTATAATCTCGCCGCAGTAAACATATATAGAAATAATTTTCCATAATTCTTTTCTAACTGTATTTGTAAGTCCTAAAAGGAAACATTCTGGCTTCAAATAAATATTAATCTTTAAAATCCTCTGTATCAATGTGTGTATTTGAATCCAAAATTTTTAGCTTTTTTCCATGTCCACCAAGCATCATAGAATGTCCCTTCATGATGTTCACATTTCCAATATAGATTTGGAATGCCTTTATACATTCTAGATAATTTCTCTGGTGTCATGTACCAATGATACATAATTTTATAGAATTCTCTTTAAGATCATAACATTATGTCCTGTTCAGACTATGCAACCAGGCAGAGTAATATCAAAATACTCTTTATTAAATAACTATTTACAATAAATAAGTCCTTGGTATACGAAGACTTGGGTTCAACGAGCCCAACTGGGCCACAACAAGGCAGCAGAACAGGACTTCTAACTGAAACTGGAAACTGAGTGACTGGAACACATTGCACTGAGGAAGCTGAAGGCAACAGGTCTTGAACTGGAACAACAGTGGAGCTGCTCTGGCGCTGGATTACTTAATAACTGGAAGCTTGTGTTGGACTGGAAGCAGCAACTGGGACTTTGAAGCAGGACTAGGGAACAAGGCTGGACTTGACTAGAAAGTCTGAACTGGGTTGAAGACTTGAAGCAAGACTGGAACTCAGAGCAAAGCTAGACTTGGTTGAGCCCCCTGGACTAGGATGGACTCTCTAGACTGGAGACTTGGAGCAAGGCTGGAAGCCCTGGACTAGGCTGGATTCTCTGGACTGGAGACTTGGAGCAAGGCTGGGAACTCAGAACAAGACTGGACTCAGCTGGAAGCCCCAGATTGGGCTGGATCTCAGATCCAGAACAAGATAGGTGTGAAATACCTGAACACGGCCAAGCACATGAAGCACGGTTGGATGGAACCAAAGATTCACCGTGGGGCTGGCAATCGAGGATGCACTGAAGCTGCACTGATGAACTCGAGCTATGTGGCGATCTGGGAACATTGCAAGTCTGCACCAAAGACTCAGGATGGAACTGTGGACTTAAGGCATGACAAGGCTGAACTTGGCTGGAGACTCCTGACAATGCTGGAATCTGAAGCACGACAGAACTGAGCTGGAACTCCTGGGCATGGCTGGACACTGGAAGCACTATGGAACTGGGCTGTAGTTCCGGGACAAGACTGGACATCAAAGGCATGATGAAACTGTACTGGGAACTCTGGACAAAAGTGGAAGTTAGAAGCATGATAAGGCTGGACTGGATGTTCAAGGCAAGGCTGAAAACTGGAAGCATGATGAGGCTGGACTGGAGATTCAAGACAAGGCTGGAGATCGAAGGCACAATGAAGCTGCACTGGAGACTTTGGACAAGGCTGAGAACTCGGAGCAAGACTGGAAGCACACCTGGAACATACACAGGATAAACACCAAAGACCAGTGCTGGATGCAACACTGAGGTTGCTGGATCTGCCGAAGGGAAGATCCTTAGTGGCAACAGAAGCAGGGTCCCAGTACTCTTTGGTGGAAAACACTGGCGCTGATCCCTCCTTGGTAACAGACGCCATCTCTGATGCTGGTAGAGACTCTTCTGAGGATGCTGCAGGCTTGTAGGATTGGTTGTCTCAGGCAGCTCGCTCTTTGTGCGGCTGCCTTTTATCCCGAACCTTGGCGTGCTTGGACCCTCCTGCAGCCAATCGGGCTGCCTTTTCCTTCACGCGCTTTTCAGCCCATCGTTGGAGTGATCTGATTGGTGGATTCAAATACTCCTCTGAATCTCAGCCAATCAGTGTCTTGGACTGATTCAATCCAATCAGTCAGCTCTTCCTGCACTGCTGACTCATCCTGGAGTTTCATTTTCCTGGTTTCAGCCTGGTAAATTTCCAATTCCTCCTCTGACTCGGAAAGAGTTTCACTTTCGGAGTCAGAGGCAGGCTTGACTCTGGCACATAATGTAAATTTCAACCCTTTTGACCTCATATTTTCCCATTGATCCATCTGTATATTATAACTAAAATTCGTGGCCCACTTTATCATACATTCTTTAACCTGGTCTTGTTCCATTTCAAATTTCAACAAAAGTTTCTACATTTAGCAATTGCGTGTTCATCATTGGTATACAATTGTACCTCAAATTCAGTCTTACTTTGCTCCATACCATAAGTCTTTTTATACATTTTAAATCTTTCTGATAACTGTAAATTGACAACTATTTCTTATTATATATGTAAAATCTTTTAATAAAAAATACTCTCAAAAAAAGAAAAGAAAAGGAAGAGGGCTTCCTGAGATAGGCCCATTGAAAATGACTTTCCCAGTGTTCCCAGCCCTGGAGCCAATACTGTGGCAGGCCCTCTTAATGTGTGTTCTTTTTCAATCTCTGTCTCTTTTTTTCTACAGACACATACATATTGTTATTATGAATTAAGGACTATATACCTTTAGGATCAACTAACTCCTTGAACAATATTTAGAATCTACTTGTCTCTTTTGAAAACTTGAGAACATTCTTCAAAGATAACAATGGTGAACAAAAAAAAGAATCAGAACTTCATATTTTCCCTCAGTTAATTCTAGCAGGGAAATCAGGGTTCTATGATGTTCTTTTGGGAACATGGGAAAAAATAGTTTTGTGTACTTTGTTTTCAAATTTCAAAAGAAACACAACTTGTCTCAATTTCAGCATTTTTTTAAAGGAAAAACAAAACATAGCCCACAAATAACATTCCAGCATGTTCTCTTTTTTAAAATTTATTGATTCTGCCTTTTATTTTGTAGATACAGACAATCCAAGAACAAAGAACCTGTCAAAAATGTCTCTTTTAAACAATGGGGATAAGGCGACTCAGCATTCCTGAGTGGACAAGGTTAGGGGGAAATACTAAGATCCGTAATGGAGAAGGAAGTCATGGTGTCTCAAAGTCAGGGCGATACAGCAGGTGACAGGGAATACATTGCCTGGGGCCACTTCAAGAGGCTATTGCTACAATCCTCACACATTTTCCTGAATGAATGTTTTTCTCCTGAGGCAGTGCTACATAGAATGAGTTAAATACCATTTTGGAACATCAGATGCCATGTCAGAATGCTTCACATAGACTGCCGCAGTACTGCAGTGCATATGAGGATATTTCTCTGCTCCATTTGTCATCTCCAAAATGTAGATGTAAGGTCTACTATGGCCCGTTTAAAGTCTTCAGGTCTATTTTCATCCATATAAAGGCATTCTTTATTTAAGAAATGGACTTTGAAAGAAATATTGCTTTGCAAATAATGCTGTGAGACACAAAATCAAGCAAACATTTTCTTATTATTTGCTTGCCAGCCATTTTGTCTCATGACAACCATCAAAGAAGCTCACAGAATGACCATCAGTGCCAGTTGTCTCTGTTTTTTTCTGTTCCATCCACAGTGAATTATATTTGCAGAAGATCTTGTAACAGTAGAGCTGGATTCCAATAATGGACTAAATAAAACAATCTGTTGTCATGCATTCTGCTAAACAGTTTATTAGACATTTGCATTTGCTCTGTGTTTGGTGTAGTGATTAAGGCACCAGGCTAGAAACCAGGAGTCTGTGAGTTCTAGTCCTGCCTTGGGCATGAAAGCCGGCTGGGTGACCTTGGGCCAGTCCCTCTCTCTCAGCCCAAGAGCCAATCAGGCGTGGTATGAGAGTTCTAGTCCCGCCTTAGGCCTGAAAGCCGGCTGGGTGACCTTGGGCCAGTCCCTCTCTCTCAGCCCAAGAGCCAATCAGGTGTGGTATGAGAGTTCTAGTCCTGCCTTAGGCCTGAAAGCCGGCTGGGTGACCTTGGGCCAGTCCCTCTCTCTCAGCCCAAGAGCCAATCAGGCGTGGTATGAGAGTTCTAGTCCCGCCTTAGGCCTGAAAGCCGGCTGGGTGACCTTGGGCCAGTCCCTCTCTCTCAGCCCAAGAGCCAATCAGGCGTGGTATGAGAGTTCTAGTCCCGCCTTAGGCCTGAAAGCCGGCTGGGTGACCTTGGGCCAGTCACTCTCTCTCGGCCCAACTCACCTCACAGGGTGGTGGTTGTGGAGAAAAGAGGAGGAGGAAGGAGTATCAGGTATGTTTGCCACTTTGAGTTATTTATAAAAACAATAAAGGCGGGATAAAAATAAATAAGTGAAATACTCTTTATCCGTGTGTGATTCTTCATAACCAAACATCCTAGGATTGGAGTACTCAATGGAAGAACATGTGGTTTTGCTGTTGGCTGCTCCTCCCTGTGTTGGAAATGATGGTGGCCATGGAAATTATAGGACTGATTCAGGTCTTCCTTTGATTCTCCTGTGGCATCAATTACTCAGAAGAATAGCAAAGAAGGATGGAGAGGGAGGAAGGTTTGGGGCATTCCTCTTTTTTTGCAAGGTCATAGCAAGATAAGTAGGTTCTTTGTTTTAACTCACATGATAGGTGGGGTATGCCAAAAAGAAGGGAGAAGCCAGGCATACATAAATTACATTTTTTTTAAAAAAAATCCTTTAGAGAAACCCCAGTCAAAATGAAATTTGTATTTCAAGGGGCAATAAGTAAGCAAAGATATTTACCTGCCTATCACTGATAGAAGGAAAATGTACTTTCATGCTGCCCATCGAAACGTCTTCATGCTAATCAAACTGTAACTCCACTAACGTGGCGAAGGTCAGTGTTAGTATCAAGTGCCTGCTGGCTGGTAAGGAAACACTAACAAGGGCATTTTTGCTAAAAAAAAAAAAAGGAGGGGGGACTTCTTCATCAACATTTAACCTGCCTATGTTTAGAAAGGTTTGGGGAAGACTCCAAAGCTCATTTCTGTTCTGTTTTTCTTCGTGGATCCTATTCTTTCTCCGCTCTGAAGCTCAGCCATCCCTCATTTCCTTTTTGACACCTGTGGTCTCAAATAACACTTGGTTAAAAAATATCCATCATATGTACAGCACGCGTGGGGTGATTTTTCAAAGTATCTACTCAATAATTGACCTCACATTGGCTTGTGTTATTCATGGTCCTTGCCTTGAAGAAGATCCTAAACAGCCAGTCTCAATTTAAACGTATATTATCCTGCCTTAAGTGCATTTATTCACAGCCCCTTTCAAAAGTTATTGGCTATTTTCTTTCCCAGAATTAAGGATTATTGAAGCATACGTAACAAGGACTTTGTTCTTCATAACTCATCTCTCCAGCTACTTGCTTTCTCAGTGAAGCAGCATTATTTGCAGGCAACAGCTTCAGAGAACTTATGACTTCGTTGCCACTTTAAAGAAGAGGACAAAGGCATGTCAGGAAGAAGAAAAACATTCACAACTTAATGAGAGGATAAATCAACTTATTTTATTGCAAACAGCTTGATGAGAAATATCATTAATACTACCATTTAACTCTGAGCAGGCACCTCTATATGATTCTTTTCCTTTGTTTTTAAATACTGCTTCAGTATCTATTCCTTCTAATTTGAAAGCTCAAGGAGACCTTCTCTAGCTCTTATTTTTTACTTTAACGCTAACATCAAAGCAAATTCTAGAAGACATTAGGTAGTTGGTGAAAATTCAGTGCTACTAAATATCCAATTTATGTATTTATATTAAAATTTTCATTAGCATAATTCCCCACACCTAGAAGAACTCAAAAGAGCTAGTAGAGTTCCCTCAAATTATTATACGATCATTAGATAGATTGGGTAGCTCCACTGTGGACTGTGTGGAATTTCGCCCTCTGTGACTAAAGTAGCTAGGTCTTGTCAGCATGCAGCAAGAGGTTTTCTGGGCTGGCCACTCCCCAGTCAACAGGAATTTGAGAGAACCAGTGATTCAAAAGGGAACATCTGCACCTGTAATGCAGCATCAAGAAACCATACACACCTGCACCCACACCCAAAGGTATGGATCCGGTATGTAGACAACACCTTCCTCCTAATAAAGAAGGAACAACTAGAGAAAACATGCAACAACATCTTCAAAGAAATAAAATTCACAAGGGAAGAAGAAAACAACAACACAACAGCAAATTAGAAACACAAGTCATTGAAAACCAACCCACACTAACCAAGTGCTCCATTCCCAAAGTAACAACCCAACTGCCCACAAGAGGAGCTGTGTATGAACATTATTCAGACAAGCACAAATGTGCTGCAGCAACCCAGAACACCAGAAAAAGGAAACAGACCACTTACACAACTTCTTCCAACACAATGGATACCCATGCAACTTTATCATAAAGTGTCTGACCAGGAGAAAACCACACCCCCACCAACACTGACAGGGCAAGCTACTACTATATATATAAACAGGGAGCAAACTAGCACTGATGATGTTACCTTGTTGGGAAATGAAATGTTTGCAAGCAAACAACCAAGCTCAGAGAGCATCAAGGACTCCACAGTTCAACCCTGAGCTACATGCATTCCCTTCTATTGAAACATCCTTTTGCACCAATAGCCTTCTCCTGCTAGGTAGGACCAAAAGACCTTCTGTGATAATTGCAACAGAAGAAGGTTGGAAGTGCCTTTCCTGAGGCTTTGGCCAAAGTTCTCCTAGCTGGGCAGAACTGAATTTTCCCAGGCTGAACTTCCTTGGCATATGCTGAAGCACTGGTCAAAGATTTTCTACTGCTATGCAGGGCAAGATCACTTGATATTCACACCAAGGGAAATCCTGATAGCCCCCATACACTTTCCCACAATCTATGTTGGAGCTGCCCAGCCTTGGATATATCTTGCCATATGTCAGAGGGCTAGCAGTCTCCAAAGAACCCTGTGGGATTCCTCACAGCCAGTACAGGAACACCTCAACCTGGGAGTACCGACGTCATACTGACATACATCAGGCTGACCCTTGTCACATTCCCTGCAACTCCCTGCAACTCAGCTGAAGAGAGCCCTTAGCCTCCTTAGACACTGGAGCAGACCAAAATAAGTAGGACTTGCTTCACTCTCAGAAGGGAGGGGATTATTGTGTTTGGTGAAGCAGATTTGAGTAGTTGCTTCGTACGAAGCATCATCAAACTTACCTTCAAAGCAAATGCTCTGTCAGTGCTTCATCCAGCCATATTAAGTAATGCTCTATTCATTTCAGAGAGCCAGTTTGGTGTAGTGGTTAAGGCACCACTCTAGAATGTGCGAGACTGTGAGTTCTAGTCCTGCTTAGGCACAAAGCCAGCTGGGAGACCTTGGGCCAGTCACTCTCTCTCAGACCTAGGAAGGAAACAATGGCAAAGCACTTCTGAAATCTTGCCAGGAAAACTGCAGGGAGTAGTCCAGGCAATCGCCGGGAGTCAAAAACTGACTCAAAGGCACATATACCTACCTATATATTTCATGCTGGGGTAAAAAAAATAACACTTTTGTGTCCTGAAAAGAACATCAATATAATGATTTCTACAAATATAGAGAGGGTAACTTTTCAGCAAGTTTTTTCTCAAGAAGTTTGGCTCTTTTAGTTGTATTATTTCTGTGCTCTCATAGAGTCAAACTATAATATAGTTTAGAAGGTGGATTTACAAATATTTACTGTTAACCACATTCATTTGGTTATTAACCAAGTTATGACCTGTATTTTTTTTAATTGAATAGCTAAAATCAAAACTGTAGGACAGGACTTGAGCTGAATCCTATCTGTTAATATTTGCTAATATTTTCAGCAATGATGAAAAGCAGCTTCCCTTTCTGCTATTCTTCTAGCATACTGTAGGAGTAATGTCTATTCATCTATTGAACGTTACAACAATGACACTTTATTTTCAGTGACATAAGCATTCTACCTTGTTACGCATCACCATAATTTAATTGTGTCCAAAATGTGATTGGGATTGCCTCTCCGAATATTCTCAGGAAAAAAATAATTTGAAGAAGGGAAATTGAAGCAGCTATAGAGAACGACGGCAACACAAATTAGATGGCAAAACTGGCACAAATAAAGGTAAATATTCACATCATTAAGTGAAGGCAGTAATTATCTCCATAAAACTCTGTGTCGCTATGTTGAAAGCCCTGCACTGAAGTTTATTAACAATGAATTTATCTCAATCGAATCATATAGCCACTTTGGACAGCTGCTATGTCCATCCATGCAGACTCCATTTCTGACTCAAACTTCAGTCTCTGTTGAAGGGCAGGGCAGGGCAGGGCAGGGCTTTTTTTCTGAACAGTGCTAAGTGTTTGGTTGTAGCCCTCATTAATCTGGTAGTCACGTGCAGCAGTTCAAGGTAAACTTCCATGTCTCAAAATTGGACAAAGGTATTTACCCAAGAGTGACTTCACCTGGGTGCTGCACAAATCTGAAGCCAACTTTAGTTAAGAGCCAGGTCATTATTCTATTAGATGTTCTGAGCAGCCAAACCCTCTTCTTCAAACCAGCGAGACAGTCACATCATATAATTGTCTCCAAAATCCAAAGAGCAGAACTTTAACACGCTTCAATGCCTTCACCACAGCAGTTTTGGAGGGCTGATATATAAAAAGATCCCCTTATGAGCTAAGACCGTGGACAAGGGTCTGTTAAAACTACAGCTCATGTCCTGTTATACTGTACATTTGCAAGGATCCTGGGACCTGCTTACCTGGTAAAACACTTAGGAAATTCTCATCTTTTTAATGTACAGATTGTTATCAGGTCACTATGACTTAGTTTTCTTGACCATAGCCACATTCTGTTATATTGCCTGTAAAATTAGACACACTCTGACTGCCCGCTGATGAATCCACTACCAATTATAATATTTTTATCCTGTTTTATGTTTTTATTCTTATTTTATTTTTAACATGTTTTATTTTGAACTCTGTGACTATCTCTATCTATCTATCTATCTATCTATCTATCTATCTATCTATCTATCTATCTATCTATCATCTATCTATGATCTATCTATGTTACAGAATTTAAAAAAGGACTGGTTTGTCTTGAAGTTACTTTTTAAAAACTTAAACTATATTGTGCCTATCATAAAGATTAACAATGGTAGGTAAGTGCCACCTTCCAAAGTACCATTTAATTGTAATCAGTGCTGATCTATTTGCATCCCCACATAACTGCCACAGATATCTGTACTCCAGTTCACTGCTATCAGAACAACCAATTGTAATAGCAATGCATTATTTTAAAAAAATCAGTTTAATACTGAAGGAAATACAGCAGCTATTTCAAGAATTCTTTTCTTTCCTGGCTATCTCTGTCAAATGACCTTACATCATAGGATCAGAAGGAATAATATCTGATTAATTCTTTTTGGAAGCCCTGTTTGTAAGGTGTTTTACTTGCATTAGCATGCCTAATTACTTAATGACAAATCAGATATGGTTCATTGCTAGTAAGTGTAGAAACATGTTGTCTGAAGGATATGGTTTAATTAGTCTACTCCTAAAAATACGTCCCTCATGACTATTGGATGTAATCATTATTTTATGTATTTAACTGTGAAATTTATATTTACTTAGCAGGCTCAAGACTGTCTCTTTATTTCATCCTGAGCAACTTAATGTACCACATTTAGACTTTAAAGGAATTCACAAAATCTCAACAGCAGGTACTAAATAATAAAGAAAAAAAAATTAAATAGCTATTATTGCAATGAAACAGATGTATTCTTTCAACAAAAATATAACAAGAATAATATTGCACTCATAAAACACAGAGGGGGATACATATAGAGGGAAACTCATTTTAATTCCTCAGTTAATAATGTACAGCAGGAGATGTTCTTCTAGATCAATGAGGCAATTTGGGCAATCCTTTTTTCTTGATCAGCAAATCTGAACTTGACTTCCTTCCAAGGGCACACTATGTTTTTTTTTTTTTTGCTTCTCTAGATAGTGTTTCTCAGCCTTAGGAACTTTAAGAGGTCTGGACTTCAACTCCCAGAATTCCCCAGGCAGACATCTTAGAGTTGCCAAGGTTGAGAAGCACTGATCTGGATGACCATATCATGTATTCCTTTGAGATACAAGAGTCGCTTGTACTGAAAATTGCATTTGATCATGTCCTGTTTCTCAAAATATTTGTCAGAATTTAGAAATCCACATGAAGGAGATGAGATGACATTCTTCAGAACTTTTGCTGGGATTATGTCTACAAATTGTTAATTTTTTTTCAAGTTAGGGCCACATTTTTGAGTATGTGGATAGGGACAATACAAAATATTAAATTTAAATCTATTTAATGTGCTTGTAAAGTAATAGATTAAAATGTACATAATAGAATTCTTGTTATATGTGCTTTTTAAAAATCTCATAAGCAGACCCTGACATTTTTATATATACAGATACAGACAGAAATCTCCTTTAATCCTGAGCAAACTAAGATTATGGATTCATCCCACCCCAATGAACTACCTGCAGATTCCTGGTTTTCCACCATAGAAAAGAATGTTCTTATTTCCTTTACTAGCAGGGGAGGGAAGCATAAACATTCCTTTATAGTTGTGTAAACTAGAGAACTGCAGACCAGCACTCTGCCTGCACACTGTAGCGGTATATATGAATCTTGGAAATCTGGCTCACTTTTTCAGGGCTCAAAAAACATGCAATCTCTGGGTTTAAAAACTTGAAATTTGTCCTTTGTGCATATCAGATGGCTCATCAGAACAGGCTGGAGATGCCTGAGTTCTTTGCTAAAGCTCAACCCAGACTCAGATCAACCAGGATATTGCAGGGGCAGCATATATAGCAGGGAGCAGGGACATCCAGTGGGGTGCTCAAAAAGGTCAAGATGGTGACTGTGACTGGGCAATTGAAGCCCTGTCCCATTTTCCATGCATCACTCATGTGACACACATAAAAAGGGGTGGGGCTTCCATTACCCATTGGAGCCATCATTTTGACTTTTCTGACCCTCACTCCCATTCCCACAGCTGACCCTGACAATGTTGATATTGGTGGCAGTGGTAGTGACTGTGAGTAGGCAGATGACTCATTGGCAAGAGCTGGCTTGCTCAGAAAGACTGTGAGTTGTATAAACTGTATGGGAGCAAACACGGGACAAGGTGTAAAGAGCCAAGGAACAGATTCAGGAAATATTGGGTAAATCTCTCTCTCTCTCCCACCCTCCCTCCCTCCCTCCCTCCCTCCCTCCCTCCCTCCCTCTTTCTTTCTTTCTTTCTTTCTTTCTTTCTTTCTTTCTTTCTTTCTTTCTTTCTTTCTTTCTTTCTTTCTTTCTTTCTTCTTTTAAGGACAAAAGAGAATGAAGATGGGATGGCCAAGCTAATTACAAAGAAGAAGTGAAGCATTTTAAAAATGAAACCTAAGTCAAAAGAAATATTCCTTCTCTTTTCTTGTAATTAAGTTCAGTTCCTGATGAGCCTGTAATTTCAACTAAAGAAGTGGAATGTTAAACTCCCATCACAAGGAAAGTTGCATGTGATACTCATAACATCAAGTTATCCAAAGTGCAACTATAAGATGTTATTTTATATTGAGTCAGGCAAAAAGTATGAAAGGGAGAAGCATTGTTACTTATCTGACAACATTTTTTATTTTATATATTTTATCAAACACATAATTTGCTTAATCAATTGGCTTGTTTAATTACATATATGCATAGCCATCACACTCTGCTTTTTCAGGATAAGCAACATTATGCAAAGACACAAATGGGATATAATTTACACTCGTTTAATTTTTACTATGAATCCTTGTATCATTTTATCGCATTATATGCTTTTTTCACTCTCTCTCTTTACCTATATAGGGAATTTTTATGTAACATATTTCTTAGAATCAGAACCTATGAATTTATTTCATAGGCCTCATGACAATATAGAAATCTGGAAACTTGATAATTTTCTTCTTCTGCTCTTCTTCCCAAGGATGTTGCTTCTCCCCTGCCCCCCGCCCCAGCCCCAGCCCCATTCTCTTCAAAACGAAATGAAACAAAATGATGTCAGGCTGCCCAGAGACACAGGCAAACACAGCTTAAACTATAACTTAATTATATCTCTAATTGTAACTAAGTTGTAACTCAGTTTCAAAAAGTTTATAATTTGTAAAATTATCAATTTTCATTTGTTATGACTATTATTGATTATTCTTTATACCGCAAAAAGATTTACAGGACCCAGTCTATTGACATGTTCTACAAAATAGGAATGGAAATTGCACAGGATGGGGTTATTTGCACAAAGTGTGAAATCTGTGAAAAGAATAAAATGTAAATGATTATGCAAAGACTTACACAGGGGACCATGTCATTTCCATGCCTTAAACAGCTCCCAGCCTTCACTGAGAGTTCTAGAGAGTATCTGTTGATGCTGGAGTGGCTTGAATTTAATGTGAAAACTAGAAATATATAAATCCAGAAGCAATTTGAAATATTCTACTTTTTATCAGAACACACAGAAACACACACATTCTATCTTGTTTACAACATCCTCCTTTTTTTTTTTTTTACTAACCCAGCTTCAAGATCTAGCAAAACAACATATACACCATTTGAAAGCTATGCCCAACATCATTATTAAATATAAAATGTTAATGAAACATAAATCAGATGATTTCTGATGCTTAATACCTGATAATGCTTCATTTGACATGGACAATGCAGGTTTGATCTGTTAATTGTTTATTACATGTTTCAAGCAAAAGCATAAAATATTGCCTTTTTTCTATTGACTATTTCTTTATATATGTTCACCCAAAATATGGATGTCCAAGAGCAAACATAATCTGGGTCGAGCTATATAATTACATATATTAGCTACTTCTGGCAAATGAACTCTGATGATAAATTAAACATAAATGAGAGTTAACATTGTGTGTTGAACTGAAAACCTCATCAAGTCACAACTGATACAAAACTATAATCTCTGTACAATTAGATTATTTTTATAATCCAGAGACTGAATTGCTGGTTTAATTTATTTTAATAAATATATTTAATTACATAATTCTTGCCGTATGTAAGATACCAACTGAAGTAAGCTACCTTGTATCTAAAACTTTCCATTAAATTAAAGGGAAAAAAACATTATAATTTGTCTTATAAAATTAATTTATACTGTGTTAAAAGCTGGACTGGTGCACTATTCGGAAATCATGTGAATGTATAAATATGAAATGTGTCAGCCTGCATTTCAAAAAAAAGTGAAACCTTCTCTACATTTATGATATTTTTGGTGGCAGTTGTTTTTGCTCAGACTATTATTTTTTTATCCATTCAATCACGTCTGATTCTTGGAGACTGCCTGGACAAGTCCCTGCAGTTTTCTTGGCAAGATTTTTGAGAAGTGCTTTGCCATTGCCTCCTTCCTAGGGCTGAGAGAGAGGGACTGGCCCAAGGTCACCCAGCTGGCTTTGGGCCTAAGCGGGACTAGAAGTCATGGTCTCCTGGTTTCTAGCCCAGTGCCTTTACCAAACTGGCTCTCTTGCTCTGCCTATAACAATAAGTAAAGGATACTTTGATATGACACCATTTCCATTTCCTAATACTTCCACAATTTACCTATTTATTTATATTCATTATAGCCTGCATGTCATTAATGAGTTAATGTCTACTGAAAGAAAGTCTACTGAAACAGAGTTTAATTCTCTAGGGCCACAGGAATTGCCTTTACGGCTACTAAAAGATCTTCTTGATGGTCTAGAAGAACCTCTATTCATTACCTTGGAGAAATCACAGAAAATGGATGAAGTCTGGTGGTCAATCTACAAGTTGAAAAAGAAGGATTCAGAGAACTGGCATGTATTCAGAGAAGAGCAATTAGGATGGTCAAGGATCTATAAACTAAGGATGAAGAGAATTTGAAGGAATTTAAGAATATATATCCTAGAGCAGTGAAAACTGATTTGACAGCATTATTCTTATATGCGAAATACTATTGTATGAAATAAAATCAAGAACTGTTCTTTTTTATTTCTCTCTGTGGATTATGGAATAAAGGTTTTAAATTCTAGAAAGGCAGATTCCAATTGAAAGTCAAGGGAAAACAATGATAAGAGCAGTTTGACAATGGAACTAATTATCCAGAAACATGGCAAGCTCTTCTTGCCTAGAAATGTTCAAGCCTCTGCTAGATTACCATCTGTTATGAATGCCTGAATTGGGATATCTGTGTTTAGATGGTGGGTTGGACTTGATGGCTTCAATATTCACATTCAATTCTGTGATTCTCCTATGCTTCTTTTATCTAATGTTTTGGCATACAGTCAAGTGATGGTGGAGGGCAGGGAAACAACTGTTTCATCTTACAGTCATTCCTGATGTGAAGCAAGCAAAATGCAGCCCTTAGCTTCATGGCACACCTGTCCCACTACATACCAAGCCATGGTATTTTTGAATACCATGGCTTGGTATGTAGTATTTCTTCTGCTTGCTTTTTTTTTTTAAAACTCCTGGCAACTGACTGGACTAGACCTTGTAGTTTCTGTTGCAAGGTTTTCCAGAAGTGGCTTGCCATTGCCTCTTTCCTAGGGCTGAGAGAAAGTGACTGGCCCAAGGTCACCCAGCTGGCTTTGTGTCTAAGGTGGGACTAGAACTCACAGTCTCCCGGTCTCTAGCCTGATGCCATAACTGGATCCCTAGCATTTTTCTACTTGTCTGTGTAAAATAGAGCATCTCCCTCCCTCCCTCCCACTTATTTGTATGTAGTCACTTACATATTTCTTCAAAGGCTTTTAACTGCAGCCAAACTGTTTAACTGTTTATGTACTCTCTACAACTTTATGAACTCTTGAAAACACTGAAAAGGTAAGCAGCAACAACAACACCACCTAATGTGTGCTTGCCCGATATTTATTCTTGGCTATCAAATGCTTGTTTGAAAAGAAATTCCTAATGGGACCACCAAAGCTAAGCTCAGCCTGAATCGTTCATTGGAAGGCATTTCATAATCCAGGGTCCCAAGCCCTGTAGGTGATCTCCCACCTTCCTGTGAATTGGTAAAGGGCATGACTGAAGGATTTGGAAGTTTTACATGTGCTTGTTGAAAAAACTGTATGAAGCAAACGTGAATCAATAGAAAAGAGCAAGGTAAATACCTCCCTTATAGCATATAATGCATTGAGTTCTGATCATAAGCTTTATTTCCCTGGGTTAATAAAACAGGATCTTCCCAGGATCATCATTATTTGCTCTTTGTGCTAATTGTGATAGCCGGGCCAATTGTTTAAGGAAAGAGGAACATAGCTTGTTCTAATGTGAACATTAATTTCCATGTCATTTCTCAGCTGTTCAATTGATTTGCTTGAAATCTAGAGAGAACAACCCACCCCAGTATTCTTGCCATGAAAACTAAATGGATCGGCACAACCAGAGATATGTCAGTATACCATCGGAAGATGAGACCCCCAGGTCGGAAGATGGTCAAAATGCTACTGGGGAGGAACAGAGGATGAGTTCAACTAGCCCCAGATGTGATGACGCAGCTAGCTCAAAGCCGAAAGGACGGCTAGTGGCCGACGGTGCTGGTGGTGAACGGCGAATCCGATGTTCTAAGGATCAACACACCATTGGAACCTGGAATGTAAGATCTATGAGCCAGGGCAAATTGGATGTGGATATTGGTGAGATGTCAAGATTAAAGATAGACATTTTGGACGTCAGTGAACTGAAATGGACTGGAATGGGCCACTTCACATCCAATGACCACCAGATCTACTATTGTGGATAAGAGGACCACAAGAAATGGAGTAGCCTTCATAATTAATAGTAAAGTGGCGAAAGCAGTGCTTGGATACAATCCAAACAACGATAGAATGATCTCAATTCGAATTCAGGGCAAGCCATCTAACATCACAGTGATCCAAATATACGCCCCAACCACAGATGCTGAAGAAGCTGAAGTAGAGCAGTTCCATGAGGATCTGCAGCACCTACTGGACAACACGCCTAAAAGAGATATTATTTTCATCACAGGAGACTGGAATGCTAAGGTGGGCAGTCAAATGACACCTGGAATTACAGGTAAGCATGGCCTGGGAGAACAAAACGAAGCAGGACATAGGCTGATAGAATTTTGCCAAGACAACTCCCTCTGCATAACAAACACTCTCTTCCAACAACCTAAGAGACAGCTTTATACATGGACTTCACTGAAATCAGATTGACTACATCCTTGGGGGAGCTGGGGGTGGCGACGACCGACAGGCAGCTCTGGTATGGGCTGGTCCATGAAGTCACGAAGAGTCAGAAGTGACTGAATGAATAAACAACAACAAAGTAGAGAGAACTGCATTCACGTCTTGAATTATTGTCCTATATTCTTAATCAAATGGGGGCTAGAGTAATGGGATTGTTTTTGTGGTTATGTGACTGACCCATAAAGAGAATACAAATGGACATCCTACTCCCCACAGCCATCTCTGAATACTTATCTCACACATGGTTTTTATTTATTTATTATTTTATTTTATAAATTTATTCACCGCCCATTTCCACCTCATGGGGGGACTCTGGTTTTACTATGCATACTGTATTTACCTACATGATTCAGTTGTTCCAGGCCCCAACTTAATAATTGGACAGACCATCAAATGTCAAAATAAAATGTTCTGTGCTCTTTTCTGTATATGTTCAGCTTAAGGACTCAAAGCATTTCATATTGTTTAATATATGCAAATCAATACTTAAACACAATGTCTGCTATTTATTCATTTAAACTGCACTAAGCAATACTGTTGTCTAATGATAATGAAAACAATCACAGTGACAACTGTAGCCTCATATTATGACCAGAATGTACTTGAGAGAGATGGATTGAGATCACTTTATAATTTTATTCTACCTCATGTCACAGCTGATGTTCTTCTTACTCATATAATAATTGCTTAATCCTTTTCTGAGATATCTAGGCATTTCTCCATTATAATTCAATAATAACCTGAAGCAGTTAGTTCAAAAGTTAATTATATGATTCACTGCAATATCAAGTAGTTCATTTTATCATTTTTACATTGGGTTGTTGTTACTTCTCCTTCTCCTTCTCCTTCTAGCTTATATATGGCAGAATCATTGTGAAGGAATATTTACTTGTTCTTGTCTATGTTACCGGTCACCATGGAACAATAAGATACTTCTAACAAGTACTCAGGCCTGCTCTTCATCCATTTTAGCCTTGTGATTCAGTTTAGTCTATTGGAGCAACTTGGGAATTAGGGTAATTTTATGATGACTCTGTTATTTAATTGTGTCCATTCTCTCTAATGCGACTAATTTCTAATCAGATCTTTGAAGGAAGTTTTATTCTAAGGCAGCATCCTGTTTTCATGATCTCTTACAAGTATCTCTTTAAAATCAGGGCTGATTTTACTCCACATGCTTATTTCTCCAAATATGATTTACTATATATAATCTAGAGGCTGCCCAACTCGAAATGACTCTGGGTGGATTTCATTTTAAAAGCAAGCAAGAAAGATAAAAAAATAGAATGTCATGCATGTCAAGAAGAGAAAACCATATGTAACAGGAAAAGAATGATACACAGAGCTCAATAACCACCCCAGCCCATGGAATGGGAGAATAGGTAGATTTTCAAGGACTTTGAAACATTATCAGGGTCGGAGCTATATGGATCTCGAGGGATGCTGTTCCAGGGGGCAAGTGCTGCAGTAGAGAAAGCACACTTCTCAGGTCCTGAAAGATGACATGGTTTAATTGAGGGGACCTGGAGCACATCCGCTCTTCCCAATATTTTGGATAGGTAGAAACAAGCATAGGTAGCTGGTCCTTCAAATAACTAGGTCCTGTGGCATGAAGGGCTTTATAGGATATAACCAGCACCTTGAATTGTACTTGGAAGCCCACTGGCAACCAGTCCAGCCCATGCAGTACAGTACATATGGATGTACTGCTACATGCCCATCACTGCCCACACCACTGGACTGCCTATAGCTTCTGGGTGGTCTTCAAGGGTAGCTCCTGTAGAGCACATTGCAATAGTTCAGCTGTAAGCTGGCTAGGGCATGAGTGACTATCTGATATACATTTGCCCAGATAGCTTTAATTTCCTTGAAAACTAGATGCTTCACTTCTATTAAGCATTAGTTCATTTAATTCCACCTTACATAAAGGTGGAAGGATCATGCCCTGACATTGTTATATTCTCATTGCCCTGTCATGAGTCTTCCGTATTGCACATTATTGGTGTTTTATTCTATTTGGAGCCTTAGGATACTTAGTTCCAAAACCTGGGGAGTACCACAGGTAAAATGTTATATTCAATAGGCATATTAATATTTAATGTAAAGCAGAAAAGCAAATCACCATCTGTATTTGACTAACATATGGACAATGTTAGAAGCATCTCTTCAATTTATTTATCAGATTTTTATCACCGCCCATCTCCCCCACACAGTACTTTAGCACTTTAAGTGACTGTATAGCCACTCATGCTCTGCAACCTACCCCGTTTGCTGTATTTTATTTCTTAAGAACCCTCTCTTCAAATTAAAAAGATTCAGTGCATGGTTGCATAATGTTGCACAGTGTTGCATAATCAACATTTCTGGTAAAACACATGATGTCTGTAGTGCAAAAATGGTCAAGGGAAATCCTTGCCTTCTTATAGTCCCAATCGAACACTGTAGAATGCGCCGTTGATTAATAAACAAGGATTGCTGTCAATTAAAGCAAAACAATCCACATGAAAACAAAATAAATTTGTCATGTGGATATTAAAAACCCAAAGAAATAAACATACAGGTCACACTAGACACCCTGACATATTGACTGATAATATCCAAAGTTAATCATATATTTAAATAAATTGCTAAATTGTCACAAAGTTCCAGTTTATAGTTACATTAACAATAGCTGAAGAATTAGCTGTGATTAATGTTATAAGTAATACCAAATGAATTGATAATGATTGACCACTTATTGCTAAACAAGTGACCCTTGTAAGTGGGAAATCATTCTTTATTTTGTATTTCTTGCAATACCTTTAATCAAGATGAATTCTTTTGGTGTTCAGGTAGATACAATAATACTTCCATAGAAACTCAACCATAATTGAATGTAATAATACTCAAATTATTTTCATTTAATGTTCTCTAATATATCTAGTGAAAAAATCAGGGAGCTGCACTTGGATCTGGACAATAAAGAGAAGAAACGAGAGGACAAAGATTAAGTTTTCACTGGATACTTTAATTTATACTACTACTACTACTACTATTACTCTTTGCCTTACAGTGGCTTAGATCCATTTTTTTTTTCAAATGAAAGGACTTTTTCTATTATGGACAGCATTAACATCCAGAAGAAATCTGATGGGCAGGAGATGTCAGCCTTATCAGATAGACAGGAAACAAAACCAGATAAGCTAATTCTACTTTATTGTAAAGCTACATTCACAGAATCTTGCAAGTCTGAAAGTACAATTGTCTACACTGTCTACTTTATAGGCTGAGAAACCAGGAAGGGTCCCTTCTGAGCCTCTTGCTCCACCCACTATCGAGCTGTGGGCTATGCTGTCTCTTATCTGACTGTTTCCTAGGAAGCATCTCTTTGCCAAAGGTCTTTCCCACATACCATTACAGAAGAAGCGGTTTTCACAGATTCCCGTTCACCTGGTACAAACAGTGTTGAAGGGGTGAGACACTGTAGAACAATTTGAGATATAGGAGAAAATCAAGCTTAGTTTATTTTTTTCTGCTGAGGCTGAAGGCTAAGAGTTGCAACCTCATTCACTTCATTAGTAATTATATGAGGGCAGGTAAATATCTCTTCATGCAGGAAATCAGCCCGTTTAATGGTGCATCTAGAACTCCATCTTAGGGCAGAAATCAAGTGGTTCACAGTCAAGAAAGAAGAAGCAAATAGCCACTTAAGGAATAATTGGTGATCATGAGAGCAGTAAACATTGGTACCTGGCTGACATAAGCAGTTGGGATCACCAGAATTCTGGCTATTTCCTGTAGCATATTTCTTTTGCTTCTCCTCTCCTCTCCTCTCCTCTCCTCTCCTCTCCTCTCCTCTCCTCCCTTCCCTTCCCTTCCCTTCCCTTCCCTTCCCTTCCCTTCCCTTCTTATTTTCTCTTCTCATGTTAAATAGAGGAAGACTACCTGGGCACACAACACATTAACTCTAAATCCAAGTTAACAAGCTATAGTTGTATTCACATTAACAATTTATGTCCAAATAACTAAGCTATATTATTTATCCATTTGTTTGTTTGTGAGATTTATATCCTATCCTTCATTCAGGAACTCAAGGCACTGTAGAAAGTGCTCAGTCATCCCTTTTTCTGCCATAAAAAACAATGGTGTGTGGTAGGGTGGGCTCAGATGGTCTGGCACAAACTACCAAGTGGCCTTCTATGGCTGACGGTGGAGTTGAACCTGGGTCTCCCAGTGCCACTCTATCACTTTAATTGCTACATCACATTGGTTCCTGCTGTTGAATCACCTTCATTTCTTTGCAAACCAAAGGAATCCTTTAAATAATTGAAGATGTTGAAATAGGTCCCATAATATTCTGATCCCCAAGATGTGAAATGGACATCTCCCTTTTTATGTCTTTGTATGGTTCAGAACATGCTAAGAAAACTACACTGAAGCACAAAGTTTAGCTCCATTTAATGTGTTATGCAAATCCCAACCAGATGGCTACAATTTTTACTTTCATAGATAGATGATAGATAGATAACTTATTTTAATAATCATTGGATGATCTGATTGTACAGCTATCCCTTCCAGAGTCATCCACAAGTTAAAAAGGGGTAAAGTTTTGATCACCCAGTTGAACCTGTCATTTTGATATCACTGACCATCCCTGAACTCCACTGAAAATTGGCAGTGAAAAGGTTGTTCAATTTGTTTTGATAAGTACATAAAGCATTCTCATTATAAAATAAAGGTTGGTTGGAACTTGGTTCTCAAATGCCAACCTTTACCTTGTATTCAGTTTCTTGGCTTCTACATCTTCAGTTTTCCCTTTTCGGTCTTCCTTCTGAGAAATGGTATTCTGCTGTGTTCAGTGTGGAGTTCAACATTTAAGGCTAAGGCCCAGCTTCTGCCTTCTTCTCAAGTTCTTGTGAAGGTCATCAACATTTGTGGGGTGGCTACAATAATCTCTCTAATCAATTGCATATGGCTGATAGTAGTGTGGCCCTTACTTTTATAATAAGCCCTGGGTGTGCCTGAAATAGGGGATAATTCACTGTCTGTTGCCTTCCTGCAACAGCTATTTATTTCCAAGGATTTTTCCTCACAAGCTCCATCTACACAAGTGGAAGCTGAGTGGTAGCAGCAGCAATGAGTGAAACCTCTATTTTGAACACGTAGAATGATCTCTTTGTGTTCCTCAGCAAGGGTTTTTTTAAAAATTGAATTCTTTAGGAAATAAACCTTTGCCACTTTTAGAAAGGAAAATGGTCCTTTTTCTATCACTTAAGCAAGAGAGGGTTTTTGCTTCAATGGAACTAACAGTGACCCAGCAGGAATAGCAGAATAATTTGGAATGCAGATCTCTGTGATCTCTTTCTTTAAATGACGATCCCTAGAAATTTTAAAAATGTTAAGTTCTCCATTCAGAGCCATAAGTTACACCAAGGGGCAAAACCCCTGCATTCTCTTCCCAAAAGGTCAGCAGATACTGTCTCTTTGTACTGTACTTCTCCTTCTCTTTTCTAGAAATGGAGCCTGATGAATAATAATACTGTTACAGATATGCAATTCTTAAGTTTAAAAAATACTTAGTTCTTTGTGCAACTTGAGAAAACAAGTAAATTTTACCAGGGGTGGTGTGTGGATGGTACATGTCTATGCATGTATATGTATGTTTGTATCCATGTGTGTGTGTGTGTTCATTCATTCATTCATTCATTCATTCATTCATTCATTCTTCAACAAAGCCTTGAAGTCGGAGGGTTTCATATTTATTGTCCAGCAATGATTAAGGCTATTCATTAGGAAAAGTAATTCTATTACCCTGTCAGAAAGGTGATAGCTTTGCTTTCCACTGTCCTAGATATTTATTAATGATTCCCAGATACTATTTTCCAGTTCTGTGCACCACAGTATTTTAATTTAATGATATAAATTAGGAAATATCCCATGAGTTCGATTTGTACTCATTCTCATTGATATCAATATTCACTGAGGCTTACCTATAGATGAAACTGAAGGCCATTGTTACAGTATTGGTGATGCCTAGTGTAATATCTACTTTATTTCCAAAAAAAAAAGAGGAAAGATAAGCAAAAGGAGTTCAGGTCTTGCAGCATCAGAATAAATCTAGATGACTCCTATTAAATAGAGACCACCTCAATCCATATACCTGGTTATTTTGACTATTATGAAAGTTAGGGAGGTCATTTCATAGGGACAAACAAAGCACCTTCATTTTTCTAAATTTTAGTACGATAAACTGCAGAGGTTTATATGAGGAATAGCATATTCATAGCACATATGGAGAATTTCAACTATGATAATTTAGAAACATCCATATTGATGGACAGAACAGAAATTACATATTGTCTCACCCATTTAATTCTTTTAACCATTTGATTTATAGCAAATTTGAATTTCTTTGTACTTATTTGGTGATAAGTTCTGACAGTGGGAATGTTGAATCAATTTGTAATTTATCCATTGGCTAACTGCTCTTTCAACATTCATTTTCATATAAATCTAAAGAATCTGATTTCATTTTCTTTGCATTTTTCCTAATTTAAATTATGTTCCTTTCCTATAAGGACAAAAATGTAGCATTATTTACTTGTTGGTAAGTTTATTATTATTATTTTATTATTATTTATTTGTTGGTATTTACTTGTTGGTACTTGTTTATTCTTGGACAAGGTAAGTTACATTTAGACGCTTTAAAGATTTTCATTTTTTTTAGGAAACCAAAGATTAGATCTCAGTTCAATGCACTGGAGCCTAGTGGGGTGATTTTGGCACACAGAACTATAAATGATAAAAGAAGGAAAAAAAAGAGTCAGAGAGAGAATACATTTAGACTGAATACAGTAAGGAAATTTTCAAAGCAACTGTATAGATCTGAAAGTATTATGACTGGTTTCAGAATATGTAGAAGTAGATATAGAAATAGTTCATTAACATGCTATCAGAATTGTAGTTCAGACAAGGGAAGGAAGGAAGGAAGGAAGGGAGGGAGGGAGGGAGGGAGGGAGGGAGGGAGGGAGGGAGGGAGGAAGGAAAAAAAGTATTTTCACAATTATAGAAAGACAATAATAATAGCATATATTCCAATATTTGAAAGTGTAATGGACTGAAAACTGTTAGAATATTATGCATTTACAACTAAAGTAAAGGCACTATAAAGGTAAGGATATTGCAAAAAGGTGAACATTTCTTTGTAAAATGGAAGTATAGAAAGAAACATTTGAAATGATTTCTTAACATCAAAGAGGGGAAAACCATGGAAAAGATGGCCAAAGGTATTTTTTTTTAAGTTAAAATTAATCTGGAATGAAAATGCAATGACTTGAAGATACAATGACTTTGAAGGATTGTTTTGCTTGGGTCCTGGATAAGACTGTGTGCAACAATTCCATTTATCAAGGACAAAATCTACTCTTTTGTGGGAGATAAAAGTATGAAGAGGTATTTTGCTCTGCATACATATATTCATTTTTTTACATTCTGATCCAAAACATTTCATATAGAAGTGAATATCATATTTTCATTTTTAAAACCCCTTATAATGTTATTTTTTCTTGCAACTATCATGGAGAGGAGAGAGAGGGAGAGAATATTAACATACTGTATATTCATATCTGAAAGTTGTTTTTGTATCAATATGCACTTTTCGAAGAGAGTACAAATTGGAGCACAATTGTTGGTGTCCTCCAAGCTACATTTATAACCTTAGTGCAAGATATTCATGTGGAGCCATAAATATTAATTTGAGCCTCACACCAAGGATACCTGCTAATAGGAAATCAGTTGCCCTAATACAGATTTATGACTTGCTTTGTGTACAGCTGTACTAATTTAATTACTCATAGTATAAGTAGAAAGACATATAATAATTTAAAATAATCCACATGCTTTGCAAATGTCTTCTTCTACATCTCCAGTAATCATATCCTAGCTAGAGGTGGAAAAACATACTTTGGAGCAGTACTTTGGATGCAATCTCATTGTGTTCTGTTTAAAATATATTTTCTTTCAAGGTAGTCTTTCTTTCTTTCTTTCTTTCTTTCATTCTTTCTTTCTTTCTTTCTTTCTTTCTAATATAGATCTTCAGCGAACCCAGTTGTGCCCTAAAGTAACATGTAGCTATAAGAAAGATAGTGTTATGTCATAGCTCCTTTCACCCAACCAGGCAAACTGAGATAGGGAAAGAGGACAAATTAAGATGGGAAAAGAGGTGACAATATATCCATTCAGTTCTAGACAGAGCTGACATGTGTGGGAGGTCAATGTGTAGTACCATCCAAAGGAAGACTGAGAAAGGACTGCTAAATTGGGAGACACCACTTTAAGGAGCTGGAAGATACAAGTCGTGAAGCTGCTTTTCTTGCCTTTTTATGGACTGACCTTCAAGCAGTCGAGTCTAACACATCTGCAAGCTTCCTAGCTGGGGATATTAGAGGTGTGCCATGGGTTTTAATATTTGGTTTAGACAACCTTGACATTCTGAAAATAAGAGATTTGGTTTACATCAGAGGCTGTCTAATGTGAGATCAACCCAAGATTTCTATTTTCCATTTACTGTACTAACAAGGGGGAGCTGTCTTTTTTTCTTTTTCTTTTCCCAATAGTATAGAATGAAGTTTTTAGGAACAGAAGTCAGTTGTGTAAGGATGATGACCGTCTAGTGTTAGCAGACTAAGCTCAAAGTTTTTGGAACTATATTCCTTTAAATTCAGTTTATTTTCTTTAAAAAATAATCTTAAAACTTCCTATAACATTTCACAACATTAGACAATATATTCAGGCATAGCTAATTTTTCTGAGTAAAACCTACCAAATCTTTGAGAACATGCAGCCAGTCCTTCATTTTAATAAAGAGAGAATAGTTTTAAAAGATAACAAATTGGAGTAGTTAAAAACATTAGTTTTCCCTAGATTGCAATTTTACTGAATTATTAGAAAGCATAACTAGGTTTTCCACTCTCTTCTAAGCAGCCATCTTAGTTTTTCCATGTTTCCATATTGTGTCCCAATATCCTTGCTGGTCAATCTCACTTCTCTACTTGGTGCCAAAAGAAAAGGTGTTGAACCATATGTAGTTCCATAAGTGCATTATATGGAGATGCTCCTCAGCCTCCATCTCATTCCATCTTGGCATCCTATAGAAAAATGGGAATAATATGCCCTCCTTTTTTGTTGTTGTTGTATTGCAAACACTTTGTCTGCCTTTCCACAACAATATGAAGTATGCTACATTGCTTACCAAGTTTCTCCTTTAGTTTTGTGTTGCTTCATAAGGTTTCTGCTCCATTTCATTTAAGCAAAAGTTTAGCCTGAAGGAGCCTACTTTGACATATTACTCACCTGTCGTAGGTGCCATTCACAACTGAAGTTGATGTGCATGCCTTTCACCATTTGAACCGCTCCTGGAGAGAAATGTGCAAGGTTTGTTTTCAAATTTCATGGAAAACATGCAACTTCTGAGCAAAATCTCAGGACTGTTAACAGGTAAAAACACTATCCATTGCTTTCATCTCTATCCTTCAGCACCATCTGTGGTTTTCAATGCTTCCTGCAGCCCAGTGGACCCCCCCCCCCACCTCTCTAAGGAGACCAGGAAGGCAGTAAAATGGGCAAAAGCACTGATTATAATGAGTGACCTTTGTGGTCCACGGGGAGGTTGCCAACTACATGCTCCCGCAAAAAGTCAGATGCTGAAATGAGAAATGTATTAATTCAGGCCTAATGGAAGCACACAATTACTGTCAATGCAGAACCAGAACAGGTATTATAATTTTGTGTACAAATTTCCATTCACATTTCCAAATGTCCATTTACATATTTAATTACTTAGCTTAAGTATTCAGTAGTAGTAAATGCATACTAATAAGGTAGGCAATCACATACATATTTTAGGTATTTAACCACACATGCCCAAGTTTAATTCAGGTTTAATATATATGCATGTTTATATATAAACCTATAACGATATAAACAAAATATAAACAAAAACACTCTGGTCCTTTAGCTGCATACTAATTGCACAAATAGTTGTTTTGCTTAACAGTGTATGTACTATAAGGCAACTGGTGACTGAGCTATTTCCTTGTTTGTAAGACGTACATTTATTTAATTTTCGTTTGGATGACAGTGACTCCATCTTATTTTTAGATATATACTGCCATTCTTATTATCTTTGTTGTAATAATAAAAACACAGAAAATGATATAAGAAATGTATGGGCAATACAGAAATGATACAGGTTGGTTAGATTAATGATGCCTCTGTAATTTTCTTGAAACAGAACCGAAAAATGAGTGAAGGAGTTTGGCCAAAATGAGAAAGTCTGGGCAACAAAACTAAAAAGAGATAAAGTTGTTGCTAAAACAAAAATGAAGAATGATGAGGGTTTTTAGATGTTTTGGTTTTGCCTTTCTAGCTAAAGCCCATATTATTTATTGGTTTCTTTCCACTCATTTGATTCTAATTGATGTTATTATCCCCTTCCCCCCCTTTTTTCCTGCTGCTTATCATTTCTTTCATTTCCTTGGCTGAATTATCAGTTATTCTAGTATGACACAATCTATTAATTGGCATTAATCTCACTTTCGCCCACTATATGTCTTACTCAAATTGTTCTTAGGCCACTGTTTTATGAAATCACAAATGTGGAGGTAGAACCAATACTCGGTGATCTGTAGATATTTTTGTTCCGAGAAGGTAACTACCTTCATATTTGACATGTACAAGCATATAAAGAACAAACTTTTTAGTAAGTAATATATTTCAAGATCTTCATGTCTTTTAATAATGTGCAAATGTGAAAAAACTACTCTCTCAAGTCCTTTGTCTTTAGATTATTACACATCATAATAAAAATCAAATGTAGTAAAACATCTAAAATGCATTTCTAAACTGCAGAATATAAAATGCATCCATCCAAATATATGCAGCAGCTGTAGACAGCATATATTCTGAATGCCATTAGTTTTTGTATATCAGTCTACTTCAGACGGGTAGAATGGCAAGATATTGTAGAAATTAATGCTTTCACAAAGATGTTCCCACCCATTCCATCCCAGACAGAAAAAATATCCATAATGTTCATAGTAATATGGACCATTGGACCATTCTTGAAGAACTTGTGATGATGACAACAGCTATGGTGCTGAACTGTAGAGCATTCTTCTTCACTTTCTTCATTTGGAAGTATTTGTCCTTTTGATTCATTAGGTGCCATCAAGTTGGTGTCAACTCTTAGTGACCACATAGAATTTCTTCATGATGATCTGTTCCTAGTCTGGTCTGGTCTTTCAGGTCTTCCAACTGGGCACTCATTGCCACTATAAGTTTAGTCAACCCACTGTGCTGCTGGTTGTCCTCTTCATCTGCCTCTCCCAGTATTAGAGCTTTGTCTTCACATAATCAGTTGTCCTTGGGAATGGGGCTCACGATTTTACAGAAGTAATGCAAGAAACAGATCGCAGTTTCTCTTCTATCTTCTCCTAATGTAGGTCTTCAGTTTTTTTTTTTTTAAATCAAGACAAGATAAGATGAAATGGCATTATACACACACACACACACATATACATACGGGAGGGGCGGTTCTATTCTGTGTCTCATCAATCTCTGAATGTTGTTTTAAAGTCCATTTGAAAAGTTGTACACATAGTGGGTAGGTTTCCTATACTGTGTTTTCTGTACTCAGATGGATATGCAAAACATGACTCCTCCCAACAGCATAAACATAGATAAAGGAAAAGGCTCATCTTATTTTTTTTAGAAAAAATAAAAACATACACTAGTAAAAATAGCATAAAATAGACCATCTGATAAGGTTGATTACAGTTCTGACTTTGTTCCTTAATTTTAAATGTAAGTGATTCTTTCTTTCCCCAATACATCAGTGATGTTGTTTTTAAAGTAAAAAATATGTATACTCCATTTTGGAATATGTTTATAGCCCTGTGAAGAAACTGTGGATCCATCAATCAGTTTTCAGTATTCAGTTGCTAATCAGGTTTGAAAAAACAGGGTTGCAATAAACCAGGCAGCAGCCATTAACTATTCCTGCAGACACTCCCGTCTGTTGAATGAAATCAAGATGCAATTAATCATGAAGCTGCCTTTGTTATATATAAGGATAGAAAGATCATCCCAAGTATGTTGATTTGAATGTACATACTGTAAAGTCATTGGGATGTTTGAGAAAATTGCTTTGCTTCAAACAAGGCCCCTTGTAGCAGTGCCAATTGTTTTGGGGATCTGTAATTTTGCAGTTTGTTGTTTATTCATTTAGTCGCTTCCGACTCTTCGTGACTTCATGGACCAGCCCACGCCAGAGCTTCCTGTCGGTCGTCAACACCCCCAGCTCCCCCAGGGACGAGTCCGTCACCTCTAGAATATCATCCATCCATCTTGCCCTTGGTCGGCCCCTCTTCCTTTTGCCCTCCACTCTCCCTAGCATCAGCATCTTCTCCAGGGTGTCCTGTCTTCTCATGATGTGGCCAAAGTATTTCAGTTTTGCCTTTAATATCATTCCCTCAAGTGAGCAGTCTGGCTTTATTTCCTGGAGGATGGACTGGTTGGATCTTCTTGCAGTCCAAGGCACTCTCAGAATTTTCCTCCAACACCACAGTTCAAAAGCATCGATCTTCCTTCGCTCAGCCTTCCTTATGGTCCAGCTCTCGCAGCCATATGTTACTACAGGGAACACCATTGCTTTAACTATGCGGGCCTTTGTTGTCAGTGTGATGTCTCTGCTCTTAACTATTTTATCGAGATTTGTCATTGCTCTTCTTCCAAGGATTAAGCGTCTTCTGATTTCCTGACTGCAGTCAGCATCTGCAGTCATCTTTGCACCTAGGAATACAAAGTCTTTCACTGCTTCTACATTTTCTCCCTCTATTTGCCAGTTATCAATCAAGCTGGTTGCCATAATCTTGGTTTTTTTGAGGTTTAGCTGCAAACCAGCTTTTGCACTTTCTTCTTTCACCTTCATCATAAGGCTCCTCAGTTCCTCTTCACTTTCAGCCATCAAAGTGGTATCATCTGCATATCTGAGATTGTTAATGTTTCTTCCAGAGATTTTAACTCCAGCCTTGGATTCCTCAAGGCCAGCTTGTCGCATGATGTGTTCTGCATACAAGTTGAATAGGTAGGGTGAGAGTATACAGCCCTGCCGTACTCCTTTCCCAATCTTAAACCAGTCTGTTGTTCCGTGGTCTGTTCTTACTGTTGCTACTTGGTCGTTATACAGATTCTTCAGGAGGCATACAAGATGACTTGGTATCCCCATACCACTAAGAACTTGCCACAATTTGTTATGGTCCACACAGTCAAAGGCTTTAGAATAGTCAATAAAACAGAAATAGATGTTTTTCTGAAACTCCCTGGCTTTTTCCATTATCCAGCGGATATTGGCAATTTGGTCTCTAGTTCCTCTGCCTTTTCTAAACCCAGCTTGTACGTCTGGCAATTCTCGCTCCATGAACTGCTGAAGTCTACCTTGCAGGATCTTGAGCATTACCTTACTGGCATGTGAAATGAGTGCCACTGTTCGATAGTTTGAACATTCTTTAGTGTTTCCCTTTTTTGGTATGGGGATATAAGTTGATTTTTTCCAGTCTGATGGCCATTCTTGTGTTTTCCAAATTTGCTGGCATATAGCATGCATTACCTTGACAGCATCATCTTGCAAGATTTTGAACAGTTCAGCTGGGATGCCGTCGTTTCCTGTTGCCTTGTTATTAGCAATGCTTCTTAAGGCCCACTCAACCTCACTCTTCAGGATGTCTGGCTCTAGCTCACCGACCACACTGTCAAAGCTATCCCCGATATTGTTATCCTTCCTATACAGGTTTTCTGTATATTCTTGCCACCTTTTCTTGATCTCTTCTTCTTCTGTTAGGTCCTTGCCATCTTTGTTTTTCATCATACCCATTTTTGCCTGGAATTTACCTCCGATGTTTCTAATTTTCTGGAAGAGGTCTCTTATCCTTCCTATTCTATTGTCTTCTTCCACTTCCGCGCATTGCTTGTTTAAAAATAATTCCTTATCTCTTCTGGCTAACCTCTGGAATTTTGCATTTAATTGGGCATATCTCCCCCTATCACTGTTGCCTTTTGCTTTCCTTCTTTCTTGGGCTACTTCTAGTGTCTCAGCAGACAGCCATTTTGCCTTCTTGGTTTTCTCTTTCTTTGGGATGTATTTTGTTGCCGCCTCCTGAACAATGCTGCCAACTTCTGTCCAGAGTTCTTCCGGGACCCTATCTACTAAGTCCAGTCCCTTAAATCTATTCTTCACCTCCACTGCATATTCCTTAGGAATATTAGTGAGCTCATATCTAGCTGATCTGTGGGTCTTCCCTAATCTCTTTAGTCTGATCCTAAATTGTGCAAGAAGTAGTTCGTGATCTGAACTACAGTCAGCTCCAGGCCTTGTTTTTACCGACTGTACAGATGTCTGCCACCTTTGGCTGCAAAGGATGTAATTAATCTGATTTCGGTGTTGTCCATCTGGTGAAGTCCATGTATAAAGCCGTCTCTTAGGTTGTTGGAAGAGAGTGTTTGTTATGCAGAGTGAATTGTCTTGGCAAAATTCTATCAGCCTGTGTCCTGCTTCGTTTTGTTCTCCCAGGCCATACTTACCTGTAATTCGAGGTGTCATTTGACTGCCCACCTTAGCATTCCAGTCTCCTGTGATGAAAATAACATCTCTTTTAGGCGTGTTGTCCAGTAGGTGCTGCAGATCCTCATAGAACTGCTCTACTTCAGCTTCTTCAGCATTTGTGGTTGGGGCGTATATTTGGATCACTGTGATGTTAGATGGCTTGCCCTGAATTCGAATTGAGATCATTCTATCATTTTTTGGGTTGTATCCAAGCACTGCTTTAGCCACTTTACTATTAATTATGAAGGCTACTCCATTTCTTCTGTGGTCCTCTTGTCTGCAGTAGTAGATCTGGTGGTCATTTGATGTGAAGTGGCCCATTCCAGTCCATTTCAGTTCACTGACACCCAGAATGTCTATCTTTAATCTTGACATCTCACCAATAACCACATCCAATTTGCCCTGGCTCATAGATCTTACATTCCAGGTTCCAATGGTGTGTTGATCCTTAGAACATCGGATTCGCCGTTCACCACCAGCACCGTCGGCCGCTAGCCGTCCTTTCGGCTTTGATCTAGCTGCGTCATCACGTCTGGGGCTAGTTGAACTCATCCTCTGTTCCTCCCCAGTAGCATTTTGACCATCTTCCGACCTGGGGGTCTCATCTTCCGATGGTATACCGACATATCTCTGGTTGTACTGATCCATTTAGTTTTCACGGCAAGAATACTGAGGTGGGTTGCCATTACCTTCCCCAGGGATCGCATTTAGTCTGACCTCTCTGTCATGACCTTCCCGTCTTGGGTGGCCCTTCACGGTTTAGCTCATGGCATCATTGAGGTGCTCAAGCTCCAGCACCACGACAAGGTAACGATCCTTTGCTGAAGGTAATTTTGCAGACCAAACTAAATTATGTCATTGTATGCAGATTGCTTCCCCTGGGACTTAGATGATAGGATCTTACTGGATATCTCAGTGACATTCAATACTGTCCCTGATATCCTCCTGGAGGCTGAGAGGATTGGGAGTTGCAGTGGTTCTGCTCCTGCCATAGGAATGGTTCCAGTTTGTGGTTATGGGGAATAAGCAGTTGAGCCACAGGCTACTCTTGCAATACAGGAGATGCAGTGATGCAGATGCAGTGATGATGGAGATGCAGTAGGAGATGCAATGATGATCTTGCTCAATGGGATAAAACAAATTGAAATGCAATCCTAGCAAGACTGAGTTGCTGTTTGTCCAAATGCCCACTGGTCTGACAATGGCCCCTGTGCTGACTGAGGATGGAGCTTCATTTATCCTAAGGGAGCAACTCCATGACTTGGGGGTCCTCATGAATTCGCAGCTTGTACTTGATCAGCAGTGGGAGGTGTAGCCACTGTAGCCTTTGCCCAGCTGCAGATGATCCATGCTTTATGGAGCTGGAAGTCCTGGCAATCACACTCATTACATCAAGATTTAATTATGGCAATGTGCTTTACTTGGAGCTATCTTTGAAAACTACCTGGAAATTTCAGGTGGAGTAGATTGTAGGACTATGTACTCTGATGGGGGAGAACCATTTCGGGAATGTTAAGCCTACTATATAGTACAAGAGCTACATTGGCTGCAAGTGTGTTTCTCAATACAATTCAGAATGCTGGTTCTGATCCATAAAAGCTATATGGCTTCTCCATGTTACCTTTAGTACCTTTTTCTCCAAATAGAATCTGCCCTGTGCATTTAGCCCAGAAAGCAATGCTTAGATCCTGTCCCCTGGGACATTAGAGGAACGTGGCTTAGAAGCATATGTTTTCTGTGCCGGAATACTATACTCACCAAGTCTTGATGACCCTCAGAATGATGTAATTTAAGGAGGAGGAGACATTGTTATTTTGTAAGAACTCTGAGGAGAAGTTTCTTTTCCACTATAAAGTGGGGATTTGTGTGTGTGGGGGGGGCGCCTTCAAGTCAATGTTGACTCCAGGTGACTACCTGGACTAGTCTCTGCAGTTTTCTTGGCAAGATTTTCAGAACTGGTTTGCCATTGCCTGTTCCCTAGGGCTAAGAGAGAATGACTGGCCCAAGTTGGCTTCATGTCTTTGGTGGGACTAGAACTCACAGTCTTCTGGTGCCTTAACCACTACACCAAACTGGCTCTCTCTAATGTTCCTACTATCAGGTATAATTTAATGATGCTGAATGGTGGGAGATTCAGGAAAGAGGTACTTCACATAGCAGATACTGATATTTCCGACCACAGGAAGCAATAATGGTTACCAACCTTGGACAGCTATAAAAAGGAATTTAACACATTCATAGAGAATAAGCATACTCCTCCGACTACATATTATCTTCAGTAATAGTGTTCATGAAGGAAATAAATAGGGGAGAGTTACTCTATGTCTTGTTCCAGATGTGTCTGCTTTGGTATAGGAAGAGAATACAAACAGGGCTCTTACAGTCTTTGGTTTAAGGAGCTACCACTGAAGTGGCTATAATAAGTGCTGCATAAACCATATAAGCGTGAGTCACAGTGTTATTTCCATTAAGGGATGAGAGTTAGCATTCAGGTCACAGGTCTTTTTTCTTCTCATTTCTTTTTCTGTCTGCAGTTTTTTGTAGCCCCAATGATGAGTGAATAGTGTGAGGTGGTGCAGGATCCATGTTTTAGTTATTTGTACATGGGAACAAAGAGTGCGGGCTGATATTTCAGGATTCTCAGTATCCAATGGGTTGACATCCAGTATAATCCCTATTGAGGTCAGGTAAACGTTTAGTGACATGATTCTAACACAGGAATGAAAAGTCCAAGTTTGACATCATTGGCAGCAACCATCTTCTAGTACAGATATCATACAATTGTTCCCCAATTGATAATAGTAATTGTTTATCTATCTCAAGTGTCTATCAACTACTCAACAGCACTTTCTTATCATGTGACTTCAGCATCCATCAATGGCAACAAGGCTATTGCTGACAGCATTATCTCTTCATGGGAACTGACCCCACATACCCTCACAAAGTTGGGAAATGAGAAAACTGAGAAACTTTCTTGGAATATTTACTTGGTTAATTTTCATGAGGTAGCAACCCATATTTCCCATGTTCACAAGCTTATTGAAATAGTGTATCATAAAGGAATTTAATTTCACTAGAATTACAGTTACACAGAATCATAGTGCTTGTCCAATTAAAATTATTTAGTAGAAGATGGCATGAGCTATATCTCTATGTCTCACCATGCCTTTCTTGCTGTGTAAACACTGCCATGTTTGATTTATAATTATATAAGATTACGCTGCAAAATTGCATAAGAATGCAATGCGTTTTCCTGCTCCTGTAACTTACCGTCTTTGCAAGTAAGAAGCGACCTTGCCTTTTTTTTTCCTTGTGCAGTGAAAGAAGGAACAATGTGAGCACTAATGCTTCCTACAACAGATTTTAAGAACGGCGTGACAGGCCAGGCCACTACAATTAGAATGCATATGCTTTCTGGTTTCTATTGGTGGTGTTGATGATTTAGTAACAATAGTAGTGATGATATAGCACATAAAATAAACAAAATGCAGGCACAAAATGAAAAAAAAAATACACATTCCTTTTAGGCTTCCTGGGTCAGTTTCCACAGAACCCAGGAGGGAAAATAAAGGATAGCAGAAAGAAATTAAAAGCATTCAGTGACAGGGTAGCTGAGCTATATCCTTTCAAAACTCAGCAATCATATTTTCAAAGTAATGGACATTTTATCCTTATTCCTTTGTGTACATTTATTATTGAAGGAAACAAAGATAGGATATATTTAAGGAAAAGACAGGGAAAAAAGGAGCAATAGTAGAAAGAGATGTTCAGACACAGAGACAGAGGAAAAAGGGACACATTATTTGATATTGTTAACTGATAAATATGTTCCTTGCCTTTGATGATGTGCAAAGGCTTCATTACTCACACGCTTTGCACTTACTGGGGAGAGGAACTTGGTAACCCAGCCACCCTGATTCACCCTTGGACATTTCATGAGTATTTCTTATTGCTCAGCTGAGCATAAATTCATCGATTTTATGGTTAAGAGAGCTTGAGATGGCTTGCTGTATTTTCTGCACTTAGTCCTGCCACTTCTGATTGGACCATCTGCTGTCACCTTAAAGAGACAAGTGTATATTATCAAGGTAAACATACAAATCACTCCTGCATTTGATCTGGAAGGAGAAAAAAAAAAAAGCTCTTAAACATATTGATTGGAAAGTGTCAATAATGGTATAGGAATGAGTCCTTGAGAAAGAAAAGAACACAAATATCGTTCTCTTGGTTTGGGCTGGGAAGCAATACGAAGATAAATAATTGCTCTGCATAAGGATGTTGGTTAGATTTATTTTGATGAGAAAACAGGAGTTGGATCCAGATCCCTTTCCTTTGGAGAAAGAAAGATATTTAAGGAGGAAGTTATTCAAGTACATTTATTAAGGCTCTTTCTTGAAATCGCTAATACCGCATGGCAGTCAAGACAGCACCAACATTCAGAAGCCCGAACTGACCTTTTCCTTAAACATGAATCTGGTGTAATTTTCACCTGACGATGATAATCCAATGGTCCTACTTTTTACCTTTAGGAATCACATTTTTTAAAGCAAGCAATTGCCATAAAAGTACACCATGAGGGCATAGCACATGAAAGAATGTAACAAATTACTCTTAAGAGGAAATATGGGAAGAGAAAATGACTCTTTCAAGGGTGGGTAATATCAATTAGATATCTAGAAGTCCACTTCTGGGTTTAACCTAAAGCCTTCTAAACTTCAATCCCACAAAACAGTGAATAATGCAATCGTGTTCATGCATCTAAGCTTCTCCTTTTTAGGAGTAACAATTCAAGCCCTTGGGAAATAATCAGGTATACAAGCAATTTATATTTTCTTCGGCAAGGTTCCTTGCCGATTGTAGAATGCAGTGCAGGAGCTTTAGGTTAAGCCAAAAGCATTAGCTACATGGTTGACATGCCCCTCCTGTGCTATTTGTGGGCCAAAGCTTAGATTCTGGAAAATAAAGAGAAAACATTTCAGTTCACTCTTCCGGAAGATCAAAGTTCAGCATGCAATGACTAATCTTTTCTTTCAGAATAATGACCAAACTATCTCCCGCCTGCCCAAAGTTTAGATACAAGCACCTGGATCCCAATCCCTGCTTAGCCACGAAGGTTATGGAGTAATCATTGTTACCCTTCCTTTCAGCCTAAGTTACTTTCACAAGGACAGAAAACAAAGAAATGTTATATGTCATCCTGTTTCAAAAGGGGTTTGCTGGTTGTTGTTTAAAAAAATCAAGAAGGTGGTTTCTCTTCTTTCAGTGGACATTCTCTTCTTTTTTAATTCCCCCATTTCTATCCTTGCTTGGAATAATCATCTTGGAAAATGGATGTATATCAGGGACAACAATCTTCTGACTGCTCTTTATTTCTGAAATTTTTTTGGAGTGTGGAAGAGCACAAGCGAAAGGTTATGAACAATTAGCAGGAAATTAGATTAGAATTTAGAATTAAAGCATGTGTTTATGAAGTAAAAATAGGCAGGCTTTAAGGATCACAATCTGCTCAAGACAGCTTTACAACAATCGATATACCAAATAAGTAGCAATTAATAAGTGATAAAAGTAATAAAATCATAAAACCCAAAATAGCTAATAGTAAGGGCCAGTGAAGATATTGCAAAACATCCAATCCAATGAAACTTCAGCTAAACTATTTCAGTTTATTATCCCTAAAAGCAGGGGGGAAAATCAAAAGCTCCTCAAGGTTTTTTTTTTAAGTCATGAAAAGATAGGCTTGAGGTCACCAAATGATAAGGTATTCCCAGACATGGAAAGACTTACAAAATATCCCTCTCCTGACAGGAGTTTTTACATTCTCTTTATTGATTTCTGAGTATGTTTTTGTTACTGATTTCTGGATTTAGGAAGGTTAAAATGGAAAACAGTATTTAAAGCTTTTAAGTCATTAACTCTTAAAATATGCATTTTAAATTGGTTACAGTTAAATTGGATTTGGCTCTGTGTTTTAAAATAGCTCTCCCCACTCTATCTCCCAACAGTTTGTAAAATGGGTGACAGGTGATGGGCATTTAAAATAGCCCCCAAAAGGGCTTGACAGTTGGTGGGTCATATAGTGATTTCTCCCACTTCACCATTGCCCCCTACCTATAGGACTTATTACTTCTTTGTCATCTTTATCCCCTGCTTGTCTTGCAGAGCTGGCTGGTGAATCTTCAGGCTTGAAACAAAACAGCAAATGCTGGTGAAGCAGAGTGCCTAGAGGCCAGACAGATGTGTGTCCACACCACTTGAAGGAGATGAGCAGCTCCTAGTTCCCAGGTTGCATCAGGAAGCACTTCAACCAAAAACGTGTGCCAAATCATGCCCCGGATTGAATGGGAGAAGAGAAGAAATGGTACTTTTAAACTGAAGCATCTGAAGATGAGTGTAAGATGCCTCTGTAGTGGGTTGGGGGGGGAGAAAATGGCAACATCATGAGGACATGTCTCAAAATGAGAAATCTTTGCTCCAAGGTTGGAGGAATGGGAGGATTTGGGCTTATTCTCTGCTGTCTAAGACCACCAAGCTCACACTGTGGAATGGGAAGGTTAGAACCTTCAGCCTACAAAAATCCCATGAAGAAGGCAGGACAATTGCCCAAGACAACCTCACATGGAAGCATATATAGTCAAGAGATAATATACCTGATCTACTGACTTAATGTAGAATACAAATAACGAGAACAGGTTATTTGGCTTCTTTGAAAAGAAAGGATCTAGAAATTCTCTACCACCATAAAATTCTATATAGCTTTCATTCACCTCTGGCAAACACAATTAATAGAAATACCCTCTCATTCATTCATGATACTATAGTATTGATGTAACTGCATTCTAAAAATGTGGCAATCTTATTGCAGCAGAGTTTTCCATATAATTTGTTCCCCTGTGATAATTACAGTTTTTATTCACTGAGAGGCCTACTTTTGTTAAGTTCCAATGATGCACTGAAGTCCAGCCATTATGCAGAGACACAAATTAAAAAGGTTATGCTCAAACCAAGTCAGAAAAAAATCTCAATACCCCTGTTTGAAGCTTTTCACATGCACTTTTTTTTTAAAATATCAAAGGAGTCTTAATGAGCTAGGCAGTATTAAAACACTTGTAAATAAATAAATAAACAATGGGGTGTTTTCAGAGCTACATTATGTTGATCAAGGCAACTGATGGAGATTGGGCAAATGGTATGCTCTTTTCTTCTTTTAAGCTTTTGTATTCTATTTTTCTTGTTTATTTTGGGTAAAGAAAGAGAATTAACAAATGTCAGGGAGATGACTGTCCTCTTCAGCATATCTTTTTAAACCAAAAGTGTGCACAGTGTGCAGAAAATGCGGATAGACAGAAGATAGAAAAATGGGCAGTATATGCTTGCTTAGAAATAAATTATGGAATCTTGTATTTTCATAAAGATGCTGACCATGAAACTGGAAAACCAGGACCAAATATTTAGTAGATAAATTGGTTGGCTTATCATCCTTTGAACTGAACCTTGTATCCAAATGGCATAACATTTTCAAGAATTCTAGAGTCATTCCAGATAGCAGACTTGGGTTGATTTGTAAGTGATGGAGATGGGAGCAAATCATAGAGAAACACCACTTTTTAAAAAAGTTTCCTTTGATATTTCTAGTAGAGGCAGTGGTTATAGCTGACCTTCAGCCATGGAACCTCACTGAGTAACTCTGGGCCAGTCCATTTCTGTCAGCCCAAACCTGCCTCTGTGGGGAAAAAAATGGGAAGAGGAAGCATGAGGTGGGCCACCTTGAATTCCAATACAAAAGGCAGTATATTAAATAAATAAATAAATAAATAAATAAAGGGACAAATCCTGCTTCCAGCTGGTGTTGACATCTGAAGTGGGCATGTTGCAGAAATGGCTGAAGAAAAACTTCAACCTTCCATAGAAGGCATTGCCTTTTCCATTTGTCCATTTGTCCTTTAAAAAAAATGAACCAGCTTGGAAAGAAACCCTGTGCAGAATTATGCAGAGGCTGATAATTAGCATGCTGTCAACTTTGGAAAGTTAGAAAGAATATCTTCCAGGAAGGGAAGAGGAGACACAGCCTTCCCTTAATTGGCCAGAGACAAGTGCATCTATTCTGTGCCATCCACATTGTTAGGATGCATATTGCAGGCAATAATAGTGAAAACTGTGCAATATTAAGGAAGGTGTAGAAGCCATATGGCAAGTTATCAGTTTTGAGCTGTGCTGGACCCCGAAACTTAGTCGACTATTGGAGAGTGTAGCTGCCTTAGCAGCACAGTAGTAGAAGTGCTCTGAGCATCGGTTTGTTCAGTCTGAATCTGAACTTATTTATTTATTTATCTATTTGTCAAATTTCTCTGCCGCCCATCTTGTACACGATGACTCTGGGCAGCTTACAAAACAAATGGTAGTCAGTGAAAAAACAATCCAATATAAAATCAATACTGTGTAAATATACTTAAATAGCAATAAAAATATAAAAATATCAGATATAAAATGTGAAACTCAAGGTGGTAATTGGATTTTGTACTTGGCACAATCACTGTACCAGCCACCCCCCAAGAATGGCTATCCCCCCTCCCATCCCAAGCGAGGTTGCATAGCCATGTCTTTACCCCCTTCCGGGAGAGCGGGGGCCTGTCCTAGCTCCAGGGGTAAGCTGTTCCACAGGGTGGGTGCCACAGCAGAGGAGGCCCCCTCCTGGACCCTGCCAATCGGCAATCCCTCATGGATGGGGTCCATAACATGCCCTCTCTGCCTGACCCGGTGGGATGGGTCAATGTGATGGGGGTGAGGCAGTTCCTCAGGTAACCTGGACCCATGCCATGTAGGGCTTTAAAGGTGAAGACCAACACCTTGAATTGGACCCAGAAGCAAACTTACTCCAGGGCTCAAAATAACATTTGAAGCATTTTTAAAAATTATTTCCTCTTTAGCGGTGTGTGTGTGTGTGGAGAGAGAGAGAGAGAGGACAAGAGAGAGAGGA
This sequence comes from Candoia aspera, assembly GCF_035149785.1. Taxonomy (NCBI): domain Eukaryota; kingdom Metazoa; phylum Chordata; class Lepidosauria; order Squamata; family Candoiidae; genus Candoia; species Candoia aspera. The sequence continues at coordinate 34,895,135 of NC_086157.1, read as the reverse complement.
TGAGATATTCATTGAACAGAGATGCTCTGAAGAGAGCTTCCGTAACTAAATCCTGGGAGAATCTTTAATTTTGGCCAATGAACTTTGCATTTCAAAGTTCAAAGGACAAAAAGAAAGATACAAGTTATATGATTTGGAGTGGGGCGGGGATTTTACCCTGATTAATGGCAGGTCAAGGAGGATTGTTTATAATAGTATATCCCTCAATGACATGTCACTTTTTCCTCAGTGTGTCCTCTGTGTGAGCTAATTAAAATGATGCTTTACTGCAATGTCAGCATGCCAAGTTGCTGACTTTCTTGTTGTCTTCTACATTCTGCAAAATGAATGTTGTCATTTGATAAATTTGAGATCTTAGAGGATGCACCAAATGCAGGCTAATGTATGCTGCTTTATGTATACTATTATACCTGCAAAAAGTTACTTTAACCTCTCTTCCAAATGATGAGTGTGGCCATTTTATTTTTCAGTGCTTTTCTGTTCCCCCTTTTTCCCCTTTAAAAATTATTGCTTGATTGAACAATTTATATATAGGTAGTGCAAATAATACAGATGCAAAAGTACATATATCCAATGAAAATATAGAAACAGAGTCTCCCAGGACCTTTTCTTCCATGCAAGCACTTAAAGTACAGTTTTGTTCAATAGGTTACAATCAGCAATCCAAGGCAGATAAAGATCATATTTCTTTTTCTTTTCAAAGTAATTTTTAAAAAGGCCATGCAAAGGCTTTTGCACTCAGCTTCTTTATTGTCATGATTCTGGTTCTGGATAACATGGGCATTCTAAAAATAGAAAATTGTGTGGGAACAATGTGGAATTTTTGGAAAGGTGTAACATTTTGTTTTTTACCAAGAAACCCCACACTTCAACTATCTTGTCTAAAGATAAAACAATCAGCCACTATCCCCAAAGAACACCAGGAATATACCATTTTAAAGCTATATAACCTTGTTTTTGCATAAGTGAAAATACCTTGAAACTTGAGAATATTTTCAGAACAGATTTTCCAAATGAAGGTTAAATGAACACAGTTGTAATACTTTTCCTACACCATGGTTTTGCTGTTTCTATCCTAGAAAAAATGGTATTTTAAACTTCTTGGTGATACATTATGATTCATTTCATTTCATTATTATCCAAATAGAATCATCAATTGGCTGATGCTAAGAAAGGCCAAGGTTGGTAAGATGAGTACCCAGGTTGCTGGGGAAGGTGACGACTGGGGAAGGCAATGGCAAACCACCCCGCTATAGTCTGCCAAGGAAACATTGCGAAAGCAGCATCCCCCCAAAGGGTCAGACATGACTCGGTGCTTGCACAGGGGACCTTTCACCTTTCAAGAAAGAATAACAAAAGGCCTGGCTTTTCTCTGGAATAGCTATCTTATTTACATCTTTCTTCCAATCAGCTAGAGATTCAGAGAATCTCTCTCCAACACTATTGTGGTCACAGTGTTGAAATAATGTGCAGCCACATTGCTGTCATAGTCCACCATTACAGGTTAAAGATTGGAGCTAGAGATTACATCCCCAGCCCATATGTTCAGCAATGTTTAGCTAATCCAGAGTCTTAGTTTACAAACAAACAACAAAGAGTAAATATTTCACTCTTGTAGAACCCAAGACATCTTGCAAAATGTAAGAACACTGGGTAATCCCTCCAAAATAATTTGGAAGGCAAGGGCAAAGATCTTAATGATTATGATAAACAAATGGTTTGATATATGCAGTATGTTTATTCTGTGATCAGACTTGCAATATTCTGTTACTGTAACCTACAATAAGGTAGTATTAGTATTCTTGGTTTTGGTTTCCTGGTCTGGACTATATAAAAGTTTGGACTCATGGAAATGGTTCTTACCACATCCTGAAGTCCACTAATAATGCTCCTCAATCTTGCTTTCTCATTACACAAAGGAGCTCTGCCTACCTCACAATTACACAGGTAGCATAGAAGAAGTTTCCCTGAGATTCTCTGGATAAAAAGCTGTGGCATGCACCCCCTGTGGGCATCAGGACTAGCCTGCACACCTTCCTGACATATTGTTCAAGCAGTGGGAGGGAATCAAGTAAACCTCCCTGAGGAATATTTACCACATTTCAGCTGGTGTCTAGAGCAAGAAAAATCTGATGAAAGCCAGAGTTCAAAATAGATTTGGAGGTGGCTGATGGGGTGTTACTGTAAGTAATATGTGCATAAATGGTTTTCCCTAGTGGATGAAGACAGTTGTTATTTAAAATGGGAGATCATTTGTTTATTCAATTTGTATGGCCACCCATCTCAACAAGTGTCTCTAGACGGTGAACAAAATTAAAATAAAATAAAAAATAATTGCAACAGTACAAAAAATAAAATACATAGCCGAGAAAGTGTCATGTCCCATAATCACTAATACGACCAAGAAACATGTCCTTAAGGCCTTATGAAAGGGATACATAAGAAGAGAGTTAGCTGCTTAGATCCCAAGGCTACTGGAATTGGGTCAGGGAAATGTAAGGGTCAAAATACCGTAGCAGAACCCTGAGAGACAAGGTGCAGATGGTTGATGGGGTTCTGGAATATACTATGATGGAGAAGTTGATGGAGAAGCTTGTGAGGCAATAATATCTTTTATGTCTTTTCTTTTCAATCCCAAGAGATTGTCATTTCAACATGAGGTTTTTCTTTTGACTATTCTGTGAGTTCACATCTGTCAATACGAATTGGAAAGTCCATTCTTCTCCTCTAGGCAAAAGTTATTATGGGACACCCATCCATACCCATGGCAATCTAAATCTCTTGCAAGCACAGATGCATTTTTCCCTTCTCAATTGTTTTTTAAAAGCTCATGTAGTTCCCTTTTTTAAGAAAAAAATCTGGGGTGGGTACGTTTCTTGTTAGAAAATTGAGGATTAAATTGTGTCAGTGTTTACAGCAGATGACAAAGAACAAACAGGCTGGAAGGGCCTGCAGCCACATAACCTTTAGCTGTGATCTTGACAGACTTACAAGCTTAGACCGAGGTCAGTTTTTCAGTGGAGTAACACCAAAGTACATCCAGCTGATACTTTGGGATTTCACTGCAAAATAAAACCTCACTGAGGAAGCTTTCTTTGATGACTGATAGATTCCTTCGACATGTTGCTTAGTTGCATTTAGTTTTTAAAGATGTTGAGCTTAAGGTTGATACCTTGGAGAAATACTGAATCTTGTGACTTTTCCATCTGCGTATTGAATTTGGATATAATGACATACCTGTAGAAAGTTCCATTACACAAACAGAAATACTGGCAAAGATGTGTGCCATCTTTTTAAAGGAATATGTTGTCTTGCTGTCAGCTATCCTACCACAACCAACCCAGTTGAAGCTTTTCTGTCTTCGGGCTTGATAGAGTCATAGGTCCGTAGCCCCTTCTTTTCAGAAAAATAGGTAGAAAATAAATTACAGTATGATTTTAATGTGGCCAGATTCTAACTTGTGAGTTGTTAAGGAGTGGTTTGAGATAGGTCTTTGACTCTACCAGGTAATGTTGAATGACAGAGCAACTCAACACTGAACAGAGAATCTTTGTGCATGATTTGACCCTTCTGAGTACTGCAGAAAGGTGGATGCCATGTCTACTACAAATCCATCTAATGCATCAGAAACAAAAGGGAGAAGGGTGGAATTGAATAACTGTAAATCACAAGGAAGTATTCCTTCATGACTGTCTAATTGAAATAATTATTTAAACTCCATAAAAATGGAATGAAAAATCTAGCAGAATGTTTTGAATGGCCATTGTTGGAATTATTGTGAAATGTTAGGGAACGTCTTCAAATCAAAATGCCTTCTTAAACAGTGCCATTTAATTCCATGAAAAAACAGATTTTAACATATTGTTTTTTCATTCAGTTGTTTCTAATGTATGCAATTTTATTTCATCCATTCCCCTTCTCTACATAGTAGAAACCATTTTTTACCTAACACCTGCTAGACCTATTGTCTTAAATTTTGCAGAAATTGTTTGTAAGTAAGGAATAATTATGTCTGTAAATATGATCCAATCTCATGCCTAAATAACAAAGTTGTATGGTCCTTTCTTTCTATTTTATCAGTATTTAAAGACAACTAACTACAATTCTCCCACACCTATTTCTTTGAAATTAAGCAGCATTCACTGCTTCACAAATGTCTTCTATGTTTGTCAATTTCATTCCATTCTGTTGAAAAACAAACAAACAAACAAAAAACACAGTCACTTGTGGTTTTCTCATGTTATTCAATGAGAGGCATGATCACACTTTAAATTAGTCCTGAGTTGAAACAGGCAGTCTCTGATGGAGAATGCCAGGTGGGCAGATGTAATGGAAGCGTTTTTGGCATTTTCAGTGATACTGTAGCTTGAACTCTCCAAAAAGTCCTTCTCATTGTATAGAATTGTCATTACAAACTATTTGATGATTAAGATTTCTTTGCCATCAAATTTCTGTCACTTCTGTCTCTTTATACTTAGTATCAAAGGCTTTTACTTGTGTCTTTCACTGTATTCTGGTTTCTCAAGACAGTTAGGATCAATGAAATTAATTCTGCAAAGTCCTTTCCCAGAAGAAATTATCTAGATGGGAGTTTTTCCATTCTTCTACTTCTGAAGCCTGTTCACTTTGAGTTTAACAGGGCTAACTCTTGGGAAAGTGGGTGTAGGGTTGCATTCTTTACTTTAATATACAGCATTTTGCAAATAAAAGAGAATTCTGTTTCTTCATACATAGTTCTTTAATCAACCCTATTCAAGCCAGAGGAAAATTCTCAAATGAACTCAATGTTTCTGCATGTATTATTTCTTTGTTCCCCTCTTCTGTATAACATACTTCCATGTATGTTTTAATATCATTCCACAAGAATATGGACTGTGAACTGTATGTTTTATGGTGGGATGACCATGATTCTATTCAAATATTGTTGTTGTTGATATGATCTTAGGTGCAGATGCCTTTCAGAAAGCTAAATGTATATTAATCATGTTTTCAATATATGTAATGGTACTAAAGTAAATATGAACTGCTTTTTCAACTATTTGTTCTGTACCTAATTAATAACAGTGTGGGAACACAACTATAATACTTACTAAATGCCTGATAAACAGAAGCCTCATAGCTTCCCTCAAAAAACAAGAAAAGATGGGAGATAGTCACAGTTTTAAGAAGAGGCCCTTGCTACTGGCATCATTTGTACTCCAGACTCTTGGAGAGATGGAAAATACTTCATGTTCTTTCCAAGAGGGATCAGTTATGTTGGCCCTGTGCTGTTCTATCTGGTCCCTACCAAGAGCTGGAATACAACTTGCAGAATCCTCAGACAGCAAAGAAAACTGAGAAATGTAGTTCTAATACATTTGTAGAAGACTAGTTGGAAATGCAGAAGCACACAGGCATAAGCCACAGTTATCTAACAAATCAAAACAAAGTGGTGACATCACTGGGCCTCCATAAAAGAAAATGGGGGAGGCGCTGTAAGGCTTCCCTTCAAAGGAGTACTTGAATCAAAGCCTCCACCAAGCAAAGAGGTTTGGGAGACCTCCATAGCCCTACATGCTAATCAAATAGAGAAATCTTGCTTTGAATTCCGTTTGAAACAAAACAGTGTGGAAGGAAAAACTGATTAAGTCTGAAGCTTCAACGGCCCTTCCAGCTGTTTCAGGAGACACTGCATGGGATGAAATGAGGTTGGAGTTGACTTAGTGAGAAGTTCTGTAGAGAAAAAAGAAGATCACATCATAACAGCATGGACAAGAAGAGGCTGATCAGTCTCGACCCTTCATGTGCTAGAGATCTATGGCTAACAGAATTTTGTGGAACATTTGAACATACAGGCCCATAGGCATTTTTAGAAAATGAAAACTGGCAGCTAGCCCAGTTTATCCTCCCTTACCTAAGAAAGTAAGGAGGTCTTCCTGCTCCTGTTGTTAGTTTGATTGATTTACATCCTTTTGTTGTTGTTCAGGAGCTCAAGACAACATATGTAACACTGCCTTTTCCTCCTTTTTAAAAAACAACCCTTTGAGGTAGGTTGAGCTGTGATCGAGTGTCTGATCCAAAGTTACCCAGTCAGCTTCTGTGGTGGACGGCAGACCAGCACCTGAGTCTCCCTGGTGCTACTCTATGCCCTTAACCATTACACTACCCTGTATTCGCTCTGCCAGAGCAAGACTTCTAACTTGAATAAGAGAAGTGGTAAAAAGCACAATCTCCGTAAGATACATGTGTAGCAGTAAATCAGTATAGTGTATAAAGAATCACTCAGATCTGGTTCCCTTCCTCAGTGTTGGGAAGGATGGCTTTCCAGATTTATAGCTTTCAGGTCAGCATGAGAATCTTTATTATAGGATCTAAACATTGTTCATATAACATGTCCTCATGCTTCCAGTATAACGTGTTCAACTGCAGATATTTTAGTGTTCTCAAAATACACTGAGCTTCAAACACTGGAGAACTGTGGCCATGCCTGTAACTGCTCATATTTGTGAAATGTTCCTGTGAGTTCATGAAGCAATCCAATAGAGATACTAAGTATTGTGTGATATGACTCTATAGCAGGCATAAGTACTTCATTTTCCTACAGATAGCCTCTGTTCCACTGCCCTGCTACCAGTTATGTCTGCTGGGTGGGAAAAGGCAAAATTAATCAATTGATGTAAAGTGGATAGCATAGCAGTACAGCTAAGATTTTGGCAAGCAATAATAAGTATGCTGTGGAGTAAGTCACACTGTGAATTTTGGTGGTTTGTAAACAGAGGATAAAAGCTTTGGATATCTCCATGGGTATCAGGCTGTTCATGTGCGTAATTGTTTCATACATTGCTGTAATCCTTTATGGTTTGAGAAAATTGGGAATAATATTCTACTTTATAGAGTTTTTTTAAATAAAATAAAATAAACCTGGATCATTAGTTTGACAGCAGTAATCATTTGTTCTTTAAATGCTTTTCCTGCATTATATGGAATCATTTTATAATCATTTTCCTGATTATATGGGAATAGAAAGAGGAAAGCAGTGCAGGAAGAAAATAAGGAAGGGGAAGAGGAAGAGGAAGAGGAAGAGGGGGAAACTAAAGATGGGTCACAAATGGCATGATTCACATTTCAGTGAAAAAATAGAAGTACTGCCCTTTGCAAATTGAAATAAACGCAAGAGTATAGTTGTCCTTTGATGTTTGCATTCTTCCAAAATCTCCCGTGCCATCTTCCAAATAGCAAAAAAGCATGAAAAAAATGTGTACTTTAAGGAAAACTGTGTTCAGATATGTGCACATGAGGCTAACACATGCATAACATAGCAGTAGGTATAATGTAGAAAATATGTTCTAGAAAAGGGAATTATTCACAAAAATACATGTATATTAGGACAACTACACAGAAGCTTCTAATTAGTGAAACACAGACACACACAAATACGATTTTAGAAAAATGGCCTTTAAAAATCATAAACAGGTTATTAACAAGAGTAAAGAATTTTAAAATGAGGGTACTCCAAGAAGTACCCATCTAGAAAAAGCAACACAAACAAATGAACAAAAACTCCAAGAGAAGGGATACCCCTTCCAAAGAACAGATGCAGTGACATTAGAGCTAGATAATGCAAAGTGGCCCCCATGCACATTTGCTTCACTGGAAGATAGGGGAAGATCAAGGAAGCTCACCTCAGATGAAGAAAACCATTTCAATGGGTGGGGTTTGGAAAAAGAACAAGAGAAAGGAATCAATTTAACCGGTGCTATTAACCTAACAAGACAAAGGCAGTGCCAGATTTAATCCCACCTCTCTTGCAGCACAATGAGAAAATGAAGACATTTTTTAAAAGCATGAGAGATTTTCTTGGGTTGCCCAGATATTGATTGGCTCCAAGGCCATATTAGAGATGAAGGCAGGCCTCCGGAGGGAGAGGGTTGTCACCTTGACCTTGGGTCAAAGCCAGACTACTGACCCCTGACATCCAGAACTCCAGGCCCAAGATCCGAGAGAGCTTTCATGCTTGCCAAGCGTGTCAGCGGGAGGACAGGTGTCGATGTGGCACTTGCCAAACTGAAATTGACCGGCCTGCGGGAAGCTGGAATGCAGAGGGAAATGTGGGTTAAAGTATGTCAATAATGTTTCACAAGAACAATTTCTCCCAAGAATTGTAGCTGTTGGAATGTTTTGACATTTATTCGGTAGAGAAAATGTAGCCTGTTTTGCTAAGGCACTTCAAGAGAGCGGCTGCTAACTGCTGTGGCGTATTGATCTTCTGTTAAATTGCATGGGCACACTTGGGAGATCATTGAGATTCAGGGTAGAGGACAGAAAGGATCGGCTGCACCCGATGGTCACTAATGGTAATTGGTTTCGATCCTTGCACTTGACGAAGCCATGATTTACTTGGTTCACAGATGAATTGTAGTCACTAAATATTTTGAAAAGGAGGAGGGGAAAATTCTTTTGATTTCTTTTTTCCCCTGTTATTTTATAAATTGTTGCCTCCCCTCCCAGGCTTGCATAAAGAGGGGAGATCCAAGTTACCGATCTTTTTAAAAGAGTATAACACATAATTCTGGGAATCTTTCCTTTTGATCCCAGTCCTGTGGAAATATAACAGATGCTTTTTGTTTAGGCTGAAGTTGCGAAGCAGTTAGACGGAGGCAAGGTGTTTGACCCAGAATCTGTTACAGTAGTACCCATCTGAGGTCTATCTGCTGACAAAAGGAATCAATCAGCAGAGCAAGAGGGAAAGTAATTTGGGGTGATCCTCCTCCTTCTCCTCCTGGCACTTGCAATTTCTGTGCTTCAACTTGTCCCCAAATTCCATCATTTTACACCAAATACAGGAGGATATGGGATCTGATAAGAATACTGCATAGTCAAAAATATCCTTTCCCCTTCCTGTCACTGATGGATGCTTTCTGCTTACAGAGTATCACCAATTGGATTAACTACTCGAGAAGTTCACAAAACAACTAGGTAATGCTGATTCAAGCAAAGGTTATAGTCAATTTTCTATGCATTATGGGATGAAGATGAGAGCATTAATGTTGAATGTAAACGTGGTATCTCTCAGTGCTCAATGTTCAAGGTTACTCTGATGGAAACCCTGTGGATAACCCTTGTACTCACTATGAAATCTGTACATTTAGCATTGTGGCTTTCACTATAAAGGATAAAGCAATAAACCTAAACTCATTACTATGAACTTAAGTGTAATTTAATTCAGTTGGATTTATTTTGTGCAGTTGTACTGTAAGTCACCATACATTTTCTTGGAAGTAAGCTCCGTATAAGCATTTACTTCTGTGTAAACATGCATGGAATTGGATTATGCTACAGTATCTGTCTGTCTGTCTGTCTATTGGTGGATAGATGTTAGCCACCTGCAGCTCTCAGCTCCATTTTGTGGCCCCTAAAATCCCTCAATATTACACCACTGCCTTAAGCTCCAGGGAGAAAGTCAGAGTGGAAATCTAACAAATAAAAATTTTACCCATTTGGGATGATGCAATTTTTAACATTTGTTAAAATATGAGATACCAAAAAAAGTATGCTAAGCTTTTTAATAACACGCTTATTTAGAGACTTAAAAAAAAAAAAACCTAAACCAAACCAAACTAAACAAAAAAGAGGCTATATCACTTCAGCTCCACCTTCCACAGCATTATTGTGATATTACTGTGGGAAGCGGAGCTGAGCTGATATAACAATAGGCACCGTGAGCCAGAAAGTCTCAGTGCTGTCCCCTACACACAAATGCATACACGTATTACCTGTCATCTATCCCTGCTGCAAAACATTGTCTAACCATGAAGTAAGAATTATACTTGCCATATACTTATTCAATAAGTATATGATTGTAATTGCATGTTCCATAAAAAGATTTACCAACTACATTTTCTACAATTTTGCAATTCATATTTCTCCAGAATGCAGAATTTTTTGCAGCACAGCAAGAACCAGGAAACATGGTCACTCCATCATGTCTACTTGACTCTACCTTTCCCTGAGTGCTTTTCATCTTTGAGTTTTAAAATAAAAACTTTTAAAAGTTTCAGGCCATATTTCTAAATTTGCTTATTTTTCTCTTCGGATATTTTTTTTCTTTTATGTGCCTTGTATTTTAAACAGGACAGATTTGTCTGGAAATTGCTTCATCAACAAAAGAATCTCCTCTTTTTAATAAATAACTACATAAACAATGGGATAACAAAGAGATTCAACAAAAAGCTTGCATTAATAAAGGGAAAAAAATATTTAGCAGGGAGAAAATCAGCAGAATGGAATCCTGTTAATAATGTCTAGCTACTGATTGCTAAGTTGGAATGCTCAGTTTTATTTTTGCCTAAGAAAAAAAGGAAAGGAAAGAGAACAGTTTCTATTATCGTGTACTCATTCAGGGAAACCAATATTTTCACATGGACCCCTGAATGCAATCCATATGCTTGCCTGACAAACAGCAAAGAATTGCCATTCATCATAATGTCTGCTAATGCATATTTGTTTGTCAGATCCAGTTCTGCTATTCTGTTTAGAATGCCAGTAAATAGACTGTGATTTCAAATTATAGTAAATCATGCATTATAGGATTTGAATCACTGAGAATGGTAATAGAGAAAATAATGGTGACTAAATGCTGTTGCACCCAGGTATAATAGCTGTAGGTGGCTTTTGAAAATGATTTCTTGCACTCCAACTATCTGAAATATTTACAAATGTCAGGAAATGACAACCTGTAGAGAAACTCCAGAATACAGGAGGTGTACAGTATGTAGCTCAAGGCAATCAGTGGTGAGGTCAGAGTTTGACTGTTTCTGTGGTTTACATGAAAAGCATTCTGCTCAAGGACTCTTTATGTGTGGGGCACAGTTGCAGATATAGCACTGTGTATTCACTGAGGAAAGGACATTTATTAAGGAGGACCATGATCCAAGGATTCCGTATGGATGCTGAAAAAAAATGTTGTAATCTTACCACATTTACCCCTGTGGTTTAACAACACTCTGAGCAACAAATTCTGTAAATAACAATTCAATGCAGTCTTTCAGATTAAAGTTCATGGGATCGCCTCAAAGACCTGCTTTGGACTAACCAAGCAATATGGCTGCAGGCATCGTGCCTGACCCATTTCCTCCGTTTCTGTAGTTGGCAGTAGTACCTGTTTGGTAAGAAGTAATAAATAAAAGTGTCAGGAAAAAAAACTAGGCCCAGAAATATTCATTTCTGATTCAGTGTTTCTCTCATGATTAGGAGCATTTGAATAAAAGGCTGAGTCAATTGCCAGATGGACCCAATCATTGCTTCCTTTCCATCATCCCCCATAAGCAAACTGATTGTGCTGTGCTGATCATGGATCGAGTAGATCAGCAATTTCCAGAGTATTTGTGTGTGTTTTTTTTAATGGATAAAATATGTTTATACATTTCTTGTAAGTGCCTCCCGGGTAGAACTGAACTAAATCTGTGTTTTGAGCCCGCAGGGCACTATGTAAAAGAACTAAAATGAAATTAAGGGAATAGGGATCTAAAATCCTTCTAGATTCAGGTTTGCTTGCTCTTATTCAAATATTATTGTAAATGCGGGTTGAGCTGAATATTTTCAGTTTTAAACCTTTAACAGGATTTCATCTAGGGGGAAGTTATAAAAATAATTGATTTTGCTTCTATATCATTGCATCATAGTTTTAATAAACAAAAGCTTCCTTCCTTCCACCCACCCACTCACAGGACCATTAGGTTTTGAATTTGAAACTGAAAACTTTCAAATGCTGAAATATTATATAAACATACAATCATTTGTTGGTATCGTTCAGGAAGGGTAGGGGATTGTGCTCTCTAAATCTCTACCCAACTGTCCAAAATGTGATGGTGACCTAGCTTAGCCAGTGGTTGGGAAACAATGGCAAAAGACCAAGGGGCAGCTTATAGGTGTTTGGTTAATATGCTGAGCAAGCAGTGGACTGAAAAGATAAGCCATCAAAGATACCACCACCAACAGAATCTTGCATACTAGTCTTATTTGGGCCATCTGAAACAAACCCACGAAGGGAAATTGAGCACGCCCATTTGGTTTACAAAGTAGTTCTAACGTATGAAATTTGCTAAGTCTACTTTAAAATGCAAAGAATTTAGTTTCTAAAATGAGCTACACCAAAGTGGCTAGTTCTAAATTTGCCCAAAAAGGAAGAACAAGTGAAAAGCAGGGTATTATTATTGTTATTGTCAATATCTTACCTGCCTGCCCATAAGCTGAAAGGGAAGAAATTGTCTTTTTTAAAACATGAAGCTAATGGAGCCTATTCTTCCATAACACAGACTAGGCTACCAGAAACAGATGCTCCTGAGAAAGGAATAGATTTTCTCCTTGCTCACTCTGTCTTCATCCTCCACACTTAGCTGCAAAACCTGAAGAACATTACCAAGAAATAGGAAATGAGATTTATAAAGATATATCACTCAATACCTACTACATTTTCAGTCCAATTTATTTGCAAGGCAAAACAAAACAAAACAAAACAAAAAAGTTAAACCCTATGACCAGGGTTATAGGACACAGATTTTCTTTGCAAGACAACTCAGGTCTGATCAAGGGCAGTCTTTTAAAGCTGAAAAGTCAAAAAGATTCTGAGAGTACAACTATTGTATAATCTGTCCTTGCAGCATCACCTGTTTCAGCCTTCAAGAGCAATAGAGAATACCAGCCTTTACTAGTAGAAATGCACCAGGAGGATAATAATGACACTGAGGGGACTTTTTTTCCCTAAAGAAAAAATGAGAAGAAAAAAAAAATGAGCTTGAAAGAGAATGCAGTTCAAAGAGGAGGACATGCTTATTCTGATGTTTCCCTCAGGTGCACATCCATTCATAATGGTAGGACTTCCTGGAGAAGTGCATTTTTGTGTGCGTATAATGTTTAGACAGCAGCTATCATTCTTTTTCAGCAGAACAGTTCAGGTTGGAGCCTGATCTTGCTTTTAAATCTGTTTTAAAACAGCAGGAATCTACAAACTGGCTTAGCTAAGTCATTTCCTTTTTAACACCCTCTGGGTGAAATCCAGAGATGATATGTCATGTAGTTAAAGGGTAAATACATAAAAAGGCTTCTCACTGTCAATTCACATGACAGAATTTCCAGATATAGTCTGCTCTCCCAGGTGATTCTGACTGGGTGAGTATGGAAATGTGTTACATGGATGGGAAACACAAGTTGTTTAATATTAGATGGTCGTATGGATGGAAGCACCATGAATATAATCACAAGAACTGCTAACAGGAGAACATGCCTGTTAGAATGGTTCATGTTCTTTCTTATACTTGTACTGTTTAAATCCTAGTAAACTTTACAGAAAGGGATTTACTGAACTATACCACCCAGTAACAAAGGAAAAGATAATGTCCATGAAGACAAAAAATATTCTGTATATAGAAAATGAACAATTTAGAAGATCTTCCTAACCTGGCCTTCTTATCGGACCTACTTTATTTTTCTATGCAAGGAGCTGACAGTTTATTTATTTGATAAGAAGGGACAGATTTAATTTTGAATTCTGCAATGTTTGGTCCATGAAAAATGGAAGCATGCCTCTTGATTCCATTCATTCTACAATAGAAACACAGTTTAGCTCAATGCAAGTAGTCCTCACTTAGTGACGGTAATTGGGACTGATATTTTCATTGCTAAGTGATGTGGTTGTAAAGCATGATGCCATGTTACCGTGCTACTTTGCAATGGAAATTCCAGCATTTCCAGTTGCTGTCATTAAGCAAATTACTGTGGGTCATTAAGCAAGGATGTCACATGATCGCCATTTGCGATCTCCTGCTGGCTTCTCCATTGACTTTGCTTGTAGGAAGCTGGCAACGAAGGTTGCAAACAGTGACATGTGACTATGGGGTGCTGTGACCAACATAAGAGGACCAGTCATGAGTACCATTTTTTCAGTGCCGTTGTAAGATCAAACGGTCATTAAGCAACAACAACCTTTAGATCTAGGAACAAGATGGACCTAGCCTTAGATTTTAATCTTCACATGCATGGAATAAGTATTGCTAAAGGGGCAAGGTAGATAATCAGAAGACAACAATGTTATTGTTATATATATTTATATTTAAACTGTAAAATTAAACTCACCCTCTACTTTGGTACTTTATTATAAAAATCTAGCTCATGTTGATGTTCAATCATTCTGTCACTTCTAACTTTTTGTGTGACATGATAGATACCATTTAACTAGATTTGTCTATAAGTAACTCTTTCTTTGAGCTGCTATAAACTCATGCTTGTGTCATCAGTGAAAGTACCTATCCACCTTCTGTCTTTTTCAACTCCCTGTTGAAATTATTCTAAGCATCAGCATCTTTTCCACTGATTTTTGCTTTCATGTTACGTATTTAAAATAATTAAGCTTTAGCTTCCTAGTTTTACTTAACCTAGTTTGCATTAGACTATGGACAGTCCAACTTTAAATAAACTCTAGTTTATTTCATCCATTCATTCCTTCATTCATAGGCTGGGGAACACTGGAATAGAGAGCAGATTTTAGGGCACAAATAAACAATCTGTTGACCACATAGGGACTGCTTGACCATTTCTGTGGCCTCCAGAGTCCCATTTTGATCCTCCTATCAGAATTGGACAGCTAATTACAGATTTTCAGTGGTCCTTTTGGCCTCTGCAGCCCTTGGAGTTCAAAACAACCAAGAGCAAACTTGTCAAACCAGCAAAAGTTTATGTACTTCTGTTTACAGGGTGCCTTCAAAGGTGAAATTAATATATGTTTCTATGTATATCTATAAATATATATGAATTACTAATTGTAATTCTAAATTCAGAGAGCTAGTTTGGTGTCATAGTTAATGCACTAGGCTAGAAACAAGGAGATGGTGATTCTAGTCCCACCCTGGACACAAAGTCAGCTGGGTGACCTTAAGCCAGTCACTCTCTGTCTACCCTAGGGAGAAGGCAATGGCAAACCACTTCTGAAATCTTGCCAAGAAAATGCAGGGACTTCAAATGACTTGAAGGCATGCATACACACACAGAAACCCAATCTAAATTCTAGAAATACATGTGAGAGATTCTGTGTTGCTCTGGATATGAAGGCATCTTTTTTTCTGTGTTAATGATATTACTATTATTGACAAACATTTTTAGAAAAACGTATTCGCAGAAGAGAGACAGTATGGTTGTAGTTCTTAAAGTGCTGGAATGGGGGAACTAAGGTTCTAGTCCTCCCTAGGGCACAGAAGCCATCTGAGTGACTTTGAGTTGGTCTTCCTTGACCGGGAGATTGAAAAACATCTATCTAGCAACCTGTACTGGACCAGTGTAGTAGATTACTCTCCATGACCTTCAATGAAGAGCCCTTCATCTTGCAGTAGTTTGATTCAGGATGATGGTGATGATTTTAATAATAATAATAAACCATTTTAATAATTAAAAGTATTGACTTCACAAGACCTCCCATTTAGTTTAGCTTCGCTGGAAATAGATATAGATATAGATATAGATATAGATATAGATATAGATATAGATATAGATATAGATATAGATATAGATATAGATATAGATATAGATATAGAAAGATGAGATAGAAACAGAGATGGAGTCAGAGACGGAGACGGAGATGGTGGAGGTGGAGGTGGAGGTGGAGAGGAGAGGAAGATAGAGATAAAATGGCAGTACTTCGACAATTCTTAGGCTTTAGCATAAAACTTGACTTGGCCCTAAATTACTAGCATGAACTGAGTATTCTTCAGAAGGGACTATATAACAATAATCTTAATCCTAATCATACCGTGTCACGTCATCTAGGAAATATGGAAAGAGGCTCTCCACTTATACACCATTTCATGGGATATGGGCCTAGTAGTTAGTCTCTCTTTTTCTCTATATCATTTCCTTCAGCTTTCCTTAGATACTTGCTTTACGAAGAACCTATAAAATTAACTTCAGACAAAATTCATATGAAGTGCTCTGGGATTTGACAAATGAAAGATAGCACATTCTGGCATCTTCCATCAGCTGGGAAGCCTTCCATGCTATTCATCTGGATAAACTCCTTGGGTTACAGCTGCTATTATGCCTGTGATGTGCTAAAAAAAAACCTGAAGGACTCCTGTACTTTACCTTGTACAATGTGAGAAATGTCAAATGTTTGAAACATAATATTGTTTCAATATTTGAAATAAAATGCCTGAAAAAACTCACCAACAAATATTTTCTGCTATGGGTGAACCACCTTTTTTCATGTACAGTATTTTGCCATTCTTTGCTGTAAGTCAACTGTACAAATATTTCTTTAATAAAACATATTTTAGCCAAATACTTAATATTGTATGTGTAAAATAATGTAAAAGGGACATTTTTTTTCCTCAGAAATTTATCACTTATTTTTGTTGCTGTTTTTGCTGTTGTTAGGCTGCTTGTTTTCTATATCAACTGAACACAAAAACCAGTAGTCTTCACACTTGGGCAGGCTAATGAATATGCTACATTTTATCTCTCAAGGTCATTTCCAATTATTTCAAACCCCATGGCTATTTTTGACCCTCTCCCCTCCCACCCCTTTCTCAGTTAGTAAGGGCTAAATTCTTATTCTGGACTAAGAAGAGGAACATGTCACTTGGGGGAGAATTCAGCAACAAATTCATATCAGGAAGACATAGGAACTACTCAGCTAACCTAATCATCTCTCTTTTTTATTGTTAATTTAGAAAAGTTCCCCCTCCCAAATACATTCTCACTTTGCTGAATTCACTGCATGTGACCTTCAGCTTTTGTCCACTATGCCATTACCAACAGTTAATCCCTCTTATTTATTGATAATTGGACCAAACCAAGCAATATGCCAACCTCTGAAAACTGAACCCCACTAAGGGGTTCTATTCAGTTTCCTCCTCCCCCCACCTCTTTTAAAAAGCCCACATTGGCTTCCAAGTTTCGTTCTATTGTGGAATATCAATGGTGGAAAGAGTTGGTGATTTTCTCACTGCTCAGGAATTCCATTAAGGCCAATCCACACATTGCATAATGTTTTGCCCATGTATAAAGAGATCAGATTGCCCTGGATTTTAAAATGTTCTGGCCAGTTCAAAATGAGTGTTAAAGAAAGAGTGTTAGAATTCCCTCTGAAAGGTTGCATTTGTTTTAACAATTCTTTCCAGGCAAATACCAGTGAAGGATAAGAGCCAGCAAAAATTGAATTCTTTGGGGCTTTGCCTGTACAGTTTTAATCAAATCAAACTGCAACTCAGAAACATTACTGGCATCATCCTTACCCACTGAAATATCATGTTATACACAGTTATACAGAACTCCTGAGCAGACCTTATTATGGATTGCTAGCACAGATTAATACAAATGGGTACCTTTACAGAATATTGTAGTATAGCCTTATCTTTAAACAAAATCCTTCTATTCAAGCTTTTCCCTAACCTTCCCAAAAGTACCAAGCTACTCAATTAAACACACACACACACACACACACCAGCCTTTTCTCCTTTTTCCCACCCCCCACAATTACAAAAACATCATTCTGTGGCAACTGAACATGTCTAGGTCTACTGTCTTGTTTTATCAATGATTCTCCTTGGCTCCATTTCTGTCAGCACACCACCCCCGAGTTTGCTATTAGAAGAATCAATTAGAAGATCTTATTCTCTCAGGCAGAACATAAAACAAACATAAAGCTAATGACAGAAATTGCAACGCAGTCATGACTCTTCCCCAAATCAGGCAGCAAACAATGATGACCCAGGGGAGCACTAGCTAGAAAAAATCTTTCTGCTGCCATCTAGTAGATATTTGGATTTGTGCAATCTAAATATAGCAATTGGATTCCTCCTGTATAATACCTGGTGGAACTGCAGCTTTGGTATTATTTTGCTGTCTCAGTCCTAAGATAGTTAATTGTATGATGTATTAATAGGCAAATTAATATGTTAATAGATTAGGGACATGAAAAATGGAGAAACAGGTGGCATGGAGAAGAAATCTATAGATATAAGAATAGAGACAAGGGAGACCATACAGGCTGCAAATTTCTAGGTTCTCATCATGGGCACAACAAAGGCATCCAACTGCAAGTGATATTTTGGATGCCAACAGCCAATCTCTGGGTGCCATACCTTCTGCCACAGAATGACCAGACATATCTCAGGTCATTTAATGCAGCAGTAGCTGAAAATTCACCTAAAAGAGAAAAATTATAGTGGGTATCTCCAACCAAAGCAAGAATGCCTTCTTTATAGGATAGAGCTGGAATGGATTCCTTAATTCTGTCATGGTGCCTACCCTCTGGAACAATATCCCCTTGGAGATCTATGTGGCTCCTGGCCATATGTTATTCCAGAAGTCATTAAAACTTGGCTGTTCTTCCAGTCCTTGGGATAGGGTGGTTGCAGAACTCCTGTTGATCGTGTTGATGGTGTATGGTTTGTCCAGACACGTATTATCTTTTTTCTTACTATTTTCGTTTTCTTGGTGTAAGCTACACAGAGTTATTTTGGAGCCAGGAGGTATCTAAATATAAACCATCATCATCATGGGAGAGACTAGGTGCTGGGGCTTTCTTTTATGCCCAAAGTTTGCCTCCATTCAGGAACTCCTGAATTACTATAGTGAGTGTGCTTACAGTATTTTCATCATGCCTCTTTTTTTTTTTTAGTGCGTCTCTCTCCTCTCTGCTTTCCATTTTTCTTAATTTCGTTATTCCATTGTTTGTTAATTAATTTGGAATTAAATTAATTTTATAAGTCATACATGGTGTGGTACATCTTAAAATAGTTGTCTATAGTGTCATGGAACAGCTATTAAGCAGAGGCTCCAATCAATTACTTTATTAGCTGTTTCGGTATTAGAGCACCATAGTGCCTGGGGTGTGATTAATATAACATCAGGCAGTTCAAGAAAAACTACAGTGTCTTCTTTGTTGTGGTTCCTAGTTGACCTACATTGTGTTCTTTAAGTTGTCAGATAATTGATCCATACTGCTTTCAAGATGCAATTGCAAATTATGCAAAATGCAATAATTTTTCAGTTATTAAAAATAATGGAAGCTTTAGCGCTTCTACTTTTTAATGCATCAACTACTTAAGTAAATTAAGGAGTTGAACTAATTAACTTCATCTAATTAATTATTTTGGAAAATTAACTGAAGGGATATAGTTTTATGTTTTTATATTTTTTTAACCGGTTTTGAAACTATTTGGAAGGGATGATGATGATGATGATGATGATGATGATGATGATGATGATGATGATTTTACTGAAAATCATGCATAGAAATAATAAACATTTGGTTAAACAAATGTTTTCATAACTCAAAGCTGCATTCTCACCACACCATACTTCTTGATAAACTAGCATGGAAATATTCCTTTTTTCATTTCCAGGGTTCAGTGCAGTTTTCAAGGAAATGGGAAAAGATTATTGTTTTTTTTCCTTTCCTTCCAGTTTATTATATAGGTTTAACACAGGAAGGAAAAAGCACTGGGTGAAGGTGGTGTAATCTGTCCTTGAGAAACACTAACAGTGACAAAAGGGAGATGGCCTGGCAACAGTTTCAAGTGAATGTAGACTCAGGCACAAGGGGAAAGCAAAGCTCATGACGCAAATTACACACACTTTCTGCAAAATGACGCAACAGCAGCAAACCATGTATATGCCACAAAATTAATTTTTAAGGCTAGGGGTTACCCAGAAGAAGGTGCTGTTGTGCCAAATAGAATCCCATTATCCCTCTTCCCTCCTTCCATCATGTTTAATAACTAAGTGGCTGAGAGAAACACATGGTACAAGGATGCTGTATCGCTGGTTTCATTACTACCCCTCACAGCGGACCAAGGAGAGTTACTAGACGCAGGCTTTGGGTCACATTTAATTCTTTCAGCAGCCACTGAAACAGTCCTGGAACAAAAGGGCCCATTTACCACAGCAGGCAAATGCTCCATCCACCCTTTCCAACAGAGGAGTTGCAAGAGTTAAAAGAAGTAAAACTGTTTAACAGGGTTGCCGAACTCCTATTAAAATGGCAGTACTATAAATGTTCTAGTATTGTCAGGAATGTTCTGTTGGATGACACTCGGCTGTGATTTGTACACACAGCGGACCAGAGCTGATGGGTGAATGAAATGATCCATAACCCTCCCTGACACATTTAGAGCAGTTCAGCTGCACACAGAGAACAGTCCATCATTTGCACCCTTCTGTGAAAGCTGGCTTTACCAAGTGTTTCAATGAAATATGTGCAACTTCCCATTTAAATTAGTACCACATGAACCATGAAGAGCACCACAGGTATCTGTTGTAGTACCAGCCTAATGTAAAAGTAGCCTGTCTTGTAATGCTCTAACAGGAAAGACATACAACCATTCATCTGTAACATATTAAAACCAGAAGAAATAAATTACTCTATAGATGAAGAATTATGGCTCATGGAGAGAAATGTGCAAAGGTAGTTCAAAAAGCAGCTTTTACTAAAAAATTATTGCAACAGCATTTGAATTCCTAATGCATATTAAATGTCATTTGCATAATCATAAATCATCATTTTTTAAAAATTTGAAAATGTGGCTCAAACTTTTTTAGAGGGCCAGTTTACTTTTTTTCCAAACCATTTTGAATAGATGAGAGTATCAGTGAAGGAAGCCACGAAATAGAAAAGATAAAGCCTTTGGCCATGGAAATCACAAGGTATTGTATTATCAGGCTTCTGAGGGCAGCTTGGAATAAACAATGTTTTCTCTGATTATTTTGGGATTTTGACTGTTTTGGACTTCTTCTGCCACGACTATTCTAATTATTCATGTTGTGAGATGGGATTTTACTGAATTTGTCTGTTGTAAGTCAAATAGGATCAGAAATAAGTGCCTCTCTTGATGTGCTTTGATCAGTAGGCTGATTTCAATAGCTTTTTCTTGTTATTGCCTTGAGAAAGCCCTTCCAGAACATGTATTTTCTCCCCTTTTTTCTCCCTTTCTTTGATTTCCATGATGTATTATATAGTCTTTGCTTTACTAGTTTTCCAAAGTTTTTTTATTTGTGCTTAAATTGGGAGGGAGAAACTCTGTGTACTTTATTCCTCCTTATAACTAGAAAAACAGGAATCAGGTTTTAGAAAATTAACCAGTGTATTATCATTCCTCATAAAATTCTGATTTTTTTTTTCAGGAAAGAAGAATTTTAGTAATAACCTATATTTAATAAATAATTATCCTTAATGAAGATCAAACTTAACCTTCTTATTACAAACAGAAATGTTACATATCTGCATTTTAATAATGTCTTGCCACACTTCCCTGTCCCAGCACACCTCAGAAAAGGATGCTTCTACTTTAAGGCAGATGCTACCCTTGCCAACTCCAAAACACCTTGTAACCTTTGAATCGTAGCCCTGCACAGGCCTAATTAGTAAGCCTCTTTTAAACTGACTTACTTTCCCATTATTCGAAAGCACAAGGTCTTGGCCTCTAGTAATCCAAATTAGAACTGATCTTTTTTGCTCCAGACTCATCGTAAACATCACTATACTAAATGGGTAATTTCAGGGAGAGGTCAAAAAAATCAAGATGGTGGCCACAGCCACGTAATCAAAGCCATCTTTTTTTATGTGCATCGCAATGGGGTTTTTATTATATGGTTATGGCTGCCATCTTGGCTGTTTTGACACACATTCCATCTGTAGACTGCACTGACAGTAAACCTCTTCTATTCAGCTATTCAGTTATACAGTGCAACAGATCTCCCTTTAAAGAAATTTTGATGTATAACTCAATATTTCAACTGTCAGGGCTGTCTGTAGAGGGCTATAGTGTCACGCTATTAACCGAATTAGGGGAGAAAAAAAATCCAGACAGAGTTCAGGTATTTAAACTATTGCTCTGCCCAAAAGTTTTTTCTACATGCTCTGCCAAAAAGTTTATCCTACATTTAAAAAAATCATTTTCATCAAATAAAGGAAAGTAACATTCTCAGGCATTGGTAGCAAGGTTGGTGAATTTATAACTGTAGCTATAATCTGACTAAGAAGAAGAGGCACAATTGTTCTTAACTCACTGTGATGTTCTGAAAATGACAGCACAGGTCTCATGAGCTCATCATGCAAATGATGCAATTATGTACTTGGGTCATACCATTTGCATGATGATATCATGATGCAGTGACATCATTCAGCCTCTCTCCCCCACAGAAATGCAAGGTGGGCCAGCTTCACAGACCTCAATAAAAATCATAATTTTTCAGGGGACCTTTTCAGATGAAGAAGCACATCAGAGTCACTCGGAGTTGGGCAGTATATAAATTTAATTTTTTATTATTATTATTATTATTATTATTATTATTATTATTGTGGCTACAGAAGAAAACCCTGCAACTTTGTGACAATAATGTAACACTCTCCCATAAGAATTCAGAGCCATGAGAATGAAGTAGAAAAACAGAAGCCTTTTGCAGGGAAAGAATATATTTAGGAAATTTTACAAAAATGATAAATTTGCATCATTACATTAATTTCAATGAAATATGGGTTTATCTATGGAACACAATATGCAGATAATGCAGAAGAAATAATATTTCTGTCTTCTAAAGTGACCTAAAATTACTGAGTTAAGTTTCACTCACCATCTTGATTACCAGTGTTTTTATCTAATCCTTCTCTTCTCAAACCATATTTCTCAACTGACTAGTCCCACCTAATATTCCCTTTCTCTTGTTCCTTTCCACTCTTCTTCTCTATGCTCATCTAGATGTTTTACCTGTGGTTCCTGAGATATGCACGAAAACAGAAAATGATTAACTTTTTCTGATCTAGGTAATCCAATATAAACTTTGCAATGAAGCAATCAGATGTGTGCCTTAAATATTTCTCCCAAAAAGCCAAAAGCAGATTTTGAATGGTGCAGTGAGAATTAGGAAAGTGTAAATTAAAGAAAGATTAAATTATATTTTAGGAACAAAATGCTCAAGGGTATATTTAAAATATTTAAACTGCCCCCAGATTCCACCCGATGTCAAATTTGAAGTGGATTCAGATGGAAAACATCTGTGATATGTTTGAGGGAAACAAAAAATAAAATTAAAATGATGAGATTAGTAAAATTATACAGTGGCTTTCCTACAGCTCCAGATCAGATGCTATTGGCTTTATTCCCTGTTGTAACTGTGCACATTCTCTTTTTTTTTCTCTTTCTCTAAAACATTGTGCTTGTGTGTGTGTATCTCTATCTCTATCTATCTATCATCTATCTATCATCTATCCATCACAGACTTGAGTAAGCTATTGAATATGCATAGATTTCAGGTATGAGAAGAGAGTCTCATTATTTTATCCAAGGACTTCTATCAGAAATCTCCCTGGAATCATTGTTAGAAAGCATTCAGCATTTTTCTCTTGGCCAGAAGAGAACACATTGTCATACCAATGAAAACTGCATTGGAGAGAGGCATGTTGCCATAAATATAATTTGTCACAAACAAAAACAAACAAGATGTGAGACTGGAGATCAAATATTGGCAGCAAAGTGCTAAATTTGCTGAAGATGAGCAAGTTTCCCAGTGTTTCTCAAATCATCTGCATGCCAAAACAAACAGCAAGATAACTGCATGAAACGTACAGGCCAGGAGATGGGATTTGTTTACTTTGAAAGTCTAAAGAAATAAATAAAGATGATCATGAAGACTGAGCAATAATTCCTAATGCACTAATACATTCACTAATCTAGGACAAAGTACCATTAAAATCAGAAGAACTTAATTCTGAGTTGACATGGGTGCAACTGCACTGTACTTTTAGTTTCCAGAGAAGTGGATATATTAGACTTCTGCAGCAGAACCAACAAATAGTCCTGCAGCATCTTATCTCTAAACTTAGGTACTTTTCTTATAATCAAAAAAGGGGCAATAAAGAGCAGGAGTCTGGACAAAAACGTTTACAACATAGAGCTAGCCAGCCTACCACCTCTCTTAGTAACTGGTTACATTGTCAAATAGCCCTTACCATTAGGAAATGTTTTTTAATGTTTAACTGGAAACTGCCTTCTCGTAATCTAAATCCATGATTCTTTACACTGCCCTCTGCGATAATAAAACTTTTTTGTATGATCTTCTTTCCGATCACACATCATATCCCCCTTCAAACTTCCCTTCTCAAAACTACACATTCTCAATCTCTTTTCTTGGACTTACTTTCTAGTCCTAAGTTCATCTTCATTGCTCTTTTCCAATTGTCCACTTTATTTTCAGCATGAAAGATGTGCTTTCAAACTTGCAAGATGCTGTTAAGGTAACCTCTCAATTAAGTTAGAGCTAGTACTGCTGGGTGTGCTTCTTGTCTGGACAACCTTGCAAGGCTGACATCAACCTTGCAAGTCTGAAATTACATCTCTCCCCTCTTATCTTTACAGTCCAAGAAACTAGGGAGGGGCCCTTCTGAGACATGTGCCATGCCCTCATTCCTTATGCAGATTCTGCTGCCGCTTATCTCACCATTGTCTAGTCTGAATCTCTTCCTCCCGTCTCTCAAATTCATTCCCACATATGATTACAGCAAGCATCTTGACTTCTGCTGATATTGGGCTACTAAGAGAAAGCAAAACTCACAGTGAGTCAGTGTTCCTTCCAGCTGATCAATAAGAAGGTGCAAAAATCATCATTCAGTTAATGTTGCACTCCTGAGCTAGCACAGACCCTGGATTAGCAAAAATTTCCTTTCCCCCATTTCATGTCAGTCTTTAAAAAATGGTAAAGCTGCTCTCATCCATGTTTGCATGATGGAAATTTCACAAAGGATGGTGTTTTGCAAAAGAAGGAAATATCTAAGCCATCTTGACATCTGATTACCATTCCTTTTTGTATTTAAAAGCGATGGAATTAAAAAGTTAATATTTAAGTAGTTTTGTAGTCAGGCACTGTGCTTGTAAGAGAGAGGAGGAGAAAAATGCATAGCTTAGGTTCCAAGAATGGGACACTGAACTGGTATGGGGAGAAAAGGAAAGAAATAAAGCTCTGTCAAGGCCAAGAAGTAGTGCAGGACAGGTTCCTGCCAATGAAAACACAAACCACACATTGCAGTGGATGCGGGAGGGTGGGAGAATGCTTGAGAGACAGGGGGGAAAAAAAATAACTGATCCAGCTTCCGAAGAAATAGATAACATAGGATTTGGCTTCCAAATGTCTCCTTACGATAGTGTTGTGCCTGAATTGAAAACAAGAAGAAATTGCTTCACCTACTGTGATGTTAGTCTCATCCCCCATTTCTTTTACAGTGCTAACTATCAAGAACAGGAATGAAGAACTGCCACTGCACTTGGCATAAACATCTAAAGCACAAATGCAAACCAGTAAGTCAATATCAAACACCCCACCTCCCAACATTTTATTTATTCTAGTGTCATTTTCTAGCTTTTTAGTTCTTAATTGATTCTGTCATTTCTTCCATTCTAAAGGAATAATAAACATTAAATAATGCATGTATATAATATTCACATGAAATTACAGTATAACAAGAAAGTCATAGGAGCTGAAAAATAGCTCATGGTAATAAATCTATTTCAGTTTTGTTTTGAATGTTTAAGAGTATAACATGTCTTTACTAAGATATGTAAGCAACTGGAAGATGTTTGCTTATTGCTACCTTTGATAGGTTTTTTCTTATGCAAATCTTGGGTAAATGCTGAGCTTTCAAAATATTAACTAGCTAGAAAATAAGTCATATATGTTGGTGATCTAATAAATAGAAAACCAAACACCTCAACTCATTTTATGTCTTCTTCAAAGCCTCTTCTAATTCAATAATGAAAGCAACATTATAGCAATATTTATTACATGCTTACAGGTTATTGACCTCCATCGCTGAACAGAACTGAGGTAGCCAGTCTTAAAGGACAAATATATCTTAATTTTTTGTCATGGCTGGATTAATGGCTTGTCTTTATATGATAACATTTTCTATTCAATGGTACAAGAGATGTACAAAACAGAACATAAGAAAAGGATTGGGAAATAAAGCAATAAGAGGACAAGCTAGACACACCATCCATTCTGCATTGTGTCATTATAATCTATAAAGCTTTCTTTTCAATATATTTCTTCAGCTATGCTTCAGAATCCAAGTAGCATGCATTTTGGGAATGTTGTATGTCCCAGACATTTTTCATTCCCTTCCCTAATGTAAATTCAATAGATGACATTTAAAATAAGCCACCTTTAAAAAGCAAACTGGGTGATGCAAGTCATGGGTTAGTAGTTATGGATTTCCTGAAGCCAAAACAAATTTCCTTTTTTTCTGTGAATATTTCTTGATACTTGTTTGTTTATTATTCTGGAAGTTATATCCCATCTTTTCACCAACAGATGGAGCTCAAGGCAGTAATGCCGAAAAGTTTCCCTTATAGCTGTTGATGAATATTGTTAATATTCACTTCATGTTTGGTTTTACTTGATCTCAGTGACATCATCACATATTTAATACTGATGGTCAAAAAATATTCTCATTCCAGCTACTGAATGTTTGGCTTGTGATTTCCCATGTGATTAATTCAGAAAGAAGAAAAAATAGCCATAGGCAGGTGGAATTAAAGTGTCAACCCCTTGATGAAACATGATAATAATCAGGAAGTGAACATGTTAACAATCAGGGCTTCTATTTTCTATAAAAAGTGAAAACTAAAGAATATTTTACATGGCTTTTAAATTGGGTTTCAGTTAAATCACTGCTATGGATCAGGACAGGATGCACATAGATTCAGATCTCACTGGACTGTGAGATTCATTGGAGGACACTGAATTAAAGAATTGGGTCCAACATGTTTATCAATCTCCATCTACTGCTTCTTTAAAACCCTAAGTACAAAATAAGTGTCAGCTTTTTGAGATAGGCCAGATCAGTAAATAGATACCACAAGAACTACTGAAACTGTATTTTATTATTAAAGGGTATAATAATAGGATTTTGAAAGCATGACAAAATTTCTGTCTTCCTTCCTCTTATACCAGAGAAAGTCAAGGGATAATCCTGAGTTTCTTTGTCACTCCATCCTGTCTTTCCAGTCTAAGCTAATGTTTTTATAACAGCTGCTGCATATCTTCTTCAAGGCTACATCTGTATTCCTCTACAATAGGAGTTAGCACTCACTATTAAATTAAGACTATATATAAATTTAAGGGAAAATAATTTTTTAAGAAGCAAAATATATTTATTGTGAAGCTCTCTAAATGATTTTTTGCAGAATTAAAATATTATATTCCAGAAGATAGTCTCATTTTTCAACTCTTTAGTTACATTTTGACAATAATGTTTGGGCTATTGCAATATATTAGACATATCAATAGACAAATGTTGCGAATCAATAGCCTGTATTGCAGTCACTGACCAACACAACATGCAATTTTACAAGTAAAATTATAAATCCCAAGTAACAATTAAAAAATCCAATAAAATGAGCATAGATACAAGTATATATTATTAATAAAACAATAGAAAAAAGACTCATAAAGAAGAAGTGAAGCTAAAATACTTGTGTGGTGTTAAGAACCCAAAAACAAGTAAACTAAATTAATAAATACTATACTTATAAATGCCGTAAGTCAGGGCTTCTCAACCTTAGCAACTTTAAACTGTGTGGACTTCAGCTTCCAGAACTGGCTGAGGAATTCTGGGTATTGAAGTCCATACATCTTAAAGTTGCCAAGGTTGAGAAACTCTGCCATAAGTAATGCAATAATTAAATTAAAATCTTGTATTAAATACAAGAATATATCTCAATTAGCCACTAGTTATTAGCATATCATAGTATAAGTTTCTAGAAATAATTAATAATAGAGGTTTATTGTCTTTGCATCTTGTTTCTGGACTTTGCAGAAAAAGCTGGTTGGTCAAACTAGAGGTTTTTCTTATGTTGCCATAGAAGACAAGCAGTGATGTCCATCTCTTTGAATTTCTTGAAGATGAATGGGAAGTAAATAGAACTGCTATATTGTCTTCTTAAAAGAATAACTTCAGTTTCTTCACCTGCACACTAACTGATTTCAATCATATATATATGATATGTCAATCATCAGTATAAATATATAAAATAACTTATTCTCCAAATGTGGATCCTAATGGGACCCAGTAACATCTGCCCCATACAAATCGGAGAGATCCCTGAAGTAGTAACTGTTGCTATTTGTTTTTTTCTGCTTTTGGCTGTAAAGTCATCAAGTTACTATGGTAACAAATCACTCTGGCAGGGTGAACAGGTCAAACTTAAGTATCCTTTGTTTTGGGTGTGAGAATGACCATATAAGGAAATTGCCTGGAGGGCAGCTTGCCTGGACTTGTTAGTTTCAGTTTCCTTTCTATCTGCCTTCCTCCCAGTCCTCTCTGAGCACATGTGAATGTACAAGCTTGTAAAAATATGTTTTTGTGCTTTCTGTAAATACATTTATTTTTATAGAAATGCCTGGTGTGTGATTTTTCTGATCTCTTGGGCCAAATGCTTTCCAGCACTCTGACAGTAACAACTTGGGGAAGGGTCATTTTAAAAAGCTGAACAGATGAACTACAGTACATGCAACAATCTTGCTGTGTAACAGTGGTGGCCTAAAATGAGTTGGATTCAGGTTCTGGGCTACAAATTAACTTCAGCAATGAGAGATGATGTATTTGCTACACTTAATTCTCCTACACAAGATTGGAAAAGCTCTGTTCTAGATGTGATATTGTGTTCTCATCCATAGCATCCTTCCAGATTGGTCCCTATAGTAGCATTCTGATTATGTTCTGATGCATGTTTTAAATCATAAATGAAAACTTCTGACATTTTGCTTGAAATAATGCAGGTTAAAAAAATGGAATGCCCTTGATCTGAGAGGCAAGGTCAAGTTCTTAAATTTATTTCTGTTCACAGTCTGTTGTATGAAGTTTCCTTTTGCTGGACCTAACATTCAAAAACTGTTCTGGTTGAGTCAAGCAGCATTCCTGTAGCTTGTGGGATATTTATCTTAGGATCCAAACAATGGCAAGTCATCAGGGACACAGTGGAAAGGAGATATAGATCAACAACAGCTATTAATCTCCCATGAAGATGAATGAAGTTCTTAAGTCCAGATGGCCCCTACCAAATCATTTTAGAAAACGAGAATACATGCTTCTTATATGTGTAGGAATAATAAGAAGCAAGTCTACTTTCCCCTAAAAATTATACCCATTTGATACATCCTACAAGGGGTCAGAAGAGCTCACACCTTTCTGGGGACAGGCACTGCCTATATTATATTACACTTAAGGTATGGTACAACCACAGATCAGGAGGCTGAATACTTCTCTCATATTTACAAGAGGTAGGTTTATTATACAAACTATACATCCTTAGTATGTATTAAGCCTATTAGATACACATTTATCTATCTCTCTGTACTTAAGACTGTATCTATAAGTGATAAGGATAATATTTATAGTACTGAACAAGCTTACAAATATCCCTTTTCTCCTGCATTCTTAACTTCAATAAAGGTAGTAATAGCATAGTTCTTTCTCTAGTCCTCTCCTTTATGGATTGAGAATCCTATTCTTTTTACCCAGGGCTTAGTGTTCTTTTAGCTTACACTTGGCCCTATATTTTTGTCCACCTTCCAGCCCTATCCTTCAGTAGGTCCTACTTCAGGTCAGAGTTGCCTGGTAATTGCTTCCTTTTACTGAGTTTCTTCTCAGTCCTTAACAGTTTGTAGGAGGGTGGGGGGGAAACAATTACTCATTTTTGACTGTAGCTGGTCTGCATCTTTGGAAAGTTTATGAGACTGTTAGGCTCTGCTGCTTCTCACTCCAGTTTTCTCAGCTTTAGAGTCTCATTGCTCATTTCACCTAACTTTTTAGACTCAGTTTTACCTCCTCAGCACACAACTCGCTTTTCCTCTGGCTCTTCAACTCAACTTCCTTTTTCTCTTTCACCTATACCCTATGCTTTCAGCCTTTCTCCTTTATTTCTCTGCAATAAAAGTGTGGTTGTCTGTTCTCTTAGACTTCAAGGAGATACAAAACAATAAAGAAATCCTATTGGCTAGTTTTGAGTTTTTCCTTTCTAAGTCCTTCCTCTTCTTATTGAGGGTCGCTGTACCTGTCCAACCTTTTGTTTTTATTTGACAAGTCTCCTGGGGTTTTGTATTCATTCCATAGTACCATAAGTAATCCACCAGGATTACTTGTTTCCAGCTTCAGGTTGAATGGTAAACCTATGTGGCTGTAGTGCTAGGTACCATCTGGTAATCCTTGGGTTACTGTCCTCCATTTGGTGGATTCATGTGTGTGGCAGATGGTTCATGATGACTTGGAAGACTTGTTCACATAGATAGATTTTAAGCTCTTCAGTCTACCTTTGTACTTCCAAGGCCTCTTTTTCCATAGCAGTATATCTGTTCCTCATTTCCACAGGCACATACTTCATAGAACAAAAGAATAAGGTAATCTGTGGGACCAACTCACGTCTTCACAAAGAAGTCCCTGGGTCCTCGCTGATAACCAGAGATGCACATTATTGCACCTCAATTCTTAGATGCACTTCATCTTGGATATGTAGCTATCTTAAAGATGGAAAAAATAGGTACCAATACTTGAAAATAGTCTGATCAGTAGCAGAAGAATTAGAAATTTCAAGTGCTTTGCCCTATAGTAAATAATAATTTAGTGACCTAATGGCCAAGAAAATAATGGTTTTGGAAGATGAACTGACTTTTACTTATTTGGCAGGAGAACATCTGAAATGAAAATTAACAGTTATCCGGTCCAACTCAAAAGCAGGTATAGAGATATACTGTAAGTTTAATGTGACTGTTAATTTAAATATGTTGATTTACAAAAGTGTGAAAAACATCCCACTCTGAATTGCATTTGTTTACTTTCTCTTGTCCTTTTTAGAAGAAGAGGAGGAGGAGGAGGAGGAGGAAACTACTTTTGTTTAAAAAGTGTTTTTAAAAACCTGATTTTTTTTTAAATGTATGTGGTGAAATATGAGTCCTTCAAATTAATGTTTTGAAAAAGTCATCCCTTTTATATGGCCAACAAGTTGCGTGTGCCAATCAATAGTTCTTGAAATTAATGAATTTAAAAATTATTGCATAGAATTTTTGACTTCAGCAAAGGATTGTTACCTTGCCATGGTGCTGGAGCTTGAGCACCTCAGTGATGCCATGAGCTAAACCGTGAAGGGCCACCCAAGATGGAAAGGTCATGACAGAGAGGTCAGACTAAATGTGATCCCTGGGGAAGGTAATGGGAACCCACCCCAGTATTCTTGCCGTGAAAACTAAATGGATCAGTACAACCAGAGATATGTCAGTGTACCATCGGAAGATGAGACTCCCAGGTCGGAAGATGGTCAAAATGCTACTGGGGAGGAACAGAGGATGAGTTCAACTAGCCCCAGATGTGATGATGCAGCTAGCTAAAAGGCGAAAGGGCAGCTAGTGGCTGATGGTGCTGGTGGTGAATGGTGAATCCGATGTTCTAAGGATCAACAAACCATTGGAACCTGGAATGTAAGATCTATGAGCCAGGGCAAACTGGATGTGGTTATTGGTGAGATGTCAAGATTAAAGATAGACATTTTGGGCATCAGCGAACTGAAATGGACTGGAATGGGCCACTTCACTGTTAGCAGATTGCTGGGAAAGCCTTTGGCCCAGGAGAGATCAGAAAAGTCACACACCAGGCATTTCTATAAAAATAATTTTATTTACAGAAAGCAAACATATTTACAGGCTCTCAGTGAGAGCTGCTTAACTCTCTACATGCCTACACAGAAGGGAAACTGAAACTAAAACAAGTCCAGGCAAGTTCTTCCCCCCAAGTGCAAAAATTAACAACTGAAAAGGGGACAATTAAATTCAAACTCTTCACCCAGCCAAAATGATTAGTTACCATAGTAACCTTAATCTGTAGTAGAAAACATATTAACACTCCCCTTTTTATACTACAGAATAAGATGCAAACCAATTTGCTTTGTTAACTCTTTGTGTCTTGGTACAGCAAGAGGTTTGGTTAAAATATCAGCAATCATGTCTTTTGATTCACAATATTTCAACATTATTTCTCCTTTGCTTATCATATCTTTGATATATTGATTTCTAATATCAATATGTTTTGTCCTATTTTTGCAGGCTTCAGATTTGCCATAGCAATGCAAGCTTGATTAAACAGTTATAGGCTGGTTCACTTCCATGCCTATGTCTTTTAACAAATGTTTAAACCATATAACCTCATTACAGGTTTGTGTTAGAGAATAAAACTCTGCTTCTGCAGTGGAAAGAGCAACAAGTGTTTGCTTTCTAGAATGCCAGCCTAAGCTAGACCCAGCAAATTGAATTAAAATCCCAGAAGTGGATTTCCTGTCACTGACATCTGCTCCCCAGTCACAATCAGCAAAAGCCTGCAATTTCTTAGTTCCAGAGGCATTGTGAAATGGCTTTTCATGCAGGCTTCAAAATCAAGCCTTTGTTTTTCTGTTGATGTGAACAGCAGCAAATCATCAACATAAATGCACAGATACATACAGCCTTGTTTGTCTTTCTTCATATATACACATGGATCTGCTTTTTCTTTTTCAAAACCAAAATTCTGCAGTTTTTCATCTAATTTTTGGTTCCAGGATCTAGCAGCTTGTTTTAACCCACAGATTGACTTCTGCAGTTCACAGACTAGATTCTCCCCTTTTTCATAGCCAGGGGGTTGCTGCATGTATAATTTGTGGTCTAAATCACCACAGAGAAATGCAGTTTGAATGTCATAGTGGTGAACTCACATTCGAGTGCAGCAATTTTTAACAGTAATCTAATTGATTCACCTTTAGTAACTAGTGCAAAAGTCTTGTCAAAGTCTAAATCTTTCCTTTGGGTGAACCCTTTTGCAACTAACCTTGCTTTATATCTTTGGATTTTGCCATCAGCATCCCTTTTCAGTTTGAAAACCCACCTGCAACCTAGACAGCGTTCATTGGGAGGTAGATTTACCAGTTTCCATGTTTTATTTCCTTTCAAGGATGCTAACTCCTGTTGCATGGCAGAATGCCAATTTTGTGCAATCTCAGGTGGTAAAGCATTCACTTGTTCTAAAGACTCAGGTTCTGTGAATATGTGAAAAGCCTTTACTGTTTCAGCCTGAAAACGTGATGGAGGAATGCCTTTATTACTTCTCTGAGATCTGCGAGGTAATACAGGGCTTAAATTTTGACTCCTATCACTTTCCTGAGAAGCATCTGTCTCATCAGACAGATCTTCAGTTTGCTTTTCTGGTTTAATGTCCTCATCAGGCAAAAGATCACTATCAGCAAGTCCTTGCTGTTCTCTTGTAGTGGTCAGATCAACTGGAGAGCTAGAATTTAATCTCCCCCAGTTTTGTTCAGCAAAAGAAATGCTTTTGCTAATTATTAATTTCTCTCCCATTATGAACCTGTAGCTCCTCTGGCTTTGTTCATAGCCAACAAAAATGGCTTTCTTTGTTGTGGGTCCTCCTTTCCTTCTCTGTTGTTTTGGAACATGAACCCAAGCAGTGCTACCAAACAGTCTAAGATCGTTTACCTTTGGTTTCACACCATAAAACAAATGGAATGGAGTGTCCTGAATCACAGAGTTATACAATCTGTTTTGTACATAACAGGCAGTAGATATTGCCTCTCCCCAATACTTAAAAGATAAATGAGAATCCTTAAGCATGCATTCCATTGCATTTTGCAAGGTTCTGCCCTTTCTTTCAGCAACACCATTTTGCTGAGGGGTCTAAGGGTTACAAAGAATTTGTTCTATCCCCTTTTCCACTAGGAACCTTTTGAATTTGTGAGAAAGGTATTCTCCTCCTCTATCACATTGGAGTGCAGATACAGGCCTAGGGAATTTTCTATTTGCCCATGTCACAAAACTTTTAAATTTCTCAAATGCCTCATCTTTATGTTTTAAGATGTAGATAAATGTGTATCTTGAGAAATCATCAATGATGGTCATTGCATACCTTGCTTGTCCAAGACTTGGAGCAAAGACCAATAATGTCAGAGTGTACAATTTCCAAAGGTCTAGTTATAACTCTGTCACTGTGCTTACTCACAGGAGCTTTTAGTGTTTTGCATTCTTTGCAAACTACACAATCTAAGTATTTGTCGCAGGGTTTTATCTTTAGGTCAGCACGCAGCTGTGGCATTTGTGCTATATACTTGAAATTAGCATGACCAAATCTCCTGTGCATCAGGTGTACACATTGGTCATGATATGGAGTGTTGCCAACTGCAGCCTTGCAGCTTGGCTTCCTTGCATTTTGCACAATGTACAAGGAGTCTTTTAATATACCAGTAGCACACAATTTTCCATTTTTACGTATCTCACAACCATTTTTCTTAAATGTTATGACATACCCTGTCGCAGCCAATTGTGCCACAGATAAAAGGTTTGATTGTAAATTTGGCACATACAACACACCTTTTACAGTTTCTCCCAAGCAGGATAAATACAAGTCACCTTGTCCCATAATTTTGGTCACAGACCCATCAGCCAAAGATACACTTTGTCTTTCAGTTTTAGACAGTGGCACAAAAGAGCTTTCACAATTACATAAATGACAATTGGCCCCAGAATCTAACACCCATACATCAGAATTACCCTTCTCAGCAACCTGTGCAATTTGGGTTGTCTGAAGAGCCTTCTTCTGTGTTGCCCTTGTGTTCTTCTCTGTCTTTTTACTCTTGGGTCTCAAGGTACAGTGAAGAATCGCTGGCTGGCTAGCGCTGTGGCCTCAGGTTCCTTTCTCTTCTTTTCCCTTGTTTTCTGGTACTGCAGCTTTCCAGAAGAGGTGGGGGGGATCTTTCCTCTCTCTTCTCCCATTCAGCGAGTAAACACTGTGTAACATACGATGGGGTGAGGTCTGCTTCAGGCATAGCCTCCAGGGTACAAATCAGAGTGTACCACGTTTCATTCAGTGAGGACAGGAGGATATAAGATTTTGTGAGAGGTGTAAATTCCATTCCTCTCTCCTGCAACTCAACAAACAGCTGCTGAATATGATGCAGGTGCTCAGGAAGGCTATCTCCTTCTGCAAGGTAGGCTTTGTACAGCTTTTTTGTCAGAGTAACTTAACTCCCTGCTGTTGCCTTTACATACAAGTCTCTCAAAGCATCCCAAAGTTGCTTTGCAAACTGCATACCTCGCACGTAGACTAGCTGATTGTCCTCAACTCCCAGGATAATGGTGGCTCTAGCCCACTCATCCATTCAGCACTGGGATTTTGGGGGGTTTGCTCACCAATTGGCAGCCAAAGATTCTCTCTGCGAAGATACATCTCCATCATCAGCGCCCAATTCAAATAGTTGGTCTCTGATAGGCGCTCCAGAGCATTGCTGAGGGCTGGGAGGTAGCCATGGCTTCTTCCTTCTTTTGCAAGTCACCTCAGCTGGCTTCTTTGTCCTGTAGACCAGCAGTTGCTGGAAAATCTCCAGGTGGCTCCAAAGAAAATCTCCACAGGCCTTTGCTACCTGCCTTTAAATTGTGCATGAGGCGTGGAGCTGATCTCTCTATTCTCTCTGGGATTTTACTGGGCTTCTTAGTGGGTTTACTGGGCTGCTTACTGGGCCCATAACCTGTTAGCAGATTGCTGGGAAAGCCTTTGGCCCAGGAGAGATCAGAAAAGTCACACACCAGGCATTTCTATAAAAATAATTTTATTTACAGAAAGCAAACATATTTACAGGCTCTCAGTGAGAGCTACCTAACTCTCTACATGCCTACACAGAAGGGTAACTGAAACTAAAACAAGTCCAGGCAAGTTCTTCCCCCCAAGTGCAAAAATTAACAACTGAAAAGGGGACAATTAAATTCAACCTCTTCACCCAGCCAAAATGATTAGTTACCATAGTAACCTTAATCTGTAGTAGAAAACATATTAACATTCACATCAAATGACCACCAGATCTACTACTGTGGACAAGAGGACCACAGAAGAAATGGAGTAGCCTTAATAATTAATAGTAAAGTGGCTAAAGCAGTGCATGGTTACAATCCAAAAAACGATAGAATGATCTCAATTTGAATTCAGGGTAAGCCATTTAACATCACAGTGATCCAAATATATGCCCCAACCACAGATGCTGAAGAAGCTGAAGTAGATCAGTTCTATGAGGATCTGCAGCATGTACTGGACAATACGTCTAAAAGAGACGTTGTTCTCATCACAGGAGACTGGAATGCTAAGGTGGGCAGTTAGATGACACCTGGAATTACAGGTAAGCATGGCCTGGGAGAACAAAACGAAGCAGGACATAGGCTGATAGAATTTTGCCAAGACAACTCACTCTGCATAACAAACACTCTTTTCCAACAACCTAAGAGACGGCTTTATACATGGACTTCACCAGATGGACAACACCAAAATCAGATTGACTACATCCTTTGCAGCCAAAGGTGGCGGACATCTATACAGTCGGTAAAAACAAGACCTGGAGCTGACTGTAGTTCCGATCATGAACTTCTTCTTGCACAATTTAGGATCAGACTAAAGAGATTAGGGAAGACCCACGGATCAGCTAGATATGAGCTCACTCATATTCCTAAGGAATATGAATTGTGCAAGTGGAGGTGAAGAATAGATTTAAGAGACTGGACTTAGTAGATAGGGTCCCAGAAGAACTATGGACAGACGTTTGCAACATTGTTCAGGAGGTGGCAACAAAATATATCCCAAAGAAAGAGAAAATCAAGAGGGCAAAATGGCTGTCTGCTGAGACACTAGAAGTAGGCCAAGAAAGAAGGAAAGCAAAAGGCAACAGCAATAGGGGGAGATATGCTCAATTAAATGCAAAATTCCAGAGGTTAGCCAGAAGAGACAAGGAATTATTTTTAAACAAGCAATGCGCAGAAGTGGAAGAAGACAATAGAACAGGAAGGACAAGAGACCTCTTCCAGAAAATTAGAAACGTCGGAGGTAAATCCCAGGCAAAATGGGTATGATCAAAAACAAAGATGGCAAGGACCTAACAGAAGAAGAGATCAAGAAAAGGTGGCAAGAATATATATGGAAGACCTGTATAGGAAGGATAGCAATATTGGGGATAGCTTTGACGGTGTGGTCAGTGAGCTAGAGCCAGACATCCTGAAGAGTGAGGTTGAATGGGCCTTAAGAAGCATTGCTAATAACAAGGCAGCAGGAGATGATGGTATCCCAGCTGAATTGTTCAAAATCTTGCAAGATGATGCTGTCAAGGTAATACATGCTATATGCCAGCAGCTTTGGAAAACACAAGAATGGCCATCAGATTGGAAAACAATCAACTTATATCCCCATACCAAAAAAGGGAAACACTAAAGAATGTTCCAACTATCGAACAGTGGCACTCATTTCACATGCCAGTAAGGTAATGCTCAAGATCCTGCAAGGTAGACTTCAGCAATTCATGGAGCGAGAATTGCCAGGTGTACAAGCTGGGTTTAGAAAAGGCAGAGGAACTAGGGACCAAATTGCCAATATCCGCTGGATAATGGAAAAAGCCAGGGAGTTTCAGAAAAACATCTATTTCTGTTTTATTGACTATTCTAAAGCCTTTGACTGTGTGGACACAGATTGTGGCAAGTTCTTAATGGCATGGGGCTACCAAGTCATCTTGTATGCCTCCTGAGGAATCTGTATAACAACCAAGTAGCAATGGTAAGAACAGGCCACAGAACAACGGACTGGTTTAAGATTGGGAAAGGAGTATGGCAGGGCTGTATACTATCACCCTACCTATTCAACTTGTATGCAGAACACATCATGCTGGGCTTGAGGAATCCAAGGCTGGAGTTAAAATTGCTGGAAGAAACCTTAACAACCTCAGATATGCAGATGATACCACTTTGATGGCTGAAAGCGAAGAGGAACCTTATGATGAAGCTGAAAGAAGAAAGTGCAAAAGCTGGCTTGCAGCTAAACCTCAAAAAAACCAAGATTATGGCAACCAGTTTGATTGATAACTGGCAAATAGAGGGAGAAAGTGTAGAAGCAGTGAAAGACTTGGTATTTCTAGGTGCAAAGATTACTGCAGATGCTGACTGCAGTCAGGAAATCAGAAGACACTTAATCCTTGGGAGAAGAGAAATGACAAATCTCGATAAAATAGTTAAGAGCAGAGACATCAGACTAACAACAAAGGCCTGCATAGTTAAAGCAATGGTGTTCCCTGTAGTAACATATGGCTGCGAGAGCTGGACCATAAGGAAGGCTGAGCGAAGGAAGATCGATGCTTTTGAACTGTGGTGTTGGAGGAAAATTCTGAGAGTGCCTTGGACTGCAAGAAGATCAAACCAGTCCATCCTCCAGGAAATCAAGCCAGACTGCTCACTTGAGGGAATGATATTAAAGGCAAAACTGAAATACTTTGGCCACATAATGAGAAGACAGGACACCCTGGAGAAGATGCTGATGCTAGGGAGAGTGGAGGGCAAAAGGAAGAGGGGCCGACCAAGGGCAAGGTGGATGGATGATATTCTAGAGGTGATGGACTTGTCCCTGGGGGAGCTGGGATTGTTGACGACC
Source organism: Candoia aspera (assembly GCF_035149785.1). Taxonomy (NCBI): domain Eukaryota; kingdom Metazoa; phylum Chordata; class Lepidosauria; order Squamata; family Candoiidae; genus Candoia; species Candoia aspera. The sequence goes on along the minus strand of NC_086157.1, from coordinate 34,856,641 downwards.
AACAGGAAGCTCTGGCGTGGGCTGGTCCATGAAGTCACGACGAGTCGGAAGCGACTGAATGAATAAACAACAAGAATTTTTGAGATTCATAATGGCATTTATAGCCAATGTCAGTGGGAGAAAAGTTGGCATCCAGTAGTCTTCTCTTAGTGAAAATCAGATTGCAGAATTTCTTAATCCAAATGAACTCTGTCCTTGCAAAGATACAATCAATAAACACTGTCCCTGCTTGTAATGCTTCAAGCTACATTTCTATTTCCTTTTCAAGAAATCTACAACTGCAGTATGCAAAGTCCAGATTTCAACAGAAACTATTTTGGTTCTGGTTTCAGAGACACATGCAGATTAGTCGGCTGAAGTATTTTTATTGTGCTTAACAACATAAATTGAATCACACGACACTGAAATCATTACAAATAAAGTGTACACAGGAAAGTCAGGCTGCAATCACCAGGTTATTTTCTAAAATGAAATTAGCCTAGCTTGAAGTAATAACAGGGCTAAATATTTGATACAACATCTACATCTAATAAGAGTCTTTCTCTTAAATCAATAAAAAGCATCCTGATATCATTGAGTCAGGACAAAAATAAATATTTGTATTCTATTTCACTATTAGACTTTCTCTTCCCTTGATAATTCCACTCTTTGTCCAACATATCACTTAGCTATGTCTTTGTGAACAAGGGCATTATTTTGGGATAGCTATAGGTCCAAGTGTGGTTAAGACAATTCCATATGAGTTCTGGTACACCAGGCTATACCACAGATGAATGGTACACATATGAGCCTCAGGTTATATTTTCTCCCTTTGCCTCGCCTTTCCACACAACTGCACTATTTTCCACAAACTGCCCTTAGTTTAGAACACTTCCCAAAGGGACTTTGCACCACTCCGGTTCTAGACCTCACATCTCATCTGTCAGGCGCTTTGGCATCTGTCTAAAACTGAAACCAAGCACAATTCTCACAGAGAATTTTTAACCAGATTTATTGAGAAGAAAAGGATGGGGTTTCAGTAATTCTAGCAACTCAATATAAAACCAATGCATTCCCTAAATGGATTAGGGCAGAGACTCCTTCAGTTTTTTTATAACTGACTTTCTGTGAATCAATGAGCTGGTAGGTCTCTTCATTGATAATAAGGGAGCTCTAACTGATTGTACAATAGTCTCTTGATGCTCTATTGCTCTGGGAGCCAACAATTAAATTAAAAATATACTCAGTCTCCTAAGTCAGCTGTGTTCAGTATGTTTGTAGACCTAAAGTAGATGTCCAGAGAAATCCTTTGGCACAAAGTTAAATCTTCTACAAATGGCGAATGTCTCCTCACTTTATTATGAGTACTTTGTGGGGACATAGACTGAGAGTGATATGCAGTATAGCAGGTCACCTGTAAGATGTAGAGCCCACTAGGAAGGGAAAGCAAGTGCGTATCCTGGCTCCATTATTATTCAACTATTACATAAATGCAATAGTGAGGTATTTTAATAAATAAGAACTTCATTCCTCAAAACTGACACACAGGTCAATATCTTTACTGCTTTATCCAGATGACATGATAATTCTATTGCAGACACCAGCTGGATTAAGAAGTGTCATGGCGGCACAATCCATCTTTTATAAGGATCACTTATTGCAAATTAATTATGAGAAAACTATGACCACATGCTTTACAAGGGTATACTTAAAATTAGACACTTCCCTGGAAACCTGACAGAAAACCTTTCAAACAGGTATTTATATTTGGGATTTGTGCTGCAGTACACAGGAAATGGAAATGTCCATGCCACCTGGATTTTGCTGAATGCCCAGAGAACCAGAGCCACAGTTCTTTCCTTATTTTTATCCCAGTTTCTCTGCAATTATTGGAGGCCAAACCGCTGGCCCAGCTCTTCTGTGGAGCTCCATTAAATCCAGGTACCAATTTATACTAAACTGAAAAGAGTAAAAACTAGTTTCTTATGAAAGCTGTTCCAGCTAGCAAGACATGTCCTAATGCAGCTCTATGGCTGGAGGCCAGGCTGCCGAGGGTGACAAGAACACGGATATGTATTTTAAAATACCGGCTAAAGACTAATTTTCAACCCCAAGGTCTGACATCTCTTATCTGCTACACAAATTCCAATACACCTGGGAACAGTAAATTGGAGATGAGGCTCAGAAATTGGGTTTTGCACCAGAGACGTCCTGACAGTGGGACAAAAACAGGGTCTTAGGGCAAAGGATCCTTGATACCGAAATGCAAAATGAATACAGCAAAACACCAGCTGGAATACAATTGGGACACAGTGAGATCTGTTTCAAACCAGCCCAGGTTCTTAACCAGCTCACAGTTAATAAATTCTGCAGGGCCTTTACATCTTGCCATCAGCTTCATTGGAAGGAAAGTTTCAGAAACCTCTCTACCAAGAAAGTCTGTCAGTCTGGGAACACTGAATCACTGCCCCACGTAATACTCTCTTATAACTTCTACAGCAATAGATGTAGTAAGTTTCTGCCACTCATTATTAGTCCATTCCCTGGACGACCAGATGAATTTTGCGTCAAACTCCTTCTGGCAGATAAAGACCCTAAAACAACACAAGCTGTTGCTAAGTTCCATTTACAGCCTGTAGAACTCATGCTTTACTAATGGCAAATTAGCTTTGGATTTATTACTGCTTATACCACATTGAGTAGAATATTCATGGAGAATAAGAGTACTATATTGTTCTTATTTCATTTTATTTTATTTTACTTTTTTGTTTTATTCTTGTTCTGATCCTATTCTACTGCATTGTACCTTAATATTTTAATTTTGGTATGTTTGGTGAGACTGTGACCTATAATAGTCATCTGTCCGTCCATCCATCCATCCATCCATCCATCCATTTGTGTTTGGCAGCTGGACTCTTGAATTTATGGTTCTGCTGTGGTATATCCAACAAAGAAGAAGTAGAACAAGGGAAGGGAAGGGAAGGGAAGGGAAGGTTTTCATTTGAAACAATGAAGCCTTCCAGAGCTTGTGTTTAGTATGTTTTCCATTTACTCGAAACTCTGGGGCTTCAGTTCATCCAGCATTCTGTTCCCAGAACTTTGCAGGAAAAAAAGTAACTTTACAGCTTCAAAGTTCTCCCTTTTGAGCCACCTCTCATATATTATTTAATTATTTGTATGGGATCAGACAAGTTCATGCCACTTTGCTGATTTCACTTTCAAAAGCCATTGGGACTCAGCTGGGTTGGACTGCTTTGAATCTTTGCAGATCCTTGCCAGCAGCCCAGGCAAAGAGAGTTAGGATGAAATTAGCCAAGCACCAGGAAAAAGCCTGCTTTTGGTTCCTCCTTTCAACAACTGCCTTTGGTAGGAGTTGTCTGTGCTAGCACTTTCTTTCTCTTGTGTTTGTGATGGGGTGTGGAAGGGGAGAAATGCTTGGTGACAAAACCCCATGCATTCTAGCTTTTCACTATTGTAGCTAGCAATAGCTTTTTAAAGGCACCAGGAAATGGTGGCTTGGTGGTTTCACAGCTCCCCATTTTTAGCTTTTTTTTTTTAATGGTCAGACAAATGCCAACAATATGTTTTCAAAATGTGAACAACAGAACGGTATATTCTTTTTTCATGAAATGAGGGGAAAGAGTAAGGACTTCCTTCTCCGGGACTTATGGTAGCTCGGAGCAGTGCATGGCTTGAGAAACATGTTTTCCCCTTGCTTATCAGTCAGCTTTTGGCTCATGGTATTCCCTGTCTATTAGTCCAGAAATCAGAGAAGATGATCATATCACCAGCTTCCAAACAATTGGAGGAAATGGAGACAGGAAAAATGCTCTGAGGAAGCTCCTGTGGTCCTAATGGCAGCTGCGGTTATTGTGTAAGATGAGCTTCCCTTGTCTGAAATGATTAAAGGATCCTGCTAAACTTCCCTTGTAAGAAAGGCTAGACCTGTCAGTCCTAAATTGGGCTATTTCTCAACTTAAACTATGTCACAGGGTTCTTCTCAAGATAAAATAGGACACAAAGAGGGAGACATACATATGACATATTAGACTCCTTTATAAATAAATACTGTAGGTAAGCAAGAGCCTTTAGAAATATCTAAGAGCTGGAGGTGGCTTAAAATAATAATCACTGTTGAGAAAGTACAGTTGCTAGGAATCATTTCTTTCTTTTGCTAAGAAATACTTAGGGTATATAATTTATATTATAATAAATATAACATATAAAGCTTATACATTATATGGGAGTTTTACTGAACTCAGTGTGTTTATCTTCTGAGTAAACAAAGATAAAATTGAAATTATACTGTTGTGAGCTCTCTTCCTGAATCACTTTCAGATTGGACAAAGATACAAATCATGATTAATCCACTCCACAAAATGTTCTTATCACCTAATTCTGATGAGAAGGTGATAAGAATAATGGCCACAGGCATTTGGATTCCAAATTCTGCTTTATGTATGCATGACAGCACCCAGGGATACTAGAATAGATGAAATAGAATTCCATGGTATCCCAAGTCCATAGATGAATTCTTTTCCTTGAGCACGCTGTAAAGATCTGGTAATCCAAAGTAACATGTGAACCTCAGCATATTATCAGTCATGTCTGCAATAATATCTAACAGTCAGAAGAGAATTATAAGTGTATTGCTGACAGTATGTTATTGTCTCTATTGTTGCTTTATTTTATGTTTGTACTATACTTAGTTATATAATAAATAACACTACTACTACAATTGAGTAAATGAGGACTGTACTGTATTAACCAGACTGTTGGAGGCCTACGTTCACATTAGCCATGAAAGCTCACTGGTAACTTTGGGCCTGTCACTAAGCCATGTGACCACACCATGTTGTTATTATGGGGATAAAATTTCAGGAAGGAGTAGAATGTGTGCTTCATCTTTCTCCTGAAATAATATAGATATCTATTTTCTCCTTCACACAGGCAGATCTTCAGTGGAGGCATTGCTTTGACAAAGATTAATAGCCAAGTAAAGTGGTCACAATGCTTGCTCCAATGACCTGTTACAGTAGTTTGAACAGCTAAAAGAAGCTTCTGTGCATGAGTTGAACCTTCCAGCTATACACGGCTTCAAGGCAATACAAAAATGTCTGGCTCAGGTGAATCCCATCTCCCCTTTGTCACACTAAGGAAGATCATACTATTTCTCTGGCATGATGCATTTTATCAAGGTGAAGAATACCTGCTTCTCATAGTCCTCATAATCTGTACCTTCCTAATCATTTCTGAACCTTCTTAGTGAAATAAGATGTCACCCAGCCTGAAAAAAATATATATAAAAAGAAAGAGCTAATCAAATGCAATTCTAAGTCCTTAAATATCTTTGTAGAGAGAGAATTTAAGTGCAAGCAGCACATATTTTATAGATTCTTTATATATTTGCATTCTTAAGTAATCCATATTTTGTTCTGTTTTTTATGGTCACAGTCATTGTCTGAGTTGAGATGTCAGAGGTTTGTAACTTTCTCATACAATTAGTGTTTCTATTTCCATATGGATTGTTGATGTGGTACACATGACCCTGAAAGGTTTCTGTACTAATCCATAAACCCTTATATGGCACCAATGGCCCTGTCACTGCTGCCAACAAGGAGACATTCTGCCAACTTCATTTGCTCCAGATCCAAGCTGCAGTATGCACTAATTGTTTAAAAGAGGTACTTGTGCAAAACCCAACTCTGTCTAAAACCAATTCTCAGCTATCCAAAGAAGCTGAAAAAATTATATACTCAATAACTAGCTTTGGAACAATTTCTCTTTTTTCGACTGCTACCTTTTGATCATCTTAAAGAAAAAAACAACAGGTAAATACTTTAGAAAAATGGTAATTGCACTGCAAATATTTATAACACAGGCTTAACTGAGAGAGCAATGTATACAATATATGTCCAATAGCAGTTGGTTTCAGGATGACACAACGTATTTTAACACATTGGTCCCTTACTCTACCAAAAAGAATTTGGATAAGAAAAGATAGCATATTACCACTCCCAAATTGATTCAAGCTGTAAGAGAAAGCAGGACCTCAGCTGGAAGGCAGTACAGGTAGTCCTCACTTAATGACCACAATGGGGACTGGAATTTTGGTTGCTAAGCGAAGCAGTCATTAAGCAAATCTGGCCTGATTTTACAACCTTTTTTGTGCTGGTCATTAAGCAAATCACAGATGTTAAGTAAGCCATGTGGTTGTTAAGCAAATTATGCGGTTTCCCCATTGATTTTGCGTGCCAGAATCTGGCTGGGAAGGTTGAAAATGGTGATCATGTCAACATGCAATACTGCAATTTAAAAAAAAAAAAAATCATATGGCATAGCAGTTCAGTGTTCATGCTGCTTTTTCTTGCTGGGAAATCCTTGTGAGGTCCAGCAGCCAGATGTGCAGACTATTTAGCCGTGACAAGTCACGTTGCTCGGGGTGCACCATGAGGAGGCTAGTCTACATTGCACTGAGTTGGGCTGAGAGAAAGTGACTGGCCCAAGGTCACCCAGCCGGCTTTCAGGCTGAAGGCAGGGCTAGAACTCACAGAACCCTGGTTTCTAGCCCAGCACCTTAACCACTAGACCAAACTGGCTCTCTTACTGCAATGGTCATAAATGCAAACTGGTTGCTAAGCACCCAAATTGTGATCACATGATCATGGGAATGTTCCGACAGTCGTAAGTGTGAGAAACGGTTGTAAGTCATTTTTTTCAACACTGTTATAATTCTGAACCATCACTAAATGAATGGTTGTTAAGTGAAGACTACCTGTAGATGTATAAAGGGAAGAAATGAAGAATAAAGCAAGATCAGGTCATCAAGGCAAATTAGGTTCTCATCAGGATTCCCAGCTTATCTAGTATATTGTACATAAAGTATCTCATTATCAAGAAATTATGTATGAATAAAAGAACAAAACAAGGTAAGAGAAAACTTACGTCACACAACGATTTAGTGGCAGGGAATTAAAATAACTTCTTATGCTAACCCTCATCAAATCTTCTAGGCTTTTAGACAATGGTATCATTAGTACTGGATCTTGAGTGCACAGAATCAAATCATAAGGCAGGGGTGGGTAGTCCTCTGTCTCCGTGTTATCTCTGTGTACACATGTCTACTATTGCTTCCAACCTTACAGGCTACCACGACATTTTTGCCAGGAATCTCAATTGCTTGCTTGTTAAAGGTTTTGAATTTAAACTGAGAGACGCGTGCCCTCCCAGAGTCACAGACCATGCACCCTGTTTTAATGGTTATAGCAACGCTGATCCTTCAGAGAGCAACTCATTCAGGAATGAAAACTCATGGCTAACTTGCATTACCCCTATAGCCACCAAGCTCAAAGGCTCTTAAGATCTGCCCAGAAGTGTCCACTGAAACCCTCCAACCTTCTTGTTTCCTATCTCTGTACTTAAATGAGCATTTCTACCACTAACTAAAAACAGTTGGAGGGATTGTTTCATCTACTGAATGTAAGCCAGTAGAACACTCTAACAGCATGGCTAGGAATCCTTTAAAAAGGCTATGAAGTGCAATACTCTCAATCTCTTTAGATCAAATACCCATTTTATTTTAAATAAAACAAAACATTAATAATTTGGTAATGCAATTAATTCCGTTAGATAAGGCAAGCTGGTACGTCTGCTGAATTTGCCCTAGGCAATTACATAGGCAAGTAGCTTCTATTATAATCTGGAAGAAGGTTGTGACCTGAAATCACCAATATACAGTATATCCTCTAGTAATTGGACTCTACATAACCACGTAGCCTTCCTGGTTCTGACCAACTGAGCCTAAGATCTTTTGCCCAGGGGTTGCACATAAAATGGATATAATGTCCAAATATGAAAACTTTTACAATTCTGTGATTGTAGTAAGTTGATCAACTGAGTGATCTGCATCAGGATATTTGCAGGGATATGCTAAAGGTTAATCCTGATTGTCCTGTCAAGAAAGAACAGAAGAAAAATGTCAGGGAGAACACTTAGTGACTTGTTGATTAGCTTGAAATAACAGTGTTTTAGCATTACAATTTAATATCCTCTTTGAACCATCATGTCCCCAGGAAGAAAATAAGCTCTGACATATACTTGCCAGAGAAAAAAAGAGATTGAACACTCTGTCTTTTCTTAGCCCACTTGGGCACATACTGTAGCTCTGTCTTTCCTTTTCCATGTCTTTCCCTGGCTCTGCTCCTTATATTGGAGTTGTTGGTATGCATCCATGGAGATGCTATATAATCTTCAGCTTCCTCACACATAATAATGGATTTAGCTCTGAGACCTGTCCAGATCACATACTCTTTTCACCTTTATACCTTGCAAAGGCATCTTTGTGTGACTTGCACTCCTGTTTTCTTTGTCCTTAACATGACCAGACTGTGTTGATGATATTATGGGAGGACATCCAAGCATTGGAAAAAGGGAAAAAACATACTTAAAAATTAAGATTTCTTCTCCAAAGTTTACTATGTGTCATCAGTGGTTCAGACGCCAAGATCCTTGTGCAATGAACACTACTGGCAGGCATGAAACAGTGGGATAGCTCCCAAAAGCAGATGGAAATGTCAAAGAAATGATGGAAGAAATCTGGTAAATAACTGAACAACTCCAAGACTTATTCTCTGGCCTAGAAACAAGAAATATTCTTTCTTAGCTACAATGAGCAGCTTACATAGTTAGGGCAAGGGAAAGATTGTGTAAAGAAGCATTTACTTTAAAAATCAGGTATGTGCTCTTGAAAGCACGGAGATGCACAGCACACATACACGCAACCCCCCCCCCCCTCAAAAATAAAGGATTACAACCACTTTGGGCCTGATTTCAGTATTCCTGTCTGTACTCCAAATCTCCTGTGTGAGAATTAACAAATGCTTGTTGTAATCAACGGGGTTAATTTTGATTAATTTAAAGTAGATTAGATAAAATCAAGAATCTGTGTTTGGCTTGTCCAATTACACTTTGAATACTGAAGTGGATTATAGGGGCTGGCTGTTGTGAAAGCATGCACAGGCAAAAGAAGAAGAGGCAAAATCAAGCACTTTAAGTACCATTGATTTCAGGATAAAGCAGAGGTGCCACATGGATGGAGGCGGGGGGAGGGCGAATATACCATGCCTTTTTTCATATTGCTTTGGATGATTTTTAGAACATTTTCTATTGTTGTGTTGTTCTTATTATTGAAAAATTAATCAGAACAAATGTTCATCATGAATATAGTACTAACAGGTTGACCATTTCCCTGTTAAGGCAGACTGCCAGTTAACACCCAGAATGATTGGTAGGTATTTCCTCAAGGAAGCTGAAGGCACCTTGAAGTTTCAGGACTTGCTTAGGACATGATGTGACCCAGCAGATGTGATGTTTTGTGTAAGTGCCAACTGACTATTTTCTACTCTATGTTTCAATTAACTAATGTTAGATAAACATCTTACTTTAAGAGCAGGACTTTCATCCTGGGGTCTTCTCTATTTTCTGGAATACAAAATGCCATTGCTAGGTAAAAGCAAAACACCTGTTTGGTTTAAAGGGCTACTGTGACTCATGGCTGCATGGCTATCCAACAGGTAAAGCTGCTATTGTCTTTTGCGGACGGTGCCCCAAAGCAGTAAATCCATCTTTCCCAATCTGGTGTGCTGGAGATGTGTTGGAGTACACCTCCTATCAGATCCATACAACTTGTCACATTGATTGATGCAGTGTGGGAATTATGGGAGTTGTAGTCCAGTATATGTGCAGACAATATATTGGGTAAGAATAACTTAAAGGATACACATTCCCACTAGAGCTCTGAGATGCACTGTGGCTGATTTAAGGAACTGCCAGCTTTGGATGCAGAACATAATTACCAGTAGACTTTCACAGAGACATTTTTTCCCATTTTCTTCTATCTTTATTTATCAGGAGCCTAAAGTGGGCACATGGCATCAAAATATTTAAGACAGCTCCCAATGACTTCCAGGAGATCAGTCAAAGCTGTGATACATATCAAAAATCTTATTGCTGGATGATGTTATTCAAATTCTTTGAGTATCTATCCAAATGTTAGATGTTTTAGATACTCTGCATTTCAAATTGCTGAGAATGCAATGGAGGCTTATTCCTACATTATAAAAGTCCAAGATACTCTGTCCACTTCCAAATATTAGCAGGAACTTTTTCTGCCTGTGCAAGAGGGAGTGCTGAATCAAGTTGATGGCTGACACAGATCATTGGTTCAAAATGCTGTAGTGATTCCTGGCTCATGTCCAGATTTCATAATAGAGTCTGCCAACTTGGCAGGCTGGGGAGATTACAATGGCAATTTTTCAAATGGGAAGAAATGATCCAAGGAGGAGCTGTAACTCTATATAAACTGTCTCAAGCTGATGACAGAGGGCTCTGCTTCAAAGGGTCTGGCCAAGAACAGAGTGAACTGTTGTGCTTTACGAAAGGTGGACAGACTGCTCATATCACATCAAGTACCAGGGGACACTCAGCTCCAAAGCACCAGCCAAACCAGAAATGGAAGACATTTCAAAATGTCTTTGACAGCACCTGTTAATGCACTGTATTATCTATTAGACCTAAGGACCTGGAAATTCTAAAGGGATTTTTCAAGTGAGCCGTCATAAATATATTTAACAAACAAACCAATCTAAATGTTTAAGTAAGATAAAGAGTTGTGTGAGCTGCATCATGCAATTCTGCTGCTTATATTTCCTCTGAACTGTTTGATTCATACAGCCAAATGTAAAATCAGATACAATGGCCAAACACAGAGCCACATTTACATAGCATCTTCATACCTCTGATGGCTATGAAAAATGAATGGATGAAATTTGATAAGTCACCAGCTTTTATCAGTTATCAGTGAATGCCATTTTATGTAGCCCACCTCGTTGAAACTACAGTTTGCATGCACAGCCCAGTGGTGTGCCTGACCTCAAGCTTCATGCAGACCTGAAAGCCATGGGTGGGCCCCTCCTAAGACCTTCAAAAGTTGTTCACAGATATGATCACATTGAACATGACAGAAGGGAAAACTGATTAAGCACATGACTGAAAAGGAATTGTATTATCTATGTCATTTGAATTCACTGACATGAAATCAAATGTAGTTTTTGTCCTGGTCTCACTGACTACTTTCTGGCATGTGCACACTGATGTGCCTTTAAAATTATGCTCCTCCAATGAAAAAGAGCTGTGTACCAGTGCTCTAATTCATGTGCAAACCCACTATGCAGTTCCATGCATCAATGCAAGAAAATCCCTCAAAGATTTTAACAGACTGTTAATTTTGCTGAACTCTTGACAGGCCTGGCTTTGTCAAAATAGAAGCTGAGTAGCAATCCTGTTTAGTCAAATTTACTCCTACCAATTTAAGTGCTTGTGAAGTTCCACTTCTTTTCTTGGAAGAGCTCCTAGCTGCATAGATTCAACTTCCAGAGTCTCTGATGAATGACTAAGGAGGGAGGAAAGGTATAACGGTGTTCTTTCTTGGCCATTCTTCTCCACAGTTCCTTGAGTTTCCCACTAATACCAAAGCAGATGTGGAATAATGCAGACGAAGTCCCTGGAACACCCTAATAAATGAGTCTGCCCTGTATTTAAACTTATATTTCCTCTTTCAACTGGTCAGCTAAGCCCCTTCCCTTTTCTCTGATACTCTAAACTAACAACAGAGCCATTCTCCTGTACCAATGTCAGCCCTTTGAGACAGAGAAACAGGAATTGCTAGGAATCCTGGAAAATTCTTTAATGTTGTTAAGGTATTATAACAAAAAGTTGAAAGTCTGTCAAAATGCTTATTTACTTCAATTTACTGTATAGCCTATCCAGTCAAGGCAGAGTTTTAGTTTCTTTCTCATGTTTTCTACTTTCTCAGAACTGAGGGTTTTGGTTTTTTGTTTGGTAAAAGTTCCATGTTCTGTTGACATTCCATCACAACCAAACACTTACCTCTGGTTGTATTATTATTATTATTATTATTATTATTATTATTATTATTATTATTATTATTTTCTTGTTTTTATGTTTTTATGTTATTCCATTGTTGTGAGTTGCCCAGAGTCAGTTGGAATCAGGTGGCATCCAAACTGAACAAATAAATAAATTTTGGTTGGCGGCCTTGTTTGTCTGGATTATCCAGGTTAGCTCCCAGGAGTGTCCCAAAATTGGTATAGTTGTACAAGCCAGGGAATTTTCTACAGACTGCTCAGAGTGACTTTTGTTTTGAGTCTGCTGAAAGAAGAGGCAGCCAAAGGGGCTGTATACCTCACTGAGAGCAAATGATCCATTGCTGGATAATTACCAGAACTTCATGCAGAGATTTAGAGTTGCATATGAAGACTTAGCTGGGAGAACAGTGAATTGAGAGATTTGCAGGCTGCAACAGAGGCAACCACAGAGTTTGTGAGTATATATCAGATTTTCAGTTATATGTCAGAGAAGTGAGGTGGAATAATCTTGCTTTATGTAGGACTTGCTGATGAACTGAGAGATGAGATCGAGAGATAATACACATCAGAGCATTTGGGTGAACTGTTTCTTCCAACCCACATCCATTCTGGTGAATTGGGAAGAATATGAAGTGAATTGGGAAGAATATGAATGCTAGGCATAAAAGAAGAAATTTGGAATATCTTATCCTACTGTGAATGGGAGAGTGCAAGGGAGAAAGCAACAGATGTACATACCATCCCTGATAAACTAGTTCCATCTGAAATTCCACCACAAGCCCCAACTTGTGACCTGGACTGCTATCAATATAGAGTGAGCCCTAGGATAAATAGGACTTTCTGCTTTCCACCATGATAGACACTCCAGTCCTGGTTCCTGAAGCATGAGAAGGCAGGGGAAGTGTTCCAGCTCTGCCTAACACTGTGTGACCAGACTTGTTTGTTGATCTTGGGGACCTGCAAAGGGAAGGTGGGGGAGTGAGTCTGTAATTGGTTCCCACAGTGACTTGCTGGAACCTTCTTCATGTTGTGGGGGGAGACTAAGTCTCACAGGGGGAGGTAGTGTAGAGTTGTGTGTTGATAACCTTGAATGAGGAATGCAAGAACTGCTAAGTAAATGCTTACTTAGTCCTGAGAAAGAACAAGATGTAGGGAAATAAACTCAGAATAATCCCACCTTGATTCTGGTTGGTATAAAAGGGGGCAGAGGGACACTGGCAGGTTTTCAAGATTCTGTTGTTATACCATGCACAGTAGAGTTCTTGTAGTCCTTGTGGAGTTTGTTTCCTGACCTGACCTACCTTGAACTGTTGACATACAGAAGCAACAAAGCTGACTGCTGAACAAGGAATGGAAAGAGATTTGTTTGCCAGCTCCTAGGTTTAGGCCTTTTCATCTAGCTATTGAGTCAGTGTCCCTTTTTTGCTCTGCCTTGAGAATCAGAGAGTCATTTATTACACATGTACACAATTATTTCAGCAAGCCCAAGTAACACTGATTCCCATATCAATAGCCTCTGATCCTATAAATTTTATTTTTACTACTATTTATCTTCAGATTTTCTAGAGATCACACAATTTCTGGTTCTAGGACATTCAAAATATAACTGATTTAAATGGCATTGCAGGAATTCATGTTTACAAATATACATCCACACTATAGTCTAAGAGTGTTCTTTGAAGTCCAGAATGTGCTTTTTGTATAATTTAGATATTTCCATTTTGCCTCCCAAATTTTCACATCATTATATTGTAAGAAATGATTTTTTGAAGATACAAAAATAGTAACGCCAATTAAATTACACTAACAGAAAGGAGGAGTAGGAGAAGGTGTTGTCCTAACAACCAGGAAACACACTGAGACAAGGAACTGGTCTCTAATATTTATTGCTAGTACTTAACAGGAATCCTAACAAACTGAAGAAGCGTGGGAAAACCCAGACATATAACCCCCAAGGGTTAAGGCGGTCCCGATCTGTGTCTCTTTGAATGGCTGAACAATTCCTCAGTGCTACGCATGCGCTTGACAGTCTGGATGGGAGCCCCCTGCTCGCCATCCTTACTCATGACAGGTGTGGGGTGAATGAGCTTGTTGGCCAACACTGTAGATTCAAAAGAGGTTCAGGCAGCGCTTTTGGAAATATTATCTAACACAGCTCAATACATTGAAGGTAAAAGGTAAAGGTTTCCCTTGACGTAAAGTCCAGTCGAATCCGACTCTAGGGGGCGGTGCTCATCTCCGTTTCTAAGCCTTGGAGCCGGCGTTGTCATAGACACTTCCGGGTCATGTGGCCAGCATGACGACTCGGAACGCCGTTACCTTCCCGCTGAAGCGGTATCTATTGATCTACTCACATTTGCATGTTTTCGAACTGCTAGGTGAGCAGGAGCTGGGATTAACAACGGGAGCTCACCCCGCCGCGCGGTTTCGAACCGCCGACCTTCCGATCGACAGCTCAGCGGTTTAACCCGCAGCGCCACCCCTGCAAATACATTGAAAGCAGATCAATATTTATTATTGTTATACAACTTTGCAACTGAACCAGAGTTGAGCTTGGATAGACTTAGTATTAGGCAGAATTTATCTGTTGGTAAACAGGGAGCTAAAGCATTATTCCTAGAATATTTTGTCTCTATATATCACGATGCTGGGGATTATAATTATTTCACTGATAGGCTATAATTTCAGGCTTATTACCTGGGAGTAACTCTATGGGGCTTCTGAATCAACAAGCAGATATTTTATTTATTTCTAAAATTTATTAGTCACCTTATAGTAGTAACTGTCAGGATGGCAAATAAGAAAAACAGCTGAACTCAGATATAAGTTAAAACAATCAGTTGATTGCTATTAAATAATAGATACAAGCATAATTAACAGATCATGTTAGAAAAAATTAAGATTAAACTTAAACATTAAAAGGCCTGAGAGAATAGTAGGTCTTCACCTGAGGTTACACCAGAGAAGGGCATTCTAAATCTGAATTATCACTGAGAAAGTCTGTCCTCAAGTAACTATCCATTACAGCTAAGTAGGCCTTCTAAACCAAGTGGAAGAACTTGGTAGAACTATATAGAAAAGGTGTTCCTGCGGATGCTATGGTCCCAAGCTGTGGAGGGCTTTATCAGCAGGTACCTGCATTTTGAATTGGGTCTAATAATGATCTAGGAATCAGTGGATATAAATTTTTGTTGTTGTTTATTCATTTAGTCACTTCCGACTCTTCGTGACTTCATGGACCAGCCCACGCCAGAGCTTCCTGTCGGTCGTCAACACCCCCAGCTCCCCCAGGGACGAGCCCGCCACCTCTAGAATATCATCCATCCATCTTGCCCTTGGTCGGCCCCTCTTCCTTTTGCCCTCCACTCTCCCTAGCGTCATCATCTTCTCCAGGGTGTCCTGTCTTCTCATTATGTGGCCAAAGTATTTCAGTTTTGCCTTTAATATCATTCCCTCAAGTGAGCAGTCTGGCTTGATTTCCTGGAGGATGCACTGGTTTGATCTTCTTGCAGTCCAAGGCACTCTCAGAATTTTCCTCCAACACCACAGTTCAAAAGCATCGATCTTCCTTCACTCACCCTTCCTTATGGTCCAGCTCTCACAGCCATATGTTACTATGGGGAACACCATTGCTTTAACTATGCGGACCTTTGTTGTCAGTGTGATGTCTCTGCTCTTAACTATTTTATCGAGATTTGTCATTGCTCTTCTCCCAAGGATTAAGCGGCTTCAGATTTCCTGACTGCAGTCAGCATCTGCAGTAATATCTGCACCTAGAAATACAAAGTCTTTCACTGCTTCTACACTTTCTCCCTCTATTTGCCAGTTATCAATCAAGCTGGTTGCCATAATCTTGGTTTTTTTGAGGTTTAGCTGCAAGCCAGCTTTTGCACTTTCTTCTTTCACCTTCATCATAAGGCTCCTCAGTTCCTCTTCGCTTTCAGCCATCAAAGTGGTATCATCTGCATATCTGAGATGGTTAATGTTTCTTCCAGCAATTTTAACTCCAGCCTTGGATTCCTCAAGCCCAGCACGTCGCATGATGTGTTCTGCGTACAAGTTGAATAGGTAGGGTGAGAGTATACAGCCCTGCCGTACTCCTTTCCCAAACTTAAACCAGTCCGTTGTTCCATGGTCTGTTCTTAGTGGATATAAATGATACTCCATAATACGAACCCATGTTATAGGATTACCCTTCTAATTAAATACAACACAGTAGCTCCATTGATTATATTTAAAAAGTACAGCTAAAAATCTCCCTCTCTGTATATATATCTCTACAAAAAATTGAATTCATCTAATTTCTCTCCCTGAATAGAGCTGTCTTACTTTCTGAAAAAAGAAAAAGGAAAGGATGGGAAGAGGAAAGAAGGAATAAATGAAGACTGAATGTGACACTGTCAACCAACATCCAGTCCAATACTAGATAATAGAACTGTGCGTGCTTCAAAAATAATTGGAAGAAGTATTTTGGACCTTGTATGAATATGTGGACAGCATCTCTTGGCTACTCATTAAAGCAGGCCATCTTTTTCCTAGCTTCCACACAAGCCTGAAAAAAAACATGTGTGCCTTAATGAATAGCAGGGAGATCCTGTGTATCTGCAAGATCTCAAGCACTTCTTCTGAATAATTTTCAAAGCATGCACAAGTTACAACCCTACTAGATAATGCATTACCTTCTCTGCTATCCCATTCAAAGCCTTTGCAAGTTGTGAATCACTATCAGATGCAGAAAATGAAAAATCTGACCTTGTAAGACCAGTTTTTAAAGACATTTTCAAAAAGTGTATCCTTCTTACTTGCATGCCAGTACCCAAGTACAAACATGCTTATGATTCCACCACTTAGGAAAAATGTATTCACATAAAGACTCTTATTTTCTTTCCTAATGATAATTCTGTTATCTTTCTACAAGGATTAAAATCAGAGAGCACACACTGTTACCTGCAAACCATATGTAATTACCCCAAACCCTTTTAACTGCTGTCAAAGCATTCTCCAGAAAGCCCTGAGGATAAGCAGAGTGTACATTATTGACAGCAATTTGGGAACAGTGAATGAAATTTTGATCTTTCACCACTACATTTTTCTATCCTAATTGCCAAAGTGTTCCCCAGCAAAACTAATTTCCAATCATTGATCTCACAGTTTCCTCGATGAGGAACAAATATGTGTTGGCTGGATCCATTTGTTTGTGAAGTGTGCTGTCTACCGAGAGCATCGATAAGGGATGTAAAAAAACTATAAAAAATCAGCCAGATCCCTATTATATTCAGATTTGAAGATCTAGAAAGGAAGCTCAAGAATCTAGAAGCTCAGGAAGTCTTCTTATGCATTCTTATCTTTAAAATAGGGCTGGATAAAGGAAAAAGCAGCAAGTGGAATTTGCAAATTGTGTTGTTGGGAGAGATTTGGGATAATAATTTGTATTAACTGGATTGTATTTGGGACTGTGGTTACTCTCATGTGATAGACTGAACATCACAACCACTATTAAAAATATGGTGGGCTTTATCCAGAGGACTTTAAATAGGGCAAGCCTACAGGGTTCATGATTTAAAAACAAAACAAAACCAAATAAGGACCTCAGATATGAACTAGTGCATTGGACTGTTGAAGAAAGTGGAAGAATTGCTGCAATGGGGTTTATTAAACCACTCAGTGAAAAATTAGAAAGAACATTGGTTCATAAAGTTTATAGTCTTTGTTGTTTTATACATTAATGCTCAGGGTATGGGAAATAAAAAAGATAAGCTTGAAGACTTGGGACAAGAAGGCAAATTTGATTTAATAAATGTAACAGAGATCTGTCTCAGTTGACCTGAGTACAGCACTTGAAGGATCCAATTCACTCAAAAGAAACAAAAGTAACAGGATTAAAACACTGTGTGTTGATGTTATCCACAATTACTTCATTATATATATGAATGAAAGAAAGAAAGAAAGAAAGAAAGAAAGAGAAAGAAAGAAAGAAAGAAAGAAAGAAAGAAAGAAAGAAAGAAAGAAAGAAAGAAAGAAATAACATTCATTTTGGGTCAAAGTAAATGGTGGAATGGATAAAAGCAACACTGTTGCTGGAATGGATGGATGGATGGATGGATGGATGGACTTACTTACCTACCTACCTACCTACCTGCTGGAACTTTCATGCCATTCCAGTGCCAAAGGACTCTGAGTGTCTCATAAACCATCTTACAATATGAAGGTTTTAAACAAATGAAACAACATAATTAAATTATGGATACAGTAACCCTGATATACAATGAACATTTAAAATTACAAACAGGGAAAAACTCATAAGAAGAGGATCCTGCTTCCCACAGCCATTCAATGGCCACAATTCAGTGGCCTTCCCAAAAACCAGGAGGATGAGGGAGAATCTAATTTCTGGTGGCATGCTGTTCCAAAGGGACTTAATTGAATTGAGAAGGCTTCTCTCTGGGGTCCCTGAAGATGACAGTCCTTAGAAAAAAGGACCTGGAGAGAGTCTACCCTACCAGATCTTAGACAAAGGCCACTGGGGGAAGGTGGTTCCATACATAGCCAGGTATTAATCAGTGAAGGAGGTGACAGCCAGCATCTTGAATTGCATCTGAAGAGAGCTGGTAAAGAGAACTCCTAAAGTAGGGGTATTATACACAAAAACCTTGAGGCATTCACTTGAGCTGTTGCATTCTGGACAGTCCATGTAGCTTAAGCATGAGTGACCATGAATATGGCCTCCTGATCCAGGACTGGTTGTTACTATTGTACCAGGTGCACCTGTGTCAAGGCTCTCCTTACCACTGCTGCCATCTGGTCTTTGAGCAAGAGCTATAAGTCCGGGAGGACACCCAGGTTATGAGCCAGTTCAGCATAAGAATGCAACCCTGTCGAGAACCAGAGATGCAATACTCCTGGTATTGGAAGGCAAAGTACAATACTGGAGGTGCCAAAAATCTTTTTAACCATCAGGAGTGTATTATTAGGGCAGTAGATAAAAAACATTTAAACAAACAAACAAACAAACAAACAAAGGCAGGTCTCCACGAAGATATACTGTACAAGTAACCCAGAACTGTAGAGATATCATCAGGACAGAAAAAACCCTACAATGCTTACAGGGCTGAAGAAGGATGCTACGAACAACAAAAAGGCTACTTAAAATATGTTCAGAATAAAAGGAAGAGGAAAGTATAGTAGCTGCTCAGTAAAGAGAGCAAAATGCCAACAAGTAATAAGAAAAAGCAGAGCTACTCAACTGCTAATTTGACTCAATCTTCTCCAAAGAGGGTATGTGTTCCACCCAGCAATTGTGAACAGCAGGACGAAGAGGCAAGTTTGAAGCTTGCGAATACGGTCAGCAGATATCTATTTACATTAATGAGTTTAAATCTCCAGGGCCAGATGAATTGAATCTTAGATTACTGAAGGAACTAATGGCCTGGCCAAACTTTTATGCATATGAAATCCTGGAGAACAGATGAAGTACTGGATGAATGGAGGAGTGCAATGTTGCCATATCTTTAAAAAGTGGGGAAAGGAGTCTCTAAGGAAATATAAACCAGTCAGGCTGACATCTACAGTATATGTGGGAAGATTCTAGATCAGACTCTGAAGAAATCAAACTGTATCAGCCTTAAAAACAATATGGCAATTACCAGAAGTCAAGAGAAGATTTTGTCTTCAGCATCTTTTTAAATGACTTGGATTGAAGAGGTGGAAGAAATGCTTATCAAATTTGTAGATGATGCAAAATTGGGATAGATAACTACCTTATTAGAGGCCAGAAATATACAGTAATTCAAGATCTTGATAGATTAGAGAAATAGACTGCAAATAACAAAAGGACTCATATTTAACAGAGACGAATGCAGAACTCTTTGTCCAGAAAACAGAAACCAAATCCACAGACGCAGGATGGAAAATATCATGCATGGTAATAGTACTCAGAGAGGAGATCTTGAAATAAGATTTCATTCCAAACTAAACATGAGTCAGCAGTGCAATGCAGCTCCAAAGACAAGTCCAGTTTTAGGCTACATCAACAGAAGTAAAGTTTCCAAATCATGGGCAATAATTAATGGATTGATTATGTGCCATTAAATCATTGTCAACTCTTGACAACCACATAGATAGATTTTCCCCATGACAATTTGTTCTTAAACAGGTCCTTCAGGTCTCCCAATGGTGCATCCATCACCACTGTAACTGAGTCCATCCATCCTGCTGCTGGTCATTCTGTGGAGTCCTTGGTGCTCTCTGAGCCTTGTTGTTTTCTTGCAGATGTTTCATTGCCAGACTAGGCAAAATCTTCAGTGCATCTTCATTGAAGATGTTGCCTAGTCTGGCAATGAAACATCTGCCAGAAAACAACAAGGCTCAGAGAGCACCAAGGACTCCACAGTTCAAACCCGAGCTACAAATATTCGCTTTGATTTGTGCTGGTCATTCTCTTCTTCTCTTTCCTTCCACTTTTCCCAGCATAACAGCCTTATTTTGCATTGGTATGATTCCACTTCCTGTATTGTGTTCAGTTTTTAACAAGGAACTTCAGCTATGCCCAATAGACAAAGAAGAAGAGATTTGGTATGCTTCCCCTTTATACTTCAACTATCATATGAACTAGGTTTAATCTTCCTTTAATATTTTCATAAGGAACATCCAAAGTCTTCCTCAAGTATTTTAGTTTGCTGCAATGCAAATCTGCTTCTTACAAGACAGAACTGCTCTCCATATAAAATGGAACCTCTAATCAACTGCTTTAGGAGAAACTGATAACAATATAAAGTGATGTGACAGTTTTCTCCTTAATGAACCGACACTCTTTGTGCTCCCTTTCAAAGACAATCCTATAAATATTATTTTACTATACAGTGTGGGCAGATGTGGCCCAACACTAAGGTCTGATAGATTGGTGAAATTTTTGTGGAACAATTACAACTTAGTCAACCTCTGCTATTATGCATCACTATGAGGGATAAACATGGCTTTGCTCTAGAAGTTTTAGTAAAGTCATTGAGAAATTTGCAATTCTGAAAAAATCATCTGCTAAGTAGAGTTGCACCAAATGGTTCTTCTCCAGAGCTACAGCTTCTGGCAAACCTGAACATTAAGTCTCATGAGATATGTTTCACTCTGCACTGTTCAGGATGGTGGCAAAGCAAAATATAATCTCTAATATTTCTTTATGCTGGCTCTCATGTATGTATGTGCAGGCATATTATATTGTCACATACATATAATACATACACTAATAAGAAAAAAGATTCATGTTGTGTCTTGTTGATCTATATTTCAATGAGTTGGTGTTGTTATAACAGAACTGCTTTAGTTCTGGGGTTTCTTAACTTTTTGGACAGGTAGGTCCTTTTGAAGTTTTAGGAAAAAGCAATGGGCTTCTGACAAGTGGCCATGTTGTGGCTAGTCACAAAACAGCTATTACCAGAAGTCAAACTGGTAAGTTTGTTCTCACCAGTTCTCCTTGTCCTCCATGATCTGCTTACTACTTTCAGCCTCCCCTTTCTTTTTTCTAGACAGGTGGGTACATTTCCAAACAAAGCATAGGAATATAGTTACTCATAATTTTTATTTTCTAAAAATGATACTAGATTCCAAGTGGAACTCTGAGGTACTATTAAGTGATACTTGAGGTTGAAACTTTGCTTTGGGACATATATATTTCCTCTATCTGCAGTATCATCTATCTATCTATCATCTAATAATCTATTATTAAAAGAATAGCAAATAGAAATGACATGGAGATATCAGCAGGCCCATGGAGATGTTACTGGGCCCATGGATAATCGTGAACATCACTATGTACAACATTAATACAATTAACCCAGTTTTGTTGTATAGGGTCAACAATATGGATAGTTGCTGAAATGGATTATTACAGCATTTTGGTTTCCTCCCATGGCTAGCCAAGGGCTTAGAAGCAGGGCAGGAAAAGAACAGCTCTTCATCTATTGTGTGGGTACATCTGGTATTCATACAGTAGCTATAGTACCACATCCATCGCAAACCATTCTCCTTTATAATTTTATTTCACTCTTCAGGGGCTTTTCAGAGTGGCTAATATTAATTTAATAAATAATTAGCATGTATAAAATGCAAGATGCGTGCGATACAACATCAGTCCATTAGAAATACACATGTGATATTTTAAAATCTAATGATGAAATATTACAAACATCAAGGTAGACACCAGACAAACATGCTGGGAAGGCATTCCAAAAATGGTTTAGGGTTAGGCATTCTGGAACTGGGACACCACAACAGGAAAGAATCTTTCAGCCATAATTGGCTCCTATGTGTCGCCTGGTGGAGAACATGAAAAAAGACTGCTGATGAAGCCTAGCAGACACATACGGAGGTAGGAGACTTGGCCTAGCCTATGAACAGCTTTAGTGCAAATTATATAGATTTATATGTAGGGAAAGAATAAAAGCATTGTGTCATGAGTAAGGATGGCGAGCAGGGGGCTCTCACCCAGACTGTCAAGCGCATGCGTAGCACTGAGGAACTGTTCAGCCATTCAAAGAGACACAGATCGGGACCGCCTTAACCTTTGGGGTTTATATGGCTGGGTTTTCCCACGCTTTCTCAGTTTGTTAGGATTCTTGTTAAGTACTACTAATAAATGTTAGAGACCAAGTCATTGTCTCAGTGTGTTTCCTGGTAATCAGGACACATTGTTCCATTTGGATTGTACTTGCTCTGCATAATCCTCTGGTACGTAGGGTTTTAGGCGGTCTTTAAATTAAAAAATAAAACCAAAACTATCCAAAAATCAGTTTTTACTGAGATTAGCTTAGGCCCCTGGAACATACACACAATTAAACACTGAATTGTGTGTGTGTGTGTGTGTGTGTACATACACAAGAGAACTACTCCGAGTCATTTAATTAAAAGAGAGTATGTAGGATAAAGGGATCAGCCAAATATTTCTGAACCTATTATTGTTCATAATAATATTGTTCTGCTCTGTATCAATGGGGCTGGAAAGATTCTCCTTGTCGTGACCGTGGTGCCGATACGCAAACTATTAAACATATTGTGCAAGACTGCCCACAACATGCATTCCCTGGCTCCATAGAAGATCTGCATGAAGCAACACCAGAAGCAATTGCCTGGATAGCTGAACTGGACATCCAGTTATGAGGCTAGTACTGTATCCCCTCAGAAGTTCTGTATATAATTGTGTGGTTGTGTGGACTGTATGTATATATTTGCCTTTCTCTTGTCGTGTACTCATCACATGCTATGTATATATACTGTATATATTGTTCACAATCCAAAAATCACCAAATCTCCTAAGACTCTTATCCCCAAAATTTGTAAGTTTCCACACAGGACCATTGAAATTTCATGAAAGTTTGCATTATAACATTAAAACAAACTTAAGACTATTTCACTCCCTTATATGAGGTATTTGTTATATCCATATTCTTCTGTAAGAACTTCAAAGATTTTGTTGATTTCTAAATCTTAATTTAATCAGGAGATAAGCATTGTTTGAACAGCTAACAATTATGGCATAGTATTTTCTGTTTACTTCTGCAGTATTAATTGCTGAATAACATTATAAAGCAAACTACCTATGATTATTTAAAAGAGCTAGCATTCATATCCATATCCTGCTCAGCATTAGTTATGTTACTATATACGCATCAAAATTCTGCGGTTGATTTTCTTTTCCAAATTGCTTGCTATGACAACTTTATTCCATGACCTGCTCAAAGATAAGCAATTCAGCCAGCAGAGACTTGTAAATAATTTTGTGAATATCTTCCAACTTGAAGATTCAAATGCCAACCCATCATATGTTGATCTGTTAGAGCTGCTCTTCACTTATGTTTGCAAATACATACTATCAGAGGCCATTTCTATTTCTATCACAACAGTAGTTACCATTCCACTAGCTACTCTACAGACTGGGCGGAATTTAATTTTAAAATACTACATTTTTCCTCCACCCTCCCAAATAAAATACTTAAAAAGACGATGTTGAATTATGACTAATATCCACATACTATAGATCTGAATTCTATTGTTGCACTGCTGAACTGTCAATTTATGCATAGTTTTTGTCAGAAAAATAGAGTCCTTCGTGGATGTTTTTATTGGGAAAAGACAGTCAAGGAAATTTATCTCCAGTGATTAGAATTTCTCTTGTGCTGCTGTGTCTAAAAAATAAAAAATCATATTTTAAAACAACAACTAAAGGCACAAGAACCCTTTTCACTGTATCCAATTCATTGAAACTTCTGAAAAGACAAGGAAAACCATTTTTCACAATCCCTAATTAACCTATAAAATTTTCTGCCCAACGTGTGATGGTGGCCACACAATAGAAGGTCTTCTATGTAGGACTGTATGCATTCATGGGAGATTCAGTTTGGTTATAATGGCCAAGGCACTTGACAAGTAGCAGGGAAACCCAAATTCTAGTCCTGCCTTAGGCAAAGAAGCCAGCTGAACAACCTTGGGAGAGCCATTTTCTCTCAACCCTAAGAAGAAAGCAATGGAAAACCATTTCTGAAAATATCCTAAAAACTCTGCATGGACTTTTTCATGTAGTCACCAACAGACAAGACTGACTCTAAATGAATGAATGAATGAATGAATGAATGAATGAATGAATGAATGAATGACTAACTAACTAACTAACTAACTAACCCACTCATGAGAGACATTGCCATGATTGGATATATCCTAAAGAAGTATGTAGTTGTAGAAGACAGCAACATGGAAAATTATTAACTATTTCCTCCTAGTCCCAAGAACAGCACTGGATTTGAGAGATAGGACCTATCTAAAACAGATAGGACCTTCAGGAGATGGTTTCCACATATTTCTACATGCTTCTCCACACACCTCAAGGTATTCAGTATTCTCCAAAATTCTCTTTTACTGTATTTCTCTCTCCCTCTCCCTCTCCTTCTCCCTCTCTCTCTCATACAGGACATGGCACATACATTTTTCTTTCTCTTGTTTAACCTTTGAAGAAATTAAGCTGCAAACTCAAAGCTGCAGATATGCCTGGCATTTATTTTTTTGAAGAACTCTCAGGAGGAGAAAGAAGAAAAGGTAAATAGGAGCAATGGAAAGAGGAAGGAAGGAAGGAAGGAAGGAAGGAAGGAAGGAAGGGACGGAGGGAGGGAGGGAGGGAGGGAGGGAGGGTGGGCGGGCGTAAAGGCGAATCTGAGAGCTGTCTGGAATATGAAGTAATAACCTATATCCCTTGGTTCACTCTAAGAGGCACACTGCATCCCACAGCCAACTGGGTGACAAAATAGATATAAGGCTAGACCGAGCTTTGATTAGGGATTCAAGGTGGGAACAGGTAGGCTTGGTCTACCAAATGCTGCTTTAGCCTTTCTCAGTTGTGTCTACAAATCTGAAGAGAAAAGCTACAGCAGGCAAAACCATCACTTCTCCCATTTTATTTTCTCTGTGCGTTCTATCTATCATATTTTTTCTTCCTCAAAGTTTTAGAATCAAAAAAGTATTATTTGGCAACAGAGACATAGCCATCAGGATTTCCTACTCATCAAGGGCAGTTCCAGCTGCTATGTCTCAAGATCTGCTGGAAAGACTGTCCTCAAAGAGTCTTCTACACATTACGCATTAGTGCTCCACCACAAAGGTAATTCTGCATATGATGTTCACAGTGCCATTTACAGATTTCAGGCAGTATACAGAGGAGGAGGAGGAGGAGGAAGAGAAGGGAGAGAAAGATTGATCCTCCTGCCCACACACACACACACACACATAGAGACAATGGCCACCATTAAACAATCAAAAAATGAGGTGGAATAGGGTTGTTTTGATGGCTTTGCAAAACACCAGGAGGGAAAGCGATAGCAAATAAATGGGTTTTTCTTTTTCCCCCAAAGAAGAATTAAAATTCTCACAGATGGGTGCACGTTCTTTCCACACATAAATTAAATTTCAGAGGAGAGGGGAGGGAGAGTGAGAGAAAGATGTTTAACAGAAAAAGAAAGCACAATGCAGTTCACCACTTTACAATAAACGAAGCTAAGAAACACCGCTAAAAAAGAAATTCTAAAGGCATGTTGAAGTATTCTAAAGCTCGTTTTCCAGTGGATAAGCTTTTTTTGGGAAATTGGAGACTATAGTTCTCCTTGTCACAAGAGGTTGCTTCTTTGTTACAAGACCACCTTCCTGAGATATGCTCGAACATTATTATCTTTCCGAAGGCATGTTAAATTTTTCCCTCCAGCTTTTTCATGGGTTAGTTTGTCTTTTTACATTGTATTGTCTTTTTTGATGAAATGCTAATTTGGAGGCACATAATCTTTTGGCAGTCTTGTTTTGGATGTTCTGAAAGTTTTCAAAACAAATCAATTAGAAAAAACCTTCCTTGTTATGATTTTAATAGCAATAATAATTTAATAACAATATATTGGATTGATTGAGAGCCAGTCTGAGGTAATGGTTAAGGCACCAGTTTAGAAACCAGGAAACTGGGAGTTCTAGTCCCACCTTAGGCACAGCTGGGTGACATTGGGACAGTCACTCTCTCTCAACCCTAGGAAGGAGGCAATGGCAAACCACTTCTGAAAAACCTTGCCAAGAAAACTGCAGGGACTTTTCCAGGGAGTCTCTGAGAATCAGACACGATTGAACATATTAAAAAAAATAGATTGATAAGGCCTTAAAATCAAGATTTGAGATACCATATGGAGTTAAAACTTTATTAAATACAAAGACAAAACCAAATAAGCAGATACCATGTAGTGGTAGAAAATTACAAATAAGTTCCAGCCCCTCATTCTCCACCAGTCAGAATACTAAGGGAAAACATGCTTAGCTTCATGTTTCTGTACTCTCAGTATAACAGGTATCTTCCCAACAACCAGGAAAATGTTTAATGGCCTCCATTTATACTTGCAAACTGTGTTTTGCAGTGTGCATGATCTGATACTTTTAACTTATACTTGAGCAATTATCCGAGTACGCTTTCGAAGTATCCTTTGGAATTGCTGAAAACAAATACTCTTTTTTATGGTAAAAGAATGCACAAACTTATCTGATTTCCTTTTACAGGTGAGCACTTAATTTTATCTTATCCTGGGGGCCTCCACAAGGACTATCTAAATGTCAAGATGGCAGCCATGACCTCGTGAATGAAGCCCCACCCACTTCTGTGTGTGTTGCATCTGTAGTGTATGTAAAAAAAAAGGGTAGGGCTTCAGTCACATGATCATAGTTACCATCTTAACTTTTTTGATGACCCACCCTTCCATGGACACATGCTTTCCACTTAGACTTCTTAAGAACTGTTTCCTTCTCCTGTATAAACCTTTAGTTTAACCGACAAACTTGAATATAAGACTTTGAACAGGGTGTCTATGATTTTCTAGATGATAAATTGAGCAGAATGTATTACTTACCTCATATACTACCTTGTTGTGTTGCAGTGCATACACACATGCATATGTACACACACACACACACTCTTCCCCTCTCGCTCACACTTTTCCACAGAGCAAGGAAAAGAAAACCAGGAGAAAAGAGAGGGGGGAAAAAACTTTTTGTGCAGAGATCTTAAAAGGAACAAAATGGGTGGGGGATGAAAGAACGGCCTACAGAGACAAATGCAAGTTCAAACACCAAAGTTAGAGGATTTGGGATTAATTGAAATCCTCAAGTGGTGCATGGTAAGTGACTGCCTATTTAGAACCAATAGATAGGTTTCTGTGAGGTTAAGGAAGCGAAAAATCCCATACGAAGCTAGTGAGATGTTAAATTCTAATTA
This sequence comes from Candoia aspera, assembly GCF_035149785.1. Taxonomy (NCBI): domain Eukaryota; kingdom Metazoa; phylum Chordata; class Lepidosauria; order Squamata; family Candoiidae; genus Candoia; species Candoia aspera. Next base: position 34,828,945 of record NC_086157.1, on the reverse strand, counting down.
GAAGTGTTAATTAAAAAAAAACATTTCCAATTTCATCAGTGAGAGTGCCTTTGTTGTTCTGATTCTCTTTGCTACAGTGAATCCTAAGTATCCTAACTCATTCTGTCGCAATATTATTTAGCACTTCTATAGGATATAAAAAGTAGACTCCCAACTATGCCAGCCTGGATTATCAGTCAGGCACCTGTGACCGCACCACTGATACAAGGGCAGGCAGTTCTTTGGCAGGAGCCTTTATCTGGGTTTTGAGGGGAAAAAAAAGAACTGGTCATAAAAATCCACATCAAACTGAACCCTGAGCCTATAAAAACCTCACACTGTAAATGAAGGGTCTATGAATTGCTATGGTCATCTTCAATTAAGTGGGGCCACCAGTAGTTGCTTGACTTCTCTCCGGAAGCTTAATAGTAATTTTCTGTAACTAGAACCAGAATACCATCATTTAACTTAGCTTCCCTCTCACCCCCACCTCCAGGCTGTTAGCCAGGAGTACGGGAATAAACACGTTGGAGGGGGACAGATAAGACATATGGTTGCTGTCAGGGAGAATGTTGGGTACCCAACACCCTTGAAAATGTAGGTCAGCACTGCCTGTGCAAGTGAGCTGTTGCACATATGGAGGGAATTTTCATCCTAATTAGAAGCCTCCCAAGTGGTGGAGGCCACTTTGAGGGACTTTCTGAGGTGGAGGCACTTTGGGGGACGTTACTCCATCACTTATACTGTCAGGCTTCTTGAGTACCACACTATGTCAGGAGTTGGCATTATGCAAGGAAAATAAGGTTAATAATGCACCCTGAGGCTGAAAAGATAGACCAATACCTAGATATGCTCCCCTGGTTTTTTTTTCCACTAAGAATTCACATAATTTTAAATGAAATATTTCTGGATTTTCTCATGGTTGCTCTATCTTAAATCAGGGCATCATATTTTGTATCTTAATTTATTTACCAAGAATTAAAGACCTAACCTGTATTATTTTCTAAATAATCTACATGTCCAACTTAATCCTTGTTCTAGTTACCGATTAATAGCAATGAGGGAAGAGACCACATACCCAAAAAAATCCTTCCTGAGTTTTTAACATTGTTAAAAATGTTAACATTGTTAAAAACAGTTTTAATTAGGGAAAAGGTAATGGCTATATAGGAAACCACTCAGAAATGAAATTAAAACCTAATTAAAACATATGAAATTTTAGCTGTCTTTAAGAGATGGCATTTCCCTCAGGGAAATACCTCCAAAGTGCCCCCAAGTTCTGTTTGTGGAGTATGGGAAACATGACTGGTTTTGTTTCAAGACTCATTCATTGTGTAGACATTTATACTTCAAGAAGATGCCTACTAATGGAGACTGGTAGATGAGACCCACACAACAGTATGACTAAATGTCTCCATAAATGATTTATGGACTATCAAGTAGTGAGATTTCTGATGAGGATGCCTCTAGTTATTTTGCAGATCTCCTTTCCTTTTTCCTAATATTGTGGTCAGATATGTTGGTTAAGTACAATGTCCAAGATTATCTGAAATGTTTGCCCTTTAAGAAGAAAGAGTTGATCTATCATCAAAAAGAAACTTAAAGGAGCAAAAGAAGTGCACGACATTTCATCAACTGTAGGTGACTACCATTTGTACCTTCTCTTTCCCATTTACAAAGTGAGAGGTTTTTATTACAGCTGTATCTATAGCATACTGTATGTTTCTGTGTAATTCTTTAAGATGCACTGAGCTAGAGATCCATTGAAGAGAACAGCTTCCTACCCCTGCCTCCCAGCTTCTGGGCTTCATCCATTTTAGGCATTCCTTCACAAGGAATAGTGGATGGTAACTTGGCAGCTCTTTTTTGCTGTGGAAGGCATAATGTAAATGAGACAAATGTACACTGTGGGGACATAGAGGTGTAGTTGGGGAAGGTACCAGCAATCTATTTTATTTTCGTCCTTAGTGGCATGGAATGGTAAGGCTTCTCCTTTTTTACTTCAGGACTTGCAACAGCTGGCACTGGATCGGTAATTAATATACTTCTTGTTTTCAGCATTGCAAGGTCTGCACAGTGACAATGACCACTGTTTTGACCTGAATTTTTTCAGAAGGTTTAAGAAGAGAAATCAGTGCCATTGTGGAATAAACCAAAGTAAATATTCAGCAAGGGAGATAGTAAATATGTAGAAAGGAATCTGAGTTCATAGGGATTCTTTCCTAACCACAATGCCAAAATATGTGGCATGCTCTGCCATTCATATTTGTATTATAACATTGCACTGAGGTACATCGGGAATTGAATTTGCATCATAGGGTCATGATGCCCACTTTGCTGTTTCCTTTCCCAACTCCTATGTTTAAGTTAGTATTTGAGCTGCTAAATGATAGGAGGAAAAAATGTCCTGACTGGTCTTTGTTCCTTCTATTTATATATGAGCCAATTTTTAACCCTTTGAGCTATATTTTTAAATGACAGATTACAGTAATTTTACTTACTATACCTCATTACACTAAAAAAAAAAAAATCACTGTTGATTTCAACCATAGCTCACAATTATTATTAGCCTGAATAATAATACAGCCAGATGACTGAATGACTTTATGAGCTATCTAATCTGAACTGCAAAAATATGGATGCCCAATAGACGTGTCATGTTTCTCTTTGCTGCCATGAAGTGGTTGTCTGGATTTCTGCAGTTCAACTGTTAGCTTTACATTCCAGTATTTATTTAAAAAGACAAAGCAAAAACCAAAACCGAAAACCCTCCCCTCAAAAGTACTATTATTCCTACCTTTCAAGCCAAGCCGGTATCTCAGTTAGAGTAGTCAGTACAGTAATAAGAAACGAAAATTTCCCGTCCTAATTATACCCGAACCCTATCTGCCTCCTTGCCTGCTATCGCTATCTAAGTACCACCTTGCCTGCAGTTGTGCCTCCCACATGTGAATCTTGGTTCCTCTTCTAAGGTAAGATTCCTTTCCTGTCCATAACTACCCTTCTATTCCATGTGATGTCATCCATCTGGCTCATACCCCAATTCCATTACAGCAAAAGTAGGTCCCAGGTCAGTCCACATGCCAGTTCCTGTTTAAAGCTCACGAACATCAGCATTGTGGGAGGAATATTTCTCATTTAGTTAGCCCTAGCTGCATTAATTCGATGACCAGGTTCCTATATCCTTATTGGGCTACTGCAGATAGCTATCATATATGCCTTCAGGGTTCATATTCACAGTCCTTTGGGTCAGGCTGGAGTTTTCCAGAATATTTCCAGCGTAATTTTTCCCAAAACACTGTTCCTGTATTCTTTTAGATAATGTAGCTTAGCAACTCTGATTCTTCCTAACTAAACTGCACTCAGAAAAAACTCAATTTCTTGTTAAAAAAATCACTCTGTCTTTCAAAATCCTCAGTAACAGATAAGGACAGTATTCCACAAATATTTTCTTAGTCCTCTGTGAAACCTATGATGTCAATACTGATCTCTAGATTTTCTTCCAGACTTTTATTTGGTTGTAAGGTCAGTTACTTAGTGCAAACAAAGCCATTTTGTTTTAGTTCTTATCAACATCAGTGCCTTTCTTTGCAAAAGCTCTTAACTCAGCACTTCTGCCTCAGTGATTACGAATCCTCCTGACAGGAGTGCTGCGGCACCTATTCCTGTGTAGACATCTTATTTCCTGCACCACTCAATCCTAAGAGCTGAATCAGAGAGTCTTGATTTAGGACACAGATAGTTCAAACCTCAAAACTGTGCATTTCCTCCCCAAGGACTGTCCTCTTCAGTGCTATATACAAGTGGGTCTGATCCATACTGTAAAGCAGTGTTTCTCAAACTTGGCAACTTTAAGATGTGTGGACTTCAGCTCCCAGAATTCCCCAGCCATAGAAGCCCACAAATCTTTTTTTGAATTTTAATTTTTTTATTAAAGATTTTAAAAGCAATAATAAAAGCAAATTCAAATTAAACTCAGAAAAAAAGAAGAGATAGAAATAATAAAAAATACAAAGAAGGAAAAAGAAAAATAGAAAGAAGGAAAGAAGAAAAAGAAAAGAAATATGTAAAGAAGTGATTTCCAGTCTTCACCACAACAAATAAAAACAAATTTGATACCTCATCACCCCCTACAAAGTTACAAACATTTTTTTTTTCTTCCCATAACCCATCCCTTCTATATGCAAAATCATCAATCATTAACTTTTCAGTCCTGGTGTCAGCAAAAAGTCTACATAGGGTTACCACAGCTTTATAAAATCATGTCTTGTTTTAACTTTGATCAAACAAACCAACTTTATATTCCTTTCTTTTACTTATAACAATCTTGATCTTTAATTCATTCAGATATTGTCCTTCTTTCTCCCATTGCAAAGGCTTCTTTGAGGCTTTAGCTGACACCGTTTGTAAATCCAGTAGAAAGTCATTATCCAGGTTATAGTCTTGGTTTGTCTTTTGTATTTCCCATTTGATTTTCAGAGTCTTAACCAACTTCTTTTGGGTTAAAAAGTCCTTATCAGAGTTGTTTAGTCCACTAAAAAGTCCTTATCAGAGTTGTTCTCTTGGCTCTTCTCTATCTTGTCAATCTACACTTTTTCCTGTCATTTATATTTCCAATTTGAATGCTTTGTCTATTTTGTAATCCACACTTTTTTTATCCAATACAGTATTTCTGATTCCACTATTTCTCCATCAAGCAAACTCAGTTTCGCATCTATCATTCTTTTATTAACATCTATTAGACATAGTCTATCCATAGAAGCAGACATTGTTACTGATATTGTTGATATTGTGACTACTAATTTCTGGTCCCATTCTTCAAAGATCTATTTTAATATTACAAATGTTATAGTATTTTGTGTCATTTTGTAAATCCCAAACCTAAAAACAAGGCTTTTTTTTTTTTGGCCTGGACTTTAGGTTGTGAGCTTGATGATTAATCCCTTCATCTCCCAGCACTCAGACCCACTGGAGACTACTACCCTGCCATCCAATCATGAGGAGCAGCCTTCTGGAGCACATGTGGGTGATCTCCCATCCTCTCCTTATCCAGAGAGGTCCCAAAGAACCAGTCTATTCACCAGTTCTTTGGTCTTTGCCTCCATCATCATCTCTGCTCTCCACAGAGACATGTTTTCCTCACTATGCCTCTACTGGAAGACCAGAAGTCCACATATCTTAAAGTTGTCAAGTTTGAGCAACACTGCTGTAAAGCATTAGAACTGGGCTGACATTTCCTGTTTCCTAGAAAAAGTAATTTTGAGTAGGAAAGACAGATTCTTGACATATTTGACACCTAGAAAAGGATTATGTGATCAGATACAGTTGCAACTGCCATGGTTGCAGAGAAGTGATTCCCCTACCACAGTTTTAAATTTGTCCTTCTTACAAAATTTAAGTGATGGGCATCTGCATTCTATTGCTTGGTTTGAAAGTGTAGATGAAAGTAACAGAACTTTGGTAGAGGGGGAGAGATTCTATAGAGCATTCCAGGGATAAACCTTACCCAATGCCTTTTAATAAATGGGTGTCGTTGAGATTGGCAATCCAATGGCAACCACATTCTGACAGCATCCACAACTTTCTTTCAATAATCCAAACCTAAAGGATTGGCATAAGTGCTGCTTACTGTCCAAAGCAATAACACTATGCTTTGATTAGATGGCATGATCTGGCCCATTCATGATGTTACTAGGATGTGAAGTAGCTTCAGAGTGTAAAAATGTATGAGATTAAAAGTATCATCTGAATCACAGTGTCTCAAGTATAACCATAGCGTCCATACTGTATCCACCTTGTAACTGTGTTCAGAGCCAATAGCCACAGACACAAAGAGCAGCCTTTGACCCATAAAAAGATAAAATGAAACGTCCTTAGTCTGCCACAGTTAAATCACCTTGTAGCATGAGGCAAGCATGCAGCAAGTCAGTGGTTTTATCTCTTTTTCTTACATGCAAACACAAACAAGATAGAAGGAACGCAAGAAGATATCAAGAAATGGATCCTTTTAGCAAGACCTTTGCTTTCTCTCTGCAGTTATTTCCTACTTGAACTCCTGCATGGAAATGAAACATTATCCTCAGGTGTTGGGTATAAAGTTCTCTAGAATATAGATCCTTTACAAGGTAGTAATCACATTCAGGATTTGTTGATGTTATATTAACAAAGCTGGAAGATGATTTATAAAATGATTTGGATATATATAATTTGTATATCGAGTATTGCTGCCATCCTTGCCCTGTACCTCTGATCTCATCCTTATGGGACCTTTATGTGTTCCAATCACTAGTCATTAGAGATGCTTCAAATGTTGTCTTCATGAATTTCACTGCAACTGACCTGATCTGCCTTTCCCAGGCTGATGTGCAGATTGAAACAAAGTTATCATCAACTTGGTCTACATCCCCAAACATTGCAATAAGTTCTTAATGTAAGAAATGTGACTAAATGTACCTAAAATTCCTATTTTAAAACTGAGAAAAACTGTTTTTAAAACACAGGAAACAAAAAAGAAGACATCTTCTTCTATTTCTTTAAAGCAATATGAGCTGGTGAATTTTGTATTGCCAGGGAAGTAGTATCCTTGTTTCTTCATCCCATTGTCTTTTGGCTTATTCAAACATCCTTTTCACTCAGCACAAACTTAATTTTCTGCTAAGCACTTGCTGAGTCTGCAGCACTGTACCTACTGAATTCCTTATATCCATTGTATAATAATAATAAAAAAAGATAATTCCATTGTAAAATGGGTTCCACCATGTTCTATCCAAGTATCAAACATATTTTTATTCCCTTCTCGATCCAAAGCAAACCCACTACTCCATAGTTTTATGGCAAACTACTTTATGCCAGCACCTCCATTAGAAACTATTCCTATGTATGTTAAACTATTTAGATAAGTGAAGGCAGGCAGTTTGTACTTTAGCTGTGACCTTCACACATGCTTAGAGTATTTGCATCCCTAGAGATCTCCAATCACATGGAGGAAACTGTTCATGTTCAACTGAACATACGCTGAGCCGTAGCTCAGCCATAGAACAGATCTTTCCCTCTCTGTTTTTGGACGTTGAACCAAATGGACAAGAATGTTGAGGTCCTGGATTGTGTCTCTGCTCCTCCATCTGTATGAGGTGGGTGAATAACTTCTGAAGACCCCTAGCACTGTACTATTATTTTCTCCAGCAGTGACTATAAAGGACTCCTCTGCATTTCAGATAGAAGCCTTCCCCATTCATGTCTTGGAAACAGTCCCTGGAAATTGTACCTCAAACCTGTTATAGATGAAGACAGATCTTTATGACTTGTCTATGGCCCCATCACAATGTGTAATTTATTAATATTTTAATACTTATTTATAATATCTCATGAGTCCCTTATACAACATAAGAAAAGCCAGCACTTATCTGTTCATCTCAGTCATTATGAAGAATATGGGTAGATTACTTGTAGACTATTAAAAAACAACAGTTGTAAGAGTTTGGAAGGTAAGATCTTCAAAAATCCACCTTATTTCTTATCACATTGTCAAAAATAGTTTTTTATTCCATTTTTTCCCCTTAAAAATGTACCCACCCACCCCCAAAAAACTAATATTTGTAAGAGGCAGACAAGACTTGCCTTTTACTTAGGAAAAAAAAAAATGCCCATTGGCTGAGGGGTCTTTTCCAGCTTTGCTTAAGCTTTAAAAAGTCCAGTGAGCTTACAACAGGACCAGATGCTTTGAGGAGATGCTTTTTTCCTTCTCCAGTACCTCCTGGAATGATCACAATTGCATGTTCAAGGCCATCCGGACATCTGTAACAATGCAGCAGACATTTAAGTCCAGTAAGAATTTATTATAGTTAGTACTTGTCCATTCTCGGTTAAACATGAAACAGAAGAATGGTGCTGTGGACCTTAAAAGTATCTTGGAGGAGGGCATGAGCAGCTGAGTCTCCTGTTAAGAACTGTAAGCTCCATTTATAAATTTGAATTTCAGGCTCTGCAAGGAAGTCTAGTCCAAATTCATGGAGCATCAGAAGTCTTGAACCTTGTTCTGCGTAGCCCCACACAAGTTCTATTATATCCTTTCTCTCAGAGCATTTCACTGGGTAAAGGGCACTAATTTATTATACTTTCTAGCCTTTTTCCTGGATTAACAGAAAACTAGTGAACTAGTGTAGCACAACCACATTTTCTCTACAAAGAAATCTATTCAGTTAAAACAAAATTCTTTTATTATATCTAAATAGCAGGGATGGGAAATAGAATGATCTGGAAAAAGGTCACTTATTCTGCAGTTAATGAAACAGGAAATCTTTGGCACGTTACTCATATAAAATACAGTTCTGAATGCTTAAAACTTCAGAGATTATTTAAAAAAACTTTCATTTGTTTGTTGTGGTTGCTTTTATTTGGATGATGAAAATAGAACAAAGCAGTCCATGTTCAAACAGCAGTTATTCAGTAGCCTTTAGAGATATTGTCTGAATCTAATTGGATTTTAATGAAATGATATTTCTTTTGTGATAAGTACATAAAAATTATGTTTTTAATTAACATCACAAGGTATGTGCTATAGATACCAACCCTCAACTGAAATAATAGTACTTTAATGTTAGTTTCATTATAAAAAGGATAGACATAATAAAAACATAGCATGAAACTTGTGTAAACTGACTGGACCACAATTAGTGTAGGATTATTTTCTTGCCAGGGACAACTAATGTAACTGGTAAAGTCTGCCTGCCCTCTGTTCCAGGTTCCACAGAGTTTCTACACTACATGAAGTTGGGAGCATAGTTTTTTAGTTGCTATGGAGTTGGAAGGAGCCCATCTCCAGTTCACTGCTAATGGTACCCCCAAACATGTACTTTGCTGGAAAAGCAATGCTTTGTCTTGTTCGTTCAATGGGGTAGAGTAATGCTGTAAGATTGGGCTTGTTAGATTCCCAAATTGGGCTAATTTGTATCACTGAATGTGTCCTGGATGTGCTACAGCCCCAGTTAATATATTTGCAGCCTTTTTTATGTATTGACTTTCATTTTAAATTACCAGTTTGGAAGAATAATCCATACCACAAGATGTCAAAGAAAAAAAATCTCAAGGTAAATCATGATATACTAGTTCAAAATAAACAATATTTGGGATGGCTGATTATATATATGTATATATACACTGTATATATTTTATATATTATATTATATTATATTATATTATATTATATTATATTATATTATATTATATTATATTATATTATATTATATTATTTAGTATGGAAAGAGAGAGAGCACAAGTGAGCCTGGGTGATTATATACTAATGAAAACCCACCACAGCTGGGGACTACCTAAACTGCTGCAGATTTCTTACATAGGGTGGGGTGTCTGCTGAGCAAAAGCCCTTCCATGGGCTGGATACTGTTTCCTTCCCAGTTTGTATCTCTGGTAGAGAAATCTCAGGGTTACTGAAGGCCTTTGACTGGCAGTGAGAGAACAGCTGAAGAGATCTCATACCACTTGGTTGGTCTGATGATTGTTCTTTTTATAGCAATACCATCTGCATTCTCACATGTGAAGCAGACTGCAGAATGTTGGGTAAGTTTTCTAGGGCATTTTACTGCCTGGAGGGGGGAAATGCAAAGCAGAATGTGCCAACAATTTTTAAAGTCTCACTTACTTACACCGCCTTCTAATGCATCAAAAGATACAATCTGCTTCAAGGAAGTTAAAAAGGAGAGATGAAAGCTAGAATTGCTATCTGACTTTAACATTATTGTAGACATAGTCAAGATCTTTTAAATACTGTATGTTAATACCATCACAACCAGTGGCAGCACTTAGCTGGCTGGGCTGTTCTAAAAAAAAATGTGAAGCAGGATTAGACCTGGTTAGTATTTGGGAGGAAAACCCTTAGGACACCCCAGGCTGTAGACAAGACTGGGGAGTAGAAAATATATTGCAGAAGAAGGTAATGGCAAGCCACCTTTGATTGTGCTTTGAAACTTCTACCCATACATTTTTTCTGTAATACTTTTGTACTCATACAGTCTTGGAGGTTCCTCCAATCCTCCTAAAGGTTGGCATTCAGGAAATAAGCTTGTTATTAAAAAGTACACTTTTTAGAGTCAGGTACTTGGTGTTCTAAAACTGGACATACATTTACAATCTACCTACCATACAAACTTTGTTGATGATTGCATGCACAACAGGAAAGTAGCACAATGCAGTGGATGGGATGTTTGAGACAAATCAAAGAAATCCAGATGTCAAAGTCTGCTTAATGGGATGGCTCAGTGAGCAGGCAAAGAATAATTTATTAAACTAACCTGCACTGCAACTTATGTGGATGAAGGATGGGAGACACTCAATAAAATTAACTTCCCAAATATTAAGGGTGGTATAGGGGGCAACAGATACCTCCCACCCCACCTTTAATTATGTTACCAACTGTCCAATGGACTGCATAACCCCAGGACTGCTGTATGATGCCTCCTTCATTATATGATTATGTAGACAAGCTCGAGGGCTAAAAATACATGTGCAAACCCATTTTCTCCAACTTCTTCCGCTTTGGCAACTTATTTCTTCATTAGAGACTGCTATATTTTTCTTTTCTTTTTTAATGAAGGGGACTAGAAACAAAAACTCTGGGAGCAAATATGGCAGAACTCCCCCCTCCCCCTGCATAATATCCAGATGCTACATTTACAGACTACAACTCTTGTTTCAATGGTACAAAAGCAGTAAGATCTTTCCATACAACCACCTACCCCAGCAGTCACCATCCTTCCTGCCTTTTCAACAGTGCTTTCATTTAGCACTCACTTTGATTCCCATCATTTATTCATGGCAATGCACTTACCATTTAGACACTTTGCAGAATCATTATAGGAGCTTGGTATCAGCGCTATGGCATTTTATAAACCGCTGTGCCAGTGACACTTTTATTAAGTAAAGTGAGAGCTAATTCCACCCCCACCCCCAGAAGGGGAGTAGTAGGCTTGTCATTAGTAAGATTCCATCCTATTGAGAAGACCCAGCTGCTACGGATGCAAAGATGGGGATGTAGTAAAACAAATCTTGTATGAGTTATTGTTCATAGGATGATGCACTACTCATAGGATGATGCACTGTAAGGCATTGCTCATTGCTGTTATTTTCAGCCTTTTGGGTATACATTAAGACTTGGGTTTTGGCTCGCAATCCGATGACACTGATTAGTATCAGTGTTGTTACCAAGATCGGGAACTATGCTACATTAAAGCCAATGCTATATTATTGTATATATATATATATAGCAATCATCCTCTGCTTTTTACTCCAAAGGGATTCCCAATAGGTTTAACAGAGGTTACTCTGAAGTAAGTGCACTTGAGATTGCAATCTGAGAAGAAAGAAGTTGACTCAGTTTGTCCAAGGTTTTTGGTTCATTATCTTTCTTCACACAGCTAAGCATTCAGCTCTTTCAAAGTCCTGGGTCCTACATGAGCCTGTCTTTCAACAGCATTTATGAAAAGCAATTGGTGCAAAAAGCTGCCCAAAAGTGCTGATTGGTGCTGAGAATTTGCTTGATGTGCAATGGGCTCCATTAAAAGGATGACTATTATTACAGATTATATTTTCCCATATGTTCTTCCCTGCTCAATCTGATCAGCCTGCAAAGCACTTCCCTAAAATTTCCCCTGTGAGAAATATAACAAATGTTTACAGCAGGTTCAAGCTTTTTCTTAGCAGTGACGTTCATCTGTGGAATGCTTGGTGCCTAGAACCTGAATGAGTTCCAAAGGTCTGTCTGCTCCAGCCTTTAAAGCCACAGAGCAGCCGATCATTTAGAGAGCTCACAATATGACATAAAATGATAGTTGGTCTATGAGAGTAATTAAAATAGTCCAGTATAAGCATTTCCTTTGTGGATGGTTTCATTTTATATCTGAAGATTTTCCTGAACAACTTTGTCAGTTGGGCAACCATATGTTTGCAGTATTAAATTTATTTCTGGGTCTAACCTTGACATTGCAGAATTTCTATGGAGAAGTCTGCCCCTTTGAAGAATTCTATTTTTAAAAAAATATTCTTTGCATATTCCTTGGCATATTGGTTAATGCTACCTCAATATGCCCTTCCCCCCATTTCTTACAGGTTTGTACAGAGACTATTTAGTTATTTAGCTGTACACTAACTATTTATTTATTTATATTTCAAATTTCTATCACTGCCCATCTTTCCCAAAAAGGGGACTCTGGGCAGTTAGTTCTTTCTAGTTAGTTTTTGGTGGCTGGTAAAAACTGTTTGTGCATCTGTGTTTAATATGTTTTACAGATCTTTTTGATGATTCTTTAAAACAGTTATTTGCCTTGTATTGCAGTACTCAGATTGGCTATTCTTTGTTAGCTTAGTATCTTAATGATGGAGTATTTAAATAATTCTATTTTTAGAAACAGGGAGATACCTTTTTTTTGTAATATCATGTGTCACTATTTTTTGTCCTGCCTTAAATTCCTTTTGGGGAATTAAGGGATGATCTACAGTACATTTTCAAAAGAAATACATAAATTGTAGCTAACATTTTTAAATAAATAGATTGCTTTGCTAGTCAATCGCCCAGCATATGAAATTACTTTTGGATCTAGCACATTGAATAGATCATGAGAAGAGCTGTCTCCGTTTTCCAGAAAACAGTATTTTGTGACACATGACATTATAACAACCTAGGTAAAAAAATAACATTGCATTAAATACCTATAAGCGACTCATAAAAACAGGCCAATCTTCAATAGCATCATCATGGCCACCATCTTGACGTTTCTGACCATGCTCTGCAGACCTCTTTTTCCTGAAGCTTTATGATCAGGCACAAGCTAAAACATCGCTATCTTTCAGAAACTCCAAATTTAGGATTAGCCTCCCATTGTTACAACATACATCTTGATTGTGCCAGTTGGAATAGAACATGGAAATTTATACCACTTCATAGTACTGAAATATGTACCATCACTTTTCTTGGAGAAATGCGTAACAGTGGGAGAATGGCTCATACCTTTTATACTGCCCATGTCCTGATTACCAGGAAACACACTGAGACAATGACTTGGTCTCTAATATTTATTAGTAGTACTTAACAAGAATCCTAACAAACTGAGGAAGCATGGGAAAACCCAGCCATATAAACCCCAAAGGTTAAGGCGGTCCCGATCTGTGTCTCTTTGAATGGCTGAACAGTTCCTCAGTGCTACGCATGCACTTGACAGTCTGGGTGGGAGCCCCCTGCTCGCCATCCTTACTCATGACAGCCCACTTCCTATTAAATCAAGCACTGAGACAAAAATTCTACAGAGGTAAGTTCATGTCTAAAACCACCATCTGAAAATCCATGGATATTAAATCAACTGCATTTGATGACACAAATTAGCCTGACAGAGTCAGCTGGTTTCAAGTCAGTTTTGACTGCTTGCAAATATACCTGTCTTACTAGGTGTCAGAGTTTGCAGCTTTCCATCCTGAACTTGGGAAAGTTTGTTGACAGCCTGTTGCCACACTCACAGCTATTTTTATCTTAAAAGCTGATAGTAAATATTGAAGTTTTCAAGGAACCACTCTTTGGAACTCTTTAAGAAAAAAAAAAACGCTCTAAATGATGCAATTTCAGGCTTTACATTTTATCAGATTTTTTCCACAGTTTGTCTTATTCCACTCTTTGTTATGGCATAGTTAGCAACACTGCTTATCACGCCTTCACAGATTTGGCACATATCTCAGAGACAAGTCGTATGCTTAAGGCTGTAGCCTTAAAACCTCTTTTTTTTTTCCACCCTGATCTTGAGCATGTGTTGGTGTCAATAGATTGTTACTGATGGCAAGGTAAATGGGCTTGGCATCTAGCTGGAGCTGCACAGTTTCATCAGTGTTTGCCATGTTCACACATGTGAACTGCTCTCTCAAAATGCAGACTTCTAAGCAGTATATGCTCTGCTGTAAGTCCCTTTGACTTTGAAAGAATGAATAACTTTATTACCGTCTTTGACCAGCCTTTACAATAAAACAATAGTTTAATTCAACAATTCATTGTCAGGAAAAAGGAAAACAATAAAATAGTAAAACAATGTATCTAATTAAAAGTTTTGCATAATTGTATAGCTTGATAAAAATATTTGGCCACCTGGTGTGTGAGTGTAGAATCAGCATCCATTAAAAAGAAATAAACTTAAAATCTATCAGTATGACCCACAAATTTAGGAATAATTGGGAGATCAGAGTCCCTCTTGGGGCATCATAAAAAGGACACAACCTACAAATGGTTGTAGAGGCAACCATTGGATGAACAGAATCAGGGTCCATACAGGGAACAGCCAGTGGAGATGGAGCTGTAGTCTAAGTGGTCTGTTCTTTAGTTGTAAGGGATTATCACCTGTGGATTGCTCGTCTGGAGGACTATAGAGGGACTGTGTTACATTGATCAACTGGGTGTTCCCTTCATTTGTAGGAGTGAGTTTTGGACTGGAGCACCTTCTTTTTTTATTTTTTGGAGATGTTAAGTGCTCAGAGGTTGAACTTGTCAACATTTCAACAGGAGGACAACTGGAGAGCAATAGAGGGATTCACTTGCAGCAGTCACTGACTGAAACATTGATTTAACTGCCTCAAGTTTCCTTATAATTGTTTATTGTTCTTCTCTAGGAAAGGTGCCAAACAACTGAGCTAAATCTTGCTCATCCTCCATAGGGTTGTCTGATGTCTGAATCTTCCCTTTAATTAAATCAACAGTATTATGCCTCCTTTGCTTATCTGGTCCTGACCTTGGAGTTGGTGGAGTGCTCTGCTGTGTGGGTAGTTGCTGGTTGAGATTACGAACTCTGGAGCTTATACCATCCTCCCTCGTGGGCTTGGCTGTCCTCCCAGGTGTTAGCAGTGGCTGTACACTGCTATTGTGAAATAGCAGCATATAAGTGTAATTTGAAATCCCCTTAGAAGATGTTTAAGTTTGAAAATCATTTAAGGGAGTGCAAAATGCTTAAAAGTCAATATTACTCTTTCAAGTCCATGCCTGCTGGGAAGCAAGGGGATTTCTGTAAGATCACTGGAATATACTCTATGATGAAGTACTATGAGAGGGAGTGAAGTACTGCTTGTCTATTGTGCCACCTGCCTTCATTTAAAGGGGTTAATTGCAACCTGGAGCAGAATCCTGTGTCTCTGCAAAACTGACTCATCCCTGGCAGTTTCCATACATGTGGGATCTTGTTCAGGATATGGGTTTTGAGTAAATTCTGGAACAACTGAGTTAGTGGCTGACTCCATAACGGATTTAGTTGTATGCTTCTCCATTATAGCCTTAAGTCCGTCAATTTTCTGATTGGCATCTAGCAGCCGATCAAAAATTGCAATGACCATTTTGGCAGTTAAAATACAATTCTTAGCAACCAACTTCACATCTATGTTTAACTTACTTGTGGCTTCAGAAGTGTCCTCCCTTCTGTCTCCTACTGAAGCCTCATCATCGGAGGAAGGCAAATCATCCATTTCCCAGTCAAATAGGGCATAGGATTTATTAATGGAGATTGTGAGAGGGTAAGGGGAAGAAGAGGACTTAAATGCTGCATCCTTATGTTGAAACAGATCCTTCAGTTTTAGCAGTCTGGAGGTTGCTGCAGCCTTGGAGTGTTAGGTATGCTTGGGATTTTATCTTTTCAACATCTCAGTCTTGTTCTTCTCTTTGAATTCTTTTTCACTCCTGTCTTGTAGCCATTACTGCCTCACTTCATCAGCAGGTGTCCGAAGCTGTTGGCTTCCAGACTCCAAAATCCTAATCCTATCTAATCCTAATTCTAAAATTACTAATCCTAATACAGGAAACTAAAATTACTAATTGATATTAAATGAAATCACTAAATAAACTATTTTGAAACTAAATTAAAGAGTAACTAAAATAGAAGAGTTAAGAGCTCACTAAAAATGCTGTTACTCTGTGGTTATCTTGCTCCGGTCCCTCCCTTTGACTTTAAAGTCTGGATCCAGTAGATGAAGGGTAATTGTCTTCCATGCTTCTCCTAGTAGTTCCTCAAGCCATCTTGATAAAATCTAATCAGATTGCAGCAGTTTGGCATTTGGGTTGAGTTGGCGCTTAGTCTGGAATATGACCACTACAGGGCCTGATTATTTTCTTTTCTTCTTTCTTGTTGCTATAATGATTAAAGCAAGGGGACCCTAACCCTAACCCTTCATTCCTCTCTAGGTCCAAAGAAATTTCATGGTAACAACAAAGAACTGATGGTTTGGTTCATAGAAGCAAAGAAGTAGCATTCAATGGAACTTAGTAACTTCATTCCAATCTACTGACATTGCAACTTAAAATTTTGAAAGGGAAACAGAACTCTTTCAGTTCAGTGGACACAGGGGAGAAAAGAAAATAGTGTGTGCTTTATCCAGTCTAGGAGAAACCAAAAGGGTACCCACTGGGAGATATAAGGATGAAGCAGAGATGTGCAGACAAAAAAGTGAAGAAAACGGTGACCAGGGTACCTTACTGGAGTCCATAACCTTTGTGGGCCATATTGGATCAACTAGTGGTTCTTTTTTTTTTTTAAGATGCTGCTGACCAGCTGTGAACACAGTAGCCCAGAAGTCCAGGATAAAATGGCCATAAGGCAGCTGTTGGAGGGAAAGGACATGCCAGGCCCTGTAGTCAATCGAAACTGGGGATGTCACCAGATTAGAATGAAGCACAGTAGACCAATCACTTGGAAGAGTTTAAGGTAGTTCAGATAGAAAATAATATTTGATTTTGAAGCATAGCTTCAAATTATAAAAAATTGAAGTTGAGGGAAGCAGCTTTTGTGGTAGAGCAGAAGGAAGATAATGTTGTCTGTTCTTCATTCACAAAATGAGGGGTATCCTGTACTAGCAAGTGGAAAAGAAGGTATAAAGTCAGATTCTATCAGAATTCTCAAAATTCACATTCACAAGCCAGAGAGCTTCTAAGAGTTGGAACACTTTTTCAGTTTGTGCAGGAATATAATTAGATAATGTTTCCCCAGTCAATAGGCTTTATTTTCAAGTTAAGAAATGTATATGTGAAATAATGTGAATCTTCAAATGCAGTTAGCCAGATCCTGCTCCATTATTGATTTTAGTGGATTTAGATTTCCATGTATTACCCTATTTTTTTTCTGTGTTTGCATCCATGACACTTGGAAACACTTAGCAAATGAATGAATGATCTCCAGTTGAGGGAAATAAGGTAGAACTGATATCAGGCAATAGGAAAGTTCTATCTGCAGTGACTGACCTATTACAGAAGAATCACTCGAAGATCAACAACTGATCATAGTACAAATCTGTGTGTGTTTGTGTGTATACATACATACGTGCTGCACACATGCCACACACATGCACACACACATGCACGCCTATATACATGTGTAAAATGTACTGTGCTCCTTTACTGTAGCTTTGCATGTCTTTGTACAGATATTTGAATTTTTATTTGGAGAGGGAAGAATATATAATAGTTAAAGGAGATGGATATTTTATCTCCTCCTGGCCTCTTCAATTCCCTCATCATTCTCTGTATATATTCTGCTGAAAGGATTCAAGTTTCATTCTAGCTCTCTTGAGGAAGAACAGGCCTCAGAAACACTTTTATATGCTTAACAAACCACTCTACTAACACCATCTTTATACAGTGCCTCTTGTATTTTTAAAAAAAAAATCATTTTATGATGAATGCCACTCGAAAAAAGATTAGCAATCTTAGACAGAATTTTCTCTTCAAATTTCACTGTTTTCCTCAGACTACAGTCTTCCCCTTACCTCTGTAATTTCAAGTATTGTGGGAAGTCATAACCTTAACCTTCAGAATAGTGTTTCCCATTAATTGCAAGTACTTCATAGTATGCAGAAAGAAGAAAACAGTCCAGGCAAAGTAACAGTCACTTTTACAACTGCTCTTTTGTAGATTTCCCTGCTTTTTTTATCTGCTCTCCTTGTCTTCTAAATTAGTTCTCTATTTCTGGTGCTGAAACTGTGGCTGATATGACTAATCCTTCTTGGATGAACTATGGTTTGGAGCCCATGACATCCAGTTCTGAGGTCCCAGTTCAGCAAAACACTTTTCACCTCAGGTCTTGAGCTGCTGACAAAGATAAGTACCCACTTTCTGAGAGAAAGGTGGCGTCTTTCACAGCCTCACAGCATTTGCCTTTTTGGCAGTACAGATGGTCGTTGACAATAGATATTTCATAAAAGGAGCCCATCCTTCAGTGAACTTTTTATAGTGGAGAGATTTGAAAAATGCAATTAAAAAAAAGAAAAGAAAATATTTGAAGGATTAATTGGTAAAAAGAGCACCCTAATCTCCCTTCCTGTTCTGGCAATGTGATAGGAATATCCTGCTTTGGAGAAGAAGTGGGCAAAAAGCCCATTGTGCATAAAAGAGCAGAGAAGCAAATGGTTTTGTGAAAAATGGCTTGTCTCCAGTTGCTAACTACTTCATTGGCAGAGGACATGCCCGAGTGAACAGCCACACACACATTGTGGGAAAACTTGGCAGAAGGGCTCAAGGTTTATTAAATCAATAGCTAAGTGTGTAAACCGATTATACCAACCTTTAGTCAGCACATAATCCTTAAACAGTAAAAGTTCCTAAGGTTCCATTCTGTGTCACAGAGCTGAGTGAAAGATTTGGACAACAAGTTAGAGCCAGCAAAGTGTGGTCTGCAAAAGAAGAGCAATCAAATATTATTTGTTGTGGAGAGAAGAATAAGTCTGCATGAAATAGTTCCATATGAATACATATTACTGTACATTTCTGATTCACCAGATAGCGAAATGACCGTGAGCCCCCAGCCCAAACCCACGGGAACTGAACCTCTCAAAGAAAATATAGCATTAGCTTTGTTGCATCTCTGTAGCCAAGGTATGAAGCAAAACTAGTGGACAATAAAGAAGACCCAAAGGGGTCTATATAGTTAGATAATGCAACTGTATAGGAATAAAAGTAAACAGCATCATGATGGAGCTAATGAACTAAGAAAAAAATTACAATAGGTATAGATAGACAACTGTAGCCCTCTATCTGGCTACCCATCCTGTCTGTAGCAAATAACTGAGGTCTGCTGGGAGTTGTAGTTTTGCAAAACTGGAGTGCTACAGTTTTTCCACCTCTGGCTTACCTCTGGATCATGAAATGAAAGAGGCAGCATGAGGAATACAGTCTGTAACCTGTATTGGGTTACTGTTCTGCTTCATAGTCTGCTAATATATAGGCAAAATTTATATACTTTAAGAAATAACAGTGGCCCAGTGAGCTATGAAACAGCAGAGCAAGTCTCACAAACACTAGGAGGTCCAAATCTCCACTCAGTGGCTGTCAATGCTAAAGCCTCCCCAGAGACTTTATACTTAAGAGATTAAGCCTCATGTCACAAAGCAAGTTCTCATTGGCTGCTAATGGAGCTCAGGTCTTCATAGAAATAATCATTAAGACCAGGCCTGCAAGTAGGGTCTGTGTCACCCAGGGCAAACATGGATTCCGCTCCTATTTTGGTGCTCCCCCCAGCATGGCACCTGGGGCACATGCCCCGCTTGCCCCCCAGTTGCAGCCCTGATTAAGACCTGAGGATGACATACTCCTTCAATGCTCTCTTCTCTGGTTTTCAGTTCAAATGATGTTGAGGACCTGAGGGCTACATCGTTCTTTCTGTATTGGAAACCTGTACTAAAAGTCTAAACAGATGGATTCTGAGAGCATTCCTATTTGGATCTGGCTTCTCAAAAAAGAAGAGATAACTTTGCCTTGCTCTTATTCCAGAGGTGAAAATTCTTCTGGGATGGATGGATGGATGGGCAAGTGGGTGGGCAGGCAGTTAAGCAAGCAAGCAACAAGGCTTTTATGCAGTTTTATAAAGGCCTGTCATGCAAGTTCACCCTTAGCTAATGGCTATGAGGTTGACATCCAAGTACAAGAGTTCAGTTGCACTATTTCTGTACGTCCATGTTGATATGAGCTTTTAAACTTTGCACATTTCTTGACTAATCTATTTGATGAGCCACAAGATTTAAAAAAAAAAAAACAAGCATTGATGCTTCACAGAAAATTCTCCTTTGGCAATTGAAAGCATAAAAAGAGCTTTCTTTGATAACACCAACAACCATCAAGGAGTGATCTACAATTCCCTTCCAAATAGTAGCCACAAAGTTTAAGTGCATCTGGGAAGCTATGAATGCAGTATTTACTGCTGAATAATGCCTTCCTGCAGTTGGTTTTCAAAAGAATACTAACTCTGGACTGTTAGCAAAATGGCTAAAAACAGCTGATGTAAACCTATATTAATGTGTTTAATCCTTGCATAAAGACCTATAAATGGCTATCATTTCATATGCAGAGACTGTAGGACATAAGAATAGCAATCAGTTTCCAGACAGCAAGGTTACTGATTGAATTTTATTCTCAGATTTCAGTGGAAAAATTCAGGGGAGAAAACCCAAACAAATTTCCCCTCTAAATGTAGTCTGTACTCAGCTAAACTGAAAGTTTGAAAAGATGGTAAAAAGAAATCAACACCTGTGTATAGATGGTGCCATACAGGAAAAAGAACAGAAGATAAGTGGATATGGCTCTATAATTATGAGATCCAGTGCTTCTGGAATATTTGTGCTTCTGTGTGAAAACAATCTGGTGTATATTTGCAAGTGTATTGTAATTATACTTGAAGAAGAAGAAAGAGGATTGAAGCAAGAAGTGGCTACACTTCAGCTCATAAAAGAAGATGAAGATTTGCTTGGACAAACAAGCTAGAAGCCACAGCAGGAGTTGACTGAGGAAGCAACTCTCCATAAGGAAGAGAATCAAACAAATAGACAAGAGAGATGATAAGCAACAAGCAATTTAGTAGGAACAGCTCTGAGGCCTTTGCAAAGGAAACAGGCTTTGAGACTTCAACCGGGAAATGAAAGAATATGATTCATTGCTGGGAGAATATGGGAAGTTAGATCCATGAAGAGCAGAGGGGATGCAGATGTTCTCTGCAAAAAGAAAAAGAGAAGATGTGTGTATTTGGCAATTTATTACTACAAGAAACAGATACAAATGTGTGCCACCTGGACCCACTGCTTCATAAAATTTTCTGTTTATTAAAGCCACAAGTTAAGGATGTGACAGAACTTTCAAGAAGTATCAAGTCAATTAAGTTTATCCCTTTCTACTACTGTACTCTGGGACAAAAGTAACTGCCCAGAATAGGTAGGATGGTCTTTGATGTTCTAGGAAGGAACCTTGGTCTAGAGGTTCAGACCCAGCAGGCTCAGGTGGTGTATTTACCTATCCTTCCAGTCTGTTGAAAGGGACTAGAAAGGGAAGTGCATAAATTATTGTCTAGCACTGATGAGAAAAATCTGGTTTGGGGACAATGTCCTGCATTTTTTTAATAAAGGATTTGGGCCAGGGTTGCACTTCACAAAGAGCGGAAAGAATGTGTTTGGCCAAAGCATGACAAGCTTGGGGGCTTTAAACTAAATCCTTTAGGGACTGAGATGAGAACCCTGAAGTAAGAATTTGAGATAAATACTTGTGCACTGAAGAAAGTGAAAGCATTGCTGTAATTGGGCCTATTAAACCACTCTGTGAAACATCAGGAAGCCCACTGGCTCATAAAGTTCATAGCCTATACGGTATACTTAATTCTCAGAGTATGGGAAACAAACATGATGCAACAACTCTTAATACAGAAAGGCAATTGCAATGTAGCAATCAAACAATTTTTTTTCAAATGAAACAGCAATAATAGAAATGAAGAGTTTTGTTGCATGTTGAGAAGTTTCCTCACCTGCTCAGAAATCCAAGTGAATGAACTTGATGAAAGTATAGAGAAGTCTTTGTTCACTTTCACACTGAGAATATCAGTCTCCTGGAAGACATTTCCCTCCCCCTCCCTCCCTCCCTCCCTCTCTTCCTTTCACACACACACTCACATATCTACCTCTACCTCTATCTATCTCTTTGACCATAGGAATATTGAACTCCCAGGGGAGCTATTCCCTGCCCCCACAAATCTTCCTGACTGATCAGTGAAGCATATGTGGGGAGCAAGATGAAACGGGGCATAGTTCTGTGGACAGAACACTGTGTGTGTGTGTTTACAAGACTATCAATCTTCCAGGTATTCCATCACCTGAAGCCACATATTTTTGTCTTGTGCCTACTTGGAAGCTTCAATTGGTTTTTTATTAAAACTAAATCAGAGATCCATGGCTGATGATACCCAGTGAGGTCAGCAAGGCAGAAAATCAGGCTATCTGCAGATAGAGCCAACTGGAGCTAGCTTTTCACCTATCCCTTTCTGCAACATATACACCACCAAGGACACAGAAAAGAGGAGTGGGAATTCTCAGTAGAAATGGAATATTATTCTATTACAACATGAGTGACAGGCTTCACATGGGCACAGGTGTAAATCTTGGCTACAGGTGCTAAACCCTTATTCAGAAACTGGCTTATTCAGCAGTAGCCTCAGATGCATTTCTGCTAGATTTATTGCAGTCAAGAATAAAGTCATAGACAGTCAGAATTTGGTTTACTTGTGTACACAGCTAAGTTATGTGTAGGTGTATCCTCCACATTTTAAACCTTGGTATTTTTTTACCACATTTCCAAATCAATAATCATATAACTATTTTCTTTACACCCATGGGAGACAATAGGGTTATTATATTTGTATTTATTTATTTGACTTGAATACTATTGAATCCTGTAGGAATCCCACTGCTTGGCAATGTTGTACAATAAAGACATCAATGGTAAATAATTGATAAAGCATCCACTCTAAGAATTCAACTATCTATCTATCTATATCTATATAATCCATGCTAAAGGTAAATCAATTTAAAAATCAAATAACTGGCAACACCTAATAAACACATCTCAGCCCTGCATGCACCCTAGATGGCAACTGGTCAATCTACAAATGTTCTCTGGAATAGTTCAATTTTGAGCATCTTCCTGAATGAAATCAAGTTATGTTGACATAACAGTTCTCTCAAGCCTGAGAGCGATTAGTTTTTGTTTCATCAACTTCATTTCTAAATACAAGTAGTCCTCACTTAATGACCATTCATTCAGCGACCATTCAAAGTTATGGCAGTGCTGAATGAACGGTACTTATGCCCAGTCCCTGAAGTTATGACCATTGCAGCATCCCCATTCGGGTGCTTGGCAGTTCACCTGCACTTATGACTGCTGGGGCACTTCAACTGCCCCACCCACCTATGTCTCTTCCATCTCTGCCCTTTTGGCCACCATGCACATCATGGTTGGCTGGAGGATTCTGTGAGTTAAGTCCATCCATCTTATAGTTGCTGAGATTGACAAACACTGTTCTAAAAGATATATTACTGCAGACACCTGCAATAATACCACAGTGAAGAGTGTTAATATGGTAAGTGAAGATTTTCAATATCATGAGAAAGCCTGGGGAAACATAATTTTCTCCATCTTTGGGATTTTGTTGAAATCAATGAACTAGCAGAAGAAATGTAGCTAGGGACATGAGCAGTTCGTATGATTTGTTCCAAACTTCCCAAATGTTGCATTAGATATACTGTATGAGCTTATGCCTAATTATTGTTTTTTCTACCTATAACAAGTTCTTTGATATAGAAGATCAGAGGTTGCAATTCATGATCAGGAGCCACACAGAATCCTTTAATTGTAGTCCCTGGAATTCCCCAAGATCACACCACCAAAATTCAGTTACTAAGAGGAAATGAAAGCCTGTTGTAGGTTGAAGATACATATTAATTGTATTACCTTCCAAATGAAGGGAAACCAGATACAGAATTCCAGCCTCATTTCTATGATAATGTCATCACAGTTTACCATCTGCAGGCCCCAAAAGCACCTGTAATAGAGGCTCTATTTAGGGCACAGGAAAATATGGAGGGAAGGGTATTTTGGTAGTTTAGTTCTCCTAAAAATATACAAATCTACTTCAAGAATTAGAGGGGTCTTTGAGGCTGCATGATAGAAATGTGGGGAAAGAGGAATTGCAAAGGTAAAGTCATATCTCTTCTGACAAAAGCTTGTTCTCGATCAGATGAAATTTTATTGAGATATTTTTCAACTGATCACACAGAACAACAATAGTATAATTAGGGCCATGCAGTGCTTTGGATTCAAAGGGGAAATGGTTCTTCTGAGCCTGTGGGGGCATTTTTGTACTACCTATCGAGAACCTCTTAAAGCAACTTTGTCTTTTCAACTGCAGCATGATCCCAGGAGGAGAAACAGTTGACTCCAGGGAGATAAATACGTACAGGTTGTTTGTTTGTTTGTTTGTTTATGCAAAGCATATACCACTCAATTCCAAAAAGGTGCTATTTGCATGCCCATACACTGAGCAAATTTTTTTTTCCCCTTTGAATTGGAAATGCTGCAAAGCCCCATTATTAATTCTGAATCAGTATATTCACTATGCATGAATACTGTACATTGCAAACAATTTTAGTCCTCATCAGAAATTAATGGATGAAAATTCAGTATGGCTTTTCGGCCTAGAGGTATCTAAATATATGTATGAATAGGTCTAGTTCAGTACATTCTGTTGGAGAGGTACTCCCTTACCATGCTACAAATTGCATATCCAATTTGGTATTTCTGATGGAGCTCAGGGAGGAGGGAATGGAGAGTGCATTCCAAGCTGATAAACATTCCCATAGCTTGCATAGTTTGGAGAGCGGGGAGGGGCCGAGGAAGGCTGGCACCACCCTAGATCTCCCATGAGCATTTTTCCCTTAAGCTCGGTTAGGAACCTTTAGTCTGGCAAGATTTCTGTGTATGGTAGAAACAATAAAGTGAACTAAAGTTGCATTTCTGACTCAGCATGGTTTCTTCACCCATTCCCCTGACAGTATTCTGGATAATAATTTTTCCAGAAACCTTATCTACAAATTAGTGTATCAGGCATGCCTTTATTTCTGATGTCTCCTTCAGTGCTATATCTTTTGTTCTTGTTTGGCCTAATATTCACATTAGCAAAGTCTGAGCTTATAAGTTCATTTACAGTGCAAGATCTAAATCAAGACATAGAAAGAAATCAATTTAACACTGTTTCCAGAAAGGAAGAATAGCTGAAGACCTCTTCCTTGTTGTACAGGCCTCCAGAGGGGTCAGAAATGGCAGCAGAAAAAGGATGGAAATAATTACATGCTCATGGATATCTTTATGTTTTATTGTCCCTTTCTTAAAACATGGTGGACTCCAATTCTACTTGCAGGATGTATGAACGGATCTATGGGATGGGAAATATTTTGTATTCAGCAGCATCTCCAAATGAGAGAACTAGCTCAGAAAATTATGTATAATCCATTTTCCTAAATGTACTACACATTACTTAAGTAGTGTTGTGCTACCATTTGTCTGTTGGTGCTAACTTACATATGCCAGATTTAAGGGGGATTATAGAAGGAATAAAAAAGTAACGCATGCCCCCATTGTCTTAAAACCAACTAGACAAATGCAGTGTAATTGCTTGGGTAAGAAGACTGGAGGCATTTCATTTATAAGTTTTGGTTAGGTCAAAAAATGCTACATCAGATACAAAGACCCTTAGACTAAGTCACATAAAATTTAATAGGAACTTTGAACATTAATGAACAACGGATCACTGTTAGTTGCATTTTCTCCTTTTATCTTATAGGAGATAATATCTGTAAAATGATAATATTACAGATATTACACTGAGCTCTTAAATGAAGCACATTTGTCCTTAGAGAGAATATATCTGAAGATTGTCCTACAACAAGAGATCCAAGAGATATAGGATGACATGATTATGGAATACAGTCATTTAACCAATCTGAAAAGATTGTTATCAAGAGATCTATGGTTCAGTGATCTCTTTCTCCTTCTGGTTTCCATGTTTCCTTTTTATGGTCTAGTGAACATCAGAAAAATAGCTAAAGAAAACACCCAGAACCACATACAGTATTACATATAATAGCATCTATTCCAGAAAATGGAATGGCTGCTAAGTTCTTTGCTCAAAAGTTACTTCATTTTAAGTGTGTGCTATTCTTTTCACAATTCCTTTATTTTATAACTTGTACCTTTCAATTACCAGAAAATACATGAAGGACTATCTACTGAAAGAATTAACATTTCAGAGACAAAAAAAGAATGATGATTACTTGCCCTTTGATTTACATTTGAATTATGGCTCCCTTGTGAATGACTATTTCTCCAAGATGATATCACATGGAGAAAAAAATTGTAATTAAGATATTTATGTTTTTTTCCCCCTTTTTTAAATGAATAACTAGTTTTAGGGTATCTTGGAATATAATTCATAAGTAGCAGTAGGAAAAAACGTAAGTGTATTTTTGCTCAAGGAATGTCAGCACCAGCTGTTTGCTCACCTGCTGCTGTTTGCCTCGTTCTTCAGTCTTGTCACTGATTAGATCTCCAGGTGGGTTTTCTGACATAGAAGTTAGATTCTCATTAAACAACTACTTAGTGCCCTACAAAATTCTGCACATTCAATGGGTTTGTGGAAGGTTTCTTTGACCCTCTGCATCTTAGCCCTGTTTGACTCTAGAGCATTGCTCAATAAGTAGGTTTATGTTACCTTTTTCAGGAATGCTTTCTCATGAATAACAAGCCATGTTATAATATTAGGACTGAATACAATTTTTTTAAAAAATCATTACCTAATTAATTTATAAAGGCTTAATGGTAGCTCATGAGGTAATATCTAGGAATAAAGTGGGTGAGACTATTAACATTTTTGCAAAGAGTATATCACCCTTTTTAAGAAAGCTGCTATTTGATCTGTCAAAGGAAAATCCAAGGATTAAATATACATTCAGAGCGCTATAGCCCTGATCTAAATTCCACATGCAGCTGCTTGCTGAAACAAAGTTAATTGATTGGAAATTAAGTGAATTAAAATCTCTTTAGATCATGAAAGGTGGAATATGGGCCATAAATCTCATAATCCAAGGATGGGCAACTTGTGGCACAAAGGAGTCCCTAAAACCACCTTTGACTGTATGGTTGAAGTTGGTAGTGTATATAACATAAACCAACAAATAAACAGAGTTCCAACAATTGGAATTTTGGAATGAGTTACCAAAGAATATAACACATTCTGAGGAGGTGTTGTTTGCTTGATGAGTTGTATATTATTCAAGCCTCTGACAAATTAATTAACAATATAATGCAAATAAAAAAAATAAAACAAGATAGGGAACATAGGCACAGCATAGTTTCTTGAATTCTTTCTAACCCTTTACCCACAGTGGGCATCTTTCCTCTTCCTTCTCCATATAAAGTAAGATGTTGCATCTTTATGTTTCTGTTCATGTTGTATCACTGTGTGTTGTGTGTTTGTGTGCCCTGGGAAGCATGGCGTGAACTGTATACACTGTGCTTTGGGTCACATGACCCAGAGGGAGGAAGCTTAGAATGGAATACTCTGTAAAGTTCTGAGCATCTGCCTGGCTTCCTCTTCCATCAGTATGCCTTGGAGAAAATTTTCTGGATTTTTTTCTCTGCAGCTCCCAGCTGGATCTGGCTCGTTTTTGGACCTTTTTTCACAGCTTCTTCTGCTGCACCACTTCCTGTCTGATTCGATTCCATTTTCAGAGTGTTATCCTGCTAATGGATGGACAGATAAACACAGTTCCAACAATTGAAATTTTGGATCCCCTTTATGTACTTTCCAACACTGCACTGGGTAAGAAAGAATTTCAGTAGACAAATGCAATAAATCTAGTCAGTCCTACTTAGATGAAACATGTGAGAATTTTTCAGTGGAACAGCATTTAAAAAAAAAAATGCTTTGATAAAGCCAAACATGCTCAATTTCACACTGGAGGTTTTGGTTTTTACTTCTGCATTCATACAGGCCATAGAACATGTGTTTTCTGTATAACTTGCTACATCTTCAGCTCAAAGATTTTCCCAGTTTAAGTCAGGGAAGGGCCTTTGCTCAAGAGCATAAAGAGTTGTTAGAAGTTAATGGAGACAGCACTGACTTTGAAGGGTCAGAGAAATGAGGCGGTATGCAGCAGCTTCCTATATTCACAACTTTTGAATTTAAGAGGAAAACTTAATGAGGTCAGAGGAGGTTTGAGTTGCCAGATGTACGACTACCTGGGAAGCAGACTTTCAGACATTTCACACTTCCCTTTCATCACAGTTATTCAAAAAAAACCTGTTCACTTTTCAATTATTTACTTAACATCATTTTATTGAAGAAAATGCCTCCCCAGTTCCAGTTACTCACTGCCTGAATATTAACCATAATAACTTCAGATGTTCTGCAACAGCGCTTACCATTTTAAAATACAAGTAGTATAGTTCATGAGTGAATAAGAAATTTGCAGCAAATGTTCTTTGATTCCAATTAGTACTAGTAAAGATGTTAGAAATGGTGGAGTCCCAACATCTCTCATATTCCTGCCCTGATTTTCATGAAAATTAAATCGACAGCAGAAGCATTTAACTTCTGTGGTCAGTTCAGCTCTAATTTGAAGCATCCAGAAATCTTCCTGCATGAGAAAAATGCACTTCTATAAGTAATTTCTCAATCATCATATGAACCGTAGGTACCTCTCTAAAATAATTCTATCTGGTGTTCTTATTCCCTTGATGGTATAAAATTGTGCCTTGTAGAATTACAAAAAATAAAAGAGAACCCTAACCTAAAGATATGACTTCCTATTTTCCTAGAAAAATAAAGGGGAAGGAAAAGAAGGGGGAAAATATAAGATCAAGAATAAAAGAATTGTTTGTGTGGAAGAATACAGACTGGAACTATGAAAAGCGTATTAGGTTCACTTTGACAAAGTTATTCTGGCCATTGAGGCAGCCTGATTCACTTCACTGAAACCAAGAGGCCGTCTGATTCACCTCGACAAAGTAATTCAGATGGCCTCAACCCATTATGGGTCGGTGCTGCGGGAGGTGGCTTTTCAGAGCCTAGGAAAGATTTGCCCTCATCTTCCTGAATTGGAGGTCCCTTGAATCCTGTTGATTTATTGTTGTTGTTGTTTATTCGTTTAGTCACTTCCAACTCTTCGTGACTTCATGGACCAGCCCACGCCAGAGCTTCCTGTCGGTCGTCAACACCCCCAGCTCCCCCAAGGACGAGTCCGTCACCTCTAGGATATCATCCATCCATCTTGCCCTTGGTCGGCCCCTCTTCCTTTTGCCTTCCACTCTCCCTAGCATCAGCATCTTCTCCAGGGTGTCCTGTCTTCTCATTATGTGGCCAAAGTATTTCAGTTTGGCCTTTAATATCATTCCCTCAAGTGAGCAGTCTGGCTTTATTTCCTGGAGGATGGAATGGTTTGATCTTCTTGCAGTCCAAGGCACTCTCAGAATTTTCCTCCAACACCACAGTTCAAAAGCATCGATCTTCCTTCGCTCAGCCTTCCTTATGGTCCAGCTCTCGCAGCCATATGTTACTACAGGGAACACCATTGCTTTAACTATGCGGGCCTTTGTTGTCAGTGTGATGTCTCTGCTCTTAACTATTTTATCGAGATTTGTCATTGCTCTTCTCCCAAGGATTAAGCGTCTTCTGATTTCCTGATCTGCAGTAATCTTTGCACCTAGGAATACAAAGTCTTTCACTGCTTCTACATTTTCTCCCTCTATTTGCCAGTTATCAATCAAGCTGGTTGCCATAATCTTGGTTTTTTTGAGGTTTAGCTGCAAGCCAGCTTTTGCACTTTCTTCTTTCACCTTCATCATAAGGCTCCTCAGCTCCTCTTCACTTTCAGCCATCAAAGTGGTATCATCTGCATATCTGAGATTGTTAATGTTTCTTCCAGAGATTTTAACTCCAGCCTTGGATTCCTCAAGACCAGCTTGTTGCATGATGTGTTCTGTGTACAAGTTGAATAGGTAGGGTGAGAGTATACAGCCCTGCCGTACTCCTTTCCCAATCTTAAATCAGTCTGTTGTTCCGTGGTCTGTTCTTACTGTTGCTACTTGGTTGTTATACAGATTCTTCAGGAGGCCGACAAGATGACTTGGTATCCCCATACCACTAAGAACTTGCCACAATTTGTTATGGTCCATACAGTCAAAGGCTTTAGAATAGTCAATAAAACAGAAATAGATGTTTTTCTGAAACTCCCTGGCTTTTTCCATTATCCAGCGGATATTGGCAATTTGGTCTCTAGTTCCTCTGCCTTTTCTAAACCCAGCTTGTACATCTGGCAATTCTCGCTCCATGAACTGCTGAAGTCTACCTTGCAGGATCTTGAGCATTACCTTACTGGCATGTGAAATGAGTGCCACTCTTCGATAGTTGGAACATTCTTTAGTGTTTCCCTTTTTTGGTATGGGGATATAAGTTGATTTTTTCCAGTCTGATGGCCATTCTTGTGTTTTCCAAATTTGCTGGCATATAGCATGCATTACCTTGACAGCATCATCTTGCAAGTTTTTGAACAGTTCAGCTGGGGTGCCGTCATCTCCTGCTGCCTTGTTATTAGCAATGCTTCTTAAGGCCCACTCAACCTCACTCTTCAGGATGTCTGGCTCTAGCTCACTGACCACACCGTCAAAGCTATCCCCGATATTGTTATCCTTCCTATACAGGTCTTCTGTATATTCTTGCCACCTTTTCTTGATCTCTTCTTCTTCTGTTAGGTCCTTGCCATCTTTGTTTTTGATCATACTCATTTTTGCCTGGAATTTACCTCCAATGTTTCTAATTTTCTGGAAGAGGTCTCTTGTCCTTCCTATTCTATTGTCTTCTTCCACTTCCGCGCATTGCTTGTTTAAAAATAATTCCTTATCTCTTCTGGCTAACCTCTGGAATTTTGCATTTAATTGGGCATATCTCCCCCTATCGCTGTTGCCCTTTGCTTTCCTTCTTTCTTGGGCTACTTCTAGTGTCTCAGCAGACAGCCACTTTGCCTTCTTGGTTTTCTCTTTCTTTGGGATCTATTTTGTTGCTGCCTCCTGAACAATGTTGCGAACTTCTGTCCAGAGTTCTTCCGGGACCCTATCTACTAAGTCCAGTCCCTTAAATCTATTCTTCACTTCCACTGCATATTCCTTAGGAATATTAGTGAGCTCATATCTAGCTGGTCTGTGGGTCTTCCCTAATCTCTTTAGTCTGATCCTAAATTGTGCAAGAAGAAGTTCGTGATCTGAACTACAGTCAGCTCCAGGCCTAGTTTTTACTGACTGTACAGATGTCCGCCACCTTTGGCTGCAAAGGATGTAATCAATCTGATTTCGGTGTTGTCCATCTGATGAAGTCCATGTATAAAGCCGTCTCTTAGGTTGTTGGAAGAGAGTGTTTGTTATGCAGAGTGAATTGTCTTGGCAAAATTCTATCAGCCTATGTCCTGCTTCGTTTTGTTCTCCCAGGCCATACTTACCTGTAATTCGAGGTGTCATTTGACTGCCCACTGTTGATTTATACCTGAAATCATTTTATAAGCTGTTCTAACATTTGTTTAATATTATGTGCCAGGCATCTGATACCTTCTGCTGCAAGTGCGGCCTGTCCTTTTTACATAGACCTGGCCAGTGCCTTACAAATGTAAACATTTGATAGTGGCACTGTCTTCTCATCCATACTGCCCAGCTCTGCTTAGTTGGCCTGAAGATGGAACATTTCTCAGAAAGCCACCTTGGTGATACTGGATTTCAATATCCTGCCCAACAATCTAAATCTCTCTTTCATGTCTGCCCACCTATTTCCCCTCATGTCATTGGTGCCACACTGAAGAGTACTACTTATATAATACATAATACCTGTAAACCTTCACACTAGGCAGGCAAGTCACAATTGTGTTGGCTTTCCAATCATCCTTCCATCTGCTCATGCTGCCATATCTGAGGATAGATAGGCAGCAGTAGTGAAAGGCATCAAGAAACAAATCAAAATATACAATTGGAATAAACTATTTATATGTCCTAGAGACAAACTTTACAGAGGAGGGAGGGGGGAATCTGTGAGCCAATAATTAACCCTCTTTTTCCACTGTGAACAATGCAGACAATTTGGATCAAGATACCAGTGCTCAGAAGTGAGGGAATGTGCCCTTTGGATCCACATCTGATTTAATCTGCTTCTTGCTAAAAGTGTTATATTTGTGATGGAGAAGTTAATAATAATTATTATTAAAAAACACTCAGACTGGGCAGGCAAGAGAGAATTGAGGGCTAGCTTTCCAGCTAAGAAAGCACATTTCATTCTCCAAAATGCTAACCCAACCTAGTTTAGAATTTCTATTGCTTGAAGGAAAATAAAGTTACATTATTTAACACCCCAGTCATCATTAGATATATCAAGATATTTATTCAGCAAAAATGAATTCACCTTAATACTAACTTTATATCTGTCAAACTATATCTGTTTATGTATTTTTCTATCTTGTGTATTATGTGTTTTTGTGTGAGGGTATGACTGTTACCTGCATTTCTTATCATTCTCAACTTTCCACAATCATACAGCCCCTACTGTATGATTTTTAAATCTGCCCCTTATTATATGATTTTTAATTTGACTTTTCCAGATGTATATTAGGAATACAGTTTAATTTATGATACAGGGTAATTTATGAACAGGGAATTTTAGTTGCTAAAGAATTCCTTTTGGTTACTCATACCTTTCTGTCTAGTAGCATTAACATTTTGGAATAGGATAAAATTAAAAAAAGAAAGCTCAAACAGGAAGTTAAGCCTACAAATCAGCACATCATGGGCCCAGCAAACTTCCTGACCCCCATGCCCTGGAAAACAGCCAGGTCTTAAGAGCTTTCCAAAAGGCCAGCAGGGTTAGGAGCAGTTTAACTTTGGGTGGTATGGTGTACCAAAGCGCAGGCTCAAAGTGACATTCTCTAATTGAAAGAACCTGGGGCACGACCCTTCAGTCTCACCTGAAGAACAGCAGAAGGCAACATAAAGATTTGGCCTTAGAATGTGCCCAGTGCATGACTTCATTTGGATCCAGGAAAACCTTGACAGAACTGAAGCAAAGAGCTCTTGATCACAGTAGCCAGAAAGATCTAAGTATAACCCTCACATAGTGTCAGGCGGGCCTATTTCATTAACCTTTCTCCTATGCTAATCATCTAGCTTATTATATGTCCAAATCTCAGGAGACTTCTAACATATGTCCAGTTCAAAGTTCTGTTCCCCTCCTTGCTTTTTGAACAAGAGCAACTATATCCTGTCCTGTGGGGGAAATAGAATCAATCTCTTACATGTTTATGCACTGTCCTTTTCATATGGCTTGTTGACCTAAGCATTGGTCGTGTTACTCTACAGACATGGTGTCATGTTCACTGTTTCAATGTGCACTGTACATCGTAATGTTTCACATGCCATGGCGCTGACGCACGTTTCTGTTTGGGAGGGAGCTGCTGTGAGGCCTTGGACCAAGCTCTGTATGTGAAATCAGTACATGTGTTTGGGTTATGTTAACTGTTCAAGGCCTTTTCCCTCAGACCATCAGAAACCGTTAGGAGCACCTGGGATTGTGAACTTGAGAAGACTCTACGGGGGGAGGGATTTCATTTGCACCGAGGGCTTTTAGTTTGCATTTGGCATGCTTTTATCATTCTCAGCTTTCTCTGTGATCCTGCATACTATTCTTTAATAAATCAGATATCTTTGAATTCCTGCTCATGAGTCTGAGAGTGTTTTAGAATAGGCATTCATTACAAATGGTAGCTAGAGAAGACTATTCTCCTTCTATTAGCACACAAATTCCTGAGATCTAGAAGAGTTGCCAAATTATGTTCCATCTCAATTGCCCTTAGAAATTTAATAATGTAAGGACTTTCCTAACTGTACTAAGTTGTATATTTGTTTAACGTATAGTATTTATTTACCATACACTGTAGTGCTTATCTGCACTCTCTGTTTGCTCCATTGTGAAAATGGGCCAAGAACCATTTTTGGAAGGCAAAACAGATGTCAGAATCCTCCCTCATTATCAAAGTGAACTTTGGGTATGTTTTTCTGCTCTACTTTAGAAGTGTACTTTACCATGTTATATCACCTCAAGTGCTCCTGTCTGTTTCAGATGGCGTGCTCCCTTTTGTTGCAGAGTAAGCCTAGCAGTTCATTGATTGCTTTGTAGAGGCAGAAACAAATGATTGTGGCCATGGTCTACAGAGGTACCCTTAACTAGGAATTTTGTACAAATTTGAAAGCTAGGACAGAAGTCCTTCCGGTTCAAGGAACTCTGGAAATTATGAAAAGGTGCACCACTGGATTTATTTAAATTAAAAAACCACAGCAAAACAGAAGAAGTAGCTAGCCCAGGAAAAGAAAAAGTCTGCCAGATTTTGAACCAGCAACTTTCTATTTATAAGACAACTATAATACCCATTATGGTACCATATTATTTCAGTAAAGGTTGTTCTAAAAGTCAACAGGACGATAATAAGGTTGTGTGTGTTGAATGTGCATTTTGCTATATATATAAATTTATATTGATATATTTTGATATTATATATGAATTATATATATAGTGTATATGTATGCGTGGTGTGTCTAGGAGCAGTTTAAACAGAAGCATGGATATGCCCTAAGTGTAAACATTTTATTTTCTCTCTCTTTTGATCTTTTGTGTACGTGTGTGTGTGACTGTAAATTTAATAAATAATAATTTCTTCATAGGCTTACCTATTTGCAAACATTTTCCATTTTTAAAAGAAGAGGTATTTCAGGAAAGGAATGATGCCAATCACATTTATACATATTTGTTTACTATGAAATGTTGATTTTTTTTAAAAAAAAACTTCCTATCTGAGCATGGGAAAGAATTTTGCAGAATTCTAAATATCATAACTCTACATTTATAAAATTCGGTGCATGGAATGTGTAAGTATCTTAGAATTAAAAAAAAACAACCTAAGAAATTGTTTCTAGTTCTGTATAAGAACATTTTCACTCAGGTTCCAATTATTCCCACTGTGCCCTTCTTGAGTATATTAAGTACTAACTTTTCTCTGGACCAAGTTGATGAAGAATGAATAAACAGACCCCATTCCTACATAGTTCCTGGGTCTAATTCTCATTAACAGGGAAGCTACATTAACTTGTTCTGGCAATGTAAAAGGGCCTTGAGGTGAGAATAAATGCAATTTGTACCCACTTTAAGGCACTTTTCCATTGCCAAAGTGGTGTCACGTTGTCTTAGTAGAAATGAACATTAGACCCACTTTGGAGCTTTTAATGTGGTACTACTCATGTTTCAACACAGTACATTTTCCTTTTTAGTAAAAATCAGGGTAATGAGGGTTCTGAAAGGAGGGCAAAACATATGGCAAATAAAGTAATTTTCTTGCATGTCTGCAATATTGCTATTCCCCATAACAGTCTGGAGTCTCTTTCATAATAGAAGTTGCTGAGGGCTTAGAATACTAGAAAATATAAAATACCTATGGGACATATTCCAGTACTGTACATTAAATTTGAGGATTTTACATGTGATAAAGTATGTCAGTGTTGCTTACAGGGAATTCCAGTGATACCTCAGCTTTCTTGGACTTATTATAAATCCTTTGTTGGAATTATTGCGGCTGGTTCAATAATTCAGATTAGCCCTCATGTTTATTAATGCTCTACATCTGTGCAAACAACATGTCAAGCAGAGAGTTTATTGTAATTGCCTGAGCAAACAGAACCTGAAAGAAGCAATTTCCAGTTACAATGTGCTATGACAAGTAATGAGGTAATTGGCATTCTGTCCTGATTACTTCCACCTTCCTTTTCATCAGGTCTGTATTGTGTGTGATAGATAGTTTTATAAGAAATGAAGGTGTTTGATAATATGGGTTGCTGCTGCTTAAGGTTAGTGATTAAAGACAATCATCATTTTCTCACAGAGATCTTATTAGCTTTAACATTATTTATTCATATGTGAAAAACGTAGGCCTTAAACTGATCTAGCAGTGCTAGAGCACAGAGTTAATAATGTAAATGGGATGGCAGAGTCAGGGCATGTCAAATAGGTTCTAGGTTTCCAACCTGGAGCACAGGAGAAGTTGTCAGAGATGAAGCCTAGACAGTAGAGGTAGGCAGGTAGCTCAGGGAAGAATTTGAGTTATAGAGCCTACAGTGTACTTCATGTTACCCAATACACCTTTTCAACATGTTCAGCTCTCAATGGATTATCATGCTTTCATTCATTCAGCTCTCTGTCAAATCTCTCACACCCAGATGTAACAGTTTTACTTTTACATATTGGAAGAAGCAAATTAGAAAGGCAGATAGGCTCCACCTTCACACATATATTCAGAACCATGTTGCCATAACTCCATCATGATCTATTTTGAAATTAATTTCTGCTTTTAAAAGAAATATGCAAAATGTTGCATTAAGTATATATTGAATACACATTTTGTAAGTATAACTGTATACTCTCAAAATACCAGTTTTGAAATGTGCTTTGGTGTTTTTGGATCAGAAAACTTCAATGACATTCAGTAAGTTAACAATTGATAGGCCATAGTATTCTGATCAGTCCAATTATCCAAGAGTGGTAGATGAGGTCAGTTTATTTTATACTGGGTTTTTAAAGATCCAGATCCTTCCCCCTTGTCTCTCACATACACACACATCTTTCTGAGCATTTGGGGTAGGCTCAACTTTCCTACTTTTGAAATTCCCTCTTTATTCTAAAACACATTTTCCGAACCTGCTGTCAGATGTGACATAGTACAGCTCCCATCATCCTTGGCCATTTGCTATGCTAACTAGGATGATGGGTGTTGCAATCCATGTTTCAGAAGGCCTCTGAAATATTCCAGTAAATTTAAATATATCAATATACCTGCAGTCATTTCAAGCTGTGAAATGAACATGTGGTCTTATTATAGAATTAGGAAGGTTTTATTAGTATGCTTATAAGAAAAGCACATATTCACTCTGGAGCTGCATTTGTGAGGAACTCTATTAACCAGCTCTTAGCTAAGTATCACAGAAAAGGAAGACAATCAGTAATCAATTATCTGTAGGCCCTACACCTTAAGGCTCATAGAGCTATGCTCAGAAATCAAACAAGGAAACTTTTGATCAGAAGTAAGGGTGGAATCATTTCTCAGTGATTCTTAAATAGTTTCATGGCCACCAGTCAATTCCCTTTTTAAAGGTAACAAGGCAATTGGCTGGTGACCAGTGAAACTATTTAAGTCTTATGTGGCTTAGGATCTGGTTAGCTGGAAACACACTAATATCTACTGTTCATCTCAGTCATCATACTAAGACTCCTATGGTTGCCTCTCCTGGTAATTGAAGAGAGTACTTTCTCTAAGGAGAATTAATCTTTTTTTATTAACAGATACATTTCTTGGAATGGAAGAACAATAGACTCAGGCTGGATGTTAAATTGCATCTAGAAGAACAAACCAACCCATCAACCAAATCTTCATTTTTCACCCAGCGATGGAATAGAGAAAGTAACTGGAATCTGGAAGTAACTGTTGTAATATTAGAGCACATTGTCATATCTACCAGATGACTACCTTTTGTAAGCAGATTGATTGCTACATACTCTATAAGAAAGCTAGTTCGCCTAATGACTAGAAGTATGTTATACAATAGGGTGGTATAATCCTGCTTTGAATGAACAACATTTGAGATCTGATCCCCAACATCTCCAACTATAAGTTGGAAATGCTTTCTGATGTTGAGCTCATATGTGTCAGTCTTTTAAAACAAAGGTCTTCAGATACTTAATCCTAGTTCAGCTTTCTGGTAGAGGCTCGTCAGAAGACTTCCAGAAATGACTTGGCTAGGTTGGTATTATTTTTGCAGACATGAATGAATGAATCCTCACACATAACTGTTGATGTCAGAGACTATATAATAATTTTAATCTAGCCAAGTCATTTCTGGAAGTCTTTCTACACACACACACACACTCATTCATTCTCAAGGGCTTAAACTTAAACTTGTTTCTCTCATTCTTCTGAATTAATGCATACTTTCAAGGTCACTTAGTGGCCTTGGACAGATTACATAATAGTCCTTTCTAGGCTGAGAACCACTACGCCTGCCTCATCAATATCAGCCCTTAAATATAGACTAATGAACTAATTGCAGCAGTAGTAGGTGCACAGTGGCATGCCCATGTAACCCTATGACTGTGTGAGTTGCACTGGCTCCCGGTAGGCTTCTGGGTACAATTCAAGGTACTGGTCTTCACCTTTAAAGCCCTACATGGCATGGGGCAAGGTTACCTACCCCCAATGGCTTCCACTTGTCCCACTAGATCTGGTAGGGTGGGCATGGTCCAGGTCCCCTTGGTGAAACAGTGTCACCTCAGAAGCATGCCTTCTCTGTCATGGCACCTCCCCTCAAAGATATGAATGGCCCCCGCCCTGCTAGTCTTCAGGAAAGCAGTGAAGACCTGGAGGGCTATACTGCCTTGCAAAATATTGTTCAAAACAAAACACACTATTAGTGAAACACCCATGCAATGCTTTGCACAGGCCTACTGTTTATGGTTTATTTATTTATTGTTGTGATCCTTACCTAAACGTGTGCCTCCTGTCTTCATACCAGTGGGGCAATGC
This sequence comes from Candoia aspera, assembly GCF_035149785.1. Classification (NCBI taxonomy): domain Eukaryota; kingdom Metazoa; phylum Chordata; class Lepidosauria; order Squamata; family Candoiidae; genus Candoia; species Candoia aspera. Next base: position 34,790,437 of record NC_086157.1, on the reverse strand, counting down.
CATTTTAATAGAATTAGACCCTTACTTGTTTAGGAATGCAGAATAACAAGTTTGTCTAACATCTCTGAAAGTATTTTTCTTACCTTCCTAACTCTCACAATGTACAAGCAGCTAATTTTTTTAAAATTCTGCTTAATATTTAAGTGTTAAATACAAGTCACTAGAAAATCAGGCAGAGATTATTTTTACAGGAGACTGTTATTGCTGGGCAAATGTAACATAGCATATGCTTATATTCAGCATATGCTAATATGTTTAACAAAATTTTGATATTTTTCCAAAAATTGCTTACAGCAAGGATTTTGATTTCATTTTTCTCAAGCAATTCTTTTTTTTAATGCTGAAAAGAAGAGCTCCTCCACATAAATCACAAAGTTTATTTGTCTGGGATTTGTTTTGCTTTGCTTAGTGTTGTGTTCCTTAACATCCAATGGTAACCTGGCCAAATGCTTCTCATAAGCACCGGTGTCAATTTTCTGTTTTGGAAAACAGTCCTGGGAGATGATTGATCAGAGCTCTCAAGAAGGAAGTAGGTGGCTTTCAACATGTCCATTCATTACTGGAAGCATGTAAGACTCTAGCAGAAGCAGAGTTATACCTGGACTACTGTACAACGTTATGTGTCTCCCCTGGGATTCAGTCCTTTTTATTATCAAAAGCAGTAGGCATTTTCCTCAGTTGGTACGAAGGCTAACACTTGTAGGTAATGGAGCTTCAAATTGAATTCTGGATTTAATCCATGCCGAGTTGCCAATCCAACTCTTTGTATCCTTTGCCAATAGCTTTAGCTCAAAAGAAAGAAACAAGCTATGTTCTAAACTAGTGCAAATGCCATGGTTGCTGTGACTGTAGCTTGTTCAAAGTCAGTGATCGCATATGCGAGTCTTAAGTAGCGTTGTGCAGAACTTGGTAGGATGAATTTATGGGAGTTCAGTGAAACTTTCCTTGGCTTCTCTTGTAAGGCTTTGGATTCGGGAGACAAAACATCAGTAATGCTAGGTAAGGTATAATAAGGATTGTCCAGTAAATGCTTTTTAATTTGGATATTCATATTAACTGTAGTGCTTTAAATACATGGCACTCGAAAATATTAAGTTTGCTAGACACTGACCTTCTTTCATGCTTATGGTATACTCTTGTTTATTAGGAAGCTGCTCCTTGCTTTTTTGTCCTGCCAGTGTCAGCCATATGGTCTATTAAATATGATTATATGTGGCAGGCCATTATTATCTGAGGGGGGGATGTGCATGAAATGGGAAAAAATGAACTTGGAATCAATCAGTTCTACTTGGAACATTCTGTTCAATGGAATAAAACTCAAAATACTTTAGGCATATGTCCATTAGGATCACAGAGAATTCCAAACAAGCCCCTTACTCCTTCATTTATTTTTTTTTGTCTGAACTCCACAAATAACAGTAGTAGTTCATGCTGAATACCACCAGCTCCCACTTATGGGCCAACCAGGCAAGGTTATTATTTTTAAAATATAAAAAGTCCCATAGTAGACAAGTGTCATGTTCACCGTTCTGGTGTTGCTACATCGTAACGGTTCGCTTGCCATGGTGCTGATACGTGTACTGGCTGGGAGGGCGCTGCTGGGAACCTTGTACAGGAGACATGCTGGATTGTGCCAGGGAGGAATGTGTTTCGGCTATCTCTTAAATGTCAAGGTATTTTAGCCCGTTGATCAGCAGAGCTCGTTAGGAGCACCTGGGAATGTGGGGAGGGCTGCTTGTGAGGGAGGGGGTGGGGTGAGGGTTGCAAAGACGCTATTTAGTTTGAGTTTAGGCGCGCTTTCCTCATTCTCAGCTTTTTACCTGTTTGCACTCTTTTCTAAATAAACCAAGATCCTGAATCAAGATTCTGAGTCTGGGAGTTTTATTGGAATTAAGGCAATCATCACATAAAGCTGAGAATCATTGTAATAACCGACCTCGCTACTCTTTACTGGAAAATTTTCTTGTGAAAGGGGAACTAGCGATGGCTGAAGGTGGAAAGGATCCTGCGGAGTTTGAGGAGGAGACAGAACAGTTGCCAGAATCAACGTTCCCGAGCCGGGACCCAAGCCCCGTCCCTGCCCAAGCTACACCTCCGTCGGGCAACTCTTCTTCGACCGCAGGATCTAAGAAGCGGCTTCCCCCTCCCCTAGATGACGCAACGGGTCAAGAGCAATTCCTCTGGGATGCCTTGGTGGATCCCCAGGCTGGCACGTCCCGTACCACATGGAAGCTCCGCTGGCCGGACACCCCGTCGGAGGTGCACCCCGGGGTGTTGAGAAGCAGCCAGACGGGGCGGTGCTGGAGGATTCCACTACACCGGACAGGATCAGGGTCCTGGAGTCCAAGATTGAATCCATGGAACACGTTCTCCGTTCCATGTCTGCTGCCTTTGGGGACCTCGTGAAAATCGTCCGTGGTCCCGCAGCAATTAGGCAGCCTAGCCTCCCACCTTCCCCGTCACAGGAGGCTGACGGTCGGACCCCACCTTGGGACTTTCCATCGGGGCCCCGGGGGTCCACTCTTTTAGGGGTCACGCCTAGTCGGCCGTCTCTTGGAGTTCCTCCGGCTGGGGGTCCTCCCTGGGAATTCCCGGTGAAATTTGATGGTGACCCTACTAACCTATCCTTCTTCATCACCAATGCCGCCAGTTTCATGAGATGCCATGGGCACCTCTTCCCTTCGGAAGAAGAGAAGATAGCTGCTGTGGTGACGAAGCTGAAGAGCAGAGCTGCTGACTGGTATGTGCAGATCTTGGAGATTGGGGCGCCAGCGCTAGCCACTTTTGACACCTTTTTGGCTGAGCTTAAGCGCTATTTTGAGGATCCCTTGGCCAAGGAAAGGGCTAAGGACGCACTAAAACAACTGGTGCAAGGGCAGCAGACTGTCGCTGATTATGCTCTTGAGTTTAAGGTTTTGGCAGGCAAAGTTCCTGAATGGTCAGAGGCTACCCTGATTGATCGCTTTAAGGATGCCCTCAACCGCGAAGTCTTGTGCTGGGCGCTTGGACGTGATGACCCAAACTCTTTGCATGACTGGATTTGCCTAGCTGGTAAAGCAGAACATGCTCAGCGCACTTTCATGATGGCAACCAAAGAGGACAAGCTGGTCTCCGCTGCCCATGCTCCGGCACTGCCGCCAACCGCGCGATGGGATGCGGAATGGCACCGGCGTTTTGCCCAGGGGCAATGCATCGCCTGTGGAAAGCTGGGTCACCGCGCCATTGACTGCCCCAAAGCCAAGGCTCCAGAACGCCCCGGCAAGGCACAGCAAAAACCTCCAAGAAAAACTACCAACCCCCCGAGGCGGCTGATGGGAGCGTTGGCGACCGCTGAGGAGGAGGACATCTACACTCCGGGTAATGTGTTGGGAGAGTTTGAACAGCCGGCGGGAAACAACTTCCACCTGTCTTAACCGGCGCCACTGGGCAGGTGGTAGAATCCGGGCGGAACTTTAACATGGTGAGTGCTGATTGCCCTATCCTAGCTGTCAAAATCAACTTGGGATTTCAATCCAGATCCGTTGAAGTCTGAGCTCTACTGGACTCTGGCTGTTCCAGATGTTTAATCCATCCTGACTTGGTCAAGGAGTTGGAGTTACCGTGCTTTCCCCTCCCCAAGCCGCTAATCTTTCAGCAGCTTGATGGCTCCACTGCGGGGGGGGGGGGGGCAGCAACCCAATTTACTGGAGAGGTGGCTTTGTGTATGGGATCCCATTTTGAACTCATTCAGTTCGTCGTTACCCCAGTGGGGAACCCTTTGGTTGTCTTGGGTATTCCCTGGTTCGCCTCTCATAACCCTTACATCAACTGGCGGTCCCGCTCCATTACTTTCAAGGATGGCTTCTATCAAGTGCCTCTTCTGAGTTGCGCCATGCCTCCGACCGCCGGGGGGGCTGAAGTGGTTCCCTCTCTGGCTTCCCCACCCCCATTGGAGGGTCTTCCTGCTGTCTACTCTGAGTTCGCTGATGTTTTTGGGGAGGAGGAGGCTGATCAGTTACCCCCCCACCACAAGACAGACTATTCCATTGAACTTCTGCCAGATGTCCCCTTGCCCAAGCCTAAGATCTACCCCATGACTAAGAAGGAACTTTCCGCTTTGAGGGAGTTCATTGACAAGAACCTGGCTCGTGGCTTCATTGAACTGGCTAATTCGCCGGTCGGGGCTCCTGTCTTATTTCGGGAGAAGAAGGATGGCAGCCTGAGACTTTGCACGGGCAACAAGCATGCTCTATTTTGTATAAATAGTCATAGAACTGATCCACTGAAGAAGCAACAACAATGGTTTTACTTTAACACAGTTCCATATAGCAACCAAACCCATTTTTCCAGTTACTGAATTGAGGCTTTATTTTATGGAACTTTACTTCAAAGCTCAACAATCAAAGCAACGCAGATTTATATTTGGGAACTTGAAAGCTTTACTTCATAGCATTACTATTTGCATTTGGCAGTGTGTCTGAAAAAATAAGTGCAAGCTTACTCTTTATGTAAGGATGACAACATTACATTACAATCCATGAATTCTAATAATAAATAATTTGAAAACTGCAGAAAACTTACCTATTAAGCACTTACTGGTATGTGTTTAGATGAATCTGTCTTATGCTCATATCTCTCCATGTCTAGCTCCAGAAAATAGCAGCAGGGATGGACTTTGAGCTCTTATATTAGTCAAGTTCACTCTGGAGTTGTTTTTTTTTAATGCAAGTTCGTTATGAGATGTCAGAATATTGAAACAATGTGAAGCAAAACACTGCATTTTGTTTATTAAAATGGGGTGGGGTTTTTTTTTCTGAGCTTAGAACGCTCTAAATGGCTGGTCTGGGCAGAGAATGTTTTATACACCCATATCTTTTATTTATTAGTGTGATGTCATTGTGGTCAAATGTAGCATTATGACATAATGGACAACATTATAATGCATTTCTATAATCAGTAAGAATAAATCAGGAATGAGCCCCAGACTGTTAGGATCCTTTGTAGGATGGGATAACTATGTGTACCATTTTCATTTGATATAGAGCATTTTCAGGCATGTCAGGTAACAATGGAAAGATCTACATCAACTTTGTTCTTCCCCAAAGCAACCGAAAGATACAGATTCTGCCTCTATTGTTTGGGTTCTTTTCAACTATAAGTGTTGGATCCTATGTCTTCATACTGGTTGCTCAGAAAGGCCAAAAGCAGAATGAAAGAGATTCAAACTATTTTTCTATGGTATCAAGGCTCATGCTTACCTGAGCCCTTTGCTGTGACAACCACATTAACTCATTACTTTTAAAGGCAACATTTCCTTTTTGTGTTACATCCCGAAAGTTCCTAACCAGCATGAGATTTGTAGTTCAACATATCTAGAGGGCTCTGGATTGGGAGAAGCTGACGAAATGCATGTAATTTGCCACCCCTAAAATGGCATTTACCCCCCCCCCCCTTGTAAAATCAGTGTTAGGAGTGCTGATATAACTTGGAGAAATCATGCATATATTGGAGAACAATTTAACTTGATGATAGTGCCATTCCATCAACAGCCATATCTTTCTTCAATATAGCAGGAGTTCGCATATCTGAACCTCCCTGACCCTCACAACAAAGTGTACATTACAAGGGATTTGGCTTGTCAAACATGAAACCAAAACTTATGGATTTGGCTAGCACAGATACAGCCAAAACATATCTGGAAAAAAAAAAAATCAAGTTAAAATTCATGTGGAAAGAGAGTCCTGACTACTTTCCAGCTTATGGATTCACAATCCAATCAAATGATACAATATTTAAGAATTTCCCACTGAAAAGTCATACAGAGTTCATCATCACAAATTTACATGCATTCATACTAACACAGGAATCTGACTTATGACAAGGAAGGTGGGGCCAAAGCAAGAGGATGCTGAGAAGCAAAAAAGCATGTTGCATGCTTTGGAAAAAAAAATGCCCAAGATTTTTAGAACTAGAAAAACTAGTTCAGAAGAAAAATATAAATGTCAGAGACAAAAAAACCCACAGTCCTGATCTTGCTCATTAGTAGTTATGAACTCCTGAATGTAATGTCTCTCTCTTTCTCTGGGGGAATGGAATAAAGTACCTTGAAAGAAATGTGTTCTCTGTCTCTCTAGTTCCTGGACCAGAAGCACTCTATACTGCAACATTTTGCAGCAGGCCTCACTTGTGTAATAACCATTTTGCATGCGGTATTTAGTATTCTGATTCTCCCAGGAATTATTTGCAGTTCAGAGAAATATCAGCTCACTTTATTTAGAGTTCATCGTGCTGTGTAATTATTCCACTGATATTTGTTATACTCATATACAGGACTAAGCTCTATCATAGTGGATAATTGATTTCCTTTCTTCCTTTTTTTAAGATAACTGTATTCTTGTTTATTAGAGTTGTTATTTTTATTTAGGCTCTAACAAGGCAGTAGGAAGCAGGCAAGCCAATTTTCCAAAGGTGATATAAAGCTATTTATTTTATAAACAGCCACTGAAAGAGTCAGATCATGAATCAGGCAAGGTTGGCCTAGCCCAGTATTTTGCTTCCAGCAGTGGCTAGCCAAATTCTTTGGGACGCTAAAGCACATATTAAGACAGTTCATATGTTGCTACAACGGTGGATAATATGCTACATTTATATTATATTTCATATATGTGTTCAAGCAACTCAGGCCAATCTGACACAGAAGTAGCAGTTTGAGACTTGAAATTCAAAACTAACAAGATTTGATTCAAGCTGATGCAAGGTATGATTTGATTAAAACTTCAGCCATAGGCTCTAATGAAGAAGAATCAAAACCTTGCAGTCGCTTCCTTTGTTTTTCAGCAAAACAGGATAAAAATAGCAGGATGCTAGATCCTGCGGAGGATATTAACCACACAAAGCTTCCATTAGAGAGCTTCAGTGGTTTCATCTTAATAATGTTTTTGAAATGTTCTCCTGGACCTCTCTGGAACCCTAGATAGAATGACCAAGAAAGGATATCCCAGCAGAACTCTGGGTTGTCCAACAAAGGACCTAGACAGAAGTTGTCTGCTGAATCAGCGCAGAAAGTTTCCCACTTCACCTTAAAATGAAATATTTAAAAAGTAATTGCTTAATGAAGATTGAAGAGTTCACCATCATCAGATCATCTGCTAGTCTGGGCAAGCAAGCATACTGGCTTGGTTTATTAGTAGGATTAGTCTTTTTGGAAAGTGACATTTTATTGCTTCTGCTTGAAAAGTCTGAGAAGTATGTACTGTATTTGCATGTTATCACTATTACTTATATAACATGCTAGGATACAATGAAACCAGTCTTCATAATATGTGCAAGAGACTAATAGCAAGTGTGCTTTAACACTTTTAGGGACACAAATGAGAAGAATGAATGACAATTGACAGGGAATGAAAAGAGGCAATGAAAGAGCTGCAGACAGGTTGGAGGCAGAGGCTATCAGGGACTATGCTACAGGTAAGATAAACAGACTGAAGATTAAGGAAGGTTAAGGATGAAAGGGTACAGATTTGGCAAAGAGTGCCATATCGCATACTAAACAGTAAAAGAGATCAAAAATAGATCAGCAGTCCATTGTACTACCCTCCCAGTTTGGAGTCTACATGGAAGGAAAGCAGCAACAATGTTTGAGACCCTACAAAGTACATCAAATAGTTATTCTTTTTAATGTGATTTAAAGATATACGATTCAATGCCCAGATTCAGTTCCAAAAATTCATTTAAAAGTTGACAGATTATAAGGAGGGGAAAATGGCATGGTATGACAAGGTGCAGAGGAATATAAAATAGTCTTGAAGAAAATATGTGGCAGCCATTACAAAAGCATCAGCTTAGCCTGAAAGATGGGGCGGGGGGGGGGGGGCATGGAAGAAATTCAAGATTGCACTGCCTTGCCTTTCTTTGGCATAATGCAAAGGGAAAGAGAGATTCTGTCAGGCTTTAAATATTCTGTTATTATAGCTTACACCAACGGAGTAGAGTTCTAGTATTTCTTGTAAGGTCTGTTTCTTGACCTGGTCTATCTTGAAGGATTGACAAGGGCAAGGTAATTATAACAAATAAACTCCACCCTCAACTAGTACTACAAGGAAATGGCAGAGTTCTCAGTGAATCCAGCTCATATCGCAGGGCTAGGAGCACTTCAAGTGGCTTCTGGATGGTTATGGAGAATATGCAACTATGTATTATATCAGTCATTAACATGGCATCTAATGCCACCAAAAAGGAATTGAATAGGGTAATGGTTCCCCCCAGTCTAATGGAAACAGTAAAAAGTATGACCACATGAAATTCCTTGACAGTGGAAAATCTATAATGCACAGCTAGCAGAAGTCAGATCTCTTTCCTGGTTTAAATTAACCTTCTCTTTAGCTAAAGATAGTATTTTTAGCTTTCAAAAGAGTGGTAAAGATGTATTTTAAAAAATCTAGTGCTTTTTTCAAAACAGCAATAAGCCCATGATTTTAAGGAGTCCACATAAAAACCGACAAGCAATTTGAAAAGTGCTAGTCAGGCATTACAAAAGCAGATGCCTCCACAGAAACCAGAGGTCACAAGGGCTTCCAGTTGTCTGGATTTGATAGAAACCCAATGCAAAACACCATTTCAGATTTTTTTTTTTCCCTTTCAGTCATACAAGCAAGAATTTGTTCAATATTTATTTCAGGTTTCTAGCCCATTTCCTTAGTAGAGCTAGCAAGGTGCCAAGCTTCTGTTCCCCCACTCCCTCCATTTTGAGATGTGCTAAGTGCTGGACATTCCAGATGAATAACTTAACTTTTTTATCTCTATTTAATATTGTGCAGCATAAGTACAATAAGCTACTGGATGTATATGCGCTCTATAATATTGGCTTAATATATATCTGCATTGCTCTATTTCTACATCCCACCTACTTCCTAATTTAGCATTAAGGAAGGGCTTACAGATATAAGTACAGTATCAATTTTCCCATGCTGGCAACTGGTATTCTTCAAGCTGGTAAAATCTTTGCTCTTCAATCATCTTCAGTCCCCGAGGCATCACTTCCACCCAATAATTAGCACTTCCTTACCTTAATCATTGCTAGTCTTCCCTGGGCTTGATCACCTCCACTTCCTCAAGTTTGGACTACTCTCCAACTGATAAGCCTTTAGCAGTATAAACATTGCCCAATCTAACTCAGGTTTTCCAGTTTACATTGTTATTATTAAAACAACAGATCTTCAACAGTCCATCTAGCTCACCAGTATTGCGGTCATTCTTTAGTCTTCCATCTTGGGTTCCTTTTCTAATGCCAGCCTAGCATCTACAGTCCTTCCTTGACTCTAAATTAGGAAGTAGGTGGGGTGTAGAAATAGAGCAATGCAAATATATATTATCCAATATTATAGAGTGCATATACATCCAGTAACATATACTTACATTTGTGGAAGACAGAATACTTCCTATAATAATGTCAATCCTAATATCAACTTCTCTTATCTAGCTAGCACAAATCTTTGATTTGGTTTATGAGTAGGTATGAGAAGAGCCAGCTGGAAGCCATAGCTGAATGCTAGTTGTCATATTGTGTGGACTTTCTTGTGACTCAAGCCAAGGTGGGCAGTTTTCAGTAACCAGATGGGAAGGAGCATGCTGGCAGTATAGTGGCATATAGAAAGTAGTAGATACCATCTCCTGACTGCATTAACAACCACATCATCGGTGCAGTGTTCCAGATTGTATCCATGGTGCATGCTGTGCCAGAAAAAGAGGAGAAACTCTACATTAAAACTGGAATACTTAAGGACAGCTATAAGCTGCTTCAATTATGAGCTGGGATAACAGAAGACAATGTCATATAACAACTTGGCAGAAAAGCCTTATTATTGGATGATGTTTGTGCCATTGTTTAGAGAAGTGAGGAAGAAACCTTAGCCTACTTCCTTTCCTTTCCCAGCTCTCTGAATTTCCTTCATGTTAGGAAAAAGAAAGGAGATGGAAATATCCCCACCACATTAGCTGCTGCTTCTTCTGTATGATGCACTAAGCCATTCCTCTGATTGGTTGGCTTGGAGGTGTTTCCAGTGACATTGTAGGAGTGTCTGAAGTTGTTAAATTATCCCTGTACCTACCTACTTCCCTTCCTTGACTAAGGACACATTGTCTAGCAGCAGTTCTGTCATCACTGCGGCAGCATATGTCCCCTTCCCTCCCCCTCCCCCCCATGTAATCAGGGTGTATGATTGCTCTCTCCAACAGTACATGTTTGTTGGCATATTAATATCATCCCATGTAGTCTAGATGTTTGAGTGCTGGATTAAGACTGGTGTTCAAATCCCCATTTAACCATGAAGTTCAGAGGAAGACTTTGAGCAACTCACTATAGTTTCTCCTAGTATACAGATAGTATAGTTGTAAGTATAAAATTGTAGTGGAGCAGATCATGTGTGTTGCTATGAGCATTTGAAGAAAACTTGCAATATAAATGTTTGCATGCATATAGAGACACACAGAGCGACAGAGGGTATTGAAATTGCCTAATTTTGCTGAGATGATACTATGCTGGATTCTGCTAGATGCTTTCTTTCCTACACCTTTCACTGTGAGTCACTCACCCTTTTTTCCCTAATAGTGGGGTCGGTGTCATATAAAAAATAAAACTAGTAGCCGTCCTTATAAATTATAGATAGAGACTGCTACTAATTTTAATTTTTCTTCCCCTCAGGCATAAAAACAACCCATAGCAGAATCTTTAAATTATAAACATGAGCCACTGAAATTATTCTCTTTCCATTCTTGCATATAACAATAGGTTCATGTTATGGATTGGATGTTATCATTAAAAGTAGTGACATGCAATGTTCAGATACTTTCTGCTAAAATCCAACCCCTCCTCCCCACAAAAAAAAAAAAAAAGATATTTAACATCAGCAGTCTAGGAGAAGAAAAATCTCCACACACTGCAATAAAGTACAAAAAGTATTTGCCATATCTCATTTGCCCTGAGTTATTTAAGAGCTCTATAATCCAGAAACCTCGTGTTATTGTTAGGGAATATTCTGATTGAGTAAAATTAAGACAGTGTTAATAATTTTAACTCACCAGTCACCCATGATTTGTTCCTATGATATTGCTAAGTAGTTTGATAGGTTGTTGAAGAATGTTCTGTTAAATAAGTAATATTTACAAGAATTTCTCTCCATTCCTGCAGGGATAATAGAAAATTATAGCAGTTTCCACACAGGAGAAAGCTCTCTGCTTTTAAATCCTGTTTCTGTCAAATCTAAATATCATTTCACCTTTCTAGAAATATTAGTCTAGTTATTCAGTACAAAGTGGATATGAAGCCAAAGAATTACTTTGGTTGTTCAAAGCCTGTGGAGAAGAATTGAAACAGGAGGTATTTTTTTAAAGACCTCCTCCTGGAACACTTCAGAGAGCCTTTTCTCAAGGCAGCAGGCTTTAGCTATTATTGAAAATACTGTGGCATTTTTAATCTTAGATTAAGTTGTCATTTGAAGCGTAAAGCTGGCCTGACAAATTATGGAACTTGGCTAAAGGAAGAGAGAGAAAACATGTCTCAGCAAGCTGAGTTCATCAGGTTAATCAATTGTATAGCAAGCTAAAGTTGGGAAGCAGAAAGGTAGAAAGGTAGCATTTGTAGGAATCCTGTCTCACTCATTTGAATATCCCTCCAGACATCTAATTTTGGGAACCGGATGCTAAAGTTGCTTGACCACAGTAGTGTGAAGATTCTTTTGGAGTTCTGCCTTTGCTGCCATATAAAAGTCTCTTTTTCTGAATTGACCAGGACAATTTTGAGACTAGTTTCATTTTCTCAGGCATGTCCACATTCACACTAGCTGCTCAAATAGAGCTGGTTCAGGATTTCATATTTAGCTTGGCTACTACAGATCTCCACAGCTAGAATTTGGCTTCATTCATGCAGCAAGCCATACCCTTAGTTTGGTTTTCCACTGTCAACTGAACTCTGACATGAAGGTACAAGAAATTTATATGATCCCATTGTCATAGATCACTTTATGATTAATTCTGGTTTGGTTATCATTGAATCATAAAGTTGAAAGAAGCCATTAGGCTATCAAATCCAGGTAGGTAAAGGTAAAGGTTTCCCTTGACGTAAAGTCCAGTCGAATCCGACTCTAGGGGGCGGTGCTCATCTCCGTTTCTAAGCCTTGGAGCCGGCGTTGTCATAGGCACTTCCGGGTCACGTGGCCAGCAACCTCCTGCTAAATCCAGGAATTCAAATTAAAGTATCTCCCACAGATGCCTGTTGTGATGGAATGTGCCCCTGAAGAGGGGGGTGATGTGATGGAGCTTGGAGCTGAGGGAAGAGAGAGAGCATTCCAGGCAGATAAGTGTTCTCACAGGTTGCACAGCTTGGAGAGTGTGGGGGAGCTGAGGAAGAAAGTTGGACTAGCACTGACCTAGATTCCCAAGGCTATTTTCCCCTTTAGCTCAGTTAAGGAACCTTTTGTACTGCATGATTCTGTATATGGCATGACCAATAAAGTGACTAGAGTTACAGCTATGATTCAGCATGATTTTCTTCCCCAGTTCCCCTGACACCTGTCTAGCTTTTGCTTTCATATATATATATATATATATATATATATATATATATATATATATATATACATACATACATACATACATACACACACACACACACACACACACACACACACATACATACATACATACATACATACATACATACAGTAAAGGGAAATATCCCACTTCTCTGGGTACTTGGTCAATGATTATATAGCTCCTACTGTTAGACATGGTAATTCAAATGATGGTATTCCATTTCAGGCTTCTGAAGAGATAGTGAATTTGGCATGACCTTCAGTATGATATCCCATTAGATCCTTAAAAAATGCTATTTTACCTCAATTTTCTCTTTTCTAGGCCAAATATTCCCAGTTGTCTCTTCATAGGACTTAATTTTAATCCCTTGATCATCCTCACTGTCTTTCTCCAAACTTGTTCTATCCTTCATATAGAGGGTGCCCAGAAGAGCCGAATACTTCAGATGTGGGTCTGACAAGCATAGAATAAAGTGAAATTATTATTTCCTGTAATTTGAAAATTATACTTTTAAAACTGCATTTATCTTTTTTTATAGCAACATCACACTGACTTTGTAATCACATAGTATTACCAAGCCAGTTCTCTTTCATCCTATACCAGTACATTTGATTTCTGCTTCCTAAGTGCGGACTTCATTTTTCTCTGTTAAATATCATTCTCCTATTTTCATTCCACTTCTCTCACTATCAAGGATGTTTTGATTTTTTTCCCTTTTCTGGCACACTAGCTTTCCCAATCTTGCAGATTTACAAGTGTGATGAGAATTCTTTCTACCTCTTTATCAAAATCATTATTTAAAATGTTATGTATAGGCCTAGAAGTGAACCTGTGGCATTCCATTTGAGGAGTCCCTCCATAATAACAAGAAAACATTGCTGAACACATTTTGAATAAGATTTTTGAGCTAGTTATGTATCCATTTTCTAATCAGAATGCCATGGATACTTTGTGAAATAATCTGAAATCAAAATATGTTACATTTACAGTATTCCCACAATCCACTAATGAAGTTACATGAAATGAGATAAGATTGGTCTGCCAAGACTGATTCTTGAGAAATCCAAGTGAACTTCTGTTTTAAGGATGCTTATTCATTATTACTTTTTCTAGAATCTATGGAGCCTAAGTTTCCTAGAGCTTTTTTCTCTCCTTTTATAGAGAAGAAAGCTCTAGGAAACTTAGGCTCCACAGATTCTAGAAAAAATAATAATGAGTAAGCATTCTTAAGTCAGAACAACATTTGTACTCCTCTGGTCATCAGTTCTCCAGGACTTTCCAAAGTTAATACATGTAAGTTGAATAGATCATTGCAGGTTTCTTCAATACACTATGGTACAATTCATCTGGACCTGGAGATTTAAGTGTATTTAAAGTAACAGGTATTTGTTGATAATCTTACTATTAGTCTCAAACCTCAGACCCTCACCTTCATACTGTTTTTCATAATTGTGTTATGAATATACACATACATTCTTGTTGGAAAAGTCTAGATCAAAAAAGGACTTGAGTAGATCTGCCTTTTCTTTGTTACCTGTTATCATGTTGCCATTTTCACTGACCAACTGGTAAACTAATACCGATATGGAAGTCTGCAGAAGTGGTGGACCACTTAAAGTTATTCACTGGTGACAACTGATTGCTATCCTCAAGTATTCAAAAATTTTCCTGTCTCATTTGTCAGCAATATTACTGATATATGGAATACAGAAATTTGAAATTAGAACCTGTAAGCATTTCTTTTCTTCCTGAACAACCAAGTCAGTTTTCTGCCTGACTTGAGAATATTGTATTGCTTATAGTCCTTCCCATTTCATCCTAACAATCTTTTTTTCTCTTTAAACAGGGAAAAATCAGCTTGGATTTTAATGCACATGTGCTACTTCATACATTCCATACCTAAAACAAACCCAGACATAGCTATGCAAAATGTTTATGAAAACTAAGTACAAAAAAAATATATATTATGGGCATTTTTTGTTAATGCAATGGTAAACATTATCCATGTATTAGGTGAAATCCACATGAAAATAGGTATGAATTAGGAGTGTGCAAAGCTTTGCAGGGATGATACTTTAAGAAAAAAATACTTCTATGAAGCAGCTTTGTGAAGCTATAAAGCCCACTTCTCCTAAGAAGTGAAATGAATTTGCCATGTTGCTCCATGTTGTGGTTCCAGAAGCTGTGGAACTACAACTCACACAGACCTAGCCACCATGCCAGTGATAGCTCATCAATGTTTGGAGAGCCATGCATTCCTTAGTGACAATGAAAAGAATAGTAAATCTGGATTCTGGACTCTCAGGACAAACAGCAAGGGATGTCTATTGTCTTCATGCCTTCTTTCTAAGTTTTCAAAAACTACCAAGATCAGAATGTCAACTAGGTCAAGGATGCACAACTCTTTTTTTTTAGCTCTAGGCTGCAGGTTACGTGGAAAAAGCAAACAGCACTTCTGTCTGTGTGTGTGTGCGTGCATGTGCATCTATGCTTCTGTGCTTCATCATTCCAGTTTATACGCCACTTCAGTTCTCACCAATTTGTTTCTGTGCGGGGTCCAGAAACAAACTGGTAATCAGCACAATTTAATTGACAACTGTTAATTAAATTACAGATGTAACAACATTATGTGAAATAAAATAAAGATACTTCACATGGTTACTCCCCTATAGGAAATCATTTTGATCACCTTAGAACTAACAATTGGGTGGCAACTTTTGGAGCAACTGCACAACATACCTCAAACTTTAAGACTCCAATTATACACCTCTCATTTTGAACTAAAAAAAGAGAGGGATGTTCTTACATAGAGGCCAGTCTTTATTTGAATACCCTTATTCAACACTTGTTGATACTTAACTAAAATATTCTAGTGGGTTAGAATCCTTATATAGAGAACCAAACACCACATATGTCTATTTTAAAAAATAGTGTGTCAATGCCCCAATAAAGAACTCTCTGTTGAACAGCCATTTTTTAAGGTAGCCAAAAAATATCCCATCCACTTTGTTGCACTTTCTTTTTTCAACTTCTTCTCTCTATTTGTCAGCTTTCTTCCAAATTTTTTGTCACTGCATCAAGTGGGTGACATCTCCCCTTCTGCCAGAGCCTTGCTTTCTTTTACTCTCCTGGAACATGTTTCATTCTTTTCCTCTTTCTTGTTTAGGCTAAATTAGCCAATGAACAACCTGACCCAGCTGCTCAGCTGTTCCCTGATCTGCATTTTACTTCTTAATGAGCTCCAAGTGACAAGCTATTCAGGCTGGCTTGTTCCAGCATCAGTTCTGACTCCATCTGTAACTCTAGTGCCACTTCTTTGTCAACAATGCCAATTACAAAATATGCGTCTTTCTAATTTACAGCATTGAAGCTATAACAACCTCACTGAATGTCGCATATTCTTCCTTGCCTTGTGCTGCTGCTAGTCACTGCTGTCTGCATTGAGGTTACCACAACAAGCATCTTCTCTAGCTTTCCCACTGACTAGCTATTTTGTCAGGTTCTGCCCAATCTAGCTAGTTGAATACAAACCACGGCAATATTGTCTTACAATCTTAAGTGTCCCTAAAATATTGATTTACTAACAATCTGATCTGTTCACTCAATATATTTAACCAGTTACTTTTCCCATTGTTACTTGGCATCACCTTAGGTTTTTGACACAATTTTCTTTTGCATGGTTTAGTTCTTAAGGTCATGCAGAGTTCTGGGGATTCCCTATCTCATAAGCATCTCAATAATGTTCTCAAATACATTACAATTATTTAATGTATTGTTTGCTTGGTTTTAACAGCCTGAGAAGAGGCTACTTGTAGGATTTTTTCTGTTGGATGCCAAAACATCATGGATGGATAGTACATATTTTGATTTGCAAAGAAGGACCAGGTGCCATTTACGTTAGGGAAAATATGTCTTATACCAGCTCTCATGGAAAGGGAGAGATGGAGAATAAAAGAGATTAAATTTGTTGATTCCTGAGGCTCAGAATCAAGGTTTTCAGAGTGGCCAGTAAAGATTCAGTACAAATTCTTCTGAATTTAGGTATTTAAGCCATCATCATTAGTTCAGATATTTAAATCCTGTGCTTAATATTGCTTTATAACTTCATGTCTACTATGTCATGTTCAAGCCAAGAATTGGCTACTTAGTTCAGGCAGCTCCTCCTCCATTTTTTTTGGTCCCTGATCCTCATGGTTTCCCTTGCTCTTATCTGGTCAGTGTTGCACAGTGTCAATAAAACTATAACAGTGAATGTGGGTTTTTGTTACCAGTGGATCCATGACAGAAAAATGGTTGCTGAAAAAAGGTTCACCTAGCATTTATCCTTCCCTGGGCAGGGCGGGGGGGGGAGGGGAATCATGTTGAAACAAAAAAGGCGAGTATGTGAGTGCCTTCAGGTCAGTGTTGACACCTGGCAGCTGCCTGGACAATCCATGCAGTTTTCTTGGCAAGATTTCAGAAGTGGTTTGCCACTGCCTTCTTCCTAGGGCTGAGAGAGAGAGTGACTGGTCCAAGATCACCCAGCTGACTTCCTGCCTAAGGTGGGACTAAACTCACAGTCTTCTGGTTTCCAGCCTGATGCCTTAACCACTACACCAAACTGGCCTTTAAAAAGCACTTGCACTTCATAAAATTTATGAAATAACCAAAGGGTTTTTTATTTGGGGGGGGTGGGATAGGGTAACATTTTAAAGAACCCAGTGCACTTATATCATGCTAAGCTACTTGAAAAATAGTGACTTCATTCTCAACAGTTTCTGGAATGGCCGTGTGAACACAACAGTTTTTTCATAAACTGCCTGTTTCACAGTCTTGGCATGATATAAAGTCCACTTACCAAGTATGTTCCTCTCCAGACAGATCAACAGTTTAAAGCCATACCTGGTGTGCTTAAATCTTCTTTTGCTTTGAAAATGGCCTTCTGTTTGTCCCCAAACCTGGTCACTTATGTTAAAATCATTTCTCAGATGTAGTTAGATTCTTTTTCCCAGAATCAACTTTCCAATTATTCCTTTCTTTGTGTTCCTCAGATAAACTCTCTAATTGCTCTTGAGTTCAAACTCCTTTTAGGGAAATTGAAGAGACCTTTCATGGAAATAAACATGCTCTTGCTTTGTTCAAAGATGTTCCTGGGGTTTATCAGGAAAGCTGCCCATTCCTTTTCTTCTTCTTCTGCAATATGGCTCTTTCCCTATAAGAAGAACCCTATATTTGAGGACCAAGGTTCTCCTCACTTCGCATTGCACGGATGGTGTTTCTCTTTTCTGGAATTTAGCAATCAACCTTGGATTTCATATGCATTCAAAAGTTGCTCAATTCAACCTGATTCGCTTCATCTCATATACACAGAGAAACATGTATTTCACATTATCAAATACTGCACATGGTAAAGTTTCTTTCTCACCTTCATACATTTCCAGTGATCTGCAAAAACCAGTACCCTTCCTGCCTGGCATAAAGCCACACTGCACTTCCCAAATTTTGCTCAATGTCACTCCTCAAATTCTTTCAGTCAGAATTCTGTCCAACATTTTCCCAGGCCCAGTTAACAAACTAATTGATATCTAATTCTTGCATTCACTCTAGTAACTTTTCTCTCTGAATAAGGGAACAATGACAGCATGCTTCCCATTCTCAAGAACAGGTACAGTTTTCACAAATGCACATTAAACATATTGTACAGCCACTCCATAATCAAATCACATATGTATTTTAACTTGTCTCCAGTTATACTGCCTAGATCTGCAGCATTACCATTTTTCAACATTCATGCAGCCTTTACAACTTTCTTACTATTCTTTCTTGGATATTAACATTTACAGCATTCATTTCAGTTCCCACTTCAACATATCACTGCCATGCCTATACAAATCTCCAAAATATTCACTCTGGAATTTCTTCATTTCCCTTTCATTCCAAATCACTAATGCCACCACCAACCAAGCTCGTTATCCCCTGTTCCTTTTCTTTCTCAGATCATGGACAGAAGCCATCATGAAAGTTGGCTTTCTGGCTTTCCAGGATAGTTTCAGACTAGGTAGAGTAAGAAACCTGTTTGTTGAGATGCCATTTTTCACTTATCTTTTCTTGGTCAGCCTTTGGTCTATGCATCAAGTGAAAAAGTGATTCCTGTGTAAGAACGTTGTCAGACTGTCAACAAATAGTATGCAATTAATCTAGCAGTTAAAAGTAAGGACATTTATAAAGTCCAAGGTGAGATAGTTGGAGCACTGATTAAGGTGTTCAAGAACCAGGGGGACTCTGACTGAAGCCTATTATCAGTCAGGGAAAACTTACTGGGTGACTCTGGAACATTCAATATTTTATCAGCGCAACCTAACTCATAGGGTTGCAGTTGTGGGGATAAAATAAAGGAAGATCCCTAGGTAAATGGCATTGATCTCTTGGAGGTGAGATACATAAATGAAGCTGATAAATAAAATAATATAAACATATGGAACAAGGCACAACAAGTAAAAGGTAGCATAAACCAAATATGCTAGAAGCTGTCTTCTACTTTCCAAAAAGTTTTGCAGTTAAGGTTTCTGTCTTTGTACCTGACCTACAGGATGCTTTAGAATGTGTTTAGGAATTTTTAAATAGTATTTTGTAACTTTACTGTTGTGAAACGGTAGAAGATACAGCTGTTTTTTCCTACTGTACATGTCTCCATCATGTGGTAGTCTCCCTGGCAATCCATTTTTCCTAATCTGAAAAAGTTATTTTGGGTCTGGACAGCCAGGGGGTGGCAAATCACTACAGAGATGATTATACAATGAAAGACATAAAATTCGCAAATATTTTTCCACTGCTTCATAACTTAGATAAGATCCAGAAACACCCATAAAAGTGTCATTCAAAATATTATTTCTTTTGCCAAAGAAAGAAATTACTTTTCATCAGACTGAATGAAAAGGAAAATGCAGAAGTAACCTTAGCATAGTTCCTAGGTCAAGAAGGCCCAGTTTACGGATGACCAATAGTTAAGAATGTAGCCTATTGTAGCAAAATTCAAGTCAAATACACAATGATTTGAGTTAATTACATAATACAACTTATACAATATTATACAATAATATTGTTCTGGCTTGTATGCAAATTCAGCTTAAGGACAGACTTGGGAACAGAACTCATTCTTAAACTGGGGACTGTACTAAATATTATGTTTATTGTTTAATAATCTAGGTTAAATAAAACTCAAAAGAATATCCCATCCTAAATGCTATAAGCTTTATGAGACTGAGTAGAAACCACTTCCAGTAGTATACCATGAAGCTTAAGAAGTGTACAGATCAGAACAGAGTAGTACCCGAAGAGTTGACACCCTACTCCAGATCAGGAAAGTACCTGCAAACTAAACAATTCAGAAGATCAGTGGAATAAAAAAGGAGCTTGGTTTAGACAGAGAATCAAACTCTTCTCCTTTGGAAACTTTGTTCTCGTGTGTGTTAGGACACTTGAAACATGTGCTCTGGGGAATGTCTGATGATATGAAGTCAAATCCTGGTTGTCAGGCACATAAGCTGCTAAAAGAGAGAGGCTCTAGGCAGAAAGACATTGTTCATCACAATAACCACTTGAAAATGAGTAAAGCACATCGGAATAAATACTGTACTGTCAGAATATAAATATATGTTCTCAGCATTTGAAAATGGTTGGGAATTCTTGGGCACTTTCATGAAGGCCTGGAGAAACAACACGCCAAGATGATTCGGCAACTATGCTACCATTTTTGCAGAAATGTAGTTATAAGAACCCTAAGTTCCTTCATGTCTCTTTGTAATATTTCTCTCTCATTTGCTTGTAATGTTAAGAGTCTCTTTTCAGATAGTAGCAAAACTGCCCAGATTTGAACACCACTCATAATCAACCAAAGTCTCCTCTTTCTGTACCCACCCCCAAACAGCACTCCAAAAACAAGCAATTTGAGAAACCCTCAACAATGGTTTCTAGAATAACCTCAGGATGGGTTATAAAAGGAAAGCCCATATTGGTCTCAAGTTGTGAAATATATTCTAAAGTCTATAGAAGACGAAGGAGTTGGCATCATGAAGATTTGACTACCTTTATTACAGTCACTGGCCAGCATTAAATGCAATTTTTATAAGAAGCTACAAGTTTCAGATTAAGGTCCTTAAATGTTTTCTAGAAGATCAATAGAAGTAAATAAAATGATTCAGTGTAATAAACAATATAAATAGCTAAATACTAAACACTTAAATACTTAAAACTAACTAATTAGGTTATAAAACTACTTTAGGAATAAAATGCTAACATACTAACATACTCAATACTTAACTGAGTATCGTCTGTGCCTGTATCTGTATCTGTGTTTGTATATTTCTTATTATGTCAGTGCAAATCAGATATAACAGAAAACAGCATCAAAATTTTAAAAAGATTTATTTTATGTATACTTATTAGGTAATAAAATTAAGAGCATAATTTCCTATATAAAGCAATCGCAGCTGAAAACAATTGCACATCCTGGAGATGTTAGGGTTCTGCTCCAACAATAAAAAGCAACAGAGATCGGTCTCAGAACAAATGGAGTTATGTGAGTAGGGCATAGATTGCTCTAGAAAGAACATCAAAAATGCACGTGGGTTAGAATCTCAGGTGCCTCCAAGTCATGGGGGCAATTCATTCTGCAAAAGGGGTATTGTTAGACCTTCCCTCGTGTGTCGCAGCAGCCCAAATATTAAAACTGGCTAATAAAAATGTTGTATAGGGTGTTGGGTCTGTAATATTGGATAGGGAATTTGCTAGCATGAAAGTTTTCCTGCTTATATCCTGCCAGTACTGATTGTCTAGTTCACCTTGTGTTAGCTGGAGAGGTGCTTCCAAACGGTGGCCCTAGTTCTTGATTTGAAGAGTGTCAACTCCTTTAATAACCCTGATCATTAGTTTTAGAAAGATCATACTTGAAGAAAATGAGTTCTCAAAAATATCCTACGGTGCCACAGACGGTATTTTCCCAATTGCTATGATTCTGCAACTCATAGTGCTGCCTCCTTCTCTCTTTTTTAAATCTCACAGGAATGTATTAAAAGAATTCAGAGACATGAAAGACTTTTCTGAAAACTGCATGGGATTCACTATTGATGTAACTGAAGTGGTTCTTTAAAGATAGCTCTGCTGTTTGAGGGGGGTTTGTTTGTTGTTTGTTTGTTTGTTTACTTGCTTGCCTCCTCTGCAAACATGATTTTGGCCTCAAAATGTAAAAGCCACAGAGTTCAATTAGATTTCTTGGATTGACATGAGTAGCATAGCAGGCTGGACAACATGTTACACCTTTGGGGATACAATTCAATAATTTTCAGATGGCCTTGGCTAACCTGTAGCTCTCATTAAGCATTTGGATAACAGCTCCTGCATTGCCTAGCTCTTAGGCTAGAAATGTCTTCTCATCGAAATCCAGCTTCCATGACATGCTCTGTAGCTACTTCTGTCTTTCTAGTAAGACTGGGCAACCAAACACATTAATAAATAAGATTTCAAAATATCCTTCATATAGGTTTTCTTGACTATGCTGAATTGCCTACATCAGTCTTCCTCTTCTTGGTTGTAGAGTATAGCAATAATAATAGCAAATGAGTCTGTGCCAGATTGCTATCTCTCCAGCATCACAGTTCATTTTGGCCAAGCTGGATTCATGCATTCTGCTGGGACATTACAAAAATATTCTCCTACACCAATGTGTATGTCCTCAGGGAGATTGGTCACTCATGTCCTTTATTGCTCTGCCAACAGGGAGACCCAAACCATTTTTGTTCTGACCCTAACCCTAGCAGAGATCATCACTTCTGTTTAGACTTCTGTTTGTCATTTCTCCTGCCTAGCCACCATTCAAATATATCCTCCCAGGTTGTCCAGTTTTGTGCCTTTATGTGCACCATCTGTCTCTACTTGCATTTGAAAAATTGTATTAAGTTCTTTACTTTTTTAGATAGATAGATAGATAGATAGATAGATAGATAGATAGATAGATAGATAGCCATACACATGTATATTTTCATTTTTGCTTGTTTTTATCTATATCCAACTGCTGGTATTATGGTCATAATAAAGATTTGCTTTGACCAATTACAACCGAAAAAATTATGGGAACTTAGTCAATATGGCTGGAAGCAACAAGTTGGGAAAGTCTGACCTAAATTGTCAGAAAGGAAAGACTTTAATTTAGCCACAAATTCATTAAACCATCTAATACTGTGTGTGTTTATGTGTGTATGAGAGAGACAGTGGGGTGTAGTAACTAAGGTTCCAGGCTAAGAACAGAGAGACCAAGATTCTAGTCACCCTTTAAGCAAGGAAGTTGGCTGGGTAACCTTAGGCCAGTCATTCTGCTTCAGCCCTAGACTGGGAAGTTAAAACAGATCACTACAGATTACAGACTATACCCTTCAAAAAAGAGGCCTTCATCTCGTGTTGGATTGATTTGGGATCATCAACATCATCTGTATAACAGTTTCATTTTGCCTCATGACAGCAGTTTTGGATACAAAAGCTCTACTAATTGTTGATTATTAGCCTCATTATTCTCATGAACAAGACTTTGCATTTATTATTATTATTATTATTATTATTATTATTATTATTATTATTATTAGGGTAACAGTCAAAGATTGGTGAAAACTTAATAATTCAAGTTGAAACCAAGAACCTAAGAATTATTAAGGTAGCATCTGAGGATATAAGCAGTTCCAAGCAGGGTTTTGGTTTTTTTTTTTTTTTGTAAAATTAGGGTGTTTGGGTCTGATAAATTCAAAATTTCCAAATATCAAGGAATATAGACATTGTTCCAAGGGCTCCAAACATGATTGGTATAACAGCAGATTTCTTTTTCCAAAAGTTCAACTTCGATCTGCAAGTCCTAGCATTTTGTATTTTTTTCAGATTGTTTTTCCTCTATCCTAGCGTCACCCAGTATAGTAACATCAATGAACCAGACTTTCTTCTTCTCAAGGACTGTTATGTCAAGCATGTTATGAACAAGGTGCCTACCTGTTTGGATTTTAAAGTCCCATAAGATCTTAACCTGCTCATTTTCCAAAACCTTCTCAACTTGATGGTCCCAGTGGTTCTTGCTGCATTCAAATCTAAACCTCTGGCAAAGTTTCCAATGAATCATTTTGGCAACTCTATCATGATGCTGCTTATAGTCAGTTTGTGAAATTTTGCTGCAGCCACTGATCAAATGGTCAATTGTTTCATCCTTTTCACTACCAAAGGTGACATTTACTGTTGTTTGTTACATAATGAATGTTCACTTTCATGCAATTATTATTATTATTATTATTATTATTATTATTATTATTATTATTATTATTATTCCAGTAAGTGTCGCCATGTAAAAAAGAACAAACATGCCTACCCTTTCCTTTATACTTTTTTCAAAATTGTGTGGCATTACAGTCACTAAGCTTTGAAAAATGTCTCATATGTTGTTTATGGTCCCCTTGCGTTCATCAGTTCTTCTAATAAATCAGATACAAGTTGTGACATGTTGCTAATTCGATCACTAATAACCTGTTCAAATTGCAAATCTATGTCAGCAGGTTGGTGTTGATTAAGTTGTAGTCCTCACTAACATATTGTTTTAAATGACTGATAATTTTTATTTGCTGCTGCAATAGACTGACTGGCCTATTCTCTGCCCAGACTCTCCCCCCCACTCCCCACAACTCTCTTTCTCTTGTAAGCTTAGAAATTACACAAATGCCCCTGAGGTGGTCTGCTGTAGGGCCGTCACTTTCCATGTTGCTGCAAATAGAGCAAGTAGCCACTAGAGGGAAGGATACGGCTGACCTTCCTGAATGACTCACCATAAAGAATGAAGGTGAAGAAGCTGTCAGAATACTGGTTTCCAAAAGAAATGGTTTAAGATATACTATTAAGGTTAGTACGGGTTGGGGGGGGGGGCAGAGGTGTTTTTTCCTTAATGCATTCAGCTAGTTCTTTCTCTTAACATCAGCTCTTTGAAATAAATCCTAACACAATACTTGCAGCAAAGGCTCTCTATAGGGAAATGACTACACACACACACACACACTATATATATATATATATATATATATATATATATATATATATATATATATATAATGTTAATGCACACTGCAAAACATTATACTGCTTGCACATGTAAACATTAAATTGAAAAGTATTTGCTTAACAGGAGGTACTGTTTGCATTTTGATGTGAAACGAGAACTCTTTTCAACTGTTCAGCTATATCCTCTTCTCTTCCCCCTCCCAACTGAATCTACTCAAAGTGTGCATGGGGGGGGGGGAGAGACTTTTGAAGCTGGGTGAAAGTAATAACTTCAGGCTGGTGAAAACCTCCATGTCTTTCATAGAGACCTTATTAATCTTCTAACCTACAAGAGCTGTATTAAAACAGTGTGATTCATTTTTATTCTAGATAATTGATCTGTGTTTCGACCTTTTATCTGTTTGTTGGTCTGTTTGTAGTGTGTGTGTTCCTGTGAGTGTGTGTGTGTATTCCTTGTATTGGAATATATACTATATATATATATATATATATATATATATATATATTCATTCCTTGTATTGTTAAAGAACTATAATGTAGAACTGAGGCTTGTTACATTTACTCTCCTGAGTGTAATTGCACTAAGATCATTCAGTTTCCATTTGGAGAGCCAGTGGCAATTACTGGAATACAATGTATCATGCATTTGCTCAGTGGATATAAAACGTATATACTAATTCGCAATAAAATGTAACAGCTGTCAGTGCATTTTCTGCTCTGTTACTTCAATAAATTGGAAGTCTGACTAGAAAATGGGAATATTGCATTTTTACACACTCAGTAATGTGTTTGCTTTTTGCAAATGCCTTTTTTTTCTGCAACAAAAAATTGTGGTTTTGTTATTATTGGTACTGGATAAATATTCTTATATCAGAATGAATTACACATAGAATCTGTTTTTAAAACGTGATAATATTTCTGGTATTTTATGGCATCCTGTCTTCAGTAAACAATATGCACTTAACCCACTTCTGTCATATGCAAGGTTTATTTTGTTTATATCATAGTGAAGGAGGGGAAAAGTATATTTTTCAGATGCTACAAATAACCAGTTAACAATTTATTATACAGGAGTACAATGTACGTGTGCGCGTACCTCCAGTGTAAATATATATCATACCTGGATGGAGCGGATGTAAATACCTCTTGGTTTCTCTGCCTAAGAAAGTTTGTAGACACAGTTGGGTCTGTTCGCTGAGTAACTGTAGTACTTCAGGCGCTGAAAGTCTCTGAGTTTTATTTAAAATAAAATTCCTGCACATTTGTGTGCGTCTGTTACTCGAGGTCAGACTTTTCACAGATAATTAGCCTTTTACACACTGTGAAATCAACCTGCATTTATTTGGCTAGAGTTTTTGCTTCTGTTCGTTATTTCCCAGAAGGTTAACATGTTAAAAAATCTAGCTGGAAGCTCAGGGTACCACCGCTTTGTGTTGTTAATTACTCCATTGCATAATTATTAATATCAGGAGCCGGAAGAGGAAACAAGTACACCAAATAGTCGTGAATGCTAGTGTTCTGGCAGGAAGCAATCCCTACATTAATAAAATGTGCCTGTGCCAATATCAAAGAAGATAGGGAGTGTTCCTTGTTAAGGATCATTTATTAACTGAGATCATCTTTTAGTTCGCCTTGGGGTAATGACTAATGTCAATGGCAAATTTCACAGTTGTCTAGAGAAATGAATTAAATTTGTAATAAAAAGCCCTTCGGCTTGTTGTACATGTTCATTTATTGGAGTAGTTGAACTAAGAGAACTGTAAGGCAACCAAGAAGATCAGCTTAATTTTCCTTACATATAATAGTGACCTTGTGCTCTTGGGGTGGGGGGGAATCCCTGCCTATAATAGACTGGTAAATTAAATAAGAAGTTCCCTCTTATGCAAGACAAACTAAGTAACTCTGGTTAAGTTAAACAAGCCTTGCCTTAGGGCTTCATAGCAGAAACCAACTCTCTTCTTTATGCATTTTTTCCTCATTTAAGCTTTACTAAGTAGTTAGGATATCAGGCCAGGCCATGGGAAACCTCCCCCAAATGGAACAGAGGCACCTACAAAAAGTAGATGCTAACTGATTAAATCCATGCTGTCTTCTTAACTAGTTTGGAGCTAGAATGCTTATATCTTGGAGAAAAGATGGATCAAGCAAATTGGATGAATCATTTTCGGAAGTTATATATTGCACATACTCTTGTGAATAATATACACACTTGCAATTGAATACAAAGGCAATCTGAATACAAAGATAACCTTTGGTATGTGCTAAAACCTATTAGCCACTTAAAATATGGGCATGCAAGAGAAAGAATGACAAAACTAGGAACAGTGAAAATAAAAAGCATCAGCACACTTCAGATTTTCAATAAAATTCACAATGAATGCAGTTGTAAATCCCATTGAGATCAATAGGGCCAACTCTCAAAAAAGTTATGTACATAGTACATATTTGTAGGGTACAGATAACAAGTTAAACATGTTAAAGAGTTTGTGGTGTTCTGAGACCTAACATTTTGCCTGCATAGCAAGGTAGTAGGGATGTCTATCGATGCTTTAAGGTTGTAAAATTAACTATTTTAATAACATCCCATATTCTTCTTGCATTTTTTATTACAAAATAAGTCTAAAGATAATCCTTTTAAACATACATAGAAAATATGCTTATAAAATTCAGGGGGCAAACATATTGATACCTATCTATCTATCTTAAAGTTTTATTTATATATATATATATATATCAGTAATTTTAAGATTAATATTACAGTGATTGGAAAGCTAAGATCCTAATTATCAAGCTATATATTTTGGACATTTCATGAAATGTTTAAGAGTATAATTCTACATCTTGTATTTTAAGGATACTATGTCATTCCTGCAAGTTATATCCTCTTTAAAATGCATGGATTTTTTTCCCCTTCCAGATATGCTTTTCTATAATGCTATGAAAATGCAGAGATAATTTTTATTACCTGCATAAAGTATATTTAATTAACCACTATTAGGATAGATGCACTTGTTTTACATACTGAATTAATTCCATGATTTTTATATGTTTCTATTTTTTATAAAGGCTAGATTTTTGATGTAATTCCTTATGTAGAAGAAGTAATTTTGGAAATTTAAGAAGGTTTATATTATATTGATCAATTAGCTTTCCAGGTTAGGCATGCATGTATCATTCACAGAAACAGACTGTCTAGTACCAAGGATCATAAAAATAGATAGCAAAATAAAATAAACAGGCCAATCTATAGCTTTGCTCAATTTAACTGACAGTAAATTTTCTACAAACTAGTTTATTTGAGTGAAGTTAGTAGAGAAATAATGAAGGGATTAACAGTATTTTAAGTTGTCATATTTCTAGTACACATATTTAGTTTTATGTTGAAATATATTTGCATTTGATGTATATAAGGGATTTATTTCATGCCTAATAGTTTATGGGGATTTAATATTCTGTGAGATAAAATTAATCTGAATAGCATTTATTTAAAAAAAGAAAAGGGGTTTTATTTCTCTATTGCCAGAAAACATTTTTAATCAAAATGCTGAAAAGAAGTAAGTCCACATTATTTAAAAAAACCCTAGAGAATATTTATTTGAATTAAAAAAAAATCTGACATAACAAAACAGAAGAAAACATCCAACATCAGCTGTTATTCTGAGAATGTAGGAAATAAATCCTATATAAATCAATGAACCTAATTTGCACATCACTTCAATTTTTTTAATGTGGAAGTGCTACCATGTCACAAATCTCTAAAAAGAAACTAAAACCTGATTCTCCATATTTAATTCATAAATCTTTTTTTAAATGCTTCCATGTTTAAATAACTGGAAATGCATTCTGGGTATATCCGTTCCACTTCAACTTGCCAGATTGGAGCCCTTAGATGATTTGCTTTCAAAATTCACTCCCATAAAATTCCATAATTACTAGTGCTGAGCTTATTACACTTTTTAAAAAATATTATCTCAGACTCATATCCTGTGGAATATCTAATTTTTAATGCAATTTTCACAATATTGTCTGATCTGA
The DNA here is from genome assembly GCF_035149785.1 of Candoia aspera. Lineage (NCBI taxonomy): Eukaryota > Metazoa > Chordata > Lepidosauria > Squamata > Candoiidae > Candoia > Candoia aspera. The sequence continues at coordinate 34,761,778 of NC_086157.1, read as the reverse complement.
TCTGATCTTTTTTTTAAAAAAAAATCACTCCAGCTGCATTCACAAAAAAAAAAGGGCATTCTTGCAATTTTAAAATAAACTTTTCTGTGTTAATTCAAACTTCATCTCAATAATTCCAGCAATGAGGTTGGCTTTTCATTTATGTTTTTAAAAGGAAGGAGACACACAAACAGGTCTCTTTAGTAGCTCTGTGTTCTGTGCCTGATACGTCATTCCCAAACACTTTGCTTGTGAGTCCTTTTGATACAACTGAACTTTCCATTCAAAATGTACAGAGAGAAAGAGGGAGGGAGGGAGGGAGGGAGGGAGGGAGGGAGGGAGAAACACACAAATGCATCATGATTTACAAGCATTCTCATGATTTTCTGGTGATGGAGGAGAAAGAAACTAACATTCTTTTGACCCACATGCGCTTGTGCATCTATGCACCTCTTTTCTCACCCTCAAGGTACATAATGGGCATTGTATATCTACTGAGCCATAGTTTGGTTGTGCTGATAGCCCCAATGCCACTTTAGCAAAATGTTGACTTCATGTTTTACTTCGGCAGAGGTAGCCCTGTGAGCTCGGGCATCATGGAGACAGTTTGTATTGATTTTCAAGAAGCAGCATCAATCTGCCCGTCTTTTGTGCTGGACAATAATAGGTATCACTTAAGGAATCTAAAGGTCCCAGGAAAAATATATACATTAAGTCAGTCCAAGTAGGCCTATTAGATCCCCTCTTTTTTTTTATCAGTGTGAAATTGTAATGACTGCATTGGCTGTAATAGGTTGTCCATTCCAGTGTTACTGATCTCTGAAAATAGAGCTTAGAAAACAAAATTGACCATTATTGCTGCTATGGAATGGAAGAAAGAGAGAGAGAGAGAGGAAAAGATTCTCTCCTTCCCATTCTCATTTACTTTCACATATTTGTAAATAAAATCCCATGCTCTCTGTGAAAATCCTCATTTTCCACGCATCCTCCAGTCCATGAAGAATCTGAATGTATGGAATCAAGGCAGAGCTGCCACAAAAATGGGTGGATTTGTCCCAAATTATCTTCTTTTTCTCCTCTCCTGTGCTCGTCTACAATTCCTACTTACTCAGAAAGAGGCAGTTGTGCGTGTGTGTGCTTTTTTTTTTATAGAAAATGCAGATGTGTGCAGTGCATTCTTAATAAGACCAGCAAAAAGAGTTTGCATTCCCCTTTTAGCCACTCTCTCACCTCAGCCCTTTTCAGCATGTAACCTTATTCTCTGTGGGATTACTTGGATGGAAACCAATTAGGGAACAGCTCAGACAATATAAATGCATACAGATTAGTACAGATTGAACAGTACCATTGCCAACTAATCATACAGTATATAAAGCCCTAAACAATATAGATATTAGGGAGTGATGGGGAACTGGATTTATATTGTCAGAACATTGAGCACAAAAATACAAGCTGTAGAAACTGTTTATTTAAGTAATAAATAAAGTATAGGTCTGTTTTCCTTGTTTGCTCTGTGCAATGTTCTAAGTAACCAACAACATTGCATTCCATGTTGCTTAGTATTTCTGCATGTCTGCCTGAGCAATTTTCCTGCCTTCTTAGAAACATCACTTTTGTTCTTCTTTGAACAGCTGATTTCTTGATTCAGACATTTTGTTTCTGGCATGGGAACCTGATGTGTGTGCACATGTAAGTGTGAGTGTGTGTGTGTGTGTGTTGTATTTGGTTGCACTCCCTGTCTGTCATTGCAAGAGTGTTACCAGATGTATTCTATCATGTGTAAATTGAATCCAACTGCTGATGTGAGTTTTCCTCATCACAGCCCAGAAACAAGTTGCAACGGTCATGTGCATTGTTATGAGGCAAAGAAAGAACCAAACCCACCACAGCTCATGTGGTTCTCCAAAGTGCTTAGGAGTCTGATACGAATAGCATGAGCAGTATCATTTTTCATCACTCCTCTTTGTGATTGACAGTAATGATACTTCTTTGTAGCAGATCTCTCAAGTTCTCTTGATGCAAATGCAAAAATGATAATGAACAAATATCTCACTTGCCTATATTTTTATATGCAAGCAAGTGTTTACCACCAGGAGTACCAACATAGCTCCTATACAGTGCCATATCATATTAGTAGTGCTGTAGATGTTCCACCATACTGTATTACACCATAACATAGAATACCTCTTGAACAATATCTATCAAACCTCTGGCTTGTTGTCTATCTGGATTCTGTGTCCAAGATGGAGAGTCTGACATCCTTGGAGCCACCACAACAGTGTTCTGCCTAACTAAGATGAAAATACTTAAATCATACTAGAAAACTCTCATTTTATCTTCTTGCCACACTGCAATTCCTTGCCTGTCCAGCATCAATCCACCTGAAATGTATTAGAATTGGTGTTAGAAAGAGCCACATGAGTACCAGCTGGGTGGCCTAGGACTTCACATCTTAGCTCAGTGATGTGGAAATGTGTGATATTAGAAGGCCAGCCTTGAGTCTGAAGATGCTCCCAGCTTAAAGCTAAGGAATTTTAGAAAGAGAAAGGGATAGCGTTGAAATTATTTGTAGTCTTTTCCACTGTGATAAAGCGTGCTGGATTTCTACTTTCATGATAGCATTTATTTCTATTGTTATCTTTTATATGTATATTACCAAAGTCTAGGCAAATCTATGATGATACATTTGCTCCTTTAGGTAATGCGCAAGGGCCCATCTTAATGTGGCAGATTTATGAAAAGAACGAACATTTAATTAGTGTTAAATTAATTTAAATTGAATTGGGACTTGGGGGTAAGTTGGTTATAGGTATTTATTGCATTTTATGCCTACTTTTTACTCATATTTATAATTGTAGGTCTATATGTTTCTGTGTAGTGTTTTCTGGCCTAAAGGCCATAATAAAGATTTGTTGTTATTTTCCTGCCAAATATAAAGGAAGATTTCAAGTATATGAAGTATAGGTGTGGGGCAAAATATCCCCAGTCTTCATACTCTGTGTGGTCAACAGCTGGGACATCTTAAGCAGACTGATAGTCATCCTTTAAGAAGCTTCTGGCCGCTTCAGAAACAGCTTGAACTTACAAAGATTGCTAGTGAGATATCATGGGTAGACTAACAGAACATATGCTACTCTATAGCTTTGACCTGTTAATTCAGTTAGCAGGGATAGCATGATTCTCTTCCCATCTTTGATTTGTGTTCACATGTTTATTTTTAATGCAAGAAATTCTTTGCTCAGTGTCTATCACCTTCTTTTCATAAAGGCTCAAAGACCTAGAGCATCTCTGGCAAAACTGCCAGCTACCTTCACATGGAAACTACCACATGAGAAAAGTGCTAAGCATGAGAGTTAGCACATGGGGATATGCATGGAATGGAAATTTTGTGGGAATATGCACATGGAATATTTCCTGTAGCATTTAATTTTATGGGAGTGAAAGCCAGAAGTTGTGTATTGACTAACAACATGACATCTCTTCATATTTGATAGTATCTTCACTTCTCCTTTGACTCTGGCATGCATAATGCCTCATATTAATAACAGAATGTATCTGATCATGAATAGTGCTAGAATGAAAACATTCCTCTTATTTTCCTTAGCCTACATTACATTTGCTTCTGAATAATATTTTGGGCTGGTTTGGGGAGGCTCTGGTTAAGCTGCCAGAGGGCTTCAGTTTAATATTTATGATGTTCTTAACTGTTTAATTGGATCTTAACTTGAATTTTAATGGGATGCAGTAATTGTTTTTAATCTACTGTTACCCACAGCGAGCCTTCCACATGGGGTGGGCTATAAATTTTAAAGGAATACTATTGTTCTTCTACAGCATTTTAAAGCAAACAAGCAAACAAATAAAAATATGTCAAAAATCTTTAAAAGCCAAAAGGTAAAAATAGAGTTCATAGCTATTCATGTTTCATCTTTTGGAATTCTTAAAATAAAATCATATTTTAAGCACTGGAGTACCAAATGTCCCTTGATGATTTCATAAAAAAGAATGAACATGATAGAATTATTCTTAAAGGCTGTTGAAAAGTAATATTTTATTGCTGTCCCTAGCTTCAATTAAAATGATTTTAAAATGGGTGAATATATACAATTTAGCTGTGCATTTCTTTAAATGTAAACTCCCAAGTCTGCATTCAGTGTTTCTTTCTGAATTATAGTTTAAAATTGTTTACTATAGCGTTCAAGATAAAGCTAATTACAGACTGGCTCTGAACTCTGGACTTTAATGAGCATGCTTCAAAAACATAAAAGGGATAAGTAACTTGTATTACTGAAGTTATATCAAGAGTTTTACTTTAATTCATAACCTGTTATGCATATGTAGTAATATCTACAGCCAAACTTATGGATAGGGACAAATTAGTTCAGGTCATATTTGAACTCCAAGTTACCTTATTTTGCACATATGAATCAAATGTGTGCAATTCAAATAAGTTATAAAATTAATACATTAATATATTTTGTAATGCAGTTTTCTAGTTTCAAAAGCACACATAGAAATATATGTGTTTTGCTTAACTGTATAAATTGCATACAATAATAATATTATACAAAGAAACTGACTCAAAAATACATATAAACTTCATATCAAGTTTTTTTTACTATTACTATCCCCACATTCTTTTCAATACTAGTGCTATTTTTATTAAGTGACTAGATCAGTTCATATTAATTTTAAATACTGAAATTGTAATATTTCCTGAAACATGAAAAATGCTTGATTTTTTCTACATACAAACACAATTCACTTTAAGCCTTCAGATATTTTCTCCAAAGCATCAGGTTGCTGATTTCCAAAAAGTATTCCTGAATTGTGAATGAGCCATCAGTCATAAAATGAATTATGAAATGATTGACTCATGTCAATAAAGTTGAAAAATAAATTATGAAAATCATAGAGTAAAATTGCTGAAGTTTCTGTTTTCCCAGTATTACTGATTAATATACACTTGTTTTAATTTCTGTTACTGGGATGGGAGAAACAAAACTTTTTTGTTTTGTTTTGTTTTGTTTCAAAAGGAATTGGAAAAATGAAACATCTACATAGTCATCTATAGATATCAATACTAAATTTGCAAACTTATAGCCATTTACCTCGAAGAAAACCCCATGGAACTTTGTGCACCATTTTTAACATGGGTGTATGTGTATACACACACATACACAAACACATTACATTACATTGGTGTAAAATTATTTAATAAGAAGTCAGTGTTAGAAAGAAACTTAGTGGTGCACACCTCTCTTCAGAACCACAGATGATAATCAAACCCAACAACCAGAGAAGCCATGCTTTGCCTTTTATGCTTATTTTTGTTGCTGTTTTAGAGAATCTGGACATACTGTAGCTACACATACTGTGCACCTTGGAACAAAGAGGGGGACTGTTTGACATCATCCTGCAAAACTAGCCACAGAGGCAATTCGTAGCCTAATGGTAGAATCTTTATGGAAGGGGATATTCTTTCACTTGGGGTAAAATTAGTTTGCAATGCCTAAAATTTACCTGTAGATATCTTCTTTACTTTCTGTATATTTTTATTATACAGAATTGGGGGAAAGGGAGAGATATAATCGAGCGTACACATAAGCAAACCCTTTATAGATTTTGCTGTATTCTTATTAGCTTTGTCATAAGAAGTAGCTTCTGAATTTAATATTGATTCATACGTTAGACAATCTATGTTGAGAAAAAGCAATGAGTTTTTAAGGATACTAATTAATTTGAGATGTATTAATAATTATAGGGCAAGAAGTTTGTAAGCAAATATATTCAAAGTCATGATGTTTTCCAAGCCCTAACTCTAATTATGAATGATAATGCCTTCATTCACTCATAGCTAGGTAAAGCAGGACTAACTCTCAACATGCAGTAATTCTCCACTTTTTCTTAAATGCTTTGTCCATGGCCCTAGTTCCATGGCATGCATGCATCAAGTCCCATAGTTTTGATTTTTTTTAAAAGAAAAAACATTAAAATTATGCTATTTCATTCACTAGAAAATAGTAGACCATGTCTATCAGCACTGAATACAACTGAATACAATTGAATACAAAATTAAGATATATTGCAGGAGTTAATATGTGGTTGTGGTTTTTTTGTTGTTGTTCTGGTTGTTGAATAACAATTTTTGTACTCTTTCTCTCCAAAAAATAAAATTATTCTTCAAACTGGTATTTTAATATATCAATCAAATCAACAAATTCTAAGCTTATATAACCATGAAAATAAAATAATATTGGGATATCTCGGCTTATTGGGATGTTTCAAAATTCTTGTTAGAGTTTCCAATCAATATTGATTGCATGAATTCAGATATGTGGACTTGTTTGGTAAAATTTCTAAAGAGCCACATATCTTCTAGCAATGAAATTAATAATACTGACCACAAAGTTGTTTAATTGAATCATCCTGCTGTTAACTCAAAAACATGCCCTGAACCTACACGGTTATTTTCTAAAAGTCAGGAAAAAGGATTGGGGTGGTATGGGGGGAAAAAAAAAAACAAGTTCAAGCAAATTAAATATTGTATTAAATAATGTCCAGTGAAATACAGCTCAGAAGAAAAAGAGTGATCTTATAGCACATCTAATAGAACTTCTCATTGTATATTGTTCTACTGAGGCTGAAATATTATGCTAGAACCCACCAAAAAAATGAACTTTTTGAGTCATTGCCATTAAATGTAAAGATAAAGGTTCCATTCCAGATCAGTAGATAGACATCTAACACCTTTAAAAAATACTAATTTACTTCTGATTCTTCAAACATGCTTTTCTCATATGATTACTTTTTAGTTTACATCTAGAAAATCCCTCATCCAAACTATATTTTATTTCTATTTTACCTTATTCTTGATATCATGCTATTTTATAGCATTTAATGCTAACTTCAATATCAGTTTCAATCTTAGTCAGTCAGGATGTGTATATAAAATCATCTTCCAGAAAGTATCTGTTACTCAAGGAAGATCAAACAGAGTGCTGGAGATGCATAAAACTGCAGTAGTGTGGAAATGTCTGACTTTGAATAAACCTCAAAGCCCAACCCACCTGACTGGTTAGAAAACTATGGTTAGGAAATGACGGTTTGATCAATCTAGGAACTATTTCTTCAGTATCAGAAAGGGAAGTAGAGCTGCCATTCAATTCCAAACCATAATTTGGAAGGTCGTCTTAACGTACCCTTTAATGGCTAAAATGTTCTTTGGTACACATAGTATAATTGTTTGGAAAACAAAGCAATACATGGACTTCTAAAAAGACTCTATCTGAGTGTTGTACACATTCAAATATCTGAAACAGATTTTTTTTGGGGGGGGGGCGAGGACCCAAATGACAGATTTATGGAAGTTAATCCATTGTTCTCCTCATTCCCAGTATGCGAATGTAGAAAGTCAATAAATATCTCCTTTTTGGCAAATAGGAACCTCTGTTTCATTTCATCCATTTAGCCAAATACAGTTTACTCTATTTAGTACTACTAATTTAGGGCAGAAATGTCCTGTGGGTGCAAACAAAACCCCACATTTCCTAGTAAGGAAGATTGTGGTAGGGGAGTTATACCATCTAGGTATAGCTTCTACGCCAGAATAAATAAAAAAGCTTCTATATTTTGTTTGTGCTTTTATCAAACTTGCATTGTATCCTTGAGGTATTGGGAAGAAAACAGAGAGGTGTGATACCCTGGAAATGCACTTTTAAATTTTTTTCTTTCATTATTTTTGAATTGTAAATAAAGTTATTGTTTGCTTATGCACCCACTTTGGGACTTCAGGGACAAAACTTGCATGTGGGAGACTTTTCAGAGATTTTGTATTCAATTATTTCACTTCCTCCAGCATTTCCCTTGGTGAGAATTTTGATTTAGTTAAGGATCAATTATACATCTTCCTTTCTGCATTTAGATTGCAAGAGACAGAGAATGGTATTTTTTTTTCTTTGCTTCTATCCTGATACCATCCAGAATAACCACATCATATGTGGATGGAGTTGTCATTTTTCTTTTCCTTTTTTTTTTTAAAAAAGGGAGAATTTGTAAAAATGTGACACATAGGTCAAAATCAATATGTATCCAAAGCCTTTGTGGCAACAAAAGAGGGAAAGAAATGCTTTGAGACAAAAAAAAATTAAAACAAACACTGCAATTAGGTTTTATTTAGTCTTTTTAAAAAGAAAGACAATGATTTTCATTTCATATGGAAATGTAGATTTCTTCAGAGTAATTTCACGTTCTTTTTGGTTTAAAGGAACTTTTTTCCTTTGATTACTGAGATAGGCAGTTCTCTCTGTTTAACACGTAATACAAAATCAACGTACTTCCCCTCCTTTTCTCTGCAAACAGTCAGCAGAAATTGTCTTCCCAAATGCCCAGAGCACAGTAGCAGCAATCTCAACTTAAGTTGAGAGTTGTTTTGTGCCACCTTCTCCTTGTCACTTTCCGCTGTCATTTGTTAAGATATCAGCTCTAAATTATTAAACCATTTTAGGAATATAAATAATTCACTAGTCAACAAATAAAAGTGACAGCTAATTAATCAGTATCTGAACATGTGCTAAGGTGTCATGCTTTAGTCCGTGTCGGGGTATGAATCCTGCTGAGGTCCACATGCCTGCCACCTCTTGATTCTTTCTTTTCACTGCATAAAAGCCTTGTTACACTTCCTGGGGGCTTCCTGATTAGCTGGAGGCCTTGAGCTTCCTTTCGCCAGCTTTCTTTATTTGCCGTGATCGTAACATGTAGGCCAGGACTAGGGATGAAGGAGGAGCTGAGGGAAAACCATAATTGACAGCTGGAATGGGTATAATCTTTGACATGGTTGTCAGGACCTTTGGCAGGGAGAGGGCGGTCTTCAACAGCAACAGAGAAAAAGGCAAACGATTGGCAAGCATCCTTGGTTCAGCCCCAAAGGGTTGACGTACTGGGCTGACTTGGAGCTGAGAGTGCAATGACTTTGGGACACCTGGAAGTCAAAGGGTGACATTATTCCCTTAAGTCAGGGTGGGCAACATTTTTTTGTTTGTTTGTTTTTTTAAATCTGTGGCTGCTTTTTTTCAGGAGTAGTCAGTTAAAGGCTGAACTATGTTGGTTAGAACTGAAATAAGTTGTGAGTGGGGTTGCAGCTAAAAACAGTTAACACCCCAGTTTGCCCTCTGACAACATCTTCACCCCCCCACCCCCATTTATTTTATTCTCCTTCAAAAGGCAAACCGTTGAGAGTGGACAGATAGCTTTATCAGAGGTCTCTTATCCAGGACTTTTGAAATAAAGCTAACACACATAAATACATTTGGTCACCATCCTGATTGCTTTGCTGGTTTGCTTGCTTGCTTGCTTGCTTATTTATTTATTTATCTTGATGAAAAATCAAGTGATTGGTTAATTAATTAATTATCCCCACCACCCACCCAACAACAGCACAAAATGGAAAATGGAAGTGAGAGCCCAAGTATCAGTGGCTGGATTATGTTATTACCGGTTGGTTATTCTAACACCTTCCAGTACGGTTTAAGATTCTCCTCTGGATGTTTCAATGCAGAGAGGTTGCTGTTTCCAAAGAGCCAGCAAAATTCCATGATTAAGCCTAATGCTGGATGTAGTCTTCCCACTGTCAATTAGTGGGTCTTATACCCATTACATCACCATAGCCTCTAAAGTTCCTACCCCTACTATTGTATATTGGGGGAGCTAAACTAATAAATAATTAATGTGACTGGCAAAGCAATCATTAATAAATAATTGTCTATTCTGGACAGTTCTGACATTCATGTCTTCAATACACTTTATGGGATTCCAGACTATTACTAGAAGTGCAGAAGGAGCTGTATTGTTTATTCCCCTCTTCCTGGGCTGTTTTTGTTTAGTTTTATTTTAAAGAATTCTTCTCCATTCCAATAGAATAGAAGGAGCCTGTGTCAGCATGTAAGATTAATTAATATTTGCATGATTAATAGCAATTTGGAGAACAGACGTCAAGCCAAAAGGGCTTTAGATCTGAAGAGTCTATAATACTGGCCTTCATCTTAGGCTTGGGGATGTTTGTAGCCCAGAAAGGCACAAATACAGTCCATACATTGTTCCAGATGTTGCTGTCCACTAGCCACAAATTCACATACCATTTTTTCCTGTCTCATTCTGTTGCCTTCTCTCTATCTATATGATATGAGAGTCTTTAATTCTATGTATGGGAAAGGATACACATCCTGGTTTGCTTGTTTGTTTAGCTCAATAATTTTATTTATTTATTTATCAAATTTTTATCACTGCCCATCTCCCCCCACAAGGAGGGACTCTGGGAGGTTTACAACAAAAGAAAATTTAAAATTCAATGTCCATATAAATACAATGAAAATATAAATATAAATAGACAATAAAATATAATATGTAATTCCAAATTATTTTAAATTTGGAATCAACTATGATGTTTGAAGAATGGGATTATGCAGGAGTGCATGTCTGTGTATATAAAAAGGAACTGTAAAATTTTAAGATGGTAATATTAATATTTCATTAATAGGATTTAATTCTTCCTACCCCACTCACTTTTCAAATCTTTCTTTTTCTTTTTTTAATTTATATGCCCCTTTTGGCAGTTTAGCCTTCAGTGAGCCATTTACAGTCTGGTGTAGGCTTCAGCCTAAGAAAGATATTTATCCCTGATGTAGAATTGTGTCTAGTAGTTTTTGTGGTCCACCCTTGCTATGTTCTTTTGACTATTCTAATGTCAGAGTTTTAGTATCTGAAAGAAACTAGATGTTTCTGGGATCATGAGTAGAAAGGATATTCAAAGATTACTGATCTTTCTGGGTCTTAGAAAGAGGGGAAACTAATTAATCTGAATTACTGATCATGATCAGTGGTGAGTAATTTATCAGTGATTTATTCTAATTCTGATAGTGAGCTAAAGGAGGAAAAAAATGCAATAGCCTTTTCATCTATTGAGCTTTTATTTTATTTTGATCTATTGAGCTTTTATTTTATTTCATTCTGCCCTAAGAAATATATTTATATTCGTATTAATGGTCAAGAAAACAATGCTGCCACTCTTTGTAAACTGTTCACAGGTTCGTAACAATGGAAATGAAACCAGATAGATTTGTGGAATCTTCATGGTTCCACTTTCTCTCTTCGTTCTTATCTATTTTCATTTGGACAACCAAAAATATATATTTATTTATATTTTGAATTTTGTTACTGCCCATCTCACCCAAAGAGTGACTCTAGATGAGAACTTCAAGGAAATCTTCAAGCGAAGAGTCCTGGATGTCACTGCCCAAACTGACATAGAGTTGCTTACAAACACTAATTCTCTAAAATGGCTGGCCAAGAACAAAAGGGCATTGAAAATAGGAAAAAAATCTTAACTCTGCAGCCCCCAAAAAGGACAAAGAATGGCCTCTACCAGGGCAAGATTCAAACTCCTGGACTCTGTGCTACAATATGAGAGATTCCATAAAATACCATATCAGGAAAGTGCGTATATGGTGCACCAGAAATAGAAGACATTCTGTTTGATTGTTAATTTATATGCCTCAGGAAGGACCTGGTATCTAGATCCATTATTAGTTAGAACAGTTCACGGGGGCCCTAATATTAGATTATCTTATCTCCTTCAGGGGATAAATGTAAATATAGTTAGCTGCATTTTCCCCTATGTTCAGAAAAGTTTCAAGTTTTGTTCCAGCATAACAAAAACCATTTTGAAACAAAACATGATAAGTGATGCTAGATATGAGAGTTGTATAATTGTGGTAGTTGGAAATCTCATGAATGAATGAATGAATGAATGAATTAATTAATTAATTAATTAATTAAGTTGCACAATTCTGACTTATCTGAAAGAAATCAGTGGAGTGATTGCTTGATTGCTACTGGCCAACAGACTTGGAAAGTTGGATGAAAGGATGATTTTTAAATCACTTAAAAAAACAACAACACCCCATGGATCCATGCTCTTATCTACTGAGTTAGTTTATTTCATCAGTAGTTTAAATTAGAATCCTTTACCTCTTTTATCTATTTACTTCCATCAGGGTAAAGCCAAAATTGCTACCCAGCATGCAGTTCAGAAGAGTATAAAGAAAATATACTGTAAAGGTTAGGACCAGTTTGGACGTATGGATGTAATGTGTGGATATAACAGTCAGGAGACAAAAAAGAATTTAAAAAAGGGCCCTGAAAAAAGCTTCTGTCAATAACACCATTGGACAACATATCTGCCACTAGGTGGCAGCAAAGGGCTAGGATCTCTTTCTCTCTTTTTGCTGCCATCTACCAGTCATCTGGATTTCTGCAATTGAGATGCCGCAGCTGGATAAGTATAGAAGAGATGGAGTTTCAGAAATTACTTTATCAATCCTGGTGTCAAATCATAACATACATACAGCTATGATAATGTAAAAGGGTAGGACTTTTAATTGGCCATCCCAGTAAGATAGGGTCGGGGAAGTAAAACACTAGGTTTAATTTATGGTTTGGGAGAAGAAAATTTGATAAGAAGAATGGAATGTAGTAGATAAGAGGTAGAGGTAGAAAGTGACTGGTGGACTGATTCTGGGTGTATTTGGGATGAAGGTTAATGTATGTGAAAGTAGGTAGGCTAAGTGGTGTTGGGTGAGTAATAATGGATGTTTGTTGATTATGTAATTAAACAGGATGCCCTTGGACAGCTATATGCCTCTGAATGGCTCAGTCATGGGGAGGGACAAGAGATGCAAGCAGATTTCAGTTATGACAGAGGGAGAAGAAATGGCAGGATACATGAAGTAAGCCATTACAGGGAAAGAGAGACTGAAAACCTGTGGCAAGTCTCTTCTTCTGGCTTCATTTCTTTATTTCCCAGGTCCAGGAGGTCAGATTGCTAGTGACCTCAATCTCAAGATGCTGCTGGTAAACACCAGGTCCATCTGTAACAAGATTATGTTCATCAATAATGTAGAACTTCATGTAGATTACAATAACCTTGTTGGGCAAAGGTATTTTGCCCTCTCAGAGAGTTGTTGTCCTGTTTTTCCTGCATCAGGCACAACACTGAGGAAGGAGGGGGAAGCGGCAATGATGTGCACAGACGACGTAGCTGTGACTGGGGGCCTGCTCTGGAACTAGTGAGGTGTGAATGTCTATGTGTAAGGTAAGGAAAGATTGGGGCTTCTGCTTATGTATCGTCTACCCTACTGCCATGGTAGGAGCCCTTTCTGGACTATTGAACAAGTTGCCAGGCTATTAGAATTCCACAGATTATTGCCCTGAGGCATTTCAATTCCATACCCTGGGAGCTGGATCAAGCAAGGTCTAGGATTTCATGGCCTCCATGGCAACCATGAGTTAGTAAACTTAGGCTGACTCAGCTATACGTTATAATTCATCTTTTCTTTGGAGCAGTTGCAATGTGATCTAGGATGGAGGATGTTTCTCTGCATCCTTTGCCTTGGTCAGATCACCTCTTGGCCTAGATAATATTTGTCCTCACCTGGGATTTCTGCAAGTAGATTGATAAGGATGGTCTGATGGTCCAGGTGTTTGATGGATCCAGATGGATTTCAGATAGATTCCAGAAGGTAAATGAGGACTTCCTTACATTGTAACAGGCAGTTCTGTTGGGAGTCCATTGGGGGCCCAGTCAAGTGGTGGAACTAGGAGATTACCAGGGCAGTCAATGAGATTGCCTCTTACTGGCCTCTATCTGCCAGGAGATCCTGAGGTGACCCTTGATTTATCTAGAAGCTGTGGGAAATGGAGCAGCAGAGGCCACCTTTTAGTGTTGCTGGAGAAAAATTAAAAGTGAACTTGATTAAGCAAGAGTTAGAGTTCATGTTTTTAGCCACTACTGTGGTGAGAAGGGCCGTGAAGCATTATTGCTTCTCTCGCACATTATGTCAGTTGATTATCATCTGGTGGCCCTGGTTTAAGGTCACTAAAACCCATCCTGGGGATTTGTGAGCCAGAGGAGCTACCACCTGGCTGTTGTGATGATTTTACACAATACATTGCTGATAAAATTGCTCAAAACCTTGATTCCTCATGGATGTCTTTTAGAGTAGGTGTGACAATCTGCTGTTACACCTGTTATGCATGCTTAGCTTATAATAAACTCTATTCAACTCAAGAGGATGTACTTCTCAATAGATCTATACAGAAGTGCACTATAACACTGGTTTTCAACCTTTGCAACTTTAAGATATGTGGATTTCAACTCCCCGAATTCCCCAGCCAGCACTGCACTATAAGATGTAGAATGTCTCTGTCAAGTCCAAAGAAAGGAAATGAAAGAATTCATGACTTTTACATTCACATTTTCCAAATGTTGAATGCTTAAATTTGCTCTAAAAATGGATAAATTTTAGTGTTCTTTTAAAAAAGAAAACAATTAAGCTGAACAAGTTCATTAACTGACAGTCCTAAAAGCTATAGCTTTTCCCAGCATAGAGAAAACCTCAAAGCTTTTTTTTTTTGGGGGGGGGGGGGAGAGGGGAGATTGAAAAAAAAAAGGCAGCTACCATAATTCAGCACAATGAACCTGGATGAAGACACAGGACTACAGTTTCTGGTTAGTTTGCAGTCCTAAGCTGTTAAAGCCATCAATATAGTCAGACAAATCTGTTCTCTCTCATTCCATTTTCTTTCTCCCTGCCCCATATTTTTGTAAAGAATTGAGTGGATTTTGGTTATATCATGAAGTGAGTAAACTTCTTCTCCATTCCTAGATTTTATCTGAGTCTATCTTGTTGATCAGAAGTAAGAAAATAGTAATGATGACTTATTTCTGAACAAATTATTTGAGGTCTTATTTAAATCCCTGAACTAGATATTTAACTAAAAATCCCATGTCTACCACTAAAGAAAATGAATCATTGCAGAAAAAATCAGAAAACAGCTATTTTGAACTGCTACTAAATATGCATATGCTTTTGTATGTTTATGTGTATTTAAATGTGTGGGTATGTGTTTGTGTATTTCTGTGTGTGGCTCCATAGATTTGATGAATGCAAGTTACTTCCTCATGAAGATCATAAAATTTATCGTTGGTTATTTTCTTGTCCATTCATTCATTCTGGGTGAATATAATAATGGTACAAAGGTGCACTTCCTGGTTCACTGCATCTTTAGAACTTAAGCGTACTTTGGTTATAAGATTGGTTGCAAAAGTCTGGTTGGTCGAAGGTTTCATTATTGTCTTTTCCCAGAGTTTATAGCAGTACTTACTCATGCGTCAGCTTATGCTGACATCTGCAAAAGAAGAATTTCATACAGGATTTTCTCTTTCTTTCTCTCTCTCTCTCTCTCTGCAAGCTGACACTGTCTTTTTCCCTCAGACCTACAATATATGCGTTCATTGTTCCCATACCAACTTATGAATATGTTGATGCCTCTCTCTCTTTTTTTAAAAAAAAAACATCTGAGTTCTGTTCATCACAGATGTTTAGAAACACAGCTGTCCATCTACAGTGGTTCTGCATGAAAGACCATGGTTGTTGAGTACAAAAGAGGGGATTCAGGCAAATATGCACTATAAATAGATGGCATTGTCTGCCTTCTCATTTTCCACTAGAGTCCTAAATTTTGGCATCCGACAATGCACTACAGTGTCAAAGCAGTTTGTACCTCTCCCTTGCTCAGCTTCGTAAAAATTGAAATAGGCACCAAAACCAATGTTGTTGCTATTGTTTCATGACCAATTAATCAAAAACATGTGTTCTCTTGAAACCAAAGAAGATGGTCATTCTTCAAGATCTTTAAATAGAAAGGACACCCTGTACAGAGAAATTAGAAGAAAAGCATCCAGAACACAGTAGTTTTATTGGCAAAGTTCAGTAATGTCCTTGATGTAAAAATCAGTTTGTCCCTATATTTTAAAACCATGCTTACACAAGTACTCATAGGCAGATTTTGCATCTCACTGTTAAAAAAAACATACTTTGAATCATGATGTCCTACAATGATTACAGCACAATTTTTAACATAGAGGTTTGTTCAACTACAAAAGTTTTTGGCATTATTTCCTGAGCAGAAAGAAAGGTATCAGTGATTGGAAAAAAAATATCATTATTTAATTAGCATTCCAAGCATTTAAATTTTACTAACTCGCCATTCTTTGAATCTTGTTGCTTTGAGAAAGAACCATCTGCCATGAATCACAGAGTGATTCTGGCATAACATTCTTATATGGGGATTTCAAAAACACATTCCACCTGGCAACATTACATCCATCATTTAAATATCAGAAGAACCCCAAAGGTTTAGACTGCTTTCCATGGGGACCAAGCAGATATTTTTTTAGGAATTCCATGTTTCTAGGATTAGGTCAACACTCTTGTTTTGTGATTCTCCCAGCCATTGAATTTGGAAGCTCAAATGTAAGTTCCATCCATGTACAACCATGACAAAAATCACTGACTGACCTATTCTCCATTAATTTGTCTAATTCCCCTTAGTTGTTACCACAATTCCCAGAATTCCTAGTCACCAAATCCTTCGACTGCTCTGGTAGTAGATTCTGAGTTGAAGTCCCACACATGTGGAGTATGCCAGGTTTAGGGCATGCTGCTCTATTTTAATAAAATCATAACTGTTAGTTCAAGATTTTTTTTTCTTTTTTTGCTGTGGATTTATCTGCAATCAAATTCATTGGCGGTTTCCATGCTTATGAGAACGTTATAAATTTTATCTCTCCTCATTGTAAGGATAAGGACATCTCTTAATTTTGTTCTGAAAACATGACATCAAGCCATAGTCAATTGTTAATGACAACACAGACAGACCTCCTTCTGTCTCAAATTTGGCCTTCCAGGTCTCCCAACAGTGCACACATTGCCACTGTAATTGAGTCCATCCACCTTGCTGCTGGTTGTCCTCTTCTCTTTCCTTCCACTTTTCCTAGCATTAAAGATTTTCTAGAAAACTACATCTTCACATAATATGTCCAAACTATGATAATCTGAGCTTGTTCATTTCTGCATTGAGTGAGAACTCTGTACTGATTTGTTCTATCATCCATTTTCTTGGCTGTGTGTGGTTTGAGCCTGCTTCTGACTCTGAAAATGAAACTTATTCGGAGTCAGAAGGGGAAAACGAAACCTATCAGCAAGGTTTTGAAGAATCTAAACCAGGAAGTGACTCAGCAGAGTGGGAAACCTCAGGAGATGATTGGACAAAATCTGGAGGGAGGTTTGAAGCCTCCAATCAGTGCTCAAGAGAGTTGAGCAGAGAAGCACGCGAAAGAAAAAGAAGCCCGATTGGCTGGTAAGGGGAAATGGCATGAAAAGGAGCAAATAAAAAGGCAGGTGTGCCAAGAGCAAGCTGCCAGAGACAACCGCTCCTTTGAGCTTACAGCACCTGTGGAAAAATCCTTACCAGCATCAGAAGCCCTGCCTGTAGCCAGCGTGGAACCAGTGCCAGAGCCTTCTGCCTTCGTGGAACAGCCTTCTGCTCGGGTCACTCCAGTACAGCCTCTCTTCACCATTCCTGTTAAGCACAGTCTCGCATCCAACTCCAAGCCTCATTGCTTCACTTCAACATGAGCCGGGTGTGCCTCAAGATCTCAGCCCTGCCTGAATGTTCCAGTCCAGCCTTGCCTCCAGCTCTCAGCCTTGCCTGAACGCTCCAGTCAAGTCCAGCCTTGCCTCCAGATCCCAGTCTTGTCTAAGTTCTCCAGCCAGGTCTAGCCTTGTCTCCAGCTTCAAGCCTTGCCCAGACACTCCAGTCCAGTCCAGCCTGATCTCCAGATCCAAGTCTTGCCTAGACACTCCAGCCAAGTTCAGTCTTGTCTCCAGAACCAAGCCCTGCCCAGATACTCCAGCCCAGCCTTGTCTAGCCTCTGTGTGCCAGCCTGATCCAGCCTGCGTGCCAGGACACCAACCTGAGTGTTCAGCGTCTTCTTTGCCATGCACCCTAGCTCCTTCCAGCCTTGCAACTTCAATCAGAGAATTGGCCAAGTTCTGCCTTGCTGCCTTGCCACAGCCTGACTCTGCAGTGTTGCCTGGATGTCCTTTGCCACCTGGGTGGGCTTGATTGAATTACATGCTCTAATCTATTGCAAGAACTTGCTATTGTAAATAGTTTATGCAATAAAGAATTTTATTAGTAACTCTGCCTGGCCGTCTCATAGTCTGAACAGGACAGGCTGTTCACTATATTTTCAGGAATCTTGTCCAACCTTGAAATTCAAAGGCGATCAATACTCTTTCTATCCTGCTCCTTCGAAGTCCAACTTTTTTTTCCATAAAATATTACAAGGAAAAACATTGCCTATTTGATCCTGACCTTTGTAGTTATAGACATGTCAGAGTTCTGAATATCTTTTCAAGACTTTCATTGCTACCCTGCCAAGTACTAGTCTGTGATGTATTTCTTGACTGCTTGTTCCTTTATTGTTGATAGCTGATCCTAAAAGGCAGGAGCTATCTACTACTTCCATACCTTCGTTGTCATTTCTAAGGCTACTGTACCTGTTGTCATTATCTTGGTCTTCTTTATATTTAATGTAGTCCCATTTTTCATCATTGTGCTCCTTGACTTTCATTACTAGAGATTACAGATCTTTTGCATTTTCAGCTATCAGGACAATATCATCAGCATAGTGCATGTTATTGATGTTTCTTCCTCCAATTTTAAAACCACACTCATCATCTGCATATCCAGCTCCTTCAGTATATATTCATCATATAGGTTGAAATAAGGAGAGAGTATAAGGCCTTATCTCACTCATTTGCTGACCTGGAGCTAGTCCATTTTGCCATATTTCACCTGGATTGTGGTTTCTTGTCCTATGCATAGGTTTTTCATGAGGACAATCAGATGTTCTGGGATTCTCATTTTCTAAGGATACTCCACAGCTTGACATGGTTATAGAATCACAGAGTTGGAAGGGACCTAAGAATCCAACCCTCTGCACATGAAGGATTCACTACACCATCCCCAACAGGTGACTATCCAACATCTGTTTGAAAACCTCCAGTGAAGGTGAAGAAACCATTCCATGCAGTAACCTATTCCACTGATTGACAGCTCTTATTGCCAAGAAGTTTTTCATGTCTAAACTGTATCTACATTCTTGAAGTTTCATCCCATTAGTTCTAGTCTTACCCTCTGGAGCAAGTAAGTCTGAACCCTCTACAACATGACAGCACTTCAGATATTTTAAGACAGCTATCATGTCCTCTTTCACTCTGCTCTTTTGCAAGCTAAACATGGCTAGGTCTTTTAACCATTCCTTGTAGGAGCTGGTTTCCAATCCTTTCACCATCTTGGTAGCCCTAGTTTGGACTTGCTCCAGTTTATCAATGTCTTTTCTAAACTGGGGTGTGCAGAACTGAACACAATACTCCAAGTGAGGCCTGAACAGGCAGAGTAGAGTGGGATAACTATTTTCCATGAACTGGAGTTTTTGCTCCTCTTGATGCTCCTCAAGATTTTGTTTGCCTTCTTTGCAGCTGCATTATACCATTGGGACATTTTGAGCTTGTGATCCACTAGTACACCCAAGTCCTTTTCACATGTGCTGTTCTTGAGCCAATTTCCTCCATCCTGTACAGGTTTCTTTTGCTTTTCTTACCTAGATGCATGACTTTGCCTTTATCCCTGCTAAATGTTATTCTATTTGTTTCCATCCACCATTCTAGCATAAGTCTTTTCGATTTTTTCCTTCTCCTGTCAAGTATTAGCCACCCCTCCTAGCTTTACATCGTCTGCAAATTTGGTGTGCATTTCTTCAACTCCCTCATCTATATCATTTCTAAAAACAATGAACTGCACTGGGCCCAGGACAAAACCCTGTGGTATGCCACTAAAGATTTCTATCCAGGTAGTGTCAGGCCCAGCCCAAGAATGACGAAGAATCAATCCAGTCAAACTTCAGTTCTTTATTTGCTCACACTGTATAGACAGAATCTTGCCAGACTAAAGCAACTCTATCTAACCTAAGAGGAAATAACCCAGGAAAATCCTAGGGAGAGCTATTCTGAACCTCTTGGTTTTCCCACAGTTGCCTCCTGGACTGTGTCTCCTCTTATCTTGTCCTCCTCCTTGGAATGTGCTTCCTCCTTCCTGAGAACCAGCAGCATTACTGAAATCCACCACAGGTAGAGATTTGACACCATTTATATTTATATTTAACTTCATCATACTCAAATACTGTCTTTGTGTGATGGTCCCAGTACCAGGAGAAACAGTGTCCTCATGGCAGGTTGCCATTTCTTTGTGACTCAGAGCTTTCTGTGACAGTCCCAGTACCAGGATCTTAACTTAGAAATTCTCTAGACTGTCCATCAGGAAGCTTAAAGAATTCTTTATTTAAAATCTGATTAACAGAGGATGGTATCAAAGCTCTGAGTGTGGATTTTGGCGCCAAGCATTCAAAATGATTTTTTTTCCCTCTGACCTCATCCCCCATCCCTCCTCCCTGCCTTGTCAGCAAGTTCTTTCTCACTCCTGACTTTCCCCCTCCCAGTTCGTTAGTCCATTGGGTTGATTAAGAGCCCCGGGTGTCTTATCAGCAGCCACCCTTGCTCTCACGACTAAAGGAATGTCTGTGAAGCTGCATGAAGGAATGTCTGTGAAGGCAGCATAGGTTTGCTTTCTTTCAGCTTATGCGTGTAGCAGGCTGACACGTGTATTAATGCTTAATGGCAGGCAAGCAAAAAGAAGGAAACATTACATTTTGATATATCCTTTGTGACTATGAAAGCAACACCTTTCCTTCTTTGCTTTTCATGTCCTTAGTAGTAAACAGTATGACTTTCTGGCTGAAAGTATCTAATTCCAGTCCCTCTCAGTTTGCTGATGCCAAAGACGAGAACATGTAGTCGATTTTACTGTGTTGAATGTTCCTGTGTTCATGCTTCTTATGTTCCATGTTCTGTTTTTGCAGCTTCAGATTTTCTTTTCCTGTATGGTGATATCAGCAACTAGATGTCCTGAAGGTTTTAATCTAGTCATGTCATAAACACCATTAGCATTCTCAACTCTTCCTCAGTAGCATGTTAAGTGCCATCCCACTTGATGGACTCATTGTCTGGCACTATATTGTTAGTCACTTTATCATGTAGTTTTCTTTGAAAAAATGTGGTTTAGCATTGCCTCCTCCCATGTAATATGAGTTGATACCTTCGCTGTTGGTATCTAAATTGATCACCCACCTTCAGCATCTTCCTATATCACTGTTGCCCAACATAGATGAGATGAGCAGTTGGAATGACCTCTGTGTCTTGGGTGACCCTGATGGGAATATATACTCTTGGTATATACTGCCAGCATTCTTCATTTATCTCTCCCAGGAACACCCGCTGCCACAATGAGGCAGCACAGCAGGACTTGAGGGGGGCTTTTAATTTTACATCTCTATAATCTTTCATCTTTCCAATGGTAAATTGTTTTGTGTGATGTGTTAGTTGGTGGGAGACAGTATCCCTCTGTCTTGCCTGTTTTGTGTTTGCTTAGATGGGATGGTCATGGGGGCAAATGTTGTTTTTCAAGTGATGGTAGATCACTTGAGCGTAGAATATGTATTTAGCTGATATGGTGGTAGTTTTGCTTATCCATGTGTTGGTTACTTCCTATGTGATTGGTGACTGGGTGGTAGGTCATGTTTGAATCATGTGCCTGATTCAAACCATATACAAACTGATAGGTGGACCGATATGAATAGAATTAGCACCATTCCCAAACATTGATCAACCAATATCTTCCAAGAAGCCTCTAATCACCAACCAAACCCATGGAATTAAAATCCACCAAGACTATAAATACTGCGAGGTGATTCCCACTACCAAGCCCTTATGTTCAGGAAGCCTTGCTGGAATACAAGAGGGAACATCTGCAAAAACCATAATCTCTACTTTGATATTGATCTCCCTAAGCCCAGATAACCCCAACTAAATAGCATGTACAACAAACCTGGGCTATAATTACCCCAAGAAATATTTCCCTATCATTGTTGAATTGTTCTAGGTTTGAGTTATCAGGTGAATAAGCAGATGCCTGTAGTTTATCCAGGTATTGGTTGACTGCTGTATGATGGGAGGAAGGAATGTTGTGTGTTAAGAGATGAGCTAATGAGCTATGAACTATGACTTTTGAAAAGTCTATAGATAGGAATTAAGTCCATATGTCTATTGCTTGCTGCTTGGGCAGAATGCCATGCCTCTAAGAGTTCTCTTGCATTTTTCAATCTGTCTTGTTCTAAGCTTTCAACTGTTTCCCAAATAAAAGTATGCCAAGGTTATCAATGTGAAGAAAGATGAATGAAGTTGTATCATGTCCTTTGACAGCTCGTTGGTGCTTGTGGATATACTCTGCTAATCCTTGTTTGTCCTTTGTAGTCATTTTCACTGTCTTTGCATTTTGTTTTGTAGATGACTCTTGTTTTGTCTTCCTTTGTACTGGGTTTTGGGTTTGTTTAGTACACTTCACAGAGACTGTGTTATGTGGGTTAAATGAAAAGTAATGCTATGAGCTCTGACATGTCCGTTCTTTCACTTTAATTGGAAAGAGAAAAAAGTTGTTTTGCTATTATTTGGGAAATGGAAGCCTGTAGTGAGTATTCACAATGTACTTTAAGCAAAGTGCCATGATTGAAATTTGGCCACTGAAGGAGTCCTGCCAGTTGAAATTCACCACCAGATACATGTTATTTATTGTAACAACTATGTTAACATGAGTACTGAGTGCTTCTGGCCTAAAAAATATCAGATTGGTGAACCTGGAAGAGCTGATTTGTGTGATGAAAAACTAAGTTGACAATCTCTGAAGCTGATGAACTGATTAAGGATAGTCAGTGGATCACTCAAAGGGAAATTGCTGTCAAGCTTGGGATTTCACAGGAAATGTGTGGGTCACATTGATGTTCTTCAATATCAGAAAATTTGTACAAGATGGCTTTCTCCCATGTTGATGGCTGTCAGCTTGTCCAGGTAGACTAGTTCAGGAAACACATTCCACAGAAAGACCCAAACTATACTTTATTGAGATTGGCTATAATAACAGAATCTTGCAAGTCTGATTGTGCTTCCCTTCCCTTCTCTCTTATACTACAGTGAGTCAGGAAGGTGTGCGCCTGAGTGTCTTCTTATTATCTCCCTTCCCAGGACTTAAAGAATGCTTCTGTTCTTTTTGTTTACATAACACTTTCTGAAAATTTGCTTCACGGCTGTCTCCTTGGCTCTCTACACTGGCAGAGATGAAAACTTCAAGAGTTAAAATTTACCTCTAACTGTTGTCATACTCCAGGAATGAAGGTGAGGAATTTCTTCACAGCATTATAATAGCCAACAAAACATGACTCATTGTTATGACTCAAAAAGGAAGCAGTGGTCCATGAAATATTATCACAAAGCTTCACCTGTGATTGATAGACAGACAGACAGACAGACAGACAGACAGACAGACAGACAGATGATTGATAGATAGATAGATCCAGCTTCAGCAGAAAAACTCATGGATACAGTTTTGGAGATGCAGATGGTGTTATTCACATGGATTTCCTTAAATCTGGCACCAAATTCAACTCAGAGTACTACAATACAGCAGCTATTAAGCAGAGTTTGGAAGCACAAGAAAGAAATTTTGCTGCAACATGACAAGGCTAGGTCTCACACTTTGCAAGCCACCCAAGAGGCAGTTGTGAAGTTGAATCTCACCATCTTAACCCAAGTGAAAATGATATAGCAAGGTGACCAAGGCAGCCTCAACCTAGGCTAAATTCTATGTTCAATCCAGTTAATCTATATAATCTGTTTCCTCTAGGATTACCTAAATCTGAGAAATTACAACCCTTTTGCTTATCTTTCTGAGCTGTCCACTTGATCATGTTTGAGAGAACATAAGAAACAGCCTACTAAGTGCTTCCCTAAGGGGAGGTTGGTTCTAGCCATGCTCCTTGACAAACAGAAGAAACCGTTTTTCAAAGGAAAAGTAGAGATTTTATGCTGAAGGAGGAGGGTAGATCAATGGAAAACAAGAACAGGGAAAACATGGTGTAAACAATAATCACTCTAACTCCTCATCCCTCCATCATTATGGAACTGTGTTAAACATAGATCTTGACTGAATCCATGCCAGAATAACAAATTACGATTCAAAATCCTTCGGTATTTGAGCTAGTTGTGTTTGAATTGTTATTCCACTTCATCCTTTCAGTATTTTCAGTCGTAATTATACATACATACATACATACATACATACATACATACATACACTGTATATATAATTACAATATATACAATAACCCCTTACTTTTATAATTAACAGATAATTTTGAAGAAAAATTGGTCTATTAAGCTTCACAGCTTCTAAGCTTAGCATATGTACTGTATACTGGACACTGTAACTGAAAATATTGATAGAAGACTTTGCTACCTGGGGTTTTTTTTTAATTACACTATACTTTGTTTAAGCAAATTGCCAATTGTTGTAAGACATTTCAATATGAGATACCTCTTCTTTTCTTTCACCATGTCCTTGTTATAATAAATTAATGTTAAGGTGGAAATTCCAAGAGAGAGTTTATGTCAAAATATTTTTAAAGTTTTAGGAAGGCCTTGTATGCGAAGATTTTTTTTTACATATCTTCTTTGCAACCCATTATCACCATGCTAAGCAAATGTCTTTAAGTTATTTTTCAGCAATTGTTCCAGTAAAACTCTTTTATCTACGTCATATAAACCTGTGATAGTTGCCAGCCTGACAGTATCTTATTTTTTTAATCCGTTCAATCATGTCCAATACTTGGAGACTGCCTGGATAAGTCTCTGAAATTTTCTTGGCAAGATTTTCAGAAGTGGTTTGTCATTGTCTCCTTCCTAGGGCTGAGAGAGAGCGACTGGCCCAAGGTCACCCAGCTGGCTTTCATGCCTAAGGTGGGACTAGAACTCACGGTCTCTTGGTTTCTAGCCTGATGCCTTAAGCACTACACCAAACTGGCTCTCTGACAGTATCGTAGTAAAGTCTTAAATGATAATTTTTAACAACTCAGTTCAACAACTACAAAAAGTCTTTTTGAAGTCTACTGGAATGTTTAAAAAAAGATTGTCATCCTTTTAATGCTGGGGAGTTAATAAATTAGAAGGCACCTTAGCACGCATGCTATGGCCATGCCTACTTACTGATGAGGTATTATTACTACGCTGAACCAGGATTTTGGAAGCAAGTTAAGGGTCAAACATGTTAATGTGAAGTTAAACTATAGCCCTCAAATTTGGAATCTTTAAATCTATGAAGAACACTGGATATATTGTGCTGGAATTGTTGCAAAAAAAAAAAAAGTGTTTATATATTCCTGGAAGGATGTCTGCTTACCAGACTCTGCAGGTTGGCTTAATAAAATGTGTCAATTCTCAGCCTTTGAACTGTCTTTGTATCGAAGACAAGATCAGACAGCATGCTTCCGTATGGTCTAGGTTCAATTTACTGTTTAAAATTTGAACAGTAACCATTTGTATTAATTGCAAATTCAGATTGTAAAAATGGACAATGGCGGTGGAACTTTGAAACTGGAATAGCTTGATCTTTTTATTAACTTTATTTTGGGGTTTTGTGTTTTGTCTGCTTTGCTTTTGTCTCTTGCTATTTTGGGGGGAATGGGTTGTTTAAGATAAATTTAGGCTTCTTCAATTTAAATGCATAGTTGGTTTTATACTTTTTATTTTATGTGTATATATGTTACTGTTATTATGTAATATATTTCAACAAAATTTAACTGTAATTTTTCTACAGTTCAATAACAGCAATATATAAGGTTCTGCTGTTGCTGACTCCCCAGACAAATATTTAGTATACCCCTTTATTTCTGCAGTTGTTAAGGATATCATTTTATAGACTTCTGCAACTATAAATTTGGCTACTATGTAGGTAGTTTCTGAGTTTGCACCTGCAAGTAAAACATGAGTGTAAAAACTGTCCATTCTCCCAGGTGTACTTAGTAAAAGAATAATAATAATATCCTTTTGAAGATCTGGCAATAAAAAGAGCAGGTTGGATTTTCTCAATTTCCCCAGGGTCACAAGGGCAATTGAGCTGAGGTAAGGAAGTATTGGCATACCTGCCAAACAATTGTTGTTGTTTATTCATTTAGTCGCTTCCGACTCTTTGTGACTTCATGGACCAGCCCACGCCAGAGTTTCCTGTTGGTTGTCAACACCCACAGCTCCCCCAGGGACGAGTCCACCACCTCTAGAATATTATCTATCCATCTTGCCCTTGGTCGGCCCCTCTTCCTTTTGCCCTCCACTCTCCCTAGCATCAGCATCTTCTCCAAGATTTCCTGTCTTCTCATTATGTGGCCAAAGTATTTCAGTTTTGCCTTTAATATCATTCCCTCAAGTAAGCAGTCTGGCTTTATTTCCTGGAGGATGGACTGGTTTGATCTTCTTGCAGTCCAAGGCACTCTCAGAATTTTCCTCCAACACCACAGTTCCAAAGCATCGATCTTCCTTCTCTCAGCCTTCCTTATGGTCCAGCTCTCGCAGCCATATGTTACTACGGGGAACACCATTGCTTTAACTATGCGAGCCTTTGTTGTCAGTGTGATGTCTCTGCTCTTAACTATTTTATCGAGATTTGTCATTGCTCTTCCCCCAAGGATTAAACGTCTTCTGATTTCCTGACTGCAGTCAGCATCTGTAGTAATCTTTGCACCTAGAAATACAAAGTCTTTCACTGCCTCTACGTTTTCTCCCTCCATTTGCCAGTTATCAATCAAGCTGGTTGCCATAATCTTGGTTTTTTTGAGGTTTAGCTGCAAGCCAGCTTTTGCACTTTCTTCTTCCACCTTCATCATAAGGCTCCTCAGTTCCTCTTCGCTTTCAGCCATCAAAGTGGTATCATCTGCATATCTGAGATTGTTAATGTTTCTTCCAGTGATTTTAACTCCAGCCTTGGATTTCTCAAGCCCAGCACATCGCATGATGTGTTCTGCGTAGAAGTTGAATAGGTAGGGTGAGAGTATACAGCCCTGCCAAACAATACCTCAGATAAAAGGTTGTTGTGCCTGTATGTTGCCATCTGAACTCCTAAAGTGGGCAGAGGATTGCACTCAATTGCCTAAATGGGCCCTAACAACTCTACAATTCTAGGAAGCCCTTCCATCATTCCCCATGCCATCACAAACCCATTCCTAATGCTCTGTGATTGTCCTCACTGCTGCTTTCTTGACACACTCTCCTGCCATGTATGGATGAGTAATGCCTTGTGCTGACCAACAGCAGAGCACAAAAACTGCAGGCAGAAAACATCCCTTTTCCCTTTGCACTGTATCTGGTTTTGAAAAGTTATTTTAAAATATTGGGCACTTTAAAGGGAATACAAATCCTCTCTCCTACTCACTCCAAAAAGACTAGTGAAATGGTACCGTGATATCAGTCATCCATGAAAAACTGGATAGTGATCTTGGACTAAGGGTGCCAATATCCAAAGATGTCTTTTTTTGCTACCTTTCCCATGATTCTGAGTTCTGAAGTTGAAGCCATGTTTATTGGGGCAAAGCCTCTGATAGATTCAATGACTCTCTTGCGCACATTTGTACATGATAGACACATGAAGCATAGCTGCAACATAACTTCCTAAGTGCAAGTAAAAGTTGCCTCTCTCAAAACCTTTTTTTTTTTTTAATTCTTATTGATACTTATTCTGTTGGTACAGTATAAGTAGACTCCACTTGTTTTTGTAAGAAACACAGCCAGTAAAATGAGGCAAATTTTCTCACTGGGTTTTGGTGGTTTTCCATCAACCTTAGAAATATTGTGGTTGCTACTTCTGTCATTTTTGTTGCTATTGCTGTTGAACTCTTCAAAACTTTGCATTATTTCATAGCTGTTCATATTTCTTTTGATACATGAATGATACCTTCTTGGCTATTAAAAGAATTGATATTCAGGGACGTGTTGTGCCATTGTATATGCTTCACCTGAGTAGCTCCACTAACAATAGGTTGGTGCCAGTTCTGGGTGATTACTCTAGGAAACATAATTCATTACTAATTGCCCTTTTAGTGCTCGTATGAGAGAAACTAAGTTTCAAGAGATTCTGTTCTTATCTCTAGGGTCTCACCCATCATTTGATGTATGCTGTAAACCATTTTCTAGTTCAATGCTGGCTGGGAAATTCTGGGAGTTGAAGTCCCACATCTTAAAGTTGCCAAGGTTGAAAAATACTGTTCTAGCTTATCCCTTGTTTCTGCAGATTTAAAAAACTTGTAATAGGAAGGCACTTGGACTATAAGCAAATTCAATTTTCCTATGAACCAGAATCTAGGAGCCAAGTTGATATACTTGAGCAAACACCATTCTTATATTTTGTTAGTGGGAGTGACCCAGATCCTGACTCCATGTCATAACAAGTTCCTAAACTATGACAATTATCCATCATATAATCCCTCATGACATACCCTCTGTATACATTCATGGGTTACAAGCAAACTACTGCAGTGTTTGAAAGTACAAAATAGTGTTTAATCTTTTAAACTTCAGAGCTTTAACTTTTTGAGTTTTTCTTCACCCACCTGATCCATAAACGTTTACTTTTTCCCCCAGTTTAGCATTAGATTTGGGAGGCTGGGACGGGATTAGGTTCTCCATGATATTTATAGCCCAAGGTAAGGCTTTAGACTCTTTTTTATCAGTGCATAAAAAAGGCATCAAACATCTGCAACCACAGCCTCACAGCTTAACAGAACTGGCACTGCCCTGGCCACATAAATGTTAAATTGTGCATGTAAAATAGCTTCAGGATATTCTGTGCCTGCTCCATCAGGTTATCATGGAAAACATGCCAGAAAACACTGCACTGTTTATATATCCTTTAGGTTAGGAACTCAAAAGGTCAATAGTTGCCAAAAGCATTGCAACCTGCCTTAGCAGTGATCCTTATCAGACAGACAGACACACATACACAGACACCCCCTCACAACCCTTTATGTTTTGGCCAAGGAATGTTGGTTTACTCAGGTATTCTGTTCCTCTTTTTGGTACCATTAATCATAGTGATTAATTAGCCGAATAAGTGGGTATTACATGCTCCTACCGCAGTGTATGCAATATAACATTACCGGTATATTTCTTTTGCCTAAAATAGATTCAGTGAAATATCTGTCAGTTATTTTTACATGTACAAATGCAAATATGTCTATTAACATCTGTGGGCTGTGATAGTCAGGATATATAGACAATGGTGTACTGTTGGCTTTTCAGTTAGGTGTATAGTTTACTGTTTTAGAATGGGGGCAAAAACGATTGAGGGTTCGTAACTACCAGCCTAGTGCCTGTCTTAAAGTAAAAGTAAAACTTATTCAGATAACAGCTCCACTTAGATAGAAAGTCAAATGCAAAATGTTCTGAGTTAATGATGGAATAGTTCATGCCACAAAGAACTAAATTGTCATTCAGGTACTACTGCTACTACTACTAATATCTATAGTAACTATTAATATCTATAGTAGCTACTTAAAGATAACTTTCTGCTGGAGGACCCAATTTATGCTTTAAAATAACCACAAGGGAAAATGAAGAGAAGGATCCAATCAGATTTCATGGTCTTACTTTATTTATTTGATTGTTTGGTTTTATAATGTAAAACAACAGTCTCATACATAAAGACTGGTTGCATTGTACTGCTGGTACAAATAGAAATTTTATAAAAGTTGGGAAATGTTTTATTTCCCTCAAACCTAACTGTAAAATTGCATAATACAAAATGTAAAAATAATTTAATAGACAAACATGTAAAAATCATAATGTTTAAAATATTTGCATACTGATTTTTTTAAAAAAAGCCCTCATGGATTTCAGCCACATATTCCTGACAAGGAAATCAAAACATAAAACTATAAGTTTTGCTTCCTTGTTTTATTTCTGTGGTGAATAAGAAAGAATAAGATTTTTTTATTTATTTGTTTGTTTAAATTTATATCACCACCCATCTCCCCCAATGGGGGGCTCTGGGCGGTTTACAATAAAAGATAATAAAAACATATAAACCTAAAATTACAATCTAGGAATATAAACAAAATAGATATAAAACCCAAGAGGAGATGGAAGATCTTTCTTATATGAGTGTGAATGCTTAGGTAAAGGTAAAGGTTTCCCTTGACATTAAGTCCAGTCGTGTCCGACTCTAGGGGGCGGTGCTCATCTCCGTTTCAAAGCCGAAGAGCCGGCGTTTGTCCGTAGACACTTCCGTGTCATGTGGCCGGCATGACTACACGGAACGCCGTTACCTGCCCGCCGAAGCGGTACCTATTAATCTACTCACATTTGCATGTTTTCGAACTGCTAGGTTGGCAGGAGCTGGGACTAGCAACAGGAGCTCACCCCGTCACGTGGATTTGAACCACCGACCTTCCGATCGGCAAGCTCAGCAGCTCAGTGGTTTAACCCGCAGCGCCACCGCGTCCCTTATGAATGCTTATGACTGACTAAAAGTAACTTCTTTATTAGGCATAATTGTGCCATGCCTTGATTTCTTTTATAGAAAGTATAAAAGAGAACAGGAAAGATATACTAAAAAAGCTGATAATTGGTTCTCCAGTAGCTCCATATGATCCAGTAAGATCTTTGTGCCTAGAAATGTGCCACATGATTTAACAGTGATAGGGAAAAAATGATTTAAATACTTTTAAAGTTAATATAATGAGACAACTTGTATCCTAGGCAAAGGAAAAAGGATGATAAAAAGGAAATAGTAAATCTTCAGATATCAGCCCTAGAAAAGTGTGTTTGGTAGAATCAAATTATCTCATATAAGTCATTCAAGTGGTCCTAATATCTGTGGTCAATTGAGGGCTAGATGTTTAAAAAGCTTCCTGGAAATAGGCAAATGGCACACACACTGCCACAGTGTTGCTAAGAAAACTGCATGGACATATCCAAGAAGTCAGAGGAGTCAAGGGTGGCTCAAAGGAGATGTGATGTATTCTTTTAAAGACTAAAAGGAATGGAAAGAGAAGGGTATTTAGACAGGGCTGAGGGCATCTGGACTAGTGACCCTTCTAATTCTGGTAGAGGAACTTTACTTTCTCTGAACATGCACATACCAAGTTCTCTTTGTTTCAAAAACAGTTTGGCACAGGGTATTGGGCAACTGCTGCCCAAATTGTTAAAAGGCCAAAACTTGTCCCTCCCTTTAAGCCAAGAGAATGCATTGCACAGACTCATGGCTACCCTAAAATCTGAAATAGAAATGTGACACGTTAATGAGGGAATCCCACTGCAGGAATTGAATACCTAGACAAAATTCTTGGTCAAATAGACACAGAGAGCTAAGAATTGGCGATGCAGTGGTTTTGGAATGCTCAAATGAAAAATTCATTTTAGAGGTATTGAAATTTATGAATCTGATACATACAAATCCTGAAATGCTGCCAGATGTTTCTCTAGCCTGCGAACATAATCTTAAGCCCCTTTTATCACTTCTCAGAAAATGTTTGAAAAGCAAATTACAAAAAATAAAAATAAAAGAATCAAATATTGGGATTGCATTTTTTAAAACTGCAATGATATCAAATTAAATAATGAGCACTCGCATAACAGAGTACAAAATAAGATAAATGGCTGATGATATGAAAGGTTTTGTTTCAGTTTTTTTTTGAAAAAAGAATTTTAGTGAGGTTAGACAGATGAATGTCTTTTAACAACTGAAACATTTTTTTAAAAAAAGTCAACAGAATGAAATTTTATCTAAGGTTTTTTTTTTCCTTTTTTTTCAATTTTTCTTTGGGAAAATAGTTTTGCAATTGACAAATGTTGTGCATGGGTCACAACAAACATAAGGATGAAATCTCCCTGGTTTTCAATCTGCTCTATTATTTTGACATTTTAGTGCGTCTGTGTGTGTGCATACATTCATATATACACATATATTCTTGCAAAACAGTATCAAGACTTAAATTCAACAGCTTGATCTTGCATGTTATTAATATACTCTCTTCATTTTAGGTCACTTCTTGCATTTCATGTTACTCATTTCATACAGACAAACATTTTCAGGGAAAGAGGGAATTCCCTAGCGAATAATTGCACATATGTACCTGGGTGAGTGTATATTTATTTAGGAGAAAACATCACCAAGCTCAGTTGGATTTACTCACTACCCCACCAAAAGTGCATTGTACCTTTGACACAGACACTTATGCAAAAGTATGCTTCCTTCTGCCACTTTATCACACCACTGATTTGAAGATTGTTCCATCCTACAATTCTGACTTAAGTTTGTGCAGATTCTCTGTTAACAGGGAGAAAAAAAAACATTCCAAACACAATACAGCACGGTGATTTTTTTAAACACAGTCCCACATGCAACCACCTTGGAAACTTCTGGAGGTCTAGCATTCATGTGCTCCTGTGTTTCTTGCTGCCTCTATAGCTGAAGAGACGTTGCCTTCAAGTCTGTAACTGAACTGCTCTCAGCTCAATGGCTGTCTTCCTATTCACCAAAAAGCAGTGTGCATTGTGATCAGCATGGGGCCAAAAAGGAGCACCTTCTCAGAGGTGCTGTCAGAGCCTGGGAAAACAAAGATCCCATAGTTTCTGTTGCCCTTGTTCCACCTCAGTTCACCCACACACCCAGCACGCCTGGCCACTTGTTACTGACCTCTGCCTTGTCCCATTTTATTTTCCCCCTTTGAGGCCACACACGGGTGACAGTGCTGAGTGGCGCTATCTTTGAACCTGATTGTTCAATATTGTCCAGCACAAATGATGCAGAAAGCTAGTGGCTTGCCCTGCCAAGCCAGGCCTTGGGGATGAGGCTAGTCCTTCTGCTCAGTGGTCACCATGCAGAGGCGCACAGTTCTTGACAAATGTTGTTGTGTTTATATCAGGTTACAGAAGCAGTGGAGTGGAAATGGTAGATGTAAAGAGTTGGGTGGGGAAAGGCACAAGATCACATCAGTCTTGTTTTAAAATAAAGCTATCCTCTCTCTTTCCTTCTCTCCCCCCCCCACCCCTCCCCCCCAATGTTTTGCCAATGCTATGGTCTGATTTGACATTATATGGCTTGAGCAGCTTTAAAAATATATAATTGATTACTGTGTTCTATTGGTGCTTCACGAAAGAAGAATAATCCTGGGTCTGCAGGATATTTTGCTGCCTCCTACACAGATAATAAACAGATGGAAAACAAGTGCCATTAAAATCATATAATTTTGAAGCTAAAATGGCTAAACAAACAAAGCAATGAACTTGACGGGCCTCTTCCATATGTGGCCCAGGGACACTACGATAGGTGGGATTTGGGGCATGTTTCCTGATCTTTAGGAAATGCTACAACATTTCCATTTTCTCTGGGGGCCAGTTTCTTACTGGCAGGAACTGCTGTAGCCATGGTGTCCTGGAACTTTGCCACCAGACCACTATCCTTCTTAATTGCTTCAGGGGCACCTTTGACACTACCCCCAATGAGGCTGGTTGCATTTCTCTCCATCTTTTCTATGCTCACTCTGAAAACCAAATATCTCCTCAAAAAGGAAGAATGAGGGGGAAAGAAGGGAGCTGCCTAGCTGCTGCACCTTGGCTAGCCGGAGGGGATGTTAGCTAGCTGAATGGGAGGAAAAGAATGCAAGTATTGGGGTCACTTTCACAACTGGGCAAAACTGTTCATGAATATGTATGGGCCAAGGTAGTAACTGTGTTAAATTATTGATAATGTTCAGTGATTAGTTACTGTATGACTCAATTCCTATTTTCATACAGGATAGCTTTTAACTTGGTCAGATAGAATTGCAGCCGTTAACAAGGAACTCCAGAGCAATGTTGATCAAAGGAAAGACTGTTTTTAAGTTCAGAAGGAACAGCTCCAGATGTCAAGAATGAAAATAGTCTTGCTCCGCCATAGCTTAAAAAAAACAAAACTCTATTTCTGCGTGTTGGAATGCCAGGAGCCCCAAGAATTTGAAGTGTCAAAATTCAGAGGCCAACACAGTGAGATCTGTAACAAGGCAATGATTACCAAAATGATGACACCTGCATGATGAGATCACCATGCAAATAGCACAGTTATGTATTGTGTACTCCTCTGCATGTATTCATTTGATCAATAGATTGCAAGGCCAGCTTGATTATGATTCTCCCTTTTCCTTGAGACTGCAGTTCCTACTGGGAACCAGACATGCCACTTTCACGTGAAGAACAGGTTTCCTGCTTAGTAATGGAGGATTCAGAGTGATGCAGATTTCAATTCTGTGCATTGAAGAGAACTTGTACACACAATCTTCAAACCCAGCCCTTACCTTTTTAAACACTGTTTAATTGAATTATATTGTATTTGGCAATGATACAGATGTTTGCCCATTCAGGGAGAATTGCATTTATTAAACAGGTGGCTGAGGGCATACCCACACTAGACAGGTTGCCCCATCATAACTATGATCCACAAACAGTTTATGGTGGGCAGGAATGGACATCAACTCCAGCCCACTGCAAAGGTGATCCCACCCAAGTTTTGCTGCTCTGAGTTGAAGTAGCATTTTCCAGTTTGGGCAAGTCGAAGCATTGCCCTCTAGTCTGCCTTTCATCTAGGCCAACCCTGCACTTTGATCAGCTCCTGCACAGAGGCTGGAACATCCCCTCAATTTATTTTTCTTAACCTTTCTCTACAAAAAAACAACAACCTGGTTTATGGAAAGGAATAACACTAATCAAATAATAATAGCAGTAGTAGTAGTAGTAATAACATCATCATCACACATTTCTGCATACTGGAAATGTTCTGCAGGTCAAGCCAGTATTATGACTTCTAAGCCATAGAAAAAGACCTATAAAATGAGCCGCAACAGACCTTGGTGAAACGCTGGGAGTATGCAAAAAATGGATAATGGATTTTATTTTAAAGCTGCTTGTTGTACCTACATACACATACATTTTGGTGCTTTGACTTTGTATATATAAATTTGACCTTATATACATATATTTATATGTGTGGGATTATTTTTTCCAGGGTGCTTTCATGTCATCTTGACTCCTGGCGATTGCCTGGACCAGTCCTTGCAGTTTTCTTAGCAAGATTTCAGAAGTGTTTTCCCCCTGCCTCCTTCCAGAGTGACTGGCCCAAGGTCACCCAGTTGGCTTTGTGCCTAAGGAAGACTGGAACTTGCAGTCTCCTGGTACCTTAACCACTACACTAAACTGGCTCTTATGGGCATGTTAACATAGACATATAAAATATATGTATTTAGTAAGCCCCATCTACAGAAATGAAGGGGATTAACAATTGCTTTCTGGGAATGGAAAGTAGGGGCAGAAAGGCAGCAGCAGGGCAATAGTCCAGTGGACGGCTGTGGAAGACTGCACTCTGAATTGACTCCCTTGCAAACAACTGCCAGAGTGTTTCAGTTCTGACAAGTTTTTTGTTTTTTTTAACTGGCTTAGAATTAAGCCAGCATCCACACAGGCCAGGAGCAGCTTAAAGCTTTAGGGTGGATATGCTCTAAGCCTTCCAAGGCCTTAAAACCTTTTCTTTCTCAGAACTTCACCACTCAAGACAACATGGACGATGAGCTCCAGAAAGGGTGGAGTTAGTGCCACTATACTCCCCGTACAAAAACGTACATACTTTTCAGGTATCAGGTATCTTCTCCTTCCTCCTTCCCCCTTCTGAAATAAGGCATATGTTTCACTGTGATTTCTCAGTCTTTCTGAGTCTCGACTGCTTCATTTTCATGACAAAAAAAATCTATTCTTACATTCATTTATGTTGATGATACAGGAACCAACATTCATTTTTAAAAGAACAACAACTATTTATAGACAAATCCTAATCGCAAACTGTTGTAATTATTGTACTAAAATGTAGTTTCAATGTAAGCATTTATTAATACATGCTAAGCTCTCATTACTGATTTTCATAAAAAAATGATAAAATATTATGTATGAAATGAATCATTAGCATGCACCATTAAGTCCTCTATTTTCATTTAATTGAATTTGTCAGTAGTACCCTCTTTAACTGAAAGCCAGTCATAACCACAAAATTAAATAATAATTAAAGAAACATATATTCAAAGAGTTGCTGGTAGCTAAGGTGCTATTTAATGAAAACATAGCAATTTAATGTAAATTGCAATCCATGTTGGTGCCATGCAGAAAATTATACATCCTAGGCTTCATATATGTCTGCTTTTTGTAAAGATATTCACAGTTGCTAGTACCAATTCACATAGGCTGCTCTATAAATACATAGAATGCTTTCTGTAAGCAGATTAAAAAATGTAATATGTATATTCCCAAAGATACACTATGTATAAGACACTAAATTTTTGTTAGTGCAAACAATGTAATCTCCATTATATTACCCATAATACATTGTTTTCATTTGTATTCAGCTTTATCATTATATTTGTGAAGTTGCAGAGACTCTTATATGGTAGCCTGGATATAAGTTGAAAATGTATTATTGGAGCTTTTAATGTCCATCTCAAATGAGAACCACCTGAAGGACCAGGTTAGGGACAGATCATCATAGAGAAAATCTATCTATGCAGTTGCTAAGAGTCAACACTGACTTGACAGCACATAATCAATCAGTCATAAACCAAAGTGTACTAAAACTCTATAGTTCTTCTCCAATTCAGATAATAGTTCACTTTGCTGTTTTCTCCAAACCACTAAACCCCAAAACCTCTCCTCTACCTAGTCAACATATATGAAGGCCTTGTCCTTCATTTTTTTTTCCTAGCCCTGGCTGATTTTCTATGGTGTCAGCAGGCACACATGAATCTGCAGATAGACTTGGGAAATGTAGTTTTCCAAGGATTAAGGAGATCAGACAGAATGGATTAAGCAAAAAGACCTCCCATTGAGCAAACACATTTATCATATTATCTCAGATCAGAGCACAACTTCTTAAGGATGGGGTTCTCTTCAACCAGGATACTGGCACCATTACTGAAAAAGCTTAATGAATGGAGTTTCCTCCTGACAACCTCCCTTAGCATTTAAGTGAAGGGTGGAAAGCCAGGAAGCAGAGATGACTATATATTGAAAGGCAAAAGTCACACAAAACCCAAGCTACTTCATACCTAAATGGCTACTTTTACTTCTTTCAGGCATTATACAGTATACAATGCCTGAAAATGTATTTTGATGTCTATGTATGTATGTATGTATGTATGTACATATAGTATGTACACACCAATATACACACAACAAACTGTGACATAAGGCCACTGCATTAGAATTCACTACTAAGGTCCTTTAGTGAAGAATGATGCTGACCTCATTTCTTCAGTTTATGAAATATGTGTGGCATGTGTGGCATGGGAAGGGAGATGGGGACAGAGATGTCAGTCCTATTGCCTTAGATGCAATCATCCACCATACTCAGGTATTACTGGAGCATATATAATGCTATATATAAAAAGTTGCCATTCATTTGTTTGTCTGTCTCCATCCAAACTTCCCCCTAGCTCTTTGA
The DNA here is from genome assembly GCF_035149785.1 of Candoia aspera. Classification (NCBI taxonomy): domain Eukaryota; kingdom Metazoa; phylum Chordata; class Lepidosauria; order Squamata; family Candoiidae; genus Candoia; species Candoia aspera. The sequence goes on along the minus strand of NC_086157.1, from coordinate 34,724,392 downwards.
AATAGTAAGAGGCTCACCATTCCAGAATCTTGGCTCATTTATTTATTCTAAGGTTACTTTATCAAGGAGACCTAATCTTTATAGATTAAGGTTCGACAATATCAAAAATAATAGATTCTAATGTCCTTTATTAGCAAATATGTCAATTTGGACAACTATTTTATTTATTTATTTATTTGTCATATTTTTATTACCGTCCATCTCCCCCACTTGGGGGAACCTGGGCAGTTCACAATAAAACAGTATAGCAGTATAAAATACAATAAAATCAGAATAGTATCAATAAATATACATATAAAATATAATATCTATCATCAATCAATAACTATCATAAGAAGCCATGTCATTGTTTGCCATGGTGGTAAAATTGTCCCTAGTTATTCCTGCATAGAATTTTAAAAGTCCTCAAGTGCTGGGTGATAATAAGAGAATTCTACAAATGTATTATCTCATTTCAAATACTATCAGTAGCTTTAAATCATACTTTCTTGCTAACATTAACTGCTGTCGTCCGCTTTTCTTTCATAAACACAGTAGATGTCCTTGAAATCCCTTAGGTGTTTTATTTACTATCTGGAATTTTTTCCCTATCTCACCCATTCCTAGTGTTAAATAAGGGCAGGTATAATAGTGTCCTTTTGCTAGAGATCTTCAGAACTTGCATGAGCCAGGCTGAATAAGGAGGTTTAATGTTTTGCTGGCAAAACTGCTTCTTACACAACCAGCAGGGGGAGGCATGATGTAAGGAAATCTATTTTAAATCTCATTGCAATATTTTGTTAAAAAGCAAAGAAAATCTAAACCAACCTATCTATGGTATGACATGTAATATGTGTGTGTTAAGGTTAACATTTTGGTTCTCTGTATTATATCAGTTAAGGGACCCTAGTGTCCTGTTGCAAGACAGTTGTAGCATAAAGTTTATATTATTTGTGTCACTTTTCCCAGCTGTGAACACAAAACTTCAGTCAACATTAATTTCAAAGAAAGTTAAAAGCTATAAAAGCATACCATTTCATTTAAGCGATACCCAAGCTTGTTGTAATACAGAAAATCTGTATTTCAAAATCTCACAAAATAATATACTTGCTGACATAATGGAGTCCTTGGCAATAAGGAGTAATGAAGGAAAGTCACCATTGACATCCAGGAGTCAAAATTAGTTTATGGTCTCTATATCTCAGTGTGATTTAAAAAAAACAACTTACTAATCTTATATTCTTGTACAGGTATTTGGCATGCAATTCACACCTACTGAGGCTTGCATTCATATCAGTGGGTATTCTCCTAGAAAAAATCTTAGTGAGATGTTTTAAAAAATATTGAGCTGTTCTTAGACAAAGGGATCAGAAGCATTATCCTAAATGGGTAAATGAATAATTTAGATAATATATAATATTACTTGGTACAGATGAAAAAATAAATTTGTTCTGAAGCTTCATTCTAACATATAAGCTGGGAAACTGCCAAGCCCATACAATGATTGTACGGCACCTGAGCACCAAAAATCATACTATTTAGAATTTTGCAATGTGCCTAGTGAGAAAAAAATAGTATGAATATGTGCATCTTACATAAATTCTATGTATTTAAAAAAAGTCTTGTATTGGTGGAAACCTGCACAAAATACATAATATTAGGTTATGGGTTAGCTCCTCTTCTACTGGAATATAATATTAAGGAATAGGGCTGTGTGGCTTAGCTCTTCTCCAATTTCAGCTGATGATTCAGTTGGATGACTGGTCCATTCCCATTCAATGAATCACATCAGAAAATTAAGCAAGTTCAAAACTTTGATTGGGTCAATTCAATATTCTAAATGGTTTTTGTAGGTGTACTTCATTGATTCAAACCAGAAAGCAGATGTGGAGATTCAGTTACAAAACTTTGAATCTGGTGTCTGAATCAAAGCTTTATGGTGGCCTCATTAAGAAAAAAAAAATCTTGCAAAAGCATGTGCAAGTTTGGAAAAATGCACAAAAATTAACCTAATAAAAAGTACACAAGAAAACACAGGACCTTTAGGAATTTGAACTAGGCTATTGAAAACACTACAATCTCTCTTATAAGTTGGCCCATTCTTTAAGATGCTTGAATAAAATCATTTGGTAATTTTCACTAGTCTCAGAGGTATATTTGATGGAAACATGACCTCCTTAATGGTTGTTTCCAGATTCTGAAAACTTCCTCCCAAAGGAAATAAGGCCACCTCCTTCTTTGTTCCTATTGTAGCAGTAGACAAAATATTTTTTATTCAAATCTTTCTTCTACAAGTTTGGTAGGTGCTGTCAGATTCTGTGTGTGTTTTTAAGGATACCTGTATGTGTACACGCGTGTATGTTTTTATTGTTTGTAACACCCATGGGTTTATTCAAATATGGTGAAAATAAAAAGAAACAGCTAAGAATTTCATGAGACTTTTTTCTGCCAAATTTCCAAACTGAGGCAGATATGGTCCAAAATAAATTTTATGCCTGGAAAATGAGAAATTAAATGAAACCTTTTATTTTTTTATTTTTGGTTTTATTTTTAATTCTATTTTGGATTTAGACCATGAAATTCTGGCATCAAATCAGCAGCTACCATAAACATTAACTGAATGAATTGGAGTCATTAGACATTTGGAGGACAAAAAAAAAGGGAACTGTCCATGTATTCTTTGTGCAAAGGGAAAATAGAGTTGGTGAAAACATACTTCTTGGAAAACAACATTTTAAAAAGTGAATACGGAAAATAAATTCTGCCCTCATTGTAGGCATAATTAGTGCCACAACTTTTTTTTTTTCAAAGAGCTACTTTTAATAGCTCAGAGGTAGGATGGGATGTCAAGATTTTCTCCATGATGGGAATACCAGTACCTGTTGTTTATTTGGGCAGTAAAGAAAGGTGAATATTTGATTAATTCTGAGATGAACCTATCCAAATGAATGGATAACTTGATATATTAATAAAAATAGAAAAAAATTTGTCCATCACTAGCTCATAGTGCATAGTGCAATTTCTTGATGTGATTATGTTGATGGTTGTACTGCTGTAAAATGATTGACATGCCATTTCATTTATAAAGGAAAATGGGAGACAAAGCAAAGGATGAAGCATGGCTATAAAGTAAGGCAGAAAGTCATTAAATGGGCAGAGGCCAGATAGGAGGAGTTTGGAGAAAGAAGATGGCATGGAAGGATGGGAGAGGCTAAAGGCCCAAGAAAAGCAGAGACATACAGTTGAGCCTGCCAATTGTCTGTCATGTTCCCAGAATATTCCTGATGATGCTACTTTATACTTTGGCAATGGTTTGGCACTTGTTGAGTAGGGCAAAACTTATGGATCCATAAGACAATGGAAGAAGTAAAAAGAGAGCAACAGAGGGGAAAAAAATAACAATAAAAAACTAGACTTTACCCATTTATCTTTTTCACTTTCCAGTTTCTTATATAAATGGGGTGGGGGAGGAGGAGATCTTCAGGATGTTTATTTGAGGTTCAGCCAAATGGGGTTTTACTTCTGATCTCTTCCTCTCCTCCACCCCCAAAAAACCCCATCAAGAGTGTAAGTGTTTGCCCCGAAAGAATGATTCACATAGAAACTCTCATTCTGTGTTTTGAGCTGATGGAGCCCATACATTGTACTAGCATTCCAAATAATGTTTTTCAGCTTTGAGCAATATTCCTTGTGCAAATCCTCTGGGAACAGCCCTTCCGATGCCATGCAGTCTGACCTTATGATTCCTCTTTGCCAAGGTTTCCTTACCTAATTAATTCACCATGGTGTTATTTTTCTTGTGTATCCCAGAGAAATCTCACTCCATGATCCTAAAAGCCATACCATTTACTAAATTTATGCACATAAATACAACATAAAGTAATCAAATGCTGTCATATATTCCGTTTGTTCACTTATGTTGATACACTCTGTACAAAAAATAGTAATACATTTCTGCAAAGTACAATGTCAGAGCCAGAGCCAGTTTACAGCTTCATAATTTATGAAAGTTTTAACAGTGATCTTTAATGTCATAACAGTGTGACAATGTGAACATTTGTGTTTGCATAATGTCCACATACAGTATAAATACTGAATATTAATATAAAATGAAATTTTTAAAAAAAAAAAACGAATGCAGGGAAAGTTACACTGGGTGTATTGTTTATACATATTAAGTTATAAAATGCTATGGATGTGTTTCTATAATGTGATTCTTTTATACTTTAACCCCAAACCTTGAATTTATATGGAATTAAATTTTTGTTTTGTGTGTCTCCTCTAAGTGTATAAGTGTGTACTGGGGACAAGGTAAATAATTAAAAATGTTTGGAAGAAAAGTGTTTTGAAAAGGAAGTTGTATAGATTTGGGTGGAAGGCCCCTGCCCTATGAATATTTGAAAAAAGGTTAAAAAAATATGCTTACTGCAACCTGTATGTTGATCATTAATCTTGTGCCAAAACATTCTACTACAACTTCTTGCCCATTGAATCAGATTAAACCATCATCTACAGAAGACAGCCCACCTGTAATGATGGACAGAATTCTTCTATGTTGTTTCTCTTTGGTAAGATCCTTGGTTACCAAGACTGGAGTCCATAGATCTGCAGAAACATTCCACTTTTATCACTGGCAGCTAATAAACCATTTTTACAGTGTGAGACCAGTAATGGAGTCTAAGCAGGATCACCAGGAAACGAAATAATAAGGATGCTCCATTTCTCCAAGTGACTTTTTCTGCCCACAAGAGTGAGAAACCAACAGCATTTGCTGAATACAGGGGGGGGGGGGAATAGTTACTTTAACTCTCTTAGTGGCTTCAGGAAGGCCTCAAAAGGGTGCACCTAAAGATCCTCAGGTGCTTCCAGTATGTCCTCAAATGCACAATTATTACAAACAGCTTTTTGTTATCTGCTTCTACCCTGTCAGTGTGTTGCTGACAAGGCATTTAGAAATATCAGAGGGCTGTTACTGGGGAGCTTACTGGAGAGACCCATGCAACAGATAGGATTGCTCTGTTAGCTGATGAAGCTTTTTCTGGCACAAAGCTTCTGCTAGAAGTAGTTTGTTGTGCCAAATACCAATATGTGAAGTTGCTGTTACAAGGACTTTTGAAGGGCCAAGTCTCAAAATTCCAGTTTTAAGCAGTCTTTTGATTTCATTGAGGTGCCACGTGCTTAATTTTGTTTGGGGTTGTAGGTGGCACTGATGCCTGAAACAAGAGGTCTCTATTGGCACCAGGTTGTTGGGTTTGTTTGTTTCGTTTTTGGCTCTGAATGTGAAGCAGCTCTCTAACGCTACTCTAGAAATGTTAAAAATGACTTCAAAAATAAAACTACCCTTGTTATCATGGAGACTGACTGGGAATGAAGACATTAAAAGAAGACACCATCATTTTTCTCAGGATTTCTGGGTTCAGAATTGCAGTTGACTGCTTTGAAAAACTGAACTGTTATAAGCTGGGGAAAGTGCATGCCAAATAAAATACAGGCAAGGGGATTTATAGCAACAGCTTCAGCAAGGGGGCTTGGCGTCTCCTACTTCTTAATGGTGCATGTGTACTTGAATTTATCTTTTTTTTTGGTCCAGCTGCAGTCTCAACATTCCTACCCAGGCAGCCACTCTATGATCCTTATTATTTCTAGCCTACTTGACCTAAGAAAAGGGGGGGGGGACACCAAAAGACCAATTCCTGGGGATACTAAGAAAGCAAAGAATTTTTTGGTATTTTCCATGCATCTTATCTTGTTCGACATCCTACCACATGCAGAGCCTTCTTCTTAAAGGTGAAGTTTACTTTCACCTTGGTTGGCAGAAAGTGAAAAGAGAAGCTCTGAGTATCCTGTTGAGATTAAAATCATACAACCTGCCCAGGCTAAGTTCTAAAAGCAGGGATCTGTATTCAGATATCCTTGGATTCACATTTGGGAATTCTGCCTAGCTTCAGTTATGGATCATACCGTCTGAATGCTTCATTTTTATTGCTTCCCCCTGCTTTATCCATACTTTTAATTGTCCAGTTTAAAAAGTGTAATTCAGACTGAAAAGGCTGCTTTATAGCTTATCTGAATGTCAAAATTCTCTCCCTTGGGAGCTGTCCTTTCAGCTGAATGCAGTACTTTTTGGTCTTAGTCAGTATTTATTTAACATGCACAGGAACGTGTCCTCTATCTGAATGGGTTGGGGAATATTAAAAAATTTCAGATAATTAGAAGTTGAAAGACACTGCTGTAGAGGTATGTGAAGGACACAGGATATTGGGAGATGGGTTTCCTTCAATGCCAATCATTTATTCCTTTTATTTTTTCATTGGGTAAGTTTTCATGAAGTCAGATATTTCAGTCAGGTCACAAAGCCAGTGCTAGAACTTGTTCATTATAATGCCATTCAAAGTGCTAAGCTACTTTTTTTTTCTAACGGTGCTATGTTTTTAACATATCCATGACTGCATGTCCATTAGCAGCGGGTTTTTCCCCTTTGATTTTATCCTTTGGCCAATAATCTGAAATGGTCACATTTTTTTTTCTTTTCACTCAAAGAAGGAGTGCAAAAAAAAAAAAAAGCTGAAAGAAAAAAAAAAGCAAAAGCAAATGAAAATGAAAATAAGTATATTTTTAAAACGATCAGTTTTTAATCAAAGCATTAAAGCTCAACCACAGAGAATAATATTGATAAGTCTTTTGATTACATTGATAAAGAGCTAGGTCATAGGAAAGAGGAAACACATATCATCAATCCAGAAGTATAAATTCAGAGCACTTCTGTCTTTCCATTGCAAAAAAATAAAAAAACCCACTCTTTTCTGCTATGCTCTATGCTTAGAAAATCCATATTTCTTCCTATATTGATAGATTCCATACATCATACATTCATATATTTCAACTATATTATTCTTCCTAAAACCGTATTAACAAATGTATGATTAAATCAAAAATGGAATCATATATCATATCAATATGATATATTATATCCAGCCATATCATATATGAAAGTATTCCCTCTACATGATACCAGTCTGAATCAATACACTGATTACATTTATAGCTAATGAAGCTGATATTTTAAAACATTATCCGATGTGTCTAATAAACATTAAAAATCTTTTGTTGAATGAGGTTCATCTTAAATTCATAAGATATGTACCTGATATTCTTTAAGACCCTAGCCATTAATTTGCTGATAGGACTATTCTAACTTTGCATTTCAAAATTCTTGTGCAATTTTATTTGTAAACTGATATTTACCCATCATCAAATGGTAACCCTAAATTATATAAAGATAATCTAGGGTTTAGTCTCACTCATGTGTACATTCACTGGAATGTTTAACCATCTGTTATATCAATATTAATCTGATAAGATACACACACACACACGGCCACAATGGAAGAAAGCTTCCTTGGAATATCTATTTTCAAATATTAAAAAAAATTCAAGCAACAAGTTATGCCAGTTATTACATATTTCCAAAGAAACACTAGAGGCTATAAGAAATCCAGTTGAGTAACCTTGTAATTTACCAATGTACCAAACTATTGTAATAAATCAACACATTTTAGTATAGAAGATTCATAACTATCAATGATATATATTATCAGCATACAATACAATTTTTGTTCACCTCCAGCTGCTGCTTAATGTACTGGATTATAAGCAGAGAAACTGAGGTTCTAATCTTCTCTTACACATGGAAATTGGCCAGCCACTCTCTCTCAGACCTAGGCTGGGAAGTGAAAAAACATCTACCTTCCAACCCACACTGGACCAGCATGGTAGTTATGGTCCATAACTTTCAATGAACAGGCCTCCATTCTACAGTGGATTAATTCAGACTGGTATCATCATCATCATCATCATCACCATCACTTACAATATACAGAGAGAGAAAAATACATTGGACATACGCAAACACTGAAGTCGTCTGCCATCTCACAGGAATTAAACTTGAAAACAAACTCCTTTCCTGACAGCAACAGTGCTTACCTGACTGCTTTGTAGAGATTTTTTTAGACCATTTCCTATATAAGAAATTAATCTTTCCATCTCATCACTGAATCATCAGTGAATTCTGACTTCCTTTCTCAGTGTAGCAATTTTCCTTTAGAATAATAGAGACTTATTTCAAGCTCAGTGATTTATTATGCACCACCAAGTCATTGTTGACCGATAGTGACCACATAGATTGTCTCCGTGATGATCTATCTGTAACCTGGTCCTTCAGGTCTTCCAACACTGCACTGCCGCCACTGTAACTGAGTCTATCCACCTTGCTGCTGGTCATTCTCTTCTTCTATTTTCTTCCACTTTTCCCAGCATTAAAGCCTTCTCCAGAGAGCTAGGTCCTTGTATAATGTGTCCAAAGTAGGATAATTTGAACCTGGTCATTCGTGCCTTGAATGAGAACTTTCTAGGGAGGTTGAGGAAAAACTCTTACTTCAAATCTGATTAAGGATTAACCTTTTCCTCTTCAAAGCAGGGGAGGATTTGCTTAGGAAAATTCTGCAAAGCAGACAGAGAATTCCCAGTTCAGCCTGCAGCATGGAAGCTTTCTATGCTTCAGTTTTGTAATAGTATGATTATTGTGATCATGATCAATCTTCTGTAAGTCAAGGAAAATCTTAACTGAGCATACTTTGAAGGATCTGTTGCTGTATATTTAGAGTCAACTTTGGCATTATCCACAATTTTGTTTCATTTTCCATTACAGTAGTTCCTTAAAAAAAAGCTGTCAATCTCCAAAAGCCTATTAATAACAATTCAAGTGGCATTAAAGATCACTATATCAATACAATAATACACGCTAAAATTCCATAAAAATAAAAACAAGTTACAAATATAACATACAATATAAATAAATATAAAATCAAAATGGCTCTAAAGATTTCAATCCAGTGGGAGGGGCTCTAAGGTGTGAGCCACCCCCAAGAATGGCTACTCGCCTTCCTACCCCAAGCAAGATGGCAGAACCAAGTCTTCAGGGCCTTCCTGAAGGTCAGGAGTGAAGGGGCCTGCTTCACCTCCAGGGGCAAGATGTTCCAAAGGGTGGGGGCCACTGCAGAGAAGGACTGCTTCCTGGACCCCACCAGATGAAATTCTCTTGCAGATGGGGTCCGTAACATGCCCTCTCTGCATGATCGGCTGGGCGGGTCGATGTGATGGGAATGAGATGGTCCCTGTAATGGTTGCCTACTCCAAAATACTCAGTCTCACAAGCCAGAGCTTAAAGATAACTGATTTATTATAGGAATAGTGTGCAAATACAGAGAAAGCTGAGAATGAGCAAAAGCGTGCCAAATACAAACTAAAACCCCTTGCTTCCAAATCAATCCCACCCCTATCCCCCGTTAGCAACCACCCCCTCCCAGGTGCTAGCAACTGTTACATCGGCCTGAGAAAGTAACTTTGAACAGAGCTACAAACCCAAACATACATTCCCAAGCAGCAAGATAAGAAACAAAGAGAAACGGAAAAATACCAGCAAGCCTGTAAGCCTGCAATACATGGATCAGACAGGTGACATGTGAAACGTTACAATGTTAACAGAACGTTGAAACGGTGAACATGACATATTGCCCCCCTGAAAAAAAATGCAAAAGGGGAATGCTAAGGGGCTGGCTTGGCCGGATAGGCAGCATGAAATCTGGCAACCAGGTCAGGAGATCGGACATCGTGAGCGGCGACCCATTCAGGATGGGAGAAATGCTTCCAACGAATGAGATATTGTAAGGTAGAGCGCCGGTGGCGGGAATCGAGCACCTCTTTGACTTCAAAGTGTTGCTGGTTATCAATCATAATGGGTGGGGGTGGTGATGGTTGGGGATGCTATCGGTCGGATTGGAGAAACGGCTTGAGTAAGCTGCAATGAAAAACAGGATGCAAACGTTTAAGGTTATGCGGCAGATCCAATTTGAACGTCACAGGATTTATTTGTGCAACAATAGCAAAAGGACCAACAAATTTGGGACCAAGTTTCTTAGACAGTTGTGGTGATTTGAGGAACTTCGTGGAGAGATAGACTTTATCCCCCACCGTGAATGTAGGCTGCGGGGAGCGCTTTGCATCCGCATGCTTTTTATAGGAGGCTTGGGCATGGTGGAGGGCTTGTTGAATCTTCTGCCAGGAGTCCATTAGATTTTGGGCCCAATCGGTCAGCAAGAAGGCAGAGATTGGCAAGAAGGCGGGTGTGGGAGTTCCGGTATTGGGACAAAATCACAGCCAAACACCGTCTTAAAAGGAACTTGGCCAGTGCTTTGATGTACCGCGTTGTTATAAGCAACCTCCGCAAAGGGAAGAAGATCCACCCAGTTGTCTTGTTGATAATTAACAAAAGCATGTAAATATTGTTCCAATGTGGAATTAACAGCCTCAGTAGATCCATCCGTCTCAGGATGCCACGCTGTAGAGAGGGCTTGTTCGGTACCAACCAATTTCATAAATGCCCGCCAAAATTGTGACATAAATTGTGAGCCCCTGTCACTCACCAAGCGGGAGGGGCTCCCATGGAGCCGGTACATGTGTACTAGAAATAGGCGGGCTAACTGTTGTGCGGTGGGAATGGAAGCGCAGGGGATGAAATGCGCTTGTTTAGAGAAAAAGTCTTTCACTACCCAAATTACCATTTTACGTTGACTGGGTGGTAGGTCAACAATAAAGTCCATGGAGATTTCTTGCCAAGGATAGGAAGGGTTAGCTACAGATTGCAGAAAGCCTTGGGGTTTTCCTGCCTTGCGCTTGGTCGCCGCACAAACAGGACAAGCAGCCACATAAGCTTTTATATCCCTCATGAGAGTCGGCCACCAAAACTGTCGTCTGATGAGATGGAGAGTCTTAAGGTAACCAAAATGACCAGCCTGTTTATCATCATGACAGCGTAGCAGGATCGTCTTTCGTAAAGCCTCTGGTACATAAAGACGACTGTTCTTCCAGGCAAAATCCCCGTCAAAAGTAATATTGTTTAAGTTTGCAACCAAGTATCAGATTTCAGGTGGAAAAGAAATAATTGTTGCAAATCGGAAGGAATTGGCAAATGTCCCGGACTGGAGGGAGGAGGAGTGGCTGTCCGTTGGGCTTGCTGGGTCCGCGTCTGACTACGCATCACAGCTGCAAAGCCCAATTGCTTTTCAGTCCACACAGTACCCTGAACGATTGGCCCAGGGCCAGAATCTTGGGGTCTGCGGGATAAGGCATCGGCCAAAAAGTTTTTCTTTCCCGGAATGAACTTAAGGGAAAAATCAAAGCGGCTAAAGAACTCAGCCCATCTAATTTGTTTAGGGCTAAGTTTTCGACTGGTGCTTAGTGCCTCCAGGTTTTTATGGTCAGTCCAAACTTCAAATGGTTGAGAAGCCCCCTCTAATAAGTGGCACCAGGTTTCCAATGCTGCTTTTACAGCGAACGCCTCCTTTTCCCAGACATGCCACCTCCTCTCAGTTTCCGTGAACTTACGAGATAGGTACGCTCAGGGTTTCAAGCGGCCGGACTGATCTGCTTGGAGCAGAAGGGCTCCGATGGAGAAGTCGGAGGCATCGACCTGCACCACAAATGGCTTAGTCGGGTCGGGATGCCTCAGGATAGGTTCTGTTGTAAACAGTTGTTTGAGCATGTCAGACGCCTGTTGGCAGGCTGGGGTCCACTTAAGTAGCGCCCCTGGATTTTTCGAATGCCGCGTATCCCCCAGAGCTTTAGTTTTGAGTAAGTCAGTGAGGGGGAGGGCAATTTCTGCGAAATTTTGGGCAAATGCCCGATAGAAATTGGCGAAGCCAAGGAAACTTTGTAATTGGCGCCGTGTGCGTGGGGGTTCCCATGCGACTATGGCTTCAACTTTTGAGGGGTCCATTTCAATGCCCTCTTCTGAAATCCTGTAGCCCAGATAGTCAATTTCTGACTGATGAAAAGCACATTTTGACAATTTAGCATACAACTCAGCCTTTCTCAGTTTAGCGAGCACTTGATGCAGCAAGTGAACATGTTCTGCCATTGTTTCAGTATAAATCAATACATCAGCTAAATATACCAATACCCCTTTGAACAGGTGGTCATGCAAGACCTCATTAATTAGTTGCATAAAAACACCAGGCGCTCCCGACAAACCAAAGGGTAACACTCTATATTGGAAAGCCCCCAGAAGACAGTTAAAGGCTGTTTTCCACTCATCCCCTTCCCATATACGAATATGAAAATAGGCTTCCCTCAAGTCCAATTTTGAGAAGATTTTACCTCTGGCCAGATGTGATAACATATCTTTGATTAAGGGCAAAGGATATCTATTTAAAATTGACACTGCATTGAGCCCACGGAAATCTGTACATAGCCTCAAAGAACCGTCCTTTTTTGGTCTAAAAAGGACAGGTGCCCCCACCGGGGAGTTGGCTGGCTCAATAAAACTCCTGGCTAGGTTTTTGTCAATGAACTCCCTCAGTGTAGCCAACTCCTTTGGGGACATAGCATAGATCTTTGGGTTAGGCAATTTCACATTGGGAAGAAATTCAATAGTGCAGTCTGTCTTTCGGTGAGGCGGCAAGCGATCCGCCTCCTTTTCTCCAAACACATCTGCAAAGTCTTGATATTGTGTGGGCAGCCCTTCTAGTGGTTCCAGAGTTTGTACAGTCATTGTGGCTGCCCGCCCACCCTCCTCGTCTCCCAGTAAATCCTTTTCTGGCACTTTATAAAATTCATCAGTGAATGTCACAGTTCTATGCATCCAGTTGATAAAAGGATTTTGCTCAACAAACCAGGGCATCCCTAAAATGACCAATGGGCCCCCCACCGGTGCTATGACAAAGGGTAATTTATCCCAATGAGTACCCATTTGCAGCGCCACCAGTCCTGTAGAGTGAGTGACCGGTTTACCCCCAGCCATAGTCCCGTCCAATTGCGTAAAAACCATTGGCCGCTTCAAAGGGAACCTAGGGAGTTCTAAGGCGGCTACTAGGTCCGGGTGCATTAAGGAACGTGAGCAGCCTGAGTCAAGCATGGCCCACACCTCCACCGTTCGGGTACTGGATCCCAATTTCACTTTGACCATCAGGGTAGGAAAATTCCCACTCACCGAATCATGGTCGCGCCCATCTTCCTCCACCTGCCCCACGGCACCCTTCAGAGCAGGTGGTTGCCTTTTCCCACTGGCTGTACAAAATCCAGTTCCTCCTCTCCCCCGAAAAGGTTGTCGTTAGGATCGTCCTCCGTGCGGGCAGCCCTCATCTTCCTCGGTACCGAAGGAGACTTTCCGGATGACTTCCCTGGCCGCTCCTCGGATCTCTTTTTTGGGCACGAAGCTGCTCGATGTCCTTCTTTCCCGCATCTCAGGCACTGGCCCTTGGCGAAACGCCGTTCTCATTCTTCCTCCCAACTCTTCGGTTTGGGGCGAGTTGAGAATCCCGGGGCACGGGCACTTTTACCTGACTTCCCTTGCTTCAATTCCTTGTTATGTGTGAAAGTCTCTAGGGCGTTTTCAGCACTGCCGGCCAGCTGAATCCACCCATACGTTTTCGGATCATCCCGTCCCAAAGCCCATCGGAGGACCTCCGTCTCCAGTCCCTGTTTGAACATTTCCACTAGAGTTGACTGGGACCAGTCCTCCACCTTTCCAGCCAGGGCTTTGAACTCTAAGGCGTAATCCGCGACAGAGAGACCCCTGGGAAAGTTTCTTCAGTGCCCGTTTCGCTCATTCCTGTGCCAAGGGATCTTCAAAGTGCTGCTTTAACGCCCACAGGAACTCCTCACAGTCTTCTAACTCCATGGCTTTGGCTTGGCATAATTGGACATACCAATCCACTGCCCTCCCCTTTAGCTTATTGGCAAGGGCATTAATTTTGCCATGTTCTGAGTGAAAACTTCGCCCCCAGTCCTCCATATAATTCTGAGCATTAGTAATAAAGAAGGACAACTTTGTGGGATCGCCATCAAACTTTACCATAAAAGGTGGAGGGGTTCTTGTCGATTCGTGCGCCTCCAGGGGCTCCGCGAATGCCAACGAATGCCTGCCCACCCTCTGTGACCCTTCCCTGGTCACTCCCGATGCTTTTCCCTTCGATTGCCGGGGAACCCGAGTCCTACTTCTTCCCCTGGGCGATGGGGATCTCGTCACTGGGTTGGGCCGTCGGGTTGGAATTTCCTCCGGACCCTCTCGCAGGGACCCCGACCCCCTGGGGTTTTCTTTTAACATGGCCACTAGAGATTCGATTTTCTCCTCTAGTGCTTTTATGCGGGCGGGGGTAACAGGTTCTTCCAAGGGTCCCATGGTCACCAAGACCGTAGGTGACAACGGAATCTCCGGTTCCCAGGATGCTTGGGGTGATTCGACCTCGAAGTCTTCTTCCTCCCCGGTCCAATAGCCATCCCCTGTAGCGCCCCTCACTTCAGATGGTAAACCTCGGTCTTCCATCTGGATACCCTGCTTATCCCGGTGGGCTGCCCTCTGAGCTCGGGAGCTCGGGGTCGCAATAGCCTTTGTGGTATCAGGTTCTTCCTCGCTCCCTTCGCTCTCTCGCAGCCCAGGTTCTGTCATCGCTAGCGCTCCCTTTTACCAAAGACTTGGATGGGGCTAGCGGAAAATATACTTATGGATTCTCAGCTTTATGTAATGGTTGCCTACTCCAAAATAGTCTCAAGCCAGAGCTTAAAGATAACTGATTTATTATAGGAATAGTGTGCAAATACAGAGAAAGCTGAGAATGAACAAAAGCGCGCCAAATACAAACTAAAAACCCTTGCTTCCAAATCAATCCCGCCCCTATCCCCCGTTAGCAACCACCCCCTCCCAGGTGCTAGCAACCGTTACATCGGCCTGAGAAAGTAACCTTGAACAGAGCTACAAACCCAAACATACATTCCCAAGCAGCAAGATAAGAAACAAAGAGAAACGGAAAAATACCAGCAAGCCTGTAAGCCTGCAATACATGGATCAGACAGGTGACATGTGAAATGTTACGATGTTAACAGAACGTTGAAACGGTGAACATGACAGTCCCTCAGGTAACCTGGCCCCATGCCATGTAGGGCTTTAAAGGTAATAACCAACACCTTGAATTGGACCTGGAAGCAAACTGGGAGCCAGTGCAGCTCACGTAGCAAAGGTGTTATTCGTGCCGATCTAGGGGCACCAAGAATAGCCTCTGCAGCTGCATTCTGGACCAGCTGAAGCTTCCGGATACTCTTCAAGGGTAGCCCCATGTAGAGTGCATTGCAGTACTCTATATGGGAGATGTCCAGGGCATGAGTGACTGTTCAGAGGGCTTCTCACTCCAGGAACAAGCATAACTGGCACACAACCCAAAGTTGAGCAAAGGCCCTCCTGGCCATGACTGCCACCTGCTCTTCGAGCGGTAGTCATGAGTCCAGAGAACCCACAGCCACTCTGTCTTACCAGGGTTCAGCTGAAGCCTGTTGTTCCCCATCCAGATCCCCACAGCCCCCAGGCACCAAGAAAGGGCAGTCACCGCATCACTTAGCTCACCCAGGATGGAGATGTATAATTGGGTATCATCAGCATACTGATGATACCTCATCCCATGCTGACGGATGATCTCACCCAGAGGTTTCATGTAGATGTTGAATAAGAGAGGAGAGAGGACCAAACACTGTGGCATCCCACAACAGAGGGGTTGAGGGTCAGATATCTCACTCCCTATCACCAACGATTGGGACCGGCCCTGGAGGAAGGAGGCAAACCAGCACAAAACCACGCCGCCCACCCCCAACTCTGAGCCACCCCAAAAGGATACCATGGTCGATGGTATCAAAAGCTGCTGAGAAGACAAGAAGAGCAAGGATGAATGCACTATCTCCATCCCACTCCAGTCAGAGATCATCCATAAGTGTGACCAATGAAGTTTCTGTCCCATAACCAGGCCTGAAACCTGACTGAAAGGGGTCCAGATTTATTTATCAAATTTGTCACTGCCCATCTCCTCCAAGCGAAGGAACTCTGGGCAGTTTACAGTATAAAACAATAAATATACAATAAAATTTCAATATAAAACACACTATAAAACAATTTCACAGAGCTACCAAATATAATAAAATCCAGATGGCTATGGTCTCATTTAGTCATTGTATAGGAGGAGCACTTCAAGGCACTAGCCAGCCCCAAGTATGACTATTCTCCTCCCTGCCCCAAGCCCAGTGGCAGAGCCAGGTCTTCAACTTCCTCCGGAAGGCTAGGAGCGATGGGGCTAATCTCACCTCTGGGGGCAAGATGTTCCAGAGGGCAGGTGCTACTGCAGAGAAGGCCCGTCTCCTGGACCCCACCAGATGGAATTCTCTTATCAACAGGGTCCATAGTATGTCCTCTGTGCATGATTGGGTGGGGCGGGATGATGAAACTGGGAAGAGGCAGTCCTCTAGGTAACCTGGTCCCAGGCCATGTAGGGCTTTATAGGTGATAACCAACACCTTGAATTGGACCCAGAAGCAGACTGGTATCCAATGCAGCTTGAGTAGCAAAGGTGTTATGTGCACCCTTCTAGGGGCACCAAAAATAGCCCACACAGCTGCATTCTGGGCCAGCTGAAGCTTCTGGATACTCTTCAAGGGTAGCCCCATGTAGAGCACATTGCAGTAGTCTATATGGGAGATAACAAGGGCATGAATGACAGTTTGAAGGGTGTCTTGCTCCAGGAAGGGACATAACTGGCCCACAACATGAAGCTATGCAAAGGCCCTTCTGGACACGGCTGCCACCTGTTCTTTGAGCAGGAGCTGTGAGTCCACGAGGACCCCCAAGTTGAGCACCAGGTCTGTCTGGGGCAGTGCAATCCCATCCAGAACCAAAGATGACAAAGTCCCAGATATGGAAAAGCCCTTAACCCACAGCCACTCCATCTTACCAGGCTTCAGCTGAAGCCTGTTGTTCCCCATCCAGGCCCCTACAGCCCCCAGGCACCTGGAAAGGGCAGCTACAGCATCACTTACCTCACCTGGGATGGAGATATACAACTGAGTATCGTCAGCATACTGATGATACCTCATCCCATGGTGACGGATGATCTCACCCAGAGGTTTCATGTTGAATAGGAGAGGAGGGAGAACCAAACCCTGTGGCACCCCACAAAGGAGGGCTCAAGGGTCGGATCTCTCCTCTCCTATCACCACCAATTGGAACTGGCCCTGGAGGAAGGAGGTGAACCAGCGTAGAATCATGCCACCAACCCCCCACTCCATGAGCCGACCCAAAAGGATACCACGCTCGATGGTATCAAAAGCCGCTGAGAGGTCAAGAAGAGCAAAGATAGATGCACTACCCCCATCCTGCTCCCACCCAAGATCATCCATAAGTGCAACCAATGCCGTTTCCATCCCATATCTGGGCCTGAAACCTGGCTGAAAGGGGTGTAGATAATCCATTTCATCCAAAACCCTCTGGAGCTGTAATGCCACCACTTTCTCAACCACTTTCCCCAAAAAGGGAGGTGGGAGACTGGACAAAAATTATCCAGTATAGTAGGGTCCAGTGATGGTTTCTTGAGGAAGGGGTGTACGAGCGCCTCCTTAAAGGCAGTTGGAAACATCCCCCCTCAAGGATGTATTGACCATCGCCTGGACCCAGCCACATGTCACCTCCCAGGCAGCTTTCACCAGCCAGGAAGGACATGGGACTAGATGACAAGTGGTGGCATTTACTGTCCAGGGGATCCTGTCCACTTCCTCAGGTCCAACAGGATCAAACTGTTCCCAGATAACAAGGTAAGTACGATCCCTGGGTATCTCCACAGACCATGCCTCATACTTGGAATCTAACGTAGAACGGATCTGAGCGATTTTGTCTTGCAGATGCTCCGAAAACTCCTCTACGCAGCCCTGTAGGTGGGTCACCGGACCCACCTTCCCCAACAGAGATTGCGTGATTTTAAACAGGGCCACTGGGTGGCATTCTGCAGATGCAATAAGGGCGGAGAAGTATTGATGCTTTGCTGCCCTTATCGCCACCTGGTAGGTCTTAATAGCGGCTCTAACCAGTGTTCGGTCAGATTCAGTCTTTCTTCCTCCAGCAGCACTATAGACGTCTCTTAATCCTCTTCAGAACCCTCAGCTCCTCCGTAAACCACGGGGAGCATCGGGTACAATGAGGTAAGAGAGGTCACACAGGTGCGGTCCTGTTCAAAGTTCCAGCCGCCTCTCTATTCCAGGCAGCAGCTAGGACCTCCAATGGACCGTGCAGCAGATCATTGGGTATAACCACCAGCTCCCTCTGAAACCCTACCAGGTCCATCAGTTGCCGGGGGTCGACCAATCGAATAGGTCCAGCCTCCCTGTGGAAGGGGGTGACATAAGAGAAGCTCAGGGCCACCAGGGCGTGATCTGACCATGACAATGGGGATAGCTGTAAATCTTCCCTCAGGTCACATTGCCACTGCTCCGACAAGAAAACTAAGTCTGGGGTGAGGCCACTGTCTCGAGTCAGGTCCCGAATAATCTAAGTTAGGCCCATGGCTGCCATGGCAGCCATGAACTCCCGATCTGACTCCAAGGCACATCCCAGGGATAGCAGGTTGAAATCCTCCAGAATCATAAGTCTGGGAAACTCCACTGCCAACCCTGAGACTGCCAACAGCAGCTCAGGCAGGGAGGTTGCCATGCAGCAGGGAGGCTGGTACAGCAGCAACACTCCCAACTGCTCTTGGGCACCCAACTTGAAGAACAGGGTCTCACAGCTGGCCACTTGTGGGGCGGGGCCCCTGAAGGCCACCAGAGACTCTCAGATGACAACTGCCACCCCTCCTCCCCTGCCCCGGGGTCTCGGCTGATGCCATGCCATAAACCCAGCCAGGCACATTTCCAAAAGGGGCACCCCCCCTTCAGGGCCCAGCCAGGTTTCGGTAATACCTGCCAGGTCTGCCCCCTCCTCAGTGATCAAGTCACATATGAGCGGGGCTTTGTTGTTAACAGACCTGGCATTAAGTAGCAGCAGCCGGAGACCAGGGCCCCTATTAATCTGCTGACCAGGGCCTGAGTCTGAGCACAGAGGGCCAGAACACGCCACCAGGAACAAACACCGGGGGCGTCTTCCCCAAAGATGGCCCACCCTCCGGCTCCCGCCATAACATCCCCTACCCATCACCACCTCAATAGAACAACCTGACCTGCAACCCCCAGAGACCCCAAATCCACCTAGCCCCATTCCTGCACCTCCAGAGTCCCCAGCTTGAAATAGAGGTCCCTCCATCCACTCACACACCCTCACACATACACAGTTACCCACAGGGCAATGGCAGGCCCCCTGGCACACCAGCTCACGCTGTCAGCACCATCCGGGGCCAGCCATCACCAACTCATTCACTCTTCAGTCACAATGCTGCCTGTTCGGCCTCTCTCACTGGTCGGTCAGGGGCATCTCATTCACTCCCCCTCACCTCCTGCCTCTCACTCAGGAGGTGAGTACTCTCCCACAATGTCAGACACTGCCAGACTCCCCCCCTCATATCTCACCCCCAGGAGGAAGTCCCCATTCACACTGGAGGGGCCCCAACAGCTCTCCACCGCCTCCTGGTAGGTAGGTAGGGGATGGCCAAGATCTCAGTGCCAAGCCCACTCTGCGTCCCCAAGGTCTGCCACACCAGATAATCCATTTCATCCAGGACCCTCTGGAGTTGCAATGTCACCACCTTCTCAACCATCTTCCCCAAAAAGGGGAGGTGGGAGACTGGATAAAAATTGTCCAGCACAGTTGGGTCCAACAATGGCTTCTTGAGGAGGGGGTGCACCAGCACTTCCTTAAAGGCAGCCGGGAACACCCTCTCTCTCAAGGATGTATTTACCATCGCTTGGACCCAGCCAAAAGTCAACTCCCAAGCTGCCTTCACCAGCCAGGAGGGTCATGGATCTAAATGACAGGTGGTGGCATTCACAATCTGGAGGATCCTGTCCACTTCCTCAGGTCCAACAGGATCAAACTGTTCCCAGATAACAGGGCAAGAATGTTCTCTCGGCATCTCCGCAGACCCTGCTTCATGCTTGGAATCCAACTTGGAATGGATCCGAGCGATTTTATCCTGCAGATGCTCAGAAAACTCTTCTGCATGGCCCTGTAGGTAGGCCATTGGGTCCACCTTCCCCAAAAGGGTAAGTGTGATCTTAAACAGGGCCACTGGGCGGCATTCTGCAGATGCAATAAGAGCGGAGAAATACTGTAAGAGCCAGTATGGATTAATGGTTAATGTAATGGATTACGACCAAGAGACACCGACTGATTTCAGTTTATCCACACCCATAGAAGCTCAATGGGTGACTTTAACCAGTCTCTCTTAACCTGGAAAACCTCATGGAATTGTTGGGGAGATAAAAGTGGAGCAACAAGTGCTCTGCGGATTGCCTTGAACTTCTGGAGAAAAGGCAGAGTATGAATAAATTTATACTACTTGTAGAACTTAGATACTCTGCTGGAAACTACACTATGACTACAGAATGGAAGAAACAGATTTAGCTGGGAGAAAGTATCCTATTGCTGTGATGAAATGCCTAACAGATCTTGGGAAAACAGAGGATGCAGGGAAAACAATTAGGGAAGGAAATATTTTCAGTCCAAGGGAAGGGGGTAAGAGTGAGAAAGAGACTCAAAATAACTTCACCTTAATTATTCTAGGTATAAGTTATGTGGTAATATTACTTTTGTAGACTTTCAAGATTTGGTTACATTATCCTAGTAGCTATAAAGATCTTTCCAGAGATCCAAATGGTTGTTTGCCAGCCTTGTGGGGGTTGATAACTGCCATGAAAGATAGCAGAAAAGCCAAAATGGCATTCAGTCATGGTTGGGTTGGATAACTGGGCTGTTCTCTCAGGGCATACAAAGAATAATGCTACTGCCTGCAAATATGAAGTAAGGAGTTGTCTGGAAACAAACAGTAGAAGAAAAGGAGGAAAGGGATGATTAGCCTGTCCCTCAGCAATTAGATCTACTGAGATGCTACTTAGGGTGGGATGATTCCTACTGCAGGAGCAAGTATTTGCTCCCTTCTATTTGACTTGATCCAAACTCTATGTCATGTGCAGGAGCCACTAAAATATGTTGTCAGCATGGTTCTATGGTGCCCTTGCATCCTAACCCATGCCTTGGCAGTTTGTTCTATCATGGACATTAGTCTGAAGAAAGAGTCAACTGCCTATGGCTTCTGAACACAGAACGGGGAACGTAGCCAAAGTAGTCTACATTGTGACTTTCCAGATCACAATAGCAAATTGTTTAGGACCACTCAATAGTGGAAAACAAAACAAAACAAAAAGATTCAGCCCTTTTCCTGGAGTGTAACCTAGGAATTGGCAGTAACAGGGCCATTAATGCCCGTATTGCTGCATTTGAATGTAAAACTTAAGAGCAATAAAGACATTGTGCTATGGCAGGGAGGTTGTGCCTGTTATATTCTAGTGCAGGCAGCCTGTTATTGTCATTGTGACTTCATTGTTCCTTCTCTGTGCAGACACTATGATTGGTGACCATTGGCAGAATTTTCAGAGATACGAGGAGGTGTCTGCTATATTTGTGGCAGGACAGAATGTTTGGTTTCCCTGGATAAGTGTGAGCAGAAGAGGGAAGCACTTCTGCTGCTAAGGGCAGGATATCTTGTGCAGTCAGTATAAAGGGAATATAGGATTCCTCTTAGCTTATTTGACTTAATGCCACCGGAAGGGTAAAGTTACATAAAATAAATTGCTAATGGGTTCAGGGTAAATCTGTCTTTCATCTGGGGTTACGAAACCTTCACATTTCTGCAACATACAAGTGGCCCTGGAAATGGAAGGTAAAGCATCTTAATAAAAGACATAAGTGTAGGTATAAGCATTCCTACTGTCAGGTTTATGGTAGGAGTTACTGGCATGCATCCAGCTCACCACATGAACATCTAATCTGTCTATATCAGTGCAGAATTTAGCATTGGTTCTTAAGGTTTTGTTTGGCACTTTGCCAAAAATGTTATGTATTTAGCTGGGAAAATTGCCTAGGAGTTAATTGAGAGGAAAACACTAATATACATCCTACCCACCAAAAAGGGAGGGACAATGCTATGGATATGTACACACCTATAACATTGCTTCTTCATAAGGGCAGAGGCGCAGTTAACAGTGGCTGTGAAAGTGATTCTAAATGTGGAGCAATTATGCTTCTTTATTTAAAAAATATGCAAGAGTTGTACTTATTCCTTTCCTGTCTTGAAGTATTTTATTTATCTTAAAAACTTCCCACCCATCTTATCTACGACCCTGGAATTTCTTGATGGTGTTCCCATCCAAGAACTCACCAGATATAGCACTGCTTAACTTTTGTGAGATTAGCCAAAATCGAGCAACTGTTTTGGCAATAGTGCAGAAAATAATTAATCATTAATTGTATTTCAGAAATACAGCCTATCTAATTAAAATAATGAAAAAGACAATAACAATCCTAAAGGATCCATAAAGCTCAATTGTGACCTGAAGAAAATGACATCCCAAACAATGTTCCCTGTGTCAAAGCCAAATTTGGCACAATGCCCATTCTTTCTCTTCCTGCACCACACCGCTTCTTCTCCTCTCTTTGCCAAACCTTTCTTCCCTTCCATCCACAGGGGTGGGGGGACAGATAAATAGCTAAGACGATGGATGTGATCAAAGCCCTGCCCCTTCGTAGGGCAATGCAACATTAATGCACAAATAAATGGGTGGGGCTTAGATCACACCTACCAATTTGGCTCTTTCCTCTGCATGCAGCCTGCCTCCACCCAGCCCTTGTTTTTCACACAGATTCATCTCATTCACACACATCTTTCCAACCCCCCCCACACTCCAGTAACACATATGTATTTTTTTAACGTATGTGTATTACCTTCTCATATACATCATCCAAACTGATGGGCCCACTGATTAGATAAAGAGCAAAGTAGGTTCAGATGTCCCATAGCTCTCCGCCATGCCACTCTGTTGATTAGAAGGAATCCAAACAGTAGCAAGAAAGAGAAGAGTTATAGAATGGCTGTTTAGCAATAGGATTTTGGCAGATTCCCTCTTCTCTGGGTGTTCACCTGATTCTGTCAGTCTGCTGAGCTAAGGCACAGGCCCTTAGCTCCATCTCCTTATACTGCCCTTCTGATATAAGGATCCAGATGGGGGAAGTAGGGCCTATAGCTTCTAGCCATAGTCAACAATTCTATACTAGTAACATACAACATATAATAAACAAACTGGGGATGACTAGAACCTAGTAAATTTCTAACTAGGAAGGGATTGAAATGAATTGAATCCAAGATCACTAGTCTGCTAAACCATCTTAAGTCAAATAAAAATTACAAACACTACCCCCTCCTCCCCATCCAGTTGCTACCCTAGAACCCAAGTATGTGAAGATTGGAAGAAAATCAACAAATGAAAGATGCAGGATCTAACTCCAAAGCACAGCTGGATTATATTTGTATCCAAATAACAGTTACTTACTGAAGTGTGTCTCAACTCAGTCTCCAGTTGCCACCTTTTCTGTTCCACAATTTTGAAGTCCACTATTACATTAAATACCATGTTATAAATCTTGTCTCACCCTGCAATGCTTCATAGGAGGGTAAGGCTTTGCACAAGGAAACCAATCTGTGGCTTTCAGGATTGTTTTAACTTTCTATCCTGAGTAACAACTCTCTTTTTCCCTCTTTTGTGAGAGCTTATTTAAGCTTGGAGGACAAAATGGTTCTGAAAGCAATGCAGAGACAGCCTGCAGCAGAGCAGCCTTAGTGGCTAATGTCAAAGCACATCTGTAGAGGGGAATCATTTTGTATAGCAGCTCTTGTTTCCTGTCTGTGCAAAGAGACTTCAGAGCCTAGGGATATAAAGAAATAAAATTAGGAGCACATGACATTGCTCTTATTAGCTCTAATCTTTCAATCATGACCAGCTGTCTTTTGCACATGCACAGCGCTTCCCCATTTTCCCTTTTTTTGGTGGGTAGGGGTGAGGGAGAAGGAAGTACACTGAGTTATGAAGACACAAACAAAGCTGAAACAATGCTATTTTGCTACTGTATGGATTTTCTCTTCATTTGTTTAATCCTTTTTTTTTTTTTTTTTACTTACCGGGATCTTGTACTGAAAGCTGATCATTTAGGTGGGCTCCAGATAAAGCTGGTAGCTTGAATTCCTGCCACCAGCTCTTTTTCTAATGAAAAGGCCCTAATGAATGCTGGTAAGTGGTAGGAATGTGTGACCAGCTGCATCAAGGCAGGTAATACAGCTTGGATTTAATTGGGAGCAGGTATGGGAAGGCTGTATTACTTTAATTGGTGGTGGGGTTGTCTAAATGGAAAGGACAAAGTATAATGGATAAATTGTGTAGTACAATAGCACTTAAGCCGGGATTGTGTGCATTCGTTAATCTGTTGAGGAATGAGGCAATTCTAAACAATTTTCTCAGTGAAACCAACTCCAGAAAGCTTTGTTCCTTTTTTGTCCTCCCTTGGGAAAATGCAAGATTGAAACAGAAAATACCTTTGCTGAGGCAATCATCTGCCACGTGTGGAAAGCGGATACAGCTGTAAACGGCAAAAAAGGGAGCTTTGTAGTACAATAAAGGATGGAAAAAGATAAAGTTAGGGATAAGAGAGGGGCTGTCATTGCATCCAAAAGAGGAATAAAATGATGACATTTACAGTGACAGATGAGACTGTAAAGAGAACTCAGGACAATTTAGAGAAGAGAAATTTGATATTTAAAAAGAAAGGGCTGTGATAATTAAAAGTAGTGTTACATTAAACTGTAACACATGTCATTAGTGACAGAAGGGAACTGGTGCCTTTTGAAAAGTTAATGATTCACATAGACCTGTGCATGGAACTTTGAATTTCCAGTAAATTTCTTTTATACTAAAAATACATAGAAGGGAAAAAAAATCAACCCTGGCCTGTTCCAACTTTCAGCAGGAAGTGAGAAAGATTGAGGAAATGTGTTCTGTCATTGCTTAACTGATATTGATATGGGGACTCTTTGATGCCTTTGTATTTTTGGATGTGAATATATGCAGCATAAACATGGACCCTGTAGTTGAAGTGTAGAGTAAAGACGCATGTGAAGTTAACATAAGTTAAAACCTCAGCCCTGAAAGGTTTTTAAATAGGTGTATCCATGTTTGTGGGCTGTCCTCATAGACTTTGATAATATATATTCGATAATACACACACACAAACACACACATACATACCATATATATATATATACACACACACACACATACATATAAACACACACACACCCCAAATTAATTATGGATGGAATGTTAAGCAAAGGCTCCATGTAAGTTCAGACTTTTTAAGAGAGATAATGGTGAGGGGGCAGTTATCTGGGCTCCACATACTGAGGGAGACTAAATATGGTTCAGTATTGAAAATAAACAGATGGATTGATTGGTTTTATTCCAGGCGGTAAAACTAATAGGTAATAATACAATCTTAATATTTTTTCCAGAATGTTGTGCTTCCTCACACACTCTGTTTTACTAGACTTCAGTGGATAAGAAACAGTAGAGAAAAAATATATGTGCACTGTCATGGAAGGCAAGGAGAAGAAAGTATTCATGGAGAGGCCTACTTAGACCTCTCACAGGTTGTTTTTTTTTTAAAGTTCTCCATAATCTGTTAAAATCAGTCCAAATCCATTACCTAGTTAGCCTGTGACACTGACTCAAAGTTTTGAACAGTTAGCTGACTAATCCCTGTGTTTTTTCCCCCCTTTTTTCATGAGATGTAGGGTGGAGTATGGAACGCCATCCAGTGATTCACAATAATGAATTAAGGAAGCACTTGTAACTCAGTTACAATAGTGGGACATTTGCTCCTGAATATTTCATTACAGTTGGGGAAACCAGGAGGATTGGGTGTCTTTCAGAGTTCATGTAGGCCTGGCAATGGAGGAGAACAACAAAACAAAGCATAGCATGAGTGTTGAGCGAGCTTTCCCAGGATTCCCAGGTGGGTTTCATGTACTGCTTAATGCTGAAAATGAGACAGATTCAGCTTTCTCTGCAGGTTGTAAAGGCTGAATTATCTTACTGTTGCTATTGTGTGGGACTGCAAGTAAATGCACAAAGCTACAGCTTTTTAAGGCATACTTGAAGTGAAGGTCTAGTTTGTTTTCTCAAAAACTTTTCTTTCATTTCTACTTTTTTTTAAAGCAATGGACAGGGTGGACTACCAGACAATGAAATCGAATAAAGAAGTATTAATATTGCCTGTAAAGGAAATAAGTAGTAATTAAAAGAAATCATTGCATGCTTTCTTCATTGGAAAGGAAATCTTTATCTCATGTTGCATATTTATTTAATTTCTATAGCTGCCCATCTCAACAAGCGTCTCTGGGTGGCGTACAATCATAACCATAAAACAATTTAAAACAATACAAAATAAATATATAGTCATCGAGTAAATGTAAAAGTAAAATGCTATAGAAGTTAGTATAGCCAAGAAACGGAGCCCTTAACATACTTGGGCATATATTACATGAAGAAAATGGATTACTTAAAATCTTTGGTAGTGAATGAATGTCCCAATCTTAAAATATAAAGTAATTCTGATTAAATGTATGGCTTATGCTTTGGCATAACTTTAGAACAGAAGATGATTGGAGTAGAAATAATAAATTAGTTATCTGGAAATATGTCATCCATCCATCTATATGTCTAGAACTTGCATACTATTTTTCCCTTTTATTAGAAACCCCCAAACTGCTTTTTTATAATAAAAACCTGAAGGTGCAATGATGCAGTATAGTAAAATATTACATAAACAAGCAATTGAAAGTTAAAATAAGGTAATATTAACCGTTACTAGGAGTAGATGGCTGTATGCATGTCAGGGATATGCTTGAGCACACAAAGAAATCTTTAATTGGTTACAGAAGCACCCCAGTCTGGGAACACTCCTAATCTCAATAAGAAAATGTTTGCATGCAGTTTATGCCACACATTATTCTTACCCATCACTAATAACCATTAGGAGCTCTTGGAACAATAAACTATCATACACAGAACAAAAAAATCAGGTAGGCCTGCATGAAAGAACGAAGAAAAAAGTTCATCATATAATAGTGCTAAGCCACACACGGTGCAATGGGGATGCATATTACAAGTACAAGTCTAGTAAGAAATTAGTTGCACCAAATTCAATGGAGCTTAGTGCCATAGTAGAAGAAATATATCATAAAACTCTGGTAGTCAATATGTGAGATCCACTGAGCATGGATGGATGCATTGAATGGACCCTGTTGGTATCTATATTTCACTGGTTAGAAAAAAACACCTGAAAAATCTCCTTAAAAAGAAACCTACATTTCAGGAAATAAGAAAATACTGGAATCTTGAAACATTCTGACTTTCAAACGGCTGTTTTGAAGGTTTCTAGCTTGAAACAAACATCTGTGTCCCAGAATGTTGCCTCTAGTTTAGGATGAGAGGGACCATGTTCTGTGTTATTCTGGGTGTTCTCTTACAGACTCAGTGTTTTAGTTAATAAAAGAACAGGGATAAAACCTGTCCCTGGTACATTGGCTTAAGCTAATATGACGATAAATATTCAGTAAGCATATGTTCAGAGACTAAGAAACATTTTGGGTAATTTTACTATTTCAAAATTTGTTTCTATTTGTTAAAAATTCATGTGATTTCTAGGTGCATTCTCTCTGTATAATTTCCAGGCAAATTATCTGTCAAAGGTATGCATTGTGCATATACATTAGGGATAATGCTTTGGGTGTTTCAAATTGCCAAATGCAAAAAAATATATAATGTGCTGTTGAGCTTTGCAGGCTAAATAAAAAAATGTGCAATGTGCATCTGTTTGTTGAGCTTGCTAAATGAAAAAAAACAGTGCAGTGTGCATCTGAGAAGTATTTGTAAAAAAGAATGAGAGTGCAATTTGCTTTTTAAAAAAGTTTGTTAGTGACTATACATAAAAACTACATATATTAATGAGACTTGTATAAGTATAGAGAGTTGGAATCAAAATTATGTTGCATTTTTTAAGAATGGTTCCTAATTTACCAATCCAGACAGTAAAATGTCTATTACACAGTTAATTGTGAGACATGCTGTAACATGGGATTGCTGTAGTATAGTTTATTAGCATATTATGATAGAAGTGTGTTATGTTTGTGATAATACACATCAACACCATTAATTGTTTGCTGTGAACATTTTAGGATTTGTATTTATTGTGGATATTTTATTGATTTATACTATTAGATGTACTGTGGATGCTTTAGTTACTGTTAGTGTACCAAATGCCTGACGATAACTCCAGGTTTGCCATCCCAGTGATATACATCTGACATGCTGTGATCTTCTTGATGACTCACAAGTCAAGCAGGTTTGACTTCCAGTTCGAGCTGAGGTAAATTTTGTTGTGTCTGCATTAAGTGAATTGACCTAATTTTCATTCATTCAAGTTTCTGGGCCATGCCTGGATCCTGGAATACTAAAATTCTCTTGTTAATTCTATGAGGATTGCCTATCCTCTTCAGCAAGTAAGAGTGAGGTTACTACGTGCTGATAGGGCTTCTGGACCTCTGATTGAATAAGCTTCTCCTCTTGGTCTACCAGCTGTGCAGCCTCTGACCTGAGCTTATGTCTAGTTGCATGAGATGAAATCTCAGTCTGTTAGAAAGTTTAAAAAAACAAAAAAAGCTATGGCTCTCTGCAAGTTTTCTTTGTGCTCAGTAGGAGACAGGATGTCAGTATGTCTTCAATCTCAGTTCTGACTAAGAACCTCTGATTTGGTCTGCAAAGAACTGGGCTCTTTTCCATGTTATGAACCAGAACTTAAGGTTAGTAAACATTCCTATAGTAAACCTCATATTAATCTACTTGGGCTGTTCCTGAACCCCAGAAAAGGGGCCTTGCTGTAAGAAGAATCCATCTGTGGAATTTAGGGGGGAAATAATAACAGCATCAATAATAAAGCAAGCTCCAAAACACCCCCAAATGAAATGTGAAACAAAAAACAAAAATGAAAATGAGGTAAAAAAAGACAAAACTATTTCTTAGGAAATTACAAAATACAGTATATCTTGGTAAAATATTAATGAATACACTTTCCTTTAAAATGCTTGGTGGTGGTTCTTCTCTGTATTCATCACTCCTGCATTTGGGTGAGTTCCTGATTATATCACATTATACTTAGTTATAAGTCCCTGGAAAGATCTTTCAAATGTTTGGAGGCTTTTGGCTTCTATTCTTTAGTATTTTACAAGTTGGAGGGAGAGGGAAAAATGGTCAAAGAAGATTTCTGTGCTTGTCCTTCAGTCACCATTCATGGAGGTCATTCAACAGAAGACTGAGAAGTCACAGAATAATAGCGAAGCAGCATTTTCCCACTAAAGAGTCTGAAGACTGTTATCATTTGTGTATTCCTTTGTTCTGGACTTTTTTCCTCCTAGGAATAGCCTTTCTCTTTCTACTACTGTTTTTCTCTAACCACATAGAGGTCTTAGGGAAAGTACTCTTTTTGCAATTTCCAGGGAAAAAACGGCGAACCAAAGATGGCTCCACTAAGAGTAGAGCTGATGACCACGGCAGAACAAAGTGCTGGTGAACAGGCTAGCTCTTCAGGATTCCTCTCCAGACAAGGAGAGGACTTGGGATTGCCCACAAGTGCTCCAGACAGTTGCTCTTCATAGGGAGACCACAAGACAGTGGTCTCCAGAGGGTTTAGAGCTCTGGGAGAGAAGGAATAGCCATCTTAGCCCAAACTGTGGTCAGTGCCTTTATGGACACATGGTTTGTATGCTTTCTTTTCTTACCACTTTTGGAAATTGCTTGTTAACTATTTTCCAGCTATTAGAGACCTTCAGAAGTTTTTTTTTTTTTACAGTAGTGGGTGAGTGTCCTTTGAACCTTCATGAAAGAAATTTTAAATACAAGCTTAAGGACTTAAAATTATTTTTTTTGCAGTAAACAGCAAGAGGGAGATTGCAGTGTTGATTTTGGAAAGTTAGAGATGAACTAAAGGTCCAGATAGATTTGAAATAAGATTTTTGAATTAATTATAAGAATCCTTCCCATGGGAAAATGGTTTTGTTTTGAATACTTTTTAAAAAAAAACATGATAGGATAGGACTTTTAAGGTTGGACACTGGAGGGAACTAAAAGGAACTGAAGATTACTATTAAAGGAGAAAAACACTTAAATTTGACTTACTAATACAAAATGGACAAAATATTTTGATGTTGGACATACTGAATGCTATTTTTGAATAATGGACCCAGAAGTTAATTTTAAGGGTTTTATTTTTAAGATGTTATGGAAGATGTTTACTGGACAAGACTGAGACTGATCTGAAAGTGGATTTAAAAATGACAAACTACAAGAATTATATGGAAAAAGATGCTACACAGGACATACAAAAGAAACCTTCCTATATTGGATTTACAGAAAAGGCTTGTTAAAGCTTTGAAGAATTTTGAGAGAAGAGACAAAGAAAAAAATGAAAAGGAATCAAGTTTTAGGAGATTATTTGAAGGGACTAAAATCAAGATTGTTAAAAGTAAAGGTAAAGGTAAAGGTTTCCCTTGACGTAAAGTCCAGTCGTGTCCGACTCTAGGGGGCGGTGCTCATCTCCGTTTCAAAGCCTTGGAGCCGGTGTTGTCATAGACACTTCCGGGTCATGTGGCCAGCATGACTCACGGAACGCCGTTACCTTCCCGCCGAAGCGGTACCAATTAATCTACTCACATTTGCATGTTTTCGAACTGCTTGGTGTGCAGAAGCTGGGACGAGCAACGGGAGCTCACCCCGCCGCGCGGTTTCGAACCGCCGACCTTCCGATCGACAGCTCAGCGGTTTAACCCGCAGCGCCACCGCGTCCCTTAAAAGTAAAAGGAAGTAATATAAAGTTGGTTTATTTGATCAAGGTTAAAATAGATATGTTGTTATCTCTGGTAACCCTTAATGGACTTTTGCTGATCAGGACTGAAATGATTAGGTTTTTGAGGATTTGTTTAGGGATAGGAGATTGGATATGAGAAGAAGAGATCATTGTTGTATTTTAAGAGAAGGTGATAAGTTACTGAAGTTGTTTGTAATTGTTGTGATGAACAGGGAGGTCATTTCGTTGTATGTTTCTTTCCTTTTTCTTTACTATATTCTTATTTTTCTTTCTTTTATATTTTCTTTTCTTTTCTGCAGCTTCTATTTTTATTTTTTTATTTTTAGTTTGTATTAGTTTTTTTTTATTGTTGTGGTTTTTAATAACATTACCATTAGAAATAATAAAAGGGGTTCTATGCTGCTGAAAATCTTGCTGAAACATACAACCTAGTTGCAATTTTAGATTGGTAAGCTTTGTCCAGAGTTTAAGATTCTTTTAAAAAAAGAAGCTGTGAGAAATCTAATAATCAGTACATCATTTTGCATCTTATCACAAGGAACCCCTTTTTATTTAAAAAAAATCTGTAGCCATTATTCATTTACTTTAGCCACTGCCAAAACTTTGGCTTCATTATATAAGGCCAATTAAAAGAGGAAGACTGCTGAGGAAACATAATAGCACTTCCTTCAATTTATTACTTATGGTAGATGGCTACCAAAAAAAAAAAAAGCCCTCAAGCAGAGGAGGAGATCCTCATTCTGCTTGTAAGGCTGATGCATAGCTACTCATGCTATAGATAATTAAGTGTTTTGGTGGGAAATTTGTTCATGAGACGGATATATAATTAGACAAATTTGTTCACCTACCTTGGTCCATTGAAGTCTCAATGCACTTCCTATGCTTGGCAATGGGTCCTGATCCTTGAAGCTTTTATGCTTGATTAATTGTCAATATTAGACAGAGTTTGCTCATTAGCTTCGTGCAGGGCACTCTGCCACTTGGAACAAGCCCCATTTGGAGAGATGATGTGCTAACTGTTAATAAACTGCATCGTGCTTGTTGTTTTCATAACACTTTGCCCATCTTGACAGTGTCCATCCCATAAATACACTCTTCGCCCAGGTCTAAGCAGCAGGGCTAAACAGGATTCTTATCTCATCCTGAAGTCTCCAAGTTATTTCCTTCCCCTCCTTAAAACACACGCAGTGAATCCTGAAGGAAATGGATAGGTCTTACTCAAGCAAAGTGTCCTAGAGTTTCAAACTGTCTTATCAGCTATCTTAAATAGGGTGTGCCTTCTGAGCTCAGTGTCTGCATTTCTAAAAGAAAGCAAATGAAAAATCCCTGTGTTTCTGCTGCAGACATTTGGTAGGGAGGTGAAACCCCATTTTCAAGGTATCTGTTCATTTTTAGAGCTTAGTAGAAAATACGGTTTGCATCTTCTTGATCTAAAACCTTCAAAATATGCTTTCTAACTAATTAGGTCTAGGAATAAACAATTCACTTCTCAAATTCCCTCCCTTGAGAAACTATTCAGATTATCTAGAACTGTTGCTAGTCTTATTGACAGACAGCTGGGTCTCCTCCAGAACATTTCAAAGGATTTTTCAGACAAACTATGGAAATTATGTGACATATTTATGCAGGTATACACTCAGACCTATATGGGTCATGAGTTGTTTGTCATAAAGGAGGGTCTACCATCAGGGTCTGCAAGAATAAAGAACAATTGCAAAAAGAATACTTTCCTTTTTTTAAAGTAATTTTATTAAACATTGCAATTAAAAAGATAACAATGAATACAAACTAAGAAAAATAAAAGAATACTAAAACAGAAATTGCAGAAAATAATAAAAATAGAAAAATAGAAAAGAAAAAAAAGGATATTGTAAAGAAAAGAAATATATAGAGAAATTACTTTCCCCTTCATCACAAAAAGTATAAATTTTGGTAACTTATCACCTTCTCTTAATACCTGTTTCCTATATACCTTTAAATCAGCCAGTTTCATTTGCACGTCCAGTATAGCATCTTTTTCCATATCGTTCTTGTAGCCTCTCCCTTTCAAATCTACTTCCAGATCAGTCTCAGTCTTGTCTGGCAAAACTCTTTCATAACATCTTTTAAGGACAGTCTATCTATAGAGAAAGACACTCTTAAACTTATGGGTCCATTGTTCAAAAATATCTTTCAGTATGTCCAATGTTAAACTATTTTGCTCCATTCTATAATAGTAAGTCAAATTTAGGTCTCCTTCTCCTTTAATTGAAATCTTTAGTTCCTTCTGGTTTCCTCTAGTGTCCAATGTTCAAAGTCCCATCCTATCATGTTCTTTTTTTTAAAGAATTCAAAACAACAGCATTTTCCCACAGGAAGGATGCTTATAATTAATATCAAAATCTTTCAAAGTTTTCGAACTTTTTATCACCTTTTTTCTCTTTATTCCAGAAAAAAAAAATCAAGTTCTTAAATTTGTAGTTAAAGCTTCTTTCACTAAGGAGCATTATGGATGGGATCAAAAAGGTCAAGAGGCCACGATTGTATGAGAGAAGCCCCACCCTTTTTACGTGTGTCAACACACACAGTATATAAGAAGGGGTGGAGTTTCAATTGTGTAATCACAGACGCCATCTTGACATTTTTGCCCCATCTCCACTCCATGGAAACCCCAGTGTTTTCCTCAAGATTATCTGAAAGCCCTTGGACAGAAAGTAATATTTGGAAAAGGACTGCATACAACCAATGAGAGGCTCCAGGACATAAAAAGATGTGGCTAGGATTAAAAAATGGGTGGAATAATAAGAATAAAAAAGTAAAATAAAATATAAGGATCATTTTTTAAAAAAAATCCTTCCAAATTAAGAAGCTCTTTGACTACTTGCAGAATTCAGATGTAAAACAGGAATCAAGAAGCAGCTTCTCTACTTAAAAAAATGTCATATTCATTATTTTGCAATATTTCTGACCACAGACCGAATTTTTTTTTAAAGCAGTAGCAGATTTCATTTGGGGGCTGTTAACAGTAGTATGTAACAAGTTGACTTTAGGGCCAAATAGGTAAAAAAGTGAGAAATCTGCCTTTGTATTGGTGCCAACATAGGCAATTTAATTATTTCTTGGGCTGTTGTGTTGTTGTTGTTTATTCGTTTAGTCACTTCCGACTCTTCGTGACTTCATGGACCAGCCCACGCCAGAGCTTCCTGTCGGTCGTCAACACCCCCAGCTCCCTCAGGGACGAGTCCGTCACCTCTAGAATATCATCCATCCACCTTGCCCTTGGTCGGCCCCTCTTCCTTTTGCCCTCCACTCTCCCGAGCATCAGCATCTTCTCCAAGGTGTCCTGTCTTCTCATTATGTGGCCAAAGTATTTCAGTTTGGCCTTTAATATCATTCCCTCAAGTGAGCAGTCTGGCTTTATTTCCTGGAGGATGGACTGGTTTGATCTTCGTGCAGTCCAAGGCACTCTCAGAATTTTCCTCCAACACCACAGTTCAAAAGCATCGATCTTCCTTCGCTCAGCCTTTCTTATGGTCCAGCTCTCGCAGCCATATGTTACTACGGGGAACACCATTGCTTTAACTATGCGGGCCTTTGTTGTCAGTGTGATGTCTCTGCTCTTAACTATTTTATCGAGATTTGTCATTGCTCTTCTTCCAAGGATTAAGCGTCTTCTGATTTCCTGACTGCAGTCAGCATCTGCAGTAATCTTCGCACCTAGGAATACAAAGTCTTTCACTGCTTCTACATTTTCTCCCTCTATTTGCCAGTTATCAATCAAGCTGGTTGCCATAATCTTGGTTTTTTTGAGGTTTAGCTGCAAACCAGCTTTTGCACTTTCTTCTTTCACCTTCATCATAAGGCTCCTCAGTTCCTCTTCGCTTTCAGCCATCAAAGTGGTATCATCTGCATATCTGAGATTGTTAATGTTTCTTCCAGAGATTTTAACTCCAGCCTTGGATTCCTCAAGGCCAGCTTGTCGCATGATGTGTTCTGCATACAAGTTGAATAGGTAGGGTGAGAGGATACAGCCCTGCCGTACTCCTTTCCCAATCGTAAACCAGTCTGTTGTTCCGTGATCTGTTCTTACTGTTGCTACTTGGTCGTTATACAGATTCTTCAGGAGGCAGACAAGATGACTTGGTATCCCCATGCCACTAAGAACTTGCCACAATTTGTTATGGTCCACACAGTCAAAGGCTTTAGAATAGTCAATAAAACAGAAATAGATGTTTTTCTGAAACTCCCTGGCTTTTTCCATTATCCAGCGGATATTGGCAATTTGGTCTCTAGTTCCTCTGCCTTTTCTAAACCCAGCTTGTACATCTGGCAATTCTCGCTCCATGAACTGCTGAAGTCTACCTTGCAGGATCTTGAGCATTACCTTACTGGCATGTGAAATGAGTGCCACTGTTCGATAGTTTGAACATTCTTTAGTGTTTCCCTTTTTTGGTATGGGGATATAAGTTGATTTTTTCCAGTCTGATGGCCATTCTTGTGTTTTCCAAATTTGCTGGCATATAGCATGCATTACCTTGACAGCATCATCTTGCAAGATTTTGAACAGTTCAGCTGGGATGCCGTCATCTCCTGCTGCCTTGTTATTAGCAATGCTTCTTAAGGCCCACTCAACCTCACTCTTCAGGATGTCTGGCTCTAGCTCACTGACCACACCGTCAAAGCTATCCCCGATATTGTTATCCTTCCTATACAGGTCTTCTGTATATTCTTGCCACCTTTTCTTGATCTCTTCTTCTTCTGTTAGGTCCTTGCCATCTTTGTTTTTGATCATACCCATTTTTGCTTGGAATTTACCTCCAATGTTTCTAATTTTCTGGAAGAGGTCTCTTGTCCTTCCTATTCTATTGTCTTCTTCCACTTCCGCGCATTGCTTGTTTAAAAATAATTCCTTATCTCTTCTGGCTAACCTCTGGAATTTTGCATTTAATTGGGCATATCTCCCCCTATCACTGTTGCCTTTTGCTTTCCTTCTTTCTTGGGCTACTTCTAGTGTCTCAGCAGACAGCCATTTTGCCTTCTTGGTTTTCTCTTTCTTTGGGATGTATTTTGTTGCTGCCTCCTGAACAATGCTGCAAACTTCTGTCCAGAGTTCTTCCGGGACCCTATCTACTAAGTCCAGTCCCTTAAATCTATTCTTCACCTCCACTGCATATTCCTTAGGAATATTAGTGAGCTCATATCTAGCTGATCTGTGGGTCTTCCCTAATCTCTTTAGTCTGATCCTAAATTGTGCAAGAAGAAGTTCGTGATCTGAACTACAGTCAGCTCCAGGCCTTGTTTTTACCGACTGTACAGATGTCCGCCACCTTTGGCTGCAAAGGATGTAATCAATCTGATTTCGGTGTTGTCCATCTGGTGAAGTCCATGTATAAAGCCGTCTCTTAGGTTGTTGGAAGAGAGTGTTTGTTATGCAGAGTGAATTGTCTTGGCAAAATTCTATCAGCCTATGTCCTGCTTCATTTTGTTCTCCCAGGCCATACTTACCTGTAATTCGAGGTTTCATTTGACTGCCCACCTTAGCATTCCAGTCTCCTGTGATGAAAATAACATCTCTTTTAGGCGTGTTGTCCAGTAGGTGCTGCAGATCCTCATAGAACTGCTCTACTTCAGCTTCTTCAGCATTTGTGGTTGGGGCGTATATTTGGATCACTGTGATGTTAGATGGCTTGCCCTGAATTCGAATTGAGATCATTCTGTCGTTTTTTGGGTTGTATCCAAGCACTGCTTTAGCCACTTGACTATTAATTATGAAGGCTACTCCATTTCTTCTGTGGTCCTCTTGTCCACAGTAGTAGATCTGGTGGTCATTTGATGTGAAGTGGCCCATTCCAGTCCATTTCAGTTCACTGACGCCCAGAATGTCTATCTTTAATCTTGACATCTCACCAATAACCACATCCAATTTGCCCTGGCTCATAGATCTTACATTCCAGGTTCCAATGGTGTGTTGATCCTTAGAACATCGGATTCGCCGTTCACCACCAGCACCGTCGGCCGCTAGCCGTCCTTTCGGCTTTGAGCTAGCTGCGTCATCACGTCTGGGGCTAGTTGAGCTCATCCTCTGTTCCTCCCCAGTAGCATTTTGACCATCTTCCGACCTGGGGGTCTCACCTTCCGATGGTATACCGACATATCTCTGGTTGTACTGATCCATTTAGTTTTCACGGCAAGAATACTGGGGTGGGTTGCCATTACCTTCCCCAGGGATCGCATTTAGTCTGACCTCTCTGTCATGACCTTCCCGTCTTGGGTGGCCCTTCACGGTTTAGCTCATGGCATCATTGAGGTGCTCAAGCTCCAGCACCACGACAAGGTAACGATCCTTTGCTGAAGGGGCTGTTGTGTTAGGTTTTTTTAAATCAAGGTTTTATCTCTCAAGCTATTATTAGCAGATAGAACAAAACATTGGTACCACAGCATCAATATAACTGGACTGTAATTATTTTTTCTTCTACTGGCCTATTCCAGCCATTTATTTTTATTAGATTATGTATTATATTTCATGCGTACTGGTAAGCTCAGATGCAAAGAAAATGTAATAAAACAAAATTAAGATTTTGTTCCTTTAGTTATCCATTAAACAACTGTGTGTGTGTGTGTGTGTGTGTGAGTGATTAACAAACATTATCAAGTAATGGAAAAACATAAATCTAAGATGCAAAGAAAAATATAGAAAATACAAAAAAAAAAAAATCTAAGAAGTAAAAAGATGGGTATTGGACATGCACTTAGTTACCATATATGTAAAATAATGTCATATTTAATCTAATGCTGTTGAGATAAACTAAAAAATCCATCCAGGTTTGATAGAATTGGGGTTCCTGCCTCTGATGTTTCATTATTTATCTTAGTGATTTTTTTTTTCTAGTGTAGCTATTAAAGAGGCCTTGGTAATCCACATTTCAGTTGTTACGTTAGCTAGAGTTTTCCAAAGTTGGGCAATTATTATTCTAGCTGCTAAGATGGAGTAGATAATAAGTTCCTTATTTTTAAGCTTGAGATTTGATTCTATAAACATCTGTAAAGGTAGAACCAGCGTCATGAGTTCCTAGTAGAAAAATAACACATGATGTATCTGGATATAAAACACCCCCACACCCACCCAGAGAGAGAGAATGAGACTCACACTTCCAAACCCATCAATCTTTAAACAAAATGTTAATCCATTTAGAGACAGAGTATTTGAATGTTATTGTCAGCTACATCACCTCAGCGTCTAAAATAAGAATAATTTTAAAAGATAAACTGAATCTTGGAAATAGAAAAATAATTAATTTGGCCACTCACTAACACCGAGAAATGGAGTCAGAAGTTTTAAAAAAGACGAAGCATCAGTATGATCAAGGTATGACAATCAAAAATTAGTAAATTTGGGGACTGAGTTTAAATGATTTCCAGTGCTTATAAAGTCCAGCATGAAGGACCTTACTTTATTGGTATCAGTTCATCTCGTGATAACTCAACATAATAGTCTTTTCAATAGCCCTTTTTGACTCCCAGCATGTGCTTGATCTTGTAATAAGTTAATCTTCAAAAATACACTAAAACAATATTTTATTTAAAAGATTTTAATTACTTTTATTCATTGCATTTTTAAATTAACGCACATTGAGTTAATGGTCTATAAAAACTTAAATAGCAAAATTGGGGGATTTTGTTTTACATCTTAGCTAGATTCAGGTATTCAGTTTTTGGAAACATAGGCAGAAGGTGAACTACTGAAAATCTACAATTTAAGCATACTTAAAAATTGGGTTATGTTAACATTGACTGATCTTGAAAACCTCAGTAGAAAACAGAAAAAACTGTTCCTACTGGGATGGAGATCACCATGGCTATAGGCTAGACTGCGAAACTGAAAAGACAACCCAGTGGTAAACTTCCTCCACGTTATTGCCAAGAAAGTACAGGGATTTTTCTGTGAAGCTACCATCCATTTAGCTTGGCCTGAAGGAAGCTTTAGCTTTATCCTAAATGTTAGAGAGATGCTCACTCAGTACAGTCTTAGTGAACTACTTAAATGACTGGTGGAATGTTTCTGTACGTGTGTTTTATTTGTATGTGTAAGATCACTTTCAGATTTGCAAGACTCTATTAATGTGACCTTACACTAAAGATAGTATTAGTACTCATGGTTTTGGTTTCTTGTCTGGACTATGTTGAGGGACCTTTATCTTTACTTTCCAGAAAACTAGGGAGGGTCCCTTCCGAGGTGCTTTCCACATCCCCATTCCTTCTGTGGGCTAAAATATCATTTATCCAACCATTGTCTAGGCTGCAGCTCTTCCTCCCTGTCTCCCAAGGTTATTCTCACTGCCCACTGCAATACTCTACCCATCCCTTTAATGGTCTCTAAGACCAGGTGAAAAGACTGGCTGGCTGTTCTTACTCAGATTTGGACATGATGCAGGCCTCTGGCAGTGGTAAGGTGTAGGAGTAGCTGTTGTTACTCCTGTTAGGAAATGGCTATTCTCCACTTAAATCTGTTCCAGGTTGGGATTGAATATCTTACTACCCTTCAACGTCTTCTAAGGTGGCTTCTGGAACAAATGTCTGAGGATGAATTTCTCCAGTCCATTTTATAAAAACTAATGATTATATATTAATGAGATTAAGATATAAAATACAAAAAATAGCATTTTTAAAAAATACATTTATCAAATCTGCTATTGGTTTTTCATTATAATTACAGTTTAATTTGAAATAACAAAAAGGGGGGTCTCTTTTCAAGGAAGATTTAATATTCCAGTAACTTAAAAAAATCAGAATACTAAGCTGTATTTCTTTTAATGTTTAAAAACACAATATGTTCCAAATTCTTTTAAGCTATTATGAGAGTAGAGCAATGAAACTCAGAAATTTTTAGTTTTGCCACTGTACAAATTGTCACATTACATTCAGATGTTAAAGAAGATAAAAAATTAAAATTAAAATGTCAGGTTATATTAGGATAATTTAAACCAGTGATGTGCCACGTTCCAATGTTTCTTTCCACAAGTTTACTATTCATAGAATTATCAATATGGAGATGCATACATGCTGCATGTAACCAGACTTTTAATGAATTAATTATTATGCTATTTATACAATGTTATAAATGCATTTGGGGTTCATTGTGAAGGGGGGGCTTTCTTTTATGTCAGCTGAAGACCTTATTATCTGTGAAGGGTCAGCAAGGAAAATTAAAAAAACCCACCAAGTCAGGAGGAAGTCAGTGTCCCTGAGGATGGCTCAAACCATTTAGGCCAGGTCTCAGCAATAAAGCAGAATGGAATAACTTGGATCACACTCTAAGAAATGCACTAGGAGTAGGAACAATTAATTAGCTTCAGGTCTTTCATTTCTCAGGCTTACTTTTAGCCTAGAGCAGAGGAGGGAAAGAGGGGGAAACAACTCTTTCCTGAGCTTCTTGGAATTCCAGAAACTTGGTGAAGCTTTCCTCGTGAACTTTTTGGTTCAGGAAGGTTTCTGGGCATCTAAAGTATGAAGTTAGCTTCAGGTCTTTCATTTCTCAGGCTTACTTTTAGCCTAGAGCAGAGGAGGGAAAGAGGGGGAAACAACTCTTTCCTGAGCTTCTTGGAATTCCAGAAACTTGGTGAAGCTTTCCTCGTGAACTTTTTGGTTCAGGAAGGTTTCTGGGCATCTAAAGTATGAAGTTGCTATTTCCTCTGTATCCCTGTATACCTTCTCTAGAGAATCTGGGGATGCTTGGATGCTGCCAAGCATGTAAAAATAAACATTTATGAAAATCACCTTCCATCCATCAAAACTTCTTCTAGAACAAAGAGGCTTCCATTAGCAAAGGGACAAACAGGGTAAGTAGGGTCCCACCCCAATTAAGCTTATATTGTAAATATATTGTTTTATAGATGGAAAGTGGGGGGATAGAAAGGAGTAAGGATATACAAGACTGACTTAGTGCTTTCATGTATTGAACAAACCACTTTTTTCTACTGTAGAAATACATGTCGGAACTTCCGGTAGGGACATGACAGACTGAACAGCTGTGCCCACAAGCTCCATGGGCAGATCTGACAATGTGGCCTTTTTATGGGCTCAGGCAGGCTTTTTCTGAAGCCCTAGAGCATTTTCACAGGCAGAAAATGCTTGGAATCATCCCATTTGCACTCCAGAATGGTGCCTTGCAGCCAGAGGATCGCAAACAGCATTGGCGATAATCTGGTAAGAGACACCGGGAGGCTGAGACATCACCATTTCCAAACTACACTGTTGCCTTAAGGGGACACTAAGTCAAGTTTTTAAATCACCCAATTTATATTTTTTAAGTTTATGTATCCCAAGAGAGGCTTTCTCCAGCAAGGAGAAGCGATCTCTCTTGGTGTTCATCATTTATTTATTTATTTTTGGATTAATTTTTAAAATATCTCTCAAAGTTTTGGCTTGTTTCCCTATTTAAATATTAAGGAGGACTGAGAATAAATAAGTGCATCCCTGCTATTATTTTTGTATTGAATTTGAAGAATTTGATTTTTCCCTACACATTGAATCTGCTGTTTTGAATCCTCAGCTTTCTGTTGTTACTTTTTCTGGGAAGTTGCCCCCTATCACTTTTACTTTTGTAGTCACTGCTGGAAATTTTTTATTAACTCTTACTTCTGCCAGTTAAGTATCTAGGGAGTGCCATAATCTACTGCCTGTAACATGGAGGATTTTAAGCAGACATTCTCAGAGCTCTGTGAGATCAAACAAATTTTCTCTGATTCCAAACTATTATGCAAGATGTTCGGGACATTGTATAAAATATCAGCTTTAAAATGTTTCA
The DNA here is from genome assembly GCF_035149785.1 of Candoia aspera. Classification (NCBI taxonomy): domain Eukaryota; kingdom Metazoa; phylum Chordata; class Lepidosauria; order Squamata; family Candoiidae; genus Candoia; species Candoia aspera. The sequence goes on along the minus strand of NC_086157.1, from coordinate 34,682,813 downwards.
TCTGGCTGATGAGGTTGTGGAAAAAGTTGATTCTAGTGAAGAGGGAGAGGTTTCTACCAACAGTGAAATTGAAGCTTTTGCTATGCTGGATGATGATGACCAGATTCTGGTGCTGAAGGGTTAATGACACAGACTGAATTGCAAATCACAAACAGAATTGTTTTTCTGGTGGAATGTTATGGGAAAGAACAGACTTTGCTCTGTCAGAGGTTTTCTGCTGAGAAGTCTGAGTTTCTAAGGGGGGCAGTTGGGCTGTTTGACTTTTTATGAAAAATGCCTTGTGTGTATTATGGAGATATGTAAATCCTCTGGTATATTTTGAAGTGGGGTAAATTTAAGAATGTTTATTTGGACTGATTTTAAGGCCCGTAAGATTCTACTCTTTGTTAACAGATTGGATTAAGATTAATTGGATTGCTTTTAAGGTTTGCTTGTTTTTATTCTTAAAGATTTGTTAAGATTATAAGGTATAATAATTGTTTGGTTTTAGGGTTAATGGGGTTAAGATTGTTATAGTATTAATTATAAAAGTAGAGAATTTATAAGTTTTTTTAGTTTGATTTCTACTATAGTAGACGGAAATGTATAGAATAGTGGTAAGAAGGAGATAATTAAGTAACTGTTGTCTTTGGGGGAGGAAGTTGATTAGGAGATTTATATGTTTCTTTTTTTTAATATAAGGGGAGGGAACAATTGTATTTAGTGATTTTTATAATGTGCTAATGGAATGATTTATAGAAATAATGTGATTTTGGTTTGAAATAGAGTAAAGGTTTGATTATGGAAACTGCTGTATATTCTTGCTGTTAAAAGTCAGAAGTTAACTCTTCATGTAATCTTTAAACTTCTTTTCTTCTGGTGTTTCACATTTTTTAGTTTTTTTTCTTTTTCTTTTTGTAGTGTTTTGCTTTCTTGTGGTTTTTATCTTTGCTTTAAACTTAATAAAATTCTTATAAAAAAAAGAAATATGTGTTGTCTTTAAGGTGTGTTCTTTAAAGTGAGAGATTGAGAGTGCAGAATTAAATCTGGCTATTTGATTCCAGGTATGGAACCATTACAAGGTGGAGTTTTAATCAATCTTTGAAAGCTTGAATATTGATTGAATCCAACTGGATGAATCTTCAACATCCTTCATCTGGGAAGAAATTCATTCTTAGTTTTTTAACCATAGTTTCAAGCCATTGTTTGTTGTTAAGTGAGGCATTATTCTCTACCTTCAAGGGATCCCTTGTAAACCTATTCCACTTAATCTGTTGAAAAAGTACCTAATATTTTCTTGTCTTAACTGAATGTTCTATTCTTCTAAGCCATATCACATCTTCTGAATTTTTTCTAACTTGTCAACATCCTTCTTGAACTGTGGTTTGCCAGTAAACGTACAAACCTCACAGCAGCGCAGTTGGGCAAATATAAGTTTCCAAAGGTATGATAAATATTTGAATAGAATAAGATAGCTGACAAAAAGGATGTTAACTGAAAGTACTTCATGTAGAGCTCCGCATCATATCAAGGATCTGTACAATTATATATAAAAATTATATTAAGCACCATCAAGATTAAAATTTAAAGCAATGACAAGGCAAATCTCGTTGAAGCTTAGCATTATTTGGGGAATGATTTAAAGGGTTAAATAAAAAAAATACATGGGTTAAACAGCTTCCTTCCTTCCGTGATATTGGCAAGAGTTCTGCCAGCTTACCCTTCTAGCCCAAGTGAAAGTAATAATGGTAAAACCTCGGCAACTTTAAGATGTGAGGTTTTCTTTCTTGTTCTTTTTTGCTGGTTCATCAGTGCAGTGTTTCTCGATTTCAACAATTTTAAGATGTGTGAACTTTAATTCCAAGAATTCCCCCAGCCATCATGCTGGGGGATGATTTGGGGAGTTGAAGCTCACACATCTTAAAGCTGCTGAGGTTGAGAAACACTGCATCAATGGACAATCAGATGGGAAGGTGTCTAATACAAGGGGAGTCAACAGAGGGAGGCTCATACAAAAGGTCTATCAATAGAAACCAGAGTTCCTCAAAGACACACCCATGGAAAGGGCAGTGATTGGTGCTTTTTTCCTTGGCTTGGGAAGGAGGAGTAAGGAAGCAGGAGATTCACCAATCAGGGGCCATGGTAAGGACAGTCCAATACCATGGGCAAAGCAAGGGCAGGATAGAAATCTGGAAGGATGTTTCTAAAGCCTGCTTCCTTTGAGCTGCTCCACAGATAGGAGACAAGCAGCTTAAGACTAAAGCCTACAGGGAGGCAAAGCCTTAAGAAGACTTTTACTAGGTTTCCGCTTTTTAAAAAAAATGAGAAAAGTTTTGCTTTTCTTCTTAAAGCATTTCTTGCGAATAGTTCCTTGAGATATGAGTCTTTGGGTGAACTAGTCTACTTTCTCCAAATTAATAAATAATCTGGGACACAATTACCCTTCACTTTTCATATTTTTCTGCATTTTGCAGTACTGCTCTCTATTTAAAATGTGAACAAAAACGTGAATGTCAGTGTAAAAAAAATCATACAAAGATGCATACATGGGGAAAAATAGCATGCAAAAAGGCATATGTTAGAGAAATGTGCTTGCCAAAATGTGTATATTAGGACCAACTGCAAACAAACATGCGTACATTTTTCATGCAGACTTAAGAAAAAAAGTTTGCAAACTGAAACAGAAATAGAATATAATGAACCTTAATCAGTCTCTTAATTTGTATTAGCTAGCAGTGATTTGAACAGTTTTTATCACATTTTGCTTTCTTTTTTGTTGTGCCCGCTGGGCAGAAAGCAAAATATAAATACTACCGTCATCATCTTCTAGTATTTGGAGGGAAAAAGAGAATGTTACAAAGCAAAGTAAACAACCTGATGTCTTCCAGATGTTTTGAACTTCCTCAGTAGCTCCTGATAGAATAGCCAACAGCAAGAGATTGTAGGAATTATAGTCTAAAAGATATGGGGAGAACCAGGCTATCTATCCTTGCTATGAAAAATGAAACAGGCTGATAGATGCATTCCTAGTGGCAACAGAAGGAGCTGTCTAGTAAGTCAGAGCTAATACCCACATGGAAGAATCTTAGAGAAATGTTTCCCCCAGTTTTTATCGCCTCATATTCTTGTACTGAAACCTCCACAATTTTTTATCATTGATAATTGATCTGATTGGGAATAATGGCAGCTGTAGTCCAGTAACATCTGGATTTAGCCACCCCAGAAACTTAAAGAATGTCAATTTCCAGGTATTTTGACATGTATTGCTTTAAAGTAATTTTGTTACTACTTTTTGTTTTTCTATGAGCAGGAGGTTCAGTTATTAGGAATTAATGAAGCTTTGATTGCACAATATTCAGAGGACTGACAATATATAACTTATCTTTGGAACTGCTCAGGTCTGAAGAATGAGTTTATTTGCTTACTGTAATTTTAATCTCTCTCTCTCTACTGAAAATGATTATCTTTCCAACCAGCTTAATTCAATTGGGAGAGAGAAAGACCCTCCCTGATGCTCACAAATTAATAGGAAAATACATACCATGAATAGAGAGTAGAGGGAAGAGACGATGAGAAAGATCAATTTTTCAGTGCTACCTCTAATCAGTGGCATGGATTTAGTAAAAAAAATGGGCCAATCTTGCTAATGTTGCTTGAGTAGTAATTAATGGCTCTTGTTTATCAGCTGATGGATCAGCCAGGTTGGTCTTACAAAGTCACAATGGTATTTTCCTGCGATGCAAGATTGACATACATCCCTTGGTTCACATCTTAAGAAGCTAGAAGATACTTTCTAATGGCAACAACATTTTTAAAGAACTTTTAAGCCTATGTTTGGTCAATAACTAGCAAGATTCAAAGCTCATTGTTTTATTGCCAATCAAGAGCAGCTCCTGTTTTAATCCAGTAGCTGATTCTGGAACCCTTCAGCTTCTATACAATTCATTTTAAATGAGCTTTCTGCCAACCCTGACCAGAGATGAGAGGCTGTAAGAGTTAATTGATTTTGTTCCTTTTTGGGCTATCCAGTCAGAAAAAAAGAACATCCCCTATCTATTGGTCAACTTCCTGCAGTTTTTACTTATATCATTAGGAAACTCTATACAGACACATGAACAGTATAACACAAGTATAATGGTAACATTAAACAAGACTAAACTATTGATCTCAGTGGAGAAGAACCCTTCCAGTCCTCTGGAGAGAGGCTTGCTTTGAAAATAGTCTCATCTCTCATGCAACAGTCCCAACAATCTCCATTCAGGTGCAGCCTTCTTAAAGGTGCAGTGCATTCTAAGTATGATACAGAAGTGTAAGCAACAAAACACACTTCCCCTTCTATGGCAAATGTGTTCACTGTAATCATCCATGCATGAAGTTGCATGATGTGGCAGTTCTCCTCTTACTCTGCCTGTCTCCCTTCCCCTCTCCTCCCCTCTAACTTAACCTAGTTAAGGCTGGTTAAACCTTAACCTGGTTAAATCTTAACCTGGAGCCAGTAATTCTAAAAGGCAGAGCAATCCAACTCTTAGGTCTTATTAATTTCCTACATATTCTGCAATTGAGCTGTTTAGCTTAATATTTTAATCCTGCCTAGTTTCCCCAAACTCTGCTGAAGACAATTGGGTCACACAGGCACACAAAAACTATCATCGTATATGGATCTTTGTGCCATAAAAAGCAACTGGAGTTGTGTTAGCCATGAAAAGAAAATCCAAAATAATATATGTATTACTTGCAAACGTTTGGGTTTCCCAGAAAGTCACTATTGGGCAAAATAATTAAAAGGCATAAGAAAAAGGTGGGGAAGGAAAGTTGGAGCTATGTATCACCAGGTTCATTAAATGATATTTTAGGAGTAGAAAAAGATCTATAGAAATTTTGTGGATGGGGCCAGGCTAGTGGCACTTAGAGATGAAACAACATGTATTGAGATAGGAATTATTAAACTAATTAACAAAAGCACGCACATCACTCAGTGTTTCATTTCTCACAACTGAATTCTTGAACATCCCCTGATAAAATAGCACTTGTAAAGTGCCATGAAGTAATATGAACATTTTGTCTGCAGTGTGGTGTCTACAGCATAACCATTTATCCAAACCTTTAAGAAACCATCCTGATAAACACAGTGAGACAATTATCCCACTTCAAAGTAAACCAAGGCATTTACATGACTCAGTATTATGTACAGAGCTTTCTTCTTGTCAATTTCAAATTCTACAACCTGCTTTAAAAAGCCCAAATATTTGTCCAAAATCTTCCAGCCTCTAGAGTTTAATTTTCTTTCTTGGTCATGGTGTGGTGGCAACACTGTCTTCTTATCTTTAACTTTCGACAACTCAATTTTCCTTTGACTATTTAAACGTAAGTCATCAATTCTCATCTTTTTCTTTGGAGAAACCACTTTACTCTTAAGGTAGTTTTCAGCCTTATCAGTTTCTCTTGATTATGTTGACAATTTGGACTCCACAAATTCTGAGAAATGCTCAAAGACTTGAATAACAGCATTGTAGAGATCTTTAAATATCAAATTAATTCCCTCCATATTTCTTAACAGTAAGATAGATTATGGTGCCTTCTAGTGCCTCAGGAAGGTAAAGTCATTAAGGCTGTAATTGAACACTCTCTCCAGCCTTTTTATCTCTGGTGCAGCCAATCAGGAAAATAAAAAGTAATAACAAACAGCAGTCCTATGGGAAAGTGAAAGCAAATAGATCAGAACTCCAATCCACAGATTCAACGAAGAAGAGAAAGTTTTATATTCCTCAAAAATCATTTTAATAAAAAACCAATAAAAAATATTTAAATTTAAATTTAACAAATTATATATAAAAAGCCAAATTACCAAGCTAATACTTTTCAAAAATAATGAGAGTCACCAAGAGATTCCACATTTCTTTGTTGTAGAAAGCCTTTCTTTGGTAAAATTCAAACAAAAAAACTTAGTGCTGTAGAAATGGGGTGGGCAGCTTTAAGGTCCGTTATAGCTTCAGAGTGGCTTGGGAAGAAGATGATGGTCCCGCCTCCCAACTGATCACTTACCAGTTGATCACAAAAAACCATTTTGCAGTCTTCTGGCTGTGACCAGCTGTCTGGAGAACATATGGGGTGATTCCTGGGGTTCTCCTTAATCCAGATAATGCTTCTGGGCTCCAAGGAAGCCTGCCTGAGCCCAATAAAAAAAGCCACTCTGACAGGTCAGTCTGCAGAGAGTGGAAAAAACCAGCTCAAGCCGCCATTGTCCCATGTGTATTCAATGTATTGATTGGAAATGCATTCATTCTAAGAAGAAGACATATTAATGCATGTACATAAGAATATTTTAAGGTCTTCAAATGTTATTTTCATTTCTTTGTCATTTCTTTCAGCAACAAATCTATTCAAGAGTTTAACCCAGGATTAAGAAATGACAAAGAAAGTGTGAGTGTGAGAAGCTTTTGATAATAAGTAAGCTTTTCTACTAGCAACACATTATAGCCACTGTCATACTGTCTCTTAAACATGCTAACTAATATGTCTCCCTTGATTTTTCTGTATTGTCCAACTAAATAAATGTAACTACTGTATAGGATAAAAGTTGTGATGGAATTTTCATAGTATAATGGGGTACAATATGAAATAAGCATAATTATAATAAGTATAATATTGTAATTATAACAAGTATAATATCTTCTTGGCTTCTCACTTAGTAAGAAGTGAGGGCTCATAAACTTCCTCCCTCCCTCCCTTCCTTTGGTTTGAGATAAGAGGTTTTAAAAATTTATCCCCTGAGGAATGGATAGAGGAAGTTAGAAACTGAACTGGAAGATAGAAAGCAACTCAAACTAAAACTTCCCCAGTCTTTGATAGGTAGGTAGATAGACAGAGATAGATATGCTTCTATATAGCTATATACAGTCTCTGAAGATATCAGAATAATCAGGTCATATCTGCTCAGCTTTTCTTTATTGGAAAAATATTATGGAAATACTAAATGGTAGGTATTTAAAACATAGAACTCCCAACTTAATGCAGATTAATTTTTAACAAGAATTCCTATGCAGCAGGCAGATAGTTCCCACATTCCATTGTGATTGACAAGCCTGACATATGGAATAGTTCACAAATTCCCAGGTGACTGACAGATGGAGAATAGAAAGGCGGATAAAGTTGCCTAGAGAGCTGAGGACGATTTCATATTCAGCGGTTTTGATCAAAAGGATTCCAGATCTCACACTAAATTTAGCACCGCTGGCAATTAGTGCTTGATTTATTCATTCCTTTCATTTGCTGGTTGACAAATGGAAAACAAGCAAAAAATTAAAAATAAGTTTATTTCCAGCATTTTGGATATTTAAAATGTGTGTGCCTTTGTTTGTACATAAATTAACATGAGATGAATTTATAGTGAAATTAAATCTGAAATGGAGATGCAAGCAATAAATAAGAGCTTTTTATTTATCTTTTGGGCAGAACAGGTGTTTGAATTAAGAAATACTAATATGTTTAGCAGCATGGCTCCACCTTTAGCATTAGGGAGTTAATGCTTCCCTAAATTTAGAATAATCTTTCCACAATTTAGGATTCTTTCATGTGCTTCCAGCATAAGTGACCATCTGTAAGAGAACACTAATGTCTTTTACTCCAATAATGATAAAAATCAGTCAAGCTTTACACCCGTATTTTTCTAAACTGCAGTCAGGCATATATTAATTGTGTAAGCACATCAAGAATTTGTTTTATTCCCCAAGAAGTAACTGCCACAAATCCAATACAGACTGAGGAGTTATTAAGCTCATTGAAATCAATGTCCATAGGTCATACAGTATCCACAGAGATTAGTACTGAAACTTTACAATAAAATAAGCTTTTTTCATTGCTAGGTGATGATGATCAGAACTTCCTCTTGTGCCTCAGTATGATTTAACTGAAGGTCTGTAGGAAGTCCACATTTCCCTTTGGAAAATAGGTATAAGCATACAGTAGATCTCTCTGCATAATTCTCTGTAGTGGAGCCACTGTAATCCAATGACAGGCAAAGGCCTACTCAGTCATTTTTCTCCCTCTAAAAACCCTTTGTCTGCCAGATGCAGTGGAATCCTTTGTGCCTTTTGCCAGAAAATCTTTGCATGTTCAAGTGAATGTAGTTATAATCTTCAATATGTCCAGAGACCCCAAATTATGAAGATATCTCAGTTACATAGGTGCCAAACACTAGAAGACTTCATTTCAGAACTTCCATTAAACATGCAAAGAACTTTGGCTGGAGCAAGTAGGGCCTTGGATATTGGTTTATTACCTTTCTATCTTCCTATCTGTCTATCATCTATCTATCTACCTACCTACCTACCTACCTACCTACCTACCTACCTAAAGATTTGTATAGCTGCCTGTCTTAGAGCAAAACTCTGGGTGGCTTTGGGTATCTTGCAGAATTGTTCCCTTTAACTTCTGAATAGCAATATACTGTATAAATGCTGTCACCTACATGGGGAACTAATGGATGAAACAAAAAAGGGTCACATCTGGCTACCCCCATACATTATTTTTTGAGAACACTTAATGGTCCCTCCCTCAGGTCTCTTCACCAGAAGAGGTGAGGTGGGTCTCTACAAAGGAGAGAACTTTTTCTGTGGTGGCACCCAATTTATGGAATTCCCTCCTCAAAAGAGCTGAACTGATGCCCACATTAGCATAATTCCAGAGCCAGAAGAATTTTCAATTTCTCCAGGCTTTTAAATTAGCGTTTCATTGTATTTGGATTATATTGTAGTTTGTATTCTTTTAGATTTGGAATGACTGCCTTGTTGTTGCCCAGTTTATATGGTGTTTTCATTTTTGCATTTTATTTGATTTTATTGTATATGTTTTTATTCAAATTGTATTTTTATTCTGTTTTACTATAAAGTATAAAAGGGACGCGGTGGCGCTGCGGGTTAAACCGCTGAGCTGCCGATCGGAAGGTCGGCGGTTCGAAACCGCGCGGCGGGGTGAGCTCCCGTTGCTCGTCCCAGCTCCTGCTCACCTAGCAGTTCGAAAACATGCAAAATGTGAGTAGATCAATAGGTACCGCTTCGGCGGGAAGGTAACGGTGTTCCGAGTCGTCATGCTGGCCACATGACCCGGAAGTGTCTATGACAACGCCGGCTCCAAGGCTTAGAAACGGAGATGAGCACCGCCCCCTAGAGTCGGATTTGACTGGACTTTACGTCAAGGGAAACCTTTACCTTTACCTACTATAAAGTATGAGGTTCAATATTGGGCAGTTTAAAAATTCTGATGAATGAATAAAGAGAGTCATATATTAACATGTTCAACTGTATTGAAACTGAATGCTATAAACATGTTTTGCTGGTTATTTGTCTTTTAAAATTCATTCTGAGAATAATCCAAACTTGAAACTCTTCATCTAATCAGGAAGCCACTCAAAATATACAAATATGGACAAAGTGTTCCATCTTTCTTTTCATTTCATTTCAGCTTCTGTAAATGAATGATCCTTAAGACCATAGCCTGCTTTTTTTCTGACCTATCTTTTTGATCGTGGACCTGAGGACAAGAACACAAAGAAGTTGCATAATTTCCTACTTATAAGTCTTCCAACTTCCTTGTTCCTTTCCTCGGGAATCTTCCTATCCTGATTAATTTTGAAAGCTTCTAAATAGATTTTTCTATCTTTCTTTCCTCAGACTCTTCTTCTCAACCTTAACAGGCCAATCTGCTCCAAGACTGGAGAACAGTCAGAACAATGCTAGGACTGTCATTTTATAAATAGTTAGAACTTTCTTGACAGTTCTATTTTTGTTGATTGTCCCTTTACATTTATATATTTTACTTCTATTTATTTTAATTGGACTTCCATAACTTTTATTTCTGTTATTTTTTTTCCTGTATATAAACTAACAGGACAACCTGATAGAACCACAGAAATAATAAAGCTGCAGTATTATTCATTTGTTCTTAAAATGGCTATGGATTTAAATATATCATATATATATATATATATATATATATATATATATATATATATATACACACACACACACACACACACACAATATACCATATACCATATACCATATACCTATATACCTATATATATATATATATATATATATATATGAATGAAATCAGGACTCATTTAATGCAAAATTAGTATATTAGTATATTAGTATATTAATGTATTAGAAATTATTATTAGTATATTGAAAATTAAAAAGAGTAGGTGTACCAGCCAGATTTGTCCTGGAGGATGTAGAGTCAGGATATAAGAAGGTGGGAAACATTTAACTTATGCAAAGGAGACCTAAGGAACTACGGAAAATAAGAGGAAGAGGAGGGGGAAGATTCCCATAATTTCTAATTGGCTTTTGGAACAATCCAGCCAAGGAAAGGACAGAAAATAAAACAAGGACTTAAGACAAAAGCAGACTTTCAACATCAAGCAAGAAGGGTCTAGAAAAAAATATTTCAATAAAGAATATTGCCATTGATCGAAACAATGAGAAAAAGAAAATGAGATGTGTTTTTAAAATTTACAAGTAAGTTAGGCATTCTTAAGAATAACCATGGAAAAGCTCTAACAGAGTCAAATGAGTTTAAAAGAAGATGTAAAAAATATACTGAAGCCCCTTAGAAATATAGAAATTTCAGACAGAGAAAACATATTCAGGAATCAATTCCATTTGAAAGTGAGATCAAGGAAAATAGACCATCTGTCAGACAGGAAAACACCAGGAATATACAAAATACCCACTGCACAGTTTAAAATTTCAAGAGAACAACAGTTAAAATACTAACAGCTCTATGTCAACAAATAGGAGACAAGGCTGGTGCCCTAGATACTGGAAAAGACTTGTGTGTATTCCTATATTGACAAGGGGAGAGGCAAGGAAATGTGAAAATTGGAGAACTATTATAATAAATCTTCACAAGCAAAGTCTTTGCTAATATTTTACAGAATAGAGAAATGTCAAATAATCAGGTAGGCTTCAGAAAAGGCAGAGGAACATACAATCGAATAGCTAACATATGATGGATAATGGAGAGAGAGAGAGAATTGAAGAAGTTTTTCTTCACTTTATTTACAATGGCAAGGCCTTTGATTGCATGTATGAAGCAAGAATAAAAGCTGTATAAAAATGCATGGGTGTGCCAGAATACCTGATTATTTTTCTGAAAAACCTTTACAATGAAGGAAGTGTTTCTGTAAAAATTAAATCTGGAGCAGTTCAACATACAGAACCAATAGAGTCAAGGATGCCTATTGTCTCCAAATTTGTTTAATGGCCTGAAACAAAATGGAAGGCTGAAATACTAACAGTTTGAAGTATTCAGAAACTAGGCAGACAGTTTTGTTTTCTTGGACTTAAGAGTAGGTAAGTTGGACAGTGTGCTGCAGAAATAAGGAAGGGGGAGGATGCAATAACAAAGTTAGCCAAGATCATGAAAGTTAACAATATATCTATCAAAACAGCATTCAAGATAGCAAAAACATCCCCCACCCCCCAGTGTTAATGTATGGCTGTGAAAGCTGGATGTTTAGGGAAAAAATGAGAGAAAGAAGATTGCCATGAATTTTTAGTGTATTGTGGATTTGGAAGTAACTATTAAAGGATCAGTGACTGTAAGAAGAAACAATCTATCAGTCCTGGGCAAGTGCTCCTCTTAGGTGAAAATCAGGAAACAGGCTTTGTGCAGGATATGAGTGGGTTATGGCCAGAAAAAGATGACCATGCTTGGCACATTAAAGAAGGAGTAGAAGTGGTAGATAACAAATAATGATGATGTTACCTAGCTGGGTATTGAAATGTCTGCAAACAAACAACCAAGCTCAGAGAGTACCAAGGATTCCACATAACAAATAAATTAAGGGTTTGGGATGAAGGAGATCACTGGAATGTCTTTAGAAGGTTATCACCAGAGTCAATTGAGATGGCAGGCACTTGTCCAGAAAGATTTGACTAGGTTGCACCTAAGTTTTCAGTGTTGACTAATTAACTGAAAACAATTCATGGTTATACCTGATTAGCTTTTTAGAAAACGTTTTGCGGTACCTGCTACATGAACATAGTCTTTTCATGTGGGAGTTATCCTGAGTCATTCACAGCTGAATGAAGACAACGAAAGAGAATAACATAGTTTTCAGTAAAATCAGCCATATGGCTGTTAATTAAGTACACGGAGCGGATTAGTCACCCTTTCTCCATAATCTTGCTATGTACATATTCAGTTTTGTTTTTCAGCTGACTTTTGATTGTAACATTATTTTCTTGGACATTTTGTGTCTTTCTTTGAAGTTCCTTCCCTTTCATTCTGTCCTGGTTTCCCCCAAGACCCACTTATTCACAGAGAAACAAATCTCCATGTATTTCAATAATTTCAGACCACAATTTAGTCTGCCAGTCAAGTCCCAATTTGTTTACCTATGTCTCTACTTCATATCTCTTAGACCTAGGTGGTGAAAACTCTACAGGCATTATGCTAGGATTTATTGGTAGGAATGAGAACAGTATCTGGCATAAGAACTAAGTTAACCTGGAAGATCAAATCATCATCTACTTTAAAAAGACTCAAACTTTTATGTGTGAAATCAGATTCATGCTTTTAGGATTTGGAGTTTCTAAATGTCAGCATCAGGCTCACATTTGACTGTTCTCATATTTGGAAAGAAATGTCTTTTTAGTTTCTGATTTCTTTCTGTGTCTCTTAAAAACCAGCAGAAAGGGGAAAAAGTGGAATATTGCCTTTCAAAAATGAATGTGGTCTTTTCCCCCTTGTTACAACTCTGCAATAATCAGGACTAATACTTGTGCATGGCCACTGATACACAGAAAGCAAAACTTAACCATATGCATTTAGAATTGCATATTTTAAGAAATTTCTCAATTATCATAGAAATTGCAGCATTGTCACAAGAGCCAGCATTAGAGCAATACATCTAATAAGAGAGCCAGTTTGGTCTAGTGGTTAAGGTGCTGGGCTAGAAACCAGGAGTCTGTGAGTTCTAGTCCCGCCTTCGGCCTGAAAGCCAGCTGGGTAACCTTGGGCCAGTCACTCTGTCTCAACCCAACTCACCTCACAGGGTTGTTGTTGTGGGTAAAATAGGAGGAAGGAGTATTAGGTATGTTTATGCCTTGAGTTATTTATAAAAATAATAAAGGTGGAATAAAAATAAATATATTTTTAAAATTTATGATCTGCCACTTTCTGGATGGTTAAAAGGGGAGGAGGTTTGCATACAGAATAACAATATTGTAGTCCATTTCTACTAACAATTCAATATCTAATCTAAATATTTTTATTATTTTTATTTAATTCACAACCAGCTTTATAGCAATTTTTATGCAAGTTTTTAGTGAGTCCTGCTTTAGTTTGGGTAAACTCAAAAATGGCCATGTGCTGCTGGACATTCTCAGAGGATGCCATTAAAGGCAAAACATTTATACCAAGCAAAGCAAAAAGCTGAAGTTTTGGCTGTCATGTTCACTGTTTCAATGTAGTTTATACATCGTAATGTTTCACATGCCATGGCGCTGACATGCATTTCTGTTTGGGAGGGAGCTGCTGTGAAACCTTGTACCAAGCTCTGTAGCTGAATTCATTACAATGGAATGTGTTTGGGTTATGTTATCTGTTCAAGGCCTTTTCCCACGGACCATCAGAAACCGTTAGGAGCACCTGGGATTGTGAACTTGAGAAGATACTACGAGGGGAGGGATTTCATTTGCACCGAGGGTTTTTAGTTTGAATTTGGCACGCTTTCATCATTCTCAGCTTTCTCTGTGATCCTGCATACTATTCTTTAATAAATCAGATATCTTTGAATTCCTGTTCATAAGTCTGACAGTGTTTTAGAATAGGCAACCATTACATAAATGCCTATATAAAATCCATAGAAATCCCGTCCCAGGGATGGGACGGGCTGGCCACTGGCTGTAGAAGCCCATGTGGTTTTCCCCCCTTTCGTTTTGACATGGCACAAACAGGACAGGAAGCAACATAGTCTTTTACATCATGTCTTAAGGTTGGCCACCAAAATTGACAACGAACCAAATGCAAGGTTTTGACAAAACCAAAGTGTCCAGCAAGTTTATCATCATGGGAACGCTGCAAAACATCAGCTCTTAAAGTTTCAGGCACATAAAGGCGGTGTTCCACCCACGTCAGACCGTTTTCAAAAGAAACATTGTCTCTATTAGCTAGCAACCAAGTGTCAGATTTCAGTGCCTGGAGAAAGTCCTTCTGTAACTGACAAGGAACTTGCACTTTCCGCTTCCCAGACTGGGCTGGGGGTGGGGTTGCCTGTGCATGGGTCTGGCTCCGAGTGACAGCAACCAAGCCCAGTTGTGGTTCAGTGAGAATAGTCCCAACCACATCTGCCACCTGGTCAAGGTCCTGAGGTAAACGTGACAAAGCATCGGCCAGTGTTTCTTTCCCGGGATAAATTTTAACTGGAAGTTAAAGCGACTGAAAAACTGAGCCCAGTGAATTTGTTTAGGGCTGAGACACCGGGGGGTGAGGAGGGTTTGCAAATTCCTGTGATCAGTCCAAACCTCGAAAGGGCATTTAGCACTTTCAAGGAGGTGACGCCAGGTTTCCAAAGTGGCTTTTACAGCAAACGCCTCCTTTTCCCAAACGTGCCAATGGCGTTCGGTTTCAGAAAATTTCCTGGACAGATAAGTGCAGGGCTTTAAGTGATTTTCAGAATCCCTCTCTAACAAAATAGCCCCAACTGAGGAGTCAGAAGCATCAACTTGGACCACAAAGGGGCGTTCAGGATCAGGGTGCTGTAGAATAGGCTCAGCAGTGAAAAGGGTTTTCAACTTTTCAAATGCTGCCTGGCATTCAGGTGTCCAATTCAGCACGGCCCCAGGGTTTTTTACTTTGCGTGTCTCCCCCAAGCCCTTGGTACGGAGTAAATCAGTGATGGGCAAGGCAATCTCAGCGAACCCCTGGATAAACTGGTGATAATAATTACTGAACCTGAGGAAACTTTGCAATTGCCTCCAGGTGCAGGGATGTTCCCAACTTAGAATTGCCTGAATTTTTGCAGGGTCCATCTCAATACCCTTGTCAGACACCCGATAGCCCAGATAGTCAAGTTGGGTTTTGTGAAATTCACATTTGGACAGTTTGGCATAGAGTTTGGCATCTCTAAGTTTGCGTAACACCTGTTTGAGGAGGCGTTTGTGTTCCTCCTCGGTTTCAGTGTAAATGAGAACATCATCTAAGTAAACCAGGACCCCTTTAAACAAATGATCATGTAATACTTCATTAATCAACTGCATGAAGACTCCGGGTGCCCCTGCTAACCCAAAAGGGAGGACTTTGTACTGAAACGATCCTAGTGGGCAATTAAAAGCAGTTTTCCACTCATCCCCAGCTTTTATGCGAATGGGGAAATAGGTTTCACGAAGATCGAGCTTGGAGAAAATCTTGCCCTTTGACAAATGAGCTAACATGTCCTTCATGAGTGGGAGGGGGTACTTGTTGACAATAGCGATGGAATTTAACCCTTGATAGTCCGTACAGAGTCGAAGTGTGCCATCTTTCTTTTCCCAGAATAACACAGGGGCCCCAACTGGGGAAGTAGCAGTTTCAATAAATCCCCTTCACAGATTTTTGTCAATGAAGTCTTGTAATGCCTCAAGCTCCTTCTGAGTCATCAGATAAATTTTAGGCAATTCTAAGTTGGGAACGTCCCTGCACCCGGAGGCTTGGGCAATTGAGCATTGGGGAGAAACTCTATTGCACAGTCAGTTTTCTGGTGCGGGGGTAGCTGATCTGCTTCCATCTCCCCAAATACGTCTGCAAAGTCTTGGTATTGAGCAGGCAAGCCTTCTAATTGGGGTAAGTTAGGGCACGGTGTGGCGATCGCTGCCCTTCCAACCCCCGCACGTGCAACTCTCTCCACTGTAGGAGCTTGGTAAAAACCAACTTTAAAAGTCACAGTTCTGTGCTCCCAGTTTATATAGGGGCTTCGATAGGTCAACCAAGAGATCCCCAGAATTACCAAGGGATTGCCAACAGGTGCTACAACAAATTTCAAAGTCTCATGGTGGCTGCCCATTTGCATTGCAACAGTTTCAGTGAAATGGGTTGCCGCCCCCCCCCCACCATTGAACCATCCAACTGTGTGAAGATCAAAGGCTGCTGGAGGGGGAAGCTAGGCAGGTCCAAAGCAGCAACCAGATCAGGGTGAATTAAACACCTGGAACACTCAGAGTCAACTAAAGCCCATACCTCTGTAGTTTTTGTGCGGGAACCCAATTTCACTTTTACTGCTAATGTGGGACAGTCAGCACTCACCATAGCATCTTTGTGCCCATCCTCCTCCACCTGCCCGCAGGCACTCTTCATGGTAGGTGGCTGGGGTTTCCCGCCGGCTCCTTAGAGTCGTCTACAGCCTCTCCCGAGAAGTAGATTACTTCCTCAGCATCGGCTGTCCCCTTGGCTGCTGTCATCCACCGCAAGGGAGGGGCAATTTGGCTGGCGGCTTCCCCGCTCGATCTCCAGCTTTGGCTTTTGAGCAATCAGCTGCTCGGTGGCCCTCCTTTCCACATCGGAGGCACTGACCCCTCGCGTAGCACCGATCTCTCTCATCATCCCAGGCTCTATAGCTTGGCTGGGCAGCAGTTGTAGCACTTTGGGGTCTCCTCATGGTGGCGGGTGGTTTTTCAGATTTTCTAGTTTGCATGAAGGTATGCTGAGCGTGCTCAGCCTTGCCTGCCAGACAGATCCAGTCATACAATGACTCTGGGTTGTCTCTACACAATGCCCACCATAGGACGTCACGGCTGAGTCCCTCTTTAAACCGTTCTATTAGGGTTGACTGAGACCAGTCAGGGATTTTCCCAGCTAGAGCCTTAAACTCTAGGGTGTAATCAGCTATGGACATTTGGCCCTGGGTAAGATCCTTCAGCGCCTTCTTAGCTCTTGCTTTGGCCAGAGGATCCTCAAAATGCAGCTTTAACGCCCACATGAAATCATTGAAATAATCAAGAGCAGGGGAGTCAGCATCACTTAACTGAACATACCAGTCAGCCGCTCGACCCTTCAACTTGGTACCAGTTATTTTAGCCTCTTCGTAAGGAAAGCATGCTCCAAACTGCGTCATGTAACTTTTAGCATTGGTTAGAAAGAAAGATAACTTGGTTAGATCCCCATCAAACTTGACAGAAAAGTCTCTCGACCCCACTCCGGTTGGAGTGGAATCGGCAGCCACTTGAGTGGTTGGGCCCCAGGTTACAGTAGCTTTCCTTCTTCGGGGTGGGGACACTGGTGAAAGAGCCCTGCAGGGTGGAGATTCATCCTGGAGCCGTCTCTGGCCCCGCTCCGCCGGCGGTCCGGATGGGAGGATGGGGGATGGTTGCGGGAAGCTGGGATCTCCTCCGCACCTCCCCTGCCCCTCCAGTGACAGAGACAGGCTTCTTAGCATGTACTCTATCAATTCTGTTTTGGCCTCCATCACTCTTAGTCTTTCAGGGGTTTGAGAGTGCTCCCTCCCTTGCGTGTTTGGCTTTCTCTCTGTTGACACTGCAGTAGATTCTTTGTCTGGGGTTAGTGGGAACCGATACTTCCAGGACGCCCCCGACGTCCCTGTCTGGGGTTCCCCTACTTCATCCAAGGTGATCAACTCTGCAAGCACTTCGCTGGGTGCCGGTTGCTCTGGCTCTTCCCCATCGTTAGATTCCTCCACCTCAGAATTGGAACTCGATCCATCCCGGGAGTCTGAAGGTTCTGGGGTGAAGTTCAGTTCTCCGCTCTTGACCGTCGACTTGGGCATCAATCTAGCCATCTCCTCAAGTCCCCCGGTCGTGAGCTTGGACTCAGCCATCGTTAACTATTTTCCCTCACAAGAAACTGATCTTGGTAGGAGCTAACGGTACAACTTTGGGGATTCTCAGCTTTATGTAATGGTTGCCTATTCTAAACCACTGTCAGACTCATGAACAGGAATTCAAAGATATCTGATTTATTAAAGAATAGTATGCAGGATCACAGAGAAAGCTGAGAATGATGAAAGCGTGCCAAATTCAAACTAAAAACCCTTGGTGCAAATGAAATCCCTCCCCCCGTAGAATCTTCTCAAGTTCACAATCCCAGGTGCTCCTAACGGCTTCTGATGGTCTGCAGGAAAAGGCCTTGAACAGATAACATAACCCAAACACATTCCATTGTAATGAATTCAGATACAGAGCTTGGTACAAGGTTTCACAGCAGCTCCCTCCCAAACAGAAATGTGCGTCAGCGCCATGGCATGTGAAACGTTACGATGTATAAACTACATTGAAACAGTGAACATGACATTGGCAGTCTTTGGTTCACATATCTGAGCCATATACTGCCTTTTTAAAGGACCTTTTCATTTGTTTACCAACAACTCATAATTGGAGCTTGTTTACCAAGAACTCATTATAAAAGCCACATTAGTCTTTGCACTGGGGGAATTATAGAGTTTTTAAAACTGTATAATTTTAAAACAAAACCTTTTTTTGTCTACATATGATATTGTCTGTTTGACTACTTAATATTGTTTCCTTCCTATCCGTCCATCTGTTTATTTTAGTTGCTTCTTCCTTTCTCTTGGCTTCTATATAAGCTTTCCCCATATGCCTGCTGAGAATGTGAATGAATATGAATAGCTACCTAACATTGAAATGCACAACTAACTTGATATTCCGATTGGGGGGTTGTTGTTTTGCTTTGTTTTATTTTTGGATCTGTAAGTGCTAAGTATTTCATCCAGGTTAATTTTGTAAGGCAAATGATAGATTGATTCATTCATGACAACTTATGCAGATGCTAGTTAGTTGTAAGATATATGACAGATTTCACAGTGGCTGAGGTACTTCCTTCTCACAATGCCAGCTCTTCTGTAAGTGGGAATTGAAAATGTGAGAGCCACAAGAACCAGGCATCAAGAAGGATGTCTTGTCCAGATCTTGGGGACCCATCTGTTTGCACCTTAAATAGTCACTGGGAATATAGCTAGAATTTATAACTTGTTCTATATTTTTGGTGAGTAAGCAAATGGATTACGAAATGGAATCTTGCATAGACAAAGGGTAGTTCTAGGCACTGAACCAATGCCAATGCAATGTTAAAAGGGAAGCATCTTTAAAATACAGCAAAGCCTAAACTACTTCACCTATATCAAATACACCCTTCATATAATTGACAATTATTCCAACCAATAGGATTGTGATATTCAAATAGCCACTAATGAAGAAGATATTGCTGTTCGACTTAACTCTTGAGGTCACACTGTTACTCGGTATTAACGTTTTCCTCAGAAGTGCTTCTGTTTTCTTGATAGAACTAAGCAGTCACAGTCTGATCTGTGTAGTACAACATCCCATAAAGCATTTTCCTAAGGCTGTAAAGATTTGGTGTGAGCTTGAGCTATAAAACTGATGAAGCCAACAGTGTTTCAAATCTATACCCTTCATCTAGTAATATTCCTAATTGGCCCCTATAAATGATTCCTTTTTCTAAGATGAAGTCTTATATTGTTTCACCCAAAACATTTTTAACATGCATGTATCCCATTGTGAAATTGTTATCATATATATGAATAGACAATATAAATAGACAATATAAATAGACAATGATATACATGATATTTGGGCTGTGTTCAAAGAGGCTTCAGAAAATGGGTGAGTACAAGAAAGAACCTCTCCTTGAAACATTAAAGTAGACATAGTGAAGACTGACTCCAGCGCTCTATCTTTCCCTCTCACTTTCTCTGTGTGCGTGCTTACTTCACTGGCAATCCCAGGGGAAGTGTTCCCTGTACATACACACACACAGTTGTATAGCCAACAGGAGATAACTTTGCAGCAACTACCTAAGCTTTCCAAAGGATGCAGATGCTTTAGTGCAGTGTTTTTCAAACTTGGCAACTTTAAGATGTGTGGACTTCAACTCCCAGAATTCCCCAGCCAGCACGCTTTGGCCCTTTGAAGAGAGATGATTTCCTTGTGCTAACATGCTTTGCAGAGCACCTTTTCTAAGGCTTGGAGCAGCCTACAGAATATGTCTGAATTGGACATTCTGACCTGAGCATGTATAGACATAGGCATGCCTGCAGGGTGGGGTCAAAAAAGTCCAGAGGGCAGTCAGAATGGTGATCAAAGCTCTACTGTTTTTTTTTTTTTATGTGCATTGCACAAAGGGATTAGTTTAATTGCACCTTTGAGGCCACCATCTTGACTTTTTTACCATATTCTGTGGACACCCCTGTATGGACAGCTATCACAACATGAATGGGAGATTTCCAGACAAAATGCTGAACAGCACTAAATTATTATAATGTATCAAATAAGCAAGAGCCAGTTTGGTGTAGTGGTCTATCAAAACTCTTTATTTAAAACAACTATTTACAGTAATACAATCCTGGTGAACAATAAGGCAAGGCAATTCCAATCAAGACCACCCAGGCAATGTCGGATGAACAGGCACGGCTGCAGGGTCAGACTGTGGCAGAACAGCAAGGCAGAATTCAGCTAACTCTCTGATCGAAGCTGTCAGGCTTGGTGAAGCTAGAGTGCATGGCAAGGCAGAAGCTGGAGGCAAGTTTCTGTGGACTGGCACGCAGATAGGACCGGGCTGACATGTGGAGGCTAGGCAAGGCTGGACTGGAACCTCTGGGCAAGGCTTGGCTCTGGAGGCTAAGCTGGGCTGGGCTGGGCTGGGCTGGGCTGGGCTGGGCTGGGCTGGGCTGGTGAGTCTAGGCAAGGCTGAGAACTGGAAGCAAGGCTGGACTAGAGACTCGAGGCAAGGCTGATAACTGGAAACCAGGCTGGACTGGACTGGAGACTCGAGGCAAGATTGCGGGCTTGAAGCAAGACTGGACTGGGCTGGAATTTCTAGGCAAGGCTGAGAGCTTGAAGCATAACTGGACTGGACCGGAGATCCTAGGGAAGGCTGGGACTTGGAACAAGACTGGATTGGACTAGAGATCATGGGCAAGGCTGAGGGCTTGAAGCACAACTGGGCTGGACTGGAGATTCTAGGCAAGACTGAGAGCTTGAAGGACGACTAGACTGGACTGGAGATCCTAGGCAGGGCTGAGGGCTTGGAGCAAGGCTGGGTGCACACCTGAATCACACTGGAATGCGGCAACAAGGTCCAGAGCTAGACGCGAGGCTGTGCTCATCAGGGACGGCAAGAGGAGGATTTTCTGGAGCAGCTTGTGCAGAAGGTGGTTCTGTGGAGGTAGAAGACGCTGGTGCTGGTTCCACTCTGGCTACAGGGCAAGACATCCAATGCAGGTAAGGACTCTTCCACAATGGCTGTGAGCTCGAAGAATCGGTTGTCTCCGGCAGCTTGCACTTTGCATATCTGCCTTTTATGCCAATCATTTCCGCACCTTTTCTCTCCAGCAGCCAATCAGGCTGCTTTCTGATTCATGCACTTCTCAGCTCTCCTGTCTTGCACACTGATTGGAGAGTTCAAATCCCCCACTGGAGCTTGTCCAATCCTCATTTGCCATTTCTCCGGCCTTGCTGAGTCACTTCCTGGTTCTGCTTCTTCAACCTTGGGCCAGTCACTCTCTCTCTGCCCTAGGAAGAAGGCAATGGCAAACCACTTCTGAAAATCTTACCAAAAAAACTGCAGGGACTTTTCCAGGAAACAGCCAGGAGTAAGTTTTTGACTTGAAGGTACACACACACATCAAATAAGCAGACAGACGAAAATTGCTAACTGGATGTACTAATATTTATACAAAACATTTGCATTCAGTTTCCAAAATATGTGATATTAAGGATTTAAATGAGGGATGTCTAAATTATGTCAGTTTTGAATATGAGTTTATCCTAATCACTGAGAAGTACTCAGTGGTTTTGCTTTTGGTCAATAAAGAGTTACTGCAGATACAGCCAATGGTTTGATGTAATTTTTACTTTGTGGTTAAGGAATTGTTTCAAGTATGTCAAGAAGTGTTTCCAATCATAGAAACAGAAGTCCCTGGCCACCTGGCATCTTGTGCAATTCTCTTCATTGCTTTACAAAAAACCTGACTGCTCATTTAAACTGTACTGTAGTTGACTTGGAAGTTATGGATCTAACTAATAATATACAGCATAATACTACAAAATAACATATTCAAGAATGAAATATTCAAGAGGAGAAAAACAGTGTCTCTCAGTGTTTGGGATTTTCCCACATCAGCTGTATCCAATGGTAAAGGATAATGGGAATTGTAATCCTTTTATATATATATAGTAATTTTATTAAAGATTATAATTACAACAATAAAACTAATACAAACTAAAAAGAAAAGAAAAGAAAAAAAAGAAAAACTAGAAGGTACAGAAAGGAAAGAAAAAAGAGAGAAAATAAAAATAAAAATAGAAAAGCAAGAAAAAAAAATAACAATATAGTAAAAGAAAAAAGAAAAGAAATATATAAAGAAGTGACTTCCCCCTTCATCACAACAAGTATAAACAATTTTAGTAACTTATCACCGTCTCTTAATAGTAGTAGTAGTAACTTTATTGATTAGTCAAATGACCATATCATAAAGTTGGGCCTCAGCCACTATAAGATATAAAATACAAAATATACCATAAAACAGCTAAAATACAGTAAAATTAGCTAAAATATACTATGGTAAGATAAAATGCGATAAAATACAGTAGGGTACAATAGAGATAAAATTGTAAGATAAAAATGCAAGATATAATAAAACAAGTAATAGAATACAGAAACAATGTGAGTTTAAATGAATTCATCACCTTTACATGCCACCCCAATGTGTTCTATAAATTGCGTTCTCAGTTGGACAGCCCTAACTATAAACCTAACAGTTCTATTGACCACATACATATCTGTGTCCTGGAGGAAGTAACAGTCTTTTGTTACGTTCCCAGTATGTGGTTCTGTCAATTAATGCCTCAAGCTCTTTCTGAGTCATTGGATAAATTTTCGGCTTGGGCAATTGAGCGTTGGGAACCAACTGTTGCACAGTCAGTCTTTCGATAGGGGGGGTAGCTGATCCACTTCCATTTCCCCAAATACGTCTGCAAAGGCTTGGTATCGATCGGGCAAGCCTTCTAAATATGCCAAACTAAGGTGCGGCATGGCAATTGCAGCCCTTGCAACCCCCGCACGTGAAGCTCTCTCTGCTGTAGGGGCTTGGTAAAATCCATCCTTAAAAGTCAGAGTTCTGTGTTCCCAGTTTATATATGGGCTTCGATAGGTCAACCAGGGAATCCCCAGAATTACCAAGGGATTGCCAACAGGTGCCACTACAAATTTCAGAGACTCACGGTGGCTGCCCATTTGCATCGCAACAGTTCCAGTGAAATGGGTTGCTGCCCCCCCCCACACCATTGAACCATCCAACTGTGTGAAGATCAAAGGCTGCTGGAGGGGGAAGCTAGGCAGGTCCAAAGCAGCCACCAGATCAGGGTGAATCAGACACCTGGAGCACCCAGAGTCAACCAAAGCCCAGACTTCTGTAGTCTTTGTGCGGGAACCCAATTTCACTTTTACTGCTAAAGTGGGACAGTCAGCACTCACCATAGCATCTTTGTGCCCATCTCCCTCCACCTGCCCACAGGCACTCTTCATGTCAGGTGGCTGGCATTTCCTGCTGGCTCCTTAGGGTCATCTTCAGCCTCTCCTGAAAAGTAGGCTACTTCCTCAGCGTTGGCTGCTCCCTTTGCTGCTGTCATCCTCCGCGAGCGGGGTAACGATTTGGCCGGCATCTTGTAGTCTTGGCTTTTGTAGTCTTGGCTTTTGGGCAATCAGTTGCTTGATGCCCTTCCTTTCCGCATCAGAGGCACTGACCCCTTGCATAGCGCCGATCTCTCTCCTCTTCCCAGGCTCTATATCCTGGCCGGGCAGCAGTCGCAGTACTTCGGGGTCCCCTCATGGTGGCTGGTTGTTTTTCAGGTCGTGTGGCTTGCATGAAGGTCTGCTGGGCGTGCTCAGCCTTGCCAGCCAGACAGATCCATTTGTGCAATGTTTCTGGGTCATCTCTACCCAACGCCCACCGCAGGATGTCCCGGTTGAGCCCCTCTTTAAACTGTTCTATTAAGGTTGACTGCGACCAGTTGGGGATTTTCCAAGCTAAAGCCCTAAATTCCTGGGCGTAATCAGCTACAGACAGTTGCCCCTGGGTAAGATCCTTCAATGGCTTTTTAGCTCTTGCCCTGGCTAGAGGATTCTCAAAATGCAGCTTTAACGCCCCCAAGAAGTCCTCAAAGTGCTGAAGCTCAGGGGAGTCAGCCTCACTTAATTGAACATACCAGTCAGCCGCTCATCCCTTCAACTTGGTGGCAATGGCGGTTATTTTAGCCTCTTCAGAAGGGAAGCATGGTCCAAACTGCTTCATGTAACTTTTAGCATTAGTGAGGAAGAAAGATAATCTGGTTGGATCCCCATCAAACTTAACAGAAAAGTCTTTCACCCCCACTCCTGTTGGAGCTGAATCAGCTGCCGCTTGAGTGGTTGTGGCCCTGGTTACTGCATTTCTCCCTCCACAGGGTGGAGGCACTGGTGGTTGAACTCTGTGGGGTGGGGATTCATCCCGGGGCCATCTTCGTCCCCACTCCACCGGCGGTCCAGGCGGGGGGATGGGGGATGATTGCGCAGAGCTGGAATCTCCTTCGCACCTCGGCTGCCCCCCCCCCCCATGCTAGATACAAGGTTCTTAGCATGTACTCCATCGATTCTAATTTTGCCTCTACCACTCTTAGCCTTTCAGGGGGTTGAGATTCCCCCCCCCCCCCGCGTATTAGGCTGTCTCCCCATTGACACCGTGGTAAACTCTACGTCTGGGGTCAGCGGGAACCGATGCAAGTCTCTCACTACCTCCCAGGCGATCGACTCTGCGGGCGATTTGTTGGGTGATGGCAGCTCTGGTTCTCTCCCATCGTCGGACTCCTCCACCGCAGGGCTGGAACTTGGATCCTGCCTGAAACCTGAGGGTTCCGGGGTGAGGTTCAGTTCTTCGCTCTTACCTGTTGGCTTGGCCATCGTTAACTATTTTCCCTCACAAGAATTTTTCTTGGTAGGAGCTAACGGTATAACTTTTGTTTTGATTCTCAGCTTTATGTAATGATTGCCTATCCTAAAACACCATCAGACGCATGAACAGGTTCATAAAGGTATCTGATTTATTAAAGAATAGTATGCAGGATCACAAAGAAAGCTGAGAATGATAAAAACGCGCCAAATTCAAACTAAAAACCCTCGGTGCAAATGAGATCCCTCCCCCTGTAGAATCTTCCCAGGCTCACAATCCCAGGTGCTCCTAATGGCTTCTGATGGTCTGCAGGAAATGTCCTTGAACAGAGCACATAACCCAAACACATTCCATTGTAATGAACATAGATAGAGAGCTTGGTACAAGGTTTCACAGCAGCTCCCTCCCAAACAGCAACGTGCGTCAGCGCCATGGCATGTGAAACGTTACGATGTACAGTGCACATTGAAACATGACACTGTAGGTCTTAAGAGCCTTAAGAAAGACCAGTAGTGTGGAAGTCATCCAAATTTGGAGGGGGGAGTTGTTCCCCAGGGCAGGCATTATGACAGAGAAGGCATACTTCCAGGGCCCCAGCAGATAGCATTGCTTGATGGAGGAGCCCCAGATCTGGTAGGACAAGCAGAACTAATGGGAAACAGGTGATAACTTTATTGAGACTCTAGAAGTTTGATTGATCAATTATCACAATGAGTAGAACTACTTTTCTGGGGGGGGGGGGTTGCTTCAGTTTCATTTATGAGTTAAATGTCATTCTTTATCTCTACATATTATGGGCACTTCTATTTGGAATGCTTTAAAATATTAAGGCTGCATACTTATATTTAAAAAGTTTCACTAAATTCAGTTCTGACTAGGTGTGCGTGGAATTACATAGCTGGATGTTCAGTTTTTGTCAGTGGTCATCATGTATTCTCTCAGGCAACTGTATCATTTTGCAAATCTGTGCACTCAAAATAATTGCTGCTAAGATTAACTCTATTCTCAATCCATTGGGGAGCGGGGAGGGGGGAAAGGAGGGATCTGGGAGAATACAGCTATGTGTCAACAACTCTTTTGTAATTTAATTTTGCTATAGTGTATTTATATTTATTTTTTAAAAGAAACATTCAACAGGAGGAACGTGTTTTGAAAAAAGTGAAAATGCACTGTTTGCATGCTGAGGCTAGGAATGCCAGTTTCACTTCTGAATATGTTTTGAAATGCAAGTTATTTGTTTGTCCTTGAAATGACAACTGAAACTGAGCAGCAGTAGACAATGCTGTAATAACATGAGCCAAATAAACTTAAGTAGCTGGTGTAATTGTTCTTGCATTATTACCATGAAATAAAATGGGATTTGGAAAGTGAGTGGACTTCGTGCGGATGATTTGTTCTTACCAGTACCATCTAAGAATCCCTTGAATTTCTAACTTGGCATCAGCTGGCCTCCAGTTTGGAGTCAATATACCAAAAATGATGGTCCCAGAACTGAGTCTTGTGTCAAAACATCCAGTGCTATAGCTAAAGAGGCAAAACACAGGTCTGTTCCTCAAAGGGATTCAATCACAGGAAGGCAGCTGTCATATCAGTTTTTCCACAATCTCCCTGGCACTCAGGAGTCACTAACAGAAGGCTATTATGATCCATGGACCACAAAGATATGCAAATGTATAGATATTTTCTATGATCATGTTCCAAAACTGGAAAAATACAATTGAAAAAAAAATGAATTGAATATCTAAAATTAATCTGTATTATTGGGGTGCAAAGTTTTTACTTGAATGTGGTAAGAAAAAATAAATATCAGCTAAGAAATCCCAAGTTAGCATTCTCTAAGCGTTTCAGATTTTGGTTGACTAGAAGTTGAAACTTCTGAGATGTATCTAAGAAAGTAAGGAATGGGTGCAATTTGGGTGTAGAGGAGTACAACAACATCTATCAGTTTCATAATTATTACTTTTCTATTATATTTCTGCATCATTCTGCTAAAAAAAATGAAGAAAATTTACATTTGGCATGCACATATTTCTAAACTCCCCATTTTTGTTTTTATCTTTCACAATATATATACTTTGGTGCAAAATTCTTAAGGTGAAAGTCGCATCACTAAATTTGAAGAAAATTATAATTTTCGTGTAAGGATTTTAGCAGTGTGCTCCTCAAGTCTTTTCTTATTGTCATCTTATAGTTGTTTTGCTAGTTTTTATGCACATTTGTCATTTAGGTAAGATGGCTACTTTTTCATGGAAGCATTATTTCAAATATAGCTTCTCTGAATTGGATGATTAACCACACTGATACTTTCTGGGATTAGTAAATTATTTTCCTCGTCTGTGGCACACCTCCTTCCAATACCACTCAGCTCTTCTGAAATCTCCAAGTTATGTGGAAGATGTCTATAATGCAGCTTCTTCTAAGCCAATATCATTCCAGGAAATGTGATGTTCATTTGAAGTATCCCATTACCAGATTATCCTACATGATCTGAGACAGCCAACATTATTTAATTAGATCAAGACAAGATCACATTCAGTGTCTGATGTACAGCATATAAACTCAGAAGCTGTCCAAAGTGGAAGAAGCAGCAGCAAGACATGAAGAGTTTAATATTTTAACTAGTTAATGCTCTTTTAAAATTAGTTGTTCTTTAATTTGATGTTCATTTGATGTATAATCCTACTCTGGAGACTCCTTAATGTTACTGAAAAAGCCTTCTCTTCTTCTGCCATATACACTCTGATCTTGGGATTAAACTGCTTGGATGGGGAACACATTCAATATGTTACATGGGATTTATTATGAGAAAGTTTTAGCAAATAGCTGTTTCATTTGATTCTGAGGAGTAATTGGAAAATGAATGAATAATTATTTTGTTCAGAACTGACTGCTAAAGAAACATATACATCCATATGTTCCTCAGTAATGAGAACTCTCAGGTGAAGAAGGGCATTGAGCAGAATAATTAAAATAAACAAAAATATTGGTAGAGCCCCAATTTGTTTTCATTAGCAAACATACTTTCAGGGTACTATTTCCACTGTTACATATAATGGCTGAAAGTGCCAAGTAGGCTTGTGTTTCGTTCTTGTAAATTGGTCAAGTACACAACTGCTTAGTATCTTTTTTAATCTAAACTGAAAAAAACTGCATGAAAACGTAAGCACATTTCTCCTAATGTTTTTTTTCCTGCATTCTTTTCCTTATATACACATTTCCCCTAATATGATAATGTATTATTGTGCATGCTTTCATCTTAGTTGTGAACTGCATCACACAATTTATTTATGTCAAGATTTTGGCAGGCAACCATGTTCTTAAGGTGACTTAAGACAAAATGAGTTAGGGGAGGGCATCCATTTGTGGCATGAAATGTATTCAATGCTTACAAGCTTCCTTCATAATTTTAAACTCTGACTTCATGATGAGTTCCAGCATAAAAATACTATTTCTGCATTAAAAAAAAATATTCAATGTAGCCATCTGTGTTCTTATATTTTATGCCCCTCATTGTATCACTTATGATATGGGTGCAGTCAGCAGCAGCATTAAACACAAGAGATCAGACACTGGCTGCATTTTTATAAAATAAAAAGTCAGGATTGTTTTAAATCAAAATTTTTGGAGCAGTGCTGATAGCCTACCTTACACATTATGCTAAACCATAATATATCATGCCAATTTTTTAAAAAAGCAATACATATTATGGTTTCCTGAAAAACATGAACCCACCCATTGACTTATATCAGCTTTAGTGTTTTATCGAGTGTTCTCTTGTTACTCTTGCAGGTACCTCAGCTGGGGGCTACCACTCTTAAGTCTTTGCCATCTGTTTTCCAACATCTGTTTGTGACATGGACCATAATGTTCTGTTTTCCTCTCACTGCAATGTGTAATGTTTCCCTCCTCTTCTTCATACCTATTGCAGACCCAATCAACTCCTCTTTACATATAAAGCTACGAGAAAAAAAATCACCATCATCTTCACCAACGCAGAGAGCTTCAACAATGTAAGGATCATTTGGCCACACATTTTTTTTCCCAATACTTGATATACACACTCCCACTTGCCCTCTACATTCCTGGCATTTAAGTTCTGAAGTGGGGGAGCAAGCTATGAAAGGAGATTCTAAGCATGTTCAGAATCTAGGATGCTGGATGTTTGAAGAAGGCTAAGGAGTATGATAATCAAGTTTAGATAACCTTGAATAAGCAGACTAGAGTCTGCTGCTCTATTTCTTCCTCCTTGTACTGTTCCACCATTGTTCTCAACTGCATTCTCCAAGTTCTGCAAACATATTTTTATTTCAGTCAGAAAGAATAGCATGGATTAGGCATATTTTTACAGGGAACTCAAAACATTTCCAGGGTTTATTATTACCACAGGGATGGGCTTCCTTACTGAAGATTTTAATTAATTTGGGGATCTATAAAATATGCAGCAGAATGTAGAGAACAACTAATTCAGCTAAAGGACATATCTGAGGACAGAACTGCTCAGAATGTGGCCATCTGAAGCATGCACATTCTGTTTGTTATATGCTTATCTAGTATAGCCCTGGTGATTCCACACTATTATGTTTTAAACAGGTGCCTAATACATTGTCTCATGACACTTCCATATCACTTCATAAACCCACAGCCTAACATTTATTTGCTTCACAAACTTTACCCATTAAATATTGCATTTCACTATTAGTACCCGATAATCCAGAGTGAGGTATCATCAGGATGCTGATGTTACCCAGATTTGCATTTGATCAAGTGATGTTGTGGAGGCTCTGTCAGTTATCTGGAGATGGGATCTGGACTGATAAAAACAGGCTTCAGCTCAACCCTGGCAAGACCGAGTGGTTGTTTCTACTCCCTGGATCCAGGGTTTTTATATCTTTGGTTCACTACCCCAAACAGACACAGTGTGCAATTTAGGGGTCCTCCTGGACTCACAACTTCTGCTCAAAGAGCAGGTGGCAGCTGTGGCCAGGAGGGCTTTTTGTATGCCAGTTGCATCCCTTCCTGGTCCATAGGCACTGCTCATGATCACTTATGCCTTAGTCACTTCCTGAGTGGATTACTGCAATGCACTCTACATGGGGCTGCCCTTGAAAACCATCTGGAAGGTGCACCCCATCCACTATTCCCATGTTACCCTCTGCTCTGAGAGGTTCCTGTCTGTTGTTTTGTTGGGTTCATCCTTGGTGGCCATTGTTGGTTTTTTTATTTTGCTAATATGGTTTTTTTATTGTTTTAATGTAATTTTAGCTGCCCAGAGTCACATTTGCAAGATAGGCAACCATATAAATTGATTTAATAAATAAAATATGAACAAATAATCATTTCAAAGTGGGAGAGACAAAGCAACCAACAATTTAAAAGGTACACTTGTCAAGGATCAGAATTTAAAATCACAAAAAGGTTTTTAAAATATTTAATATAATATGCTCTGGTAGCTATATCAAAAGTCCACTTTGCTTCATTGAGATTTTTAAAAGCATTTGATACTGTAGAATATAAATCTGTTACTGGAAATGGACATTGCGTTTGCTCTAATTGATCAGCTACATTCATCAGCACAGCAGTAATTAGCACCAATGGATTGATACAACTTTTTTTTCAAATAAATAGGGGTCTCAAACAAGGATGCCTACTCTTCTGTTTCATTTGACCTTATTATAGAAATATTAGCAGAAGATATTTATTTATTCATTTGTTTGTTTGTTTGTCATATTATTTTATTAGGAGAAAAGGATATTTAACATCTTAATATTAAAACAAAACATCAAGCCATTAATCCATTTATAGGTGATATACTCATTTTTCTTCAAAATCCTAATAAAGATGTAATGCAATTGCAATTTTAATTAAATATATTTCATGCAGTAACTGATTTAGAAGTTAACATTGATAAATCATCTGCTATGTTAATTAACATTGATAAAGAATCACTGAAACAGCTTTTAAAAAAAAGCTTTCGGACTTCATACCAGTCCGGATGGATTTAGATATTTAGAACTAAGTATTGCAAAGGATTGGCACTAATCAGAGAAACATAATTGTGTAAGATTAAAGTGGAACTTACATCATGACAACTTCCATTATTTGCTTGGTAGAATAGTTATAGTTAAACATTAATTTCTCTTAAATTTATATTTTATTTCAAATATTTCAAATTTGATTGCCTATTACCTGGTTTTGTTCATAGCAAAGAATTTTTTACTTCATTTATACTTAATGGTAAGTTCTTAAAAATAAAAACACTGAAGAGTAGGCAAACTCTTCAGTAAAAGCAAAAGCATGATTGAGCTTTGGGAATGCCAAATAATTTTGATGCCTTTCACTTATTACAATTAATTCATACCTTTAAGAATTCAATATTCCATGGATATAATGTGAGTAACACTGGATTTCCTATCATTTATTTTCTGACATTTGTATTTAAGACTTACTGCAGAAGTTTAGAAAAAGTGGAAACTTTGGTTCCTGACCTTTCACTTTTTCTCTTATTTCTTGATCATCTCAAACATGAAAATAAATATGTTCAATACAAAGAGAGGGAAGATAACTGATTTCATAGAATTAGAAATTTTCAGGTGGGCTCAAACTCTTTCCTTTAAGAAAAAGCTGGAACATCCTTTTACAACTACAGTTACCATCCCCATGTATTTTCAGGCCAGAAGACATACCCAGCTACTTCTTCAGCTTCTTCTATTTATATAAGGTTGGCTTTTCCTTTGGACATAATCTTGGTTCTTTTTAAGCCCTGAATAGCAGACACACTTTTACACTGTCTTCTATTGTTTTCAGTCAGAGATCTCTAAGTCTTCCTCGCTTCTATCCATTAGAGTGATATGCATTAAGATTGTATCTGACACCATGTTTAACTTACATGCTCATGATATCTTGAGAAATGTTGGACTAGAAGAAATAGATACTGGAATTAAAACTGCAGAGATAAACATAATCAACCTCAGATATGTTGATGAGGTGGTCTAGTATACCCACATTTTTAAGGGCTGTTCCCCAATTTATTGTCGCCTACACAGTCAGAAACCTTTGAACCCTCTTGCTTTTTCCATTATCCATCATATGTTAGCAATGTGATGTCAGGTTCTCCTGTCTTTTCTGAATCCAGGATATACAGATTATACTGGCAGTTCTCCTTCCATGTATTGTTCAAATCTTGACTGAGAAATCATGAGCATTATGTTACCAGCATACTGTATGACAAAAGTACAACTAGTTGGTGATTTGTGGATTGTTTTTTGGGTATTGGAATATAAATTGATCTCTTCCGGCCCTTCATTACTGCTGTATTTTCCATACCTGCATACGCATAGCATGAAGCGCTTTAAGTGCAATATTTTTTTTTGCGTTTTAGGATATTTTTCTTTGCTTTTATCTTTCATGATGTCACAGATTTCAGTCTTGAACTGTGTAGATCAGCCTTTCTCAACCTTTTGACACTGGAGGAATCCTTGAAATATTTTTCAGGCCTGGGGGAACCCCTGCACATCAGGCTCAAGTATAAGCCAGAAGTTACAAAATTATTATATCTGTTTGATGTGTAGGCCTGTATATATGCATTAACAGTATTCTTAAACTGAAAATAAAGAATGAAACTTACTTCTTTAATGTGAAATTGGCCGAATTTGAAATAATTTTTAAAATAATTTGTCATGTCCCAGAGAACCCCTGGTTGAGAAACCCCGGTGAAGATACTCTAACAAATCTAATCCATGAAATCTATCTTGACCTTCATATTCATGGTATAATGCTGAGGTCATGTCTTAATCAGTCTGATGAATTTATTTTTTTTCTTCATATAAGCTCTAATTTTGTAAGAAGGTCTTGTTTTTGCTAACAGAGTACAGCTTATTCATAATTATGTTGTTGTGCTTGGTGCTATCCACATGTAGATTTTATCTCTTAGGTTTTTAGAAGAAGGTATTTGCTATAAACATAGAATTTTTGTGACAGAACTCTATTAGTTTGTCTTCTGCTTCATGCTGTTCACCAAAGCCAAATTTTCTCATTACTCCAG
Organism: Candoia aspera; assembly: GCF_035149785.1. NCBI lineage: Eukaryota > Metazoa > Chordata > Lepidosauria > Squamata > Candoiidae > Candoia > Candoia aspera. The sequence continues at coordinate 34,649,832 of NC_086157.1, read as the reverse complement.
ATTTTTTTTCTTTCAATATTAACATTCCAGTCAATTATAATCAGTATTGTTTGTGTGTGTTGTGTTGAAAGGGAGCTGCATATTGTCCATTTCCTCTGTGTCTGTGGTTGAAATATAGACTTGGATCACCATAATATTGATTGGCTTGCCTTGGATTCAAATTGAGATCATTCTATCATTTTTGGGAATTTGGGAATTTACAAATTTCAGAGGATCAGTGATATTTAAAAGTGAGGGAAATTGCCCTAGCTGAAAACTTAACACAACAAAGAGCCTTGAAAAAAGCATATAAGAAAAGATAAACATATTCAGATCATGTCATCATTTATTACTTATAATAACTATGTTTTTGAAAGAAGATTACTTATGCACAAATGTTCTTGGAAGGAGTAAAGAATATTAATATTTGAAATATTTATATGTCTTCTTAATTTATCTTATGTATTCAAATGCTCACATACATATTTCCAAGGTTTTTCATTAAATTTACTTTTTATTTGTCCCTCCTTTATTTTTTAGTATTTAGCATTTTCTTTTATTTTCTTTTTTCTTTTTGAATTAAACTCCCTCCCCCATTCTAAATGTTTTGAAACCCATAGGTGAGTAAAATCTTAGTTTTGCCTGGCACTGTAAAAAGGTTCAACAAATTTAACAGATAGATTACTTGCTTTGAGAAAAAGTGGCTCTTTCAAGTACTTGGATCTAAAACCACTGAAGATTTCACATGTTAGTAAACTGGACATTGGCATCACAGGAAGGTTTTTTAAAAAAGCAAGAGAATGGTCATAACCTTGTGATCAAAGCTGCAACTTTTGTACAGGTATGCAACATCAATGTATCCAGTATAAAAATGGGATGGGACTTTAATCATGGAGTTGTAACCACCACCTTGCCTTTTTTGTCACATAATCACCCCACCCTGTAGATTTCATTGACATTTGACCTTGAAGTGAACTGGTAGTCACCACAGTTCTTTTAAAATTTGGGGGATGGAATCTGAAGAAGAGTTGTCAGAGAAAACCCTGCATGAGATAAAGTAATAAAATATTGCAATAATCAAAATGGTATCTCAACAAAATATGGAGCTTTAAGCTAATGCCATATTTGTAAGTAAATCATTTATGCAGATATCCGATGAAGGGTGGTCAGCATATTAATGGTATGCAAATTAATGGCCATTTTTGGCATTTTTTCCGAAGTTGTAAGATATTTTCAGTTGTCAACACTAAACAAAGTTCCTGTTACTTAGATTGGAGCTTCCATATTCCATAAATCTGATTGATATTAAGGATTGGATGCTTTAACATGATGATGTCAGTATGATGTCTGATATCGCCAAACAGTGGGAAAAAATGCTCACCTCTTAAAAGTTTACATTCAAAAGAGACTTTTGGCCAAAACTATGAAACTCAACAGGCAAGCAGAAGTAAAGCTGCAGAACAACTCCATGTTTCCCAGGCAAAAGCTTCTAGAGATTATATTTATTCTTCTCCTTTATAGTCAGTTAGTCTTCTCACTAAGCTTTTATTAAAGGCAATCAATATCTAGATAACAACTTCCTTCAGTTCTGCAAGGAAAAAAAAATCTTTTTTGTTAACATTCTTGAAAGTGTATGCAGCTAAATAAATCCCCAGGTAGCTGGATTTCAAACAGTCAGATATAAAATTAGCAAATGCAACATCTGTTCAAAACTATTATTTTATAATAACATTAATTGGCAGATGTCTTCAGATGACAAAGTGAAATGTATTTGCTGTAATTTGTTCTTTTCCATAGAGGTGACCTTGGGATCAATGAAGAATACATTCCCTAAATTAGCAATAGGCTCCATAATGTGGAGCTTTGCTTAAACAAAACCTGGAGATTTAGAAACATCACCCTCTTCCCCACAAATAATACATTCACAGTGTGATGGGACTTATTTCCATTGTAGCCCCAGTGTCCCAAAAAACGTTTTTGCCAAGTTTGGTATTCCAGAGCCACATAAAGTTCATATGGAATTCCTGTGCCAATTCAATTACTGTCTGTTTAATGAAGTGTTTCAGGTTTATTTCAGGAGTATTGCTAATTATTAATTAGCATATGGGGACCAATACTCTATCTTGTGTAGCCATGCTATGATTTTAAAATTCCTAGTACAATTAAATAAGCTCTAGGATGCTTTAAATAGTTTCTAACAAATGCAAAAAAATGTCAAAAGCGAATATAAAATTTTATTTATTGAAAATCCTTTTGAAATTAAGTATCCTTTAGTATCTTTAGTAGAGCTTAAGACTGGCATAGTCCAAGCTCAGTGATTTGGGAACAACAACCTTGCCCCAGTCACAACCCCCAATGCTCTAGCCACCAGGAATCTTTCAACTATTCATTGTGTTGTGGGTTTAATTACCAGCCTGCCTATGAAAATGATTCATGCACTCCAGTGACTGTGATGTTTGGATAAAATCTGATGCCATACTACATTTTTTTCAAACAAGATTGAGGCTGGAAACTAATTGTCAACCTATATATGTTTTCAATAAAAACTACAATGACATCCTGTACTGTTTCTCAAGTTGTTTATCCATCAATCCCAAGAGAAACAGTTCTGGTTTCTTTTGTAAGTCCACTTTAAGGATCTTTTGATTATTAACACATATTTGATCCCCCAAAATTTTAGCCTTCTCCCAAGTCCACCAAAGATGACAAAAAGTTCCTTCACCAAGAGAACATTTCCAGTAAACATTTGTTACCCCCTTATACATTTTTGACAATTTATCAGGAGTTAAATACCAATGGTACATCATTTTATAAAAAATCTCTTTTAAATTATAATTCAAAGTAAATTTCAGACCTTTATTCCACATATTCTCACACTGCACCAGCATAATATTATATCCAAAATTCTTAGCCCATTTAATCATACATTCTTTAAAAAGTATGGGACTTTGCTTTTATATATGATAACAGCAGCAAGACTTTTATATACACAAAGATGGAAAGACCCACAAATGGAAGAATGGATGGTTAAATTAATGGAATTGGCTCAGATGTTGAAGTTAACAGCATTGATAAGAGAAAATACCATGTCTGGATTTGTCTCTACTTGGCAACCACTTTTGGATTATTTGCTTGTGTCTGAAAAAAATGAACTTTTGATTTTGGGGTTTGACAATTAAATGGTTTGATTTTATAGAAATAATGTTACTAAGGTTTAACTAACAGTAAGAGATTATATTTCTAATATGCATTTATATCTGTATTAGAGAAGATTGGAAGTCACTCTCTTTTTCTGTTTTCCATCTAATTTTGCACTTTTATGGTTTTTCTTTTTTCTTTAGTTCTGTATTCTTTCTCATCTATATTCTATACTTTGTATTTTAACTATACTTTGAAAATCAATAAAGTTCCTTTAAAAAAACTACAATGACATCAAAATGACATGTGTGTCATGACATAATCACACAGATGGCATAAATGACATAGTTGCATCACTTGTATAATGATACAAGTATGCAATTTGTGTGATTTGCACAATGACTTGAAGACACATGCAACCTCACTTGTTGCCTTTAAACCCAACAGGCATCCATGTCATTCAATTTGTTAGTGGACTATGGTCTGCTGTAATTCAGAGCAGCCCCAAACCAGCATGGTCAGTGGTAAAGGACATTGTACTCCAAAGCTGTCTAACTCAGATTCATACATTTGTACTCATCTCAGATTGAATTTGTATGGTATTTCAGTTGTATAAGTATTGCTGTTGGATCACTCCTTCTTGCTCTACCAAAGAAGCTCTGCCCAACTGCAACTCCATTCCAGGATTAACCTCAGGAGGACTACATTATCATTGGTGAAGAGAAGTTGTTGTAGGACCTGATCATTGCATTTCCCTATACCATCACATTCACCACACTCTTAAGAGGGCAACTCTAGATTTTCATGTCACTGAAGCAAGACTAGAGCAAAGGAAATCATAGTTATACATTTTAGAGAAAAGAATTATGTCTTGATGAAGAACAAGGGATTATCTCCTTTAGAATGTAATGCTGTTTAATTGAATTGTCCCCATTGGCCAGGATTTATGCCTCAACTCCATGTTATGCAGTATTCTTAAAGCAGAATATTGTATAAAGCAGTAAACTTTAAAGCAGTTTTCAATCTGGAACCCTTCAGGTATACTGAAACAATAATGCCCAAAAGGAACATCTGGTGGAAGTTTTTGGGGTTGTCTCCCAAGAAATCTGAAAGATGCCCGGTTTGGAAAATTTCTTCAACCTAACAAAAAGTGCTATTGTTCTATAGGCCAATGCTGTAGCAGAAACCAAGGAAGACTTTATAATGTACAGTATATTAGAAAAAAAATCTTTCTGGAGAGTATTCATTTTGGAATAATAAATTGCAAGACAGTTGCTTTATATATTATGATTGATGAAAACACACACACACCCCTCTCAAGGAAATACACACCCGTATGCCTCTCTTTAAGCAGCTATAAATCCTGTTTGGATGAAGGTCAGAAGCAGGTACACAGGTATTTAAATACACCTGCACAAGCACACTTCATGCATTTGATGTGGGAAGCACAACTGTTTATCCATACAGCTCAACATGAAAAAGGTACCAAATTAAATTCTGGATACTGACAATTAAAAGGATCAGGTAATTCATGGCAGAAACAAGAAGAGCTGTATTTTTATTCCAGAGGAACAACCTTTTAAAAAGATCTATGATTTTATAATGAGTTTTAGTTCTACCCTTATGCCATTGTTTTTATTTTCTTCATGCTTTAAATTATTTCTATTATCAGCTGTTAAACATTTAAATTTAAGACTTGGAAAAGTATTTGAGGGCATCATGGAAAGCAGAAAGCCTGCATGGGAAGTTAGAAATAAATAAATAATTGAAAAACCCTGATGTGAACAATATTGGAAAGCATTTCTCAAATAGTGTTAGACTGTTTGCTGCATTTAATTTCCTACCTTCTTGCTGATTTGTGAGATCAATACAATAATACTTTCAGTTTCATATTAAAAGAAAGCATTTTCCATTCCTCTCTTTCTCTCTCTCCCTCCCCCAATTCACACATACACACACACACACACTTAAATACACAGATATACCTTGTTTCATGAAAGGAGGTTCATATAAAGGCAATTGGTGAAGACATGTATACATTTTCTATATCTAAAATGTAAAGTCTACTTTGCTGAAAGGCATGAAAGAAAATGAAATTAATGTTGATAAAGATGGACGCTTTTGATTTCATTTTTATTGACTGGAGCAATAGAGTGCAACTAAGGAGGTTGAGAAGAAAGTCCTTTAGTTAATTAAAATACATTAGATACATGAGTTTATTTGAGGGTTCATGTTAAATAAAGACAAATGAAATGTTTTAAAGAGGTTGATGAAATACATTATTTACTCTAGAAATGTAATTCTTTTCTGTCAATATACCACAATATATTTATGTATCAAATATCTACATTTTTAAGTGTATAAATTATTCTGCTAAGAAATGCATGTGTTTGATTTGTAATATTCTGAATGATTGCTGTAGGGAGCTTGCCAGCAAGAACCAATCATCTGGACCACTGATGATGCTTCTTCTGCTAGTCAAATCAGGACTCTTTCAATTCCATTGCAGAAAAAATGTAGGATGTGGAAAACCCATGATCATATGCACTGACTGATAATTCATCCCAGATCACCTTGCAGCAACTGGGGAAAATCAAGCTAGTGAAAGAGTTTCCATTATCTTGTGGAGAGATTAGAATTCTAGTCTGAACTGAACAGAGACTTCAAAGCTCAGACTGTTTGACACAGCAAACATACTGTTTGATTCCAGTTCAAGCCAATTTGGGGTCAAAAATTTAATTGGAACCTACCCTTGAAAACTACTTGGAAGCTGCAGCTAGTCCAGAATGTGGCAGCATGTTATGAGCATACTTCATGAGGACCATGTAACACCTTTGATCTCTGAGCTGCCCTAGATGGCAGTCAGGGTCTGGATGCAATTCAAGGTGCTGTTCATTACTTATATTCATGAAATATAAGTTGGCTGTCTAAAAGACTGTCTGCCTTCTGTGGCTTCTGCCCAACCTGTACAGTTGGGCAGTTGACACATTCCAGGTCCTATTCATTAAGCAGCATTATCTGATGGGACCTAGGAAGCATGCCTAGGAAATTTTGGGTTTGTTGATTTTTTCTGTCATATAGAACCCTCAGTTTTCACTTTTTAATATAGTGTGGTCAGCAGCACTGAAAATTTTTGTAGGCTTGGAGAGTAGAAGCAGTATTGGTATAGTAAAGGTAAAGGTTTCCCTTGACGTAAAGTCCAGTCGAGTCCGACTCTAGGGGGCGGTGCTCATCTCCGTTTCTAAGCCTTGGAGCCGGCGTTGTCATGGACACTTCCGGGTCATGTGGCCAGCATGACTCACGGAACGCCGTTACCTTCCCGCCGAAGCGGTACCAATTAATCTACTCACATTTGCATGTTTTCGAACTGCTTGGTGTGCAGGAGCTGCGATTGACAGCGGGCGCTCACCCCGCCGCGCGGTTTCGAACCGCCGACCTTCCGATCGACAGCTCAGCGGTTTAACCCGCAGCGCCACCGCGTCCCAACAGTATTGGTATGGAACCCCCAATTTTAAGAACAAAGTTTAAAAAGAAAAGATTGTATCAAATGCATGAATAAGGAACTTTCCTATGCACACAATAGAATATTTCCTCTGTTTTTTTCCCTCAAATTAGTTTATTATCATATTTATCCAAATCTTTATTGCTTCTGAAATCTTTTAGACATTATGTGCACAAGGAGTAACTTCCAAAGGCCCACTTTATATTTTGGGTTGTACAAAATTTAGTGACATTTGTAGGCCTAAGCATAGATATCTATTCAACAGAAACAAAATTATCAAGCAGGGTGGGTGGGTCATCTGTTTCTAATTAATTTTTACCTAGCTTTACTGAAGTGATGGGATTGTCTAAAAAGAGCTGTCTAAAGTTGGGTGGAACCATGGACTGGGTGGGCTGGGTTTCATAGCTTCTCTATATTCCCCTCTTGATGTATGGTTTCATATCATCATCATCATCATCATCATCATGTTTCAGAGATGTCTTTAGTCAGATTCAAATTCTCAACCAATAATCTCAGGTTTCCTATTAACATGACTTGATCAATGACTGATGTGAAGAAATAGCATATATACAATCAAGATTCAAGGCTAATCTTTTAGTTCCATCTCAGGTGATATATCACTTCTCTTGAACCCAGCCCACAGTTCATTTATTCATGTGTTATGGGACAGGGAATCTGTCCCACAGATACCCACATGGACAAGCCTGATCTCAGGCATCCCTACAAAGATAGGGACAGTTAAATTATAACAGAAGGAGCTCAAAGTTTGAGGCGTAGAGCTATAACAGAGACTTATCTCTTCTAGATCCTACTCAAGTGAAAGAGCTATTCGACTCCAATTTGGATTCAATGCACACTTTTAAATAATGCTTTCTGTTCTATTCTACTTTAGAGGAAAAACAATTAAGGTTCAACACATCAGTCCAGTTTTCTTTTCAGATCTGGTGTAACCCCCTGGTAACATTTAATCCTCTTCTGACCCTTTTCAAGAATCTGAACAAAAGGGCTATAAAACCTTTTTCAATGCTCTTTCAATCAACCCTTGAACTCAAGTAATGCATGAAACAATATAGGCAGGGATATACACCAGCCACAAGTTTCAGTTTAGACTCCAATTCAGTGATTCAGAGAACAGTCTGATTCATCTCCAAGTAAGTTAAAGGCTGCCTCATTCAATTCAGGGGATAAAGAGTCACACCTCTCATTAATTTCATTCGAAACCAAGAAACCACTTTCTTCCTCTTCTCACAGAATGGGATAAAAATTGTAGTTACAGAAACACTTCATGAAACCTAGCAAATTTCAATCACTTTACAGCAGGTTTTGCAAAGTTGTGGGACTGGGAACATATTTAGACTTTCCAGAGCATGGTATGAGGGCCCTCACATAATAGGTAATGTGAGATTTGCTGATTCACAAAATGGCTGCCAAAACACCCATTTTCCAAACCTGCCTCTTCGGGATGCACCTCATCATTCCACAGAAAATGATATTACTTGCAGAGCCCAAACACTTTCCTCCAAATTATGATGGCTAATGCTAGTGTTTGTTTGGTATTCTTATTTTATTCTGTTCTTAAATAATATTTTTTTTTCAAAGTCAAGCATCCAGGGTCATGTTGTTTTCCTCCTTTACACTTATATGAACTATTTATTATAAAAAAGGATTCCAATATACTGCATGGAACTGTTGATGGTTTGATTGCTGGCATGTGTGCCTAATGTAGCCTCCTTAATGTATTTGAGGACTCCAAAGGGGAAAAAAAAGCTAAAGAAGAGTGAATGGAGACTCATTATTTCAAAGCAATGATATCACTTAGCATTTACCGAGCATGGCTCAAATGCTCAAAGCCTTTTACATGCATTATCTCAGGAATGTTTAAAACCCAACAAAGCAGAATCTTATGCCCCTTTTGCAAATGTAAGATCTGAGCCTTAGGAAGCAGTTTATCTGTCCTTAATGCATTTTTTTTATTTATTTATTTCTATCATCACCCCATAGGTAATATGTCTCACAACGCTGTACCAATAAAAAAACAGCACAGTGAAACAATTGTTCATATAAAATACCTTAAAAGCAATGGAAGCTAACACTGTTGTTACAATGCCTAAAAATAACTCAGAGGTAAAGTTCACTGAAAAGACATTGGCGGGGATGTAAAAGAACTAAAAGAGTGGAGAGAATAAAATATATTTGCCCAACACTAGGTAAATTTCTAGGAAGATCTGTATGGAGAATTTCTCAGGTCTCAGCTCACACTATTTAATTTACAAGAATGCATGCTTTTTCTGGCCTAGCCCCCTGAAGTGAAACTTCAGTGAGATATTCCAAGTTTTATGTGGATTGAATTAGAGCATGTTCAAAAAATTTTAAAAATGAAAAGCTTTTTCAAAATAAAACATGGAAACATGATATTAAATCAGTTAAGTGCCTGTGCTTACTGTGTTTAATCCTCAACACACTTTCTCTTTCCTTATTTTTATTCAGGAACAGGGAGGGAAGGGAGGTAGGGAAGAAACTACAGGAAAGGGGAAAAAATGTTGCTTATTTTCATCTTCTGTAACACTGCATTGTGTTATAGGAAGCCATGGGAAACAAAATTTTCCCAAGGCCCTGTGCAACTTCTATCTGTCTCAGGATGCCCCTGTCATATCTGCCCTGGCATCTTTTGCCATTGGTTGAAGGTAAGAGAGAATTCTGGCTTTAAAGCTAAACCATGAAAGAATGTCAGGGTTTTAAACTAAAGGCAGATTGTAGAAACAAACAAATAAGTGTTTCAAGAACAGATAAACCACTTCCTCAGGCTCACAATGCAGAATTTGAAAAGAATATAAAAAGAACATCAGGGTTTTAAAAAATCTGTTTTTATCTCTGATCGACCTTAAGACTTTCCAATGTATGTTTCAGGGCTTAATTAGATGACCAGCATATGTAGCCCAGGACTCAGTGGATCCTTAATTCTTTTTTAAATTATTATTAAAAGTAATTCTATTAACATCTAAATCTAGAAGTAATTTACAATAACCAATCCAAATGTTCCACAATAAAAGAAAGCAAAATGAGTAAAGTAAAATTGTATTAGGTGGGATTACACGAGATGCCAGAGAATCATCAGCACTGGGTCCTGGTAGACCACAGAGAGAAGGTCATTCCACAGTGTAAATGTATCTGTTGAGAAGACCTTGGAGATATTGCTGCAAACTAACCAGTAAGGGGATAGATAACAAGTTCTCTGAAGATCAGAGGGGCTTGAAAGACATTTGGAGACATTCCAGAAGATAAATTTAGTTGTCTTCTCAGTTCTCCGGTCAACTAAATCCCCTGTGTCAAATAGCACTATTTCTTTGAAATCCATAGACCTTATATTTATTTTATTTGAAATCAGTCCTTCTTAAAATCTCAAGAACAGAGCTTCTGAAATGCAATCATCCCTCCCAGGAAATACTGTCCTAAACAAGGAAGAGGGTGGTGTTTTGCATGCCCAGCTTTTCCTTCCCAGATGGATTATTTAAACTGCATTTTAGTCTAAGAAGAATGGTTTAGATTGAGAGAGGAAGTCACTAAACCTAAAGATGCAAACGCGGTGGTAAGTGCAGTATTGAAAATCCAACACTGTAATTTTATATGGTAATCTATCCACACATAGTATGTGAAAGCATATGCTTATAGACAACAACAGAAATGTATAAATGAGGAATATAATATTCTCATATTTCCCTTGCTGTGCCTTAGGGACTTCTATTGCTTTAGAATACACTCAGACTTTGTTATATATCTATGTCCATTTATGGACTTTACTGCAAACTTATATCATGTTTGCTCATATTAAAATCTTTACTCAATCCCTAATATTTTAGATGTTCTCGAGTGAGAAAAATCAAAGAAACATGCAGATATACTTAGAAAATATAATGATATTCAGTAGCAACTGCAAGGCAGCAACAAGGCAAATAAAATATTCCTTATTTGAGAAAAGAGTTCTCCGTCATACTCAGATGATGTGAAAAATATAACATTGGCATATTGCCTCCACATTTCCTTTGCATACACAGTTGCTGCTCAAAAGTATTATCTGTAAGAAAGCAAAAAATATTCCAGCTGGGCAGCTGCTTCTTTCCATTGGGGTCTGCTGGGGGCGTGGGGGTGGAGGTAATTTACACCAGTAATGTAGAACTTCCTTTGGCTCAAGGGCTGTACCAGGTTTAAGTGGCATGCCAAGGGTTCTTCTTTAAAAGTGAATGGACCAAGGATCTCAAATGGTTGGTCAGCCCAGTTGGTCTCCACAAGGCACATATTTTCTCCTGTAAAATCCCCATCAAAAAATGAAAATGGGCTGAATTTTTTAGATTGCTCAATCTGGAGGGCGATTGGAAAAGGTGTGCTCAGGGGTTTAGAGGGGGTCAAAAATCCATTTTCATTGCCTCCCCCCCACAGTACTCCTGGATGTGTTGGTGACCATGTAGATCCACAGGCTGTATGTAGGTATAAGCATGGAAAAACTGTGCCTTGAAGGCATATTCACTGAAACCACTCTTCAGCAAGGAACATTCCCACATTAAAACCAAACAACCAATAAACAGCTTCAAAAGCAGTGTTTTTTTAAAAAAAACCTATGATTCTGAGGCAAGACTAGAGCAATATTTTTGGTGTGAGGGGTGCTTTTAGTGCTGGAAACATGTTGTGGGGCCTGTCACAAAATGGCTTCCTTGCTGAAGGGCGAAAATTACAAAACATATGCTGCTATTGCACAAGCTGATGAAATAACTCCATAGAACATTATTTTAACCTTAGTTTGCGTTTGTTATTTTGTGGGGGAGAGAAGAACACAGCCATGCTTCCAATTCCATTCTATGCTTTTAGAATCAGGGCCTAAGTGCTGCCTGGAACATTCTTCTAAAGAAATAAGGTTAAGCAAGATTGGTGGACTCCATGCTTCAAGCACTCTGATTCCTTCTAGAAAGCACTAGATAGAAGTGGCTAAAACACTTCCATAATTTTCAGCATGAAGGGCTTATTTAGCTGGTTTATTTCTTAGCCCACAGTTGTTTCCCATTAACACCAAAATAAGGAATGGAGATTAGCTGCAAAAATACTCACTTACAATACAATGAACTCTTTATTAGGGTCATTCATCAGTCCAGAATAAGAATATAACAAAGCCAACAGCAACAAAACAAGTGTAGCAAGATCCAGATCAAACTCTGGATCCTGAATAATCCTGAGGCCTAAATAATTTGTCACTAACCCAATTCCTAATGGGTCATTTGGCAGACTCAACAAGCCACAGCACAAATGTTGGCCGCACTGACAATAACAGCTGTATCAGTGTGTGCAAATAAAAAAGAAGTATAAAATATATCAGAATGATCTGGTCTGTTGGTCAGAAATGGAGTGATATGAGTGGCATGAATATCTCAAGAAAATGGGCAATGTAATAAAAAAAATGACTCAGAATCACAAATTCCTCTGACCCATAAGGGCAACCCTGATCTCTCATAAGGGTATTTCAAAATTTACTCTCCAGACCACTGCCCTGAACATTCTTCTGCATTTTTTTCAGCTTTTGTCAACAGTGGCATTTGCCAGATGGATCAAGACAGGAAAGATAGGAGCCCCAGCATCAGATTGAAGCCCTGCCCCTTTGTATATTGGTATGACATCAATGGACATGCAAAAGAGGAGGGACTAGGATCAGATGCTGTGAGTCCCATCTTGCCTCTTTTGACATACACATGCATCCTCCATGTACACCACTGCTTGTCATACACCCTCTCATTATTCAAATTGATGAAAAAAGACACTGTTTTTGGTTTTTATTAAAGTAGAAAGAAAATGAGTTCAATTCTCATGAGGAAAATGCTTTAATTACTGTGACAATAGCAGAGGAGAGCATGTAAAGGTGTCTTCTTTATTGCATATCTCTGCAGCAACCTGAAGTTTCCCTGACTTTCCACACTCCAATTAAATACCAGAAAAAAAAAATGGAAGAATTTTTTTCCCAGGTCAATCAGGAGGATACATATTGATGTATTCAGTCATGGTAGCTATTACAGACTAAGCTTTAAGCAAAATCTACCTAAGTATAGGATCCTCATTTGGTGCTTAACATTGTTTATTGGATCATGAGGACCTGGGACTTTCCAGGTAGATTTCTCCAGCGCTAATACTAGTGGCACCTTCCTCAAGGAAGTGATTGAACATGACTAGAAGAGGGAGACATGCACTCCTGCATTATAATTGCTTTAGAACTGCTGGTTACATTGCAAGGGGGAAAATATTCCCCATTTCTTTCCTCGCAGCTATAAGCTTGTCAATTTTCAGCTGATAGCAGACTTTCCAACTGTCTGCTCAGGAGTAGAGCGATGCCATTTCTTCTTGTGTGCCACCAGTTTCTTGGTCAGCAATAAAAGTGTTGATGGTTCAGAAAGACCCTCATTACATCTTCTTTTCTCAATTTTGGTGACAAATAGAGCCTTTGGTTGAAGTTTAGATCAGATAAGGAAGTGGGCTAAATTTTCTACAAGTTGTGCAGAGCTCATTAAAAGGACTGCTGTTCCAATGCCATCTTGCCTCTTCTCTACTCTTCAGTCAACATCATGACACTCACAATTTGAAAAAAAGGTCATCCATACATTCCACCATAAAAATAAAGTAGCATCAAAAATACCATTAAAAAACCCCAAATGTGCCTTCATACTTGCCAACATTACAGAATCAGAAATAGGAACCTTGTGCCTATTATCATTACTCTTTATAATGTGCAATGCAGATTCTTTTGCTCTTCTCTTCAGGCACTGTCCCCACCACCACCACCACAATTCCAGGATTTACTGTTTCCCAAACGCAAAAGGATCATCTTGCTATACATCCAGCAAAATCTACCTCCAAATGCTGATTATGTGACTTTCATTATGTTTCTACCAGGGGACAGAGAACCTTTTATAACACAATTCTGACAAAGGCTTCAAGGGCCACATTCCAGATTTCATGGGGCTAAGTTAAAGTGGGTAGAGCTTTGCATAACATAATGTTCAAAGTATATTGCTGTTGTTGTTATTGTTGTTATTTCAGCTATTGGACCTGAGATGCTTTGGAGACATGTTTTTTTTCTGGACCACACTTGGAAAGTATCAGGAAATTCATGACAATTGGTAGGTATGAGAATTGATAGAAAAATAAAACCTTCTCTTTTGCAGGAGTAACTTTCCAAAATTAGAAGAATGATTTAGGACCACATTAGGATGCACTTGTCCATTTTAAACCACTGTTGTCCAGGAGGTTGTAAGACTTCTTGGCAGTGTTGATATCTCCCCCAGACAAACCAAGCCTTCTGCTCTGCTGCTTGTTTTTGTTCCTCTGATCTTTCCAAAAGCATGTATGCAGCTTCTACCTACCTTTTCCTTCCCCTTTTGGTTGTGGTGCAGACTGAGTCTAGAAGTTCAGAGCTGGAGCATGACCACTCAGTAGCAGTTAGAAAGAAATGGAACTGCTGCAATGGTAACCTTGGGTTTGTCTCAGAACTTGAAACCATGGAAAGTGCAATGTGGATCAGGATGTGGATCAGGACATGGCATTGCTCCAAAATAAAACTTGGAGCTTCCTTCGAGCTGGTATTTCTTATATGGTGATTGAGGGAATTACTCAGTAAAATAGGATGGCATATCTTTCATAAATGTGTCTGTGAGAATGGCTGTTTTCCCAATTAACAATAATATTATCATGTGTGGATTAGGATTCTCTTTTTAATACATGAGATCTTCACAACTGGGAAAGAGTTCTCTACACCACTGTGATATAATGGAGGACAGTGGGCTTAGGAATCCTTATACTTACTTTTTCAATTAAAACATAGGATTTATATAAAGTTAATTGAAGTGCATTCTTTCTTCTGAAATGGTTAAATGGATGAAGCTTCAGAACTAGAGGCATTTCCAAGTAGTTAGATTTTATAAACCACACTAAGATCCTTGAGTTCAGCTCTCTTCAGCTGATAGATAAGATTCTAGCTTTTCTAAAGGCGTCCTTTTGAGGTCTTTGTCTTTGACCTTTTCTCGTTGTGGTCCCTGCCGTAATACAGCCTATGCCATACTGTCATGGACTTTCTCTATTCCTCTTTGAGTGTCTCAGTTTTCTGGATCTCTGCTCTCATCCACAGTCTTCCAGCTTAGTTTCTAAATTCAATAGTTCAAACTGTAAGCTGATAACAACATTAATAGAACACATTCATTTTAAATGTTAGTAGAAGGGAAAGTGGGGGAGGGCAGGGGGGGGCAGAAATCATCCAGGCAATTTTAAAGAAGGAAAGGCCTGGCTGAAGAGATAGGTATTTAAATGTGGGCAGAGAATTCCTATCCAGGCAGCACACAGAGAAGGCCCACCTGAGGAGCCACAATATAAAAGTATATTGTTCTTAGGACACAGAGGAGGACCTCCTTTGACAATCTTTGTGCTGAATGAGATCTGAATGGTGAAATCAGCCCATTGGGTAACCTGGTTCCAAATAGTTCAGGGATCAGCCCCCATGAAGGAAAATGGAAGAGTATCAGCAGGTGACACTGTCAGAAGTGTTAAAAGGAAGTGGTAAAATGGGGCACACTGGAATTGAATTGTTTTCAAGGGCCCACAGACTAGAGCTATCCCCACTTACTCATTAAATTCTGTCTTTGCTATTATTTATATTGTCATCATGCTTTTTTTTTCTGTTGATGCTGATTTAATGGAGCTTCAGTATTGCATTTACTTAAGCTGACAAACAAGGAAAATAGATTATGGGTTATAGTTCATATCAACCAGCTTTCAATTCCTTTGTGGTAATTTGCTGGTGTGTGCTATTTCACTCTTCTTATGGTGAGTTGGATGCAGAATGGACAAGATTTGTAGTATCTACATTTTAAATAAATCGCCTTCTGCACAGAAACACACCAAACCACTTCCTAGCTTCATATTATCCCTGAAGTTTATGCTGTGCCATCCAACATGTTCTTAATTTCCACCCACACCATTCCACTAAGGATTTCAGTGTTACAGTAAATCTCATTAACTTAATTTCAGGAGCAGACATATGGGAGAGATCTATATAGGGCTCAAAATTCTGAGAAGCAGTATAGCAGAAGGCATCCTGAGATGCTGTTCATACAATCAGGACCTCTCCCTTTATTGTTGACTTGTCATATCATTGGATTGGATGTGATTGTGAATGATGAATGAGTACGGCAGCCAATATTTTCCAAAGGAAAGCTATTTTTTCCTATTCTTGTAATTTGCCCACCCAAGCCCTGGCAAATAGGTTAGTGAGGGGCATTGTGCTGTTCTCCTACTCTATATCTAGAGTGTATAGGCTTTCTAATGGATATCAGCTATCTGTCAGTCACATCAGTCAATCTTCATCTTTATTCAGCTCCTGGGTATTGTCTTGAAATTCATTTTGATATTCATCAAGTTTTCAAACAGTAGATAACAGCAGCTGAGGATGAAAAATGGCTTCTGAGTCAGCACTCTTTTCTTCAACGATGTGAGCGTGGGTTGTACAGGTTGTTTCATCCTGGCAACATCGGGTATATTCACAGAAGTTGGAACAAATTTAGGATAGAAAACATGGAGTTCTACTCCTGTGCAAATTCTAATGAAAAGAAGGGACCCTGTCATAAAGTTTATTGGCTCTTGTTTCTGAGAAAAACTTCATTCAGAAGTTTTTTAAAACCTACTTTGCTGAACTGTTTGCAATATACCCTTGAAATTGCAGTGTGTCTCTCATTACCTTGAAACTGGTGATCAGCCATATGCACCAACAGCCGAATATGAAATAGAGTTAGAACATGAGTTTTGCCTAAGGTCTTTTTCACAGAAGGAAATTTTTGAAAGGATCAAAGAAAAGGAAGAAAACAAGTTTGCCAGACAATTTCAGCTTCTGGAAGAAGACTGAGGGCTCGGGGCATATCTGCATTGCACCTTTATGTTGCTCTTGATCTGTGCTCATGCCAGCTTGATGGCTTAAGAAAATCCTGTCTGAAGCAAAAGACATCAGCAACAGTTTGCAAAGTCTTCTGTCCAAACAGGAGGCTACCATGTCTTCTGGACAATTTCCTTCTTTCCTTTGCTGGAAAGCAACTTTCCATCTTTCTTTTCCTTTCCCACCTTTCATTTCTTGGAAAGCAACTGCCAGTGGGATGTGTCTTTCTAGATATATATATATATATATTTGCATACATGTTTGCATATGTACTGTATATGTACATACCTACACATACATTCAGAGAGAGAGAGAAAAAATGTATAAATCCAATCCAGGTTAAGGTGTCAAGATACATACGTATGCATCTAGGCATAACAACCAGCTTTAAAATAAAGTATTTCTTTCTTAGTACCGTGCTGCTCTCTAATGTCTTCTAGAACTACCTTTACTAGGAGTGTTATAATAGCACAATGGTTGTAATACTTATCTTGTAAATAAAAAGCTGCTGAAACGAAACCTGGCAGAAATGGTGTTTTGTATGTTTCTGTTTTCTTGAGCTACCTACTTTGTCTTTTTCTCTTTTATTTCCAGCAGGGCACCATTTCTTAGTTTTTCAAGTCACTTGAGGTAGAAGAATTTCTCTCCCAATGATAACAGGAGATGAAAATTTTCTAACAGAAATGGCTGGAAAAGTGATGGAAAAGTGCACCAAAAGCTATATTTTAAAAAAGAAATAGCCCAGGGGCAAGTATCCAGCCCAGGGAAAGAGAAACTGTATTTTTAAAAGTTTTACTGTTGGGGTTCAAACTGATAACCATTTGAGGAGATATTTCTGTTTCTGCAAAGTAGACCATGAACTTTTGGAATTAGGCTGTAATGAAAGAAAGCGAAAGAGACAAGGAGCACTCAAGGTGACATAAAGGAAAAAAGAAAACTTTAAAACTGCAGGAGGAGAACTGTAATGGTATGTGGGAATGACCTTGGGAGACAGGGGGAAGAGCCATCGGCTAGGCAACGGTCTGATAAGAGGCAGCTGAGCCCACAGAAGCAATGGGAACATGGCAAACCTGTCAGAAGAGACCCTCCCTGGTTTCTTGGCCTGTAAAGGTGAGGGTAGGGGGTGTCAGACTTGTAAGATTCTGTTCATGTAACCTTACAATAAAGTTACAGCTAGTGTCTCTGGGTGGACTACTGCACAAGGCTGATATAATCCTACATTTAGGATACCACATTTAGGATGGGAGGAGAGGGAGTACACAGCAAAGCCATCTGCCCATCATAAATGGCTACCAGCAATGGGGGCCACTGGGCAGTGTGGATAAGCCCTAAGATGGTTAACTCAAACTTTAATAAAACAAGTAGCATTTATATAGCATATACAGATAGTTCAAACTTTCATATGTTCAGCATCATCCTAGGAATTGTTGCAACAATCAAGGGTGTGCATGAGAGAGAGAGAGATCTGGAGCTAGAGCATCTGTTAAGGGTATTTTGAATCAAGCAATGCTATTACAATCTAGGAATATTGTTTGCAATTTGAAATATAGCCCTTTTATTTTAAAGAAGGTTTATTAATTTAAATAATAAAGACCCTTCTAAGAATAATTTCAGTGTAATATCTCAGTAGACTCAATGTTTTGAACCCAAACTCTCAAAATGCCTAGTTACTTCCTCCTTACACACGCACCCTCCCCACAGATGACTACAGACTGCACTGTCCTAACAGTGGGCTTTTAGTATGCTTAATGTTTGCCCAATCACAATTGGGATGGAGTTGTGTCCAAAGACTTAATCAGACAGACAGCCCTATAGGCAGCCTGGTGAATAAATAATGAACCAAATCAAAATCAGTCATGCATCTAATTGGGACATTTACACTGCTTGAGGCATAGCATGCCTTTCCATGCTAGATATGTGCTAAGTAAAATTAATCAGCTAATCAGTTTCCAGTGTCAGTCTAAGCTTCAAACTTTGTTTTAAAGCATCTGACATCTGATGTATTGCAGAAAACACCAATGCCACTCTGGAAGAACATTTCCCAGGACTTGGGAAATAACAGTAACCTCCTCTTTTTAGCTTTGGTCTCTTGGGGTTCACTTCTAGTGTACCAGCCAGAGAAGGTACTTACAAGCAGGGGAGAATTCCACAGAAGGCTGGGTGAATAGGAAGGAGATGTAGAAAGGCAGAAACAAGAGAAGGAAGGAGGATCTTATGATAGTGACTAGGGAGCTGCTCCTCCAAATGAGAAATAAGTCCTCTTTTTGCTTGCCAATGCTTTATTCCTAGAAAAGGAAATACCAAGTCCCAAGTAAATATAGATGCATCACATTCTTATATGAAAATCTCTCCCCATAATCTTTCAGCACAGAGACTCTTGGCAATTATTTGGTCATGAGAGAAATGCACTCTGCATCTGCTTAGGGGCTCTTTTCATCTATTTTTATTTCATATTTTGTAAATTAAAAAATGGCATTGAAAACAGATGGCAGGATTGAGCACAAGGACATCCTGGCAACGATTCTTGCTTTGGGAAACGTAAGTCTCTTCCCTGTTGCTGATGTTTCTGTTTTGGAGTAGGACTTCCATTTAGGATTATGTTTTGAAAGTAATGCTTTCTAAAAGTATCAGTGAAGATACCCTGTTGGAATATTTCTATCCTATTGTGCAAATTGTTCACTCTTCTGTCTTACACTACTGCAGGCTTGGAGAAGTTGTGACCATCCAGATGTTATTCAACTTCAAAGTGCTATTGGCCTTAGTCAATTTAACCAATGGGAACTTGCAGCATGCAATCATATCCTCAAAGCCACAGGTTATAGAATACAACAAAGTGAGCATCTTCTGTTACTTAGGCAGAGCAATCCCATCAGTTGGTTGAACCCTCTGAAATAGAGCACTCCAATATCTGCAGACTCCCTCTCAGCAATTGATTGGTAGCAGAAAGCAAGAATTAGGTACATTTGACATTGTTCCTTTTTGTTTTCAGAAAAAAAAAAAAAGAATAATCAAGAAAATACATTGTTTGTACCCAGCTCTAAGTTGTTTGCACTTAGAGCTGGGTACACACAAACTTCAAAGTTTTCCACCATATTTGCTGTAGAGAAAGGTAAATTTACCAACAATTTTTCAAGCGCATGATTCCTCCTTTGTCACAACTCTAACACCATTCCTGAAAAGGCCAACGGGAAGAGTTTCCTCCTTGGGGCCATAACTGGACCTTGAAGCCAGAGAAGCAGGAGACTGCTGGAGAGACAATTGCGTAAGGAAAATCAGGATTACCCTTAGGCACCTTACCTAACTAAATGCAAACACTTTACCCATGAGAATTTCTAAGAAACTGTCTGAATATAATTTTGAAAGTATTTTATTCTCATCAAGTTCCAAGAGAACTAGGAAGAAAAATATGAACAAGACTTTGTCAGACACTAAGTTATCTAAAAGTTTGGTGCCTTTGGTGGACATGGTGGGACTGAGATCACAAGGGATCAGCAACTTCTCTTCTATACACTCTCATGTTCTCTTTCAGATTTCCTGACAGTGGATTTTTCTAATCTCAAGAAAATCAATTTTGGAGGCCAGTGGAGACATGATGGAAGGAAACTGGCTTTGGTTCCCC
This sequence comes from Candoia aspera, assembly GCF_035149785.1. Taxonomy (NCBI): domain Eukaryota; kingdom Metazoa; phylum Chordata; class Lepidosauria; order Squamata; family Candoiidae; genus Candoia; species Candoia aspera. Next base: position 34,629,645 of record NC_086157.1, on the reverse strand, counting down.
TCCAATAAGGTCAGAACTCTATCTCAGATCGCAGAGGGACAGTAAAACTGCTGTTTCCCAGAGGGAAAACAAAATATGTAAATGGAAAGTGATCCTGACATCCCCCACTGTTGATAATTCTATCATTATGAGTCAGCTAAAGCACTTACATACTTCTTCATCCTGGATTCTGTTTGTTTTCTTTCACTGTGTTGTGTTGTGTTGTGTGTATATATGTATATGAACGTGTGTCTGTTTGGTATGCAAGTGCACAAGTTTACATGTATTCTGTTAAAATTCACTGTCTTGGATTCAGCCCAGTGTTCTTGCCTGTCAAGGTTTATATATGTCTTCTTCTATGCCCATAGGTTCAGTTACTGAAGAGCACTTGGCCTCAGTAGGAAATCCTGCCATAGTACGCTTTAGACTTTCTTCCTGGATGATGTTGGGCTGTGAATGAGGACTTAAACTTATAGTCCAGATCCTTATCCTCAACTATGATTTCCTAAAATGCCTTTGCAGTCACATAACACTGGAGACTTTTTTATATCTGCTGCTGCTGCAGCAAAAAAAAAAAAGCATTAACACTGAGAATACAGTAGAATGTAATTAAATGATCATGTCTTCTGTATTTCAATGTATAAATTATATCATACACCAGATAATGCTTGTCCTGCATCTTAAAATCCCAAATCCAAAATGTATGCAATGATCAAAGATAGACAGATAGAGAGATTTATTTCTGCAAGTTGAATCCATTTTTCTACATTATTTCCAGGTTTATTTAATATTAACAACATATTTCTGTGTATAATTAAACCATTTGCTTTGTTTTTACAATGCTGGAATGAAACAAGTATTGCCTTATCTGTACAGGATCATTCATTTTGGTGAACATGAATATGGAACTGAATGGACATATTATATCTTAAAGAGAACCTTCTATTTCACAAAGTCGTTCACTTTGGAGGTTACGGAGTGTGGCAAAGCTGCCTTTTAATTTAATTGCAGTATAAATATGTCCCCAGTCACTCCTTAACCCAAAACATACAGACAATATTATATAACAGTAAGAAGTATGGCTTAATATACAAAATATTAATATTTCATGGCAATCCTACTTTTAGCCTGAGCACTAAAATAGAGTTTTGTTGATGAATTGGGAACAATAGCAGTTTTTTTGGCTATTGTTGATGGGACTCTTTGCTCTAATGCTTTATCCTTTTATTCTGGCCTATCCTATAAATCTGGGATGGGCAACACTTATTTTGTGGCCTTCCTAACTTCATTTTGTTCTCCCCAGAATACCCCATGATTGCCCTGATGAAGTTTGTGGCAAATCTGCCAGTTTTCAATGCTAAGGTGGTGGGCAAGAAGCATAACTGAATCTTACTAAAATGAAAATCTTGTTAGGAGATTATTCCTGGATTTGGAAAATAAATAGTGTATCTGTCCTGGATGGAAATCTACTCCTTCTGAAGGAACTGGTACATAACTTAGAGTTATTATGGAATAATCCTCGCCACTAGAGACTAAAGTAGCTGGGGTGACAAAGACCATCTCTTACCACCTTGAGTTAGTTACCATTAACTATTCTTGGGTCAGATACAATCAGATGTAGCTTAGCCAAAATGATTCATCTCTTAGTAACCTCACACCAATGTCAGATTGCGCCCTATGAGTGGTTTGGAAACTGCACTTAGTACAACACTAGTTGTATGGTATACTAAAGCTGTTACTATATAATACCACTGTTGAAAGACCTGGACCATCTGCCAATTTTCTACGAGGCTGGATACTACTAAGGTACTACCTTATGGGACAGCATTCAGATGGCCCTAAGGAGCTTAGGTGAGCTCTGCTGCTGCTGCTGTGTTTTGTGTGTTTCCTGTTGTGGGGTCAGTGATGTGAAGCACTCCTCCTCTAGATAAAAAGTACACACTTCAGCTCATGCTGAAACCACTGTATTCCTTTGGCTGTGACTCCAAAGCTGGGAGAGTGGCTGCCACAGATCCCAGGAGCAGCATCAGCGCTCTCTGTCCAGGAGAGTGCAGTGCTAGGAACAGCTGAGATACTGTGCAGAACCCTCAAACTCCCAGGCCTCTGGTAGAGGACCTGAGGTTGAGGAAGACACATACCACCCATAGGGGTGAGAAGGGAAGAGTGTTTGTGTGTGTCCATTCAATCATGCCCAATTCTTGGCGACTGCCTAGACAAGTCCCTGCAGTTTTCTTGGCAAGGTTAGAATTGAGAGTGAGAGTTGAGAATTTAAAAGAACAAAAGCCATTGTACAAAGCAGCGTATGGATGTGGGCCAAGCAAGGATAGAAAGGTATAGAGAGGAATAATTAATGGTGTTGGCATAATTAGATTTAGTTAGATTTTCTTTTCTCTTATCCATGGGTGTCCATGAGGGGAACAACATTTGGGGGGCGGGGACATGTGATGAAACCTGCTACATGACATCATGGTGCAAACTCTCTCCTTCCATTGTTGCATTCAGATTAGAATGCAGGTGTGAAAGGGCAGACAGCACATTTTGTTATCAATATGGTAAGGTATGGACACCGTGCTCTAATTTCCTCTCTTCTCTTTTCTGCACTTTGCATAATATTGTTCACCCTGAAATGAAATAGCACAATGGGTATATATTTGTGCATGGTTCAGTAAAAGACCTTAAGGCACTTTAAAAAAAAAAAAAACACCCTCCAAATTATATAAATGTACTTTTCATCATATTATCCACTCTAAAAACGACACCATATTTTTCCATTAGAAAAACAAAACTGGAAAGTTCTAAAGGTTCCAAATGATCATTGAGAAAGTTGCAGCGCTAAAGATTTTGTACTTGATTTAGATTGGTTTACGTGGAGGAACAGAGGTTACTTTGTCTTTGTTTTCCCTTTACTAATAGATGTTGTTTATTCACAATTATGCTTTGATGAGATTAGACTTTACCAAAATTGAAGGCTTGCAGTGTTGCTCCTGCTTCAATATCTACCTCATATTTCAATTAAAAGCTAACCTTATGATGTTCCCTAGTTCTTGCAGTTTGATAGAACAGTACCCTTATATGTTAATGTTGCTAAGATCAACTTTATTTATCTAAGGGCAGTCATTCCAAAAACTGTTGTATATTTTCTTTGCTTCTGAAATGTAACCACGTTTAATTGCCTGATCTTATTTGGGTTGCAATCATAGTCATTAATTAGCAGGAAGGTGAGGGACAGCATCATATCTAACTATCTGTTATGGCTGCTTTAATGAGGAAACTACCTTCCATCATTTTAAAGGCATCCTGTACTCTTCACAAATACAGCTTTGCTGTAGCATTTTCATTTAGACTGTGAACATCAAAGGAAATTGATGTCAGGTGTGAATAGAAGCTGTTGCCTCTATTTCTTTGGATGAGCTGAGTGCAGGTCTGGCTGAGTGGGATGAAGGGCAGCTCAAAACATTAACAAAACTACATGTAATTAGTGTAAACTTTCAAGGATAAGGTATGCTTGAGGAGTAGAAATGTTTATAGCTATTCACCACCCTGTGGCTAGAGCTAAGGGTCTGTCAATGTTTTCATTTATCCAGTCCTATTTTTATCAGATTGTGAATTAATAATCATTTTTAGAAATGCTTGTGGCTAACCTTTGACAATTTAAAGAAAAATGCTTGCTTTATTTTTGTTTTCCTGCAAGCTAGAGCAATGCAAATAACAGGATTGTGCTTGTGTGTGTGTATTCTTATGCTTATTTCTCTGCTCTTATTGCATCCACAGATAGCCACCCAGCAACCCTGTTTGAATAACTTGCTCATTTCTGGCTAAAGAGGGGTTGGGGGATCTTCTGTAGGGTCATTTTGAGGATTATGCTCAGCATCTGATAGATAAAATCACCTGGATCCACTTGGAGTTGAACTCCAACTGCTTTGGTCCTACAGAGAGGACTGAGGTAGAGCCTTGTCCAGTTATTTGATAAAGTTCAATCTGGCTACTCCTGAGGAACTTGTCAGGGTCCTTGAGATGTTGAGTCCTGCCACCTGTTAGATCCATGGCCCTCCTGGTTGGTTAGGGCCTCCCAGGAAGTGATGTGCAGATGAGTTGAATTGGTGGTAAATGCAAGAGGGGGGTCATTCCTCTTGCTTGACAGTAGTCTGACCACTCCTTAATAGGTCATAGCTGAACCCAGATATACTGCACAATTTTCAGGGTTTAAGCCAAGATTTAGCACCAAGATGGTATCAATTGCACTTGTGGATAACCTTTGGAAGGCTTGGAGTTGGGATAGAATAGCCAGCCCTTCTTCATCTCTCAACACTTTTTGACATCATCAGTCATGATCCTTCTGGGCTAACTGAGAGGGCTAGGCATAGGAGGCACTGTCCTTCAATGGTTTTCCTCCTCCTTCAGTGGCTGGTTCCAATCAATGTTGGTACTCGGGGAGAGGTCCAACCCTAGGTTTCTGCTATGTGGGGTGCCACAAGGCTTGACTCTAACATTGACATGAAACACTGGGAGAGGTTAACCATTGACAGAGGCTTAAATTTCATCAGTATGCCCCAGGCCATCCAAGTGATGTGGTCAAAGTGCCTGGAGACTATGCAGGTCTAGATGGGGAGGACCTTTTTTCTTTGCAGAAAAAACTAAATAAAATATCGGGATAAGATGAAGGCTGTGCATGCTTTAAAATGATTAGGAAGAACTGTTTTGAACTAGAGATAAGCATAGCATTTCTCTGCTGTTCATTACAGCAGCTGTTCTCTTTCCAGGCTTCCATAATAGCCTGGAAAAAGGAGCAGATGCTTCAAGTATTTTTTTAATGAATCAACTCTGTAAAGCAGCCACACCTTTTTTTTTTAAAAGTCACCCACTGAGAATAGCAGAGAAGTGCTGTGCTCACACTTGTGTAAGGTCTGACACACTTTTTCCTCAAATCAGTTTGAATTCTGCACAACTACATCAGACTAAACTAAGCCCTCAAAGGTTAAACTAGGGTGATAAAATAATCTGGCTCTGGAAATCTGAGTTTTTGATTCCATATGGAATTGAGGTAAAATTTCTGAGAAAATATTTGAATTTTTACTTTTTCTCATGTATGGCCTCCTTAAAAAGATAAGCTCACTTTGCAGATTTTTTAAACAAATATTTAATATCAATTAAGCACAGGGGGAGTAGCCACATTGTTTTTTCTGTTAGACCCTAGATTGACAAAGGCATCTGACAGAATTGCTTTTCTCCCTAGAAATGAAATTGGTGAAACTTTGACCTCAATTTTTCTACTCACACCATACTTCCAAAAGGTACAGAGTGCAGTACTCATTCTGAAAACCAATGGGAGAAAATACTTAATCCGCGAAGTAGTACATTGCCTTTCCTAAATATGGGGAATTGTGGATATTTTTAAATATCCAATCTTGAGAATAGTTTCTGTTTCCATGTTTAAAGTCCTTAGTGCTGATTGTCCTGGAAAAGACTCTAAAAGCTCAGAACTCTAATTTTGTATGTATATTACAGTAGAAACCTAGTTACAAGAGAGATCCTGTGTTCTCCTCTGATTCATATCATAAAGTTCTTCTATCCATAAGCCTCAGTTTTTCTATCATATCTTCTGACTTGTTCAGATCCTTCACTTATTTATTGCTTACTCAAAAGCACCCATCAGCAATGATTAACTGGATCATATGCAAATAACGTAATCCCTTCCAGGTGTTTTAGATTATGATTCATGAAATTCCTGATCATGGGCCATTATAGCTGAGCTACAGGACTTCTCTTCCAAAATATATTGATTACCAAACTAGGAAATCCTCAACTAGATGGAGATTCCAAAATAAACAGTGTCCTCTTATAGAAGGTACAGGGAACGGCCTTGAAGGACAGGAGGAAGAGCTGCTATCAAGGCAATGGTCAGATCAGCAGGGCTTCAGCCTGGTCATAGAAAATAACTTGAGCAAACCTATCAGATAAGTCCCTTCCTAGTTCACATTAAGTCAGTGGGCTAGAAACCAGGAGACTGAGAATTCTAGTCCTGCCTTAGGCATGAAAGCCGGCTGGGTGACCTTGGGCCAGTCCCTCTCTCTCAGCCCAACTTACCTCACAGGGTGGTGGTTGTGGGGAAAATAGGAGGAGGAAGGAGTATCAGGTATGTTCGCCACCTTGAGTTATTTATAAAAATAATAAAGGCAGGACAGAAAATAAATGATGATAATAATAATTAGACTTGCAAGATTCTGTTACTATAGCAGTTAAAATAAAAGTCCTGACCTATATGACATTTTTAGTCTGACCTACCTTGTAAGGCTGAGATAGATTCAAGGCTAGAAGAAGGCATGATCTGATGCCATTTTGATTTAAGAGTCAAGTGCAAGCCATCTGAATTTGAACCAATTTAAGATTCTGTTTTTAAAAAAGTAATGTATGGTAGAGCTCTGAAGCTATACCAAAGAACAAAAGGCAATGTTTGAATCAGTGTAGGAATGTGGAGAAACCAAAGATGGTTTGCAATGATAGAAAAGTATGGGGAGATACAAATTAGGTTTAATTCATTTTCTCTTTTTTCCTGCTTCTAATGAAGTACTTCTTCCTCCTCTTCTTCCATTTGCATAATGTTGCTTATCTTAAAGTGGGTAATATAGTGAGTTAAGGTTTGGTTTAGGGTCAGGACTATATATTTTGAAGACTCACCCTGTAATAGATCCAAGTTCTTAAGACTTTCTCTGGCACAAATTCTGCCATAATTAACAAAAATAAGTGTGGCTACCTAAGTTGAAATGAACTACATACATCTGACCTCCTCCATTCAGATGAATCTTTTGCAAGAAATAATGTTTTGCTACTCAGAAGAAGTTCCTGAAGCCACCATTTTATTCCATTTACTTTAACAGCCATTTCACTGTCATATTAATATCCATCTTTGTCCTTAATTTTCTTACTCATGTGGTTTATTACTTATCTTGCTAATTTGCTTTTTTGCCCTGTGTTTGTTGGGAACATCTGGGACAGGCAGATGTTTATGGGAGAGAGTGGTCCATGTAGGGCTTTAAAGGTGATAACTAGCACCTTGAATCACACCCAGAAGCCTGTTGGGAACCAGTGTATCTCACAGAGTAGCAGTGTCCAGATACCAGATGCATGGAATATTAGTTATGCTTTGGGTCAAATCATTTATTATGAATCCATATATTTAAATCTACTATTACAGATTTACACAGACAGCTGGGATGAAGATGGGAAATGCCAAAATGAAATTTTGCCTTTTTGTTAAGTTAAAAAAAAATCAGGCTTTGCACAGGGCATCTCTCACTTATTTGTCAATCAAAGAGAAAATCCTAATCCTGAAATGTATTACAGCAATATGTATTGATGTATGTTCCTAGATAAGCAGAATTCATACAGACTTCCAATATTAAGCCCTTGCTGATATTAATTATACATGTCTTATTTTGGATACAGAAGAGCTTTTTCACCACGAGATTAAAGTGACCATGACATTACTAAGAAATACTTGAAAAATTGGTTATTATGTCAAGTATTTTAGTGGATAAATTTTGTTGTGCAAAAAGCATGCATTTGGCAAGATGTGTAGTTGAAGCAGGTTAATTTGTTGCATCCTTTAGAGCAAGAATATGTATTTGTGTTATTTATTTGTTTGTGTTCAAGTGCTTTTAGTCCACTTCAATCATCCAGCATCAAGGGGCACACAGCAGTTTAATGTGTTTATACACTCCCCAGTTTCCTAAGTAGCAGAAACCTTAAAGCTCCATTTTCAGTGGTCAGTAAAATGGAGAACAAGTTAATCCAGTATTAGTTGTTTCCTTCAAATGAGAAAGCACTGCAATTGCATAGCATTTGTGAAATATTTAATTATTAGTATATTAGCAGCAGATTAGTGGAAGTTACAAGGCATTCCTACAGAGTAAGCAGATCTGCTCTCCTGTTTAGGTGCTTGCCCAGCACCTGTTGGCTGAAATGGCCTGGGTGAAGAGGAACAGACTGCAACTCAACCCTAACAAGATAGACTGGCTTTCAGGTTTTGGCCTCCTGGGCTCCAGTGCATTGTCATCTTTTACTCTCAATGAGGTAGTGCTCCCCTGAACAAAGTTGATGCACAATTTGGGGGTCCTTGTGGACTCACAGCTCCTGCAGTGGGAACTAGATGTTTTATTTATTTATATTTCAAATTTAGTCACTGCCCATCTCACTTTTCCTTTGCAAGGGTGGGACTGTTGTTTTGTCTTTATGTTTTTATTAGCTGCTGTTGTGAGCCACCTAGATTTACTTTGTATTAGATGGGCAGCCATATAAGTTTCTTAAATCAATCAATCAAACCCCCTGAAAGGATCCCCAGATTGTTTCAGCTATCTCATAGTTTTTTCAGCCCTAAACTGGAACATATTCCTTTTCTTCTGATAAGTAAGACATTAGCTCATTAATCTTTGCTGAATTTTATAGATATGAATCAGAACTTTGCAATATTTAGGGAAAGTATGTATTTTGGTCCAAGGATAAATAATTCAAGTAAAACAAATAATTGTAGTTTTAAGCTGGTATGCCACCCAGAGTCGTATGTTCTGAGATAGGAGATTTATAGATCATATAAATAAATAATCCGGGTAGCTGAGAATTGTGTAATTAAATGGGTTATGAAGTAAAATGGATATCCCTATGTAATTAATTGAATAAAACACCATAGGCTGTGGTCTTAGTGGCTCCAGAACTACAGGGACAAATCTATATGTGTAAGAAATATTCTTAAATTTTGTTTCCATTATCACAATGGAAAAGAGTTCAGTTTAGTATGTACATGTAGAACCATATATCTCTGAAAAGAATATCAATCAAATAGAGATTTATCACTAATCAACAATTCATCTAACTATTACTGAGAAATCATCCACTAATCATGCTGAAGTATTTCCTAATAATCTGAAATCTGCCTTGCAGTTTCCCAAAAGTTTTCTTCCTTTGTGAACAAGGTTCCTGTTTTTCTACTGTAAGTGAAGCACACTTGAGAGATCCTTTCAAAATTCTCTTGATGTTGATGTTGAACTAATTTACTGTTGGAAGCGGTAGAGGCTGGGATGCTAAATGCAGGATAATTGGTCTGGCCCATGCTAGTAAATAGTATTTCTGCTCTGCTGTATTATCAGGGGATACTTTTATGAGCATGGCAACTGAAAGGGGCAAATGTGACCTGCAGCCCAGCTGTTGTTATGGATAAAAGTTGGGATAGGTGACAATCTTACAAGACTATATCAGATTCAGACTTGGTAGATTAAATGGACTTAGCATGGTCCTGTTTCACATTGCACCATGTTGTAATACAATGGATATTTCCAAAACTAGTTATCTGAAAAGGTGTATTAGAGCAGTGCAAATCCTTCAGAACACATGGGAGTACATATAATCACCTATTTTCAGACTTTTAAAGCAACTCTTTCTTTTTCCAGGCTTGCCCATCAGTTTCAGAAGCTGTTCCAGGTTTCTCCAAATGAATTTTTCACTCAGTCACTTTGCTGCAGACATGGAGGCCACCAGGTACAGCTTTTAAAGAAACCACCTGAGCCTGAAAAAAAGGTGTGGCTGCTTTAACTTTGGAAAAAAAAAAAGTGGTTTCTATGAGCTCCTGGGCAAACCACACCAATATATTTTTTGTAGGCAAATCTTGATGATGTGCCATCAAGTCGTTGTCTAATCTTAGTGACCACATAGATTTTTTCTGTGATCATATGTCCCTAACCTGATATTTCAAATCTTCCAATGGTGCACTCATTGCACTTTAACTAAGTCCATCCACCTTGCTGTTGGTCATCATTGTCTTCTCTTTCCTTCCACCTTTCCCAGCATTAGAGCCTTTTCCAGAGAGTTGGGTCTTCTCAAAGTGCGTCCAAAGTAATTTGAGCCTGGTCATTTGTGCCTCGAGTGAGAACTCTGGGTTGATTTGTTTGATGATCCATTTGTTTGACTTCTTGGCTGTTCACGGTATTCTCAGAAGTCTTCTCCAACATCAGTGTTCAAAAGTGCAGCAAATCCTACAAAATGTTTATTTCATAGGATTTCCCCAGCCATATTACTAAGTAGAGCTTTTCTTTATTCTTTTTTTCCCTTTTTCCTTTTTTTTTTGCGTTATTGGAAAGGGAAAAAAATAATGAACAAAACAGAAAATTTAAAAGAATGAATATAAAACAAAATGATACTAGAGAAATAGTATCACAAATGTAATTAACAGTTAAAATTTGAAAATAAAAGAGCAATGGCTTTTCCTTCAGCCTTTTTTTGATGGATGAAAAATTCAAACCCAAATGCTAGATGTTAAGTGCTCACAATTTTTCCACTGGTCATAATTACTCAGTCAGAATTCTAAAAAATCCCACAAGCATGCTCAGAGAGGGAGAACAGGAAGAACCTTTAGGTCAACTCTTTTTGAAAGAATGCCAAATGTCTTTGTGTCCAGTTATTTATGGTTTCAGATAATTGTACAGAAAATATCAAATTTGCATAGTGTGATTATTGCTGATTATTTATCCAGCAGTCAAAATGTTTCAGTGGTTCCTAGGATGACAGATTGACAAGTACTTAAAACTCATTCATTTTATGAAATTTGCATGTAATTAGGCAATAATGAAGGGGATGTTTGTGGACAGCGGATTATACTACAATATGCTGGAAGGGATTCAAATGCTTGACAAAGTGTTAGCACTTATCTTCAGTTTCAACTAAGTCTTGAATATTTGGTATAAAAAAAAAAAACAGAAATGAGAAGAAAAATGAAATGGATAGAAAGCTTTTAAAAGGCATCAATGGAAATAACACTTTTTTTTTACCCCAAGAAATGCACCCTCCTGTTGTGGCATTGTGAGAAATTATCTGTTCCATTTTTTATTTATGCCACAATCAATGATGCCCATGCTTAATTTTTTTGTAGTCAAACACATAGTGATTATTTTGGTAAGACTCCATAAAATACACTTATTTTTTAAGAGATGGTTACCTGATTTAAGCTTGTACTTCTCTAAGATTTATTTAGATCAAAGGCTTTGCTCACATTGTATGTAAAAGCAAGTATTCTAACATTCTGTTGTACTGCAGGCAGATCAAGAAACAGACCCCAGGATAGGACTATGCAGATGAAAAGTTGTATGTAGATAGACAGAAATAGCAAAAGATCAGCAAAACTTGCTTTCTACCTTTGATAGATTAGCCCTTGCTGAATTTCCATAGAGGACCAAGGACCAAGACATACTATACTACTGAATAGTATTTGCTGTGAATAACTCCTCTTTATTACAGATACACAACATAGGATGACATCTGACCAACAAAGATGTATTTCCACTTGTGTTATATTTATTTTTAAATCATAGATAGGTTTGAGTTTTGCCTTCCCTCTATTGCTTTGTTGCTTTAAATTTTCTCTTATGAACTTGCTTCATGAGTTTCTTAGAAAACTGATCCTTTACAAATATATATTTTAAATTAATATAATGGTGGATGAGCTTTTTGCAGGCAGTGTAGGGCAGTGATAAGTAGGGTTATCAGACAAGGATCAGAATTAGTAGGGGATATATTTTGAGCATTTTTAAGAAAGTATAATGGATACAATTAGGCTCTTAATGCACTTACTCATTTAAATTAGACTCATTTTTTAAAAAATGAAGAATTGCACCACTGTGATTCAGCAATTCACCAATGCATTTTGACATCCTTTGGAAGATCTCAGGGGCTACAAAGGGTCTGTGGATGCATGCAGGCTATGTCAGGTTGCCCATTTGTAGTCATGAGGAATCCAATTAAATCCATTATTTTAAAGAATATGTGCAACTCAATATTTAGCAACATTTGTTGTTTGGTAGATAGCCAGTTATGCAAGAAGAATCTAGTGATTGTTACTGCACAAGGGCATATTTTGACAACACTCCTAGAAACTATAAAAAAGGAAAACAAGGGAAGTTATTTATTGAAACATGTATAAAAAAAATAGGGACAGCTGGAGGATATGCTACAATATCAGTCAATTAAACCAAGGAGTTAGATTAATGAATGATCATTAGCAGTTGATATTAAATGGCTTTTAAATGTGTAGAGTTGTTTTTCACTCATAAGCAAAAAATACTGTGGAGATAAACACCATAACTTAAGGAACCTGATATAGTATGAAGCACCCCTTCTCTCTATTAAAAAATGTTGGGTTCCACTTAAATGGATTCCTGCAAGGTGGAAAATATCTGTGAACAGATAAACCATTTGATACTACATTTTGGTCAGATCTATACCAGGAAGAGCTTATTCGTGTTAGACAATAATCCTAGATTTCGTGTACTTAACACAGCAAATGTCAGAAGTCAGAATTTCAGCATACCTGGAGCCTCAAAACTATCTTGCTTTTTTAGGTGCTGATTGATGTTGTCATATCTTTAGTGTGGAAATAAGATTCAACTGCCAGTCTGATCCTAGATGGTCTAGTGAGATGCACCATTTTGTCATTCACTTCAGGTTGTGCATATCTTAAATCAACCCAAGGCAGAGCACACATTTTCCAGTGCAATATCTAAATGAGCTGGAAGACTCTGCTCTGAAACCTAGAGTTAGTGCCTAATAGCATAGATCAGGTATAGCATCCTCTAGAGTCTAGATGTTTTGGATTTAGCCTTACCTGCAATGGCCAAAAGCAAGAAATTTGAGAGCTGTAACTCAAAACACCTATAGACCCAGAACACCTGATGTATATTATAAGTCTATAATTGAATTAATGGTTTCACTTGACATAGTGTAGCTTATTTGAAACAGGCTTTTGCACATTTCCATTTTGCATTAGCATGTCTTAATCAATGGCTGCAGGTGGGATGCCCTGCAGTGACTTTTACATATTGTGTCTTTGTCTTTGTTTTTGTTTTGTTTTTTTTACTGCTGATGCCTAGAGTCACAATGTCAGCAGGATTACTAAGAATGTCTTATTCCAAGATGTATTGTTTGCTTGGCCTACTAAGGCACATGGGTTATAAAATAAGTCATAATGAACAAGTAAACTATTTTCTGCACACCAATTATGATCAATAAGACAAGCTTTCTTTTCAGTTTTGAATAGCATCTTAAACTGACTAGGCAGGAAGGATGGGAAAAACAATGTTGGGTTCCCTGATGGGCATTTCTCAATGAATTATATTCATGGTATTCTCAATAGCCTTATGTAATCTGAATTAATTACTAAACCTATTCCCTTCATTCTCTAATTAACTCATCCCACTGAAAGTAATTCTCCTCTTTAAATCTGCTCATTTAAAATTCAGCATATTTATCAGGTCTGGGACTCAGGAAAGTGAGGTCTGTTATCGGACAGAGAGCGCTTAAATTTTACACCAAGTATGTAAACTATCTAGCATTTTTTGACTGCAGACACTTATTGAAAGTTACAATAAGTAACCTGCCTGGGAGTATAGCTTCTCAAAAATGCTGTCCAAGCCCCATTTTGAAGCAAACCAACCTGGTTTTCAACCTTGCCTGGGCTAACTTGCAAATGGAATCAACTGGGAAACATCTGAGTTTTTACAAGTTTCTCAGTAATGCGGCCTTTCAGTTCCAAAACATACAAAGCTATGTATTAAAATGCCATCCATAATTAAAGTATGTTTTAGCTTATTAGAAATTGCAGATGAATAATTTGTGAGGGAAGTATTTTCCACCTAGAGAAGCTACAAGAAATCCTTGGCAATGGCAAATCACATCTCTAAGGTTGCCAAGAAAGCTGCATGGATGGAATCACTTGAAGTCAACTTGATTCAAGGAGATGTTTTTGTATGTATGTATGTCTATTTACCTATAATTTGTGTGTGAAATTTTTAAATGTATTGATTTATGAGCACATTCATGAATATTATGATATATCAGTTACACATAAATCAGTTATATAGTGAAACTGAGTAAAACCAAATTGATGTATTCAGTCCTACCCAGGAGTAACCTCAAAAGGTAGTGTCATCTGGTTGAACTTGTCTAAATTTAGAAGTTAGGCAGGGTCAGGCATGGTAATACTTGGTAGAAGACCACCAGTGCCTTCTAGGGCAGCTAAGACTGGAAAGTAAAACAAACAAAAAATCATAGAAAACAACACCAAGCCTCTTCTGTACTATTGCAAGAAAACTGCATGGATATACCTAGTCATCAGAAGTAGAACTTGGCTTAAAGAGAACTTTATCTTGAAGTGATTTTCCTTCAGTATTTCTGGTAGATGACTTGCCTCTGAGAAGTTATAAATAGGGGTCACAACAATATTGACAAAAAAAGTTAAAATGATTAAGTGTCTAAGATAATTTTCCCAACATGGTGCCCTGAAAATGTTTGTTAAAAGGCTTTTACAGCTTAGGTTACATTTAAAAAAAAAAGGGGGGTACTGTGAATATTTGAAATTGAATTTGAACTGAAATGAGTCACTCGTACTTATAAAATCAATTAGCAGTGAGGACTTTAGATGAAGTTAGAGTTATACTACTTGAAAAAAATCAAATTTAAATAGTATTAGAAAATAAGACTTAGAAGGCAAGTGGAATTCAGAACAATTTCATATGTACAATAAATATTACACTGATACCTACAAATCTGACATATTGCTCTGGAAAGGGAAACTAAATTTTACTATACATCTTCTGGGATATCCAATAAACATGAAAAATAATATTTTGTATTAATCATATATTAAGATCATAGGATACTAATATAACTTTCTTTAAAACTCTACCCCGGTGGTTTGTTAGAACAGGATATTCCATCTCTTTTTTTCCAGGTCTCTTGTAGGTTTTCCATATATGCATTGCTATTAATTTTCAATTGTAATAAAAATTAACTGTCAATTTTGTAACCTCCAAAACTTTTCCCAATAAAATTGTTTAGGAGTTCAGATGTTGCTAATCTATCAGTCCCAAATTGTAATGTCAAAAGATGTTTAATAGAATTTTGCTATTCAGCAATTTTAAGCAATCCAAATTCTTTTTGCAAAACATCAAAAAGTTTTAAAAGACTGATTAACAGTAAAGTGTTCCAAATTATTGATGCCAATTTTTGTCTATGAACTCATATTGAGATGAGTTTATACCAACTGTTAAGTCTGTAATTCTACAGATTTCTACAAATATTTGTAGAAACTTTACAACCAATAGAAAGTATATCAGACTTATTCCAGTTAATAATATACCATGATAAGTTCCTGAAGTAATGCACTCTGGTCATTAACTTTGGTAAACAATACTGCTAATTTAAATTCTTCTCAAACTGTTTTGATACTCAACATGTCCTTAGACTTCCTAATTAAGAAAGTAATTTGTATATGGTACTTCGTTATTCCTTACTTTAAAAGATTATATCTTCTTACCTACTGCCAATTGTTTAATTTTAGGCTACAAATTGTACAGAAATGTAATTTCATATTTATTTCATCATTCCTTCTTGTTAACATGAACTAAGCTGTAGTAGTTTAGCCCTGGTGAATGTTATATACACAATACACACAGAGAAGACAGACATTGGTTTAATGTAATTAAGAGCAATTGTATTTTAATTTAGCTTTACAATTATCTATACTTTTTTTTCCTGTGAAAGAACTAGACTACATGTCCAATGGGGCCTGAGGATAGTACAGTATACAGAACAAATATTTCAGCAGTATGTATAAAGCAGCATTAATTAATATTACAAATTGCAAAAGGAATGTTAATGAGATGGAATAAATAAACAAGGAAATAAGGCTGGTCTACATAGTATGGACCTTCACAGGAAAGGTGAGCAATGTTGTTCCTCTGCCTGTTGTGAGCACTGATGCCTAATGCATTCCCTGGAGCAGAGCCCACAAAGGCTTCTCCCAAAAAGCTAGGCAATCTGATGGCTTTAAATGTACTGGATTGCAAATCCATAATCCATGACCATTAGCTATGCTGTTGAGTTTGTGAAACTGTAGCTCAATGCACTTGAAGGTCATTGTTGCCATCCCTGATAAGTTATTTTACTATGAACCCTCCTGTTAATGAAGTCATTGGGGAAAGGGATGTTATCATTCACAAATGTCCATTAAATATGAAAATACATTATTGTGTTTCCATGATGACATCATTATGCCAGTGATGCAACATAAAATGATGTCCTTTAATTTTAAGAATGGCCCTGTTATACAAATTCAGTAACAAGGTCAGTGCAAATAATGCAATTTGTGTTATTTATATAATGATATTGTTAAGATTTAAATTGCTGCATAAATTTGCCCACTGCAAAGTCCATTGAATCAGGGACTGCTAAATCAAAGTGATATTTGTACATACATTCGTATGAATTCCCTGCCATCAAGGTGTATTAAGCAATCATACTTGGTTCCAGGCTGCCATAGAGTATAAAAGTACATGTAAGAAAGAAGTGGACTGCAATCACATGTAACTGCCATCGTAACTTTTTTGACCCTTGGATAGATAATGGAAGAGCAGGCAACTTCAGAACATATGGAGGTTATATTTTATGCTTTATTATTTTTGTATTTCTGTGGCCTCAGAGAAGTGCTTTTTCCCCTCAGTGGTACTGGCTGATTTTTGGAGTACTCATAAAATGTAGATTTAAGAACTCTACCCTGTAATACTTTTTTTTAATCTTTAAAAGAAAATTAATAAATAAATCTCTAATAGGCTGAATGTATTTTGCTATAGTTCTACCAGGCTTCTGAGGTATGTCTGTGGTAAATATTTGAAAGTTTGGAATTGTGGTAAACACACACACCCACACCCAACATACCCCAAAGACAATACTATTTTAAACTTTTTTTTTCACTATAAATCACATATTTCATTCACTTGTTCTGAGTTTTTTTAAAATAGCCATTTGTCATTTACATAACACTAAGCAACCAGTCTTGTGAATATCCAAAACTACAAAAAAGCCTCTATCAAAACTTTTTTTTTTTTTTTCACAGGGGACTTTGTGGAGAAATCTTCAGCTGTAGATTCATTACACTCTCTGTTTAGTTAGCCATTTCCTTGTGGAACAGTGGTATTTTATTTGGCTGGCAATTGCTCCTAATACAGGAGAACCGTTGTATTTTTTCAACTGGCTATTAGAAAGTCTTGCTTATTTTTCGTGAGTGTACATATGTGTGGAATAACGACTCTAACATGTGATGGGTTCAGTTTCAATATATATGATAGAGTGTTATCTGATGTGTTTCATCAGTGTGTTTTAAACTAAATAATCTCTCGACGAATTTTGTTTGTGTTTATTGGGGTTGCAGGTTTTTTAAAAGTATCACAAAATGACAATTTTTTGTTCTCCAAAGCAGTTCATTTGTTCAGTCTCAAAACATGGTTTAGTGTTACAGCCAAAATGAGCCATGGTCAACAGCCAAAATTGGACATGTTTCTGCCAGTTTATGGAAATGCTATTTAGCATATGCTTAATCCAATAAAACATAAGTTCCTTTTTGGCATATCGTAGCTATATACCCAGCAACTTTGTTCTTGTTATGTATTACTGGGAGATTTAAAGCTAAAGGCTCCCTTGAATCGAGTTCAGTCCTTGGTTTTATTTGTGCATTATGTTTGTATTCCACCAAAGTCCCAAAGGACACATCCATGTAACAAAAGGATGCATCCATGCAACCTACCCTACAAGCTTTTCACAGAGCCATGAAGACCTGGCTGTCATCCCCTGCACTGGACTTGTGGGTGTAAAGGTTGTGTTTCTATATTATTTTCATATTGGTTGAGTTCTGACTAATTTTTGTTTGTTACTGATGCACACCACCCAGAGTCATAAATTATGAGTTGGGCAGCCTTACACATTCTTTAAAATAACTGATTAATCAACTGCTTAACTTTTCAGCCCAGGTGATTTCCAATGTATGTTTCACGAACAATTCATTTATCCTTTTTTTTGTGGGGGGGAACCCACAGTCTCCTTTAATTTAAACATGTTCATGTATCTCTTTTCTTTCATTCCTTAACTCTGCTACTTCCTAGATACACGGTTCTGGGGCAAATTTCATGCTGCACCTGATTGGTTTGTTTAACTTTACCCATGTCTCATGTATATATAGGGTTTTTATTATTTACTTACACATAAAGTATACATTATCATCAACAGAAAAAAGGGTAAATAGTTATACTGGGGGAAAAAAACTAATTAAACTAAATGTAACAAAAAAACAAGATAGGATTATAAATAACCATTTCAAGTTAATTCAGTCATTGCATCTAGATCATAGAGCAACAAACCCTGGTCATTTTCTCATTTTTAGAACACAGAAACTTCCCAAAAATTTGTAAGAAATTTATCCCTTGGATCCATTCCTTAAAATCAGAGATGTAACTTTCTTTCCAATTACATAAAATTATCACTTATCACAAAATGTAGAAATCAATCAGCTGTCACAGGTGGCCCTCCAGGTTCTTGGTGAATGTCCTGGACATTCCAATCACTTTTGCCCACTTCAAGCGGCAATCATAACAAATGGTGAAATATTCCCCAACACACGGGAACTACACACACAAAATAAAAATAAAATCAGGAGATCCTATCTAGTCATATCTTAAAAATTAATATATCCTACATAATCAACTAATGCATAGAAAATACATAACTGAATATGGATTCCGATCTAAGCTTGTGTTCAGTAGCCCCATATAAGAAGAAAAGACAATTTATGATTTTTAAACTTCATATCTGACTTCCAATCCTTCCTCCTCCTGTTTTAAGAGCCATTTAGCTAGACCTGCACACACAAAAAATATTCTATCTAAAGAACAAATCCCTCTTTGGATTTGCTATTCTTTCCTCATAATCCAAATAATAGAAATATACAAAATAACAGGACTTGTAAACTCTTTCACCCATCACCATCTTAATCTTCTTTTAAAAAATCTTGAGATAAGCAGAGTTTGATTTATTCTGAGAATGAAATGTTTAAAAAATTAAGTACACTAATGTACTAAAAGTGTTTTAAAGATGGTTTCTGTGCTCTAAAAATGATCCTTTCAGGTATTTCCAGAATCTGAGGCATGATAATAGATTGCAGCCTATGCAAGATAAAGTTACTACAGGGATATTGTTAGACAGCTACTCCTTTATTTTTGTTGGGAGTAACTTCCCTAAAACTGAGGGACACAGTGGCGCTGCGGGTTAAACTGCTGAGCTGCTGAGCTTGCCGATCGGAAGGTCAGTGGTTCAAATCCACGTGAGGGGGTGAGATCCCGTTGCTAGTCCCAGCTCCTGCCAACCTAGCAGTTCGAAAACATGCAAATGTGAGTAGATTAATAGGTACCACTTCAGCAGGCAGGTAACGGCGTTCTGCTTAGTCATGCCAGCCACATGACCACGGAAGTGTCTACGGACAAATGCCGGCTCTTCGGCTTTGAAACGGAGATGAGCACTGTCCCCTAGAGACACAACTGGACTTAATGTCAAGGGAAACCTTTACCTTTACCTAACTTCCCCTAAAACTACACTTGTTACAGTTTTTTTTTTTAATCTACTACCATATGCATAATGGTATTGGTCATGGGGAAAAAAGTGATTTGGGACTTTGTCCAATGCTCAACAAAGTCAAATAAAGGCTGTTGTTTACTTTTCTAAGATTTAATACTGGCTTCTAGAATAATCAGGCATATGCTATTGCATATAGTTTCTTCTTTTGTAAATACTCTATGCATGTCTGTGTAAACTGAATCTTAAATTTGCAGCTAAAATTTTTTTACCCAATGTATTCTTCTCAAAATATTCATCCATGAATTTGAACATCAAATGTTTGCTGGTCCTTTAATACTTTAATTTCTTAACTTTAACTTTTATGAAACATCACATTCCCAGCTCTTTCTCAAGAACCACCATGATGCACAGATCGATCTAGGATATCCAGTAAACATCTTTGTCAGATTCATCTATTTATGGTGTTGTGTAAAGTGGAGGTGGCAGTTGCCTAGAACACCAAGTTAATAGGTTGCCAAATTTCAAAGAAAATAAAAATAAAAATACCTTGATAGTTCAGGCGTGCCAATCTCATGGTTCATCTAGGCATCAGTTGCCAAGAGCTAGTTGGGTACAAGGATATAACGATTAAAGGGGGAGAATCATGTACATCATCTTGAGATCCCAGACAAATGACTATAAATACAATTATTAATAACCAGAAATATAAAATAAAACATAAGTGATGGTATTAATTCAGCTGTATAGAAGTCTTCACAAGATTTAATTGCATGCAAATAAGTATATAAATTGAACTTTAAAAAATTAGCAACTTCCCTTCTCCCATTCTGGAGATCTCAGGATCTGATATCAAATCATGTTTAAGATTTCACAGCATTAGTTATTTGATGAACTGTCATTTGATATATACCTTGTATACTTAACAGAAATATTTACCCATAATAAAGGGATATAAGATGTTCCTAATGTGATATATATTTAATAAAGAACTATATCTAAATAATATAGAGAACTTTGTATAAATGTATAGTGGATTTGACTTTTATTTGATATCCTGTATGCAATACATAATATCCATTATATAAGATTGTAGATTCATTTAAATTATAAATTTTACAGTGTTCAGAAGTGGCTCAGTAAAGTCACTCTCCTTCCATTATCCAGGCTACAGACAGAAATTTCTTCCTGTATGAACTCCCTCATCCTAAGAATAAAGGTAGACACAAATGTCTATGTAGTCCAGCAACTGATCCCCACATATCTTGTTTGTAGAAACTTATAGGGGGCTAGAAGGATAAAGTCTCCCAAAATTATTAACAAATAATACTTACTGCTTCTGAGACTACACCTAACAGCCAGTGCTAGTCCTATCCTTCATAAACCTTATTTTAAAGTTGCTCAAGATGGTGGCCCCTCATCACAAGCTGTGTCTCTAAGTTCTGGGTCAATACGTTGGGGTCCATCAAATCCCAGATTGAGTCTAGATGCTTCCAACTGATTCTGCAGACCTTAAAGGTGGAAGGATGCTATAAAATGATGTGAACCAGTCTGAGTCTGTTAGGAAACTTTGTGTATGATTTGTCCTTTGTGAAAAGCAGACACTCTGTCTGCAGTAAAAGCTACATTTAACTTTCATTTGCCTATTAAATACTAGGAGGGAGAGGAGATTGTGGGAAGCTATTAGGAAATGGGGGAGCTTTCTTCAATTCAAAATATGGGCAAAGGTGAAGATTAATTGTTTGGGGGGTTCCCCACTTCAAATTTCTTTCATGCACAATGAAATTTTTGACCTTATCGATCTGCTTGAAATGCAGAAGGATGTGCACCCAGTGAAGAGACAGCAATGTCTGCAAATGTCATTTAATTATGTCCAAATATAACAAAAAGGCCACCTGAGTTACCTTCCAAACTACCGAGCTTAAGCAAAAAGGGGGCTTAAAGAAGCTCTCTGTAGACCTCTCAGCTTTTCACTGAAAATTAACTTTCCTGATAAGAGAGGTTTGGTAACACAAAAAGAAATATTTCACCTAAAGTAATCATTACAGTCGAAAGCAGAAAGTGAGGACACCACTGATCAGATTCAAGCTTTATGTGACAGAACTAGGCATCTAAGATTCCTTTGTTCCAGTTTGTCAAAAAGATTTACTCAGCAGAAGGGCCTTTGCAGAAGATTCCCCATCATTTAATTGGCATTGCTCACACGATTAAAAGACATGTTTACACAATTAACATTCTGAGTTTGTTGTCAGAGGGTTAGTATTCCAGAGTTGCCAAGTGGCCTTGAAACCTCACAGCACCAACCCTAGATGGCATCATTTCAAAACCAGAATTTCAGTTCAGAGTTCACCCTGAAAACATAGCAGTATGCAAAATTCAGAATAGCAGTAGCTGATAATGGGGGGGAAAATTCAGTATTATTTAATATGAGAGAGGAGCACGTCTGACTATCAAATGGTAAATCTTTCAATTGTTCTTTGACAAATTAATATTCAAATGGTAGCTGAGCAATCCTCCCCAATCAGGAAATGCAGGATGTATCTAAAAAATGCTGGAATTTATATCTGAAAGCAGGTCGCATATAGGACCAGGCAGATAGTTAGCTAATGCGATTTTATGGCTTTTTAAAAAAAAAAATCCTGTTAACTATGAATAGTGAATGTAATTTCAAAGAAATAATGGTCTGTATCATTACAATGAAATACAGAAGATGGGTATATTATTGGAGGATGAATGAGAAACTTCTCTGTGGTTTTTCCCCGCAGCCCATGGAAGAATGATTACATCCCTACAGCGGTCTTCAAAGTCCTGAAGTTACAGAGTGGAAGAGGAAATGAACTGCACTGCAGTGACCTCTCTGGCCTGAACAGTGGGAACTGGTAAGCACGCAGTTTCCACTTCATTCACTTCTCTTTCTTTAGCAACTCAACAGAAGACAGTTTTCCTTTTAGTCTCTGCCTTCCCACTGTTCCTGAAAAAATCCTCTACATCTTCAGTTGCATTTATTTGCGTACAGGAGGTTTTCCTCACGTGTCTTCCATATATTAATAACTTCAAAAATCCATATTGATTCCCTGCTTCGTTGCATTCTGCTGGTGATGACTTAAGGAGAATTATGCTATGGCATCATGGATGTCTGTAAGGAGGGCAGGTGAGTTACCTGTACCATCATTGTACAAATGATGCAAATGACCAACACCATTGTTAACTCCTATCACCTCTCTAGGTATGCCATGCAGCCTTAATTATCTTAATGCAGCCTTAATTATCTTAATGATATAAAATGCTAAGCCAGTTTGCTGGCCAGCTTAGCTCTGCCTAGAGAGTGGCAACAGAAAGTATAGCTGTTGGCCAACTATATGGTTTTCTCTTTGAGGGAGTAGGAACATCTTTTTCAGAACTATGTTGGTCAAACAAGCTGGCTTTAGTAGAAATGAAAACAACACATGCAGCCATGTTTTGAGCCCACAAAAGAGTGTCCTGATCTTGTCATCTAGATCTGGTTTCTTTCAACATGACTTTATCCATTTAACATGTTAAAATTACTATAAAGCTGCCTATAGTCATGCTCCAGCAGTTTGATTGCCAGATTAAATATTTTTTAAAAACAAGGATGTCAGATGCAATACATTACTGTCTGTATATTCTTCCATTCTGTGAACCCTGTGAGATATCTGATCATTATTCATTTTATTTAGGAGATCAAGGATAAGTTATAAAGCCAGCAACCTTTAAAGAACTATTTTCTTTAAGAAAAAACTAATCTCAATATTTTTACTGGGAAATGGAAGGATATCCTTAACCACACTGGTTTTATATTCAAAATTAATGCAGTTCTTTAATGGCAAATAAAAATGTTAAAATATTATTTGATTTCAGGAAGCTAGGTGGATTTCACTATTCAGGCAGTAAAATGGAATAGTTTTCAGTTTCCTATTTGGACTGAAATATGGGCAGTCAGGAAGGACGGCATTATGCTGATTGGCACACAAGCCTCTAAAATGAGCCGAAGTACGTATTTTTGTATGAAGCTGGTTGGGAACTTTACCCTGATACTTCATTCTACATATTCTGAAGGTCTGTAAAGGAATGCCATCACACAGGCATAAATCCAGTGCTTGGACCGAAACCTGTCTGAATTTGTTGTACTGAGAATAGAGCAGAACGATTAATGCTAATAAGTTTGTTTGAGAAGAAAAAGGAAGAGTTCCCTATTTTGATTAAGTGCTTCCTTAAAATGTGTTGCTTTTATGCTTAATATTTTTCTAGCATCACCAAAAGTTTATGACTTTTATATGGGATATACACGCATCACCTTGCCCTCTTTGGAATACTCCTGCTTAGAGGTATACTTGTGCAGTCCTCAAATCGGGATAAAAGCACAGATGATGTCTAAAAGGAAAGTGAAAATGATAATCATGTAGGACAGTCCGAGCTCGCATTTGCAAGTTAAGCCATAAGAGGAAGCTTGTAAAGTCTGGGTGTTATTGTAGCGTTTTTTTACTTTGCATTAAGAATCTTGGAATGCACAGTTACATTAAATGTTCAGGGATTTATATTTATTATATTTCTTGGTTCTGGTAACTCAGTTAAAGTAAAAAGGCACAAGAAACCATCTGTTATTTTATAATATACATTTTTTTTTCAAACAGGGAACATCAGGGTTAGAGATGGACGAACAGCTTAGTGTATTACTGTGAGTTAAGAAAGTGCTTAGTCTACAAAATCACTTGTGATGCAAAAGGGGAACAGAATCAGAGTTGCCAGATTTGTATGTGGTTACTTGGGTCTGGTACAGCTTCTTGGAGCTAACTGTTTGCTTTAGAAGAGAGCAGTTCCTTTCTTCGCATGAATGGTGTACTCCAAACACTGTTATCTCCCAATCTACCTTGGCTACTGTCCTTCAAAGTGCATTTTTGACTTGGGAATCAGTGGGCCTGCTAACTGATTTGGCCTGGCCTAGCAGGTTAAATTGATATCCCTGCATTTATAAATGCATTGCAAGGAAAACTGCTTGAAAGTATAGTTCTCTAAGTGTGGACAGTTTTTATTCGCACTTTGGTATGCTGCCTGGAATTCTTTCAACATACAGCAATTAAGGCTTAATAAACAAATAAGCAAACGTGAACTTTCAGTTTGGCCAGCACAAATCTCAATGTGGCTCATTCAAAATAAAACAGGTTTTTCTGAACATTGAAGATGCTCGGTGCCAGTTATTTCTTCACTGAAGGCAAAACTTGGTACTTCAAAGGCTGACAGATTTCCTTTGGGTTTTTTATCTGTATTATTTTCAAGATAAGTAAAGAAACATAATTATTCCATTTGCATTTGAGATTCACGTTGGAGGCCTGCATTATTTTTTCATGCTTTTGATTGATATTTTTAGTATTGCTATTTCAATGTTAACTTTCAAAGACTGTGAATTTTAAGATATTGATGCCAAGAATATATTAAAAATAGTCCATGTTTGGAAGCTTATTTTTGCTAGTAGGGAAAGTTATGGCACAAATTACAGGTTTGTCTTATTTGCACTCCATTTGAATCTAAATTCCCAGTAGTCTTACAAAGGAACCCAAACCTTCACTCTTCTTACATTCTAAATATCTGATTAAGAAAAGACATTCCTAAGAGATTACTCCTGGGAATCCAATAAAGCAATTCCTAAATGAATAATTAAGAGATGAATTAATTTTTGTAACGATTCAAATTCAAAGGATATAAATGGAAGAGAGCTGCATCACCATGTGGGCCACAAGCAAAATAATTGGTTCGGTTTTGTGTCTGCTGAAAAGAGAAACTTTAACTTTCACACTACTGTGTTGAAGTCAACGGTATGGTAATTGCTTCAAAATCCCATCTCAGGATACACCTTCTTCTCTTACCTTTGGGACTGGCATTTGTATTAATTAAAGAATCAAAAGCATTCCCCAAACTCTTCTTGTCCATCAGCTTCTTGGTTGTTACTGAAACATGTCCACACACCTTCCTCATTATTTGCATACTAATAGCTGGGTCACTTATGTAGCTGGCAAAGGATCGGCCAGTTGCGTTGCACAGTTTAAGCACTGTGTGGCCATATCGATAAGCATTTGGATTGCCTTCAATTCATTTCTTATGCTGCTGTCAACAACACAGTGTTACGCATTATTATGAATACTGAACCTGACAGTCTGCCAAATATATGGCATCTACAGGAACAATATGTAGTTTGTTGGTGCATATCACCCTGCTAACACTGGCGTATTCATCACTTGGTGACTGCCACACTAAAGCAGCAACAAGGACGTTAAAAAGGGGCATCACAGATAACCACCCATGCAAAACTTCCATTTGACTTGTATAGTATCATCCCAAACACAGCTAAAACAAATATGAAGGGATGTGTGTGGACAAGAGTGCACATATGTACACACTTATTCTGAACAAAAACCATGAAGGGGCTGCTTTAGGGATAGTCAGGCTTTATATGAAGTAACGGGGGCTTTTCCCAATAACTTGCAAACCACGTTAGAGGTTTGGATGGATGCTACAATAGGAAATCCATCATTGTTTCAAACCACTTTGGACCAATGAAAACCAAGCTTTCTTTAGAAAGGGGAGAAATATAGCTTTCTTCCTGACAACTCTAGTTTCTAGCTAGAGACTGAAGAGAGTCCCAGTAAAGGCAATCATAGTCATTTGGAGAAAAAAGCTAAAATAAAACTTCAGGGCTGTTTTTATTTCCCTTTAACTACTACTTTCTCTTGAAAGTTATTTTGAAAAGGTTGTATATTATAGTTGGTGTAACTTTTTCCATTTCTGCTAAGCCATTCCTCTGAAATTTGCCAGTATATTTATCTTTTTCTTAATGCAATTTACTGTATCAGAATTTTAAAAGATCTTGGTTTTTGAATATGGTTTTCCTGACAGCTAATTATTATTTGGCACATCCCTTTATTCTTAGCCCTTCCTTCTTGTATCTGTGAATAAGTTACAGCATGATATAATTCTGGATCTGTCTCCAGAGATCCTTAAGAGAGGAATTACTCAAAACATAAAATGAGTTTCAGGCAACTATATTTTTTGTTTTTGTTTTTATTTATTTTTTTAGCGTAAGCACACAAAGGCCCGATCTGGATTGGGACCATCATCAGGTATGGGGAGCAGGGTGTTAGTCCTCTTTATACACATCCTCTTCCTTGAACAGAATTTCCAGTTCAGACCAATTTTAGAAAAAGGGGGAACAACTGCACTAAACCTGTTTTATATAGCATGCAATTTAGGGCTGTGTTTCTGTTATTTTTTGAGTATATTACAAGCCTTGAATGTTTGTTCTGGTGTGCATAACCACACCAGAATGAACATTTACACTGACACACCATCAATAAAGTTTCATCAACTACAATAATAAAAAAGGAACCATGTCAAGGTAGCAAATCCTATGAAACCCCCAGGGCAATTCCTACAGTGGGAAACTGGAAATCTAATTTTATTCTATTTGTGTAAAAGGATTTTAAGCCACACCTAGGAATGATTTGTAGAAAGACCTTACTCAGGAGCACGTATTGATTACAGGAGCCTACAAATGTCTTGTTTTACCTTTCACCTCCTATACTCCTTGATTTCAACGGAAACTTAAAATCAGCAACTACAAACTATCCACCCGCTGAGGATTTTTATATTCTAAAAAATCAAGATAGAGTCTTTCAAATTCTCATAGTTTTCTAATTTGAATCAAGACATTTTGCAGCGTAGAAGAAAGTAAAAATGCAATGCTTATGTTTTTAGTGTCATTTTATTGTAAACTTCCCAGACTCCCCCATTGGGGGAGATGGGCAGTGATATAAATTAGATAGATAGATAGATAGATAGATAGATAGATAGATAGATAGATAGATAGATAGATAGATAGATAGATAGTTCTACTTCTGCTGTGTTTCTCAGATGGCCATTATTTATGTAACAAAAATTATATAGAGCATATAAATATTGCAGTTCTGCAGTTAATGCTGTAGTTGCCTCTTCTTGGGCCATGAATAGCAGAACTCTTAAGTAACTCTCCCACATTTGGGACCACTGGTAAGGGCTTCTAACAGATCAGAGCCTGACTTGCCTGACTTCAGACAAGTGGACTGCTGGTGTTTAAAAAGCTTCATGTTGAACATGATCAAGTGCTTCTAATTTTTGTATTGTCTCTCTTGTACAGGATGAATTCATCTTGAGATGGCTTACAGACTACCTACTCAATATCTACACTTTTATACCTGTGTTTTACTGTTTTTCTCCTCACCTTATTTTCCAGTAAATCACTTCCTTCAAAAAAAGGGATTGCAAGTCTGACAAGTGACACAATCACTTCTGTCACTCCAATCCCCCCCCCCCCTGCCCACTCCACAAAGTTGAGATAGATGAATTTGGGGAGCTTTCTTCATCCTGCTTGAAAATGTCCTGTTCAGACTATGAGGCGGCCAGACAGAATTATTATCAAACTCTTTATTTAAAACAACTATTTACAGTAATAAAGTCCTGGTGAATAATAAGGCAAGGCAATTCCAATCAAGACCACCCAGGCAATGTCGGATGAACAGGCACGGCTGCAGGGTCAGACTGTGGCAGAACAGCAAGGCAGAATTCAGCTAACTCTCTGATCGAAGCTGTCAGGCTTGGTGAAGCTAGAGTGCATGGCAAGGCAGAAGCTGGAGGCACGTTTCTGTGGACTGGCACGCAGATAGGACCGGGCTGACACATGGAGGCTAGGCAAGGCTGGACTGGAACCTCTGGGCAAGGCTTGGCTCTGGAGGCTAAGCTAGGTTGGACTGGAGAGTCTAAGCAAAGCTGAGATCTAAAAGCAAGACTGGACTGGACTGGAGACTCAAGGCAAGACTGCAGGCTTGAAGCAAGGCTGGACTGGAGAGTCTAGGCAAGGTTGAGGACTTGAAATAAGGCTGGACTGGACTGGAGACTCAAGGCAAGGCTGTGGGCTCAAATCAAGACTGGACTAGGCAAGACTGTGAGCTTGAAGCACAACTGGACTGGACTGGAGTTCCTAGGCAAGGCTGAGGGCTCAAGGCATGACTGGACTGGACAAAAGATTCTAGGCACGGCTGTGGGCTTGGAAGCAAGGCTGGACTGGACTGGAGATCCTAGGCATGGCTGGGAGCTAGGAGCAAGGCTGGGTGCTCACCTGGATCATGCTGAAACGCGGCGATGAGGTCTGGAGCTAGACGCGAGGCTGTGCTCGGCAGGGATGGCAAGAGGAGGATCCTCTGGAGCAGCTTGTGCAGAAGGTGATTCTGTGGAGGTAGAAGACGCTGGTGCTGGTTCCACTCTGGCTACAGGCAAGACATCTGATGCAGGTAAGGACTCTTCCACAATGGCTATGAGCTCGAAGAATCGGTTGTCTCTGGCAGCTTGCTCTTCGCTTATCTGCCTTTTATGCCAATCATTCCCATACCTTTTCTCTGCAGCAGCCAATTGGGCTGCTTTCTGATTCACATGTTTCTCAGCTCTCCTGTCTTGCACGCTGATTGGAGAGTTCAAATCCCCCACCAGAGCTTGTCCAATCCCCGTTTGCCATTTCTCCTGCTCTGCTGAGTCACTTCCTGGTTCTGCTTTTTCAAACCTCTCCTGATCAGTTTTGGTTTCCCCCTCTGACTCTGGATAAGTTTCATTTTCAGAGTCAGATGTAGGCTGAAACCTCACAGAAAACATCTATTTTGGCTTGAAAATAACAGAGGTAACAATTGACACAAGCCTCATAGGTATGCTAATTTTCAAAGCTGGTTATTTTATCTGATTGCAAATAATAAAAATAGGCTTGGCTGAAAACTTGGATTAAACTCAAGTGCAAAAAAAAAGCGCTGTAATTCCCTTTTGTTGGAAGTTTATTAAGTATTGACAAGGCTATAAATAATAAGTATAGGGCATGTGAAATATCAGGCTGTGCTATAAAACAATTCATGAATACTTTATATATGAATATTAAATAAAGTTGCGCATAACAATGTCCTAATATTTCACCACCCAAGTAAGGCACACAGCTTATACTAACTTAATATTTTCAGTAAGTTTTACTTCCTGACACTTGCACAGTTTTACTCCAGTGAAAGTAAGTACATTGGCCTCATTTAGTGAACTTCTAAAAGGACTATCTTTTCACAACAGGCAGAAAGCTACTGGCTCATGGGGTGCCATTGTTAAACACAATGCAGTCTGTCGGCGTATTGGAGGCCCTAACCAAGCACACACAGACTGCACTCTTAGCATGAAGCAAGACTTTTCTATAGCGACCTTACCCTTGTTAGGTATGTGACCTTCCTGAAGAACCACTGGAGAAAATTGTTACTCTCCTGTACAGGTCAATTCTCTTCTTCAACAAGATTTCCTGTATCTCAGTAAGCAAAACTCTGCACTTTGCCACAGTGCTCAACTGAAGCTCAGTATGTGCCAAGAATAGTAAGGACATAATGGAACCCCCAGAAGAGTCTACTAGCCAACCTCATATAAAATATGACTAAACACTCAAAAGAATGTGTGTTACACATCAACAAGGGGGAATCCAAATTAAGTCAGAAAATCTGGCCCATTGATATTGAGCATGTATGTCAGATACACGTAATCACCACTGTGTTTTTATAACAGTTGACATATTTATGTGACTGCACACCAAAGAGCATCAGTTTTACATCAAAGCAGTTCCTTCTATATGTGCATCTCATGATCATAGGATCAATAACTTATCACATCAACCAAATTCCATCTGTTTTCAGAGGAACTGCATGATCTGGGCAAGTATGTCATCTCCTTTATTTAGTTAATAGCTTTCAGGAAAAAATACAATAAATCTTGCTAAATCCAAGTCCAAATGCAGTGATCAATTTATGTAGATCTATTTAATATGCTAAAGTACAACTGAATTATAATGACTGTCTTTACATGGATAAACATTGGGTTCACTTTTATGTGTTTGCTTATATATGGTAAATGTTCTTATTAGGGTTGGGTTTTTTTTCCTTATAATGTCCAAACATGACATGAATCACTAGTATTTCATTTGCACTATATACTATTATACAAGCATCTATTCTGGATTTAGATAAGGAATTTCATGTAGCCTTTATTATTTATCTGATTTCTGGTTATTGGCTGCTGCTAAACCAATGGGCAGTTAAATACATTCAGAGGTTATGTGTGAAATCCTCAAGAAAATATGTTGCAATATATGTTTTTGAGAATTCTGCAGCCAATATTTCTATGTGAAAAAATGGACTGAAGTCAAATTCTAGATCTGCCAAGATTTTATTTAGCAGCTTTGCCACCAACCCAGGATGCATCCTGTATCCATCTGTTGTTATTGTAATAGCAGTAATTGTTGTTATTTACTGTTACTACAGTAAAGGGGATAGTTTCTTTTACAAGGAATGTATATGCATGCATTTGTGAATGTGTGGATTCCTGCATATAGATTACTGTGAGCATGGTATTCATGTTAACATGAATAATGTAACAATGTAATAGTATTGTATAGTATTTATACTACAATATAATATGACATGTAATATGTTAAACTTTAACAGACACATTGAGGTTCACTGCACTTCAACATGGAGTTTACTGAGTCACCGTCTCTTAAACATAGCTCTCAAAGGAAAGGCTGGTTATGAAGAGAAAATTAATAGATTTTTCACACCTAATGTCATGTTCCCCATTGCAAGGCATAAGTGCATCACAACGGGGAACATGCACATTAGGAAAGAGGAAGGGATAATCATAATCCCTTAATCACTCACATATCCCTCTAGCACCCATATCCATAAAGAAATCACCAACATAATAGAAACGCCCCTCAGACCGGACTTGGCACCCATTGAAAGATCGGGGAAACACCTTCCCATTACCCCGGGGGACGCACCTGCACCGGACGAAGGCGAGGAAACAAAGGAGAATGCCGGAGATTGCCGGAATCACCCATCAGCAGATGCATCACAGTCCCAAGCACCCATCCGGTCCTGGCTCAGGGGTCAATGGGGGGTGGAGAAGGACAAGGTCTGCCACCGGAGTATAAACAGGACACCCTGCCAACACATAAGGATTCCTGTCTTTTTCATTGCATGCATTCTGTTCCAATAAAGCCGGAAATCCTTAGACCCTCTAAGTGAGTCCGTGTCTTTTTTGGAGCAAGCCTGCCCTGACATAAAGACGGGAATCCTAAAAAATTTTTTTCCCTAGCACCAATCTGGACCAATTCTGTGAGGGATCCATGCTAGAATGGAGGACTTCAACTCACAGAGAAGTGGCTACCCGGCGACCAGCAACAGAACTCCCGTTCAGACGAACGGAAGATGCCCGAGGCCCGGACGGCGCGACGTCCAGGGGAGCTCAGGATTTAGTTCGGAGGGAGAAGCCACGGTGAGAGTGCTACCCGTGAGTCCCGAGGCCCATGGCTCGCCCTCGAGATGGACAGATCCTCACCTGGATCGCCCGGCACCCCGGAGGAACCGCGGGATGTCCCGACATCAAAGGCGTCAAGAACTGGAGGCAACCGCACCACGGCGAGCTCGCGAATGGCGGCAAGGCTGAGCGCGGTTGAGGAAAAGCTGGAGGCGACGCGGCAGCTGCTCCAGAGGTTAGCAGAGGCGTACGAGTCCCACAGCTGGGGAGCGGAGGGACCAGGCACCAGAAGCCCGACACCCCTCACCCCCCCCCCTCAGAGACGTACCAGCCAGAGAGATGGAGGAGAGGTCCGGAGGACGATGCAGCACCAGGCAGAGTCCAGTTCCAGGTACCCGCCAGATGTGCTGCACCCCACCCTCCCACCCCACAGCCGAGGCGAGTCCAACACAATGGAAGCCAACACGAGAGGGCACAAACACCACCCGACACCAGATGGAGGGAATCCCCACATCCCGACCACGGAGCCCCGACTGCCCGAAGTACCCAGCATTGCCCAGCTGTGGCTTGGAGCCCACCGAGAGTGGCAATCAAGGACTTTGGGATCAAGTTCGATGGGGACCCCACAAAACTTTCTTCCTCATGAACGCGAGGATCTACCTGGAAGAATGGGGCCCCTATTTTCGAACTGAGAGGGGCAAGGTAAATGCCCTAGCTGTCAAGCTGAAAGGACGGGCTGCCGACTGGTACGTCCAGTTGTGCCAGTCAGGTGCACCGGAACTCGAGGACTGCAACAAGTTCCTATGGGCAGTGGAACTGTATTTCAGGGACCCCCTGGAAAGGGAGAGGGCAAAAAGAGCCTTGAAAGCCCTCAAACAAGGACAGTGCTCCGTGGCAGATTATGCCATGGAATTCCAAGCCCTGGCCGGTAAGGTCGAGGTATGGTCCCAATCAACCCTCATCGAAAAATTCAAGGAAGGGTTGAACCTGAAAGTACTCAGGTGGGCACTCTGCAGAAACAACCCCAACACTCTGGTGGAGTGGATCCGGCTGGCAGGGGAGGCAGAGGACGCCCAGGAAACTTTCCTCCAGGCACAGAGGGAAGTGCAGTATGCAGAGGCGGCGAGAGGACCCCACACAGCTGCAAGACCTGTGAACCCAAGATCCCAACCTCGTAAGGACGACAGGGACCGACGTTTTGCCAGTGGTCAGTGCTTCAAGTGTGGGGAGGAGAACCACAAGGCGGCGGCTTGCCCGAAAGCAAAGGCGAGAGACAGCCCGGGGAAGGTTCCAAACAAACCAACCCCAGCACCAAGGAAAAGGCCAGCTGCGAAGGGGGAAACCTCGGCAAGGGAATTTCCTGACGTCACCACTGACGAGGAAAGCGGAAGCGACGAACCGGCGGGAAATGCCAGCCACCTGCCTTAAAGAGCGCCAAAGGACAGGTGGAAGTCAACAAAGGGCGCAACAACTTTGGAGTGAGTGAGAACTGTCCCACCCTATATGTGAGAGTCACCCTGGCCCACAGGGGAAAAACAGAGAGAGTTTGGGCGCTGATTGATTCGGACTGCTCAAAATGCCTCATGCACCCGGACCTGGTAGCCGCGCTTAACCTCCACTGCTATCCACTTCAGCACCATTTGGTGTTCACACAGTTGGATGGATCAGCAGCGGGAGGGGGCCCGGTCACCCAATACACGGACAGAGTTGCAATGAGGCTCGGCGACCACGAGGAAAGCCTGCCCTTCATTGTGGCACCGGTGGGCCAACCCCTACTCATCTTAGGGATCCCGTGGCTTGTGCATCACAACCCTCAAATAAATTGGATGACCAGAGAGATCACCTTTTCGGATGGGCGTTACCAAGCACCCACACGGGATCGGGTTCCCCGTGCTGCAATGGGGAGGGCGACAACTACCTCGATGCACCTGGAGGCAGCGACCCCGGAGGGCCTGCCAGCCAGATATGCAGACTTTGCCGACATTTTCAGCGAAAAGGAGGCTGACAAACTCCCCCCCCCCCATAGAAAAACAGACTGCACCATCGAACTGGTCCCGGGGGCACCTCTACCAAAGCCCAAAATTTACGCTATGACTCAGAGGGAGTTGGCAGCATTAAGGGACTTTGTCGACAAAAATTTGGCACGGGGGTTTATTGAGCCAGCTAACTCACCAGTCAGGGCCCCAGTTCTCTTCCGGGAGAAGAAGGACGGGTCTCTCCGGCTCTGTACAGACTACCATGTTCTAAATGCCACGTCCATTTCAAATAAATATCCCCTACCCATAATAAAGGACATTCTAGCCCACCTGGCAAAGGGCAAAATATTCACAAAATTGGACCTCGGGGAAGCCTACTTCTGGATACGAATAAAGGAGGGAGACGAATGGAAGACGGCTTTCAACTGCCCACTGGGGTCGTTCCAATACCGAGTCCTGCCATTTGGGTTGGCAGGGGCACCAGGCGTGTTCATGCAGCTAATTAACGAGGTCTTGCATGACAACTTGTTTAAGGGGGTGCTTGTTTACCTTGATGATGTTTTGATCTACTCTGAGAATGAAGTAGAGCACGAACGCCTCGTAAAGAAAGTGCTCACGAAACTCTGCAAGGCAGAGCTATACGCCAAGCTCTCCAAGTGTGAGTTTCACAAGGAGCAAATCGACTACCTTGGCTATTGGATCTCGGCAAGGGGGATCGAAATGGACTCTAGTAAGGTCCAGGCCATACTAGCATGGGAGCGCCCATGCATGAGGAGGCAACTTCAAAGTTTCCTCGGGTTCACCAATTTCTATAGGGGTTTCATCCAGGGGCTAGCGGAAATTGTGCTGCCGCTAACTAACCTACTCTGGACAAAGGGCCTAGGAGACACACGTAAATCACGAAACCCAGGGGCACTGCTAAACTGGACAGCTGATTGTCAAATGGCTTTCGAATGCCTCAGAAGCCTCTTTACAGCGGAGCCAGTACTGCAGCATCCTGACCCCACCAGACCCTTTGTCGTGCAAGTAGACGCCTCAGATTTTTCCATAGGAGCGCTCCTCCTTCAGCGCAATTTTGACAATCAGCTGAAGCCCTGCGCGTACCTCTCCCACAAGTTGTCAGAAATGGAACGGAGATGGCACGTGTGGGAAAAGGAGGCGTTCATGGTCAAGGCAGCCCTGGAAACATGGAGGCACCTCCTGCCCCTTCGAGGTCTGGATTGACCACAAAAACCTGGAGGCTCTCAGCACCCCAAAACGCCTCAGACCAAAGCAGGTACGCTGGGCGCAATTCTTTAGCAGGTTTAACTTCAAACTTAAGTTCATACCGGGGAGAAAGAACTTCCTGGCAGATGCCCTTTCCCGATGACCTCAGGATGCCGGCCAGGCATTGGACATTGTGGGTACTGTGTGGACAGACACACAGCTGGGCTGCCCTGCTGTCACACGCAGCCAGACAAAAACCCAACGCACCTCAGCGCAACCACCGGCGAACGGAGAGAGATGCAGGTCAATTTCACCGGACTGGCAACAAAGACTCGTTCAAGCCCTCGAGAAAGATACATGGTTGCAAAATAACCAACACCATGTATCTCTTACGAATGGGCTAGCCTGGAAACAGAAAACCCTATACGTGCCAGAATCATTGAGAGCAGAAGTTTTAGACCGTTCCCACGATGATAAGACGGCCGGGCATTTTGGGTTCGTTAAAACCTTACACTTAATTAGGCGACAATTCTGGTGGCCTACCCTCAGAAAGGATGTCAAAGAATATGTCACGGCCTGCCCCACATGTGCAATGTCAAAACAGAAGGTGGGGAAACCCCAAGGACTGTTGCAGAAAGTAGCAAGCCCCTCCCGTCCCTGGGAGGAGATTTCCATGGACTTCATAGTCGACCTGCCACCCAGCCAAAGAAAAACCATCATCTGGGTGGTAAAAGACTATTTTTCCAAGCAGGCACACTTCATACCCTGCTCATCCATCCCCTCTGCGCAACAGCTGGCACGCCTATTCCTCACCCATATCTACAAACTCCACGGCGCCCCCTCCCGTTTGGTGACCGATAGGGGCACACAATTTACCTCCAGGTTCTTGAACCTCATTGGCACGAAGCAAGCACTGTCAACGGCTTGGCACCCCCACACAGATGGCTCTAAGGAGGTTCTCAACTCCACCCTGGAGCAGTTCCTACGAGCGTTTATCAATTACCAACAGGACAATTGGGTGGACCTGCTACCTTTTGCAGAGGTGGCCTACAACAACGTGGTACACCAGAGCACAGGTCACACCCCATTCAAGGTGGTCTATGGCAGAGACTTTGTGTCAATCCCGGAACTGCCCCAACCAGACACCCCACCCTGTTCCCAGATGACTGGGCAGCACAACTGGGCACGGTTTGGCCCATCATCCAGCTGGCTCTTGCTGATGTGCAAGCATCATACAAGAAGTTTGCAGATAATCACAGGGCGGCGCAACTGAACTACAAAGTGGGAGATAGGGTCTACCTCTCCACTAAGTTCATCAAATCCCCACAGCCCTCCAAAAAACTGGCACCCAAATTTATTGGACTGTTCCCAATCACAGAGATTATTAACCCAGTCACCTTCAAACTGGACTTACCCCACAATCTACGGCGCATACACCCAGTATTCCACTGCGCCCTCCTGAAACCAGCCACCCCTTCAAAATGGCACACAGAAACCCCCCCGCCCCCACCCATCATGATAGATGGGCAACAACATTTTGAGATACAAGAGGTACTCGACTCCAGGAGGCTAAGGGGCACACTGCAGTACCTCGTCAAATGGAGACATTTCCCACACCCAGAGTGGGTCCTAGCTCAACATGTCTCAGCTAAACAGCTGGTAAAGAGCTTCCATGAAGCATACCCATCTAAACCAGCACCCTAAGATTTTCTTTGGGGGGCAGCATGTCATGTTCCCCGTTGCAAGGCATAAGTGCATCACAACGGGGAACATGCACATTAGGAAAGAGGAAGGGATAATCATAATCCCTTAATCACTCACATATCCCTCTAGCACCCATATCCATAAAGAAATCACCAACATAATAGAAACGCCCCTCAGACTGGACTTGGCACCCATTGAAAGATCGGGGAAACGCCTTCCCATTACCCCGGGGGACGCACCTGCACCGGATGAAGGTGAGGAAACAAAGGAGAATGCCGGAGATTGCCAGAATCACCCATCAGCAGATGCATCACAGTCCCAAGCACCCATCCGGTCCTGGCTCAAGGGTCAATGGGGGGTGGAGAAGGACAAGGTCCACCACCGGAGTATAAACAGGACACCCTGCCAACACACAAGGATTCCCATCTTTTTCATTGCATGCATTCTGTTCCAATAAAGCCAGAAATCCTTAGACCCTCTAAGTGAGTCCGTGTCTTTTTTGGAGCAAGGCTGCCCTGACACCTAAGCATTGGGTGAAATCACTACCTATCCAGTGGGTCGTCCTTACAAATGGTAAAATATGTTGATTTTATCCTATGACCAAGATTTTTCTAAGAGTTAATAATGTCCTTGAGAGGCAGCTGATACCAAATTCAAAAACAAGCACACAACTTGATTTGATTTGATTTGATTTGATTTGATTTGATTTAGAAAATCTAATCTCCATGCCCCACCTGTGTATCTTTGGCAATCAACTAAGAATAACCACAGTTTACACAAATTGTTAAACAGATGATGTTGATGGTGATTAACATTATGTCAATATATTCATTGGGGAAAAACTATGGAATTTAAAAGGCAAATGATCTCTTTGGAAGAGATTGTGTTCCAAGTTTCAGATAAATAGCAGCCTTTGGGCTCATCCTCATATCCCTAACCACAGCAGAAGTGTGCCCTATAAGTCACATCCTCATGATGTTGTCTTTGTCTCCTTTCTAGTCCATAAATTCAATGATGTCTTTAGCTGTCTAAAATATATACTACTTTATTGTTTTTACAAAACTTTCACTGTAGGTATGATCTCTCATGCTTCATTAAAGATGTGGTTGCTGACACAGTCAAAGGTGAAATCTGCCCAGCTCTTATTGGCCAGTTTAAGATACTACCTGCATGCCATCTCCTCTGTAGTTGTTAGGAGCTGCCCTCCATGGACATATTGACTTTGGCTGCAGGAGAGACCAAACACCAGAGGCATTTTAAACTGAGTGTGTTGTCAGTAGTCTGAGACTATGGCTACGATTGAGGGCTTTGCCTCTTCATAAAAACATGTATCAATGTGGGTATGGCCAGTCATAATGCCTGCTTACTGCTTTCTGAAGCACTTCTTAGCTTTTATGCAGGCTCTTTATAAAGACAGTTTTAGTGCTGTTTTACCACTCTTTTGAAAGAGTTCTCAAGAGAGTCTTGGTCCTGTGCAATACAAAAGGTTGACTTAAACCGAGAAAGATCAGCTGTTTCTACCAGCTGTGAATTGCTGGTTCTGTAACCATCATATGCATTACAGGTTTGCAGCTGATACTGTTAACAAGGATTTTTGCCTGCCATACTTTTTAACTTCCCCCCACCCCTGCCGCCAGTTCTTCCTGCACCCATCCTCCATTCCTGCACCTCACAAATGGACTATTTTTCAACAAGTATTTAGAACTCTTTTAGAAGAGCACTAAACCCATACTTTTTTAAAAAAAGAGGTCCAGTGCTCTTTCAGAAGAATGCTAGACCTGTTTTTAGAAATAACTGAATGACAATTCACCAGCATGGAACACCTACAACCGATTAATGAAGCAACCTTATGGGTGTCTGAGCATGATGTTCCAAGTACCCTTGACCAACTCCACTCAATCTCATGTTAGGGAGAATAGTTGTTGGTTGTTTACCTGCCAGGAGATCATGGTTGCTGGGAGAGAAAACAAAGCCAGCAGAATCCACTAATTGCTTTCCTTAACTTGTCCCGCCTTAAAACTGAAAAGGCAGCACCAATTGCCAGCCTCATTACTGAAACAGAATGGGCTCAGTATCAGGCAGCAGATTTTATGCTGGCCTACTTCTCTACCAACATATGGCCTAATGGTTAGCATTTGCACACAGTGTCTGGCTGTGCCCTTTATCCAAAGATAAATTTCAATCTTCAGTTATTTCAATTTATCAAAATGGATTGTGCTTATCCTTCTGTTTTTATTATTATTATGAAATGACATATTATAGATGCTGTATTATAATAGGTTTAACAAAGTCCCTTATGATGAACGCACTTGTATTTGTGGAGCCCCTGAGCCCCAGAGATAGAGGACATAACACATACAGTATATTATTTAAATGTCAATTGAATAAGAAAGAGATCAGTATCTTGGACTGCACATTAGACAAATGGCCTATTGGGATTCTTATATTAAAAAAAACATATTTCCTGTGCAATCAGAATCCAAAAATTACATATACTACCGCCCTTTACCTGAATAAAACAGTACAATTGAGAACTGCATATGTGGCTCTGATTGGGGTAAATTATAGGGATGACATGGAAATATGATTTGCATTGTCTTTATGTCTTTTACTCTATTTTCTAACATATGGTCTTACTACTATTCTGTATTTTATATTTTGTATTCTGATATGGCCTAATGGCTAATCAATAAAATATCATTATTATTATAAAAGAAATTGACCTAATTAAGAAACATTCAGGGGGGAAGGGAGAATTAACATATTCTCCTTTTCCTCTACTTGAGCCCTTTTCTTGGTGTGCTATAAAGTAACTCTAAACCAGCATCTCCAGTGTATTTTCAAAACCATTGCAGCTCTTCATGGTAGTACAGGTGTATTTTCTAAGCAGCAGATGCTGCAATCTCTCCATGCTCTACTGAAGCTGGAAAGTTCCTTTTTTCAGAATGATGCTATTGGCCATTATGATAGATAGACAACATGTATTGCCTGAATAGATGTAGCTTAAATAGTACGTTTTTGATAATTGTAGTGGTTTTTTGTCCTGTGATATGTAATACTAGGTGCTGCAGGGAGATGACATAATCCTACATCTGGGCTAGGAAATCCTTTTGAACCAGTTGATTCCTTCAGATCAAGTGTGTTGAGAATATTCTGAAAGTCTGCCTACTATTGGTGGGAGCTTTGCCTGTTTATAAGATGGGTACCAATATGGGTGTGGCCAATCACAAAATACTTCTCAGAATGCAAAATAAAAAGAGGTTGCTATATAGATTTGGCTCAATGTGTTACAATAGGATTTATTATCATTTTACTTTATTGTGAACACAAAGCAGAAACATATTCCCACCCCATATCTTTCATGCTGCTGCTTGTCACTCTGTGTGTGTGTGTTTTTTTTTTCTCCTTGAATATAAGTGGGCATCTTTCCAAGCAGAGCACTGGGCTTCAGCCATTTTTATTAATGCCTGATGTTAAAGGCTGGTGCTTTTCTTTGCAGCATGCAAACTTCCCATTTGTTTTTAATGAAAAGAAAATTTTAAAACATGAAAGTCAAATGAGTCAGGGATCCTGGCAGGCACCAACAGAGATAACCACAGGCACGGACTTTTAAGGTGCTCAGTATATTTACAACTGAAAAAAGAACCAGGAAAGGTTTTTTTGGAAAAAAAAACCTCATACTTCTAGCATGTTTCATTTTAAATACACTGGGACAGGGTGTGTGTACATCTGTGTGTGTATGTGAGTGAATGACTAAGGGGAGGGTCATCTTATTTTTCCTATGGGAAAAATAGATGCTTCTGTTTTTATGACTAAATAAGTCATAAAAACTCACCTCAGTTTTTGCAGGGGATTTAGTTACAGATGTTTTGAAAAGTTGTGCATTTTTATGAAGTACTAAAATACTATTCAGTTAATGAATGTCACTTTAGTTTTACACTTTAAAGTACCACCCTGCAATTAAAAATAGAGAACTGAATTACATTTGCAATAAGAGAATGTGAGAACCCAATTCTTTTAACTGCTTGCTTAAGGTGCCTATGAAAAACATAACTCAAATCTATTCTTGGTGGCAAACTGCTTTAAATATCCCTTTTTATTCCATAACTTTATTGCCACTCTAAGATTATTTAATTTGCATTAGTACTCCTTATTCCTAAAGTAGAATTGACAACAGTGGAGTTGCAATGGAGTAAGCATCCAATTAAGATAAATTTGTGGTTGCAACTCAGAACTACTTGCATATGATGACAGCAGCCACAGTTGTGAATGTACTGAGTGCCATACAAAATGTGTATATCTATAAGCCTGGTTACTTTATTCGTATAAATATGGATACTTTGCTTTCCTACCCACAGGGCACACAACAAATGGCTTAGAAACATATAACCAAGTTTAACCTTATTGTGACAGCAGTAACAACTGAAAGAGTGCCTAAGAGCTAATATGCTGAAACAGATAGATAGAGGTGGTCCGTTACTATTAATGCTCTGATAGAGAGTTCCTATAAGCAAAAGTCCTCTCCTACATCTGCAAATCTTCACAGCTGGAAAACTGCTAGCAGTGCTGTTACAGTTGTAGGTCACAGTAGGCTACGTAGCTTGGTAGAGTGATAAAGGACCCTACCCTTAGCATCTCAGCTTCACATGCCCATGCACACACCCATGCAAAGACATGCCCTTACCTTCTGCCTTGGCAACAGTGGATATGCCATATGCCATTCTACGTCTCTTTATTCATCCAAACCAGCAGCAGTATATACAAAACTCAGAAAATCAGAAAGTGCATAAACAATATGTCTGAACAAAATTGTTGCTGAAGGCTAGGAAACATGCTAAATGAGCTTCCAGCGTACATGTGTTTGTGCAGGGCAGATGTTCTAAAGTCTAATGGCTACCATTGAGAATGTCTGTTCTATCTACCAACTAAGCATTCTTGAACCAGAGGTGAGAATCTAGTGATTGCGGTAGGTTAAAAAAATGAAATAAACAAACAATGTTGAAGCATCTCCAGAAGATTTCAACAGGGGAGCCAAAGAACACATTTTTTCGTGCACTAAAATGTATAGCAATGCTTGTTTCCACTTGAACACAGAAACAAACTGGAGCTAATTCTAAATAGCAGTGGAAATAAGTTTGCTCAATAATAGTGTTCTGACAAAATTTTGAAACTATCAGGTTTTGAACAATATAGGCAGTTCACAGAGTACTCTGCAATGCATAATATATGCACCATTCCTGTTAAGATCTGCATAATGGGGGTCACACTTAAAATCACCCACCTTGTGGAAATGAAGTCAGCACTCTATATGAATATAAAGAATGTAGAGCTATTTAGATGTAGTCTCTGGTGGGCATATTTTTTCCTACATTCTCGTAATGGAATTACTGTTATGTGTTCTTCATTATCTAAAATATCAACAAGGTTAAATGTTCATTGTTTGTTAAATTTGTATGACTGCCCATCTCACCCAAAGTGACTTTGGGCAGCCATATAAATTTATATGTATCCAATATGTATATAGTATACAATAACACTAAGAATTACGGTAAAACATTTTGCAAACCCATTAAAACAATAAGCATGGGTAAAACAAGACCACAAGAGGGAATGTTTACATACAGTATAACCAGCGTGCAGACTCCTTGATATCAAGGGATTTCCCAGGCCGGCTGAAAAAAACGTGTTAAGAGCTTTGTGGAAGGGCATAAGGGCTAACCTCACCTCAGGAGGACTGATGTTCCAGAGGGTGGGTGTGCCATGGCTGAATCTTCCCAGCAGGTTTCACAGACGTTTACTACAACTTTTAAAAACTGCATTATATTTGGAGAACATGTCCTCCTCTTACTGAAGGAAGGTACAATATAAATCATCCTCCTACCAACTTTTTTTCAGGCATCATTTCTCTTTGTGTGTGTGTGCGCGTGCACATACACACCAGCCCAAGGACACATTTGCTTGTTGTCTATCTTTGCCTTCTGACCAGGGATTGCTGCCTGGGTTGCTACCTCATCATCATAATACAGAGTCACATTAAAATCCTTATGTGTGGCTGATTCTCTCGTTTCCTGAATCAGAGCCAAATTGGATTTTATGCCATATCAAACTTAGAAGAAATATAACATTTCTAATGTTGGGAGATCTGTTGGAGCAGTAACCAGAAGGATACTATTTGCTTACAGCTTCTGCTAATTTGGCAATCTTATTTACATTTTCTCTACCCTTGTTGCCTATTCCATCATCTTTTATATCTTGTGCAAAATTTATTACAGCAGCTGCTATTTAGACAATTTTTCCAAAGAGCTCTCTTTTTTAAATTTTAAATGGCTTTGTATGGCTTTAATGTTTTGGCCTGCCTTTCTCTCAAGTGCAGATTTTTCTTCATGTACTCTTTGATAAAGACAGTTTAGAATGCCCATAGGATTGTTCCATTTGGAAAACATCCTATAGGCGTAATTTGCTGGAGGCAACATTTCAGACAAACCAAAGTTACTTTAAATTAAACTGAAAGGAGGGAAATCCCATTTTATTAGACCTAAACAGACTTGTCACAAACCAGGCCATATCATCACATAAGACTGCAAACTATTGATCTTTTCCTCATTGCCATGCATAACGTTTAGCACTTTCATGTCAAACT
Organism: Candoia aspera; assembly: GCF_035149785.1. NCBI lineage: Eukaryota > Metazoa > Chordata > Lepidosauria > Squamata > Candoiidae > Candoia > Candoia aspera. The sequence continues at coordinate 34,586,337 of NC_086157.1, read as the reverse complement.
AGGTCCCACTGATTCCTTTAACCAGAATATGACTTTGGGGCAATAGATGACATCAGCTGGTTATGTCCACTCTTTTCTTCCCATTCTTTAGGATGAATACAACATGATGGCTGAGGTCATAAATCAGGTCTACAGTTCCAACTCATGGTGCTGAGTGAAAGGATTTTAATTATTTATTTATTTATTAAATTTATACATCACCATCTCACCGTACAAATGACGCTAAACGTCTTACAAGTAAAAAAAATTGTTTTTTAAATATCTTTATACTGCCTTTCTATAATGCTATCAGTCCACAGTATAGAAAGACTATCATAACACAAACGAAAATGCTCTTTTTAACACATACATGCACACAAGATGTACATGCATACAGGTATACTATTTGCTTTTATGGAAGTGAAAACTTTGTTACCCGCAGGAGTGGTTCTTCTAACCAGAATCTCTCTAACCAGAGGCTGCTGGTAATATCCCCCCCCCCCCGCCCTTACCCCTGGTTTCTGGAAAGTCAGGAGGGCTGAGATACAAAGTTGCTACTCTTTTATGTATATATAATTTTTATTAAAACTTTTAAAAAGAAGTACAAACTAATAAAAAGTAAGGAGTATATGGCCAATTTCCATCTGTCCCTTGTTTTTGCTATTGTCAGATTTAACACCATGTTGCTGGGCTAGAAACCAGGAGACTGAGAGTTCTAGTCCTGCCTCAGGCATGCAAGCTGGCTGGGTGACCTTGGGCCAGTCCCTCCCTCTCAGCCCAACTCACAGGGTTGTTGTTGTGGAGAAAATAGGAGGAGGAAGGAGTATTAGGTATGCTTGCTGTGAGTTATTTATAAAAAGTTGTGCTTCCTCTAAAAGATCAAATTTGTAGCCTGGGGGCATTTCTAGATCATCCCTGACATGAAAGATACAAGTGGCACAAAGTGACTTTTGCCATTTTATTATTACTTGGATAGAAATGGTTTCACTATAATAATCCATCTTGAAGTTACTTCTTGTGGAGTTGCCCTTGCAAATAGTCTAGAAATTTCAGTTAGTGTAAAATACTGCAGCAAGAACACTGACTATAGCTTGATATTATGAAAATATTATCCCAATTTTGGACAATCTTCAATTGTTTCCAGTCTGATTCTGGTCTCAGCTCAAGATGCTCTTATTAAGAAACCTGAAGATACATGTTCTTGCTACATGTTCCTCCACTACCCATCATAGTCAAAGGCTCTGTTCTGGATATTCCCTACTATTGAGGTGGGATCATTGGATATTTAGGAAGAGGCCTTTTAATGGAAGCTCTCCTGTTTTAGAATGCCCTCTTTAGAGACATGCTGCTGCTGCTGTCTTTGGCTTTTAAGACACCATGCAATGACACTTTTATTTTCTCTGCCCTTTTCATAGTTTTTATTTATTAATATGTACTATGTTTTAAATGTATATGCTCCATAAATACTTTTAATTATTCTGGCTATTGTACTAGTTTTTACTTTACTGTATGTTTTCATAAATGTCTCTGTTTATTATTTAAGATTTTTATATTGTACATTGCCCTCTGGAAATTGAATTTTGAAGGACAGCATACAATCTTATGAATGAATGAATGAATGAATGAATGAGTGAGTGAGTGAGTGAGTGAGTGAGTGAGTGAGTGAGTGAATGAATGAATGAATGAATGGAATCAGTTTCCAAAATGGAAAAGCATTTTTCAAGCATTTTTCATGTAAAAAGAAAATCTATTTGTCAAACAGCTTTCCTGAGTATGTCCACACTGACTAGGAATTCCAACAACAACAACAAAAGCAATCTGGAACTTTTCAGACCTCTGTTCTAAGCCAGGAAGGGCTGCTAGCTACTTATGAAGCTGTCTCACAATATGTCAACAACAACAACAAATGGGCAGAAAAACGTAATATGATAGTTAAATGAAATAATATATGAAATTGTAGTAAGGAATTAAACAAAAACAATGCTCTTATCTGGGCATGGGACTTTGACTTTCCATTACTTAGTCTAGAGGCACACCATGTATAGCCCTCCAGATGTTGCTGGATCACAGTTCCCATTATCCCTTACCAGTGGCTGCACTGACCTGGATTCATAGCAGTTTGAGTTCAGGAACAACAAGATGCTACACGACCCGTCTCTGTTATAGCCTAACTCTATTTTTATCTGTTAACCAATTTATGAATATGACACTGCTTACATCCTGCACCAAGAACAAGTAACTGCTTTATTTCAGATGATATGAAAATGCTCTATCTCAGCGGTTTCCAACCTTTTTGGCACCAGGGACCAGTTTCGTGGAAGACAATTTTTCCATGGACCTGGGGGGGGTGATGGTTTTGGGATGAATCAAGTGCTTCCTGTTTTTCCCGACCTTTTACTCTTTTTTCTTTGTGCCATTTGGAGATAGCAGCCAATGGGCTTGCTTTCTCTGACAGGAGGCAGAGCTCAGGCAGTAATGCAAGCAATGGGGAGCAGCTGTAAACAAGCTGTAAATTCACTCACTTGCCCACCGCTCACCTCCTGCTGTGCGGCCCGGTTCCTAACAGGCCACGGACCAGTACTGTTCCACGGCATGGGGTTGGGAACCCCTGCTCTATCTGACATGCCCTTATGTAGCCCACTTTTCTGACTTAAAGTAGTTCTCCAAAGTTTCAAGAAAAACATTGTCCAAGTCCTGCTTCAGAAGATCTTTTTTTAATTGGAGACACTGGGGACCTTTTGCACGCAAAGCTTCTATCCTTCCTATTCCTTACAATCTGTCTTGATTGTTAAATGAAGAAAACCAATAAAAATGCTAATAACAAAGAAACCCTTTGTTTATTTAGACGTAAGTCCTGCTGAGTTCAATGGGACTTCCTATTAATTATGCCAAAGATTATAGTCTTAGAAGGGACTGAAACAGAGAATGTGTAGCTTTTTTTTTTTAATGTGGTATAATTTTGAGATCTTCCCCCAAAGAATAAAGGAGTTGCTGTCATTTTACTAAATCTCCACCACAAACTTGTTATTTTACTTCTGTCTTTGGGGGTAGTAAATAACACTATTTTTCTTAGGGGAATGTTGCATTATTTCTAGAGGAGATGATCAACCAATTTCTTCACTGGGAGGATATATATCTAACTGCAGGGAGTGAAAGATAGATCTGCAGCTTCCTATTTTATATGAGGTGATGAATGCATGGAATGAAAAAGCATAGTTCAAACATCCTCTTCACCTACATTCATGCTCCATTTTAAGAAACACAAGCCCAAACCATTCGATATCCATCAGCTTTATCCATAATGTGGCAATAGCTTCTTTAGGACCAACCAAAATACTCCAACAAATCTACAAGATACAAACTTCAGTATTTAAAGTTGATCTCCATCGTTGCTAATATAATCAAGTACAATCACCATGCTTCCTTTTCCTTCTGCTCTGGGCTAGGCCAGGAAGCCATGTGTTTCATCCCTTGGAGAAAACAAAGATGCAGAGTTTTTGTATTTTCAGAACTGGAGGGCAAGGACAACCATACTTTATTGTCCTGCATACAGCCCTACAGTGCTTTGTATTCCATTCAGAAGAGGTGTTTTGAAACATAAAGGCACATGTACGTAGCATCTGCCCAAGACTTGTCAAAGCAGGAGCCATATCTCTTCCTAAAATCATGTGCCAACAGTGGAAGTCTCACAACAATAGCTATGCTATCCTAGAAAGTGACAAGGTTGCCTTAATGAGTTGCAGACAAGTAATGAATTCATGCTTCTGTATGTTCTGAGCTACCTCAGAACTAAAGCATTACGCAGTCCTAGTGTTTCATATATTTCTTCTACAAGCTTCTATTGCTGCTGCTACTGCTATTACTGTAAACCTCATCCTAAACCTGCAGACTGCACAGTCATAAAATGAGCCTAACTTTTCCATTTCTTTTTTCTATCACCCGTTTTTGTTCTGCCTTGCTTGAAGAAAAGTGCATAACTTGAAATTTTGCCCACTATTTTGTGGCAATCTTGTTGTCCCCATAAAAGCCTGGGTGGGGCTGAGGGAGTTGGTATCTCATTTACTAGACAGCAGCAGTCTTTACTGTGGTCATTAACCAGCACAAGGAATTTAGTATTCAAATATCTAAAATATCTAAAACTAAAATGACAATATCAGGGTAATTAGGAAAAGTACATAATTTTGGCTAAAAGATAATATTAAGTCAAAATATGCTAAGGGGCTTGCTCAGGCTACACATACAGTATACAATAACAGCAACATAAAAAGATTAAAATTAACAATCAGGGTAATATAAACTTTAAAACAGCAATATAAAATGCCAATACAATACATATACATATGTATACAGATACACTTATCTATTTATCTACTGTATATATACATACATGCATATTTGTAAATAAAAATTATCCAAAAGGGATTTAAAAAGTATAAACTTCTCTTACAGACCCCTATCAAACCTGGGAAGGATAGAGTGTAATAGCTGACATGGCAAGTACACACCAAAGAGTAAAAAGAAGTTAAAAAGTGGCCAATAGTTAACGCTGAACCTGGTCATTTACTATTATGGCTATTTTTGTTATTCATATTTCCAGGCAATGTTAACTCAACAAGCTGCTTTTCATGTTCAGAGTCAATATGTAAAAAAAGATATTTAAGAAGAAGAAAAAATCCAGCTAAAATGGGGAGGGAGAGACAGATTATATGTATGTGTGAAATAAATCTTAATTATAATTCTTAATTTGTACTGTAGTTCTTGATGGTCATATTCAGTGCAAATCTCACCTATTTATCTTGCATGTATGTTGGCTGTGAGTTCATCTCACAAGTCCCAGCTGCCTAAATTCCTTTGGAGTCAACAGTGATGTTGGGAGATCTTAAGGGTTCCAAAGGTATGTCCCAGTTTATTGGATCGTTATCTTATTGCCATGAGTTGACATGGAAAGAATTCTCACAAGGTTTCATCATCTCTCTCCTTAATTACGGCTATGAACTATCAGAATTTTTTTTCTCCACTAAGCTCTTCCACATCTCTGCCTGAAACTGAATGTTCACATGATACGCTAAGCCCTTCTCAAGATGCACCCTGCCAATTTACCCACATCCTACCAAGTTTCTTAACCATCCTCAGCTTTTCTCTCTCAAACTGGAACAACCACCATGTTTGGTTGGTACTAACTCCAATTTGAAACCAGCAATTAATCATAATTTTAAATTAGCATCTGAATTAGTATACAATCCAAATGCTCTTACAGAGTTAGAACAAACAGAATATTGGTGTAACCTATGCACATATTGCTAGTAGGCATTTATGGTTGGTAGGAGACTCACTTTGAATTTTGATCTGAACACAAATGATGTTTTAAGGACTGGTCCTTTTCCTTCAAAGGGTTATTTGAAAGCAGAACGTTCCTTTCAATAGTAAGCTGACAATACCAAGTCTTAATTCCATAGTCCTCTTAATCATTAAGGAAATAATTATCCTGTTTAATGTCACTTGTGTATATGATTTGAATTATATGTATGAGCTTGTCTTTTATCGCTTGACACAATCATGGATTTAAAAAAAAAAGCCTAGTCAAGTCTTTTGTTTAATATCATGGTTTAGTAGATTTAACACTTGGAGCATGTATCCACATACCTTACCTATGTGTTCCCTGGAGAGTTGCATTTTTGCTTTTTCTGCTTATATTAGAGATATATCTTCTTCTTATCTCAGAAGGTACATTATAAACATTAAGCATCTAATTTGTTAATTAGTTACTAGTATCCCAATTTCTAAAGCCACATTCCTTCAAATTATTCTCTTTATTAGAAAGAATGTAGCAAGAGTACCTATGTGATCGTCATTGCCATTATCATTAGGATGTTTGACATTTTAAAATTATCTTTAAAAATCTTTTTAAATTATCTTAAGTTTGACATGCTGCAAAGGGCTAACCTAAAGAGGACTGATGCTTACTGAAAACAGGAATGGCCTTTGAATTCTCAGTTTCTTACCATTCCCTTGGCTGCTGTTACATTCCCACATAAAGAGAATATATCTTTCACTGTGACCAATAATTACAGCATGAAGGAATTTTGTAGAAGGAAGGTAAGTTATCCATCTCACTTGTAACTTAGGTAAAAAAGACTGTTTGTATCAAACAAAAAGAGCCAGTTTGGTGTAGTGGTTAAGGCATCAGGCTAAAAACTGGGAGACTGTGAGTTCTAGTCCTGCCTCAGGCACAAAGCCAGCTGGTGACTTTGGGCTGGTCCTTCTTTTGTATGGGCATACCAATTCTGAAAAATCTGGCCAAGAAAACTGCAGGGACTTCAAAGTTTTAACAAGTTTCTTTTTGTAAATATAGGAACAAACAAATAAATCTTTATTACAGTCAAAGACCAGCATAAGGAGGGTGGGGTACAGTCAGTTAAAAACATAGAAGGTACATTAAAATCTAAGAATGGCAGGGATGGTGAATAAGAGGCCTTCTACATCTTGCTCAATGAGGTTTGCCTATTGATTTTGGGGAGGTTGAGTTCCACAATATCTGGAGGGCCATGGATTCTCAATCTCTCCATATATATATCTAGTGTTTTCCACCTCTAATTTCTGATGTTAAATAATAATAGTAGCAACAGCAACAGTTTCCAGGCAAGTAAATAATGTGTATATTATAAAAGAAATATTATTCTACGTTATGCACACGAACATTATTTACCTTTTATTTAAAAATGAAAATGTTTGAAGAATGATTCAACTTGCCATTCAATTCATTCAGGTCTGTGTAAGAACTGCTTGGTGCTAATAGGAATGATCTATCACTGGCTGGACAAAATACGTTTGAAATGAAAGGATGCAGACATGACCAGATTATGCTCTTAGCCCTTTTATTCTTTGGTGAGCCTTTTCCCCCCACCTCAAGGTCTTTCTTGTAGAGGGAAAAGGGGACACAACCACAGCATTACCTCATTATTACTGTTATTTTTGCTGGACTTCCTATTAATACCAGAGCTGACTAAAATATTAGACCTGTGAAAGCTGCTCCAGAATATGCCAAAGTATGTAGTTGTAAGATAAATGTTTTTCATTAAGATTTAAAAAATACTTTAGGTTAGAGGAAATAAAAATGTATTTGATCCATACATATAATGTTTCCCTTATGTGTAGTATGCATGTATAAACATTTATAAAAGGTAAAGAAACAAGCCACAAGGCTTTGAAGACTCTGGTATTTTTAAATGCAAAGTGACAAACATCAAACTCAGATCTTTGATGACCTTGTAAATACAACATTCTCCTTGAATAATTTTTTTTATTCCATTATTGGGTCAAATTTAAAAATGCTCAGGAAGCCATTACAGAATTAATCTACCTACAGTTTTACAAACCTTTAACCATTTGCATGTAAAATATATGAGAAAGGTTTAATATTTTAAAAATACTTGGAAGGGTAAGTCAACTTTGTCAAGTTAATCAGCCATTAACATGCATTTGAGGTGAGTGGGTTTTTCTAGGACCAAAACAATATAAGTCACTTCAAAAAAATGAAAAAATGACACACAAGATCACTCTTTTATAACATGACCATATGCTTCAGAACTAAACTACAGGGGAATAGTAGCAATAAAAGTGAATTGTGCCTGATTTGGGGGCTAAAATTCTAAAAGGATTTTGTGCAGCACATTTAATACAATTTGTGATTTAGAACAGTCTGGAAAAGGTGAACTGCCTTACATTTCCAACTGGACTGATTTTTTTCTTCAGTGTCTTTTTTTAATTAATTGATGAGGGGCTAAAAAAGGACTACACACACACACACACACACACACACACACACATATATATATATATATATATATAATCAACCATTTAAAATGAGACTGTGATGATGGAACAACAAGTGAGCAATTAACCATTCTTAAGTTGAGCTTTTAGTACTGGCTTACAATACTAACATTTATTTGTTTGGCTCGTTGATTAAAAATATTTTTGAATTATCTTTTAGCCCCCACAAGATATGAGATTTTAAAAAACAAATTCAGAAGCACTATTTAAAAGCAGAGCACAATTAAACGGAGAAAATGTGGGGGGGGAGAGATAAAAGGGTTTGAAAGAGTTATTTATTATTAGTATTATAGTTGTTATTATTATTGAAAGGTTATGCCAGGCAAAACAGTGAACAACAGGGATGGCGATAACTTACCCTACATGGCTGCTGTGTAGAAGAAGGCCTAGCCATGTACCATGTACCAACCAATCAGACCTCTTCAAGCTATGGGGGACATTGATTTGACTGATTATGTGGCATCAAGTCAATGTTGAATCTTAGCAACCACATAGATAGATTTTCTCCATGATGATATGGGGGGCATAACAGGTCCATTTAAGCATGTGTTTAGATTCATGGTTGAAATTAACAAAAGTAAAAGTGGTCTGAAAATCAGAGGCATCCACAGGGAAGGTTAAAAAAAAAAAGGTGACTTCAATCATGTGGTAGTGGCCACCATCTTGACTTTGTTGATATCCTCTCCAGATGCCCATTCCATTTATCAGTGGAAGTAAACATGTTATACTCCTTTTGTGCTGTAATAAATTTTACTTTGCTTAAGATTTTGTCCTAACAGATGACAGATTTACTTCTTATATTTTTAAATGTTTATTAGCAATGGGAGACATGTGGACCCTGCTGATTGTTGCTGATCCACAAGTCCCAGCTTCTCTTTTTATTAACCAAATTATCTGGCACTGCCAGGAATTGTCATTCAGCAACATCGGGAGGACCACATCTCCCCTCTCCCAGTAGTATACAGTTATTACAAATGAAAATAAATTCCTCTGCGTGTCTACTCAGTAGTAAGTCCTACTACTTAGTTTAACGGACTTAATGATGCATCATTGCAGACTTTGGACACCACTGGTTATGCAGAGCACAAACGCTGTCAGATTTCCAAAAAAATACTTCTTGGGAACATACCCCCCCCCCTCCAAAAAAGAAAAGAAATTAAAGAGCAGCTCTGTTTCCCATATTACAAACTCTATTTTTTTTAATACTTTCCAGATCTCTGCTGGTTTAATTTCTTAGTCCCATCTGTTTCCCTCTCCCTGGCTATATTTGTTAGTGTTTCCTCAAGCGGCTTGCTGTACTGCTTCTCTGGCACTCCGGGAGGGGGACGGGGGAAAGGGGCATAGATTGATCATTTTATAGGACAGGGAAAGCTTTATTTTGGGCTGGAGTGTAGAGAGCATTTCATTGCTTCCTGCCCACCGTTATAGAAGCCCTTCTTCGGAAAGACTGAGAGGTTGTGTGGGAAGCTGGAGAGGAAAATATAGGAGAGACTGTTTAGGTACAGCAGGGAGAGGGAAAAAGAGGTAGCTATGTCAGGAGGGCCATTAGAAAACTTATCTGTCTTTTTGCCTTGGCACGTGAAAGCTCCCAGCTCAGCATGCTATGTGTCAAATCTATCATTTGATATGTCAGGAACCATTATTCCCTCTTTTGTCACTAGTTTTGACCAAAGGATGAAAAATTGCTGTCTTACACAGACAAAATTATTGCTGAAAAAAAAGGGCAACTCTGGCACTCAGGAGCAGGCCAAGGTGAAACACAGGGAAATTCTCCTTAGATTAGGTCTGGGTTAAGAGAATATTGATCTGTGTGCTAAAAACTGTTGATCTCTCTGAGCAGAGAATGACAAATTATGGCAAACAAAAAAATTGAGTGCCTCCAAGGACATTCAAGCAGCTCTGTCGTCTTTTTTTCCCCCTCAAGTTATTTATTTGCCCAGCGGTTAATTCTCATGAGAATTAAACTAAAACACACAAATATTTTACAGACAGAAAATGCCACAAAGAGCAGTGAGCATACAAAAGATAGATGATAGATGATTGATAGATGGTAGGTAGGTAGGTAGGTAGGTAGGTAGGTAGGTAGGTAGGTAGGTAGATCAGAGATAATCTGCCAGGTAAAAACATAGATTAGTTGATTTGATTCCTCAGTGTAGGAAAATATGTTTTATAACTGAAGAAGAAGCTTAGCATGCTTCCATTTCTTAACAAAACATTTCTTAGGGAGAGTACTTAGCTCAATGTACAATTCAAGTACTGAAAATTGGTGTCCGCTGTCTTTTCATACACATATCCTTGATACTCATCAGGTATACAAAAGCTTAAATAAGTTAGCAAAGGTTCACAGGTTGTACTTCTAAAAACCCATTATTTGAGGTATTTAAGTCAGCAGGAACAAACTCTTGGGCTTCAGAGGGTACTTTCTAATCACATTCAAAAAGAGTTAGCTGTAGCAGCCAGTTGAGAATTAAAGTAAGCATCAGCATCATAAGTCCTTATTCACTGCTTTAATTGTGGAAAAAGGATAGGGCAAACTAAGCTGAGAAATGGGCACACTCAAATCAGATCAGATTTATGACCAAAACAATGATAAAAATCAGGCTTCAAGCAGTGTATGAAAACACCCATATTTTTATGAGTTTGGTTTTTTTAATTGTAAGCTACCGGAATTGTTTCAGAGTCAGACAGCCTCAAAATTTGACAAATAAATAAATAAATGAGGCCCCACCTTCAACAATTTTAGGCATATCAGTTCTGCTTCCTCAGCACCTACTTTGCTGAGGGACCTCATATGCAGCCATATGTCAACCTGAGGACAAGCCCAATTCAGCTATTGCCATCCAACCCCAAAGGCTGTGGACTTAAAATAAACATCATGTTCAAATGGAGATGATAGATGAGGCCAATATCTATATATGTCTGTGCCCTTTATGTGAGAGGCAAGTTTCACCATTAGCATGGCTGGCTGGGGAATTCTGGGAGTTGACATCCACACATCTTCCAAGTTGCCATGGTTGAGAAACATTGAGCTAGAGTTGAATTGCCTGCCTCAAGGACCAGATCCTTGAGATTATAAGGGGAGTGATAGCAACAAGTGATAGTGATAGCTACACCTGGGGATGGCTAGCACCCTAGAGTGATTTTCGATGGACCTATTACATCCATGGACTGACTAAGAACTCTCAGCTATTTAGATTCCATTATATTTCTATTTTCATTGTATTTATTGTATTTGTAACTGTTCTGAATTTTAATTTTGTTTTTATGGTAAACCGCCCAGAGTCCCTCCTTGGGGGGTAGATGGGCAGTGATAAAGTCTGATTGATAAATAAACAAACAAACAAACTTAAATGACAGAACTTGGTTTCTCTTCCCCCATATCCTCAATGTCTAAGGTATCCTATTACTATTTAGTGCAGTGGTGGAAGCTGTGCCAACTTAATACTGAAGTTTCAAATGCTAGTCTGATCTCTCTTGTTCTTTCCCTCAGGCAGCAAAATGCCTCAGGCTGTGTTTGTTTACATGCATTTAAATACCTCGTTCATGTTTAACATCTTCAGAAAGGTTGTGAGAGGGATAAGTAGATGTGGAGATTTTCCAGTACTGTAGAGTATGTTGTCTGTCTGTGGAAGCTGTAAGGTGTGTGTGAAGGATCTAACTCATGGACTCCAACAGCTCTGATAATCCTGGGACACCAGCAACTGAGCCCCCAAATGTTGCTGGCCTTTCAATTAGAGAGGCTGCATCAGACACGAACTCCATTCTTTTATTAAATATTTTACTGAAAAGCCTTTCAGTATAAACAAACATAAATAAAAGACAAGTTAAAAGAACAAGAAAATATAAATAAGTAAACAAGGGTTCTAAAATGTCATGGAGATTATAGTTCCCCAATATATCATTAATTACTTATGAATTATATTTCATTTTAAAAGACTAAGAATTACTATTAAATTTTGAACTTAGAATAAATATCAGAAACCATGGTCCACAGAGTATAAATCACCAACTGAATTAATACATGCAGTAGAAAAAAGCCGGATTTTCATTCTGTCATTAAAAAAAGGGTTAATCTCCAGTTTATGGACATGGCACTTGGGGTACACAACCTTTTCTCATGCCAGGCCACATTGCAAAACAGTGGCCGGGATCATCTGCTAAGAACAGTGCAAAACCGACATGCAACTTAATGTAAATGAAATGTACAGTGAATGGTGTAAATATGAATACACCTCCTGCATGTAATAATTTCTCCCTTTAAAATTACAGGTTCTGGAGTGAAACAGATAAAACCCAGTTCTCTCTCTCTCTCTCTCTCTCTCTCCCTTTCCCTCTCCCGCCCTCTCTCTCTCTCTCTCTCTCTCTCTCTCCCTTTCCCTCTCCCGCCCTCTCTCTCTCTCTCTCGTATATGCCACTCTCAAAACAAGCTTTTAGTTGGCCAAAATAGACAATAGTACACAAAATTAAATTCATAACTTTAAAACACATCAGCCCAAGAAAAGCATCTTGACAGATGGTCACCACATCCCAGGATGGAAGGACACTTGAATCTGGTCCACCAAATATGTCCTCAGAGCATAGCTAGAAACATACAGAAAAAGATATTCCTTCAGATATGTATGCGCAAGTGGCAAGGTCTCTGAGAGGCTGCATCTCATGCTCTTTCTGCTTTCTCAGCAGGGTTGTGCAACGTTCTTAGTGGCAGCAGGTAGCAATGTCTCTTTTAGTCAAGATACCTTCAGCAGATGCCATTCCAAGCAACAAAGCAAAATAGGATATTTTCAGCACTGGTAATATAAGCTCTGTCAGAACCTTAGGGCTTGGAAAGAAATATTCCAGTTTAATAAAACTACATAAACCATGCAATGATCTCTTCCACTTATGTATCCTCCTCCTCCTCTTCCTCTATTTCTGGAAATTTCTACCTGGAGCATTTTCTTTCATTTGGTAGGTACACAAAATATATGCCCTAACCATAGTCTTCTTACATATACCATATAGCCATCAGAGGTGGTAACATGCAAATAGCATTTCTTGGTGGTGCTCCATAGGTGGAATTCCCAGATCCAAGAGGTTCGATCATCTCCCTTACATTACTTCTGCTGCAGAGGGAAGATACTACTTTTGTTAGCGTGATTTTCAGTTCTATTCCAAACTATGTTTTGCAGTCTCGCACAAATGTTCTTGTCTTGTGAAAGGGGCTTTTGTTTTTCTATCGTATTATCAAACTGCTAGGAATTTCTCTGAAATTTATCTTGATAGTATTTTTGAGTTTAATTTATTGTTGGTGCAACAGACATTACTGCTAATGTTGTTCCTCTCTGCTACACAATTCTCCAACTCTCAGAAACCTCCCTGGCTACCTACACTAACCAATTTGAAAAAACTCAGTGAGCATTTATACAGTTTTATTTTCTACAGCATTGTCTGCCACTTTGAGTCCATCTTTTTGGAGTGGAGAAGTAGGGTAGAGATGTTTTACTTAAACTGTGGATCTGTCTAAAGAGCCAAGGATTACTTAGAAATGCCCCACATATCCAGAGCGTCTCAAGCAGTTGTGTAGATGAGAAAGTGCTGCATTCATAGAATGCAAAGAAGGGGACAGGGAACCCAAGAATGTAACCTGCAAAGCCATGTAAAAATATTCGTCTTAGAAAAGGAAGCTATGAAGGTGGATTCCATTCCATTAAATGGCAACCAGCTTACTTCAGATTCATGCCCATATGTCTTGAAAGGCATATGCTTCAGTACAACTGAAAGCAAACATTCAGGTTCTATCTGCAGATATCCATTCTACTAAATATGGTAAGAGTCTACATTTGTGATTTCAGTGCATTTTGCACCTCCTACAGCCAAAGAATGAAAACTTTGAGATGTATCTTCTACATACAGGGAAACCATTTGCCAGAAGAGCAATGCTATTTGTTCAGTTATTTTTTGCACTCAATAGATAAAAAGGACAAGGATAGGAGCTTGTATCTTGAAGGAAGAAACTAGAAGGAAATGTTCCTTGGCAAGCAAGTGTGCACAATGTTCCAGAAGTAGTTGTGGGTTTCCTGAGTCTTTGCTGTCTGAGGTAGACAGTTCTAGGTGATCTTGTAATGTGAGACTTACAGGAGTATTACAATCCCAGGAACATTTCAAGTCAAGATATCTATTTTATTTATATTACTGAGATACTAATGATATTGTCTATTTGATTATTGAGATGCTACTATTGAGATAATAATACATTCCCAATGAAATATGGTAAATACATGAGGAAAGAATAAAAACAGAGAAAATGAGAAGAAGGAAGCATATTCATTCCATACAAGATGTTGAACATTTCAAGCAAGAGTTGAAACAGAATTTCAGAGCTCAGCTATCATTTAAGGTGCTGGATTATCATTGTTCATACAGAGGTCTGGATATCCTTGCCCCATTTAAAAAATGCTTGAAATATTACAAAATCTCCCTATCTCATATCTGAGATCTTGCCCAGTAGAAACTTTGGGAGTCTACAGATGTCATCTAAGCATGCCATGGACAATCTGTCACTTGTGGACACCGTGTTACTCACCCATGCAGTAGTAGAATGCCTGTCCTTGAATATGAATCTTCAGAGGTCCAACTATGTCTCCAACTCTATGCTAACATTTATTAGAAGAGCTAACCTTAACCAACTGTACAATCTATTGTTTTAAAGCTGAGTGAGCCTTATCATTTCATTTCACCCATTTTCTTTTAACTGTTCAGCATCCTTTTTAAAAAAGAGGGCATCTGAATCAGCATGCTCATGAGAATTTAGTCTGCACCACCGAATATACATTATTCAAGAAATGTAAAGTCCGATGAGAGACCCATACATACATCACTGCCTTGTAAATGATGGAATGCAGCTGCCCATAGTTTGGTCACTTTGGCTATTTTGAGCTTAGAAGCAGGAAGAAGAGAGGGAGGGAGTATCAGCTGGGCATATTATATGATAACATACCTAATTTTCAAACAAGAAGGATGGTGTTTGATAAATGTGCATTGTGTAGATTTGTGTAAAGAAATAAAGCCCAGAAACAGACTTTGTGCTAATGTCCAAATAAAAGTGCTCAGGGAAATGCTTTAAACAAAAGTTAATTGGCTTTAAAGAAAGTTCAGTCTTCTTAATTCAACACATACATACTTCCACATACCTTGGCATTGGATTCAAAAGTGTACAGATATAATCAAATTTATCCAAAAGATCTATATGTTTTCCCAGTAATAAAAATGCAGTGCGTGTCTGCAGGCCATTGTGTCTTATTAGGGAATTTGAGGAGAGCAGGGGCAGAGAAGAATGAATTGAATTTATAGTCCTAGGAGGATGAAAAAATGGGACTAGCCATGGATTGCCATGCTCCCAGTGGGGATAGGGTTGAAAGAAGATGGAGACAGGTTTCTATATTATTTAAAAACAGTAAGAGGGTCAATCGTCATCCTCAAATTCACACGATTACTTACTAAGTGTAAGATCTTAATACAGCTAACTTGATTTCTGGTCCAAGTAAAATAGAACAACCACTGATTGTTTAATGAGCTATGTCAGAAGCTACATCAGTGCAAAATAAATGAAAACAAAACTATGGCATAATATAGACGATGTAGAAGTAATAGTCCAACACCTTTAGCAAATATTATGGACAAATGGTTAGAAATGCAATGGTAGATATCTATGTTTACATCTTCAATCAATGTTTACAAATAGGTGCAAAACTAATAAAAATATACAGTATGTATTCCTTTATTTGCAATGTCAGTTATGTCAGATTCAAATTCACAAAAAAGATTAATAAATGAATACTCAAGATTCAAACGTGGAAGAAGAAATTTATTTGGTATACTACATGCATTTTCATAAAAAGGTTGAAAAAAAATTCAGATTCATTTAAGTTCTATTTCTATTGTTGTAGATGTATTTTATGTTTTTCTAATACACACTTGAAGGTTGCTATAGCCTGTTACAGCTGAAATATTTAAATATTACCACAACTCATATCAGGTTGTGATCCAAATCATCTGGATCTGGTGTAAGAAAGCTACAATCTTTATCTTACTCATTATATTCACTCAGGGGTATCTGCAATGACAATCACTGGCTTCAAAATGACAGGCATGTCCATGTGATCAAAACCCTGCTCCTTTATTTTTTATTATTATGAATTTTATTAAGTTTAAAGAGAAACATAAAAGCTATGAAAAAAACAAAAAAAAGCTACAAAAAAGAGAAGAAAAACTAAAAAGGTGTGAAAAGACAAAATACAAAAAAAAATTACATTACCAAAGGATGTGACTTCCAACTTTTAACAGTAAGGCTATACAAAAACTTTCCATAATCAATCTCTTACTCTATAGTAAACCAAAACCACAATATTTCTATAAATCATTCCCCTTTAGCACATTATAAAAATCACTAAGAACAGTTACTCCCTCCCCTTATATTAAAATAAAGAAAAAAAAATCATATAAACCTCCTAAACAACTCCCCCTCCCCAAAAATAACACTTATTCAATTATTCCCTTCCTACTACTATTCTATAGATTTCTGTCTTCTATAATAAAAGTCAAACTAAAAAGCACATAAATTGTCTGCCATTATACTAAATAATATAACAGTTTTAAATAATCTTAATAAACCCAAAAAAGAAAAGCAATTCGAAATAATGACCTTAAATCAAATTCTTAAAACCATCCAAATAAACATTTTATACCCTAATAATCTTAATCCATAGCCTTAAAAACAAATAGCATTAATCAAATCCTTAAAACAAACCAGATAAACATTCAACCCTTATCCCAGTTCAAAATAAACCAAAGCATTTACATATCTTCACAATGTGCACAGAGCTTTTCTCTTGAAAAAAATCAAACAGCCCAACTGCCCCCCTCAAAAATTCTTACTTCTCTTCAGAAAACCTCCCATACATAATAACCCTTCTTTTTCATAACATTTCACCAAAAAGTCAATTTTACTTATGGCTTGCAGATCCCTCTCTTCATTGAATTTCTCCAATGCCACTATCCAGTCTTCATCCTGCATCTCAACAGAAATCCCAAACTCACTCTTAGAAGAAACATTTCTATCACCGTTGAATTCCTCAGCTTCATCCAGTACATCCCCAACCAGATGACACATTTTAAAACACCTATTTTCCACAATGTCCTGAATGTCTTATATAAAAACTCGATAGGAGTCAGAAAAGATCTGTTTAAAATCTTGATGGAAGTCAGAAAAAAATCTGTTTAAAATCCTCCATGTCTCATGCAGTAGATTATGGCACTCCCTAGGAGCTTAACCAGTGAAAGTTGAAGATATGGAAAAGTTCCAAAATGTGTTTACACAAAGTGAAAGTAAAATAGGCAGACAGTTCCCAAGGGAAAGTGAAAAGAAAGCTGAAGGTTTAGATCAACCGATTCAACATGTAGGAAAATGCTAATATCTTCAAATTTAATAACAAAATAAGAACAGGAAGACAATTATTTACTCTCAATCCTTTAGATTTGGAAGGAAAATGAATTCCAAAACTTAAAAAAGATTTTTTTTTTAAAGTAATCCCAAAAATAATGATAAGCACCAAGAGAGCCTGCTTCTCCATGCTGTAGAAAGCCTCTCTTGTAAGCAAAAATTTGGTGATTTAGAAATGGGGTGGCTGGTCTTAGTGTCCCTTTAAGGCCACAGTGCAGCTTGGAAAACAGTGATGTCCCTGTCTCCCAGCTAGCTCTTACCAGTCAAATACAAAACGCTGTATGCAATCTTCTGGCTGTAAGCAGCCATCTGGAGGGCAGATGGCATGATTCCTGGTGTTTTCCTTCCTCTGGAAAACACTCCTGGGTTTCAGGAGTGAAGCCTGAGCTTCACTGAGCCCGAAAAAAATTGCTGCATTGTCAGTTCTGTCTGCAGAGCCCTTGGGCACAGCTGCTCAGTTCGCCATGTCTCCACCAGAAGTCAAAGCCCTGCTCCTTTTAAATGTGTGCAATTTTTATTGCACACAATAAAAAGGGGCAGGACTTTGATCATCCAGTCACATCTGCTTTTTTGAAGGCAGTGACTGTCCATGCAGATGCCCCTGTGCCCAATAGCAAGAGGTAGCATTATATTGTTGATTATTCTATTGCAGGTATCTAGTGAGGATTGCTTTTCCATTAAGATATCAAGAAGAAGATGTGGATGCTCTTCTACTGTGGACAATATTCTGCTTTGATACTAATAAGGGAGGAAAGTTATATAAATGGTAGGGACATTGCTGATCTGGGTTTTCTGACTTTATAGTGGCATGCTGCATTTACAACTTTTCCCAACTAGGTAGGAATTTCCTTATTTTTTACTGCTTCGTTATTTTGTTGTTAAATATAATTTTTTTTTTCTCTTTAACATTCCTGCCAGCAAAGTCGTATCTTTCAAACAGAAGACAGAGAAATTAAAAAGACAGAGGAAACAAGTTTCCACTTTCATAGAGGGAGAGCAACCTGGCAGAAGGGCAATCAATAGCTTCGGAGAGTTTAGCCTGAATCCAAAAAAATAAGATAAAATATACTGACCTTGTCACTTCTTTAAAAGATTTTTTTCATGATCTACCAACTTTTAGAATAATTACAGGAAAAGTGTTAGTGGATAATTTGAAGCAGAAATCTAAAAATTTGAGTTGGAGATTGGATTCTTTAGATTTTAAACAAATGGTGGAGCTGAAATGTCTGGTGAATGAGTCATGTGAAATAAGAATTACTCAGCCTGAAAACTCTGATAAAGAATTTGCAGCAGATGTGGTAAATGTTTGAAGATAAACAAATACCTACAGCATGAACTGATATGGATAGAGACTCATAGTAATAGTTTCCATTTATAAACATTATGTACAGACTAAGCAAAATCAGTCTTTAGCGGCTTTCATAAAAAGAATGTACAAGTGAAATTCATCACTGCAGCTGGAGTTTAAACTGGAAGTTAAAGTTGCTTATCATGTGTGTTTCCATTTCCATTTGGTTGAAAAAAAAATAGTTACACTGTTGTCAAAGTCCTGAGAACTACTGTGCTGGAGCACATTTTACATTTCTCAAGGCAAGCAGAGTCCCAAGAATGGAAACCAACCAAGAATATAACGATTTGCTTCTGCAACACCCACAGAGCTGCGTGGTAAAGCTCATCTGGCAACTATACACAAAGGGATAAATCCTTCATTATTTTTTCCAGCAAGTTCTGGTTTACTCCTTGTTACTGGCATGAAAATGTTTCATAACCCAACTGCTGCTGAAAATTTATTTTAAAGGAAAAATTTTTTTTACTGAAAATTTATTTTTACATGATCATTTGAGTTAAAAGAGTAGCAGTCCTTTTTAATTTTTCTACTATTTAAAAAAGGGGTGGATTTTCTGTATTATGATTTCAGCATGTCCCAGCTGGAAGACCAAATGAATGGAGTAGATAGGAACAGAATGACTTCTTTCTTAGGTTTTGTTCTTTGTTCTTTTTTCTCTTTTTTCTGTTCTTTTTACTTTTTCTTCTGTTTCATGTATATATGTCAACATGAAAAATAACATGAAAAACAAGAAATTATAAGAGATTGTAGGAAAAAGAGGGGTAGGAATGCCGTTTAGGGGGAAAGAAGCAACACAATCCAGACATAAGAGCCATGGGAAACCAGCAATTCAAAGAGACTTTGCCTGACTTGTGCAAGATCCATCCTGCTGACCATTCAGAAGAGAGACCAGCACCATTTCCCCCATCTCTGAGACGTGGAGGGATTCAGGCATCTACAGTACTCACAAGGTGATGCTGGTTTCCACAAGTTTTGCATTTCACATCTGATTCAGGACAAGGAAGGTTAGTAAGGCAGGTTAGTGTCAGGAGTCCTAAAGAGTCATAATAAAAGCATAAACCAAGAGTGTCCATATATGGTTTCTCAGTTGTAGGCTCTCCTAGCCCCTACCTGCGCAGGCTCCAGTCCTGCATCTCCTAGGAGTTAGAAGACAGGGAGAAAACAGTTGATGAAAACTGTAGAAGTCCTCTCTCTTCTATTCCCCAAGTGCTTCATCTTCTCTGGCTGACTATCAATCACCACACAATGTTGAAGTAACTCCTCTAGGGATTGTTTATATAAATAAATTTTAAAAACATCACAGTTTATTAAGGTCTCTGTTGACAGCCTTGAGGGCAAATTTGGCTCAACATTGGAAAAGAGACACTTCCCTGACCACAGCAGACTGGGAAACCAATCTTGGGGAATGAGCAGTAATGGCAAAATTAACAGTAGACATCCAGAATGCAAATTTGACTCATTTTAAGCAACAATGGCTCCCCTACTTATCATATGTCCCACAAGGCAAACTCAGACATGTAGAGCACATTTTTAAAGGGAAAATAAAGGTAATTTCAATGTTTATAGGGACGCGGTGGCGCTGCGGGTTAAACCGCTGAGCTGTCGATCGGAAGGTCGGCGGTTCGAAACCGCGCGGCGGGGTGAGCTCCCGTTGCTCGTCCCAGCTCCTGCACACCAAGCAGTTCAAAAACATGCAAATGTGAGTAGATTAATTGGTACCGCTTCGGCGGGAAGGTAACGGCGTTCCGTGAGTCATGCTGGCCACATGACCCGGAAGTGTCCCTAGGGACAACGCCGGCTCCAAGGCTTTGAAACGGAGATGAGCACCGCCCCCTAGAGTCGGACTCGACTGGACTTTACGTCAAGGGAAACCTTTACCTTTTACAATGTTTATAAATATTTTGATGCAGTCATCAGCCAGGTACATTTGGAGAGAATTTAGAACATATTATTGTTTTTACTGATTTTTCTCCTTTTTTTTACTATTTTTCTCATTTTTCTCCTTTTTTCTTTTTTTGCTTCTTTCCCTTTACTTGATTATGTGAATTTATTTTTTGAATAATGACACATGGTGGTGATTTCAATAGTTTTATTCTATCTATCTATCTATCTATCTATCTATCTATCTATCTATCTATCTATCTATCTATCTATCTGATTTATAAGCCACCTTGGTCACTGAAGCTGTTGGATACATCTTCCCCCTCTGTCAAATTGTTTCTTTCATGATGCAGAAAGAGACTCCTGCCCTTGTGTACATAAAGGATTAAAGCGAGAATAACCCACCGCCATTCCCTTTGAGACAGTATTCTTTTCCAGTGGCTCCAGAAAGTTCTGTGTCCTTCTGATATAGCTATATAGAGATACAGAAATGTTAATTCATGCCTACTGTCCATATCTTTCTCTCTTCCTGCTTTTGCCTTCCTCTTATCTCATTTTGTTTCTGATTTTTGCAATAATTTTGATGTTTGCTGATGTTTAATAAATAAACATTGAGCTTTTTTTTTTTTGCTAACCAAACTGAATGTTTTGTGGGTTTGCTCTGAACTGGGTAGAGGGATTGACTAGGAGTGTATATACTGCAAACTTAACTAAAAATAACCAACTGTAATTTTCTAAGCCCATTTTTTTAAAAAGAAAAAAAGTCCATAAGTCAGTACTAACACAACAACATTAAGCACCATATTGGGAAAACACCATAAATGAAAAAATGTCCAGTATCAAATGTTGGGTTATAAATCAGCCTGTCCCAGGACCTGTTGAAAGAATCAAGTTTTCTAAAAGACAGCAAGGAGGGAGCTGTGCAAATTTCAGAAAGAATGCTATTTCAAAGGAGAGGGCTGGCCATTCAGAAGGGCTACCTCTGAGGTCCCAAAAGATGTCACTCTTTTATCAGTGGGACTGGGAGCATGTCAACCTGGCCAGATCTTACAATTAGAGAAAGGCAGACCTGCAGATACGTAGACCTTGTGACATTTTTATGAAGTTTTTCCCATCTAATTTAAAGGTTTACATTTTTCTGAATGTTTGAATCTGCTTTATTATTTGTGAAACCATCCTTAATGTTTGAAATGATAATCATCCGAACTTCTGAAATCAGTGGGTTTTGTGTGCAATATTGCTGCCCAGATGATCTTCCTCATCCTCCCTAGATAAGCAAGGAGGAGGTTTATCTGCATATAATTCTTGACTGATAAAGTAGTTTTTGAAGAGGCCATGAAGAAAAGGAGAAATGCCATGCTGACACTGAGAAGGATCTGCTGAAGACAATTGTCATGGCAGTGCCCCTTAATAACACAGTAAATGTTGCCTCTTAAGAGTTAGTTTTTAATTTACTTTATGTGAGCTGCTGTGTAGCCTTGTTATTTCTTAGGATCAGATCATAAGGTTATTTCTTATGCTAATTTCCTCTTATTGCATCCTCCGTGTCAACGAATGCATAATCCAGGAAATAGGTATGTATGTGTGTGTTTGTGTATAAATGTCTGTTTTGTTTGTTTGCTTTTCTGATAGCATAATAGAAAATGGCTTCAGTGGTTTAGTAGGATGTAATTTCCCCCTCCCCTCCTTCTCTTTCTAGATATTCCAAACATGTCAAATTTTTCATTAAGAAAATGAACTCATCCATATGCTTGAAGGATTAGTTCCATGTAGTGTCTCTCTTTGTATGCATGCTTGTGTTTGTAGAAGTTAACATCCTGTCTTCTGTGCTGCTGGGAATTACTAGTGGCATGTTTTGACTCATTATCATGAATCTTAATCAGATGATGAAAAAAAATTAGTTCCATCGTTTGAGGAAGGTTTGGGGCAAATGAGTCAAAACATCCTTATAAAACATTCTGTACTGTTTTGATTAAAACCATCTCTGGGTGATCTTTTGGGCAGATCAGACTAATCTGGTGGGCTGGAAACAGGGTCAATTTGACACAGCACTATCCACCCGATTTTCAGTTTAGCAACAGCCACAATCTCATAGAGTAGGAAAAGACATCCTCATCTTTTTCCTATAAAGGTACATTTTCTGACTATCTCCAAGATTTGAATGTGTGACTTCAGTGAACAAGTAGGAAGACAAGGTATTCCTAACAGCTTCTCTGCCTCAACAGTTAAAGGGAAAGTATTGGTTTTCTGCAAATTAATTGCATTGGGGCATTTTAATATTTCCATTATGGAACTTGGCTTCCATTCAAACAAGGACCTGTCTTAGTTTGTAAACATGCGTCCTATCACATATTTTTGAACATGCTTACCATCTATTTTTTGCAAGGTAAGATGAAGGGGCCCAGTGAGCAGGTTGTTTAAGACAGGGACTTTCTGAATTGGCACCACCACTATAAAACCCACCCCCAAAAGGAGGCAGGTTAACTCCACCTCAGTTGAGCTTGAGACATGTTGTAAACTTTATAATGTTTCATTGTGTATGGGATTGCTCTGGCAACTTTGAATATTGTTTTGGTTTGGTTTGCCTAATGTTTAATAGTTGTATTTATAAGCCTTTTTAAACAAAAGTAAATAACTGGAGATCTTGAACTATGGCATCAATATATTACAGTATATACTTTTGCTGTGGTCTCCCTAGGAGTTCTTGAAGATTGGAATAAGGCATTCATTTTAAGGCTGGGAAAGGCAAGGGAACAGGAAACTTGGTAAATTTACGTTCCTGGATTTTAGTAGACTGAAGCACATCTTCCTTTCCATAAAATGGAGGATCATGTACTTCTGCCAGCAGCTGATATTTCTCTAGCTAGGGTCCCACTTCAGCACTCTGGGAAAAACACAAGGCAGGGATTAGACAGGACCAATTTATACAACTCGATGTATATATAGTTTTCTCCACCTCCCCCCCTCCTCCCAGTTTTACATCTGCACAATGAAAATCTCTAACCTGGCAGTTGCTGTGGACACTATCAGTAGGCATATTAGAAAGCCAGACCAATGACAATTGTGCAATTTACAATGCACCCTTGAAACCGAGCAACTGTCATACAATCTATAAAAGACCTTCTCATAAACGTCTTCACAGAGGATCTTAATTGCCGTCTGATTTACTACATGCTGAATACCTTCCCTTTGTGCTCGGATGAATTTTGCTGCAGGAGATTTTTTTCTTTCTTTCTTTTCTATCACACTTTTATAGGCCAGCTCTGCATGGCTGGCATGCATTTACTAGCTGCATAATTGGTGGCACAATTCTGCTCTCCTAAACATTGTTATCAGTTAATTAAACTTGAAATGCATCTTTGTTCCATAACATGTTTTGTCAGATTGTTTTCCTTATTTATTTATTATCATAAAATTTTTATTTTATGACTGGCAGATTCTCAGCTCTCCAATAATAATGTAAATCAAAACATAAGACTTTAGACTTCATGCAATTTCCTTTTGGTCTCAAAATATGAAACCAGATGTTTCTGGCACGCTAAAGATGCTTTTCATCTTTTTTTAGATGTACTTGGTAGAGTCAAAGTGAATGCATTTTAAAAACCAACTTATGAAAGTTAAATTTTCTTTGTTCATGTGGGTGTAGTCTGGTTCATATTGCTGTAGCAGCAGTAAGAGACCTTTTGGATAACTCACTGAATGCCACTGAAGAATCAAACATATGTGCCTCAGACAGCAGCAGAAATAGTATTAATAGGCCAATTTAAGAATTATGAATGTTTCAACTCTGCAAAGCTGTAGAATCTTAAGAGGCAGAGGTATATATTATTACAGTGATCATCATGGTGAAGAGGAGGAGGATAAAGAAGAAAGGAGGAGGAGGAAGAGGTTTGTATGTATTATTTTATTCTGTGCATTATTTTATTTTGTCCTTCAACTTGGGTCCCGCACAATAAAAACAGCCTTGTTGTTTAGGGAATCTAATTTCAACAGATACTACATTAAACTTCCAGGTGGGCTTTCCTTCAATAAAAATAACAAGGCAGATAAAGCCCTAAATGAGACCTGGACCGAAGTATGATATTTGCTAGGCTCATCTGCATGCCAGGACTCAGAATAAACAACTTCACTGTCAGTTAAAGGTAATTTTGGCCTAATAATAACAATAGTCAAAACTAATGTCCATGCAATCAGCCTTGGGTGTCTCTATGCAAATTGAGGTAGGAATGATGTGTGGTTTGTTTTGGTTCCTGAGAGATGATGAATGGATGGATGTTAGATAGATAGATAGATAGATAGATAGATAGATAGATAGATAGATAGATAGATAGATAGATGATACAGATTTTCCTCTTTACTAGTTTAATACCACAAGTTACTGTCATGCCAAAACAGTGAAGGAATCTATAGATGCCCACAAGAATAAAATTAGGATTATTTTTTCCTGCAGTCTTCACCCTTCATATCTCATTTTCCAATATTTACTGAATAACTGGATGCTTTAATTGTAATCTTAATATGGCAACAACAAAACTTAGATTTAGGTGTGTTTCAGGCCAATGTTTTCAATTACACTGGGGTAGCTATGACCGTAGTACTAGAACGAGGCTGTGATGTGACACCATATGCTTGAAATCAGGCAATTTTGTTTGGCTGGTCTGCTCCATAAATGGTTGCAGACAGAAGTGGTAGAGTTCATCCATTTATGTTCCTTTCATCTCTTTCCTTATCCAGGAATCAGTTATTAGATAAATTCTTGCATGTAGAACCTCGAGGGGAATATCTTCGCATGTGAGCCTGCATCTGCATATACACCCATTCCAACAAGACTATCAGAGATATGAGATGGTTTTCTTACTACCCTAAGATTAGGTCTGAGATAGCTTCCCCTGTCCAAAGAGATATTTAGAAACCTGTCCTATCTACCCAACCACAACAGAATATTCCTAGCACTGGTATAATGGCACTTGTTCCTTTTTGTCTCCACTAGGAAGTGGCCCTTTTTCCTAGCCAAGGAGCACTTGCCCATGGAATGATACCAGATACTGGACCAGTAATTCTATATGTAAAAAAAAAAAAGTTGGGATGGGGACTTTGGAGGAAGGATCTGAAGTGCTAAAGCAAGGACAGAGACATCCAAGAGTGGGCATCCAAAGTCTCCAACATTTTTTTTTCATTAATATTCAGACAAGAAATCACGAATTAGTTTGGGAAACAAGTTGATAGAACCAGACCAGCCATTATATAGCATTGACTACAGTTGGTATGCTAGTCACAAAGAAATGAGCTAAAATTCCCACATACCCCAATCCATCCAAGCAGCAGTGTCCTACATCCTTCCCAACAAGTAACCCAGGTTCTACAGAGCCAGCATCCCATAAAATGTTTTATGCCATTACTGTAAGTAATTATTAAAGAGTAAACATTAGAATCCCTGAATGGCAACAGGACCTCAAGGAGTTTACCTTAATTATGAAATGTTCCATCGACATTCCTGTTAAAAACACACTGTTCAAATTTAACATTAGCCACATTCATTCATCATAAACATATAGCTTTTCCACTGAAAATATTTTAAATCTGATTTTTGTTATATAAGAAAAATGACTGTTTATCTTGTGTGTGTCACATATATACTGAGTATATAATGCATATATCAGGACTAGTTCCTAAAGTTTTGAAAAACTCCAGAACATAGACATTTACAGATCCTTCTAGGTTTTTTTCCTCTTTTTTCCTTTAGAAAAAGTCAAATGCAACATAACAAATATGTAACTGGCCAGATACCTGCGTTATATAAATCCTCATGTTGAGAAGTTTATGACATTTTAGTTAAGAACTTCATTCAGTTTGACGAATTTGGCAGCAGCCAATTATGACATTAAACAGGTCATACAGTTTAATCTAAGGCCTTAAGTTATTTCTTTTCTGAATGATTGATCTGAGCCTTCCTTCTCTACCTCTTCCCCCACTGCATACTGAATCCAAAAGGCTCAGCCCTTTTAAACTGCTCGGCCTTCATGTAGGCAGTGATGCTTGCCTTTTATTTCCCAAATGTCTCTGGTTATGTAAAATAATCAGTACAAAAATTCAAGACTTATATGAGTTGATAGAATTGAATGCAAAGCTACTATTGGAAAATGCCAGATAAATTAAAGTTGTACAGAAAGACAAGAGATGGTGACAGGACATGTCTTGCTTTCTCTGAGGCTTCACATTTCTGTAAATAAAAATATCATGATGGCATGTCCCTATGGCTAATGATCAAGTTCCATAATACTAGACTCAAAATGAACAATAATGTCTGGGCTGGGCTGGGCTGGGCTGGGCTGGGCTGGGCTGGGCTGGGCAAGAGATGATTGAATGGGTTGTGGCTTAATGGTAGGGCACTATTTCTCCTATAGAGATTATCTTAACCCCATCCCCAAATATATAGCCTTCTCAATTTACCCTTTGGCAATTGCCCTCTTCAACCATTCACTTATGAGTGTGCCAAGGGTTTGTAAGTGTGTTTGTGAGTGTGCCAAGGATGGGATTTGTGAGTGGACCAAGAATGGGACACCCACATGGTGGTTCTATCTGTTATTATCTCCATCCTCCAAGCATTTAGCTCTGAGATCTGAAGAAGAGTTGTGGTCATATTTGCTTCAATGCAGTACATCTCTGCATTATTTGGGGGCCTAATAAAGTATAGTCTTTTGATAGTATGGTGGAATGTTTGCATCCAAGCTGAGCTTTCCTTCAGACTTCCTGATGGAATGAACAGACATCAGAAAAATTAAGGGACAGAGCTGATCTATCTATTTGCTTCTACATACTTTGAAGCTCTCATATGTTCACATAAATGCCTGAGACAGGGTAGTAACCTCCCTGATTCTGCCTTTAATTCATTTCTCTACCAAGGACAATGGGTCTGGCTAGTAAAGTTTCAATAATAATAGACATGTACAAGGATACACAGATTAAAGGCAAAATAGGAGTGAACCACATTTACTGAGACAAGTCCCAACTGACCAGATGATTGGGAAAGTAGCAAATGGATATCTCAGCTGAAATGGACATGACAAGCCTTCTAAGAGCCTTTCTTTCTTACAAATGCAATTGGTGTAGTTGTTATTATTTTTACATATAATGCTTTTTCTTAAACAAATGCTACTTATTCCTAAATAAGTCAGATGGCTGCAGGATCCCTGAACAGAATAAGAAAGATGGATCTCCCCACAATGACCACCAAGGGCCCATTCTCTCTTATTAGCTTGTAGGAAGGCTCATAGAAGCTTCTTTATCAGTTTTTAAACAATCTTTTACTGTTTCATTTACATTTGCTTATAGTGCTTGTTAGCCACTTAAGAAAGATTGTTATTCTGAGGGCAAGATACCAATAATTGTAACAAATAAACAAAATACCTTTCCTCCACACATTTAGTTCAGGGTCTAAAGTGTCCCAGCTTCATCTAATACTTTATTACACTTTGAAGGTACTTTAAAAGGAAAGAGTGCTTATTGTCCATTTCTTTCTCTTCAGATTTTTCACCTGCTGAATCTTTATGATGATTCTTCTTGTTTGCGTTGCAAATGTTGCAAACTTAATCATGTTGTATTGACAATGAGATTCTCCACTCCATTTTCTGAATTATTGTTAATTACATTGGCTACAAAGCATATACAATGAGCTACAGCTCACTCTATGAGAACTGTTTGATCTCCCTTAAGACTCTACTATATGGCTGAAAGCTAGACTGGATTCTGTCCTAGAGGCTCTTAGGGCTACCATATCTGGGCTACCAAAATCCAGATAACCTCTAAATGGCAGCAAATAGGTAGAGTTTTCCTAACCCTCTGCTGCTTCTGCTTAGCATCATCTCAATTTTTGCAGCCTAGGTCTGTAGCCCTAAATTCTATATGGAAGCACTGTAGTAGAAAAAGTGTTCAGTCCAACCATCCCATGTGCCCTAATGCCCACTGCCATTCCAAAGCATTCCTTCCACCTAAGCAGTAACCCCCAATAGTAATGTTAATATTTAATAGATTTGGATACATTTTTTGTCTTGCTTCCATTTTTTTTAGGGGGCTCTTCAAAGGGAGATGCAGCCCTTGTCTGGACAAAAGTTTCAGGCCTTTGCCTTGGAGACTGTACCTTTCATTACCTGTCTGGAATAAACTAATGGAGTCATCTTCATGATGCCATACTGATGTGATGCTTGGAGAAAGAGAGCACTTCCCATGTCTTGTTCTGGTAGAGGGTCATTCAAAAGCTGGAAAGTGGTTGAAGTGTTCATAGATCCCAACAATACAAGAAAGGGAGACCAAAATCACAGCAATGGCAACTCTCTCTCTCTCTCTCTATCTATACATATATTCATAACAGAAATTTAACTAAATTGAAGCAGAAATGGTTCCCCTACGTATGATACATCATACAGCAAGGAGGCAGGTTTAGACATCTGGAATAAGGTTTCTAAGAAAAAGAATTAAGAGACTAATCAAAAGCAATAGACAAAACTATTTAAACAGATACAAGCAACAATCTTCAATATTCAAAGGAAAATACAAATACTTAAGTAGCGGTTAGTGGTTGGGAACAATGGAAGAGAAGGAGAAAATGTGCTATCAAAAGGTCCTCCTTAGGATATTTTTGTTTCCTTTTTTACTTTGCTTTTAGTATTCCACTCTTTTGTATTTATATTCTTTATTTTTTGTCATCAGCTTGAATTGCTTTATGCTCATAATAAAAGTATTTTTCAGCATATAAAAAAAGAAATGTTCATAGTTCCATTCAGATTTCTTGCTCTTCTTCCCCATGAACCTGGCTTGCTCCCAAATATAACACAGTTCAAGGCAGAGACAGTGAGAGAAGAAGGCAGGAATTTTGTTTTCAATATGCAGGAAGGATAGTCACCCACTGGCAGCCACCACATTGCCTGTGTTGCATGCTAGGTTGCTCTTTCCTTCAGCCTTCTGCATCCAATCTAACAAAATGTCAGGAAAGTTCAGAGTGACCTTGCACCTTGCCCTCCTTCAAGCATTCCTTTAAAACCTGCTTGTTTCCTCAGGCCTTTGGTTAAGATGAGATGGCAATGGATACAGACAGGTGGCTTTGTTCCCTTGAATGGTGACTTTTTAATGCAAGTTTGTAATTGTTATGGTACTGTTTTTCTTTTAATGTTGTGAAACCACCCAGAGGAAGTTTGTAGTGGGCAGCCTACAGATTACCACACAAACCTTCTACAGCCTGGTGATCTCCAGAAGTGTTGAGTGACAGCTCTTATCATTCCCATCAGCATAGCCCTTGTCCAGCACATCTGAAGAGAACCAGATTATAAAGAAAGCTTTGCTGAAATATTAAACGCTGATTCAGTGGTAGCCAGATCAAATCTTCTAGCCTGTCTAATGCAGGAATCCCCAAACCAACTCTCTTCTCTCACCTAAAAATAAAGCTGCTCGTAATAAAGGATGGATTCCTAAGTCCCGCAATGACACATATTAACAAATCAGCAGGATATCTGATGGAGAAAAGTGCCTACTGTCACCTCAACAACTTTACAAATGCTTTTAAACAATCCTGCAAATTTCTATTTTTGACATGGGTAAAATATAAACCATTCTTAGCAGCTAATTTTATTAGCATGGTACTCACTTTAATTAGAAGTAACTTGTTCATTTTAATCGCTTCTTTTTTCTTTCTCCTGCTCACCCTATTCCCCTTGAATCTTTTGTGCACCTATAATTAAAAAAAAAAGTACAAAGCATGATAATAGATGCCTATAAAAGTAGCAAAATTTTCCATTAGGATAATCTGTCACCCATTTCCATTTTTCCCCCCTTCCTTTTCCATGGAAAGAAAGCATAATCAAAAGCCTAAATGACAAAGAGTTGACAGTAAGATTCTGTAGTAAATGATTCCAGAGTTGCTGGCCTGCGGAGATGCTGAAGAAGTCCCCAGCAGACCTGATTAATTCCAGTTTCTCCAGCTGCCGGGGGAGCAGAGGCTAAGCAGTTTCACAGAGAGGAGCCTATTACCACGACTAGGCTGAAATAGATCTAATCAAGTCACAGCCGCTCCAAAGAAAACTTTACAGGTTTAGCTCACTAAAGTAGTGCTTTAAGATGACTACAAAGGATCATGGGAGTCTGAAATCATTTAGGCTTTATTGTAACTTAAGGAGGGTTTTCCTTCCTTCCTTCCTTCCTTCCTTCCTTCCTTCCTTCCCTGCTGCTGCTGCTGCTGCTGCTGCTGCTGCTGCTGCTGCTGCTGCTGCTGCTGCTGCGTGGTTAGGCCATGCTAATTTACTAACCATGACAGTGATTTCTCTTCTGTGTGACATTACTGGCATAGGCTCCTGTTTCATTTTTTTACTTTCCTTGTCACTATGATCCTTTTCCCTCAGCAACATTTATGACTATTTGCCTGGTGAAAACCACTGCATTTCTCTAAAAGCATGCAAAGGTCTCACATATGGTGTGATGTCCATCTGCAAATGCTACAGATTACAGAATTTGCATCAATCAGGTCATCACAAGATTGATGTGCAATACGTCAGTCACATCATTTGTGTAATGGTGTGCATGATGTCACTGCCCCCTGCCGACACCCATGGCAATACGTGGCCCTTCAAAAGTTATTTCACTACAACACCCACCATCTCTCACAATTAGCTGGCTGAAGCTGGAGCTCAATAGCACCAGAATACCAGGTACTGCCATTCTGCTCTACCCTAATACTTGTGCAATCAATTATGAGATTACCACCACAACATAAGACATTTTGTGGTATGTACATCTTTGTGATATAATAATGATATTAACACCAGGCACAATTTGTCCAAAGTTAAAGGTGTTAAATTAAGTTCTATTTATTGCAATGGCAGAACAAGTCAATCAGTGAGACTAAACAGTGCATCACTGTTCTCAATCTGAGCATGTCTACCAATGTTTTAATATTACATAATTTAAGGTAGATTTTGAACAATGCATCCTGATAAACAAGATTTGAATGGGATAACATTATAGGGAAAGAGAAATGAAAACAAATGAATATTAAAGGGGATGATTATCTGTAAGTTGTAGGGATGTATAAATCAAAACCTGCTTTGTTGATATTGCTAGCTTTTACGTATTATTCCATTCTTTACTTTTTGTCATCTTAAAAAAATACTGGAAAGTCTTACAGTTTCAATATCATATGGTCTTCCATCACAATTTTATCTTAATATGTATTTTTAAAATAATCTACACTATTCTAGACTTTTTCCAATCAAGCACCCATACTAAATGTCAAATTTGGTTTACAACCTTTTCTAGTAGACATTATTTTTTGGATACATATTTCCCAAATATCCAGTTTTCATGAGAAGTTTTGAGGAGAGAATAAAGAAACTAGTGGACTCCATTCATCCTATCAATGCCACAGCAAAGTTTATGTTGGCAGTTCAAACCCATTTGCTCCAAATGAAATGTATATCACATTGCTTTTACATTCCCAAAAACTTTGGCTGAAAAGTCTTCAGAAATTTCCCTATTTGCCAAAGCCCAAATAAAATTATTGCTCATATATTATTAGCCTTACAATTCTTATTTGGCCTTTTTCTGATGGAGAAGGGGTTACAACTCATTCCTATCCCCAACACAAACTAACACATGCACAACAAACTCTATTGGCTAACCTCCCTTTTTCTAGAATATGGGTTATAGATCTAAACTAACATAAATATAAAATGAAGATGATTCTGTATCAGCCTTGGTTCCTGTCAACTGAATTGTAGATGTAACTAAAGTTTCTGTTAACAAAAAAAGAAACACACAGTAGTTGTGAAAGTACAATATGTTTTCTGTCAATTTTGAAAGTTTTTCATTTCATTTCAGTATAACAAAATTCACTGATACATAAATTCAGAAAGCAAGATTTTGCATAGATTATATCTTGCTTTGTCTGAACAACATATGGTACTTTGCTACAGCATTTTGCAACTGGATTTAATTGTATCTATAACTGGGGGGAAGCACACAGGCACACACACATTTATATCCCCAAAGTGGCTGTTAATTTTTTAAGGAATTAGACTAGCATCTTGTGTCCAGTGCAGGAATGGAAAAAAAAACACCCAGAGAAGGAAAAACATGGAATGTTTCTTTCTGGCACACCTAAAACTACTTGGATTAGGAAACCAGGACATTCTATCTCTATCTATCTATCTATCTATCTATCTATCTATCTATCTATCTATCTATCTTACATAAAAACATACTACGTTTGTATTATACTGTATATACATTCTAATTAATTAATACAACAATAGAACATAAAATGAAAAATCAGTGGCTTACTGAGTCAGAAAAATATTTTCATAAACTTTTCAAAAAACTCTATTGTCTGAAATATACATTTCAAAGTTAATCTTAAATTAGCTCTTAAAAGTGGTTGTGTGTCTTTAATTATGCAGAATGTACACAAATTTAATGAGTTTTTAAATATTAAAACTATTCTCTGTTGTCACCACTGTGAGCTCTTAATTTACAGAGCAATTAAGTCAGGACCCTCATTTATCAGTACATGTGTGTTTGTTGAAAACGTAGTCAGTTTTTATTAATTGATGCTATAGAAATACTGAAGTAAAATTAATGTGTGTGCTTCAGAGGTCATGCCAGCAGGACTGGGTAGCTATCAAGGAGCAAGACGTGAGATAAATAAGTAACTGCTATTCCGTGATTACACTGGAGATATCTAAAGTATTAAGGGGAACAGAAGGGACAACTTTTTCCAAAATGCTCATGCGCTCAAGCTTCTTCTGTGTATGTGTGTGTGTGTATGTATGTGTTTGGCAAGAATTTCTCATGGTGGGAAAAGAGAAATATCTAAGATTTTATTCTGGTTATTAAATTCAAGTCACCACTCATGTGTTGGACTTAAGTCATCATAATCCCCAGCCAATGTGGCCATTGGCACATTGGCTAGGACTTATGGGAGTTGGCCCAACAAATCTGGAGGACAACAGACTGAGAAGGCTGATTTCTACTTTGTAATGTTTTGGCTATGAGGGCTTCTTTTTGCTGAGATTAATTTGTAGCAAGAGGTGAATTTTATCAGAGAGAGGAGAAAGTCTGTTCCTGTTTTAATTCATGGTTTGGCTTTACAGCATGGATATGTTAGAAGTAATAAATGATCTGTAGGAGTCATGCAACATTCAAAGGATTTGAAACACTTTTAACAGCAATTGGTATTAACAATAGAATAGTACAGTGTTTCTCAGTTTGGCATCTTTAAGGTGCATAGACTTCAATTAGAATTCCCCAGTCAGCATGCTGGCTGGGGAATTCTGGGAAATAAAGTCCACATATCTTAAAGATGCCAAAATTGAGAAACATTGCAGTAGTAGTTTGCAAAGGGCCCTGGAGTCAACCATATGCTTTGCAGACACACACACAAACACACATTCCACTCAGGTTCTTGCCATTTCCAGGGAATGCTGGGAAAGATTTCTACCTGAAATAATGAAGATTGTTAAGCTGCCCTGACCAGGATTTGGCAGTAAATCATAATCTCCTTATTTTACATGGCTTAACTCACCTTCTAGGCTAGAACAGAAGTCCCATTGACACAGCTTGGCTGGATTACAATCTTTACTGCAAACAAAAATCAAGCCAAATGAAACAGTTGATTGTCTGCTGCCAGTGTAAGGATGCAATCTCCCCCTTATATCTGCAGTAATTTAAACTTGTAGCTTTTCCTTTTCACTCTTCCCATGAATTCATGAACTCTTTGCTTGGCACTGAGTCCCTTAGACACCAAATGGTTGTTGAATGTTTACATAATTGCCATCTCTGGCCAGGGAACTGGTGGTTCTCACCTTAAATTTCACAGAAATGACTTACAAACCAGTATGGTGCTAGATGGATCTATATGGTATCAAATGGCTTTCTAATGTTGCCAAGAACAATATAAAACACCAATACCACTAATCTCTTCCCTCCGCTTTCATAATACCTTAGAAAGGATTGCAGATCTGCCCAGCAGTGAAATAACAGAATCACCAAATGTCTTGAGTGGTGATTGGTATCTCTGGGTTTCTTCTATGTGACCTTTATGGTCTATATTCAAAACTTCATATTGGTCCAATAACTTTTGGAAGGGTCAATAAAATAATTATTGCCCATAACAACCACTTCTTCCTCTGAAGAAGTGGAATGACAAGAGTGAAAAGTATGATAGTGCTGTCCTTTGTGGTGTGATCTCATTGGTATTATCTTGCTGAGTAGCACAGAACCAGCACATATAAACTAACTCTTTTTAAGGCATGACAGCCATGCCTAAAGCCAAGCACATGTATGCAATGATGTGGAGCTTGCTTACTTGATTTTTTTTGAACTTGTATTCATTTTTAGGTATTATAGGAAAGAATTCTATTATACTATAAAAGGTATCAAGCTTTGCTTTTCATAAATCACTTGAAAATTGCTGGCATTGTAATAGGCCACTGAATGGACATACATTCAATCAAATGACATATACAACTTATATTTTAAGATATTTTTCTTTGGCACTGACATTACTGTAGGGTTGTATTTTGACAGAATTCATGAGACTGCATCTGTACTCTGGGCTAGCTTTCTGAGTACATTTCAGATTAGTAAATAACACTATAAGAAAATCTGGAGCTATCTATCACAAGTGGAGATGTTCAGGACAGTGACAACTCATCTGTGAAGTTCCCTCACATGTATATATTAATACAGACATGATACCTTAATGATAAATGATGACTCAGCCAAGTGGTCCCTGATGAACCACGTGGATTTATTCTAGCATTTTCCATGTACCTACTCTTCTAGGCCAAATGTCAGCTTTGGGCACTATTTGCAGTCGTATGAGTTTGCCATGACAGCAACTTACCCGCACATTAAATAGCTATGCCATTACAGACCGCCTCATTGCCAGCTGTATGTCCACAGCCAGGAACCATCTGCACTGGTATCTGAGTGAAAACAGGCAGATCTGTGAGAAGGAATTGGAGTAGTTATGGAAGAAATGAGAGGGGAGATACAGAACTGGGGAGAATGAAAGAGGGATGAAGAGACATCAACTGTCAGACCCTGAAGGGGGTTGCCAGCATCCTCTGCAATAGGATTAAAGTTGATAGAGGAGATTCACAGAAACAGCTGGACTAATTCCTTGGGAAGATAAGGACCCTGAAACTAAGCAGCTGCAATGACCCCTCATTTTACCTGCTTGTGGTTTTTTTTTTTTTGTTTGCCAATTAAATTTATGAAACCTGATCACCTGAACCCAGCCAAAATCAAGGCAGCTTACAGAATTTATATATGACAAACAAGGTACAAAATTAAAATAGTAACAATGATACAAGCTACTAAATTATAAAGCTGTAAGAAGTGGCATTGCTAACAGAGGAAAAGTTAGTTGTCCTTCTGAGAATGTTAAGGAGACTGCTTGCTATCCCTGCTTTCTTCCTACACTGGGCATCCTATGAAGCCAACCAAGCCTAGTCCTTGGACATAGTGATTGGGAGGTGGGTTCAATCCTCCAAAAATCTAAGGAGCCCTTCTATAACCAGATTACACCACAAAGTTTGTTTTCAAGACATTATTATATTTCATGAGTCATGTAAACACATCTTGAGATTCTCATTAAATAGCATGAAGGACAAAAAGGTTCTTACTTGGAAAGATTGGTCAAGTCTGATTGTTCATTTAGATCAGTGTTTCTCATTCTCAGCAACTTTAAGATGTATGGACTTCAACTCCTAGAATTCTCCAGCCAGCCATGCTGGCTAGAGAATTCTGGGAGTTGAAATCCATATATATCCTAAAGTTGCTGAGATTGAGAAACACTGATTAGATGAAAGAGAATTTGAGGTCCTCTACCATTCCTTTATGGGACGCGGTGGCGCTGCGGGTTAAACCGCTGAGCTGTCGATCGGAAGGTCGGCGGTTCGAAACCGCGCGGCGGGGTGAGCTCCTGTTGCTCGTCCCAGCTTCTGCACACCAAGCAGTTCGAAAACATGCAAATGTGAGTAGATTAATTGGTACCGCTTCGGCGGGAAGGTAACGGCGTTCCGTGAGTCATGCTGGCCACATGACCCGGAAGTGTCCTATGGACAACGCCGGCTCCAAGGCTTTGAAACGGAGATGAGCACCGCCCTCTAGAGTCGGACACGACTGGACTTTACGTCAAGGGAAACCTTTACCTTTACCTACCATTCCTTTGCTAGTATTGCATAGTATGTAGAAAAGTTTGGGAATAGATGGCACTCACAGGGCTCGAATCAGGACACGTAAGCATATCCAGGAAGGGGTTGTTTCAAAGATAAAAGAGTAACTGACATCTTTGATTAAATATTATTTCATTTTTACCTTCTATGGTTGAATGTCTTTGTTCTTTCATTCTTATTTTTAAATAGGAAGGTGACCATTTTATAAAGCAGCAAGCAAAACAATTTCTCACCATTAATTCTGGGATAGATGTGCAGCTCCCTGAGAAGAATGTTCCTTTTTCAGCCTATTAGAGATGCCTTTATCTCCTCCAAGGAGGATTCTACGGCCCTGGCTGTAATGTCTTTTCAGTGTAAATGATTTCTCGACCAAAGAAATAAAGTGATCCTCTGTCCCCAGCAGTTAAGGTTAAAGAGAATGCGCCAGATTCTAAATCTCTGCCGCTAACACTCTCTCTTGACTTCTGACCCGCCTGAGCACCACTAAGTTTGATGGGACCATGCCAAGCCATCTTGTGTAACCCATAAGATGGTTAATATACTCCCATTTCTCATTCAGACAGCCAACAGAGGGAAAAAAGGCAGCAGGGCAACACAAGCTGTCTCCAGCAAACGCTTAGTAATAAATTGCTTTTTTGGCAGGGCAGAAGACAATTTTTTCTTTCTTTCTCTTTCGTTTCTCCTTCCTTACTCCTGTGCTGAGGTGAGCAGTGGGAGGGGTTCTTTTCCCCCCACCTGGGCCTGGCTACTGATGCCCATAAATTTAGCCCCTGCTTCTGCCTGGGCCTGTTTATGGGTCACTGATGGAATACTAAGGCGGCTGCATTTTTAAAGCACTGGCTTGATAATCATGGTAATTGATGTTTGGAGGGAACTGCTAGCTCTTAGGAGCACAGGGGTCTATTTCTCCCAGTGAGGCCCTGCTCCATATTATCAGACCATTCTATAATTAAATATCACTCTTTTACAATATGTTTCAGGCTCCTTAATGAGCCTAAAGCAGGAATCGTCACCTCTTTCCCCTCTGAGCTTTATTTGCTTGTTATTAAACAATGTTATTGAGCTGCCTCCTTTCTCTCTGTTGCCAAATCTGCATCATTTCCGTTTTATAATTGTGCAATTAGAGCCAGCGTTTTGCTTTCATACATCAGCAGGACCTGAGCAAGAGCGAACGAGAGAGGGAGCGAGGAGGAGAGTCAGGTGTTCACCAAGAACTCAAATGCATCTTATTTTCATTAACTACCAGATTTTGCAGAATGGGGAGCTATTTATCATGGTCTGTTTTCTACCTCCAGCTATCTACACCCCACCCCGCTCTTGTGACTTCCTCAGTGACCTTGTGCTGTGTTGTTGAGTGTCCAATTTGCTTCATGGTGTTATGTGCTTGCATAAATTGGAACGTCTCTCCCCACAATCCTTTTTTTCCCCTTTTTTTCCCCCCACAAGCAAAAGCCAGTCATTTATATTTTTTTCCACAATGTGCCCCTCCCTTGAAGCTAATAAGCGGTGTAATGCTAGCAACCGCATCTACAAATTACACAAATACAGCCCTCTTCCCCCATATACACTCACACATATCCTTGCTTTCTCTCTCTTTATCTTTCTCTCATGCATACATACACACACACACACACACACTTAAGCTGGTCTAAGCAGTGTATTAAGTAGCTGAAGAAAATCCATTCACATTCTGCTGTGTCGCTTTCTTCTCAAGTCATGAACCCATCACAGACTTTTTCTAGCTGTAGGTTGCCACGGTGAAGATTTACAATGCCAGTTATTCATACATCTGCCTTCTCTTTTTTCCCCCCTTATTCTTAAATCCCTTGGGCGAGGGCAACCTTGATACTGAAACTCGTAAAATTCATGCAGGCTTATCATCTTTGGTGAAGGCTTCAGGCATGCATTACCGTATCCAACTGCCTGCTCCCGCCATGACAGAACTAGGCCCCATAGCTTAAAAGAAAAGGACAAAAAAAAAAAAAGTACCATTGTGCTTTTAAAAAAAAAGCCATAAAGCTTGGGTTGTGTGTCTGTGTGTGTGTTTCAAAGTTTTATCTCTTTCACTTAATGAATTTTAAATTTGCTTTAATTATGTTTGTCTCTAAGGAGTAGCATAAATTTAAACCCAAGCAGTTTTGTTGTTTAAAGTAGCCTTTAAATTTTGTGGAATAGCATTCCAAAAAAATCCAGTCTTGGTTGATGTGCAGACTGCATTATGAAGGCAGACTCTGAAGTCCACATCAAAGGAATAAACCTGGAATGATTTTTCACATGCACATTTTAAATACTTTTATTTTCTTCCTCCTGCCCTCTCTCTTTCTCTCTTTTAAAACAGTTTCTGGCCCTATTGCCAGGAACTGAAACTAAATAGCCTGGAACAGCTATTTTTTGATATTTTGTAATTGATCAAATATTTTTGTTACTAAATCACATGTTTTGTTTATGTAATCATTTTCTCTTCTTCTAAGGAAGCCCTGATTAGACTTTCTATACTACAGATTGCAAATATGATACTTAAAATGCTCATTTTTGCATGCCACAATTTATGTCTGAGTTCCCTATAATTTGTGAAAGTTGAGTAAAGTTTTGATGAATGCGAGATACTGGATTTTGACCATTTTTGTTATTTGTTACTCCCCACCACTACTTGTTTGGTTTGTTTGCCAGGCATGGAAGACTGATCCTTGAGTCTGCAGTCATAATTAAAAACTCAGATAGGATAGTATCGTTGTTTTGTAATAATGCTTAGTCAAGAAAAATGGATTGCACTTAGTTGGCCGCAGTTCCCAAAGAGCTAACACAATATGGAGGTGTCCATGTCAGCAAGTCCTGCCCACAATATCCTCATCAATTCTTGACAAATCGTTGCATGTTTTAGCATGAAAATCTGAAAGGAGTTTACAAATATACTAAAATATTTTCAGAATTTGGGGATCCTGTTCCACTAGGGTTGCTGAAGAAGGAAGATTTGCATGAGGAATGAGTGTGGGGTTTGATCCCTGTTTATATCCAGTAGCTTGCCCTGCCAGCAGCCAACGCCCAGATAAGCAGGGATTAACACCAGACAAACAAGCAAGCAGAAAACAATACCCCAATCAAGGAACTACCATGGAGAAAACCACACCCCCACCAACACTGCCAGGGCAAACCACTGGATATAAACAGGAAGCAAACCCCACACTCCCTTGCACTGATGATGTTACCTAGTTGGGTAATGTTATCTAGTTTGGTAATTTCTGCAAGCAAACAACCAGGCTCAGGGAACACCAATGACTCCACATTTCAGCCCTGAGCTATATAAATTCTCTTCTATTTGATTTGCATGAGTGTATAAATGAGCATCAAGACTTCAAATACTTTTTTTGGATCTTCATACTAAATTAATATAGCTAAGTAGGTGAGGATGTTTGGGGATGGGGATGTTCAGTGAATGCCCAGGTTCTCTTCCCCAATTTAAGTCTTTGAGTATTGCACATGAATGAATGCATAGGGCATGGTTATCTTATGTCCATTATGGTTTCCCACTTACGTCAATTGAAGGAGCCACCTCTTTTAGTTTGGGCAGCTTGAAGAGTTAATCTGTGGTGTTCAACATTTAGTAAATAGAAAACAATGGATAAACTAGCCTGCCCCACGTTCTCTCTCCTTAACCCATTCCTTTCTACTGTTTTAAACTTTCATGCTAAAAGTCTAATTATAAGATATTGCATGGGAGGGAGAGATTCATGTTTGAGAACTCAAGTTTCAGTTTGTTCTTTTTTAAATATGGGACTCATTTATACAAAATACAGTAGGTTAAAAAAAAGTTTCACTCTGTTCTTTTTTGTTCATACCAAAGAATAACTTTGGTGGGATGTTGTCAAACCAATCTGCTATTGGGTAGTACTGGCACAAATGTATATTCCCTAGTACACTGTCCATATGAAAAAAGAAAAATGGGCAGATAGAATGATTTTTAGAAGGAGGATTATCTCCTAATGGGGAACTTCTTCCTGTATTTCTAAATAGGGTTGCAGCATAAAATCATCATACGTTGCACAAAAACAGATTTCCCACACCCAGTAGTGCACTAAGAATGGTTGAACAATTGAAGTTTTGCAAATTCTGATGTGAACTGACCTGATCTCTATGTCTTGAACAACCAAGTCGCTCACATTTCACACTTCATTGAATCTTCTGAACCAATACTGAATTCTAACTTTCCTGGATACTCCGGGGTATTCTTTATTATATGTTGCAATTCAGTCTATTAAAACTAAGCCTGAGCACTTGGAAATATTTTCACCAATGCAGAACAAAAGAAAACAAAACAATAAAGGTCTTCCCTTTTATATGATTTCAACAATTTTATGATGTATTACTTATACAATGTCATTAGTGCACGTGTCATTTTATAAAGGTTTGCAGGCAAAATAGACAGGTTCTGCCGTAAAGGAAGTAAATGTTTTAATGTTTTTTCCCCATCCACCCCCCAAAAGCGAAGATTCATTTATATTAGCCTCACTTGCCTTGTCATCATTTACTTTGATCTTAAGGGCACCATTGTCTCACCAAATCATACTGATTCATAGATCTGTGATTGGTTATCATCATCACCCATGCTGGTAGTTCTGCAAAATGCCCAAGAGATTGAAGGTTGCCCTGATGGGTAAAAGAAACTTCCCTACTTATAAAAGGGCTAGCATAAATGGCATAGCCAATCACAAAACATCAATTTACTGGATAGTAAAGTGTAGTAAAGATAGTAAGGTTTTTCTTCACAGAATCCTTGGAGTTCTCCAGGATGTTCTCCATCACACCAGCTTACCTTTTCCTTTTTTCCTGGAAAAGTGAGCAGACCTCCCTACAAAGCAATGCACCTTACCACTCCAACTTCTTTCTTTCTTTATGAAAAAAGAAAAAGAAAGGGGGTGTGGGTAAGGAGCCTCCACATCCTCTCTTAGAATGACTGCACAAGATGAATTGAATCTGGCATTCTTATTTTCTAAAACTGACAGTGGTATTGAAAATAAGAATTATACTAGAGGTTGGGGTTTTTTTTGGTAAAATATGCTTCCAGGTTCATTTCTCTAATGTTAAAATAAAATCATAATTATTACCAAACAGGGAAATTGTCTGGCAGTAATAAAGAAGGTCTCTAAGGCCATATTGGTGCCAGACAATAAATACAATGTCACTCCTGACTTAACATATGTGGTGTTTATAAGATTACACCAGTTACTCCTCTCCCACTGCCATGTTCAGGAGTAGGCAACTTTTCCATGGCTGAAGGCAACACTTAATAAAACCTTTTTTTTTCAACCTCCAATGGCTGAAGAACTGATAGCTATATTGTAATTACATCATCAGAAGGGATGGGACCTGAATTGTTGGTCTTTTTTGGAGTTTGGAGGTTAAATAAAACAGGTGTCAAGCCTATTAGAAGCTTAATGCTTGTGGGGGCAGGGTAAAATTAAAGCAAAGGGTCATTGCTCCTTAAATTTATAGTTTACCTTGAATTGTAATAGTACAATCATAGGGAGGAAAATTCGAAGGAGGAGGAGGAGGAGGACGATGAGGAGGAGGAGGAGGCAGCTACAATGTGGACTATTGCTGGCCAACTCAAATGTTTAATTTCCATATGGTCTTTGTTTGGCAGTAATGAAGATGGGCCACATGATCTATAACTATGGTATGTTCTCATCTGATATTTGAGGTGTTCCATAATAATAAGCCTCTGTGGGAACTGAAGACCTATCTTTTCATCCAGCCCTTCCTGGTATGAATGCTGCGTGTGAAGAA
The DNA here is from genome assembly GCF_035149785.1 of Candoia aspera. Lineage (NCBI taxonomy): Eukaryota > Metazoa > Chordata > Lepidosauria > Squamata > Candoiidae > Candoia > Candoia aspera. The sequence goes on along the minus strand of NC_086157.1, from coordinate 34,543,811 downwards.
GTTTCTTCTCCTTCCCCCATGTGCTGAATATCACTTCAAAATGTTTTAAAAATTAGAAAAGAATAAAAATATCAATTAATGACAAATTCAAAAAGTGTGCATTTTGGAAGGTCCAAAAATCAGTTTATTCATTAAGAAATTGGGATACAATTTCTCATACGCCCCTGAGTATGACACTGTAGAAAAGAATTATAAAAGAGGCAATGTTTTTCCTCGTCTCTTGAAGATATGATCTCCTCTTCCAAAGAAATATGTCAGAGCCATCCAAAACAGGCTATCAGAAGGTTACTGTTAATCACTTTTGTAATATATATTTGTTTCATACATACATACATGTTTCTGATAAAACAGATGAACACCCCAGCTTCCCCCCCTTCTTCTTCTCTTGGTTTATTTATATGTATAAACAGGGGAAGAAACCTGTGTTTAGGTTATGGCTTGGCACCAGTTCTCAACCAAATTTGTGGGCAAAAGAAATTAGCACATGATTTCTCTGAATTTCCTTAAGGAAAGAAGAACTTCTTCAATAATTTCTCTGTGGCAGTCCCCCTTAAGCTGTGACCTGAGCCCCACTCCTGAAAAAGCCCAATGGGCAGAGCTTCCTGATGGCAGCTTTCAAGGTTTAATTGAAAGTGAGAAAGCAGAAGGTGGAATCCATTAGTGAGATTATCACATAGTAAAAGAGAAGAGATTCATACTGAACCCTTGGTTGCATTGTCACTAAATAGGCGCAAGAACATTGCATTCCACCTATAAAAATTTTCACTTTGAAAGAAATTTTGAAAGTCAATTCTTTTCCATAAAAGTGAAGGATATCTGGGAGAAAACAGTAAGGGGGATTTCTCTGCCCACACTAATTTAAATGATCTGTTTTTCATAACTCTCATGCAGAATATAAATCAAGAGCATCAATCCTAGTGTGGGTTTCAAATGCATTTGTGCAAAGATCGATAACCTTAGCTTTTGAGCCACATGAAGCTCTGCTCCAACTTTCACAAGACCTGTGCAAGAGATCTGTTTACTTCTTGGAAGTATGAAAAATGAGATCAAGGCAAAGACATGGTGGCAGAGATTGGAACGCTTTATTTCCTTCCACTCTTTTGCAAACTGATGGTTTTTGCCTTTACCCAAGCAACACTCATTAACAAACTGACCCTGAAGGAATCCATTCCACAGTGGAATAGAAAAAGAAAGAAGAAAGAAGAAAAGGTTCCATATCCACACACTCATGTCTATTGCACTTCTGAATTGATAAACCAACATATGCAATGCAATTCAGATTGCTGAGAAGTAAAGTTTAAGCTGTTTCCTATAAAACACTCAGCTGAATGTGGGAAGATATAGTAGCCAGGGGTATGTGCAGGGAGGGTGTTAAAAAAGTCAAGATGGTGGCCATGCCCACATGTTTGAACCCCCACCCCTTTTATGTCTGACAAGTGACACACATAAAAAAGAGGTGGAGCTTCAATTGCATGCTGGCTGCCTCCATCTTGACCTTTTTGAACCTCCCTCAACAGCTTTCACTATCCGTTTTGTCAGAGAGAACTCAGTTGCTGACAGAAATGTCATAGGCCTCAATTCTTCAGCATCTGACTTCAGGTTTTACAGGGTGAGGTATGTTGGGTTTGTAGGGCAGAAAACTATAATAATAATAATAATAATAATAATAATAATAATAATAATAATAATAATAATAATAATGCAGAATCCCACATTTAGAAATCAATAATATGGAACTACACTTAAAAAATGTAAACATATACTGTGCACCTTACCAAGATAGGGAATATTATGGAGATCCTTCAAACTATAAGAAAAGACAGGCATGCATATGAAAATATAATAAAGTCAATAGCCTCCTTTAGTGCAAGGTATAAAGAACAGCTTTTAAATGACATGTTTACAAATAAAATGCAAAGGAATAAAGCGATATAGCTAGACGAGTTACTAACAGAACACAGAATGTGTCTGTTGTCTATATATACAACTATATATTTATTTGTTTGTTTGTTTCGGATTATTTATGTCCCATTTTTCTGTTGCAAAACATCCCGGAGCTGGGGATTCCAAACTGGCTGGGAAAAGTTTACTAGTGGCCCAATGCATTTTGAACAAAGTCCTTTGTCAAGGGCAGTGACAGTTTTTCCATTTGCGCTAGTTAAATCAGTAGAGAGTATAGGACTAATGAACTGATTTAGCCAGTGTAAGCAGCTAAATTTGTCAGTGCCCTTGACAAAGGACTTCAACTGAAACATACTGGGCCACCAATGAACATTTTCCCAACTACCATATCTATTTTCCCTGCCTGTCTGCCCAGTTCTATTGCAGCGATCATGCCCAGAACAGCTACCTGTATCACCTCATAGAAAAAAACTGTTCCCAGATCATTTTTAGCCAACTTCTACAATCCCATCTTCTCTTTAGGTCAAAGATTTGCCTGGATGTTCCCTGAAAGGTCTGCTTTCATTTTTGCTGGTACATTCATTTATCTGGCAAAATGTGGAGCACCTTGAAAAAGCAACACCATCAAGTTGCCTTTTCACTGCCTTTTCATTCTTTCAGTAATGTGCTATTCTCCACAGAAGGCATATTTAAGTACTGAAGGACTCGTAGCATTAGCAATTAATAGGTTCCCATTATGCTAACTATCATGCAAGTTTAGGACATCTTAGATGCAAGATAAGAGATGAATAATTTGAAGTAATTTTCCTGTAATCATGCCAATCACTTCAGAAAAGTAGTTATTAAATGAAACAGTATTATGATGAATTATAGGACATCTATTGAATGTCTTTTCTCACAATATATCTACAGAGCTGTGTGTTAAAAAGAGGCAAACAGAGTAAATCTCTTTCTCAGGAAAATATGCACACTCCGTACAGTAAACAATGCCTTGTTTAGCAAACCTTGATTTTAAATGAGGCCTTGAGACAGATGTTATCCACTAGGCTTCCCCAACCTACCTATCTATTTTCTGCCTTCTTTAAAAGTAGATAGTATGAAGTGAGTGTCACCTTTGAGGACAACGAATTCTTCTAGTTCAGATTTGCTGGAGTGATTAAATATTATTTATCTAATTATATGCTCAAAACACATCATTATTGAAAGGAACACATTTAGCGCATTGGTTGAGCAGTGCTAAGTGAAATGCAACTGCACCTCATTTGACTTTTTAACATTTATTATATCTAATAAGTCTTTCTGCGCTTAATTAAATCAACTTATTTTTTACAGTTAATTTAACATGATTCCATTTTAGTTACAGAATCTGCATCAGATATTGTGTAGGAAACTGAAGGGATATCCACCAGTAAGCCATTGCTACTCAGGTCTTCTGTTGCATTTCTGTATAATCTAATCAATCTTGATTTTATTGATTTGTTTAGAGTTTTATTTCTGAGTGTTTGGTACCTTGGCTGTCCTAGGGGTAGAAAGATGGGATGGGTGGGAATTTTAAAAAATTAAGATTGTACCTAGCTGCTTTTTTCCCCACCTTCATCATTTTCACAGATAATGGATGTATTGCATTCATCAGCTTAATTTCTGTTGTAAAAATGATGCATTATTTAAGGGGAGCCACTAATCTGATTTTATATAAAAGATGCTGTATTTGCTTATAAGGCGGGAAGACGGTGACAATAAATAATGTATTCAATTCAATAGAGCACCATCCTAATTACATTCAAAGGTAAGTCCCATGGAGTTCACTGGGACATACTGTAAGTGTGTTCAGGTTAGACGCTGAACAATTTCCATAGTTTAATCAGCAATAATAATTGAGAATATATTATAACTTTAAAAATGAGTGGAGAGCCTAGTCTTATATACACATTTATGCTTTGACTTTGAATGGCTTTAACTGAAGAATCTCCAGCAAGTATTTTTGTACTCATTTCTTGTGTTTACAATCAGAATATACTGTAAATGCATTTGCCACACTGCTGTTCCAGTGAATTCTGATGTTCACCATGCATCCCCCATTCAGTTCTGTGAACACAATTCCCAAAGCAGGTAAAGTTGTGCAATCTAATTGTTCATACATGGATGGGATGCTTATTCTTGGAATTAATAAAATTTTGTGTGGGATCGTGCCACACCCTGGATCCTATCTTCAGGTTATCTAAAGTAGGGCCAGATGCACAGACAGGACTTTTCTTTCCCCTCCTTCTTTCTCCTCCCCTCCTCAAATAAAGCTCCAATTGTAATAGCCTATAGAATAAGCACAGCTCCAGATGACAGAACTTTCCATTGAAATCCATAGAATCTACAGCCAAGGAAAAATATTTAAGAGCTGGTTATAAATCCACTTAAGATACAAAACTGTTGCTTAGATCAGTCTAGCCAGCCCTCTTTTTTAGAATGCATCTGAAGACAAAATTATTCCTTTTGTTTTTCTCTCTCTCTCTCTGTGTGTGTGTGTGTGTGTATGTAGCATTCTAACCTTGAACATCTTTAAATATGTAAAGAAACAACAGTGATGCTGTCGTAACTCAACCATACCAGAGTGAATGGAATCAAAATCAAGCATGGGCACTATCCACTGATGATAATAGATACTGGAGGAAAGCACACAGATTGCTGTGAGCATAATTTTTAAAAGAGCATTCACAGAAATTGCCTAGCTTGGGACTAACTAAAAAGGAGAGGGGAGAGAGAAACCATAAAGCAGTGCCATTTTTATTTGACTGCTCCCTCTTATCCATGCAGATGAATGTATATTTCTCATTTTTGTTCAAATACTTGGAAAAAGACTTAGAAGTATTGTAGGCTTCTCAGGAGGCAGCCATCCACCCCAAAGGCAGAATAAGAATACAAGCAAATTAAGGGAATATACAGTGTATTCTCTCTATTTTACAGTTGTCACAGATTGTTCTGGTTTGCTCTGTTATGTATATAGGCCGAGAATCGCAGAGGATGTTGCTGGTTTAAATTCCCCAGGGTAAGTGTCCATGATCACAAATTTGACCAAAGGATTTTTTTCATTACCCTGAAACATTTCCTTTCACCTCCAACCTCTAGGCAGGGCCATCGCCTTCCCTTTAGAGCACAGAATATAAAGACATGGGGCCATCCGGGCTGCCTGTGCCTGACCCGCAGGGCCCTCCTGTCAATCACCACCTCCCCATTTCGGCTGCCTTTCACACCAGGCAGCTGTACCCATCGCTGTCAACCAGGTAACAACCAGCAAACAATAGCAGCCTGAATGCCTGGTCTAGACACTCTTTTAGCCACTTATTGGCTGCTCTTGGCAGCTGTTGAAGCATAAATAAGCAGTTTGTAATCAGAAAGCTGACATCATTGCAGCTCAGCTGAGAGGGGGAATTGTTCCTGGCCTGGGGCTGTTTTTTTTCTCTCTCTCCCTCTCCCTCTCCCTTGCCTTGGCTTTCTCATTTGGGGACAACAGATTCTGGGGTGGGGATGTAAATTGTGCCACACTAAGCTGGCCTTTCTTTCTATCCGCAGAGCACAATTGATGTAAGTTTGTCAATCTCCATGAAGACTGCCAGGGGGAGGGAGAGAAGGAGGCAGGGAAAAAAGGGAAGGGAAGGGAAGGGAAGGGAAGGGAAGGGAGGGAAGGGAAGGGAAGGGAGGAAGGAAGGGAAGGAAGGAAGGAAGGAAGGAAGGAAGGGAGGGAGGGAGGGAGGAAGGAAGGAAGGAAGGAAGGAAGGAAGGAAGGAAGGAAGGAAGGAAGGAAGGAAGGAAGGAAAAATAGTTGGGGTTTGGTGTTCAGACAAGGAAAATTCAAGAAATCTCTAAGTCCCTATGTGAAACATCAGGATACTTCCTGCCCAGCCTGCAGCAAATGCCAGGGTTGTGTATTTAGATTCAGAAAGTCCTGAAGTGTGGAGTTGTTAAAGGCTTTAAAAAGACCACACACATGGCTGAGAAGGTAGAAGGAAGAAGTAGAGCAAGAAAATACATTTAGGGTTGTTGTTGTTGGTGGTTTTTTTGTTGTTACATTATTAACCATTTATATAGAGATACATGTATAGTCTGAGAAATCTTAGGACTATTTCCTACAAAAACTAAGTTAAAACAGTCCAGATGCTTTGCTTTTATTAATTAAACAGCTGCATGTATTCAATTGGCTGTGTTAATGGACATGAAACACCAACCTGCGATGACACAAGAAAAGAATTCATTTGTAAAATAGCATGAGATTGTTTGCATTTGGACTTAGAACAGACTTACTCATCTGTAAGTCTCACTGAGTTCAGCAGTATTCTCTATACTTCCAAATGGATTCCAACCATTTTTTTTTCATTTTTAGTATTTTTTTATTTATTTACAGCAGTTATCGACGATTTGGAGAGTTTGATGTCAGTATTGCTTGAGTTACGCTTTTCCATTTCAATAAATGAAGCAGGCGGCCCACCTTCTGTCCCCCGATTGATGCATAGAAGAGTGTATGCAATGAATATGTTATCTGCAGTTGTAAAATGTTTGTGTATGAATGGCTTTTTACAGAAGTCACTGGTTGTCAGATTTCTTCATAGATTCATGCAATCAAATCTGAGAGGCCACTTATTTAAGGGGAAAATACGAAAAAGGAATACTGATTCAGTAAATTGATCACAGTGATAATGATGATAATGAAAGCGCAAATTCTCTCTATTTATTCGGAATCACTGACTTCTTGCCCAGATTTCTTTATGTTGAGTTTATGTTCTCTGATAATTTATACTAGGTATCAGTGACTGAAGCAAGCTCTTCGCAGGACAGTGTAGGGAGGAGCATTGTCAAAAGAGGTGGGATGAATTCAGCAGCTGGACAAATTTTTAGCGCTTATTTTAGGTGGAAACTTATATGCAGTTTTGTCGGAACACATAGAATGATGGCAAGAATCTGATCCAAACATCTATGAGATGTTTGATGGAAGCAAGGAAGGCCAGCCACCAGCAGGATTCATTACACATCAGAAATCTTTCTGGATAACTTTCTCTCTAGTGTCATCTGTAGTATCAATGAAAGGAAGACCAGTCCACAGAAAGAAACTAACCCCCCCCCCCTTCCCAAAACAGTGATAGTTTGACATTGTATCTCCCTGAGGTTTTTCTAGTATTATTTTGTCATAAGTAGCATGTGATTGTCGAGCACAAAGGCACTTCAGAAATGCGTGTTTAACAAAATGACACAGCAGATAATTGAAATTTATTTGCAATTTTCAAAGTACAATAAACACAATTCTCCTTTTCTTTTCATTAATAATCGCATGGCTAATGCATAACAATCCCTCTGCAGCTTTTACAAGCAAACTTGAGCTGCTGTGTTGTAATAGCTGGAAAAGTTAATGTAGCTTGAACAAGGTTCCTAATTGTCCCTGTCTCTGTCATATTTGTCTACTTGAATGGTCCTAAATACCACAGCGATTAATTACTACAGAGCAGGTATTACAAGATGTTATCGTCCTTCCCCAACCGTCTGGGTGAATGGAGAGAGGCAGTAGATTGCTACAGTGTTTCATCTTTGCACTTCCTATAAGGCACTTTAACCAGAAGATTTAATGTGTCAAAGTTAAATGCGTTCTCTAGCAGATATTCACATTCTAATTAAAGATTAAGAACGTAGTACATTACACTGTGATTTGTCATACATGGCTTGTTAAATAGGAAACCTACAGGGATTTCCTAACATTTTATAAACATTATTCCGAGCTTTTAATGTGGGCAAAGCACACAATTATTCAGCTATTCTGCATCAAGAAAAGTACAGCAGGTTGTTTTTGGATATGTCTGAGAGCAGGCCCATATATAAAATAAGTTTTCTTAAATACTCCATCCAGAAAGAGCTCACTCTGTTTAAATGACTGGGCCGTAAATCCTTCTTTCAGCAAAACATTCCACCAAGTTTATTCAGTTTTCGCTATTTGCTACAGAGTGTAAGTTGTTCTCTCTCTCCCTCTTTCTCTCTCTCTCTCTCTCTCTCCTTCCTCTCTCTTTAACATGTACATTTTGGCTCTCAACTATGCTTTGGCATTTTTAGACTTTTTTAACAAAAACATTTTGTAGGAAGCGTATGTCTGAAATATGAAGGAAAGTGTGGAGGTGAAAAGTTTTCCAGTGCATCAAGGGCTTTCCAAGTTTCTGGAGCAGTGTTAACATCCAATATTTCTTTAAAATAGTTATGGCAAAGGATTGGTGCACATTCTTTGATTGCCTGAGGAATAAATTTAAAAAGTGACTGGAGTTGTCAAACATATTCATATTTAGGGATGCTTAGATTTAATACAAATGTGAGGTGCACTGGATTTGGGGAAGATTGGTGTTGGGGAAAATAGTCTTTTTAGACTTAAAGTGTGACTGTCAGAGACAAAGAATCTCTAACCAAAAGAAATTGTGGGATTTTGAAAAATATTTTAACATTAGGCTATGCCTATTATTATTATTATTATTATTATTTTGTTACATGCCCTGAAGTCAGTTAATATACCAGCTTGTGTGTCACTGAATGTATTAAAAAAACAAAAACTTATGACTACACTTTTGTCTTTTTAACCGTACTTGCACACATGCAGCTCATTCCTCATGGATTGCTGAATTTATGAAATAGCTGTGGCAGTACACGATATGTGTTTGGGGTTCCATCCTGCAAGGTCCAATTACTGAAGGATTTTATACTCTGGCCGTTATTGCTGAGGATCCCCAACCTGTATCCTACAAGACACAGAAGAATGAATTACCAACGATGTCTCCAAGGGATGCATACCCCTGGCTGCATTGTTGTCAGTGACTTCCGTCCCTGCTCTCTGAAAGCACATTGTGTGCTTGATTTGTACTGTATCTCATTATAGCAGCAAGTTTGTAGCTCTGCTTTTTGCCTGGTGTTCTTATCCCTTTTGTATCCTCCCGGCTGAAATATAAATTGAGTTCTTGCCCGTACACCACAATGCCATACACGCTATCGTTTTTTCAGCACTGCTTATGTTAGCGGCAATAATTATAAAATAAAACCCTGTGCCTGGAGATGTTGCTTGTTTGCATGTCTATTTGACTTAGATCAGTGTGGTTGATAGGCATGGCTCCTCATAGCCAGGGTCATTTTGCTTAAAATCCATCGTTCTGCGGCTGCTACTTTGCAGGACAAAACCCAAGCAGTTCCTCTAATAGGAATATGGATAATCAGGCAGGCCCTATTCTGTCCCAGTAGGGTGCAACTTCCTTGTTGCATATGTTGCATTTGCTATGAGCAAAAGCTCTACCCTGCAAATAATTCTATTTGAAAATCGCATTTGCAGCATAACTAATAACAAAGGTATTACATGAGATCTATGCTGTATATTTTCTAGACAAACTCTCTTGTCTTGTTTCCAACTTTCAGGGAAAATATATGGAGATTGCTTGATAATTTATTCAGTAGGCTATAAAATTAAGTCTCTAGCAGTGCAATCCTAAAGAAAGCTCTGTTGAATTTAATGGGATTTAGTCCTAGGTAATTGGGTATGAGATTGCAGCCTAGTGAAAGAAATCTTTCTCTCTTATAAATCAAGCATGGTCTGCTTATATTAATGATTATGAAAACAGATGTTAGTTTCTACCAAAGGGCTTTTTTTCTTTTTCGTTTTTTGGTTCCTGGAGGAAGAAAGAGATTAAATAAAAAAACAGTGTGAAGGATTAGGAGAACAATAGATTACATTGGAAGCCACAAACATACTGTACTTCTCAAGCATTTTTTTTTTCAGGCCATTATGTCTTACACAATCTTTTTCACACAAGAAAAAGAAAGAGAAGAATGATCCCTCCATTCCAGTAATTCTCTCAGTAGGGCTGGGCAAAATTATCTTCCAGATATTTCCTTAAAATACCTATTTTTGGAAACAATGGATTTCATTTGGAAAGGTCGTTTTGGCAAATGGTTCTTGTGTGGGTACTGTTGATACCCATGCATGAGTGTGCGTGTGTGTGCGTGCATGTGTGCGTGCGTGCATGCAGGTTTTCTTTGCACACAGCACAGCTCTTTTTGATTATGTAGATGTCCCTCCCTCCTGCAGCTTTCTATGCAAAGCATGCATCAGCCATGCTATCTCCTCAAGCGGTCGTTCTGAAATCCAATCTGAGACCAGGCCAGACTAAATAAAATTTCGTTTTGATTTGGCCTCCTGCTGAGAATGGGACTGCTTTGTTTCAGCAGACAGAACCAGCAAGCCAGAAAGGTATGTCCTGCTTTGCACGGCTGATGATGTGGCTTGAAGATCTGAGTCAGACTGTTGAGGTTTCCTGCGCTTGACATCTCATCCACATCCTGTACTGTTTTCTATTTTCCTTTTCATTTGCTTTCCTTCTGCATTGCCCGTCATCTACCTGCAGGGCAAAGCTATGGCAGGCCTGAACACTATTCTTTACTTCGGCATATGCTTAATAGCTGCGTGGCTGTGTGGGATTGCTACTCCACCCCCATCCACAACTGCTTGTCTTTGTATTTTTTTCCTACTAAACATATTCACTCTCCTCCCTGCTTTTTTCCCCCCTGGACATTGACTACACAAATGCAGAATTCATGGGAAATTACGAAAGGACACAGGGCAATGGTCCAGAGGTTCTGCTAGAAGGTTTATACTACAGAATTGTTTTGCAAATTTGTTAACAACTTTTAGGACTTGTGTGTCCCTCAGTAAAATAATCATTGATTATGTTCGGAAGGGGATAGGGATGGATAAACAAGATTTGTTCCAAAGGAGAAAAACATCTTCACATCACTTCTTATATTTTCAGGGCAGGGTTGAACTCTATCAATTAATAGTGTCTTCTTGAACAGTAGGCTTACACAGCATCAATAATAAGCTCCATAAAATGACCAAATTCCCTTTGGCCCACGGTTTGAACTATGGATCGGATCACAGGCAACTACCTACTATTTTAGATTTTAAAGATATAGTAGATCAGAATTCAAAATCTCACAGCCTTGTAAGTCTTGCTTTTCAATAAATCCTTTTGTCTAAATAAAAACAATAATACTCACCCCTTCTTTAAACATTAATATAAAACCCACGTGGATGTGACTCATGTTGAACAGGGCACAGGACAGTGCAGACTGAAACCATCACCCCTAAACAAAGCAGAAGAACAAAATAACGCAGGAATGATCTATGCAGCCCACACTCAAACAAAAATGCTAGAATGTTAAGCCACTTGCTTAAAGCTGTAGCCTTAAGCTATTTAGTTGCTAGAAAGTTCCAGTGAATTATTTGGGTCTTCCTCTGAAGTTAAAGTGTGAAGAAAAAGGGTTTTATCCCATTTGGTTCCAGTGGAGTGAGTAGATTTAGTAATAATGAATGGATTTTGGAACAGACCAACCTGATTCTTCATATTAGTCTTCCACTCATCATCCCTCAAGTGATGAGCATAATTTGTTTGGTCAACCAGCTTTGCCAGCATTCAAAACCATGGAGGAAATCCAGAGAAAGTTAGAATGCCTAAACCGCATTGAAATCATGCAGTTTCAGCATGCATTGATTTTACTGTGTTATCTCAAAGTCAAATTAGATGTGATGCAGGAGAAGTTTAGCCACACATATTGAGCATGAATATTTTCCAGTTGTGGATGATTAGCAGTGGAGCCATTTAAGGAGGAGAAGATTCTTCTCCCTCCTAACATCCATAGCTCTGATTCAAATAATCTTCTTCCTCTGCAGCTTTTAGCAAAGCTGTACCCATGTCTTCAACTGCTTAGATCAATCCTTAGACATCCCTTTTTTTACAGGATTGTACACTATCATTAAGGCAGGCATTTTATATTTCAGTGTCTGTGAACAGTAATGTATTTTATAACTAAGACCTCTGCCAGTTTCAGTCCCTGGAGTAGGGCCTAAATTACAGCAAAACCTATATTTAATAAACAACTGGGGGGAGGGGTGTCCGTTAAATCTGAATGTCCATTAAATCCCAGTTTACATATTTGTCTAATTTATATCATTTACATATTTATGTAATTAATGTTTTTAACATCATTTGCATCAATTTTACATTAATTCCAGAAAAACATCAATTACATCATTACACAAATGCCATAAATTGATACAAATGACATACATTACATTGTCTGGCCAGAATAAGAACCACTGCATTTGTCCATAATTTCAGAGGTGAAATCAAACATAGATTTGGTCAGTTGCATCCAAAGTTTGTTAAATCTGTTAAATGAGGATCCGTTAAATTTCATAGTAATTCCAACTTCCTACAATGTTCACCAATAATATTTTTTTTCTCATCTTCAGCATTTTAGAAAATATTGCTGGATAAAGTTATGTGAATTCCTGGATATTTTTGACCATAATTCAGTTTTGTTTAGGCTGATCATTATTAAACTAGTATCAGGGCCACTTTGAGCTACTTTTTAAATGAGGTAACAGAAGAAGAATGAAAACAGCATGATTTAGTTGAGTTTAAAGGTGGCATTCCAGATTTCTTTTAAGTTCCCAAACTTTCTCTTAAGTACTCGAAGCATGTGTATGCGTGAGTGGGTGGGTGAGAGAGACAGAGATGGGTAGATAAATGCTTTAGCAGGTCTGAAACATAAACTTAGCTTTTCTTTTTTTGGGTAAGAACACATTTACCTTTTGGCAATCTGGGGCTGAGGGCAAGATTGCCAAAAGTGGGCAAGATCAGGAGAGGCCATGTGTGATGTGCAGCCAAGGTGTTATACTTGGATGAGAGAGATCCAGATTCCCACCACACAGGGGTTCTGGTTGCAGGGAAAAGAATGAAAGGAGATGCCCATGTAAGCCACCTTGAGTTCCTGGAGAAAAAGCAGGATCTAAATTTAGCAGATATATAAAATGAATAAATATAATTTAACTGAATGTCAATAAAATTAACTAAAATTAATTAAATCCTGCTAGAGTGATCATTCTCCATATATTTAATCATTATTGCCCTGGGCTGCATTAAAATTTCCAGTTGATCAGCATTCATATTGAAGGTGCATTTAATACTTTGGGTGAATGCATCCGGTCCCGGGTTTTAGGTCCTACACCTTCAGTCCAAAGCTCTATTATTTTTATATGTATTTTAATGATCATAAGTAATATAGATTAAGAAAATATTTCACAAGGGCATTTTTTCCATCATGACAGAAATCTGGGCTTCTGATATGTCCAGAATGCAATTTATACATACCATAAATATAGAATTGCATGTGTGTTCTGTTGTACATGATAGCTGCTACATATCTCAGGATTGCAAAATAATGGAAATTTTTAGCCAGGTTTATGAAGACTGGTGCCTCTGGCAAATAGCGCTGGCAGAAAAGGTGACTCACATTAGTGTGCTAGTTAGAAGATAAATCAATTTCTGTTACAGAAATATAATTCCCATACCTGTTTTATATAATTAAAGAGACAAAAAGGATTTGCCCTCCCAAGTGCCAATTCTCTTTTTTGTAAAGAACACCTTCCTGAACAAAATCAGTATTTGTAACTTCCATTTAAAAATCTTCATAAATTCTGTGGTATAGTAACAACTTTAACCACCTGTACCAATGTTATTGTCTTAATTTTAGTCAAGTGATATTTGATCAAATTAGCAACTTAAGGGAGGGAAAGGGGAAAAAAACATTGATCAAATGAGGGGCAAAAAAGTTGTTCTCAGAGTCAGGGATTTTCAAGTTGAATTGGCATAGGCCTCAATCCAATCAAGTGCCTATAGCTGCTAAGACTCTGCCCTTCTGAGAACTGTCTAAAAAAATCAATAATTGCACTGATTAAATGATGAGCAAAAAGAATAAGGGGACAAAATTCAGCCTTACCACCAGTCTTCTAACTGGTGATCAATTTGGTGGCCAATATTTGAACTGAGCTTAATGCCTCCTCTGAAATGTTGGATTGGAGAGGCACTACTTTTTTTCATACAGTTTCCCATCAAGTACTTAAATCCATATGGAAGTCTGTTTCTCTTGATGAATTGTCTAAAGTAAGATTGTTTCAACAGAATTTAAAAATGTATTTAAATCTTCCATAGAAAATGTATCAAGATCATTTTTTCAATTAAAAAAATCATCCATATACAATTTTCCATCTATCTGCACAATAGATAGATTAGACCTACATCACTCAGATTGCAATTCTATACAAGTCTATTCAAAAGTAAGATCTTCAGATTTCCATATGGCTTATTGTCAAGTAAATATCTACTGTATAAGATTGAACCTTTTGAGAATTGAATTAAATTCCAATCAATAAAATTATGAGAAACCAAATTAGTGATTATATTCTACAGAACTAAAAAAATATTTGTTTATGATGACTCATAGTTATATCAAATATTACCAAGCTAATATATTCGGAAAACATTAGAATGTATCAATGCTTGAACTGAATTTAATCCCTGGAATTAAGCAGGTATAGAAACGGGTTAGATCTTGAGTTGTCAATGAAGTGTTTTAATCCTGATTTTAGTCCAGTTTATACTAATGGTCTATATCCAAACCCTGATATTTCATGTTACACTATATTGAACATATATCAACACACAGTTCTGTAAAATTGACTTTCTTGGATTTTCTGAATTTTTGCATATTTTTGCCACTGACCTTAATGGAGCTTCATATCATGTCCTACTGATATATCATGTCTTACCGATATATCAGGGGTGTCTGATTAAACATACGACACTAATTTTGGTGCTTGTTTCATTTATTTCATAAGCAAAGTCATCCAACATGTAACATTAGGGGAGATGGGCGGTGATATAAATTTAATAAATAAATAAATAAAACATGTGAAAAAGTAATCAACCTTAGTTCAATAAATTAAGTTAAAGAAATAATTAGGACCAATTGTGTGAACACTTCATTAAATAAGCAGCACTGCCTTATACAAATCTCACAAACTTTAGCTTCTTTATCATAGTGAAGTTCTCACTACACAGATTTAGAACCATGTCATGTCCTACTCAAAAGAAATGTCTGAAGACCTTGGGGAAAAAAGGTCATTAATACCTATCAAGTACAGAAACATTACAAAAACATTTTTAAAGCATTGGGACTCCACTGATCCATAGTCAGAGATGTAGTCTTGAAATGGATAATTGAGACAATAGGGAATCCTTCCAAGAGTTACTTGGAGTTGGGTGGCATATAAATTTAAATAAAAATAATAATAATAAACCTTTACAAGAGTGCAGCATAACTTTTGTCCAGGAATCCAACAGAATCCCAGAATGCAATCCAGGGATATGCAGGCCTCTCTCCCCTTGGCTAAAGTCAGTATTTATGCCTCCACAATCAGAAGAAACACTGGATAAAAAGGTTCAAGGGACACTAGCAAAGCAGAAGCCTTTGCCCACTGACAATATTGGTACTGTTCTGGATGATCTTCCAGACTTCTGGAAGAATATCAGAAATGGAACCTTTAGGCTACCTGGGCATCATTCTGTGTGACAGAAACCAAGAACCTCATACTGACTGTCAACCATGGAGGGTGGTATCATGATTTGGGGATGCTTTGATGCCTAAGATCCTAGAAGATGTGATGCATTCTGCTCTGTAGTAGAGAATTCTACAGACTGATATCAGGCCATCTGCCTACCAGCTCGCACAGAAGAACAAGTGGGTCACACAGCAAAGAAAATAATCCCAAACATACAAGGAAATTCATAGAAGAATGGATGAAGAACAAAGTAACTGTTTTAGAATGATCAAGGCAAATCAGACCTAAAAGCCATTGAAATATTGTAGCAGGACTTGAATCAAGTAGTCCTTGTCAGAAAATCCTCAAATGTCACTGAGCTGAGGCAGTTCATCATTGGAGAGTGGTACTAAAATCTTCACACAGTAACGTGAGGGACTGGACATTAACTATAGAAAGTTTGATTACCATTATTGCTGCTAAGGTTGTGCAACCAATGAATCTTACTTACTGGCACATCACAGGTTGAAAGATGAATGAAATAAATGACACAAGCCAAAAACTGGGTAGTCGCTGTTTTTTTAGAGTCTTGCTACATCACTAGGAGCCACATGAAGATCTGGTAACAGTGGCAAAAAAATGCGAACATGTAGAAATCCAAAAAGGGGAGATTACTTTTTCAAAGAACTTTGAAATAAAAAGGTCTTTGAATTGCAAAGTGCAGGATAAATGCTCCAAGATTTTTGTTCTAAGAAACTGAACTTATTCACCGCTAAAGCCAAGAAGCTCATCTGTTTAAATGTCTAGAAGTGGCTAGAAATCCAAATAAATTCAGTCAGGTTAACACCGAATCAATTTATTTTGTTTGCACTGAGTACTATTCTTACATAATGAAATATTTTAGCATTTGAAATGGTGTAAACAAATGACATATATAGATTATATGGTTGTCAGTAATGTTTAGAATTTAGAATAGTTTGTATCCTCTTATTGTGTGTTTTTTCTTTTCTTTTTCTTTTTTGCTTGTTGCATTTGTGCCTGTTTGAAGGTGATTTACAGCCTGTCGAAACAAAGATATATGCAGCTCCAAAACTGTTATTCAATATTTTTTTACCGTTATACAAGTGTCACGGGTTAACTTACCTGGCTTGTGCAGGTATAAATTTGACAATTAATAATTAAACAAAATGTCTGCCCTTTTCTTTTCATGGAGTGCTCATTTGCATGCTAGCGCCGGTGTTGATCTTAGTTCTAAGAATGTCATTTCTCAGTTGCCAGTCATTGGTTTTTATGTTGGATTAGGTCAGATTAAGGGGTTAATGATCACTGCTTCTATACATGCTGTTTGCCAGAAGTCCACCTCTCTACAGTATTCACAACAGAGCTGAATCCAAAGGTGTAGAAGAAGATTGGATCCAGTAGGGGTTTCAACTAGTAGAAGAAAGTCTTGCATTCTCTCCAACATTCCCTTTCCAATACTTGAATGTTCACACTATACATATATACACATACACTAGTACACCTATACATACCTATCCATGCACCAAGCATTATACTACCTTATTTGTTAGTCATCTGACTTTTCTGATTGTTTTCACACTTATGCAGGCCTGGGACCTGTTTAATCTGCAACAGTTCCATGAACATTGCCTAGGAAATGGACAGGAAAATTTATCTTCTATTCACTTTAGTTCACTAAAGCGTACTAATCACTATTAGAAACTCTATTGTTAACAGGATTTCTTTTCATTGTCTAGGGCCACACAGGCCACTATTACTTTCTGAAGAGAGTTGGAGCCCACAATATCTGGGAAGTTTAAGCTCGATTTAGGATATTGGTAGATTCTAAATGAAAAGAAGCGCTTCATGGAAGGCCTTCTAATCTAGTAAAGAATCATCTAACCACGAAACAGGAAATTATCTTTATTGATTACCCTGAAAATCTGCTCAGTATAGTTAAAGCACTTGGGGAATATCTAAAACAGCATGAGAGGTAGATTGGAGGCTGCTAGAGAATGTAGTTACATTCTTTTCCCCTCATTATTGTGCTATAAAAATACTGTTGTATGCAACCATTTGATTTTACCCTGTGCAAGCCCAAACATGCTAAACTGCAGCATCTCTTCTTTTTAAAGAACCATTTCCTAACATATGTCGAACTCTTCCATTTTGTTCCTTTCAAAACATCACAAAATCAGATCAATTTAAAAATGTCCCATTTTTTAGGGAAAAAGAAATCAGGAAGGCATCTGCACATTTGCCGTACAGTAATACATATTAAATATGTGGATATATAATAGCAAAAATTATGATCTCCCCAAACTTCATATTCTTGCCAAATAATAAAATATCTCTTTCCTCCACCTTGGGATTCTCAACCTTAATGATTTTAATAGGACTTATTTGTGAGTGGCACACATAGAATTGCACTGTTATTCAACTTTTTTGAAGTCTCTGCAACAATTTCTGTAGCTTGTATAACCCAAAAGACACATTCAACCAGCTTTGCACCATAGATAAAGAGAGGAAGTGAACCAAAGTCAGAATCAAACAGCTGAGCCCAGAAGCAACTTTGGAAATTTTAATATTCCCTGAGAAGGGAGCAGAAAAGAACATTTCAAATTGGTAGGGGAAAAATGATCAGAAAATCCTGTTATTTAAACCATACAATTGTGTGGAAAATCTACCCTTGAGGTAACTTTGTCGGAACAAAGTTACACCCTGGGATATGTTTTTCACGGCATAGAATTTGTGCGAGGTTCAAAAGAGGAAAGAAATTTCCACCAAAGAAGGCTGTGTCTTAAGATAGTATCAATCAAGCTTATATATCTTCAAGAATAGAAGCATTAACAATAGCTTTAATTTGTCACAGGAATTAGTTCTTATAATCAGTCATTAAATAGTAACATTGCATTTTAAGTGAAGTTTAAACTCAGTGGGGAACAAAACTTTGAGTAGAATTTACCCTTGCTGTATTTTCTCCATTCTAATGGATCTTAGAAAGCCGATGTTAATGATAGTGCTGCAGTTGCAGGTCTTGTGAGGTTAAAGTAGCTGATCCAAATAAAGCAATTTTGCCCATATTGGATGGGGTCGCATTTGAACTTTGTAAACTTGGAGGTTATTCTGGTCAGATGGTGACAATAACCAGCATGGCTTTTATCAAGGTAGAGAAGACAGACCTCTTTGTCACTGGTGATACACAGCAGACAAGATTCTGCACTCTAAACTAAGCTCAGTTATAATTACTATGAGATTTATGTAATCTACCCGCTCTAGTTGTCTACCCATTTAGTTCATTGTCCAGAAGTCCTCATTAAGCAAAGAAGCAATGATGTTGATGGCCCTTCTTTTCTGACCATTCCAGGGTTTCAACAGAAGCATCACCCAGAACATTCAGGCACCTTGTTTCTAAAAATCCCTGAGAGTAAACCATTTTAAATGTTCTTTCATCCTTTCCACCCATCAAGGCCCAAAGGTAGAAAGACAACTTATACCCTTATGGGCCTACCCACCTTTACAATCCATTTTGGCCTCTCATCAAAATTAGTTAAGGAGGGCACAAATAAAAGATACAGCCAAAGCAGATCTTGCTAGTGCCTAACTCCACCAAAAAGACAGTGTACCAAAGGTAGCTCTATCTGTTTCAAACCATCTGTTCTTATCGGCTTCTAATGTAAAGCTTTAATGGTATCTACAGATGATGAGTACTTTGAAATAGTATTTTATTGGAATTAGTTTTTAAAAAAAACTTATAGTGTTGAATGATTTTATTTTGCATTGTTTAATATTTTTAACTATAAGCCATCTTGAAAAGGATATATTTTTCCTTTTCTGTCATATTAAAAATGACAGCAGCAAGTTTTGGAAGGATTCAGTGGGCTCAGTTTTAGGGAGCTGCATGCAAGTATGCAACAACAGGCTTCAGTTCCCCAGTGACCCTACAGAATATATTTAGTTAGTTAGTTAGTTATTGTGCCTTCAAGTCAGCATTGACTCCTGGCAACTCCCTGGACAAGTCTCTGCAGTTTTCTTGGCAGGATTTCAGGAGTGGTTTGCCATTGCCTCCTTCCTAGGGCTCAGAGAGAGTGACTGGCCCAGGGTCACCCAGCTGGCTTCATGCTCAAGACAGGACTAGAACTCATGGTCTCCTGGTTTCTAGCCTGATACCTTAACCACTACAGAAAACTGGTTCTTTCCTGCAGAAATCTAGCATAGGGGTCTACAGCTTCCACCCCATTAAAGCAGATGGCTTCCAATAGGGTGTGTGTGTATGTATGTATGTATATATATGTATGTGTTTAAATATTTATTCCACAGAGTAGGCATAGGTTCAACCCTGAAACTACATATGTTCCTCAGAAAGCCTGCAAAATCTATATATCAGTATGGAGGGAAGCTTTAGTAGGCTCAGTGTAGAAAATGTGTAGTTTGTTTCAAGCATGTCATAAGAATGTAGATTCTGCAGCCAAAGATGACAAATGAGAAAAACTGGGGATACAGGAATTTAACTGTTTCAGCCTAAGATCAAGTTACTTACAAGTAAGACTAAGATCTAACTATCTTACCTGAGGAGTGAAATTCAGAGAGATTAATGTACTCTTTCAAGTGTGTCTACAGGTCAAAAAAGCATGACAAAAAAGGCGTGGGGCTTTGCATGGTTGTGGCCACCATCTCGACTTTTTTTACACACAGCCTCCCGTGGACACCCCTGCACTCTTTAATCCAGTTGTCCTAGCCAACATCAGAATTCCTTTAATATATTGACAGTGGAATTTGTTCATCCATGGATGCCTGTGGTTCTGTAGTATGTACAAATTCAATCACAATAACTATTTAACTAGCCAATTAATGACAGTACTGTTTACATTTTGCCATGCATAGTATATGTAAAGCAAACAATTCATTGTGTCATTCAAAACAATAATACAGTATTATTATTTGTATAATGGGTAAGGCAGTATTATCTCATAACGCAGCATGGAGAAATCTCTCTACAAAACTAAGGCACGAAAACTAGCCACTATAGTTAGTGTGCAGAAAAAGGTAAGCAGAAGAGATTCTGCTATGAAAGAGAAACTATTAGTCGTTCCAAAACGTAATGGCAGACCCAGGTTTTAATAACATGCCCATGGGTTCTTAGGCTAAATCATCCCAAACTCACTAGATTTTAGATAGTGTAATTTCTGCAGATATTCACCAGGTTATGAATAGGTTAAAATATATACCTAGGGGAAGACAGCTAGGAGACAACCATTGATTAGCTGATCCAAACTGCTTTTAGACATGAAAATATGATCTGATATCCATTTTAGGGGACTGTCAATGAAATACTGTATAGTCTCATTATTTCTAGATTTGAAAGGAGCTTGTCTCAGGGTTACTTTTTAATTTTTATTCATTTTAATGGGCTTTGCAACATTCAAGTCATTTTACATTACGTACATTCCAGATGGGTTCACAGGAAGGAACATTCAAGATAGTCCCCAAATTAAGTGAAAAGGGCCAGGTGATTGAGGATGAAAAAACAAGAACGCATCATGGCATGTGTCAAAGGTTCACTTTTGTATGTGGAATTTCCTCAGTCTCAGTATGTTTTCTGTCCTGCTGCTTTTAAAATAAAGTTAATCTCCTCTGATTTGCCTGATAGTTTGTGATGTATGTAAAGAAACTATGGGCAGGGCCACAGAATTCCCATTCCCCTACATACAGAAGTCTATAACCTATGCAAGTTTACTTAGAAATAAGCTCCATGAGACCTGGGAGAGCTTATTCCCAGGTGATTGACAACAGGAGTTACAGCATTAATCATCATTTCCATCTTCAGCATCAACAACAGTCACTTACTTCCTCCAACTTATTTGGAATGCCCTCATACCCTCCTGCCTGCCTGCCTGCCTGCCTGCCTTCCGTAATGCCCAATTCTAGTTTTGTACATACACTAAATATTAACGTACGAAAATGTTCAGTGTGTGTTTTCACCCGAGAAGAATTCTGGCTGGTTAATTCAATCTTGTAGCTGTGAAAGAGTTAATGCACATGAGATACAGGTTGAGAGAGACAGAATGTTTCTCAGAAGGTGTGAGAAAGCATTGAGTGCCAAAAATGAGGGACTGATCTAGCAATGTTTTAACATGACCCTACCTGAGGGCGCTGAATAGCCACATTGTTGTACATCCGCCTCTCTGTTTCTTGTTCTCTCACATGCAGAAAACAGAACTCTGCTCTGTTTAAAAAAGCAATCTCAATTCCCTGGCATTGTTCTGCATCAGGTGCACTACCACAGCATGTTTGTTCAGTTCAATGGGATTTGCACAGGATGAGCAGAGGTTGAAATTAATAGAAATTGCACAGCAAGAAGGTTTGATGAGAGGCACTTGGGGTTATATTTATAGACTGACATTCCCACAACTAACCCACAAACCTGCCAGAGATAAACTCCTACTAATTATGAGAAAAAAAGACAGATTCTTGATTTGCAAACAGATCATGGCGGGCCACAGATTACTTAATCACAATTTTGGCCAGGATAAATTAAGCCTGTTAGCATTCAAGAAATCTTTATAAGGGGCAGCAATGAATCTTGAAAGCTATTCTGCCTCAATAGGGGAGAAATAAAATGGGTGCCCGGTACAGAAGTATATGCACTGGTCATTGGAGCGGCCATTGCTCCCAAATCTCCCCCATCCCCACCTGAAGGGCCATGACATCCAATCTCTCTTTTCCAAGCTGCCAGTGCAAAGTTCCCTTGGATTTCTTGCAATAGATTTGGCATCATAAATCAGCAATCAGGGTTGACAGCCAATCAACCAATCAGATTTCACCCTTAAAAAGTTTTCAAGGTTCTAAGGCCTTTCTCTTTTTTCCTAAATGGCCTTTCACATGCTCCTGGATTTCTGCATATGCTTCCCTGTTTAGACCAAATTACATTTTAAGAGGACACATCTCATGTTTCTTCTCCGTTGAATTTTCCTGGTAATAGTTAAGGAAGATTTGTAATTAATATATAATAATTATATATTGTATTACTGTCTCCTGATGTTCCCAAGAAGGTAACATGTTCCATATTCTACATTGTGGGGCACAACCTTCATCAGAACAAGGACCACACATGACCAAAGGGGCAGAAGCATAGAATTTGGAATTGTATTTATGCATTTATTTGTGAAAATTATATCCCATGTTTCCTCCATCAGCCAGAAGTAATTTGCATAGGGTTCAAGGTTCAGTTTCCTTGTGTAGTAGATCAAGTTGGGAAAGGAAGGTTGGCCCAAAGTCCCACAAGCATTTTCTGTGACTGAGGGTAGGCTTGAACCGGGGTGTCCCAAGTCCTAGCCTAATACCTTAATAATAACTGAACCACACTGGCCATGTTCAGGAGATGAAAATAAATATAGAAAGATGATCAATACTGTAAGATAGATAGATAGATAGATAGATAGATAGAGAGAGAGAGAGAGAGAGAGAGAGAGAGAGAGATGATAGAGATATGTTTTCATTATGAAATTGTTTACCTGTTCATTTTTTCACACACAAAAAGACACCACGTTATGGTGAACTTTATCCTCAAATTAGACACACAGCTGGCTCATCTACAGAGAAGGCAATAGTAAAGAAGGACACTGATACTGTATGCATTTAAGTGTGTGTCATTCAGTGCATGAAACATAGTATCTGCTACTGTTATTATGATGTAACTTGTTCTCATTATAGAGAATGGGCCTTTGATGCCCTCCCTTCAGCACTGCTGGCAAGATTTCATGGGACCCCTTATTTATAGAGGGGTCCTTTGTCCTTGTGGATCCAGGAAGGTAGAAACTCCTGCCCATGTCCTCATACGGTGTCCTTTTTATGATGCCCCAAGACATGCTCTGTCTCCCCAATCATCTTAAATTCGTGGGTCATACTGACAGATTTTATGTTTATTTCTTTTTCAGGAATGCTGACTCCACACTCACACACCAGGTGGTCAAATATTTTTATCAAGTTACACAATTCCACAAAACTTCTAATTAGATAATATTGTTTCACTGTTTTATTGTTTTCCTTTTTCCTGGCAATGAATTATTGGATTAAACCATTTTCTTTTATTGTAAAGGTGGGTCAAAGACCTCAATAAAGACTTTCATTCATTCATTGAACTTGTTTGCATTGTGACATCACTTAGTACCATGGTTTGTGTGGCATAAAGTGAAAACACAGTGGACCTCAAGGTTGTGCAACAGGTACACAATGATTGTTATTATCTGCTGTCTGCAGTGGGTGTCTACAGTTTAACCTTCAAAAAGTGAAACAGGATCAGACCTGTTTGATTGGACACCACTAAGAAAGCTCAGGACTTTAGGCTGAACTAGGAGATCATGAAAGAAAAAATCATAGAAAAAGATACAGATCAGCTCTATTTTATGCCAATAATAGATTTGGCCACTTAGGTTCAAGGAGTCAAGCTCAAGTTGGGGGAATCTTTATATTTATAAACCAAGGATTGTGAGATATTTTTCTTTTTTGCACCAAGAATAATGCATTATTCTCTTTTTGTATCTCATAGAACTAAAAAGAGTGAATAAGAAAATGAGTTCTTGCTGTGACAAAGGGATCTCCTGCCATATATCAAATCTATTTATATTTGTCATTACCCCCCTGCATTTCATCAATCGACTCCTTTGCAAAAATAATGCATTTCATTCACATTTTGTAAATGCCAAGTATAATCATGCCTAAACTAAAAGTTTTGCAGGAAAAAGAATTTATCTACGCTTTCAGATGACTCAAAACATCTATGAAAGTGTAGTTAATTCCTGGACTTGTATATTGAACTGCTTTAATTTGAAGGCCCAGCTCTTTGGCTCTGTCCTTCTGACATCAATTGTGTGCACAAACTTATGTTCTTGCTGAACCAAATGATTCATTTCCATTCACAGAGTTTCACCAGCTGCACATTATCATAATTCCAGATTTGAGCTGATGCTGGTCTTCCATGTTACCCTGATTTCCTTTCTAAATCACTCCTAATGCCAGTCCAATATTTCATATGCAATATCTAGTGTTTTGGGATGATTGTGTGAAGTGGAGTAGTGATCACTATTAAACAATCATTCAGAACTTGAGTTATTTATATGTTTCGTTAGATCCCGTACAACCAGCCAAGAGGGAGGAGCAGCTGTTTAAAGAGGGCTGGGACAAACTTGAACAGGATTCATTGTAGCTTTCTAACAGATAATGTGGGGACATGCAGGAAAAAACAAGAAATGGAAGAATAAAAGGGAAAGCCTGATTTGGCCACTGTAGATTTATCCTCTTCTTCAGTTCAGTTCTGTTACGATGTACAGTTTGTAACACTAAAGCACAATAAAACTGCAGTCACAGTCAATCATAAGACAGACATTTGTCTTTCTGAAACCAAATACTGCTGTCTCTTGGACTCAGCCACCTCGTTCTGCCTCACAGGAGAACTGTCCTTTGATCTACAGCAGGACCCAATCTGTCATTGAAAAAGAGGGGATGAGGCTCAAACTCAGCTCATCCGGCACTACTTAGAAATGTACAGCATTCATTTAAGTGGCAAAGACTTCTCACTGTGCATCAGCGGCAGATCTATAATGAAATGGTCATCTGTATCCACTCATAACCCACTTTTCTACAAAGTTGGCTGTGTTAATCATGGCCAAAAAAAGGTGATGTCGCATCTGGTCTAAGTAATTTCTTTCTTCTTTTATTTATTTTAAAAAAGAAAACCACACTTTCAACTGCAGCAACTCTACAGTAGTTCAGATCAGATTAAACAAGAGGAAAATCCCATGTAGTGTGCAGCTGGCCCTGTGCCCCCTCCTTTTATCATGCTTCCCCCCTCTTGAAGCAGAGATCATTTCGTCCCAAATTCTATAACTTCGAGATATGGAGGAGGAACTTGCAGCTGGTGTTTACTATAATGCGATTTCTACGTTGTGTTTAAATAGGCCTTTCACCACTTCAGAGCAATTTGTAGCGCAAAGAAGATCATGAAAAAAAGGTCCATCATAGATTTTTAAAGCATCCTCCTGAGAATATTTTAAAATATCCCCTGTAAAAGCCAGGGGATAGTGACATATTTTTAGGTTTGTAAATAAAAAGATTCATTTTGAATCGATAGTAAGAGTAAACAAGAATAGCATCGGTTGCTGAGATCAACTTGTTCCAGTGATGTACTAGATTCTTGCCCTAATACATGTTCCAAGAAAAAAATGGTGCAATTCATATATATTTCAGAACAATCACTGAGGTTTGGATTTTCCTTTGAGGAGAAATTAACTTCCCCACTAACATTAAAGGGCTGATGAACAGAGGAGAGAGGGAGGGAAGGAAGGGCATCATGAAGGTCTGAGTCTGAGAATGCCTCAGTTTTTAATTTCTGGAGTAAAATTTACTCAAGAGTAAATACTTTCATGTAGCATGATGAGGCTTTTTGCTTATAAGTACT
This sequence comes from Candoia aspera, assembly GCF_035149785.1. Lineage (NCBI taxonomy): Eukaryota > Metazoa > Chordata > Lepidosauria > Squamata > Candoiidae > Candoia > Candoia aspera. Next base: position 34,518,015 of record NC_086157.1, on the reverse strand, counting down.
TTCAAAAGCATCTACAAAATCCAATAGTTTCATCAGAATGATGAAACAAGCATTACAATATAAGCTCCGTTGCTTATATATATATGTGTTTGTGTGTGTGTGTGTGTGTGTGATGTCACAACATCACATGCATATATATAACACAACACACATACAAAATGTTGTTGTTTATTCGTTTAGTAGCTTCCGACTCTTCGTGACTTCATGGACCAGCCCACGCCAGAGCTTCCTATCGGTCGTCAACACCCCCAGCTCCCCCAGGGACGAGTCCGTCACCTCTAGAATATCATCCATCCACCTTGCCCTTGGTCGGCCCCTCTTCCTTTTGCCCTCCACTCTCCCTAGCATCAGCATCTTCTCCAGGATGTCCTGTCTTCTCATTATGTGGCCAAAGTATTTCAGTTTTGCCTTGAATATCATTCCCTCAAGTGAGCAGTCTGGCTTTATTTCCTGGAGGATGGACTGGTTTGATCTTCTTGCAGTCCAAGGCACTCTCAGGATTTTCCTCCAACACCACAGTTCAAAAGCATCGATCTTCCTTCTCTCAGCCTTCCTTATGGTCCAGCTCTCACAGCCATATGTTACTATGGGGAACACCATTGCTTTAACTATGCAGGCCTTTGTTGTCAGTGTGATGTCTCTGCTCTTAACTATTTTATCGAGATTTGTCATTGCTCTTCTCCCAAGGATTAAGCGTCTTCTGATTTCCTGACTGCAGTCAGCATCTGCAGTAATCTTTGCACCTAGGAATACAAAGTTTTTCTCTGCTTCTACATTTTCTCCCTCTATTTGCCAGTTATCAATCAAGCTGGTTGCCATAATCTTGGTTTTTTTGAGGTTTAGCTGCAAGCCAGCTTTTGCACTTTCTTCCTTCACCTTCATCATAAGGCTCCTCAGTTCCTCTTCACTTTCAGCCATCAAAGTGGTATCATCTGCATATCTGAGATTGTTAATGTTTCTTCCAGAGATTTTAACTCCAGCCTTGGATTCCTCAAGCCCAGCATGTCGCATGATGCGTTCTGCATACAAGTTGAATAGGTAGGGTGAGAGTATACAGCCCTGCCATACTCCTTTCCCAATCTTAAACCAGTCCGTTGTTCCGTGGTCTGTTCTTACTGTTGCTACTTGGTCATTATACAGATTCTTCAGGAGGCAGACAAGATGACTTGGTATCCCCATACCACTAAGAACTTGCCACAATTTGTTATGGTCCACACAGTCAAAGGCTTTAGAATAGTCAATAAAACAGAAATAGATGTTTTTCTGAAACTCCCTGGCTTTTTCCATTATCCAGCGGATATTGGCAATTTGGTCCCTAGTTCCTCTGCCTTTTCTAAACCCAGCTTGTACATCTGGCAATTCTCGCTCCATGAACTGCTGAAGTCTACCTTGCAGGATCTTGAGCATTACCTTACTGGCATGTGAAATGAGTGCCACTGTTCGATAGTTTGAACATTCTTTAGTGTTCCCCTTTTTTGGTATGGGGATATAAGTTGATTTTTTCCAATCTGATGGCCATTCTTGTGTTTTCCAAATTTGCTGGCATATAGCATGCATTACCTTGACAGCATCATCTCGCAAGATTTTGAACAGTTCAGCTGGGATGCTGTCGTCTCCTGCTGCCTTGTTATTAGCAATGCTTCTTAAGGCCCACTCAACCTCACTCTTCAGGATGTCTGGCTCTAGCTCACTGACCACATCGTCAAAGCTATCCCGATATTGTTATCCTTCCTATACAGGTCTTCTGTATATTCTTGCCACCTTTTCTTGATCTCTTCTTCTTCTGTTAGGTCCTTGCCATCTTTGTTTTTGATCATACCCATTTTTGCCTGGAATTTACCTCCGATGTTTCTAATTTTCTGGAAGAGGTCTCTTGTCCTTCCTATTCTATTGTCTTCTTCCACTTCCGCGCATTGCTTGTTTAAAAATAATTCCTTTTCTCTTTTGGCTAATCTTTATCATTTTGCATTTATTTGGGCATATCTCCCCCTATCACTGTTGCCTTTTGCTTTCCTTCTTTCTTGGGCTACTTCTAGTGGCTCAGCAGACAGCCATTTTGCCTTCTTGGTTTTCTCTTTCTTTGGGATGTATTTTGTTGCTGCCTCCTGAACAATGCTGTGAACTTCTGTCCAGAGTTCTTCCGGGACCCTATCTACTAAGTCCAGTCCCTTAAATCTATTCTTCACCTCCACTGCATATTCCTTAGGAATGTTAGTGAGCTCATATCTAGCTGATCTGTGGGTTGTCCCTAATCTCTTTAGTCTGATTCTAAATTGTGCAAGAAGAAGTTCATGATCGGAACTACAGTCAGCTCCAGGTCTTGTTTTTACCGACTGTACAGATGTCCACCACCTTTGGCTGCAAAGGATGTAGTCAATCTGATTTCAGTGTTGTCCATCTGGTGAAGTCCATGTATAAAGCCGTCTCTTGGGTTGTTGGAAGAGAGTGTTTGTTATGCAGAGTGAATTGTCTTGGCAAAATTCTATCAGCCTATGTTCTGCTTCGTTTTGTTCTCCCAGGCCATACTTACCTGTAATTCCAGGTGTCATTTGACTGCCCACCTTAGCATTCCAGTCTCCTGTGATGAAAATAACATCTCTTTTAGGCGTGTCGTCCAGTAGGTGCTGCAGATCCTCATAGAACTGCTCTACTTCAGCTTCTTCAGCATTTGTGGTTGGGGCGTATATTTGGATCACTGTGATGTTAGATGGCTTGCCCTGAATTCGAATTGAGATCATTCTGTCATTTTTTGGATTGTATCCAAGCACTGCTTTCGCCACTTTACTATTAATTATGAAGGCTACTCCATTTCTTCTGTGGTCCTCTTGTCCACAGTAGTAGATCTGGTGGTCATTTGATGTGAAGTGGCCCATTCCAGTCCATTTCAGTTCACTGATGCCCAAAATGTCTATCTTTAATCTTGACATCTCACCAATAACCACATCCAATTTGCCCTGGCTCATAGATCTTACATTATGCATGGCCCTGTCCTTGTGGGTGTTATGGCTTACAAATTTTTGGCACATGGCTTATATTTTGGCATTGTTATGCTTTGTTGTTAACACCACTGGTTATTCTACTTTGTGTTGGAAAAGAAAAGAGGTGATTATGCTGATTTTAGGCTTGTACCTCTCGAATTCACTATGTAATGATGCTATCAATTCCCCCTAGCCTTTTGGTGGGTAAGTAGGATGCATTCTATCAGTCAATTGATTAAATTTATTTTTATTAAAGATCAGAATCAAAGGTAGGGCACACTTTACTCAGGTAGCAAAATGTCTTATGCCAGTCATCAGTAGGTGCTTCTTCAGCTGTTCAAAAGGCTCATTCTAACTAAAATACAAGGATAAGCTATATCATACTGTGTGTGAACACACAAACATAATATAGTTTATCCTATAAAGAAGCTGTTCTCATTTTACTGCTATCTTCCTAGACAGTGGGATGCTGATCAGGTGGTCATGTTTAAAAGAGGCTACAGTCTGGCTTTTGGTGAAAATTTCTAGCAGTTTAAGGCTTTCCAGCCAGTATATAATATTCTATTCCTGAATATGCTCTCCACTTCTCCAGCAAACATAGTTTCGGATTTCAGGCAAAAAGTGACAATAAATACTAGCTGTCCAAAATCTCAACCCTCCATTCCGAAACAACAGAAACTTTACAGGCTCAACACAGATAGACAGGCTACTTTATTGTTGCTAAAGATAGACTTCTCTGTTGCAGAAAGAAGTCCTATCTGTGCAGAATATCTGCTTAGTGCAGAACATACAGTATAAGTCAAGCTCGGTCTAAAGATGTCACTTCCATGATTTAAATCCTATGGCTTTTCCTCCCGTCCTTCGAGTCACCAGCTTTAGCCTGCTTCTGTCCCAGCCTTGAGAATTGGATATATCTGTTCCATGTCTGCAAAACGCTTCTGTGCAGTGTGAGAGTTGTTGGCTCCTGCCTTGCCAGTGTCAGCCCAAATACATAATAACCTCGCTTTTCTGCTATTGTTGTTAGAATTTCAGTTAATTTTGAACTATTCTAATGCCACAAAATATTCCAGTGGAATTCACCAAATTCAGATCACTAATCATCCTCCTAGACCTCTTCTAAGAAACCCATTTTGCCTAATAGAAGAGTTTGATAGAGTTTATTTCAATAGTCCGGTGGCCTCCATGGAATAATTTCACATCTTCATGGATAACTGGGATAGATTTAAAGTCCTGTGACCTATTCAGCTGAGACAGCTGAGTCAGAGCCAATGCAGCAGGTTCTTGACCTAGACTGGCGCTTCTCAACCTTGGCTCCTTTAAGGTATGTTGACTTCAAATCCCAGAATTCCTCAACCAGTGTGTTAATTAAGTTGGATTCCTTTTGGATACTTCAAGATGCTTTTTCCTGGATTTTGCCCCACCTGGGCTCAGTTGCCAATTATGAGATAAGCTGTCAATTGACTTAGCCACTACTTTATCTTCCTTCTTTTCCCAGCCTCCCCACAATCTCTCACAGTTTCTTTGCTTGCCAATACCCTTTTCCAAGTACACAGAAGAGCTTTCACCTTTCCAGGTTTATGTGTCAACTTGTTAATTTGAGAGGAGACCTTTAATGGTAAGTTCTTGCATGATCACCCCTGCCCATGGGGAGTAAAACCAGTTCTTCATTTTAATGGGCTGTGAGAATGACCTTGGGAGACAGGAGGAAGAGCCACAGCCTAGACAACCATCACGCAAAAGGTATCTCAGCTCACAGAAGGAAAAGGGTCATGGGAAGTGTCTCAGAAGAGAACCTCCCAAATTTCTGGAAAGTAAAAGTAAAGGAGGGGAGAAGTGCTTTCAGACTTGCAAGATTCTGTTACTGTAACCTTACCATAAAGGTAGTGTTGGTAATCATGGTTTATGCTGCTTGTCTGGACTACCTCAAAGGACTGACATTCATGTTATTCTTTACCGAGCCTTGTATTCAGTTTGGCACAAGGACATAATTATGCCTCTGCTGAGCGGCATCTGTCAGGAGGGTCAGAAAAATCAAGACAGCCACTACAGCCATGCAATCAAAGCCCCAGCCCTTTTTTCATATTTGTCACAATGCATGTAAAAAAAAAAAAAATGGGTGAGAAGGGATGATCAGATGTCCCTCCCTCTGATAACTTCCACAGGAATTTTGAAAAAGGGATTTATCCATCTCCCTTTAGCTGATACATGAATGACTATTTTTAAGAAAGTTGCAAAATTAGATACAGGATTGTATACCTGTGCTGCATAGAATTTGTTTGTTTAAAAGATCTGTATGGCCACGCAGCTGAAAACACAACTCTGGGTGGCTCACAACAAACAATAAAACCCAGAACTATAAAATCATAAACTATAAAACCGTAAAACCATAAAAACAAAAACAAAACAAAATCCAATGCCTCAATCATCCTTTTGGGGTGCCCCAAACCAACTCCTGAGATCCTTATTCTGCCTCAGCCCCTGGGTAAAAAGCCAGGTCTTGATGGCCTTCTGAAAGGTTAAAAGGGTGGGGGCCTGCCAAATCACCAGGAGAGGGTGTTCCATAAGGTAGGGGCAGCCACGGAAAAGGCATGCTTCTGAGGTCTCACTAGGTGGCAAGGTCTCAGGGAAGGAACCTGAAGCATGCCTACCCTATCCAATCTTGTAGGCGGGCAGATACTGCCAGGGAGAGGCAGTCCCGCAAATAACCTGGTTCCGTGCTATGTAGGGATTTAAGGTGATAACCAGCACCTTGAACTGCACCTGGAGAGAAACTGGGAGCTGGTGCAGCTCGTGCAACAGAAGTGTAACATGGGCAAACCTAAAAACACCCAATACAGTGCACACCACTGTGTTCTGGACCAGTTGTAGCTTCTGAGTGGTCATCAGGGGCAGCCCCATGTAAAGTACATTGCAGTAATCCAAACAGGAAGTGACTAAGGTGTGAGTGACTGTAAAGAATAATAAGAAGGTTATTGAATAGAAAGTTAATTCTATTATTTTTATTTATTTATTTATTTATTAATCAAATTTATCACCGCCCATCTCCGAAAAGGGACTCTGGGCGGTTTACAATAAAATATAGATAAAAATATAAAACTATAAAACCCTATAATACAGATACAATAAATATAACAAAAACCTCGATGGTTAAAAGTTCTTTATGATTTGCAGGCAGAACTGGGTTCTTCTAAGAAACTAACCATCCCCAGAAATGGCTACTCTCCCTCCCGCCCCAGGCATAATTACAAAAACAGGTCTTTAGCTGTTTCCTAAAGTCCAGGAGGGAGGCAGCTAATCTCACTTCCAGGGGAAGGATATTCCAAAGGCCGGGTGCTATTGCAGAGAAGGCCCGCCTCCTGGACCCTGCCAGATGGAATTCTCTTGCAGACGGGGTCCATAGCATGCCTTCTCTACATGACCGCGTGGGACGGGCTGATGTGACGGGGAGGAGACGGTCCCTTAGGTAGCCTGGACCCGTGCCATGCAGGGCTTTAAAGGTGATAACCAACACCTTGAATTGGACCCAGAAGCATACTGGCAACCAATGCAGCTCACGGAGCAAAGGAGTGACATGTGTTGATCTTGGGAGACCCAAGATTGCCCGCGCAGCTGCGTTTTGCACCAGCTGTAGCTTCCAGATACTCTTCAAGGGTAGCCCCATGTAGAGCGCATTGCAGTAGTCTATATGGGAGATAACCAGGGCATGAGTGACCATTTGAAGGGACTCTCACTCCAGGAAGGGGCGTAACTGGTGCACAACATGAAGTTGCACAAAGGCCCTCCTAGCCACGGCTGCCACCTGCTCTTCGAGCAGGTGCCGTGAGTCCAGGAGGACCCCCAAGTTACGCACCGGGTCTGTCTGGGGCAGTGCAACCCCATCCAGATCCAAAGATGACAATTTCCCAGAAATCGAGGGGCCATTAATCCACAGCCACTCCATCTTCCCCAGGTTCAGCCGCAATCTGTTGTCCCCCATCCAGGCCCCCACAGCCCCCAGGCACTCGGAAAGGGTGGCCACAGCATCACTTACTTCACCCGGGATGGAGATGTATAATTGGGTATCATCTGCATATTGATGATATCTCACCCCGTAGTGACGGATGATCTCGCCCAGTGGTTTCATGTAGATGTTAAAAAGGAGCAGAGAGAGTACCGAACCCTGCGGCACCCCACAAAGGAGCAGCCACAGGCTGGATCTCTCGCTCCCTATCAACACCGACTGGGACCGACCCTGGAGGAAGGAGGTGAACCAGCGCAGAACTACGCCACCTACCCCCAACTCCCTAAGTCGGTTCAGAAGGATACCATGGTCGAAAGCCGCTGAGAGGTCAAGAAGAGCAAGAATGGATGCACTGCCTCTATCTCGCTCCTGCCAGAGGTCATCCACAAGTGCGACCAATGCCGTTTCCATCCCATAACTGGGCCTGAAACCTGACTGAAAGGGGTCTAGATAATCCGTTTCATCCAGAATCCTCTGGAGCTGCAAAGCCACCACTTTCTCAACCACCTTCCCCAAAAAGGGGAGGTGGGAGACTGGGCGAAAATTGTCCAGTATAGTAGGTCTGCTCACTAATTGGGTCACTTATTGTAAATACATAATTAAACTAGTTTCATACAGTATAATATTAACAAATCTTCCCTGGCTTTAAAATGAAGTAGATGTACTGTACATCATTCTCCATAAGTCCTTTGAAACTAAGTTGAACCTTGTGACCATTCTTTGCTTGTTATATTCATCAGTAAAAAGGTTTCCATCAATTAGGCTCTAATTCCATAAAACCTTATTTTCAACCTCCCAAGCATTCCCTTTTCTCTCTTGCCAAGTGCATCGCAGAGTTTCCTTGCTTAACTGCACATCTTTCCAAATGGGCATGGTAAAGAAAGGATGATAAAATGTTTTGTCCATGGTTCAGTCAGACCAATGATCTGCACATGTTTCTTGCTGTTTGACCAATGGAGACATCCAGCTGTACCAGTATGACTGTGGCCTGGGTCTCCAGTATGGCTATGTCATGGTTCCTGTTCCAATGTTCCTGAAACATCGTAACAAGTCTCCATGCCATGTTGGTCCTGACACGTGTTGGTGAACAGGAGGGGGCTGCTATTAGTTTGTACCAGGCAGAGAGATGGATGCTGCGAGTGCAAAGGAATTTATGTTTGGGCTATCTTGCCTGGCCAAGGTCATTACCCGGAGATTGCCAGCAACTGTTTGAACACCTGCAGAGGAATGGAGTTGCACTGACAATGGGGGGAGGGGTCTGGGATCGCTTGTGGTTTAATTGGGAGAAATCCCGCGCTTTTGGTATTCTCGGCTTTGCCTGTGTTTCTGCATACTATTCATCATTAAATTAGATTTTGATAGACTTCTATGTGAGTCTGGTTATTGATTTGAATAGGCAGTCATTACAGGTTGTTCAGTTCAGGGAATCTATCTGTTGGCCTCGTGTCCATATGATTTGTGGAAAGCGTTGTTAGCCTGGGCCTTCCAGAAACGTTGGTGGGATGCCTATCCTTTTTTGCTGTTTTGTGTTCTCCCCGTTCTGTATTTTCTTCTTCTGCCCAACGCTAAGCACATGTTGTAAGCAGCAGCCGTTCTATTGATGTAGCAAGCATGTATCTCTGGTCCCAGTGTAACCGAAGGAGAGAATTGCTGTGCCTGACTGCACAAAAGGTAGTTTTCTTTTAGGCTTTTGTGCAATACACAAGCATGCCATCCTATGTAACTAGATATTATATGTGCCTGTAATTTTTTTAAAAAAATAATGCTTTGAGCTTTATAAAAATTAGATGAACTGTGTACCAAGGGATTAGAGTGTTGTTATGGGTGCTGAATATTTCTCTGGTCTGCATTTGCACAAAATGACTTATACACTCCCTTCAGGCACTGAAGCTACTGCCTCTGGATGAATACAAACTAAGCACAGAAAGCTTTTTGTTTCAAGACTCTACATACTGTATGTGGAATCAGTTACCAGCTGATATAAGAAAACCAAGAGTTTTCCCTGTTTAAAGAAGAAAATCAAACAATGCCTCATGATGACTAGTAGCCTCTGTAATGGTTTTAACTGGAGTTCTTCCAGTATTATCCAGAATTATTTTATGCATTTACTTGGACCAGATCAAGCTTTCAAATGATCTCCCATCCTTCACTTTCAAACATATGTATAACATTCTGAACTCATTTCTCAGGCACTCTGTGCCTATACACCTTCATTTCTTTTATGAATCCAACAGTGTGGGGGGTTTTGCATATTTATTCAGAAATAAAACTCAGCACAGTTCACTGCAGACATTTAAACCATTACATCAAGAGTGGCACTTTCTTCCTTCAACATGGGGGCTAAAGTTCAGTGAGACTTGCTCCTGATAGCTGCACTTAGCACTGAAACCTTGATCAGCGCAGCAGCCGTTAAAGACTCTTTGGCTGATTAAAAATATTCCATTCAATGTGTTGCAACAATAGTCCTTTTTTTTAAAAAAAAAGCAGTTATACCAGCTGTTCCTCTTCCCCATCTCCTTCCTCACTGCATCCTGCAAATGAAAATTAGTTTAGGGAAAATATTCAGATTTTGCCTACAGTATCTAATGCGCTCTGGATGTGTTGAGATTATGACAGTTAGTACACTCAACTAACGGTTGTGTGGACAGGGAATGTTAGAAGCTGTAGTCTCGATATATCCAGAGATATATTGGGAAAGTGTAATTAGATAAAAAGCATATTCAGACCAGTAATTGTCACTACTTAATAAGAGTCAATGGGATTCTCGCCTTATACACATGGTAGAGAAAGTGCTTACAGGTCTAAATCCCAACATCATTCATTCAGTTAATAATCTCACTCCCACAGATTGGCATGAATGGTTTTCTTCAGGTGGGGACTGAGATGCTTCTACCTGCCTCTACATGTTCATTCACTGGACACAGAGCCTCATAGGAACTGCGTTTAAGATGGTTTCTATGTGAGTTCACAGCATTCATGGTCAGGCCATTCATTCTAAACTAGATTCCTCCTAGTTTAGAATAACTACAATTGTCTTTTCCTTTAGCCCCATGTGACCAAGTCTACCTCCAGAAAAACTCAGTAAAGAAAATCTAGAGGTCAGCGGGAATGCAGAAATACTGTCATGTTCCCGTTCCGATGTTTATGGTTCCTCGTAACGTTTCACATGTCATATCTGCAGTTGCGTGCCTGCCTGGCCACGCTGGTAAATTGCTTTTGTGCTGACTTGTGATCTTCTGGAATGTATGTTTGGGTTATCTCTGCTGTTCAAGGTTACTTTCTCAGGCCGATTCTAACAGTTGCTAGCATCTGGGGTGGGTGGTTGCTATGCTAGCCTGAGGGGAGGGTTCGCAACGGGAGCAAGGCTTTTTAAGTTGTGTTTGGCGCGCTTTTGCTCATTCTCAGCTTTCTTCGTACTTTGCATACTATTCATTCAATAAATTAGTTTTCTCTAGTAATTACTGATGAGACTCCTTTTATTGGAATAGGCAATCATTACAAATACAGTATGCCAAAACTTACTGGGAATGTAATGCCGTTAGTAAACCCGCTTGCAGATTATATCTAAAACACCACTGTCTGACTGCCAGGTAACTATAGCTCAATATTTTAAAACTGGTTTAATAGATTTAATAAGGATTGTTTTCATTGTTCTTCTCTGAACTGAGAATACGTTATGCAAACCAGGTTGTAGATTTTTTAAGAAAATAAAGGGAAAAAAATATCTTTCAGAAAATATCAGACTTATTTATATGCATAGCTTCATGGGGCACAGAGTGGTAGGCGGCAGTATGGCGGCCAAAACTCTCCCCATGACCTGAGTTCGATCCCAGCAGAAGCTGGATTCTCTCTCAGGTAGCCGGCTCAGGTCAACTCGGCCTTCCATCCTTCCGAGGTTGGTAAGATGAGTACCCAGGTTGCTGGGGAACGGGATGACTGGGGAAGGCAATGGCAAACCACCCTGCTATAGTCTGCCAAGAAAACATCGCAAAAGTGGTGTCCCCCCCAAAGGGTCAGACATGACTCGGTGCTTGCACAGGGGACCTTTCACCTTTATACTGCATGCATATTGAAAGAGTAAATAATTTCCCAAAAGCATTATCAGAGCAAATATTCCTACTATTTATTCTTAATACTGTATTCCTATAAGCCTCATGTCTTCTTCAGCACATAACTTCATCGAAGTAAAGTAGCAGGATAAGCTACCATTCAACATAGTTCCATTTAAGATAACACAATTTAGTTATAAATGAGCAGCATCCTAAACTCTACATTAGCTATACAAGGTAAATTTTATTAATATTTGCTTCGGTAAATCAAGTGTATAGATTTCACAGATAGCATCACTTGTAGGAGAAATATTTTGAAGCAAAAGCTTATTGTCAAAGCTGATGAAGAAATCTGTAATATATTTAATCCACATTTCATTTGGACACAGAAGATATCCCTAATTGCCCACTGAAGGAAGATTAGAATAAAAATAATTAAATATATGCAGTAATTTATCTAGAAAAAAAATACCCAAAATATCCAGCAGCCATCAGATCACAGTGGCAAAAAAATTCCCCGAAGAGAAGAATATTGGTCTGATCTCTCATGTATCTACAGACTTGGGCAGACAGTCAGTGTACATCTTGTGCACATGTTGCTGCTTCAGCGTGACATATTAATTGGAACCTCTGCGCCCACAACTACACATTTACACTACGTAGACAATAGGAGTAGGGAAGAGACAGATGCAAAAATCATGTAATCCCAGTTTATGTATAGAAGCCATTATGCACATGTTATAGAGATGTATTTATGACTTATTTACATCATTTGTTACCCTTTTCTGTAATCTAGGCTGAATGATGAAGTTCTGAAGTAACACTCTTGTTTCCTCTAACTCTGTGGCTGCAGTTGCTCTTCTCTGGAGTAATACTGTCACCCGATCATGGCATGATTAAGTTTATTGGGAAATGTAGGCCACACCTTTAGCTTTATCAGCAAACTGCATTAATTCATCTCCATCCTTCTTCATGTTCAAGAAGAGATTCCCCTGTACCCCATTTCTCTGCACTGCCACAACCACTGCAAAGCCACCATATGGGTAAATTGGGGATAGGTTTCTAAGCATATGAGAGTCCAAATGAAAATGCACCAAAAGTTTTCATTGTAAATAAATCATCTGTGCATAAATAAAGCACTTAATAAGTGTGCACATATGTCAATATTAACAGTGTACTGTAATTGATTATCATTATGGGCAATCAAGTCATTGTCAACTCATAGCAACCACATAGATTTTGTCCATGGAACAGTGTAATATAACCTTAAAATTAAAGGAATAATGACAAAAGAAACAAGAAAGCCTGGAATTCCCCTCTTAATAGACTTTTGCTGATTAGGACTGAATGACAAGACTTTAAAATTTGTTTATAGTTAAAAGGTGAAATATGGGAAGAAGAGATCTTTTGTTATAGTATCAGAGAAGGCAGTAAGTTATTGAAATTGTTTGTACTTGTGTGAAGGGAAAAGTCATTTCTTTATATATATTTCTTTTATTTTTTATTAATTAATTTTTTTCTTCTTTTTCTTTTTTTCTCTGTATTTTTTATTTTTTATATTTTTCTTAGTTTGTATTAGTTTTTTATCTTTATATCTGTAAATTTTAATAAAATTATTATTAAAAAAGAAACAAAAATTCTGGAATTCCCCTTTCAATTATGCAGAAATAGCAAAAAAAAAAAAATGCCCCAATGAATATACATACATACACATGCAGAGAAGGAAAAAAAAATGTTTGGCTCTCATATTTTAATTTTTCTTTCCTGTTTGTATCAGATTAAAACTATGTGTAATGTTTTAAAATTAGGGTGGTTTCCCTTGGAATAGGAATAGGTGCATCTTATAAGGAGACTGTGAGTTCTAGTCCCGCCTTAGGCCTGAAAGCCGCCTAGGTGACCTTGGGCCAGTCACTCTCTCTCAGCCCAACCTACCTCACAGGATGGTTGTTGTGGGGAAAATAGGAGGAGGAAGGAGTATTAGGTATGTTCCCTGCCTTGAGTTATTTATAAAAATAATAAAGGTGGTATAACAATTAAAAAAAAATGTATATCAGTTATTAGGGCATTATGCACACAGGTGGGAGCTTTCTCTCATTCTTGCATTCTCTCTGTGTGTATATCTCATGCCCAGTCTGTAAACCCCACATTTTTTCAGGTGTACATAATAGCAACCTGACATCCCAGTCAAATAAACCAGCATTCAACCTGAAGCTCTGCTGCAAAGCCACCATGTGTTCTTAGGCAAAGAATTCAGCCAGTATCAATGCCCAGGGGTGTCACTTTCATGAGGGCCAAGGCCCCAAGTGGGACTGTGCAGGCCTTCACCTCTGTGCAACTCCACGGCTGTTTTCTCTTTTATTAAAAGTCCTTCCACCCAACAACTTGCATTTTCATGGGGCCTATTGCAGGATGAAAGCGGCTATGTCATTGTGGCTTTGTGCAGCTGTTGGAAAGCAATATGAGAAGGTTTCTCTCCCCTCCCCCCTCTTAAACTGTTTTTGGTCCTGTTGCCGAAAGCGGGAATAATATTGTATGAAAGAAACCTGAAGGAGCCGTTAGCGTCCATTGTCAGTCCAGCTGCTTCACATACATATTAAAACCATATTTTAAAATGCCTGGGAAGCTTTCTGGTGTTTGTTTTGTTTGGCAGTCCAATTTTAAACCTGCATCATTTCCTCTTCTCATTTTCAGACTATCTTAGCTATTCGCCAAACCCGGGGACCAATCCTCAGACAATTCCCCAATTAAACTGAAGCTCCTATTTGCTATAGGAAGACAGCAGGCAGGCATCTCAAGCTGGTAACCTCATTTTTAGAAAGCAAAATAAAATAAAGCACCAATAATCAGGCTCGACTCAGAAGAATTACCTCCTGTTTTGATTCCACTGCCACTGGAAGGGTAGGATAATGATTTGCTTGCTGCATATCTATCACATGTGTATATTCTCAGGAACTCAATGCAGTATATCATACATGTATTATTCAACTTTTATTCTTGCGACATTTTCTTGAGGCAGGTTGATTCTCTTTCAAATGCTGGAACTGCTTGGGAACTGCTTCTCTATGAAGTACAGCAAGTTTGTTCACAGAACGTAGTTGCATTTGTCCCAATCAGTGATCGCAATTCATTCAACTCCAAAGCTGCCATTTGCTTCACCGTATGGGCAGGCCACGTTTTCTCCATTGAGCATGCACATACTGCATCTAAGCTACATCAAAAATTAGTTATATTTCAGAGAAGATGCTTCCAAAAAAGGATAGGTGTTTGGTAAAGCTACATATCAGGATAGTCATACTTTTTAAGAGTGCAAAGCTATGCACATAGTACAGAAAACTACAAATGGCAATGCATGGGGATTGTTTCCTTTAAAAATGATGAGATGGATAATATATCAATCCTGGATTTGGAGAGACCTTCATGCTCTCATTCTTATTCAGGATACTTATTGTTATGTGATATAAATTCAACCTTCTAACTTTAAAACGGTGTTCTTGTTTTATGAATATTTGATGAAGGAGCAAGGCAGGGACAGGACAAACATAGTATAATACTCAGAGTCTCCCAATTTCACTTTATGGTTTGAAAGACACATATTTTGGAGAAGCTCAACTGTGCTATATATTCATGCTCAGGATGAAATCCTATCCTGCTTCCTGGGACAAAGTTCAGCTGAATTCAATATGACCTGCTTCAGAATATAGATATACAAGTTAGCATTCATAAGCCAAGATGCCTATTTGATATTTTCTTTAATTATAATGGTGTAACAGGTTTCCCACATTTTTTTCTTGAGAAAATAATGTCCCATTCACTTCTGAAACCATCATGCTATGGACATATGGAATGGTTGCCATCCAGAATTCTGTCATGCTGCTAAATCATTTCCTTGAACTCTTTAAATTTAGAGAATCAGCCATGAGCATAACATAAGTATGGTTCCACAAAGAAGCATGCACAATTTAAACAATTTAGTCTGGGAATTTATAAAGGAGCAGTTAAAGAATAGGACTATATGCTCTCTGATACAGTTTCTTCATTATACAGAAATTTATATTTATATATTGGCAGAAAGTTATATTTCTGCAAACAACGTTCACATCTATCTTAATTTCAACTTTTATAAATAAAGTCATATCGCCTTCAAACTGAACTTGACTCCTGGTGACTTTATGGATATATCATTTATAACACATCCTATTTTAGTATAACTCAGGACAAGCTAAAATCAGTAACACAAGAAAAGAAAATAATAAAACAAAGTGACAGTATATACAGACTGAGGTGTATGGATCTTTGAAACACCAAAATCTGGCTGAATTTGACAGTCTTCCCCTGAAGAAACACATCCAATGTTGGTATCATCCTGTACTTTGGGGGTGGGGGAGATGGCATTCCATAAGTAGGATACTCACATGGCTTGCAGTCTTAATATCTGGGACACTCTCAAGCCATCTGTTTAAGGCTTTCAATGTCATTAGTTTGAAAAGGTTTTGTGAGGAAAAAGCAGCGTATTTCATGTCAGACATATAATCAATGTTGTAAATCACAAATTAATCTACCAGTGATTTTAGCAATTATATTCTGAACTGCTTGTTTAGAATTTGGCTGGATACAATTAAAGTTGTATTTGTATTTATGAAGAATACCCTACCTGGATGAACAATATGGGAATAGATAAGATTTTTTCTTCCACTTTGCCATCTGCCCAAATATGCTTTGCAGGTATCCCAAACTTCTGGAGCATAATTTTGGGGCATGGAGGAAGAAAGTTCCTCCATGAAACTGTGCTCTTTCTGTTCTGCTGAAAGAAGTAGCTCCATTAGTGGAAGGTCTTAATTGGATTCCACTTATAACATTGTATGTAAGATGAATGAATACTAGATAATAATAATTATATATCCTACAGATGTCAGCTCATTTTATAGGGCTGTAAATATATATACCATATGTTGCAATTGGTACTGACAGCTTATTTGGAAGCAGAACAATATACATCCTGATATGTGCTTAGGATCACAGACCGAAAAGCAAACTACAATTTAACATCTGCAACAATGGCCAGACACCTTCTTTTTATGTCAAAAATGTTGGTATTTCAGGTTGTTATGCAAGGAGCAAGTCATAGAGGAGCGAGGTATCCATGGTAATTAAGTATCGGCAGGGTGAGAAGGTCAGACTTAATTGTCCTCAGGTTGGGGTGTGGAAAAGGATGACCAAAAAAGCAAAAGCTGCTGCTTGCCTGGGGGACTTGCCTGGACTTGCCACCAGGAGGTTCAATTTCTGTTTCTGTTCAGCTCAGCAGCCCTCTCTTTTTGCTCAGTGCCTGTGTGCACGTGTATGAACTTATAAAACTGATATTTTGTATTTAAGGACTTGCCTATCCAGGATTCTGGATAAGGAAACTGTTTTATGTTCTATGCTTTGTTTAAATACAATTATTTTTGTAGAAATTCCTGGTGTCTTTTTTCTGATCTCTCGGGCCAAACACTTTCCAGCACTCTGCAACAAAAATAAAGCAGAACTACTTAGAGGTGGGGCATTTAGAATAACACGAAAGTACAGAGGAAGGGCCGAGGAGTGACCTCACCCATAGTTGATCTGTTCCAAATGCTTCTCTTTGTGAGATTTCAAATCCACCACAACCAAGGCCTCTGCCAGATACGTAGACTTTGACTCCCCAAATTCTCATCAGTAATCATGCCAAGCTGGGGAATTCTGGAACTTGAAGTCCACACAACTGGAGGACAGCCTACTTAGGGAAGTCTGCATAGGATAAAATACTATTGTGGAAATGGTGGTTTGCTGAAGATACGTGGCTAAATGGCTGCTTTAGTCCCCAGCTGCCTCTCCCTTCTCAATTACCATTCCCCAAAGAACTTTAATTTTAAAAACCAGATGGGGCATCAAGGTTCCAGTGCATCACCAAGAACAGCATCACAGCAATGCTGGAGCAGCTACAAAGACTATTTAAAGAAAGACGATTGTCAGTCACCTTTCCTAGATTTCTAGCCTTTGAAACTACGTAATCGTGATTATTTGCCTGGTACTAATATCCGCAAATGTCTTATTTCAGGTGATTAGAGTAGCCCAACTGCAAATGTTTTTTTAAATGACAATAACAAAAGGAAGTTGGTTTGAGGTAAGTGGGCTTTTCTTCCTGATAATGGTTCTGCAGCCCAACTTGGTTTAAATTTGAGCCCTTGTAGATTAAAATATTTGGATACTAGAATGATGTGCTTTATCTCAGGTTTTAATAAGAAGAGGCCTTATCATACTTTCTTTTCAAAAGACTAGAGCGTTTATTCTGCTGGAAATGCTCAGCCTGGAATAAAGCAGCATGGAATAAATCTGGCCATCATCTGTTTCCATTTAGAGCATCACCAGTAATACACAGACAAGGGATCAGCAGAAACTCATTTGTTTTGGTCTCTTTTCTCTGACCTCCCATGTATTATACAAGGATTGAGTTAATTATCCTTAAATTCTAATAGGTTACCATTAACTCTATCTCTGAACATTCCACTTTTCCTCCATAATCTAATTGCTCAAGGATATAATAAAGCTTTCCCTAATATTTAGAGAAATATAGTATCTGTGTTGTACTGTCTGCCAATTACTTTACTTTGCATTTTGTCTCTTTGGGCTAATAAGAATAATCATTCCCCACTGCCTTTGTGATAGCCCTTTATGCAGTCCTGGAAAGTTATAATGTCTCCCCTCTGCCTTCTTTCCTCTATATTGAGCATGTCCACTTCTCTTAATCTTTCCTCATGGGTCTTATTTTCAATATCTTTTATCACTTCTGATGATGTCCTTTTAATTGCCTCTAATTTGTCTATATCTGAAGATGAGCCTGTTGCCCTAAACTGAATGCTGCACACCAAATGAAGTCTAACCAGCATCAAATAGAGTGGAAAATGTCTGGCTTCCCTCTAAATGTGATAGGCACATTAACACGAGCCAAAGCAAATTTGTCATTTTTTTTCCTTGTCAGTACAGCATCCTTCAGTACCAGTTCTTTCCTTCTTGTGGTTTTCTAGTTGTCTGCCAATCCATGCTTCATGCCTCGACTCTTCTTTTCTACAAAGGCAAGTTTTTCCACAAGAATTAAAATCCATGTGATTCCCAGGTTGGAACAAGTTTTCTAAAATACAGCCCATGATATTTTGGGAAGAGATGTATAAGAAAATTGCAACCCCCCAAGCTGTCCTTACGAAACTTGATGAAGTACTTTTACAGCAGTGTTTCTCAACTGTACCCTTTTTAAGATGCGTGGACTTCAAGTCCCAGAATTCTAGGAGTTGAAGTCCACACATCTTAAAATGGCTATGGTTGAGAAACACTGTTTTATAGGATTGCAGAATTATGTGTAATTGGGCAGAGGTAGAAAGCCTATTAAGAAATGCATGAGCAGAATCATGTAAGTTTTGAGGCTGAGGGCCACCCTTAGATTCTAAGAGACAAGACCAAAAGCATCCCTTAAATAAGTAGGCAAAGCCAAGATGAAAAGATGGAGCAAGGAAAGGTCAAAGCTCATTTTGATTTCATGTGTATGTGATTTACCTTAATGGAATCATATGCATTTCATCATTTCTCCTGTTTCATTACGAATTACAATTCAGTGACAAGTCCTGAAGGAACTTGGGGACACTTCTCATCTAAAGCAAAGCTTGGGAAATGCTGTAAACTCTTACAGAATGTGGATCAAATGTTGTATAAGTAGATCAGATAATATATTAGAAGGAATTTTCTAATCACAGTAGCTGTCACCCAATGGAATAGACTGCATCATTAAGTTCACTGGAAGTATTCAAACAGACACTGAAGAGCCAACTGTCCTAATTTGTGTTGCAGATCCTGTACCAACATGGAGTTGAACTAGATGAGGTGGAAAGAAGTATCTGTGAAATTTGTACTGTGTGTATTTGGAAAAGGTTTACAGTGAATCTTCAAAAATGTTGTATTGATAGGGTTATTTTTTTTTAAAAAAATCAGTATAGATGATATTTAGCATCTTCCATTCAAAGAAGGTAAAGAATCTTTTGGAGCACAAATATTAGAGATGCCAAGTTCTAGGTAGAGATTTGCTACTATCTGTATGTTAATGATTTGTGTAAATAAGGTCAATATTAGAACTGGGAAAAAAATTCTTTGCTAAAAGCTAATCATTTCCTTACATTCTCTCCCTCTTGTAAAGAAATCAGCAAAGTGAAGAATTTCAGGCAAGACTGTAAACCCAGTTTTAATACTTCTTAAAAACATTTAATATTCTTGGGAGAAAGAATGGGCATGGGTCTTCCAGTGGTCCTCTTACAACAATGGGTAAACATTTTGTTTGATACCTTTTTTTTTGTAATAACATCACAACATTGGCACGTTTCTTCCAAAAAGGGATGGAAAAAGACTTTCCAGCATTGGAGCGGGTGAATTGTTCTTGCAGAAACCTTTGGACGATCAAGTCTCCTGAATTTGGAACCTTGGATGCACAGTTCTGCCTGTGGGTATGCATTAATATTGCTTCTCTTTCTTTCCCATAGACAGTAACTTCCTCAACTTGGTTGGCGCAGGGTTCTGAAAATGTTGTTTGCTTTGTTTCTTGATAAGCACCTGGACATCATTTGCTTTCTGGCTAAACAGGTCAGGAATAATTTGGACTTTTAAAAAAGTAGAGAATGGAGGAAAGTGCCCCTTGTAGATAAGCCCAGCCTTATCACTGCTAGCCTGTTTCCACATTTCCTCACTGCAAACTAAGAAGGTGGTTTAATTTAATGTTAGTACTAATAGTATTATTAATTTATCATTGTGTTGTTGTTTATTCGTTTAGTCGCTTCTGACTCTTCATGACTTCATGGACCAGCCCATGCCAGAGCTTCCTGTCAGTCGTCAACACCCCCAGCTCCCCCAGGGATGAGTCCATCACCTCTAGAATATCATCCATCCACCTTGCCCTTGGTTGGCCCCTCTTCCTTTTGCCCTCCACTCTCCCCAGCATCAGCATCTTCTGCAGGGTGTCCTGTCTTCTCATTATGTGGCCAAAGTATTTCAGTTTTGCCTTTTATATCATTCCCTCAAGTGAGCAGTCTGGCTTTATTTCCTGGAGGATGGACTGGTTTGATCTTCTTGCAGTCCAAGGCACTCTCAGAATTTTCCTCCAACACCACAGTTCCAAAGCATCAATCTTCCTTCTCTCAGCCTTCCTTATGGTCCAGCTCTCGCAGCCATATGTTACTATGGGGAGCGCCATTGCTTTAACTATGCGGACCTTTGTTGTCAGTCTGATGTCTCTGCTCTTAACTATTTTATTGAGATTTGTCATTGCTCTTCTCCCAAGGATTAAGCGTCTTCTGATTTCCTGACTGCAGTCAGCATCTGCAGTAATCTTTGCACCTAGAAATACAAAGTCTTTCACAGCTTCTACATTTTCTCCCTCTATTTGCCAGTTATCAATCAAGCTGGTTGCCATAATCTTGGTTTTTTTGAGGTTTAGCTGCAAGCCAGCTTTTGCACTTTCTTCTTTCACCTTCATCATAAGGCTCCTCGGTTCCTCTTCACTTTCAGCCATCAAAGTGGTATCATCTGGTAATTTAGCATTACTCTCAGTTTAAGTTGAGATATATGAGATGTGTGCATGGGGGAGAGAGAAAGAGAGTCATTTGCAGCTACCCAATTGTTGTAAAACTAACCATTGCCCAGAATGGTTGGTTTTTGTTCTTATATATGTTCTCGGAACATCAAATGGAGGGGCTGAACTACGAGCATTAGCTTTCTTCCCTGTTTTTCTTCCCTTCCATGCTGTCCGTGTCCTAAGACCAGAAGCTCTGAAGAATCTTTGCACTTTAAACTGGACATATTTATGTAGGTATTCAACCACTTACACAAAGAGCTAATCAATTAAAATGTTAGTGAACTTGAATGTGCATGCATGTCCAACTCTCAAGTACCTATATGCCCCCAGTATTTTAAAAAAGCTTTTAATAGATTATAATTTTGTCTAAACTGTTCATTTTAACCTATATTTTTAAATGTTTGTAACCTTTTAAAAAAAACTCTTGCCTTGAATACTCACTTGAATGGAAAGATAAGATATAAATTGAATAAATAAATGTATAAAAAAAAGTTTGGTTGGAAATTGCATGAAATAACTCCAAGACTAATTATGGCTGAAGTTGTTTGGAGTGAAGTATTTATTTACTTTGCTTTTAGTGTTGCTACTGCTGCGTATGAATATGTGTCTGTGTGTAATCTGAACATTTACTTATTTCATTGGGGACAAACATTCATAGATGGTCTCACAAGTATCCACACATGTTTGTTAGCTCCACAAAGTCATCTAAGCCATTTTTCAGGTTTTCTGCGCCAAAAATAACCTGGAAAGGAATTTAATTTAGGAGTAACCTCAGAAGATAGAGATTCAAAATACCCAATTGGCATGCTCCTAACTCTCACTTGGAATAGCTCTTTGCTCTTCTAATACAAAGTAACTGATTAGGTTTCCCATTGAGGGTGGGGCTTCCCTTTGTCAGAGAGGCAGCCATATGAATAGACATTCAGATGTTGAATCTGCTGACATCCAGAAGAGGTGCATAGACCAGATGCATCCTTTCTCCCTTTAGCATATTCATCGTGGGGATAAATAGCATTGTCTTCTTAAAATCAGCTGGAAAAATTACCTGTGGCAGTTCGAACAACTTTTAGACAGTAGTGCATGACTTTTGTTTTCCACTCATTAATTCCAAGGGTCTTTCTTGTAACTAACTTTCTCTGGTTTAGACCAAACAGATCGTTCTTTTAGGTCATGCACAGTAAGTCATTCATATTCTCTTATCTGCAACTTTGTGGCAAGTTGCTTAGAAATATTCAAATATTACTGATCTTTAATAGAGAAACTTACTCTCCAGGAAAACAGAGAGTGAGTATTTCATTACCATATACATCCTGCTACATTTACTTTCCTTAAGTAGTACATTTACTTTCTGTTGATGTAGTTCAACTAGACTGAAGGGGAGGAAAAAATGTAGTTTTGAACAGATGGTTAGGACAGATGACTGACTGACTACAAACCATGACTAGGAAGTGACTAAATGTTACTTGCATTATGCTGAGAATAATTTTCCTGTACTTCATTTCTCTGGCTGACATAGATCTCTTAGGAAAAAACAAAGGTGAAATATGCTTAATATTTGTAATGGATTTCTTTTTATGCCTTTCACATACATTCTGCCCTATGATTTTGTTTTGCAAAAAAAAAAGATTCCCAGCTAATTGATTATTCTATTTTTTGCCCAGTCCAGAAAGAGAAATAAAAGTAAATAAAGAGAAATAAAATGTCATTTCTCAAGATCTTTTTTTGTTTGCCTAACTAATCCTTTAAATTTAGAGATTTAACAGTGCTGAGCTTAGCAGTGCTAATAACATAAATGGCATTACATCAAAAAGCATGAAAACATCATAGTTCAGGACGCCAAGCCTCTTCAAGTAGGTATGGAGAGTCTCCAGGCTGGCAGTCATGCAACAAAAACATATGGAACAATGGCCTGTCTCAGAACAAGACAGGTTCCTATGTATGATATCCTAAATGTCAAAATGCTATATTTAACTCAAGTTAAATCATGTGTCAGTCCTTAGCAATCACATAGACATATGTTCCCCAAGATGATCCATCCCCAACCTGGCCCTTCAGGTCTCCCAACAGTGCACCCATCACTTCTGTAATGGAGTCCATCCACCTTGTCCCCCTCTACTCTTGCTTTCTGTCTTCTCCAGCACTATATACCATATACTAAACATTTGATGGGAACTCAGATCAACCCAGATCTTTATATGGTCATAGACCAGCATATTGATGGGAACTCAACAAAGAGTTCATGACATGTGAACATATATTTTCTACTGGACATAAACAGATAAAGTGAATAGGTTAACTTCTGTGTGAGGCCATTTTTTCCTTCAGTCAGAAAAGATGATCCTTGTACTGAAACAGAATAAACCACAAAATTCTCTCCCAGATTTGACCCCTCTAGTTAAATGAGTGCTGTTTAGGGAAGAATATTCAATCCCTGCAGCATGGGCATAATGTTCTTTGATAACTGCTTCCCATTCCCATCATAGTCAATAACAAGTGTATCTCTGCAAAACAAATTTCAGCCCTTCCTTTATGTATGCTTGTTGTGGTATTTGTAAAAGTTTTTAGTTGACAGTGCCAATCCTTTGTTCAATGGGCAATAGGAATATGCATTGTGGCACTTTAATAGTTGTGCATGAGGAACTTTAAGTAAGACCCACTGTTTACTTTAACTGACTTGGTCTTCTGAGTTAACTAGAAATCTGACTCAGATGTGTGCCGATAAATTATCAGATATAATGTATAGGCATTTGTAAGATGGTATTTGGTTTTATCCTGTTGGGAAATGATACTTATAGAAAGAATGCTTTGGGCATTTCTTCGAATTCCACAGATGTTATGCCTAAAAAAAAGAATTAGTCTCAGTTTTCCCTTCATGTAAAATGTGGATAAAACTTCTTTGTATGTAAAAATCCCTTGTGGAAAATCAAAAGTTAACAAACTCTCTGAGTTCTTTGCCATTTCTGCTTTGCTAGATGAATTGCCCAGAGTTCCCCGATAGGAGGAGATCGGCAGGGATAAATTTAATAAATAAATAAAATTTAGCACAATTTACCAGCACAAAGGTCTAGAATTTGTGGGGTATTTTAGTATATTATTCTAAAGAAATTGTGACGTAAGCTAATTTTTTATGAAGAATATTAACTGATCTCTCTCTCTCCCTCCCTCTCCCTGTCTCCTTGTCCCTCCCTCCACACATACACACATACTATAATCTCTGTCAGGACTCCTTAGTGATGCTTATGACTAAGAGTTGAGCTGCAACTGTGCACTAAAGTCTTCTTTATGTTCCTTTTAAATTATTCTTCCTATGTGGAAAAGCACTGCGCCTCATGATTACTGTTCTCCACAGCTAATTACAATCTACATGTATCTGTTGACACTGCAAAGTGAAATCAAGTTCAGTGGTTGGGAAGCACTAGTTTGTCCCTTTTCTGCCACAGCTCTGGTCTTCTTATAAAAACGGTCAAGCATTACTTTTGTTTCATTTTTTAATAATTATTTCCTTGTCATTAAATTCAACCTTCTTCATAGCCAGGTAAAATGAAGAACATTTCTAAGCACAATTGTCTTTTTAAAAAAGAAGAAAAAGACATTTATAGCAGCTTAAAAAAGAAGAAAAAAACATTTATAGCAAAGTCCTGTGCAGTTGAAAGTTAAGAGCAGTGTTTCTCAACCTCAGCAACTTTAAGATGTGTGGACTACAATTCCCAGAATTCTGGCTTGAAGTTGAAGTCCATACATCTTAAAGTTGCTGAGGTTGAGAAACACTGGTGTAGAGTCTCAGCAGGGAGCTTTGAAGGAACCCAGGTAAAGATCTGAGAACTTTAAAAGTTCTTTAGGGAAGCCATTCTGAACCCCAGCCCAAGCAAAGTGTTCACTTACCCCACAAAGCTTTTCACAAAGCCCATCACAGCTGTTGCTGAAACCATTCTGGAAATAGTAATAGTTGGACC
Source organism: Candoia aspera (assembly GCF_035149785.1). Lineage (NCBI taxonomy): Eukaryota > Metazoa > Chordata > Lepidosauria > Squamata > Candoiidae > Candoia > Candoia aspera. Next base: position 34,493,410 of record NC_086157.1, on the reverse strand, counting down.
TCTTTGCTAAATATATTTATGTGAATTAAATGAGAGGATCATTTTACCTACACATGAATTAAAATGATAGATTTTGCTCTCTTCTTTAAGACTGCTTTTTCACATACAGATGAAATTGTTCCACTGGAAAAAATGTATTTAATTAGGTGACTGAATGACAGTTAAAATGTGTAGGAGTATACACACACACGCACACACATTCATATATACACATACATACATACATACATACATACACTGTATATGTATGGATTTTATTATAGTGTAACAACATTCTTTATGGAGTGCAGGCCTTTCTGAATTTTGTGGAAGTTGGAAACTATGGAACTAGAACCCATATACTTTCGTACCTTATAAACAAGGAAACTACAGAACACTGGCCATTAAAACTGTTAAAAGTGTTCAGATTAAGTTTCTCCCCCTTTGCTCAGTTATCCTAGAAAAAAAAATGTTTTGAGGTTTACAAAATGGAGATTGATTGATTGATTATGTGCCATCAAGTCATTTTTGACTCTAGCAACCACATAGATTTTCTCCATGACGATCTGTCCCTAGCCTGTTCTTTCAATCTCCCAATAGTGCACTCATTGCCGCTGTAACTGAGAGCATCCACCTTGCTGCTGGTCGTCCTTCCCTCTCTTTCCTTCCACCTTTCCCAGCATTAGAGTCTTTTCCAGAGAGCTGGGTCTTTGCATAATGTGTCCAAAGTAGGATAATTTAGAGCCTGGTCATTTGTGCCTCAAGTGAGAACTCTGGATTGATTTGTTCAATGATATCTCAGTTTGTTTTCTTGGCTGTCCATGGTATTCTCAGGAGTCTTCTTAAATAGCAGACTTTAAAGGCATCAATACTCTTCCTATTCTGCTTCTTTAACATCCAGCTTTTGCTTCCATAGCTTGTCACAGGAAATACCATGGCTTGCATGATTCTGATCTCTGTAGGCGTAGGCACATCACAGCATTTGAATACCTTTTCCAAGACCTTCAGAGCTGCTCTGCCTCATGCTATTCTGCAGCCTGTTTCTTGACTGTTTGTTCCTTTACTGTTGATGGATGATCCTAAGGGCAGAACTACCCACTAATACAGTATCTTCATGGTAAATTCTAAGGCTGGTTGTGCTACCTGTTGTCATTAGTTTGGTCTTCTTTACATTTAATTTTAGTCCCATTTTTTCCACTGTTCTCTTTGACTTTTAGTAGTAGGGCTTGCAGAACCTTTGCATTTTCAGCTATCAGTGTAGTGTCATCAGCACAGTCCAGGTTATTGAGGTTTCTGCCTCCAATTTTAAAAGCACACTCATCTTCTTCTAATCCAGCTTCTCTTAATATATAGTATATTCCACATATAGGTTGAATGAATAAGGAGATCAGCCTTGTCTCACTCCTTTGCCAACCTGGAGCCAGTCTGTTTCAACCTGATCTGCCATACTGTGGCTTCCTGAGGACAACGAGATGTTCTGGGATTCCCATTTTTCTGAGTACATTCCACAGCTTGACATGATCGACCCAATCAAAAGCTTTTCTATAATCAATTAAGCATATACTGACTTACTTTTGGTTTTCTTTGGCTTTCTTAATTATCCAGCATGCATCAGTGTCCTGTTCAGACTATGAGATGGCCAGGCAGAATCACTCTTAAATTCTTTATTTACAAATAACTATTTACAACAATGAACATCCTTAGAATAGATTAGACAGTGCAGTTCAATCAAGTCCACCCAGGCAAAGGAGAGAAACAAGACTGGGCTGCAGTATCAGAGGTAGCAGGAGGTCATGGCAAGGCAGCAAGGCAGAACTCAGCTAAACCCCTCAGTGAGGTGGCAAGACTCAATGTGGCTAGAACGTGTGGCAATGAGGAGGCTTGAGAGGTGGGTGTCGGGCTTGACACGGAGGCTAGGCAAGGCTCGACTGGAACATCAAGGCAAGTCTCAGATCTGGAGACAAGGCAGGACCCAGCTGGAACAACAAGGCAGGGTGTGGAACTGGAAGCGGAGCTGGACTTGGCTGGAGCAACCAGTCATGGCTTGGAACTGGGAGCAAGACTGGATGTGGCTGGAGTGACAAAACGAGGCTTAGAACTGGAAATGAGGCTGGACTTGGCTGGAGCGACTAGACTAGACTTGGCACTGGAAGCAAGGCTGGACATGGCTCGAGCGATGAAATGAGGCTTGGCACTGGATGCAAGGCTGTGCTCAGCTGGATCGGCAAGACTAGACTCAATTGGTGTGACGCGTGAAGGAAGCGGGTCTGCAATGGCAGGAGGAGCTGGCTCTGATTCCGCAACGGCTACAGACAAGGCTTCTGACTCCGGTAAGGACTCTTCCACAGGCTGTGAGCTCGAAGGATCGGTTGTCTCCAGCAGCTTGCTCTTGGCACGCATGCCTTTTCAAGTGATCCTTTTCATGCCGTTTTCGTTCAGCAGCCAATCGGGCTGCTTTTTGTCTCGCACACTTCTCTGCTCTTCTCTCTTGAGCACTGATTGGAGGATTCAAACCTTCCTCAGGAGTTTGTCCAATCAGTGTCTGCAATTTCTCCTGCTCTGCTGAGTCACTCCTGGATTCTATTTCCCCAATTCCCTCCAGATAAGTTTTGTTTCCCCTTCTGGCTCAAGATAAGTTTCCTTTTCAGAGTAAGACTCAGAAAACCGCACAATCAGTAATAATCTCTCATGTTCCTTGGCCTTTTCTAAAGCCAGCTTGAACATCTGGCATCTCTTTTTTCCATGTAGGGCTCTAATCTGTGTTGGATGACTCTAAGAATTATTTTGCTACCATGTGAAATTAAGGATACTGTATGATAATTTGTAAACTATGTTCTCTCTCTCTCTGTCTGGTATTGGAATGTAGATTGACCTCTTCCAATCAGATGGCCATTCTGTTGTTCTCCAAATTTTATGGCATAGCTTGGTTGGAACCTTGACGGATTCTTTTGTTTGTCACATTTTAGTGGGTATGCCATCCGTTCCTGTAGCCTTCTGACTTCATAATGACTGGAGTGCTGATCTAACTTCATCTTCTATTACTAGTGGTTCTTGTAAGTAAGGAATATCTTCTAAGTATCTTGGAAAATTACCATACAGTATCCTTAATTTCACATGCTAGCAAAATAATTCTAAGGGTGATCCAATGCCGATTAAAGCTAATGGTTTTGAGGAATTCCAGAGAAAATTAGTATTCACTATTTAATATATCCTGTGAGTTTAAGGCTTTGGTTTCACATTGTTATTAGGTATGTATTACTGTCCTTCCTGACATTTTGGGATTCTAACTGACTAACCGCTTTTGCAAACTAATGCTTTCTAATGGACAAGTGACCTAGTTGTAAGGACATCATATCTTTTGGGTTTTTTTCTGCAATTTGTTGCCCAAAAATGTTACAATAATGATAGAAAGTGACATTATTATAAAAGATAAGGATCTGCAACATTATTTTCTGCCTGACCTTTACAGTTACCAGAACAAGCAGCTTTTATTAGCAAAACAGTTCAAGCTTTTTATTACAAAGGATATTTGGCATTATTCCATGAGAGAAATATATAGCTCTTGACAGGGGAAGTTATTAACATTTTTCCCTCTCTTCGCTGGGCTAACATTTTAGTAAAAATAGAATCTTGGGATATTTTAAGATGAAGAAGAAACTTGACTGAGACAGACAGGAATATTTCCTATATATTATACTTTATGAATGTACTAATATACAGTTTTACGTCACTGACAGCAGCCTACCTAAAACAAATAAGATGGAGTTACCAAAAGGCTCAAGGAGATATATTGGCAACCTTTAGCCTCATTGCTGCCAATATACCTGGAAGTGTGTGTGTGTGTGTGTGTGTGTGCGTGCAGTGTGTGCAACATTTATAAGGCAAATTGCCAGTTTATCTTGACAAAATATTACAGTTAAAAATTAAGAGAAGAAAAATAAGGGAACTGTAAAGAACATTTTGATTTGTTTGGGCTGACCAGCCATTTCACACTTAAATGGAATTGTGGTGTCCTTCTTCATGGGTAGATTGCCTTTTCTCCCACAAAGATACTATTGAAAAGTCCCGTTCTGGCAGTGCTGAATTGGTAAATTCATCTGCAGAAGACTTTATCAGCTAAAACTGCTACCTATAATGAGGTGATGACTGGCTGTCAGTGAAAGATACTTGTAATAACAGTGGTGTACATTGACCTCATCAAAGCATTCATCAAAGTTTCTCATGACATCCTAATTAGGCAAATGGTAAAAAATGGGACTACACAATACAACTGTTCAATGGATTAATGACCATATCTAGAAAGGACATATCAGTTGCTCCACATCATTAGACTGGGACATCATGGGACTTTTGTGATCTACTAGAACTGAATCTTTTCACAGGTACTACTGCCAAGCTAAGTTTTCTATACTTGTGCCTTTACTTTTTTTTATTCACAGACTTTACATTTCTCCCAGTTTAATTTCAACCTGTTTGTTTTGGCCCACTGCTTAAACCCAACTAGATATTTTTGAATCATTTCTTTCTCTTCTAAAACATTAGAATTCTCCATTCCCCTTAGTTCTGTGATATCTGCTGATTTGATAATCATCCCCTCAATCCCTTTAGCTGGGTAATTTATAAAAAGGATTGTCATAAAGAGGAGGGGATGGGCTTGTTTGCAGTTGCCCTGGAGGCAGCACCAAAGCAATGGGTAGCATAGGAATGGAGGTTTGAGTTAGATATCAAGAACGCTTCCTGATGTTAAGAGCTATCAACAAGTGGAATAGGCTGCCTCTTAAAGTGCTGATTTTCCCTTTACTGGAGGTCTTCAAACAGAAGCTGGATAACTTTCTGTCCAAATTGCTGTAGCAGATCCTGCAACGACCAGGACTTCTGAGGACCCTTTCAAGCCCATGATTCTGTGATTCTGAGATCTTCTGAATGTGAAATGCTAACCAGAGGGAAACTTGCCTGGCATCATCACTTTAGTATATTGGTAATGACCTTCACATTACGAGGAAGTTTAGTGACTGGATGCCATGATATTCTCACTTAAAAATCAGTGGGGAGATTTATATCAAGAAGAAAGAGATCAACACTTCTGATCAAATGCAGATTCCCCATTACTAGCTTGTTGCTTGTAAACAAAAATGAAACATGTTGAAAAGTCCAATCACTGATCTCTCAAGTAACATATATACTTGTTACAGAAGATATTTTTAACATATCTTCTGCTTTATCTTTCCCAATATGGCTGGTTTCTTTTAATGAAGACTAACAGTCAAATTAAAACAAAGAACAAATGCAAAACCATTTTTCTCTTGCTATATCCATTTCTTTTTTTTAGTATTCAATATTTTATAGGTGGCAAAATAAGTAGGCAACTATAAGAAATTCCTTACAGCTGAATGCCTTCAAACAATATCGAAAAGAAATGCCATCCTCTACTTGGAATCATCAGTAGCTGGAATATAGAAATCTTCTGGAAATAAGCTGGAATTCAATAGGGTTATGTTTCTGGAAATGATCATCTGTGTAAAGGATCGCAAAGAACTGACTTCATTGACCATTTTGTATGTATCTGTGTTTGCTAGATGGCATAATATTTCCACTTGCATTGGTTTCCTGGCATGAAAATGTTTATAGCGCTCATTAGCTAAGAGGATGTCGGCACTGGTCCAATGAACACAGATCTGCCTTCTGATTTTAGCCATTAAATTGCAATGGGATTCAGAGGCTTAACATTGTGGGTGTGAGAATAATAAAATGGAACTCCATCTTTAGCCCAGTTACCATGGATGCAGATGAAAGTTATAGTGGCAGCTGCTAACTATCTGCCTTTTTAGCTGTATTTCTCATGTAACCTATATATTTTTATGAAAAATATGTGTGCTAATTCCATTTGCTGGCACTAAAAATTGTCTCTCAAAGAACCTAATTTATCCATTCCTCTCAGAGGACAAGTTATATTAGTCCATCATGGTGAGAACAACCAAGAGCTTTGTAGCACCTTAAAAAGTCATCAATTCATTGAGGTACAATCTTTTGTGGATTATGGGGTACTTTTCAAGTATCATCTTTAGCTATAGACAATAGCCCCATGAGGCTCGAAAAAGAAAGTGTTAACAATGGAGCAAAATGGCACAGATTACTGAACTCCCAGTAAGCAATCAAATCTGCTGTTATTAGCAATTTATCTTGGTGTATCCTTTGCCATCAAAGAGTGGCTCCAGAATGAACCACTGAAAAAGAATTTATCAGTAAAATTGAAGCTTGCAGGGGCTTCTAGTGGGAATGGCAGACTGAACAGCTGTGCCCACTGGTTCAGCAGGCAGAGCTGACAACACAGTAACTTTTTTGGGGCTCAGGCAGGTTTTCCTGAAACCCAGAAATGTTCTCCGGATCAAGGAGAATACCTGGAATCACCCCATCTGTCCTCCGGATGGCTCTTGTAGCCAGAAGATCACAGACAGCATTTCACGTTTGACTGGTAAGAGCCAGTCAGGAGGCAGGAACATCATCATTTCCAAGCCGCACTGTAGCCTTAAAGGGATACTAATACTGGCCACCCATTTCTAAATCACCAATTTGTATTTTTTTTAAGTATATGTACCCCAAGAGAGGCTTTCTACTGTGAGAAGTGGTTTTCTTGGTGCTTAGCATTATTTTTGAGATTACTTTTTTTTTTTAAAAAAATTCTTTTAAGTTTTGGATTTTGTTTTCCTACCAAAGGAAATTCCAAAGATTGAGAGTAAACAATGATCTTCCTGTTATTATTTTTGTATTAAATTTTGAAGATACTAGCATTTTCCTACATGTTGAATCAGCTGATTTGAATCTTCAGCTTTCTGTTTTCACTTTCCCTTGAGAACAGTCTGCTATTTCACTCTCACTTTATGTAAACACACTATGGAACTCTTCCATATCTTCGATTTTCTCTGGTTAAGCTCCTAGGGGGTGCCATAATCTACTGCATGAGACATGGAGGATTTCAAACAGACTTTCTCTGACATTCACCAGGATTTTAAACAGATTTCTTCTGACTTTTATGCAAGATATTCAGGACATTGTGGAAAATATGAGATCTAATATGTGCCATCAGGTTGGGGATGTGGTGGATGAAATTGAGGAATTTAAGAGCGATAGAAAGGTATTTTTTAAGACTAAGATTGGGATTTTTATTGAGATGCTAGATGAAGATTGGATAATGGAGTTGGAGAAATCTAAGGGAGAGAGTGATCTGCAAGCCATAAGTGAAATCGATCTCCTGGTGGAATGCCATGAAAATAACCTGGAATCTTTGAGGGGGGCAGTTGGGCTGTCTGATTCTTTCAAGAGGAAAGTTCTGCACACATTGTGGGGATATGTAACTGTTCTGGTTTATTTTGAAGTGGGATAAGGGTTGAAGAATGTTCATCTGGTTTGCTTTAAGGATTTGAGTGATACTATTTGCCTTTAAAGATTTGGATTTACTGTTTTGAATTGGCTTTGTTTTGGGGGTTTATTAAGATTAAAATTATTAAAACTGTTGCATTAGGGTTAAAGAATGTTTATTTGGTTTGCTTGAAGGATTTGATTGATGTTATTCCCTTTTAAAGATATGGAATCACTGTTTTGAATTGTCTTGTTTTTTGGGTTTATTAAGATTGGGATCATTAAAATTGTTGTATTAAGTACAATAGCAGACAACCTATGTGCTTTTTTAATTTGATTCTTACTATAGCAGACAGAAATATATTGAATAGTGGTAGGAAGGGAATAATTAAATATATTTTATCTTTTGGAGGGGAGAAAGATGTTTAGGAGGTTTATATGATTTTTTTTATTTATTTTAATATAAGGGGAAGGTGTATTTATTTATTTATTTATTTATTTTTCAGATTTCTATCACTGCCCATCTCCCCTAGGGGGACTCTGGGTGGTTTACAATAAAATTGACTGTTAAAATCATAAAACCTATAAATTACATTACAAATTACCAATATAAATAGAGAATAAATAAAAACTGTAACTTAGTGACTGTAACTGAGTAACTGTACTTAGTGATTTTTATTATGTATTAAAGTGGAATGACTTATAGAAATAATGTGGTGTTTTGGTTTAATATAGAGTAAGAGATTGATTATGGAAATTTTGTATATCCTTGCTGTTAAAAGTCAGAAGCCACATCTTTTTGTAAATTTGAAAATTTTTCTCTTATGTTTCTTCACTTTTTTGGTTTTTTTCTTTCTTTGTAGTATTTTTTTTTTTTGGTAATTTTTATTCTTTTCTTGAAACCTAATAAAATTTACTATTAAAAAATAATTGAAGCTTGCAATAGAGAGTTAGCTGTACATCAGTCATTCTTAAATTACAGGTTACTATAATATTTGCATGCTTTAAAGTATATTTATTTTATAATAATTTGTCTGTGTACACACATCTTCAAGTCAGTCTTGATTCTTGGGCAACTGTCTGGACAAGTCCATGCAGATTTCTTGGCAACTTTTTCAGAAGTGCTTTGTCCTTACCTCTTCCTAGGCCTGAAAGAGCATGACTAACCCAAACTCACCCAGCTGTTTTCATGCCTAAGGAACTCATGGTCCCCCAGTTTCTAGTCCCATGCCTTTAAGACCACTCCAGACTGTATTTCATAATAAAACAGTCCCATATATATTAATGTGTTATGATATAGGACCACTCTGATAAGATTTTCCAGGAAAATAGTAGCTGTATATATAGGCAGGGTGGCTAGTATTTTTATTCCAGAAGCTTCTGTTGTTACTCCTTGAGCTTTCATAGAAAAAATGTGACAAATTGTCAAGAAGTAATCTGAGGTCACAGAGTTTTGGGTGGTTATCTATGAATTTTGTTCTTTCATCTTCACGATTTGACCATCGCTGAGACTTTTGAGTTAGTACTAATTGTAAGCAGAACAACATGCATAAAATGAGAGCTTTAGTTATTTGTTGTGGCCTATATGTAAAAGACATAGAGAGGTGACTACTGTACATCCTTTGTAATCAGTAGGACTTGAATGTTACATATATGTATTTTTTGCTTTGTTTTCACAAACATCAACATAAATAGAGATTTCAGCTTTTAAATATCAAATTAAAAGATTTTTTTTATTTAAAGAATAACCAGTTCTTCCCTGGTGATGGTTGCACAGTCCCTAGCAGTATGGCACAATATGACTATAATTCATCCTTCCTTTAGTAATTCCAGGACAAAGAAAAGAGAAAATTAGGAAAAATGACTTTTAAGAGCAATTCTGTTCTAATTCATTTAGATAGAACAGATTCTATGAGTATCCTACCTCAGATCAAGACAACTATCTTTTTTACGGACTATTAATATCGGTTAGTGTGGATATTGTTATTATTCAGTTCAGTCACTAGATGTCACTCGTCTTAGTGGTATCTGAGTGAAGCAAGGTGTGTCCAGTGTGCTTTGTTAGAGACTTACAACAAGCCTCTTGTCTGCCTTCCTAAAAGGTGGCTTTTACTGAACTGGGACTATACATTCCCAAACTCATACTCTGTCTGTGCTTTCTGAAAATCATGGGTATTGTAGTCTAAACTTGACAAAGTTGTTCTAAGTCCTCTGTGACAAGGCCTTCTACCATCACTGGATTCTGGGTTAGAATCTATTTCATTTTCTTTTAAACTCAGTGGTCAGCTTTTAGAGGCTAGTATTTTACTTTCTTTTCTTTTCTTTTCTTTTCTTTTCTTTTCTTTTCTTTTCTTTTCTTTTCTTTTCTTTTCTTTTCTTTCTTTTCTTTTCTTTTCAGATAGAAGACTTAGATTCAAATGCCCATTCAATCACAAACTGCCTGGGCAGTTTGCACCACCTCTAGTTTGTTGTTTGGAAAATACTAGATGTAACAATCTATTTCATAAAATTATAATAAAAATCTATAAAAAAGCATATTGGCCAGAAACATTACAGGAGGAATAATTATCATAAAACCTGCTGCAGCTGTGAAAAGTGGACGGAGGATATTTGTTGCTCGGCTTCTTTAGACAATTTAGGATCTCCTTATCATCCTCATCTACTTGAGGCAGAATTTACATAAACGTAGCTTAGGAAACAATAAAAGAAACAATAAAGCCTACCATAAAACCATGCTATAGAAAGAAAATACTATCAAATACAATTAAATGGGGATAACAGGCGATATATAAGAGATGTGCTGGGAAAAATCCTTTCCTGCTTATTTGCCCTTCCCATGTGCTAGATGATGCTTGAACAATTCCATCTTTGCAAGTTCCAGTGAAACAAGACCTGCCCTGCCCCTACTCAATAAACGTGCTGAGATAAGTATAATCATCATTATCAAGACTGATGTTGTGAGCTGGTTCTTGTCCAAATGTATCCAAATACATGTCTGATGATATAAATGTGTTTAGAAATGTGCATTGTGTGAGAAGTACACCATTTTTTAAAATGCAGATTAATGCAGCAGGTTAAAACAAGCTTATGCAGGGACAGTGTGTATGGCAGGTTCAGTAATAGACTGATGCACCCACCGAGCTCTGTCTGGAAGCGTGACAAGATATCGCAGGGCAGGAATCTGTCTTTCTTCTCCTGTTCATGGACCATCTAAGGACTGCATTGAGAAGTTCATCTCTGGCTTCCATGCCGACTTTTGTACCGGTTTATTGTTTTTATTCTTTATCGTATCACACTGAGTTGTATTGACTGCTTCTATGTAATGTCCTTTGGAAAATCAAAGATTGCTCAACAGGCTTGATAATGCCAAAGCCAGGCCAAACAAGCAAACAAACAAAGAAGGCATGGTCTCAGTGCTATGGTTTGAGTGACACTGCTAACGATGGGTTCTTCTTTATTAAAAGTAATAGCACATTTCCGAAGCCATCCACCTGTATTATTGACGATACAGGAATAACAATGTTCAGAAGAACCAGGCGTTTTCCCTTCTGCCATATTTTTAATCAGAGGATTTTTGTCTTGCTCCTTGTTTACTGTTGATATTTTCTGGCTGATTGGAGAGGAATGACATTTTGACAATTTGCTGGAGCAGCAAGCACTGTACAAACAAAAGGTGCTGATGAAAACTAGGAACCCATTATTATGTAAATGGTGGCTAATACCGATTCCATCTTCCAGTTACCAACCCTGAAACCAGTTTTACTCAATGATAATAATTTTCATGATTGCAGACTTCAGAGAGATCAGAAATAGGCTTTCGCTGTTGCATTTATCTACTCTGGATACTTGACCCTTAATTAAATTCTGAAACTTTTTATATGATAAAGTAAAATACAGCTGACACTTCTCTAAGCAATGAGCATCGAGAAGAGAAACATCTAACAGGGTAAAGGTATTTCAGTCTTGCATTTTTTCAGTAGGAATACATCTACCCAGGAGGTATGTCTTCTGAAAATGAGCCTGGCATTTAAAGCAGATAAAAGTGTATTCATTAGATTTGATAACACTGTTGTTGCACAAGAATATTGATTTCTGTCGTTACTTGAACTGAAAACTATAGAGACTCTGCGGATATATAAAGTATGGATGAATGGATGTACCTACAATATAGCCGATGCTCTGAAGAACATTACTGACAGTTTTTTTAAAAAAAGAATCAAAGGAGGCATTCTTTGGGAGAATATTGAATATGGAGATTGTAAAGTCAGAATGTTCCAAATCAGGAGAAGAAAGCATAAATTCCTTTCTAAAAATGAGTAGATCATGAAAACATGACAAGCTACTGAAGTACAATGACATGACAGATTTGTTATTTTTTCTTTTGTAGAGCTTTTGGGAGTGAAGAGGTTTATTAAGTAATTAAATTAAGTAAGTAAGTAAGTAAATACATTTCAGGTAGTCTAATTTTACATATACACTTCCTCATGTAATAAATGGCATGCTTATATTAAATAAGTATTCTCTAACCCCTTGCCTGATATGCTAGATTATTACACAAAGAAATGTTTCTTCTGGGGGGCAGGGGGAGCGTGAGGAAGCTCTCCAGAATGTAACATTCTCATCTGCAAGAAGTATTGATTACAGTTATGCCACCACAGTCTGCCACTGGCATCTTCTGTAGGTTGGCTGTATTCAGGGGCTCTGGATATTTCAGGTTCCTCCAGATATCATTTGACCCCAACTAATATCAAAACAACAAGCAATGAGTGGTGAAGGAATTGTAGCCCACAGGATTTAGAAAGCTACAGATTACCCACTTCTGTATTGTGAAATTTTATAAATACATATTTTATTCTTCTGGTTTTCAGAACACTTTCCCCTAATGTGGCTCAGTCCATAATTATTGGAGAGAGAACACCATTGATAATGCGCAAAAATGGCCTTAATCATGAATAATATGATCTAATATAAAGTGCCTCTAGTTAATTAGGCCACAAACTCTAACTACTGATTTAGTTTCAGCTGTGGATTAGTCATGACAAATATAGATCCTACTGACTTCAGCAAGACTACTCTGGGTCCAATCTGTCATCTATTAAACCTAACTTTTTGGGTAAGATGCTGCCTGCTGCCAAATGCATAGTCATCATCTAAAATTCAAATTTCTTCTTCAACATGATGATTGTTATTTGTGACCATAGTACAATGATTAATTAATACATCGATGAAAGTCCATATGTAAAAATATAAAATTCCTTTAATAGGCTAACAGTGCATGTAATTTTAAGAACATGTATAATTAGCTATCTATCAGTTGCTTAAGACCAGTTTGTAGATTTATTCCCAAAATAAAGGGCTCTGGGAGAAACATTATAATAATGAGTTGACTTTTTCTGAGATTTTTGGTTTACTGGATTTATTTTACAAAAGCAGTCATATGTCCAACCTAAATATTACTATTCAAACAATTGCTACTATTCAAACTTCCTTTTTTAAGACAATTTTCCAGTTAAGTAAGAGAACAACTTCCTTGAGGCTGGATTCTTCTACTAAACATAGTATGCTTGGACCATGGGATCCAAGCAGAGTATGTTTAGTAGTGGAGCCATGTTACAACAATTCTATCAAGGTCACATTGTTTCTTATTTGTTTCCAGGTACAATTTAAATTGTGGGTGGTACATCTTTAAACATCGAAGTGATTTTGAGTGTAAATAACTGAAAAATATTTAATACTATCATTTTCCTATACAGTGATGTTTATAGGAGGCACATTTTGTCCAGAACATTAAGAGTAGTAAACCATAATGAAAGATACTTTTAGAGAGTGGTAACTTGCACTCTTGACATCTTTGGGACCAGTTCAAAATACCAAAATGAGCAACCAAGTCAACTTCTCTTAAGAAATTCCTGTGGACATAAACATGATAGTGTGAAAGATCATGGGTGTTCTACCTACCAAACTTGAAGGAAGGTAGAAGTGTTTTGAAATCTGACATTTAATATTTATTTGGATATAACACATTACTAAGCATTCAGATCACAGAGCCAATGAACTACAAAAAGTAATTACTAGACTGGATTTCGTGAAGAGTAGAAAGACTATTATGTCACATTAAATAACAATTGTATCTTTAATGATGTGTTTGACTATAATACAAACATCTGTCTACTGTTACAGACACTACAATCTACCTTTCTAATTAGTCCAGTGGTTTCCTGTTCCCCTGCTAGAATGTTGTGCTTTGAAAGACTATGCAAACATTAAGAGTGTGTGTGTGAGAGAGAGGGGGGGGGGGAGGAAGGAAGGAAGGAAGGAAGGAAGGAAGGAAGGAAGGAAGGAAGGAAGGAAGGAAGGAAGGAAGGAAGGAAGGAAGGAAATGCAGCAATATATTCCAGGACAAATTGGCTAATAAATCATATATGAACATTCATGATTAAAGCCTTTCCAAATATATTTTAACTTTAAAGTAAACATCAAAAATCCAATTCAGTAAATGAGTTGTAACAATTACTGTAAGCAACAGTTCAAGGTGTTAAACATTTTGTTTTATTTTTCAATAGACATTAGAAATTCACTGTTGGACTTGTATAAAACAAATTAGATTCTTACAGATTAAAATAAGTCATACTTAAATCCTACTGAAACCAATGAGACTCAGTTTATTCAGACTAACTTAACCTGTTATTAAATTCAGTGGGATTTTAATATGATGTATATATTAAGATTAGAATCTTGGTCCCTATGCTTGTAGTATTTATAATAGTGATTATTTTTGTGACCAGTGTACAACTTTTGATGATTGATTACCAGTTTTGGTGATTGTTCTATCCCTTAAATTGACTGTTCAATTGGCTTGAAAGTAATTATAAATTACATAAATAAAACACAGTAGTTTTAAGATGGGTAGATTAGATGGATGGATGGATGGATGGATGGATGGATGGATGGATGGATGGATGGATGCTGTTGTATCCAATTAACTCTAATATATCATGTTACGAGATTTCCTGAGGATATTCTTCACATGAGATCATCTACTAGAAGAGGCACCTTCTCAGTAGTTGCCCTGCCAAAAATGTGTTTTCAGAGCTACACTATAAGCTATAATTAGAGAGAAATGCATTTCTAAGATACGGCTTGGCATCTTTCATGTATGTTCTCACTATATCAATTAAAATCAGTGAAGTATGAAATACTAAGGTTCAAGGTAGACGTTGAAGTTTTTGATGGTTTGGAATCTTTTGGCTTCATCTAGTTTATCTTATATTATTTCCTGTTGTTTCAAGAAGCCCAGGACTTGGCCCTAAATATACTGCTTAACATAAAATTGTGTACTCTTTTACTGATCTCATACAATCATGTCTTTTGTTCTAATGCCAAACATATTCAAATCATTGGACCTTTGTAAGGACTTCCCACCTTTTTGTAATTCAGCTTTCCCAAGCTAGTGACTCTAAATGTAGGCAGTTGCAACCCACATCAGTCTAGGCAGCATGGCCCTGTAGGCTGAGTATGATGAAAGTTGTAGTGTTAATATTTGAAAGATTGAGGAAGGCCATTCTAAGCTATAAGATTATTCCAAGTAGACAAGATAGCCTAGAAAAGCTCAGTGACATATTTTAACTATTTACAAAACATCTGTGGTATGTAACCATCTCAAATATTGTACCTATTACATCAATTTGATGAAACTGATAATAATTCAGTCTATTTGTCATGTTCACTGTTTCAATGTATAGTACACATCATAACATTTCACATGCCATGGCGCTGACGCACATTTCTGTTTGGGAGGGAGCTGCTGTGAAACCTTGTACCAAGCTCTGTATCTGTGTTCATTACAATACGGGGGGAGGGATCTCATTTACACCGAGGGTTTTTAGTTTGCATTTGGTGCACTTTTATCATTCTCAGCTTTCTCTGTGATCCTGCATACTATTCTTTAATAAATCAGATATTGTCATGAGTAAGGATGGCGAGCAGGGGGCTCCCATCCAGACTGTTAAGAGCATGCGTAGCACTGAGGAATTGGTCAGCCATTCACACAGATCGGGACCGCCTTAACCTTTGGGGTTTATATGTCTGGGTTTTTCCCACACTTCTTCAGTTTGTTAGGATTCCTGTTATGTACTAGCAATAAACATTAGAGACCAGTTCCTTGTCTCAGTGTGTTTCCTGGCTGTTAGGACAGATATCTTTGAATTCCTGCTCATGAGTCTGGGAGTGTTTTAGAATAGGCAACCATTACACTATTTTGTTTTTGCTCAAGAAATGACCAATGATTTTATATGAAATTTGCTTCTGATTGGATGGAGGGGATGTCACTAATCCTATTATCCTATGCCCTATAAACGAAGAGGCATCTGAAGAAAGGAATTAAAAGAGCATATAGCTGTATTTATCTATACAACTGTGTTGAGTCCTTCACTATTCCTATAGTAACATCTTAAGGAACAGACTTCATCCTAGTTGCAAAATTCTTTCTTCAGAACTCAGAAGGAATTCCCCCCAAAGGTTCTGCTTGGCTTCAGAGTAAGTTCAGGATTTTTCACATTCTCCTGTGAACCTTTTCAAGCTAGCTAATCCTTGTCTGATCGAGTTTAAGCAACTCAACAACCTATTGTTGTTTTAGGCCACGTTTATGGCTTACACCTTTTTATGTGAATTATTTGCCATTTCATGAGCACTATGCCATAAAAGAAAAAAAACAGCGTGAAAGCTTGGGGCAAAGAAAAAGGAAATTGAAAGGTCTGTTCTCTTTCAGATTGATATTACTATTAGTTGCATATTTCTAAGCAGCACAACTTAGAACTGGACTAGTTCTTCCACAGTGACTTCTTATAACTGATAAGCTTGAAATGAATCTTGATAAGGGACAGACTGGGTTGCAGATACCAACTGGCTTGAGTTTAACAAAGTGCATCTAAGTCCATTTGTCTTCTGCTTGCATTCTTTCTTACATTAGAGCTTGGAGGGAATTTTTGCAATGCAGATTTTTAAAAATCAATGTTTTCAAGATGGTATGAAATACAGTATATTCAGGGCTATGTGTTGGGAGTCTTTTTCAGCTACAAAGCAAGCTTCCAATGGATCCTAAATGGAGGAACTCAACGGTGGAACCCATTACTCAGCATGATGGTGGTTGTCCTTTATTGGATGTGTTCGAGCAAAGGCTAGACTGCCATTCCTTGGCGATGCTTTAATCTGGATTTCTGCACTGAGCAGAGGGTTGGACTTTCCAATTCTATGATTCCATTATTTTGTTAAACAAATGCCTGGGAAGTTTAGGATTTTCTCATGGCCACAATTGGTAGAAAAGTAACTGATATGCTGATAAAATGCCCTAATTTCCCTTGTAAATAAATAAGCATCATGTTACAAGTAGAAGGTGAGACCATGCCTGTCTGTTTGATTTTCCTTGAATGCTGCATCTGTGTAAAAGTATTGCAAATTGCAGTCTGCCAGGCTATGTCCCTAATTTTGGTGAAATAAGGGGAATATTTTATAATTTAAGGCAAATTTAGCCCTCTTAAGAGACCCAGTCCACAAAGCCTCAAAATAAAGCCGACGGGCCATCTGCAAAAAGGTTATTTTCTTTGGCATCCCTGATTACAACTGCTTCCTGTTGTTGTTCTGCTATCTGTCTTGTACATAGCTTTAAAAATGTACGTTACTTAAAATGAAAACTATAATGCTGTTACCCTTTGGATTCTGGATATGCAGGATTTTAAATATATACTGGGTCAACAAAGGGCTGGCTTGAAACAAAAGTCCTTTCATTATTGGATTAACTTAACCTTCAGCATCCCTAGGGACCTTTTTTATATTCCGGGACTCTATTACTCCTGCCCTCTGATCATCTGTATTGCAGATCCTGGGAAATTCTGCACAGCTCTTGTTTTCTGTATTACTGTATGCAGGGTTTATAAACTGAAACCAAGATTGGCCCTGACAGTTAAGCTAATGCCAGAGAGAAGTTTTATTTATTTGGTCATTTCTTCAAAAAATAGACACTGTGTCTGTGGTTTATATCTCTAAAATCAAATGAACTATTTATGTGTAGCAAAGCCTCACTAGACAGATAGACCTACAGTATTCACAAATGGTCTGTTGGTTTCGTTTCACTTGTGAAGTAAAGAATTTGTATGCTGTAGTTTAGAGCATTCTTACCTATAAATTAAGGGAAGGAGGGTTTAATTGAAATTGTTTTATTTGTTCACTTAGGGTACTTTTATAGTGCTTTTACCCTCCAAAGAACTGCCTGAAGTGTCTTACAAGGTATACAACCATAAAAACTAAGAAACCCAGAAGGAAAAACATTTACAGTCCCCTCCCAGCTAAACTCATTGATCCAAAAATAGAATTAGCCACAGCAGACTCAATAGCTTTACTCAACCTGATAACCTAGAAAAAGAGAAGTTAGCCTTGCCTTTTGGGGCAGAGGAATCCATGAAGAGGGTGCTTCCATATTCCCAGCAACCAAGTCTTTGGAGTCAAAGACACACACAAATGGAGAAGGCTACCACATGATGGGCCGTACTAATCAAAGTTCTGAATGCATGATTCCATGACGTGATAGCTCCTTTTTCCACACTGGAATGGAACCACTAACCAGATTGCACTACACATAAAGGCAATAGCAGGATTAACCGTAATGTACATGACACCCTGCCCAACTTTGCTTACTGCTGCACATACAGAATAGTGCCAAGAAATCGAACTGAAAAATAGAGGGGGCACCATGAAGACATAGCAAGTTGCTATGTATACATTGGGTGGCCTTCTGTAGCCCTGGGTAATTCCATAATTTTGAGTAAGGGAGATCTGTTTATGTAAATATAATGAACATCCATGTACACTGCAATTTTATGCAATAGAAGTAAGCTCCATTTAAATTAAAAGTAAACATGTTTGGTTAGGGAACTACAAAGAAGTAAATGGGGTAAAAACAAATTTAATTTACATTTAAATTAAATTGATCAATATACTTCATGTAATCATTTTTAAGTATTTCATCACTTTCTGCCCCATCAGATTAAAAAATTACAATTCAGTGGTAACTTTTGGATGGGTATATTTAGCACATGCAGGTTTGCAGCTTTGCCCCATTCTTAATTTGGTGTCTCAGCTGTGCTGCCTTGGAATGATGGTAGTTATAGTCCATCACAACTGAATATCTGTAGAACTTTGTGCATTCACTTGGAGCCCTGCATTTCCAGTCATGGAAATGCATTAATCTTGGAGAGACATCAGAATATGAACCACTATTTTCATCTCATACAGACATTGACCATGGTCTTTGCAAGACTGCAACATTGTTTTTCTCTTGGTCAGGTTAGACCGTTGGTGTCTCAACATCCTCCTGATATCAGAAATGGCCCAAGGAAGGAATATGCCTCTGAATGTTACAGAAACATGTTTGTCCCCTCCTCATGAAGGTCTTGTGTTAATCTTTGCAATGCATTGGTCTTTTTTTTTTTTGGGTGATTCTCTAACTGGTATGCTTGAAAAGAACTGTTCTGTATCATAATTGTCAGCCCATCTGACACTGCCTTTCATTGTTTCTGATGATAATAAGCAGGGCCTTCATGCAGATCAGCTTTTCTGAAGCAACATCTTAGCTGAAGTGTTAACTGAACTCAGCTGAAGAATGGTGGGTTTCTGTAATATCTCTCCATATGACTTTTGCCTGTGCAGTGCTTGCTTTTCTTTTGTTCTTAAGTCATGTTATCACTGTTATGGAAATATACTTAAACACACATCACATGTGGAGACTGTGTGGGAGGGTGTGTATGGGTACGTGTGTGTGTGTGTGTGTCTGTGTAGCTGCAGTTTGTATGGCTAATGTTGCAGGAAAATGGGAAGGTCATTAGTGGTTCCACTCCACTATTACAGACCTCAAGCATAATCTTTACATGCTCTTTGCTCCGAGAGGGCTAGAAAAAAACCAGTATCTTCCGTCATAATGACTTCCAGTTTACAGCCTTCATTTGTTATATTTCCTCAATCGCTGTTGTGTTGAGATTAACTGCATAAATGGTCTGCAGCTGTCTGTTATGAATTAAGGGAGTTTAATCAAAGTATTTCTAATGTACAGCATAATGATAATACATGGGGGAAGTACTATTTAAGAGATAATGATGGCTTCAGAAGATCACTGTTGTAATGTTTAGTGCATATGCCTTCAGCACTGAATTTGTTGTTGCTCTGAATATGCTTAATGGATCAGTGAAAAGCTGCCTAATGTGGGATTGTTTGATGGGGCTGACAGAGCTGGAATTAGCCCATTGCTGTTTACTGCATACAGCCATTAAGATTAATTGCTGCCAGATAATTTTGACTGTTTTTATCTTCAGGAAAAAGTGTCACTAATGGGTTTATAAATTGGTTCACTATTACTAATAGTTAGGCCAGAGTAGTGGGATAGAATGTCAGGCACTCATTCTAAAGATAAAGGTAAAAAAAAAAAAAAGGTATAAAGCCTTCTATGACTTGCTAGTTTTAAGCGATAATGTTATCTAATAACAGACAGACTGATATATGATGCTCGTTAATGCTATTTCCCGGGCTTTGGGTTGAACCTAATAGATGCTAATAAAGTCTTATTTGATGTCCCATTAAAGAGCTCAATCTGTTTTCTGCATTAATGCACAATGTTGTTTATCACATTTCCAGTGACTAAAACCTAGACCAGCAATCTGTTACATAACTAAACAGTGCAAAGCCTGAAGCACCTATTTTTTGTCTTTGTTTAGCTTCTCTGAAGCATTTCTATACAGAGTTCAAATGTATATTTGTGGGCGCCAGTTGAAATATTATACTCGTCTGCTGTGACAATACTGTGAAAGAACTGGATTGGATTTTCTTACGTTTTCTAAATATTATTATTTTACAGGCCCTGGCACTATATGTTGACTTCTGCACTTAGCAAAATTAGAACTGAGTTTTTCCAAAGCATCCATTAGTTGATTTATAAGCCTTTTCAGTAATCAAGGGAGAGCAGGTCTTCCATTAAATTTAGTGCTATATACCCACAAGATACCAGAGCATCTCCAAATGTTCTGCATTTTAAAATAGTGTTTTATTGAGATGTTGCTGTTTTTCTTTTCTTTTATACTGACTCATTTTCAAGTAGCTGGGAAGGCCATAGCACTCTAAATATGTGTGGACGTGTGTTAGGGAATGGAGAAAGAATGAGCCTCATTAGATAAACTTGAGATGGGAGGTAGTTTATGGGAAAGGAAGGGAAAAGCTCAGAAGGATTTTTTTAGACTTTTTTCATCCCACCTTTTTATTTTTATAAATAACTCAAGGCAGGGAACATATCTAATACTCCTTCCTTCTCCTATTTTCCTCACAACAACAACCCTGTGAGGTGAGTTGGGCTGAGAGAGAGTGACTGGCCCAAGGTCACCCAGTCAGCTTTCAGGCCTAAGGCGGGACTAGAACTCACAGTGTCCTGGATTCTAGCCTGGTACCTTAACCACCAGACCAGTGTTTCTCAGCCTTGGCAGCTTGAAGATGTGTGGACTTCAGCTCCCAGAATTCCCCAGCCAGCCTTTTCCAGAATTCTCCAGCCAGTCTGCCCAGTAAAGGGCAGTACAAATTGATGGAGTTTTTAAAGGTTAATAAAAGAACTCCAAGCAGCTAACAGCAATCTTGCAGAGTAGAAGTGGGAACCAAAAGAGAACTTGCACATTAAGCTTAGTTACAGTTAGAAAATAAATTCAGTCTTCACACTGTAGTTAGATGAAGAAAAAATAGAGATAGCTTACTTTTCTTCAGTAGATCAGGATACAGGTAGGTTCATAGTAGAAAAAACTTAATCATCACTGGTTCTTTGTAGACACTTTCTATGTAGAATAGAAAGTCTCTGTGTAGGTGAGATGGTAGGGCTGCATTCCTGCAGCACTCCTGCTTGCATGTGTGCCAGAAGGGTAATGGAGATTGTTAATCCCCAAACTCAAGGAGGAGGAGGAAGTGGAAATCAGGTGACCCATGTGACATCCCACAAGCACAATAGAGATATGTCTACAGAAAAAAACCCTTACTACGCTTGTGAGACAATGTTGAGTTGACCCCTGATAATTCCAACACAAATGATAAAGCAAAGGACAAAATACTATGTCAGTGGATATTTTTTTCAGATTTTCTTTGACTGTTTTCCAATATCAACACATCAACAATTTTAAAAAGGCAAAATTGTATGACAGCAAAAAAATAGAAATGAATCAATACGTTAAAAATACCTGCAGGAACATCCATGGGGGAGGGTCTCAAAAGTCCAAATGTCTATCACAGCTCTGTGATTAAAGCCCCACCTTTTTTTTACATGTGTCACAACACATATTTAAAAAAATAAAGAAGCTTTGATTGTGCATTGTAATAATTAATTTTGCGATGCTTAATAATTATTTGATTGTTTATTTAAGGAGAGCACCTATAGGACTCCCACTATCCTTTTTCCTATAACAATCTTCTGAGGTAGGTTTGAGCTCAGGGAGAGTGGCTGGCCCAATGTAATGTAATGAGTTTCTGAGTGGAGGGTGGATTGAACCTGGGCCTCTGCAGTGTCAGTTCGATACCTGAACCACTACACCAGAGTGCCTCCATGTTCTGTTGCGTTTCAGTCTTCTGTATCGTTAACTGCCAGGAATCAATTATGGGATTATGGCAGTACACAAAACTGATACATCAATAATCTTGCCTGTGGTGCTTATCAGAAAAGAGGAGGAGAAATATCCTTGAGATCTAAGGCAGATTAACCCTGATTCCAATATTACTATTTTAAGTCTAATTTTCACTGAATTGCAAGGATTTGAAATAATCCTGTTCATTGTAGCAATTGTATGGCAGCGTTTGCATCATTCTAATCCTTGGTCTACATCTCTATTAGTGAGCAGCTGCAGGCCCAGACTTGTGAGCTGTGCTTAGTTGAAACCCGCAAGTAGATGATTTGAGTTGCTTCAAAGTGTTGCTGGAGGACACAGGACATCAAGTTTCCTGTTACATCCAAACTAAGGATAGCAGAGTAATTCATTTAGTTTGTATTCCAAGTTGAACTTACCTAAATTTGCATTTTTCAGAGCTGTTCATAAACCAATGCTTTGTTGCCCTTTGAAACTCATTTCTTTGAAATGGGCAAAGCACCACTTCAAGGATAAGATTACAGTGCAGCTTGCACAAAACTGCATACATTTATGAAAACAATGTATAAAAATACATTATATTTGGAAAAACTGCAAAACAGTGCATATTAGGTAAATTTGTCAATAAAAAACTAGGCTTGAAGAAAGGTGCACAAATATGCATACAGATGTAATTCTAAACTTTAAAAAGCCCCTCATACTAGCAGAGAAATTAGACAAATTGAACTTATAAATTAACCTACCCTTAATTCAAACTGACCCTACTGGGTTACAAATATTCTTGAATCCTCCAGCACTTTTAGTGGAAATGTATTTCAAAAGGGCTTCCTATTCTGAGATGTAGATAGACAGACAGACAGACAGATGATAGATACTGTAGACAGAGATGGATTTTAGACTGAAAGAGAGAGAGAGAGAGATACTGTAGATTAAAACATGATCAATCGATCGATCACACACAGCACAGTACATTCAGTACAGTATCATCAAAATCTTTGCCTTTGCTTTTTCTGCATTTATACTTAACAGTATTTGCACCGAAGTTTCAATTTTACATTAAGCAATCCATTTCTGGCAAGTACTATAACGTGAGATTTTATTCCAAAGTGACAAAAAGAAAACAAATATTCACGTCAGAGAGAATTAAAACTCTTAGGTAACACTGATGCATTCCCTTAATTCCTCTTCCTATTTATCAACAACACATTTGTTTGATCAAAAAACAAAGCAAAATTCTAGGGAGAAAAACAATGTATGACTTTTACTGTTTTGTGGATGAAAACTGGACATTTATCCAACCATTTTAATTCTTGCATCACTGTAGTAGCAAAGTATCCAACTATTCCATACCATGTGTTTTCTTCCTTGGAATAAAGTAAGCATCTAACTATATTCTGCCAACTCATCAACCCAGCAGAATATCATTTTACGTTGGATCAAATGACAACTTTCACAGCTAGATGAGGAAACAAGACTGGTGAATTAAATGATATAAAGATGGAGGTGTTATGAGGATAGCTGGAAAGTAGGCTGGGATCTGTATGGAAGAGAATGGGAAACCCGTGGCCTTCTAGACATTGTAAATTACAACTTCCAGAATCCTGCTCCATCAGCCAAGCTGGCTGGTTTTGCTTGGATTTCTAGTTCAGCAACATCTGGCAGGACCACAGGATTCTCCTTCATACAGACATACATAAGAGTAAATATGAAAAAGGTACAGCTAAGTCCTGCATTTATTGATGCATGCACATTGGACTGGGCCAGCTCAAGTGATTTTACTGCTATAAGCAAACTAATGTTGGTACCTGTTACTACATACCTACATACTGACATATTTTTAAGTTTCCTTGGGTGCACTGCATTATCTCCATGGATCTTCAATAATAATCCAGTCTGGGAACTACGAAGGCTCTTCATAAAACTTTACCTTTCTTTTCTGTAAATGCTTAATGGTTGATGTATTATGTCCATCTTGCTGACATATCCATGGAAATCTAGGAATATATTTGAGAAGAGTGGAGGAAAGACATTCCAAAAAGCAAGAAAGGGAGCTCTCCTAGGGCTGATCTGTACTTTCTGCTTGCCCCAGCATGAAAATGGGCCGCATACTGTTTTGGAACAGATATGTTGTCCTCAGCCTGTCCCAGTCTGCTGAAAAGACAATTGCCATGTACATTTTATTGCTGCACACCAAAAGTAGTGTTTTTCCCCTCTGCTGGCACAAATGGGATCATCTGATCCATCTGTTACACTTCCTTTCATCTTATCCAAAAAACCCCTTTCTAATTGGCTGGTGTGTGCTCTGGCTGGTAGGCCCGCTCAGCCTCCATTCTCTGTCTTCAATGGTTACTTCATCCTGGACTACTGGCTCACTGCCATGAACGGCTGGACTTTTTTTAACAGTTCAGTAGTGGAGCAATGGAATGCTGGCCATTTCTCGGTGGTTGATTTTTTTCTTTGAACTGGATGAAATTGACAAGAGTTCTGCCAAATTTCCCCTTCACAGAAAGAACTGTAAAACTGGTGTCTTGTTTATTCTCCATCAGTCCACAAAAGGCATGCCGACAAAATGGGAAACAATCCGTGCTTGTTTTCCCGGCATGCATGGGATAGGAAAAGAAGAGGAATCCACCAGTTGAGGGATGTGACAATCCCAGTCCAGAGTGAACACATGGACATCCCTGTGACCAAAGCGAGCGGAGAGGTTAAACTCTGGAAAACCGTTCCTTACACTGGATTCATTTCCAGCTGATTTACACAGGGAAGCCAAACGGCTGAAAGCTGCAGGAAGACATGATTGGAGGCTGTCATGTTTGTCAAAGGAGACATTACAAAGCTCACTCAAAGAGTGCACAAATTTCTGTGGCTGCCATATTTGTGGTTTTCGTATTTTACTCTATCAACAACTGCTTGTGAACAATAAATACGTCCTCTAGAAAGACGTCATGATTAACTTTGTAAGGCTGTATCAACTTCTGTTCACTTAAGGATTCATTAAAAGATACAGTTTGGGAAGGACTGCCTAAACTTTTTGTATAAAGCTGCATTTTAATCCAACTAAATGCAACATGTTGTATGCTCTGATGCAGTCGTTGGGGTGGGGGGAGTGAGTGTTGCGATGTTAGTGCTCAGATTCCAGAAAAATTAGGCTCATCTAAATTCTGTTAATTTTAGAGGGACCGTGGCTTAAACTTTCTCTGGCTTTTATCCCCCAGTTTTATTGAGTTCCCTAGGTATGATACTCCATGAGTGCAAAATGGTGTTCAGTGGCCTTCTTTGCAACACCACTGTACATACAATTTAGATTTCCATCAGAACAAAATTTGCAAAATGATGCCATTAAATTTTAAAACTGACCTAACTGAGAACACTAGTGAACTAGTTGGTAGTCAATGCAGACAATTAAATCAGCCAAATTTTCTTTCCTTTCTTTTCCATTTTTAAAAATATTACCCTGCAGTTAAAACATCTAATAAGGAAGGTTCTCTCTTTCAGGTGGTTTGAGGCCAATTCTTTCCAGTCTGCAGCTATTACATGAGACAATTACATAACTTGCTTTTCCTGCAAATTGCCAGAATTGTATTGGTACTTCATTATTAACTTTAAGTACTGAGCAAAACAAAATGAAATATTCCCACTGGCAACAGCAGAAGGAGGTTCATCTTCCCCTCCCCTAGTTCTTCCTTCCTGGCATCTCATATCTTAGAATATCTGCTTTTTAAAAAATATGAATATGAGCCAATCAGACAGAAGCTGCTACTGCTGTTGCTTCATCTTGTGCTTCCTCTTTGTAAACTTTCAGGGCTTCAGCACAGAGCATGTACAGTGATCGGCTGGGAACTGCTTGTTATGTTCCAAGACCAGCATTGACTTATGTCCTCTTTTTGAATCTATGGAGATGTAGTGACTTGCTAAACTGCCTTGGTGTCCCAGAAGAGAAGGGGCAGGCAGCTATTGGCTGCACTGTTGCAATGCAAGGGCTTCACTGTTTCTGTGGTGGCTGGTCCAGTTGCTCACAGAAGGCTTCCAAATCAAATCAGAATGCCTGTAGTGTTGT
Source organism: Candoia aspera (assembly GCF_035149785.1). NCBI lineage: Eukaryota > Metazoa > Chordata > Lepidosauria > Squamata > Candoiidae > Candoia > Candoia aspera. Next base: position 34,467,367 of record NC_086157.1, on the reverse strand, counting down.
GGGCTGTAAGCATTTGTGATTTCAACAAACAGATCTTTTCATCTTCTTTCCTTCAAAAACAAAAGGAAACCTATCACAGGCAGCAGGAATCCTTGCTAGTGTAATCAAATGCCCCCTATTCCTCCCAGGTTATGCACAGGGGGATCAAAGCAGTCAAGATAGTGGCTGTGACTTTGTGATCAAACCCTGCCCCTTTCTTATATGTCAGATGTTCTTCTTAAGAGCATCTGTGCTTTGGTATGAAAAAGGTTGCCCATCCCTGCCTTAAAACAAAGCAAAATGAAGATAAAGCTGCTTCTTTATGTACATGTGTGTCTGGGAAGCCCCTTCCTTCCCACAGAGCATTTGGGCCAACTTGGTTTCCAAAGAAGCTTGAAGGAGGAGGCAGCCCAAATAGCCAGAGAAAGGTCCTGCTTTCATTGGTTGCAATGTTTCTCCCATACCGTAACTGGTTGCACTTGTAAGATCACCTATTTGTGAGACTGTGTACTTGATTCATTCTAGGGAAGGTGGTTGTGTTAGGATTGTGAGTGAGTGCTGTCCCAGCTCTGAGTTCTCATGCCATCTGGGCTCTCATTCTTAAGTCGGTGTGTGTGGTATAATGTTCTAGAAGCAGCACCAGCAGCTGGGAGACTCCACTTGGAAGCTATCAGATTTGGAAATAATGGTTAAAATGACATTTCCATATTGAAGCATAAATATTCAACCATTTAAAAAAAAATCCACCCAACTCTGTTGCTAGCAAGATATTAAAATGAGGATGATGTCCCATACATCGGAAGAACCACCTCGTATTTAACATTTATTACTCATTCATAACCATCTGAAAACTTCTTTCAAAATCAATTTTTAAGGTTAACATTCCACTTATCTTTTGGCATCTCAGTATTATACTCTATCCTATAACCCAGCGCTTCTGGTGGCAACAAGGATTTCAGTTTAGTGTTTACAGAAGGATTGAATGTCCCTTTATTGGAAACTGCCTCGCTCTGTAGGACAACTAGCATTAAACTAGGGGGTCTTCCCAATGAAGATGCAATTTCAGTAGTCATGTGATAAGACCACCCTATTTAGCACTTGTCATAACTAAGGGTACAATTGGGAGCCACTTTTACATCCCCCTTTGCCGGAGGCGTTGTATCTGCATATGTGGAAACGCCATGTCAAAGCAGTGAATGCCACTTCAGAAAGACTGACAGCTTGCTGCCTTTTGTTGGAAGGATAATCTATGCTCTCCTTGGATGGGGTTCTTGGAGTATCTTGTCTCCCACCTCCAGGACATGAGCACCCTGGCATGATCAGATAAAGGACCCAATGCAGAACTTCCCATTCATAACAAAATGGAAATTGCCACCATGACAAGCATAGAAACATTTTTAAAAATACATTTAAAAATATCATTGGCCATAGAAATGCAAGCATGGCCCTTCAGTAATTATCTCCCCAATGCCTGTATTCCTTTTTGTCAAGATCACATGCTGAGTGGAAGCCTGGTGTGATTTATGAGTGTGGCTTCTTCAAAGAATGGGTTATTGCTACTCTATCAGTCATATCAAGATGTTGTAGAATGGGAAATGAAACTCCCTGCTTCTTTCCATACCATCTAGTTCATATCTTTCAGAAAGCATACTGTATATCTAATTTTTCTTTTTCTCCTGGCCATGCTTAAGGAAGAACCCTTAATCATTCTTGAGGAAAAGGCACATCTGGGTGTGTTTGAATACCCCAAGGCTATTTTATGAGTGTCCAAAATTCTTTCCATGCACAGAACACCTTTCCCAAAGACACTGACAGAACTGAAACAAGAGTCAGAGGGCCAGAGGTTTATTGGGAACTAGCCAGGATCTTGTGGAAAACTAGGAATAACAATTCAAAATTGCAGCTTACCATTCTCAGCATAAACCACATTTGGGGGAGGGAAACAAGGAGGAAGAGGGAGGGAGAATAAAACCTTAATAGGTTTGTTCGATCTGTTTTAGAAAAATGACACATAGGGGCCTAGACCTGCACCTGGAAGTCCAGCATGGGGTCCTGTTAGCCTGAGATGAGTAGATAGAGGTAAATAGATACAGCATACCTAGAAGCATAGTCCCTCCCAGCTGAAACTGGTCTTTTCTACCCATTAATGGGCAACATCTGCATTCCAGCAAACCTGCCTTCTGCAATAAGAATGTTCAACATGGTATGCACATTGCATGGGAACTATGAACTCAAAGGCGTAACCAGACGTAAAGACAAGGCCTTCACCTAAAAATATACAAGGCATGGCTCCTTGGTTTAAATCAGCTGATGTTCTTCATGTACTATCTAGTATTTTCAAATTCCTGAATCATGAATGTTACTTCTATATTTTCTCAGTATTTTCATGGCAAAGATGCCATCTTAGGTACAGTAACCACTTAACAGTAATTACTGGCCTTTTCCATGCATATAAAGAGGAAGAATAGCTCCATTTCTTATTCCCACTACACTAGTCATAATATGTTTTCTGATTTAGTATGATGTGTGAACTCAGCTGTTATTGCTTTTATATGAATCAAACCAATATGGTTGATTTGACAAACCAGTGTTTTTTTAAAAAAATAGCTTAGCATCTTGTGCAAACTGAGCAAATGAACCACAAGCCTGGGATTATGAACATTCTAAACAGAGCTTTAATAGGGATTTGTGAACCAAAGAACGAGATTGGTAAGTTGCTAGAAATGTAGGATTTTAGCATCTTGTGGAAGTAATCGTGTATGTTGTACACAGGCGTGCTTGACTTTCTGAAGAAAAGGGTGGGATGTCTAAATCAAAGGATAGGCTGCTTGAGTTTGTTTGTGCTTGTGCGTGTGTGTGTGTCCATGTGTGTGTAATCTTTTCAGAAGAATGATAGCAGCAACACTTAAGACAATGTTTAAAGTCTTCACCATGCTTGAGATTTTAATTTATTTTGAGCTAATATATTATCCCCTCTCAGATGTTTGTGGAAGCCATTCACAGAAATCTTTGAAAACTAAACGACATGCAATGTAATGCATCCAATTGAATCTTGAAGCAATTTGCAAATTGCGCAGTTTGTAGCTCAGGGTGGTCAGGAAACCTAAGTGAAGGCAGGCAAGGAGGTCAGAGGGGCTGCCCATGGGAATTGTGGGGTGGCATTAATGGAAGTTTCCCCACCCCACTCCTTTCCACCCATTTCATGGTATGTCGGATTGTTGGATAATTACTTTTCTGCAACAACATTTAACAAATGCCCTTATTTGAAGGCCAGATCCATTTTCTCTACAGATGGAAAAAGCAGTGGAGCGGGAGGGAAAGTTTCTGAGAATGTGTGTGTGTGTGGGATGGAGGGAGGGGTGCACGTGTGTGTGTGTGAGTGTGTTGGGTTTATGCAGCTGTAATCAGGGAAGTGAAGAGCAGATCTGGGTCACTTTGGTTAGTCAGGTTAGCTGAAGCACAAAGACCCCCTTCATCTCAGAAAAGGACTGTATATTACAGTAGCATGCTTATAAGAAATATTTTTTCAGGCTATCAATTATTATATTTGAACATTGCATCCTGGCTCTAGGGAGCTCTTAGCAAGCTGTAGCAAAAATCAATCCAGTTTTACAACTTTTACCTTGGCAGTTCTCCAGCTCTTTATCTATTTCACCCAGTAATTTAAAGATGCCGTATCTCTTTCCATGGCACAGATATATTCAGAGGCATGGCATGTCCTTGATATTAATAATAACTCTCACCAAACATGTTGTGTTTAGAATAATTTGGTTGGACAGATATTCACTCGGTGAGTGCTTTTATCCAACCAGTCTTATCCCACTGGCCTACTCTAAGGTACCAGGAACATTTCTTTGCTCGACCACAGATTTATAAGAAATAGAAAATGGGTGCTGCTTATTTTTTTACTTCTTTGTCACATTTGTCTTCTGTCCTTTCTCTCAAAATTCTAAGGCCTGCATGAATGGAATGTTCAAGTCTATTCTTATAATGACAATGAGATAGGCGGCCATATAAACTGAACTAAATAAATAAATAAACAACCCTGTAAGGTAGACTAGGCTAAAAATGAGAATAATTAGCTGCTCAGAAGCATTAAGAGAGTGAGCAGCTGCTACCATGCTAATGGGTTTGGTTTTCCAGTAAACAGTCATACAAACTTCACTCAGAACACGGAGATTTTGTGTGGTGTTCTCTGTCACTTAGATAGGTGAACATGGGAAATGTGGCTGATTGTATCCAGTGTGATCCAGAGAAAACAATTCGTAAGATAGGTGTGATATTTTTCTTCACATACCACATGCCACTTTGCTTGCATCCATCACATGTCTAGATTTCACGGGAAGGATTACAGGCATTGATTTTAAAGTCAGTGACATTGTTCTCTAGAAAGGTGACTTTCTTTCCAGATGGCAGTAAAATATGGCTAAAAAATACTTGCTACATTAGTTTAGACTCTACAAATACCAGATGCTAGGCTTCAGCTTCATCTGAACTAAGAAGGTATCAGCATAAAAATAGAAAATGCATCTTACAGTTTCTCACTTGATTCAAGCTGGCATTTATCACACAGATTGTTGTCTGAAAGAAAGGTATATCTCAACCATTTCTTGAATTGTAGGACTAGCCAGAAACTGATGGAGATTCATTTTAGTGAAAGGGGTTGGTTTTAAGAACAGCTCACGTGAGGACTACATATGGGACAAACCAACCTTGATGACCAGGAAATAAAATGTGACTAAACAAGGAAAAGACAGATTTCCTGGGCAACAGATACATGAAAGGACTTACCATAACAGAAGGAGTGAAGCTATCAAGATCTGAAGTGCTATAACAGTAATAAAGCAACTTCAGCCAAAATAGGAATTATCCCACATAAATTTTAAAAGACCACAAGTTAAAATTTTGTTGCAGAAAAAACATCTCCAGATGAAAAACAATGCATATCTTCTGTTCATCCATGGGTACCTAGTAGAATTAAGCAACCTCTCAATTTGTTAACATCTTTCCAGGTACTGAGATTTGAAATAATTCAGATGTGTTCCACATTAATTGTTCTGTAGCCGTGGTATCTCTGAATATTTATATGAATAATTAGAGCTTCCATGCTGCAAATGAAGGTGTATGTTGCTGGCTATTACTAAAAGTGTCACCCTTTTTCACCAAAAAAATAACCACCAGTGTTTATTAGACTACATGAAAGAAAGGAAAGGTTCCATAGCCCAACGTTTTCTGTCTATATTGATGGAGAAAAGTCTTGCGTTCACTTTTTTAAAAAATCATGGTCTGTAGAATGCTATGTAAAATTCAGCTTGTTAGCTTGTATAGAAGTACCAGAGGCATTTGCCCATTCTTATGTAATATGACACATCCAAAGATTCTTGTAACTGATATAACCAAATGCTATGGATGAGCTTCGAATCTGAGGTAACTATCTCCACTGTAGAGATAGTTAGACCATCTGCGACAGTAAGCCTTGTACAAAAGAGAATTAGTTCAGGAATTTCAGACGTGTTTTGAAAGGTGTTTTTTTTTGTCCAGAATGGACCCTTCACAGGTTGGTGAACCACTCTGTAGGAAGAAATTATCAGGCAAGGTTGACATAAAAGTATTCTTTATATGCTAGCAGTTGGTCTTAATGGAAGTAACTTGATGAAAGTGAGTCTTCAACTTAAGAGTAGTTCAACTGAAGACACAACTTCAGAGATTTGCTGCTAAATATGAGATCATCATGAGAATGTCTCCTCAATAATGCCTGGAAGAATATAGTTAAGTATCTGATGGGCTCAGTGAACTCAGACATCATTACCATCCCAGAACATGGTATGCTAGGAAATGCTGTCAGCCATGCTGGCTGGAAATTTTGCAAACTCAAGCCCAACACATTTGGAGGGGTACCAGGTTGGAAGAAGATAGTATATACTGCTTGGTACAGAACATAATTGCTGTCCAATTTGAAGAGTATGTCACCCTATGATAAATTGTGTTAATACTGTGTGTAAAAGTCTTGCTAGTGTAGCCCATAATTCTTTTGCTAGAGGTCATAGTTGCTGCCCAGTTGAAATGCATACAATCACAGCTGTGCACTTGAATATCTAGTACCAAGATCTGCTATGCTGACATGGAAGACTACAGAAGTCTGGAGACAAATTTCACCCATTCATTTGGGAAAGCACCTGGGGAGAAAGAAACAAGGTAAAACTTTGATGATCAGGCCGTTATTTTTACAAAAGAAAGTAGCAAGTATGCTTTTAAAGGGACTCCCTAAGAAACAACTGCTGCTGATAATGGGGGTAATCCTCTTCTTCCTCCTCCTCTTCTTCTTCTAGTTATTTCACCATTCTAGCAAGTATAAAGTAGTTGATGTGTGACTTGTGAGTTTAGCTCCCTCTGACAGCAGTCTCTGTTTTCTTCATCCTTACTCACTTAATTGTGTCTTCCTAAAAGTCTTGACACTGTGACCTTGTTTTATAAAAGCAAGGAAAAGCAAAACCACAATCCTTCCTTCCTTCTTATAAGCAGAAGGGAAAATGAAAACATTTAAAAAGGGGAAATATGGGAAATTTTCCAGGAAATTCAGTTTTTAAAAAAGAAATCAACATTCATTGTCATATTTGTTACCTTGGGAAAATATTATCATCCTACTCTGCATTAAATTACTGTGCAGTTTCCATCCTTAGTGACTATAATAGTGACTTTCAATGATGTTAATTAATTTACAACAGTATTTAGGATTTGGATAAACGATTTAAAAAATGCAACAGCAAAAAATAATGAACACCATTAGTGGTCTATCAAGGTCTGGATGTTGTGAAGACTATCATGGTTATTGTTAGCAAGGATGCTTAAAACAAACAAAAAGGAACATAATCATCAGAAACAATCAGCTGTGGAAAGGATAGGATTCACAGACTCAAAACAGCCCTTAATCTGTGTTCTCTATTTATTCTTCTTTAAATGCCACCTCTTACTGAGGTTGGTGACCACCAATGCCATTTGTTCTTTTGATGTTTCGGTGCTCATTTGCCGGCATTGATTATTTTCTTAGGGAAATTTAAGAGGAGTCTGGTAGCAGCTTTTCTGACTAACACGTTTTATTCAAAGGCATAAACTTTCATAAGCTGGAGCTCACTCATCACAAAAACTTACACCTTTGAATTTGTTAGTCAGAAAACCTGCTACCAGACTCTTCCTAATTTTGGCCACTGTAACCTAATACGGTTCTCTTCCTACAATGTTTAGGAAAATATAGTGCAGTAATTTCCCATTGCCTTCCATGTGGCTATTTCATTGCCATATCAATGAATTCCTTCCAAGCCAATGTATATATGTCACTATACTGTTCCAAACTATACCCTTCCACTTGTTGTTGCTATTGGTAGAGCAACTGCTGTCTAACAGGGGATCCTTCTTTACCGGTGGCATAACTCATTAGGTCACAATGCTTTCCTTGTCATATGTAGCATTTTTGTCTAGTCAGGAAAATATCTCAGATGCATCTGTTACTATCAGGGTAAAAGTACTTTATTTCAGTCATTGACCAGACTAGAGTAACAGTGACTAGACTAGAGTCACAATCATTTGTGTTGTTGTTAATTGGCCACAGCTTTTTAATGAACAGGCATACTAACCATTACATCTCATGGCCCTTCCACCAACTGCAACCTGGTAGATATACCCTGGAGTCTAAACTCAGCCCTAGAACTAGATAGATGTTAAAATCAGACTTGCAGCAGAGAAAAGACTAGGTGGAACCTAATGTACATATAAAGAGGAATATGTAACCGCATATGAAACATAATTCTGGAAAATACTGAAATGAATTTCTTGCTGGGATTCATCTCTGGTACAAGAGTCCAAAGGTAACATTTCATGAAAGTGTTTTGCATGTTTGTAGTGTTGCTATGCTTGAAAGAATACAGTGGATAAGTGAGTGAGAAAAATGCCAAACAAGTGTAGGATATCCAGAAGGATATTTTCCAGGAATAGGGGACCAGCTGACAAGCCCAGTTGCTAAATGTGAGTAGCCCAAAGGAACAATCTGAATGTGGTCTACAAATCTGTATTTATTTATTAAATTTATTATGGATGTCCACTTCAGAAGACTTACCGTGGTGTGGATAGCCTAAAGAGGATCCCAGAGAATTACTTAATGATAGGCTATAGCAGTTAATGTGGGAAGTTGTTCCTGAAGTATGAACAAGTTAAATGTGGGAAGATGTTCCCAGAGCAAAGGGTTGATTGATAAACCCACAGTTAATGTAAGATCCCTAGAAAGGGGGCAAGATGTCTTAAGGTCCCATATGTGTCTGTGAGAAGAGTGAGATTCTACAAAAACATACATCCAGCCCCAATTTGGGCACAACAAAAACATCCACAATATGCTTTTAAAATCCCGAATGCATCCAACAGTCCTAAAATGTGGACTACCCCACCTTGATTTAGTTTTCAAAATTCCCTGGTGTGAAAACCAGATTATTTTTCAAAAACAGCCTGAGATATTTCAATAGCTCTGCTAACTGTACCATGTGATCAAATCATTTGCCACCATCTATACCATTACTGGGTCTTGAGGAGAACCTCCATGACTTTATGATTTCCACCTCAAGTAAATAACTGGATTATAAGGCTGCCATATCTGGGCTACAAAAACAAAACAGCTATTAGATGACTGGAAAGAGTTAGAGTTTTCTTGCTCCATCTAGTAGTCACCTGGATTTTTGCAGCCTAGATAAAGTAGCCTTATCAGATTATAAAGTTAGATTCCTGTTAATCTTGTCCAATGGCCTAGATGCATGTAAACATATTTGAAATTACTTGCAGCCCAAAATAGAGGAATGGTTGCTTATTTTTAACTTGTTTATTCAGAATTCCTGTGGCATTGTGCTTATTACAATGATGTTGTGGGGAATAAAAAGATCCAAATGTTCAGGAAAGAAAATGGGAAGGAAGGAAAATAGTTAGTTTGACTGATGCTAAAACTCATATAGACTCTTGGTTTATGGCAGTGTTTCTCAACCTTGGCCACTGACTTGATCTCCCAGAAAACTCCAGCCAGCTATGCTATGGGTACACTTGTGAGATAGGAACGCTAAGGGGCCAAGGATCTATCAGCAAGGCAGCTGGAGGCAAGTTGCAGGAAAGATAAATAAGAAATTGATAAATTAACATATTGCTGCAAGTCTTCCTCTCTGCTGGCCCTGCTGAAAAAGAGAAGGGTGCAGGAAGACAGTCGCTGGGATGGAGAACGAGGGAAAGCCACCTCCTCCTTTGTGCCACTGTAGCAACTATGCCCAGTTCTCCTTTGAGATGTGTTCTCCTCTGGCTTGACTTTAAATCTGACTAAAGAAGCATTCAGGGTCATAATAATTTGTCTTCCACTGAAGCCAATCGATACATGTTGCAGAACTTAATAAATATTCATATTCTAAACTAAAGAATTGTCAACTTCAGCAATAGCATTCTAGCCTTAGCCAATGCTTTGGCTGCTGGCTTCTAGCTGGCACAGTATAGGCTTTGCCAATAAAGTAGAATGGGGTGCAGGAGTATGGTGGTAAATAAGGCTGAACTGAAGAGGGGTATGAATTTTCCTGGATATTTTTATAGGTAAATGAAAAAAGGCGAAGAAATGCAGTATCTTTTAATCAAAAGAGCTAGAATCTTCAGAGCCCATCAAAGTACTATTCTTCAGTTAGCCTCCTTTTTCTGACAGTAATTTGCATCAGAGCCTTAAGCTTGGGAGAAGAGGTTACATTTTAAGGCTAATCATTCGCAGGATTTTGGAGAAGGTTGGAGGTGCTGGCTCAAACATGTCCTGCTGCTTTTGTTGCAGCAGGGAGAATCTGGGAACTCAAATGATGCACTTATCACCAGACAGAGTGGGTTTCCCTATCTAACGCTGCTCAGCCCTGCCAGCATTCTTGAAATCAGGTTAGATTCACTTTGTGGCTTTTCTTTATTTCCTTTTATTTTTATTTTAACCAGGAGAAGCTAGGGGACATGACAAAACCAGCATTGGTTGGAGGTGGGAATGTAGACGCTGAGCTGCTATATGTCACATGCCAATCTGTGTGCACCTGCTAATGAGGCTGACATGTTGGGACGAAGCAACCCAATTTGCATTTGTCATGAAAGTGAGACATTAGCTGAATGAATACTAAGAGGGCCAGATGTGCCCTAGCATGACTGCCACCTCTGAGAACTTGCTGCATATCAACACCAGAGTCTGAGGAATGCTATTGGCTACTGCTGAATGGTACAGCCAGGCAAAGCTCAAGAAGGTATCTGTGCTGCAGGAGAGCTGGATCATCAATGAACAATGAAAAGAATGACTAGATCATGTCTATTCAGCACTGATATACCACCCATTCTTTCTCTTAGCCCATACACCGTGAATAAGCTGGTAACACTGCTAGCAAAGTTAATACAGCAATCCATCTTTTGAGAATGTTGTTCTCTGTGAAAAATGCAACTGCTCAGGATAAACATTTTAGCAGTTCAGTGCTCTGATCTCAAAATTAAGGAAACATAGATGTAATAGGGGAGAGCGCTGGGAAGAAAAACCTGATTTGAGTGAACGAATGAAAGAGGGTGAAGAAATGCAATACAACTTCAGAGTTGTTTTCCCCGACTCAGCAAAACGTGGATGAATTAAAACAACTGCACAAAAATTTCAACATGATCAGGCTTCTTCTGCACCGACATCTCCAAGCCATGACCAGGTTCCAGTTACAGCCTCTTGAAACACAAAGGGATAATTGAAGTGAACATTTATTAATATCCAGGGCTCCCTTGCTCCATTTTATAGACAATGGGATCATGGTGAAGCTTAACTCCAAATCGCCAATTAACCATAGCAGGATTCTCTGCTATCCCTCCACTGGTACCCAAGCGGGTGAGAAGGGGTGCTTCCCTAGCCAGCCATCTGCAAAGGAAGATCTTTGATAATGATTGGCAAACAAGAGAAAAGAGCATGTCCACAATCCTCTCTCCACAGAAAGAAAATAAAGCATAATGGTTTCTTCTCCTCACCTCCACATTCATGAGAGGCTATTCAGGAGACTGAGAGGCCTGTGAGCTCAGCTGGTCTGAGAAAATTCTACCTAGACCTGATGTGGGGGGTGGGTACACAGAAAGGAAATGTTTCAAAGAAGCCCTGTTTTAACTGGCTTGCTATAACTCTGTCTGGGAACTTAATTTTACAGATTTCAATTTTATTTTATTTTTACCCCAACTAGCATTAAAGATACCTCTCTGAAATCCATATGGTTTTCATGTCTTGACTTTGTGAGTCACGTGAGGTTTACAGGTTGTTGCTGTAAACACATGCTTTTTATAACAAACCAAGTTTGTAAACACAAGCTCTTTATTCAAAGCAATCTGTCTAGATGAGGTGCATTATATATTATATATACCCCTTGAAGTATGAAGATGAAATGCCTCACTGAACCTCCCCTTACAAAGCCCCACTCCGAAAAGCTTTGCGATCTCTGGATATTTATGTTTCTGGCAAGGGATCAACTTATGGCAGGGCAGGGGTGAAGAGATACTTAATTTTTCAGGAACAAGAAAAAAATCTGACAGACAAGCCTTAATCATGAACGTTCCACAGCTTGGTGTCTGCACCATGTGGATGGCATTGGAATTTGGAGTTAACAAATGTTTGGATGCTACTGTAATCTACTCAGTTTAATCTCAATATTCCATTGTTCGCTTTCCTTCCTTCCAGCATCTGACCAATATTCTAGTGGTTGAAGCCACTTTCATGATAGAAAAATAATGCAACCATTCTATTCTCTTGTGTGCTAGTGTAATGATTGCCTATTCTAAAACACCATCAGACTCATAAGTAGGAATTCAAAGATATCTGATTTATTAAAGAACAGCATGCAGGATCACAGAGAAAGCTGAGAATGATGAAAGCGTGCCAAATTCAAACTAAAAACCCTCGGTGCAAATGAAATCCCTCCCCCCGTAGAATCTTCTCAAGTCCACAATCCCAGGTGCTCCTAACGGTTTCTGATGGTCTGCGGGAAAAGTCCTTGAGCAGAGAAAATAACCCAAACACATTCCATTGTAATCAACATAGATACAGAGCTTGGTACAAGGTTTCACAGCAGCTCCCTCCCAAACAGAAACGCACGTCAGCGCCATGGCATGTGAAACGTTACGATGTATAAACTACATTGAATCAGTGAACATGACATACTGCCCCCCCCCAAAATGAAGAATACATTAAGCAGCAGGTTTCAAAGGATAAGCAAGGTGGAAACGGTTAACTAAATCAGGAGTGTTAACATGGTGAGCAGACACCCATTCAGGATGAGGAAAGTGTTTCCATCAGACCAGATACTGCAGGGTGCCCTGAAGCTTGTGAGAATCAACGATGTCCTTGACTTCAAAGTGTTGTTGGCCATCAGTCATAATTGGAGCAGGAGGAGGAGGTTGAGGGTGCCAATGCGGCAAGTGGTGCACAGGCTTAAGCAAGCTGCACTGGAAAACAGGGCGCAAGCACTTCAAATTGTGAGGTAGTTCCAATTTAACAATAACTGGATTGACAATATGAACAACAGGAAAAGGACCAATGAATTTGGGAGCAAGTTTTTTAGAGGGTTGAGGCGATTTGATAAATTTAGTAGATAGATACACCTGATCCCCAACTTTGAAGTTGTATTGTAAAGAATGATGCTTATCAGCTTGAGACTTGTAAGCAGCCTGGGCATCAGCCAAAGCTTGTTGAATTACTGGCCAGGAATCAGACAGTTTAACAGGCCAGTCAGATGCAGAACATGTTTGGGAAGAGGGCTGTGGCAGTTCAGGGATGGGAACAAAGTCATGACCAGAAACCACATGAAAAGGGGTTTGTCCGGTACTTTGATGCACAGCATTGTTATAAGCAACTTCAGCAAAAGGTAACAACTCCACCCAATCGTCCTGATGGTAGTTAATGTATGCTCTAAGAAACTGTTCAAGAGTGGCATTTAAAATCTCAGTCTGTAGATGGGATGATGTGGACAGTGCCTGTTTAGTGCCAATCAATTTTAAAAATGATTTCCAAAATTGGGAAGTAAACTGTGGCTGCAGTCCGAAATTAAGCAGGAAGGGCTACCATGGAGGCAGTAGATGTGGTGGAAAAAAGGTGCGCTAATTGTGGGGCCAAAAGGATGGGTGCACATGGAATGAAATGAGCTTGCTTAGAGAAAAAATCCTTTACAACCCAAATGACAGTTTTCTTCTGACTGGGAGGTAGGTCCACAATGAAATCCATAGAAATCTGGTCCCAGTGGCAGGATGGGCTGGCCACTGGCTGTAGAAGCCCCTGTGGTTTCCCCCCTTTTCGTTTGGACATGGCACAGACAGGACAGGAAGCAACATAGTCTTTAACATCACATCTTACGGTTGGCCACCAAAATTGACGGCAAACCAAATGTAGGTTTTAACAAAACCAAAGTGTCCAGCAAGTTTATCATCATGGGAACGCTACAAAACATCAGCTCTTAAAGTTTCAGGCACATAGAGGCGGTGTTCCACCCAAGCAAGACCGTTTTCAAAAGAAACATTGTCTCTATTAGCTAGCAACCAAGTATCAGATTTCAGTGCCTGGAGAAAGTCCTTCTGTAACTGACAAGGAACTTGCACTTTCTGCTTCCCAGACTGTGCTGGGGGTGGGGGTGCCTGCGCATGGGTCTGGCTCTGAGTGACAGCAACCAAGCCCAGTTGTGGTTCAGTGAGAACAGTTCCAACCACATCTGCCACCTGGTCAAGGTCCGAGGTAAACGTGACAAAGCATCGGCCAGAAAGTTTTTCTTTCCTGGAATGAATTTTAACTGGAAGTTAAAGCGACTGAAAAACTGAGCCCAGCAAATCTGTTTAGGGCTGAGATGTCGTGGGGTGCAGAGGGCTTCCAAATTCCTGTGATCAGTCCAAACCTCGAAGGGCATTTAGCACTTTCAAGGAGATGGTGCCAAGTTTCTAAAGCTGCCTTTACTGCAAACACCTCCTTTTCCCAAACATGCCAGCGGCGTTCTGTTTCAGAAAATTTCCTGGATAGATAAGCACAGGGTTTTAGGTGATTTTCTGAATCCCTTTGTAACAAAATAGCCCCAATCGAGGAGTCAGAAGCATCAACTTGGACCACAAAGGGGCGTTCAGGATCGGGGTGCTGTAAAATAGGCTCATCAGTGAAAAGAGTTTTCAACTTCTCAAATGCTGCCTGGCATTCAGGCGTCCAATTCAGCACTGCCCCAGGATTTTTTACTTTGCGTGTCTCCCCCAAGCCCTTGGTACGGAGTAAATCAGTGAGGGGCAGAGCAATCTCAGCGAACCCCTGGATAAATTGCCGATAGAAATTACTGAAACCTAGAAAACTTTGTAATTGCCTCTGGGTGTGGGGATGTTCCCAACTCAGAATCGCCTGAATTTTTGCAGGGTCCATTTCTATACCCTGGTCAGACACTCTATAGCCCAGATAGTCAAGTTGGGTTTTGTGAAACTCACATTTGGAAAGTTAGGCATAGAGTCTGGCATCTCTAAGTTTGCATAACACCTGTCTGAGGAGGTGTTCATGTTCCTCCTCGGTTTCAGTGTAAATGAGAACATCATCTAAATAAACCAGGACCCCTTTAAATAAATGATCATGTAATACTTCATTAATCAATTGCATGAATACTCTGGGTGCTCCTGCCAACTGAAAAGGGAGGACTTTGTACTGAAACAATCCTAGTGGGCAATTAAAAGCAGCTTTCCACTCATCTCCAGCTTTTATGCAAATGCGAAAGTAGGCTTCGTGAAGATCGAGCATGGAGAAAATCTTGCCCTTTGACAAATGAGCTAACATGTCCTTCATGAGGAGAAGAGGGTACTTGCTGACAATAGAGACGGAATTTAATCCTCAATAGTCTGTACAGAGCTGAAGCATGCCATCTTTCTTTTCCCAGAACAACACAGGAGCCCCAACTGGGAAATTAGCAGGTTCAATAAATCCCCTTGACAGATTTTTGTCAATGAAGTCCCGTAATGCCTTGAGCTCCTTCTGAGTCATCGGATAAATTTTTGGCTTGGGCAATTGAGCATTGGGGACCAGCTCTATTGCACAGTCAGTTTTCTGGTGAGGGGGTAACTGATCTGCTTCCATCTCCCCAAATATGTCTGCAAATTCTTGGTATTGAGCAGGGAAGCCTTCTAAATGTGGCAAGCCAGGGCGCAGCATGGCGATCGCTGCCCTTCCAATCCCCGCATGGGCAACTATCTCCACTGTAGGAGCTTGGTAAAATCCATCTTTAAAAGTCACAGTTCTGTGCTCCCAATTTATATAGGGGCTTCGATCAGTCAGCCATGGGATCCCCAGGATTACCAAGGGATTGCCCACAGGTGCTACAACAAATTTCAAAGTTTCACGGTGGCTGCCCATTTGCATTGCCACAGTTCCAGTGAAATGGGTTGCCACCCCCCCCCCCCCCGGCTGCTGAACCATCCAACTGTGTGAAGATCAAAGGATGCTGGAGGGGGAAACTTGGTAGTTCCAAAGCAGCAACCAGATCAGGGTGAATTAAACACCTAGAACACCCAGAGTCAACTAAAGCCCACACCTTGGTAGATCTTGTGCGGGAACCCAATTTCACTTTTACTGCTAAAGTGGGACAGTCAGCACTCACCATAGCATCTTCGTGCCCATCCTCTTCCACCTGCCCGCTGGCGCCCTTCATGGCCGGTGGCTGGCATTTCCAGCCAGCTCCTTAAATTCGTCTTCAGCCTCTCCCAAGAAGTAGATTAATTCTTCAGTGTTGGCTGTTCCTTTGGCTGCTGTCATTTGCCATGAAGCAGGGGGCGATTTGGCTGGAGGCTTCCCCGCTCGATCTCTGGCCTTGGCTTTTGGGCAATCAGCTGCTCGATGGCCCTTCTTTCTGCATTGGAGACAATGACCCCTCACGTAGCGCCAATCTCTCTCCTCATCCCAGGCTCTGTAGCTTGGCTGGGCAGCAGTTGCAGCATTTGGGGGTCCTCTCATGGTGGCGGGTGGTTTTTCAGATTTTCTAGTTTGCATGAAGGTCTGCTGAGCGTTCTCAGCCTTTCCTCCCAGACAGATCCAGTTGTACAATGACTCAGGGTCATCTCTACACAACACCCAATGCAGGATGTCTAGGTTTAAAATGCTCTATCAGAGTTGACTCAGACCAGTCAGTGATTTTACCAGCCAGAGCTTTAAACTCTAGAGCGTAATCAGCTACTGACATTTGGCCCTGGGTAAGATCCTTCAGTGGCTTCTTAGCTCTTGCCTTGGCCAGAGGATCTTCAAAATGCAGCTTTAATGCCCAGATGAAATCATGGAAATAATCAAGTGCAGGGGAGTCAGCATCACTTAATTGAACATACCAGCCAGCTGCCATGAAGGGCACCAGAAGGCAGGTGGAAGAGGATGGGCGCGAAGATGCTATGGTGAGTGCTGACTGTCCCACTTTAGCAGTAAAAGTGAAATTGTGACAGCTAGTTAGGCCATAATGTTAAACCCAGAAAGTGTCAAGAGAAGGACAACCAGAATAGTGAGAGATCCAAGAAGTGGTTGTAAATGTGAGCAAGTGATCCTAAAGAAAAGGACTTTAGAAATAAAGAAAGGCAGCCATGCAAAGGCAACTCATATAGAAAGCAGGACCAGAGCCCAAGAGTCAGAAGATTTCATGAAGGAAACCAGCTGGATGTAAAGAGCTCTTTATCGGTGGAACAATCTTCCTTAAAGTATCAGAGGAGCCTTGATTTAGAGGAACTCCTTTCAGTTTTATTATTTTTTAATTACGATTCATCCATATTATGCCCTTTGTCTTTCTGAGTTAAATAAAAGCCTTCAGCTACCATCACATCTGCAAATTCTGGCCTTGGGGGTGGGCAGGTGGTTGAAGACTGACTAGTTGGAGGTTGTTTGATCTTTCATGGATACTGTCCTAACTACCAGGAAACACACTGAGACAATGAACTGGTCTCTAATATTTATTACTAGTACTTAACAAGAATCCTAACAAACTGAAGAAGCGTGGGAAAAACCCAGACATATAACCCCCAAGGGTTAAGGCGGTCCCGATCTGTGTCTCTTTGAATGGCTGAACAATTCCTCAGTGCTACGCATGCGCTTGACAGTCTGGATGGGAGCCCCCTGCTCGCCATCCTTACTCATGACAGATACCAGTATATTGAAGGCCATATGAAATCAAGAGTATTGTCAGGCCTTTGGGAGGAGAGCCCTTATACCGTCCCTCCCATTGTTTTTGCCCTTTGTTAGGCAGTTGAGCTACTTTACTCATTCCCCACCTGCTTGCTGTTACTATCCCCCTTTTCTCCTATCAACCTAATCTGTGTAGTGATGGAACTTTTTTTTTCCCAGCAGGCAGTCCAGCTGCCTGGATGAACATGACCTGTCCACATCTGCTGCTAGTTCTAGCAAGCTTCAGTACCGCAACAGTGTGCAATTTTAATGGAGGTTATATTCCCCAGAGCAAAAGTCCAGGCAGCTGAGCTCAGCCAGTAAAGGTCACATGGCCAATCATTGTGAGCTGGCAGAGCTGGGCTGCAAAAATCCAGATGACTACTAGATGTTAGTGTAGAGTTTTAAGTCTTTTTCTGCTGCCATCTAGTGGCCATTCAAATTTTTGCAGACAAGATCTGGTTTTTTTTTTTCTTATTTTCCCAATGTTATTTTGTTATTTGGCTGGCTTCTTGTTGCTGACTGGTATATTATAATTCTTTGGAAAACATTAATGGAGAGAGAAGATCCTGAAGAATAATTGATTTTCAAAAGCTTTTAAATATGTTACTCTTAAGAGACCTTAAAATCAAAGAGTGAGAAAGCCTTCAGACTTGGACGAAGGTAAGTAGCAAACACTGTACACAAATGGTCAATTCATCACCAGAAGCAATAGGAGGCGGTTATACAAAACATATTTATTCATTTATTACTTGTTATTCAAATTTTGTTACCACCCATCTCCCCCAAAAGAGGGACTCTGGGCAGTTAAATTCTTATAGATACTACTCAAAATCATCTCTTTTTTTCCATAAGGAGACAATACCCATTACAGAAGTTTGTATGCTTACATGTCAACGATACGTGTTTCCTCCCCTGCCTCTCCCTACCATCACCTATGGGAATATGATTTAGGATGGTCACACACTGAAAAGACACAGCAAAGAATTATGGAACACAACCACTTTATCTGGGTTGATCCTTGCTTATAATTAGGAGGAGCTTTTCATGTAATCTTTTTCTGAGTGTGACTGTACATCTCTTGAGTTTATTCACCAGCAACCATACAAGTCCTTAGGAAATCCCAGATTTTTCATATATGAGATGAAAACAGTATTTGTACCGTGATGGGAATCCTCTTTTTGTACAACAACTCATTGTGTTCATTCTAACATATATTTTCCTGGATAATATCTCTCACTTCAAGTTCAGCTGAAGAAATAAAAGTAGGCTGTGACACACTTAAAGGTTACCATCGGAGAATCCATGTGGAAGGAACTGTTATGTGGATCCTTCATCTTTCACCTTAGGTAGTCCTTCATCGTGCATATTAACATAATCAAGGAAGCATGAAGAATCTAACATAATGCTTTCTGCCTGCAACTTCAGAATAGGAGATTTCATGCTGCTGACTTGGATTCAGTTGGGTAAGTCATCCACCACATGATCCATTTGACTTGCTTTCCAAAGACATTTTGCTGCATGAGGCAAAGGGCAATAGGAAGTCCTCCCCATTCCATGTTGGAAAGCTGCTGGTGTTGCCATTTGAATTTTACTTCAATATTCAATTAAGATTAGCATCCTCCACTAAACCAGAGCAAAGCTGGTTAATTTCTGTCCTAGGACACGGTTCTGTCCTATACCAGAGTAAAAGAACAATGAAAACAAGCCACAGCAAAGCTGTATGCAGGGCATGGTAAAAAATGTCAAGATGGTGGCTGTGGTGGTGCAAACCACCTTGATTTTGTTACCACTTCTGTGGACTTCCCTGTTTCAGAGGAAGGGCCATTGCTTTTTTTTTTTTTTTTGCCTTACAGTTGGGCTGGGCCTTGACATTTTACCCTTGTGTTTCATGATGGCTTTGCATTTCATAGACTGGGCATTATATTTCACCCATTTATATGTCTCACAATATTTTGTGTGAGATAGGAAGGTTATCATACAGTAAGGAAAATATCTCAGTGGCTTAGCAACCATAAAATCCCACTTAGTGTGGGGGGATCAAGGGTTGGCTTAGGCCACTCTTCTGAGCTTCCATTCACCCTGCAACCCTGCAGGTCTATTAATGCAGCTTGACACAGCTTCACCACAGAAATAAATCTGCAAATGAAACTCTCTTAAGGGGTGTACATTGTGCCTGCTGTGATACTATTAGATGATTTTTCCCCCCTTTGGTGACCTTAGAAACTGTGGCATATTTTTTACAGCAGGCTCAGCCAGAGCTGATGAGAAGATACTTTCAGGGATTTTTTTTTTAATCAAAAACACTTCTGGAGGGAGGAGGAACAGCTTTCTGAACTTCTTAAGAATTGCTAGCTAATAGGATGCTCCCTTTGATAACATATGTACAGTACACTGCAGCTGAGCGTAAATCAAGCTGAAAAGAGGCTCACTTTGTCTCTCCTTTATTTATAAGCATTTTTGTTTTGCTTAGCAGATGTTTCTTTGGTAATGTAACATCCTTTATAATCTGTGCTTGTATTAATTTACTGGCAGAAAAGTCAGTGTAGTGTGCTGTACCTACTTGCGCACATACCATCTATAGATATGTAATGTATGCTGTATGGAGAAACATGTGTAGATTTTGAATTTGGTTTGTCTCTTAACACCTGCACTCTTACTCCAATTAATGCCAGAAAAAAAGATACTGGAAATCTGATATGTGAGCAGCACTTAGAGATTCAAAATTTATCCATCAAAAAATCAAAAGTTAATTAAACATTCTTCTCATCAGCAAGTAAAACCGTCAACCAATAACTTGAGAAAATCTCTATATTTTCAAAAGTTTTCTTTGGTACAGATATTCCTCTTTAATCTGACTGGAATAAAATATCACAGTTCATGGTATTTAAAAGCTTCAGCAGAATGCCCATTTTTATAAGGGGTGGAGGTAAGGGATATATGTGTATGTTTAAGGGAGGGATCATAAAGTGCAGAAGGAAGCATTTGGGCCAGCTCAGGCTGAGTATTAAGTAACTGCCAGTGTTCATTCTGTTTTCACTGGACTGTGATTAGGTAAGATGCATGATTCAGTGATAGAACACTCAGATGTTCTCCCTCCCTGAGCCACTTAGACATGGGAGAAATCCTGTCTAAAATCATAGAGCACTCAGCTAGGTACATAGCATGCTGTCACAAGAACAACCATTTGTTCCTGGTATACCTGTTGATTTTCTATATAAGATACAGTAGTTTCATGCAGCACCATACCTGGTTAAAAAAGCAGTTCTACAACCTACAAATATCAGGAACTTGAAGCTTCCAAGATGGTACTCTTGGGCTGGGTTGGGCTGGATTTTTTATTTTTACTTAAAAAGCATTGCATCAATAAAACATTGAAGAAAAACAATTACATGCTACTGTATTTCAGTAAATGAGAGCCACGGGGGTGGAGTGGTTAAGGTGCTGGACTAGGCAGGAGAAGAGTCAGGTTCTACTCTTCCCTTAAACATGGCAGTTGGGAGGAAGGTGACTTTGGGGAAGTCATTCTCCTTCAGCCTTAGACTGGGAAGTCAAAAAACATCAGTCTGCTAACCCAGAGGGGAGCAGCAAGGTAGATTATAGTCCATAACCTTGTACCTTAAGATGGGCAGCCATACAGTTCTTTTAAATAAACAAACTTCAGTGAAAAGCCCTTCATCCTGCAGGATTTGATTCCAGCTGATAATACTTTCAATAAAGATACAGGAAATATTAAACAAAAACATAATAATAAATATAACAAACAATTAAAAGCACTTCAGGAGTATATTTTTATTGTATGGCTTAGTTTAGATTTATAACTCATCTGTCCTTCAGGAGCCAGGGACAGTTTACAAAGCACATTTGTAACTTAAAGGAGATATGCTCTGAGCATCCATATTCACATTTGAATATAGGGGTGCTTCAATCCAATAAAAGTTTTCATCAGAACAGTGAACTGAGAAGAATCATGGAACAGGCATAATTTGGACACTGAAGAGCAAATATTCCAGCCACCAGGAAGTGCAAGTGAAGATTCCCAACCATGTCCTTTAAGAGCTCTGCCCAAATCTCAGCTTTAAGTCATTTTGGGCCCTGGTCAATTCCTACTCATCCACAGTAAATTGCTCACAAGTAGGACTTTACTCATTAGGAATCCAATTTTTAGTTCCTTAGGCAGGTACTTAACTTCTAATAGCTGGGTGGGCCTGTATCTTAAGAATCTGTGCACCCTGGGTTAGAATGACTGTTTTGAAAGTTTAAGTGTAGACCCTCGACAACAATAAAAATACAAAGTACAAAATAAAACAAAATTAATACAATTAAAATCAAAACCCAAATTAAAACCAATCATTAAATAATTAACAATTAAAAGCTTGGCAAAAGATTCCCAAATACTGGGGGAATGTGAGCCAAAAACACCTCCTTAGGAAGCACAATCCATGGCCTGGCACCAGAAGGGAAAAAGTCCTTTTCCTACCTGAAGGTTGAAATGGGGGTGGGGGGCGGCAGGGGGTTGTTCTTTGGATGGTCCTCCCTTGCTGAACTGGTAGGTATCACCCCTAAGCTATTTAGGATTTTAAACTTTGCCTGGTAGGCATCTGATAGCCAGTGCAAATCCTTCTGTAGAGGTGTTATATGATTCCTATATCTTGCCCCAATTAAAGCATTTTATACCAACTGCAACTGGTATGTGCAATTTGCAAGGGTAGCATTGCACTGCAGTAGTCAAGAGGAATTGGAACCAAGGTGTAGATAACTGCTACTAAGTCTGACTGGCTCAGGAAGAGTCACAATTGTCATACTATTTGTAATTGTGCAAACGTGCCCCTCAAACATGCCCCTCACCACACCTGCAAATCCAGTGACAGCTGGGCATCAAAGAATGTCCCCAAACTACAAAGAATTTCCCTTCTCTTTCTGGAGGAATAAAAGTCTATCCAAAACAGGCTGCACCTCAGCCCAGAGTCCAGCTTCCTCAGTCCACAGTCCAGCACCTCCAGATTTTCCTGCATCCAGCCGATTATGGAGATTAGATATGTAATGGGCAGTAGGAATAAACCCTGAGGAACAGGAGAAAGAGTCTCAACCAAGGCAACCGTCAGATAAATGAAATCTGAGTCCAGAGCAGAAATGTTATTTGAGAAAGCATCAGACATGACCCTCCCTAGTTCTCCTGAAGATAAAGGGAGGGAGGGAAGTGCATTCAGACTTGCAAGACTATTACTGTAACTTATAATAAAAGTAGTATTTGCATTCATAACTCTGACTTCCTAGTCTGGTCTACCTTGAAGGGCTGACAAGGTGGCACTCAGAATTCCTTAGATGGCAGGGAACACCTTACCAAAGAATAGAATATCTGAGTCTGGTTTGTATCAAGAGTTTCCAGGTCAAGGTGGTGCTTTTTCAATAAAGTCTTATAATTTGTTCCTTTAAGGATGCAGGGATGTATCCCATACTCAAGGTGGCACAGAGCCAGTTCCTACCTAGCCAATTTAATCAGCCATGAAAGACACAGGTCAAGCAAGCAAGTGGTAGCCCTTATATCTCCATGTCCTTGAGACCTGCAAGCTGAATCCATATATACCTGACATATGGTTGCCAAGGTTACCTCCCTATTACTGGCCCCAGAACTGGAGTCCAAGGCAAGATGAATCCAACTGACTTTATCTGCAAATAATGATGAAAATTGTTCACAGTGTGACTCCAATTCTTCCAGTTCCCCTCTCCCAACCTCTTGATGGAAAAATACAGCAACATCAGCTTGTTCTATGAAGACATAATGGAGGCAGAGAAGTAGGCCCTCTTCACTATACCTACAGCGACAGGATAGAAATTCAAATGAAAGAACCTCCATTCCATGTTTGGCCCAATTTGTGAAAGAAATTTCTCTTTGCATTCCAACCTTCTACTTTTCCACTTCATGTGCTCTCAGCAAACTGGTAAACCAATGAAACAAATGAGCTCTGCTAGAAGGAAAATGGAAACAATCCATCTCATCTTTGTAGTCCACAGATCAACCAGGACTTCAATAGTATTACAACTATTAAGACAGGAAATTCCCCAAGCACATTCAGAAAACTATCCAAATCCACAGATACCTCAGCCCCATCATTTTAACTGGGCCTCTACCCCTTCACAGGTTTACAGCAGCTGCCAGTCTAAAACTGTCCAAAGAATAATCTCTCCATGATATCAAAGCTACAGAGAATCCTCCATTTTCAGATCAGCAGCATCAGCTGAATAGAATGCCAAATCCAGCACATGGCGTCCTGGATGTGTGGTTCCAGATACTAACTGGGACAGGTCCATGACTGTTACAAATGACATATACCTCTGACTGGGCAACCTCAGCAGGCACAGTGAAATCCTCCCAGACAAGAAGTCTAGGGTTTTCCAGTGCTACACCAGAGATCAATCCAGCTAGCCCAGAAATACTGTTGTGCAATAGAATGGATGGTATACTACTATATCCCTACACAATCTCATCTACTTAAACACAGCAGCAAACACTCAAAATTGGCAGATCTGTTCCTTGTCTCTCAGCCATGCCTACATAACATATGCTAAATTAGTATTTTCATCCAGATTACCAGCAACTGACCTGGCATTAAAAAGCCTTTAAGTTATAGGGTCCCACCAGCTCGGTCGCCTAAACTTCATTGGTTAGATTGCCACCTGAAAGGAAGGGAGTTCAGCCCCTTTTCCCCTACCATGATCAAGTTGCAGACTTCCCCTGTATCTCTCCTGCCTGTTATTCCTTTGACTATCAACGTTTTTCTACAAATCCTAGGTGTAAAAATGTACATCCCAAAACAGCAAGTCTAAATATGTTTCCCTGAAGGGACTGAGATCTTCCTGTCATCCCCAGTTCCTAGGTGCAAACTACTTCTCAGGTAACTACAGCCCTTCTTTTCTCAAAGAGATCTTGCAAAGAAGGACATAACATTTTGTTTTTCCATGCCAGTGTACTTCATGGCTTTTATAAAGCTGTCTCTTCATCAATAGAAATAAATGGCAGACTTATAGGGGAGAGCACACAGGTGCTGAGCAAGGGCAGGTTTGTGTCTCAATTACAATCCATTTACTTTGTTCCATGGTACAAAAAGGAAAATGAACAGAGCCCATTACAGTCTCTGCTTCCAGACCTTGGAATACAAGAATATAACCCAAACCAAGAAGACCAGAATAGAATAATTACAAAGGAAGAAATACTATGAGGTTCAATTAGAGCAAATGATACCAACAAGGATATGATTTCCTGCCCTCACTTTTGGTAGGAAAAGATTGCCATGTCAAGGCTATAAACACATGCATAGATGAAATACCTGAGGGTCAGGATAGGGAAAATTATGGAAAATTGGAAGGTCAGGCCATAGGAGAGTATGAGGAATGGAAAAATACTGAATCTGCTGAAGTTACAAACAATATGTGCTTCTGTCCTGATTGTCAAACTGAGGATGAAGTCTAATTCTAATTTGGGAAATGAACAGGGAAGTGAGAATGAAGGAGTGCTTGAGGAGGGGTTTTGAGAGACAAACACGGGATGCATCTGTAACTGCTTGCTTGCTAGTGTAATGCAAGGCCTTGTGGCCAAGTGACCTTTGGACAGGGAACTGGACACAAAGAAAAAGGCTACAAAGCAAAAATTTATGCTATTGTCTGCAGAATTATTAGCAGGAAATGCTTATTGTATGTAACTGCTTTGATCAGATGGCTGGGCAGAGGTGGAATTGGTTATAAAAACTAAGATGTGACTCTGTTCAGGGCTCTTCCTCTTTTGAGAGAGTCCTCCTTTATGTTGACGTCTTCAATAAACGAGTCAGTTATTTCTCCCACTCTCTGTGATTATTGGAATTTGCACCGAGTGCATGAACCAAGGGGTCTCTTTAGGACCAACAAAATGGCGACCCAGATGGGACATTAGCACTCAGCTCCATGGGACCCCGATGGTGGACACAGTAGCCAGAGCACATCAGGTGATTCTTGGGGTGAAAATTCCACTGGCGGTGATCCATGGATCCTGAGCAGCTAGAAGAGAGAAATAACAGGAGAACAAGGACAGGAATCTAGAAGGGTTGCAAAGAGCTGCTATTAAAAGGTAAGCTCAGTTTTTCTTTGTTCCCTCTCGAAAAAGTCCGAAGTCAGGCAGCCAGTGGGGCTGAGTAGGACTGGGGAAGGGTGCACTTGGGTTAGAGTCCCACTCAACTGTGCTTGAGTTAGAGTCTCAATTGGGCCCCATAAGTAGTGAGGATGGGGACTGGCCAGTTGAAAAGGGTTATAGAAAAGGGTTTTAAAAAAAGGGAATTAAAGCAACCCAGAAGAAAGACTAGTGGTGATTGTGGAGGAAGGAATACTCAGGAGTTAACACCATCGGATTGTGTAATTAAGCATTTTGCGCAACTAAGATTTAATCCTGGGATGATGATCCCAAGACTTTTTGTATTGGCATGAATTGTGGAGGGACGAAGTGCCTATGTTATGGCCAAAGGGGGGTTCGGTGGACAAAGGACTTTTGTATGGGCAAATGGGAGATGTTATAAGTAGAGCGGGTAGCAAAGAGGCAAGTCTGCATTATGGTCTATTTCAAAAGCTTGCTGATGATAAAGGAAAACTCCATGATTGTGGATTGGACCCACCTACAGTCCTGCCCCTGAGGAGACAAAGGCCCAGGTTGTCCGGTTGTTGTAAGGATAAGGAGAAAAAGGAGGTGAGCTTTTTGCCTACTGCCCAATTTAAGGAGGAAGAAGAAGAAGACGAAGGAGAGAGAAAGAGTAGGGAAACACTGGAAAACTTCAACCGCCTTTAAAAACAACTAACCAGCATGGTCTAAGGTCAAGGGATCAGCTCCAGCAACCCACGACTCTCCTACCCTTGTACCAAATGCCAATTGTAAACCCACAGGGACAGGCAACTACCACACGAGTTTGCACACCTTTTTCCACTTCTGATTTATATAACTGGAAGAACAACATGAAGCCGTACAGGAAAAATCCAGATCAGGTGGCAGAACATTCAATTATGCAAATCCACAACCCAAAGTGGCAAGATATTCAGATTTTGTTATCAGTTTTCCAAACATCAGAGGAACAGAGGATGGTTATTGGAGTAGGACAGAGAAGGGCAAAGTTGGGAGGATATTAAGAGAAAACTGCAAAAGTTGGGGAATGCACTAACAGAGCCCATAGATGAATAAGGTTTTTGTTGGGTGACCCCAGGAGGAAGAGAAGAAAGGGAGAGAAAAAGGAAGATGGAATGCCTTGTTCTTAGCTCAAGCTTTGCGGCCCCAAAGATGGGGAGAAAGGGGGGCTCCCGGAAGATTGGATCAAGGGGGCGTCCCATGGAATGGCGGGGTAGGAGAACAGCAGCGGCAGGCAGGGTGCAGGCTGCACTCTGATCAAAGAAGAGACATTGGAGAGAGCGCTCCTTGCTGAAAGGAACTGGAGAGACGCAGGCTCTCTGGGGAGCGGGGGGGGGGGTTGAATTACAATAGGGTAGTTAAGTGGATCGTTTCCAATAGGTATTGGAGTGGCTAGATTCCTCTTGATGGGAGCAGTTGCCCTTTTAATGAGGCATTTCTGTCTCCCGGCTGAGAGGTAGGGAGGAAGAGTTTCTGTATTCCTGCAGGGCTATGATGGATTGCAGGTGGCAACAGACAGGGGGCTATTTTGTTAATGTTGAGGCGTTGGTGTGTGTTTTTTGTTTGTGAACATTTGTCTGCATGTGTTTGTGTATGTAAGGTTGAGAAATTATTTTGAGTTATGAAGAGAAAGTTTGAAAATTATGGGAGTCTGCTTCTTTAAAAACTGAACCTTTCTGTGATGATAAAGGTGCAGGTTCTGGCCGTGCCTGCACCCACCATTTATTCCAGTGTGTTTTTTTGTATTGTGATTTGTGTAATTTGAATGCATCCTGTGGGAAAGTTAAAAGGTTTTTGTTGATTCTTTCCCATTTGTCTTTCATTGTTTGAGGTGCATGTGTGTTTCCCTTTTTGCCTAGTCTCACTCGAGCCCCTCCCCTTCTTCAGTCTGCCTCCTGCCTGCTTGTTACAGGTTTGAGGATTGGGATGTGGACAGAGGAGGGGGAGGACAGAAGGGAATACAATGCTGCCACAGAAAATCCTTTCTTCTCCTATCTTTTTAGGATTTTTCCTTTAGCAATACCTTCCCACACATTAAATACAAACCTTGGAGTTTGCACCAAGACAACTTGTACGTTTCTTGTAAATGTATTTTCCTGTAGCTGTTACTGTTGGCAAACTATGATTTCTCCTCTTTTGGGGGGGGGGGGAGAAACCTGGACAATGTTGGAAAAGCAATTGACTCAGAGAAAGTGGTGGCACCGTTTTGCTCTCACAGCTCCACTTTGCCCCAGCCCATTGCTTTTCTGCTGTGCTGCAATCTCACCCCTGCCTTGTAACAAGAATTTGGCACTAGTTTTATGCTGGTCCTTGAAAAAAAAAAAGCGAGGTGTATGTGTGTGGGTGAGTGTGTGTTTTCAGTTGTGTGAACTGCATTTGTCCCGTAGTATGGTGTACATGATGATAAGAGGAGAAAAAAATTCGGACAATGTTTGTTTTTAGTAGAGCTTCCATGAACTGGTATGGTCTATCTGAATTTTGTTTTGTTTTGACAATTTTTAGCTATGGAAACAGTCGAAGCACTAGATAAAGTCCTATGTCAATGATTTCTTTTTTCCTAAGGTAAAAGGTAAAGGTTTCCCTTGACGTAAAGTCCAGTCGTGTCCGACTCTAGGGGGCGGTGCTCATCTCCGTTTCTAAGCCTTGGAGCCAGCGTTGTCATAGACACTTCCGGGTCATGTGGCCAGCATGACTCACGGAACGCCGTTACCTTCCCGCCGAAGCAGTACCAATTAATCTACTCACATTTGCATGTTTTTGAACTGCTTGGTGTGCAGGAGCTGGGACGAGCAACGGGAGCTCACCCCGCCGCACGGTTTCGAACCGCTGACCTTCCGATCGACAGCTCAGCGGTTTAACCCGCAGCGTTTTACAAATTTTGATTTTAGGGAAGTTATTGGAAAATTAAATATTGGCAATTGAAGTACATAATATTGTTTTTACTTGAAAAAATGATTTAAAGTTATTTATGCAAGATGTTAGAGGTTTGGCTATGGAAGTTTTGACCAATTTTGGGGGGATCTTGGAAAAGACCTGTTGTTCAAGCAATTGGGTCAGGTGGTGAAGAAATGGTCAGACTGCTTACTTGGGATGGTATTTTATTAGGGCAGGGAAATTAGTTTTATCCAAAGTAATGTTGAGATAAATCCAACACAACATCCACCAATTCAGTCACATGGAACCAAATGTTTTAGGGGATTGTGTGTCCAGGATATTTGTCCTTGAATCTTTTTCAAAGCTAGGTAAGTGTGTGAAAAATGTGTCATATATCAAAAGAACAACCCAAAGACCAACTGAGTTTGACCCCAGGAGAACATCCAAAGGGGGGTGGCCCCAGGGTGGACTTTTTCTCAGGGTGGGTGAAAGCCTTTCTTTGTAGAACCAATCAAGCCTAGGCTAGGACCAGAGGCAAGACTGACATGGACACAAGCCTTTTTAGTGACAATACTAAGGCTCTGGATTGCTCCTAAGAACAGACTAGCAGTCAGTCCATTTGATATGGGCAACCCTATCCTGGAATTCTTAGTGGAGAAGTAGGAGGCATACATCCCATGGGGAGGGAATCCGTCTGCAAGTACTTGAAACAGTTATCTGCGCGAGTCTTGTCCTTGTCTCCCTATCTGTAGAAACACCGAGCCCTACCGTTGGAACTGCAGGCGCATCCTTTTAAGTCTGGAAATCGAGTTGTAGCTCAAGCATGAAACCAGATGGAGGGGAGCCAGCAACTGCATTGGGAGGGACCCTTCGATTCGAGCTTGGATCTATCCTGACTGAAGGAGACACCAAGATTACCAGACGCTGCCAGACACTGGACTGTGCAGCCCCAGAAAGACCAGGACTCAGACTTTTGTTCTGAAGAAAAGGCCAACCGTATGGGCGGAGGCCCCCAACCTGATATGGACTCATGGTCAATCCCGGGAGTAAAATACCTGGTGGCCAATCATTGGTTTGTTTCCGTGATTGGGATCATCCTTATAGTGACACATGGAAATAGGGCACACCATGCGCCTGAACCTCCTCTAATACCTTATGGTTTTAATGACAATAACAGTCCCTGGACCTGGAAAAGAGATTCACAGGGTTCAAGGGAAGCTCTGAAAACGTACTCAGTTCAGAACAATAGGGAATTTCCATTTTCATATGAAAAGGGACACAAGTTTTTGTAGGGCTGGCCCATTCCAAATAACCCAGTGCATGGAACCTTTGACTGGCTAGTTTTGGATCTGCCCCTCTTCCTACTCATTATGTTAATATTAGATTGCCTGTTGTTTTTGTAAAGTGTTTTGGTCGCAAATGTTGCTAACACCACTATAACCAGGCAATGGTTCTGCCCAATCTCTCCCCACCAGATTACAGCAAGCACCAAAGGGGGGAAAGAAGAATCAAAAAGATAAGACACAGAACACTCAGAACTAAACGGTTTTAGGACCTGGACAACTTAGCGCATGTCTGGTTCAGGTCCCAAACCTCAAAGTATCAGGAATGTTAGGAACCTTTTTAGCTCCAGAATGAACTTTGGAACTAGTGAGAATGTGACAGCGGACACATCGGCAGGACTACAAAAGAAGGTTAACTATGTCTCACAGGTGGCCATTCAGAATTACAGGGTGTTAGGTTTCCTGTTGGCAAGTCAAGGAGGCATGTGTGCTTTGATTAACTATGCGAATCAAAGCTGTAGGGTGTTGACTGATGTGCATGCAGTTGTCCCCAATGGTAATCCAAAGCTGCTCCCAACTGATAAAATCCCCAAGGGAGAAGAACATGATATTGATGGGAAAGGTAGAGTATGATGATGCTTTTTCTGATTCTTTTCCTGAAGAATCATCAATGCATCAAAGGGGGGAAATTGAGGGTCAGGATAGGGGAAATTATGGAAAATTGGAAGGTCAGGCCATAGAAGAGTATGAGGACCAACATACCCCAAGAAGAAGCAGAGAAAGCAGCTGTGAAATTTGCTGTCTTTTCTGGTATACTCGATGCCCATCCCCATATGTTCTTATTGACCACATCTATGAAACATTTTCTCCCTGTTTTTAATACCATCTAATTTAGGTCACTATTTCACAAAACCTTTAACTCCCACAGTGGTCATTTGCCAGTTCAAACACTTGAAGTTCCCCGAAGGGACACCCAGACCTGAAAACATCAGCCTCTTTTTTCCTTGCCTTTTGTTACTTTCTTAGTGCTACTTCTAACTTTCAAGTAAGGAGAATTTGGAATGCGGGGTGAAAGCACTCCCAATAACTATTCTTTCTATTTGCCATGGAAGAATTACATTTTAGATGGATGAACATTTTCTGGCACTTTATTCAGAATACATTTGCAGTTCCATTACTGAAGAAGTTAATGACAAGATTAATTTAGTTACTAATACGGCTATGTTTATCATCCACCCTTAATCTCCAAAGAACATGTTTGCTTTCAGTTTATGCTGACATATTAATTGGGAAATCCTCACAAAATTATTTTGTCACAAAGTTAGTACTTTTTGAATCCCTACACCACTCTTCCCAAACTGGGACATCCAAAGGTGTTGGACTGCAATTCCTAAAAATCACAGTTGGCATAGCTTTGTCTTCAGCAAAGGATCGTTACCTTATCGTGGTGCTGGAGCTTGAGCACCTCAATGATGCCATGAGCTAAACCGTGAAGGGCCACCCAAGACGGGAAGGTCATGACAGAGAGGTCAGACTAAATGCGATCCCTGGGGAAGGTAATGGCAACCCACCCCAGGATTCTTGCCGTGAAAACTCAATGGATCAGTACAACCAGAGATATGTCGGTATACCATCGGAAGATGAGACTCCCAGGTCAGAAGATGGTCAAAATGCTACTGGGGAGGAACAGAGGATGAGCTCAACTAGCTCCAGACGTGATGACGCAGCTAGCTCAAAGCCGAAAGGACGGCTAGCGGCTGACGGTGCTGGTGGTGAACGGCAAATCCGATGTTCTAAGGATCAACACACCATTGGAACCTGGAATGTAAGATCTATGAGCCAGGGCAAATTGGATGTGGTTATTGGTGAGATGTCAAGATTAAAGATAGACATTCTGGGCGTCAGTGAACTGAAATGGACTGGAATGGGCCACTTCACATCAAATTACCACCAGATCTACTACTGTGGACAAGAGGACCACAGACGAAATGGAGTAGCCTTCATAATTAATAGTAAAGTGGCTAAAGCAGTGCTTGGATACAACCCAAAAAATGACAGAATGATCTCAATTCGAATTCAGGGCAAGCCATCTAACATCACAGTGATCCAAATATACGCCCCAACCACAGATGCTGAAGAAACTGAAGTAGAGCAGTTCTATGAGGATCTGCAGCACCTACTGGACAACACGCCTAAAAGAGATGTTATTTTCATCACGGGAGACTGGAATGCTAAGGTGAGCAGTCAAATGACACCTAGAATTACAGGTAAGCATGGCCTGGGAGAACAAAACAAAGCAGGACATAGATTGATAGAATTTTGCCAAGACAACTCACTCTGCATAACAAACACTCTCTTCCAACAGCCTAAGAGATGGCTTTATACATGGACTTCACCAGATGGACAACACCAAAATCAGATTGACTACATCCTTTGCAGCCAAAGGTGGTGGACATCTATACAGTTGGTAAAAACAAGACCTGGGTATAATCAAAAACAAAGATTGCAAGGACCTAACAGAAGAAGAAGAGATCAAGAAAAGGTGGCAAGAATATATGGAAGACCTGTATAGGAAGGATAACAGTATCGGGTATAGCTTTGACGGTGTGGTCAGTGAGCTAGAGCCAGACATCCTGAAGAGTGTGGTTGAATGGGCCTTAAGAAACATCGCTAATAACAAGGCAGCAGGAGACAACGGTATCCCAGCTGAATTGTTCAAAATCTTGTGAGATGATGCTGTCAAGGTAATGCATGCTATATGCCAGCAAATTTGGAAAACACAAGAATGGCCATCAGATTGGAAAAAATCAGCTTATACCCCCATACAAAAAGGGAAACGCTAAAGAATGCTCAAACTATCGAACAGTGGCACTTATTTCACATGCCAGTAAGGTAATGCTCAAGATCCTGCAAGTTAGACTCCATCAATTCATGGAGCAAGAATTGCCAGATGTACAAGCTGGATTTAGAAAAGTCATCTTGTCTGCCTCCTGAGGAATCTGTATAATGACCAAGTAGCAATGGTAAGAACAGATCACGGAACAACAGACTGGTTTAAGATTGGGAAAGGAGTACGGCAGGGTTGTATACTCTCACCCTACCTATTCAACTTGTATGCAGAACACATCATGCGACGTGCTGGGCTTGATGAATCCAAGGCTGGGGTTAAGATCACTGGAAGAAATATTAACAATCTCAGATATGCAGGTGATACCACTTTGATGGCTGAAAGCGAAGAGGAACTGAGGAGCCTTATGATGAACATGAAGGAAGAAAGTGCAAAAGCTGGCTTGCAGCTAAACCTCAAAAAAACCAAGATTATGGCAACCAGCTTGATTGATAACTGGCAAATAGAGGGAGAAAACGTAGAGGCAGTGAAAGACTTTGTATTTCTAGGTGCGAAGATTACTGCGGATGCTGACTGCAGTCAGGAAATCAGAAGATGTTTAATGCTTGGAGAAGAGCAATCACAAATCTCAATAAAATAGTCAAGATCAGAGACATCACACTGACAACAAAGGTCCACATAGTTAAAGCAATGGTATTCCTAGTAGTCGCATATGGCTGCGAGAGCTGGACCATAAGGAAGGCTGAGCGAAGGAAGATCGATGCTTTTGAACTGTGGTGTTGGAGGAAAATTCTGAGAGTGCCTTGGACTGCAAGGAGATCAAACCAGGAAATAAAGCCAGTCTGCTCACTTGAGGGAATGATATTAAACTGAAATACTTTGGCCACATAATGAGAAGACAGGACACCCTGGAGAAGATGATGATGCCTAGGAGAGTGGAAGGCAAAAGGAAGAGGGGCCAACCAAGGGCAAGATGGATAGATGATATTCTAGAGGTGACGGACTCATCCGTGGGTAAGCTGGGGGTGTTGACGACTGACAGGAAGCTCTGGCGTGGGCTGGTCCATGAAGTCATGAAGAGTCAGAAGCGACTGAACAAATAAACAAGAACAACAACATAGTTTGTGGCATGTCTGAGAGTTGGCACATTAGGTTGGGGAAGGCTGGCATATACTAACCAAAGCAAAACTTCCCTAGCATAAGATAAGTCAAGGGATAAATAAAGGGTACCAGTACTACAATTTTATGGTTATCAGTTAACCACAGGGATGTCCATATAGCTGCCGTGACCTTACAAATGAAAACCACCACATTTTTTATTTTTTATTTATTTGTTTGTTTGTTTGTTTGTTTGTTTATTTTATCATTCAAATTTTTATTTATGCCCATATCACACCTAAAAGCAAAGGGCGAAGCTTTGATTACAGAATAATGACCACCAACCTGTCCTTTTTTATCCCTTCCTCACTCCCACCATGGATGCCTCCAGCAGTAGCTATATAGTTCCATTTATGTATCTTCTGGTGCTGTAGCTAGGATTGAGATAACAGTGACTTCAGAGAATTGTGTGCATTCATCTGAATGTGCTGCAGGGCAACTTGCTTTCAAAATGTGAATTTTCAAAAAAGTTTGCAATATGGATCAATGTTTATCTTCATGGGATCATGGGATCAATGTTTACCTTCACTGCTACACTCTTGCACTTGTCTCCTTCTTTTGTATACTTGTCTTCAGCAAGGGGTTTTCTGGTTTATACCTAAGGACCAAGACTTTATATCTTATGTCTTGAGATGCAAGGTGGGGTGGAGACTTTGAACAATAGTTTCTTGGAGCAAGTGTCACAGGAAACGGCAGCTTTAAACACTTTGCTAAAGCCTGAGTGAAGAAGGTAAAGAGGCGCTAAGGAGGGAGAAGGCTAATTCCTATCCAATTAGCAGTTGTGCTAAAGATACATAACGAGAACCTATGCCCTGGTCACCTGGACAGCCATCTTTTGAATTCTCCTGCAATTCACAGCACATTTGTAAAAAATGTTGGTGTTATAGAGAATTTTAAAAGGTCTCATCTTATCTTTCTAGATAGTCTACATCAGTATTTCTCAACCTCAGCAACTTTAAGATGTGTGGACTTCAACTCCCAGAATTGGCTGGCTGGGGAATTCTGGGAGTTGAAGTCCACACATCTTAAAGTTGCTGAGGTTGAGAAACGCTGCTCTATACACCAATTTTTCAGCAAAAATACTATTTAGGTTCAATTTCTTCTAACACTATTGCACAGAATGGTTGGCACGTGGTGCTATGAAACAATATCCGTTTGTCTCTTGTTCGGTGGACATCTTTATTTTCACCCCTTCTGGCTGTTTATATGTATAGTACCAAGTGTTTTTTTAGCAGCAGAAGGCTAGCTGTTCAGCTATTCCCATTGCTCTTCAGTGCTCAACATTATATATTCTATATTATTTTTAAATAAAAGCTGTGATGCTACATTTCTTCACCACATTTATGCTTCTAAGCCTAATTGTCACTTCTTCCCCATGCAAAAAAGGGGTGGGGGAGAAGATGAAATACTGTCTTTTTTATTAGTTATTTCTTAAAACAAAAAAGAAATGCCAATGAATGAGAGCATATAATTTTAGACATCAGTTCAATAAAAATGTATTTATTTTCATGAAGCATGCAAAGCAGTAGCAACATAATCACAAGACAGGGACTAAAAGAAATGTGTGTTCAGGCTAAGAAGAGAAAGGTTTTTGGTTCAGAAATATAAATTATGTTAGGCAGCACGTAAGATTGTTTCCAAGGCTGCTCATTTTTCTAATTATATACAAAATAGAGTTTCCAGTTAATCTCTTCCAGGTCAAGCCCAGAGAAGAAGTTAAGGGGGTTGTAAAAGCCTGGCTTAAGGAAGAATTGCGCTTTGGTAATTCTGAATGCTAAATTAATATCATGCATGTCATTAGAGCAATGTCTCTGGCATTTATTCATTGGAGTGACTGTTGTTTGGCAAGTTTCACAACTCCTAAGGGAAACTTCCTAATGACAAAACATTCAGAACCTACTTTGCTTGCCACTCCTTTGCTGAAGGGCTTTACAGAGGCCGAATGGAAGCTCGTGCGGGACATTTTTGTTTCAACATTTTATACTGAAGATGAGATGGCCTAGATTAAAAGAGGTCATGTTAAAGCCCCCTATCTGCATGCAAACCCCAAATTCTTTTTTCCACATTCTGAAACACCCTCCAACCTCGATTGCTGAAAATCAGCAACATGGTTTCCAGAAGTTTTGAAACAGGAAGCACACAAACATGGCACTTTACCTCCTGACCTAGGTTCAGTATTGTTTTTTAAAATAAAGGGAGAAAAAATACAGCTTTCCCCTCCTTTCCCACCTTGCATCATAACTCTGGTCATTGTAGTTCTCTGTCTCCCCCAAAATGTTAACCATGAACTGCATGTTTCCTATCCAAGTCTGTTTTCAATTCTAAAATTCTGTCTTTCAATACCTCTCACATCCCTTTTTTGTGAGAGAGCTCTGTATTTTCCAGCTATAAAGTACCCTCTGAAGTGCTATGTGAATGTTTAGGATATTTTATATAGGATTTTCTTTCCAAACTGGCATTCTCTGGCTGTACTAGTAGTGCAGTACTTAAAACCTGCTCCCAATGTGGTGTTCATAGACCAACATAGGATATGAGACCAGGTAGGGAAAGGTTGTTCTACATGCCAGTGGCCAGAAGGAATTTCCACTGAATTCATTTCCCCCCTTTTTTATTATATTGTTGTAAATCTTAATTAATTATATTATTTTGATACAATGAAGTTTGTTCATAATTAATTAAAATTGTTGACTTTCTATTGTATAGATAACTTAGAGCAGGCTTTCTCAACCTTAGCAACTTTAAGATGGATGGACTTCAAGTCCATCATCACTCATCTTAAAGTTGCCAAGGTTGAGAAACACTGACTTAGAGTATTAGAAATAAAGAAAAGAGAAAGATATATTCTATCAGAATCAATTACAATTTAGGATATCAATAATACAAGCATAAAATTATTTCACTTCTTCATATGAAGTTCCATTGAATTCTGATGAACTAATCAATCCTGTTTGAAGTAAAATTGTTGAGCTTTTCTTACCAGCTGTGCAACCTATTTTCTTCTGAGACTGTTTTTTTTTTGTCTTAAAAAATTGATGGAAAGAAAGATGGAGTATTGTAATGGTTATAAAGGAAGGGGTAGAGAAATAAATATAAAAGAAAAGAGAAGTTGTTGTAGGCAGGCAGAGATGAAGAGGAACAGAAGAAAGATGCAACTCTGAAGAGTTGAAGAGTAGGACTAACATGCTGGGATAATGAATTGTGACAAGTGAACTTGCAGATATGATCTGAGTCTGAAAGGGAAGCAAGGAAACAGCGTGTTTGTGCACACAAAACAGTGAAAATCGAGACAGGTTTTTCATGGACCTTGAGAAAGAGTTGCCTAACAGACTTTCCAAGGTAAATGAAGCTTTCACTAAAGCTGCCTTTCACGATCGTCTTTGTCATCTTATTTACACAACACTCATTACGCATGGAGACTTTCCAGATCCTACAGGAGGGAGCTGATGTTTTGATTCCCTCTCCATCCGCCATCCCATTCCAGTTTGATCTTTAGGTACCTGTAAAATTGAGTCTCCTAATGAGTGGACAAAACAAAAGGGAGAAAAGCATAATTGTCCACTGTTTTGCAATGTCCTGAGGAAACAAATAGTGAACATAATTAGAAGCGCAACAGAAAAGAAGGAAGCACAGAACATTTTTGCTTAGTTCTTCTTTTTTGCCTCTTTTGAGAACTATCACAGGAAAAAGGAAAGAACATTCTCCACAAAATGTTTGAAATGCTTGTTTAGGGATTGTTCAACGGGGTTTCATTCAGAAGAATTCCCTTTAAGGAGCCACAGGGAACAAATATATAAACACTTTCATTTTTAAAAATTGTATCCTTTATGGTTGCTTTCTGTTACAATCTGTGGTAATGCAGTGTGTGGGAGAGAGAGACAGGGAGAGTGAATGGACTGGAGCACTATCAAATAAGCTTTCATTTCAAAAAGAGTTCTGGGCAGCACAACTGAGTTTCAGCTGTTTTGCTCCTACAAAACACAGCACTAATTTGAATGGCAGCATTCTTTTCTGCTGCTTCATCAAATTAGCTTAAGAAAATTATTGACCAGAAGAAGCATTTCTTCTCTCAGATCATCCTCTGTGGTGAAGCTCACTCAAGTAACTTGAGCAGGACGAAACCCATCTACTGCCTTTCCACATTTCTTCTAGTTCTTTCCACTTTTCTTCTGGCCTAGCAAGACCAAGTAAGGATTTTTAGGGAATATTTTTAAAACTAACCCAAAAAGCATCAACAAAAGGTCTTTATCAAAATCAAAACCTCAAAACCCTGTTATTTTTGTCTCTTTTTCTTCTCTGTATCCGTACTCTGCTGGCAGTTAAATCTACTTCTCTTTTTTCAGTTGATCTAGGTTTTGCTGTTTTCAAGTTGGCAGGTTTTGTTTTTTTTAATTTGGTCTTTAAGTATGGTCAGGATTGATTTGGGAGTGAGCTGATTGAAATAACAGCTAGACAAAGCTGAACTCATGAATGACAAGTCTTGACAGCAAAAAGAACTGGGAAGACCATTAAAGATGAATTCCTTGTGCTCATGTTCATAGTTTTGCCATGCAACTACACCCAGAAAATAATCCTAAAATAAGTCCCCTGTTTCATGAACTTTTCCAGATTATGAAAAAAAAAAAACATAACCAGAAGAACCAAATAATTACCATCCTTAGTTACCAGACTAAATGCCAACTGATCACTATCAGAAATATAGATGGTAGCTCTTCAAAAAAAAATTTAAGTGTCTGCCACCATCATATCTAGTTTGAGTTTTGTATCTGGAACAAGGTGGTTGCAGCCTTGGACTTTTCCTTAGTCCTCTTCCTCCTGTTTTATCTGACAACATTGTCCAGATACTTGATTTGCAGTCTGCCAACTGACATTAGACATTCCTTGGCTTGTAGACTGCCCAGGGTTTCAGCCCTTTGGTCCATAGGACTCAACAGAACAGTCACAGAGCATAATTTATAAGTCTAAGAGAATATCCTCAATAAAATGCTACCCTATGAAAAGTGATTCAGTAACTGCAAGGCAGTCTTTGCCTTTGAAACCTGATTGCTCTCATGGTTCAATTTATTGGGGGAATTTTAAAAAAATAATAAAACAAATTTCAGAGGCGAAAGGGTGGGGAAATGATTTGTAAAAATTTAATATGAGACTGGGACCACAACTGTTTCCCATTCGCAATCTCAGTGTGTTTTATCTATGCCCT
The DNA here is from genome assembly GCF_035149785.1 of Candoia aspera. Taxonomy (NCBI): domain Eukaryota; kingdom Metazoa; phylum Chordata; class Lepidosauria; order Squamata; family Candoiidae; genus Candoia; species Candoia aspera. Next base: position 34,428,697 of record NC_086157.1, on the reverse strand, counting down.
TTAGATATATTTATTTTCATGAGAAAGTAGAGTTTATGCTGATGGAAGCTAAGGCAGCATTTTAAAAATAACGATGAAACTTTATTAAAATTCAAAAGGAAAGCAAACAGGGTTGATTTGGGAAGTTTTATTTACTTATTGGACAACTCCTGCTAAAAACATTTAGGCCCTCTATGTATTTAAAAAGTAATAAATAGCTATTGTGCTTACTTCATAAACTTGTCAGGGTGTCTTCATTTTATTTTCCTGAACAAACTGAATTTCTGTAGTGTTCATCCCCAGCCAGTTAATAAATACATCACCCTAAAAAGTGCTGTGGTATTAAATTTACAGCAGATAAAATATGGATGAAGTTGCTTTGCTTCAGGTACGTCAAGTGTGATTTAATATCTCTCACTACCCTTATGAGGAGTAAAATATTACTCGCCTGCTCCAGCAGCAAGATAGTGACCTTTGCTCCCAAGTAGCAGCCACTCAGCAAACAGTACCAAATGAAGAAGTAGAATAACATATAGATTTGCCATAAGAAAAAATTGATCTCAATCCATATATCAAATCTGCTGATGAAAACTGCACGAGAAATGGGGAGACCTGGTAATCTTAAATATGGGGTTGCAAAAACCCAAGAGAGAAAGGTACAGCTTCTGGCTGATATTTGAGAATAAGAGGGAAGGAAATGGATTTCTTGGCCAAGGAAGTCTTATGTGTAGGGGTACATTCACCCCTTACTGGTCACCATTGTTTAGATTAGTGATAGCTTACCCCATTTCTAACAGTTGAAGCACACACACACACACACACAAAGTGTGTGTGTGTGTGTGTGTGCGTGTGTGTGTATGAATGATAGAAATCTTCATGGCATTGTTTTATATTTGGTGATTTTACTCTAGGGAATTTTCTGAATAGTCTGGCTTAATTTTTGCCTTTTAAAAGAAGAGAAAGAAAAAATACCCAAAATCTATTCTGATATCTAAAGGTGATTTTTTCTTTCAAAAATCCCAAGAGGAAGTGTTTGTAAGCAAAGAAAATACATTCCAATGATTTACATTTTGCTTTCAAAAATGGTGGGCAAGTGAAAGCATGCTGCTCTGCATTTCAAAGAGAAATGGGAATGAAAATTTTTTGACAACAAAGACAAAAAAATGAAACAGACAAATCATACAGCTGAGCACTTTTAACCTAGTGGCATCGATTAACGAAGCCGCTACTGTATTTATAATAAGTACTGAAGAGGTATCCTTTCAGAGGTTGGAGCAAAAACATTTTTTTTCTTTTCTTTGAATTAGAGCATATTAGTTGTAACACTGATAGATACTGGGATTCATTTCAGCTATCGGTTTAAGTGATATAGACGAGGAAACAATGGAAAATGTGCATACATATCCTCTAGATTTAAAAGGGGGAGATAGGATGCTCTTCTTTCTTAAATGCCCTTTAATGACATTTGTTTAGCATGGTTCTCATGCATATTTCCAGGCCCAAGCCTGGTGAAGATCTCAGAGGTCTACTGCTAACATGAAACTAACCTGCTTTAAATTATTTTTACCTAATTAACTAACTAACCTGTTTTAACTTGTTTTTAAATGTTTTTATCAATTTGTAAGTTGCCCAGAGTTGCTGGGAGTCAGGCAGCATATGAATTTAATAAATTATTATTAATTATTATTAACCTGATTTTTAGGTTGGGGTCATCTATTCAAATGTCTTAAATATTAAATATGAGCTTAGATGCATTGAGTTGATGCTGAATGATGCAATCTAATGGCATAAATCTTTGTACCAACTTAATTTTCTTCACACATATTAGATCTCAACAGATATAAACTCTAGCCAGAATTGCCCAAGAAGTTCAACTCATATTAAAGGTACCATGTTGGAAAACATTGTTTCATACCAACATACCAACATGCTATTTATACTAATAGTCTACAGAATGAATGAGGGCCTTCCTATGAATGGCTGTTTGTAAGAGTCTGCTTGGTATGATGATTGTCTTCACCTCTTCTTTTGGTGGATGCTACCATAGAAGTGAGTTTAGGGCACAAGGACAGTAGAGAATTCTCATCACATGAGCCCTGAACTGGATGCACTGAATCTAATCTTTAGAAATAGCCTTCAGAACAATAACTACCTTTTCCTAAGCCTCTTTATTGTCAATGCTGTTAACTGAACATATACAATAAGATAACACAGGGCTTTGTTTCCTGAAAATTATTTTTAGGCCCGAAACTAATAGTGTTCAGGTTGATTGTCAGTTCCTACATAGCTTCTGGCAATGGTCAGTAGTTAAGATCCAGCAAAAGAACATTTCACAGTTCATCTAAAAATGTATACATTTGGTCAGATGTCGAAGTATATAATATTTTTTTATTATGATTCACATCTATTATGCAGGAAAAACTACAGAAAACAAATAGTCAGATATTCAGATACAGTTCATCAACATGATGCATAAAATCCAGAATGCCACAACCTGGCACAATCAAAATAGAAAGCATGATCATCTGACTAAAAGGCATCCATTTAAAGCTTAGCAGGGGTACCCTAAATTCATATGCCTTTTCTAGAGAAAAGCAATGGTTTGCAAATATGCCTTTCGCTCTTTCTCGCCAAATCTCTCACTTCCACAGGAGAGGAGAGTTTCATGAAGAGCAAATGTATGTAAATGTGGTATTCCAACTATCATCACTAGTCACAGAAATATCCTTGTCTGGTGGGGCTTTGGATACTGGTTGTAGGCTAGGATTCAGAACAAAAGTACACTTCAGAAGCTTCCCAATGCTCTTCCAAAGATGAAGGATTGGGAATGTTCTATTATATAGCCCATTTTAGCATGTCAGTCATCTCCAGCTGTCAAAAGTTGAGAAGTGGTATGAAAAACTATCATCAGAACTATCTATGTGATGGCTCTCCCACAGATATTAATGATCTTCTTCTTGGTCTTTTGAAATAGACTTTGAGTAGTATATCTACTGTGTAAGTACAGGTATAACCAATCACCTTAGCAGCTGTGTTCTATTGTAGATCAAAATTTCTCACAGATTATCTCATTCTAATCCTTAAACAATCCTGTAAGGCTACTGTAGGATAGCCTAGCATCGAGACTATTCCTGTTTCATGTTTCAGTTAATGGTGTCAAGTTAATATGATAAATACACCTAATTAATATTGTGGAGAAAAATAGATAGCTTTATTTTGGTTGGATGAACTTAGAAATTATTCAGTATCTTCCCCCCACCCCACCACCAAAATAAAGCCCCAAATTAGATATTTCTCTAAACTTATTTGAGGGTTCCCAAAAAATGCCCACTATTTTTCTTTCCCCTCATCTACCTTAACTTGCGTTAACTGTTAACACACCGGCAAGGACAGATAGAGAAAAGCTGGTGCTTTCCCCCCCTATCTCTCCATTCTCTGCCATTGCCCTCATTTTTAGGAAAGAATACGATGGAGAGATATTGTATCTCAAGACTGCTACATTTCCATGCAGTGTTCAGAGGCAGGGTTCATTTATAGCTCAGCCTCATTATGGCATAGTGCTAGTCCTGTCAAGGTCAGAAGCGAACAGCTGAACAGATTAATCCAGATAAAAATCATCCATCCTGCCTGAAAAAAGAGGCTTCAAGGCACTTGTGCAATGCAAGTGGGAGAAACAAAAGTTAAGAATGCAAACTTTTATCTCACTCTAAATAGGACTTGCATTTAACACATAGCAATAACTGTAGGTTCTGCCACCCGCTTTGGTAACAACTGTGTATGTTTTTCTTACCTAAGTGTCAGAGCTCTGCATCTACTTCCACTTCTAGCATTTGCCAAGAGAAGCCTGATGCATAGCACCCTCATTCATTTTCAGTGGCCAATTCAATGTTCTACTAAATGCACTTATCCAAATTAAACCTATCTCCAGTAGATGATTGTCCATCCATGGCTTGACTGCAACTGGTAAAAGGATATTCACCAATTGGTTCCCCTACTATACTGTTCTTGCTGTTAGGAAGTATTGCCTAACCTTCAACCAGATTATTCTGTAATTTAAGACATTATTCCCATCCGCCAAGATGTTGGAGAACAGGATATTTCCTTTTTCTGTGCAATATCCCTTCATTCTTCCATTCTCCTGGAATAATGCTATTGTGCCCTTTCCCCCATCCTCAATATTTTCTTCTCAAGGCTAAAATGACTCAGTTTTAAGCTCTCCTCCTTTCTGGTTGATCTTCCCTAATGCTCTTCCCTAAACCCTTTTGCTTAAGTCTAGTCTCCCTTCCCTGTCTTCTTCTATCCATTTAATACAAAGTTCCACTACTTCTATTATTGACATTCAGTCTTATGATCATGCCAATGCCAGCTTCAAATTGCTGCAAAATTTAGAAGCAGAAGGCACTGGGAACAAGGATTTCCACTTCCACCAGGCACTGTTGTCTTTCTTATAGCTGGGAAACCAAGACCATTAAGTGAACACTGGGTCAAAATTGTATCTAGTACTTTTGATCATGTAAGTGCTTCCTAAAAATATGTGAAGGAGCACAGTTCGCAGCTACTTTCTAGGTGATAATATCTAATTTAGTGACTGAGATACAACACAGCTTGCATTTTTAAAAGACTCTCCATCTCTCTCTTTCAAAGCACTCTAACAAATATAGTGAAGGCAGATGAGGCAGCAGTCTGGGGACCTGCAACTATGATATCCCACTAGTCTGCCCATTCATAGTTCCATGCCTTCAACAAACTTGATCGTGTGAGGTAGGGTTATCATATCTGGGCTCAAAACTATAAACATTTCAGTTTTCTATATCCCCTTGCTGCCATGTCTTGTCTTCAACTGATTTTTTTTCAGCCCAGACAATCTAGCCCAAGGAAAAGATCCTCAATAGGAGTGTTGGCTGAAGAGTAGTGAAGAAGGAAGGATTGAGGGAGGGAAGATAGCTGCTATTTTCTCCTCCTTTACTCCCACTCCAGAGTCAGCCACTGGTTGCCTGAGCAGCAGCAGCAGCAGAATGTGCAAGAAGTGGAGCCCACAGAGGTGCTGCTTGCTGTTCCCTTCCTCTTCTCACTTTTCTCATGCCTACTAGTGAAAGATAAGAGGACCGAAAATAGGCATACTGTAGAGTACCTGGGCTGCAAGAATCCAGACAGTCACTAGATGGAGGCAGAGTGTGTTTGAAAACAATCATGTAAGGATCAAGTGAAAAAAGGAACAAAGGGAGAAATGCCAGCTGGCTGGGAAATTCTGGGAGTCGAAGTCCACCCATGTAAAAGTTGCCAAGGTTCAGAAACTGATCTAGCCAGAGTGGGAAGGAACACTTTTGTAGACTCTCATGGAGCTAAGGCCTGCTCTTGTGGGGAGGAACCAGTGTTGCTTCCTCCTCTTTCACCTCTCCCGTTCTGCCCTCAACAGCCGTGGCCTGGGGGGGCTGGTTCATGAGTGCCCTTGATGGAGGGGCCATCTGAGAGCTTTGAGGCCAGAGAACACACCTTTCATTTTGGCTGTGATCTGTTTACTAACTTCAAGAGGTAGATGTGCTATTTGGCTTAAGTTTTGCCCTTCATGTATCTTTCAAGACTGTGAGCTGGATACATCAAGGCATCCTTTCCAGGTCCTGAGATCTATCTATCAAAGCCTGACTGGAGTGGGTGGTGAAATACAGTGGGAGGTGGCTAGCTGCACAGTTGTACTATTAAATTACAGTCTGTCCAAGGAGAGTAATTTCTTGTTTCAGCAGCAAGTACTAGTACCAAATACTGTAAACCTCGAGCTCCCTGAAATGGGCTGTCATATCAAGCACCATAAATTACATCAGTCAAATATTCCATCAGTCACTCATGCCAGAATCTTATGCTGGGATGAATAGCCTGCTTGGGGGAAAATCACAATAGCTGAGTGGTTGATTTCTTTTCAGTTCACCTTCTCTGTCAGCTCACAAGGCAGCATTGCAGGAAGTTTAGTTAATCATAACATGAAGTTTAACATCTGCATCTCTGCAAGTGTCTGAATATGTAGAATTTGTGCCTCACTGCTGACACCCCCAGCCCTCTCAATAAATGAGCTTCTTTTTGAATTTAAACATTCTTAAATTTTTCACTTTGTCAGCAAATCTTTTGTGGCAGAAGATGTAAAGGTTTGTGGAACAAGACCAGAATTACAAACTATCCCCCAGATTGAAATATAAATAATATTTAATATTATACATTTGGCTTTGTTATGTACACATGTAAATTTATAGAAAGAGTGCATTTCTCCCTTTTTCCTTTTTCCGTCGATCCTTACATGATCGTTTTCAAACACACTTGTGATTAAGCCAGTTATCAAAACTCAGCAGCAAACATATTAGCATTTGCCTGGTGTCATAAGGAAATGTAAACTGCATTGGGGCCTATCAATGCTTACCCACAGATTTCATCAGAACAAAGAATGGAGGGGATCTCTTATATGTTTATGATTGCAGTTTATGTCTACTTATCTGGTGGTGAATCTGAGTGAGATTGACATCTACACTCTTTGCCTTTTGGTTGCATTAAAGCACCAAATTTAAATGCATTTTATAGAAATTTCACTGAGCTCAATGGGAACTGTTCTTGAGTTAGAATTGCACTCTGATTTTCACTGGTTACATTAAGAACTTATTATCCCCACCTTTCATTTCTTATTAGTGGGATGCAACAATTGGCAGTAAATAGAAAACCCTAAATAAAATAAGAAAACTGCAGAAATATCTCTGATGGAAGATATTGGAGTGAGTTAACAGTGTAAAAGTATGAAAATAGCATACTGAAATATTAGGAATTATACAGGAATATTTAATGTGACTTGAGACTGGAGGTTGATTATCCAGTGTTCTGTTCTAGTGCATTGTGCTGATATTGTAGCTTATTATGACATTCTCCCTTCAGATGTACAGTATCTTACTAAACGAAGGTATTTAGTCTTGAAGGATATCCAGAAATCAGTGTTCAGACTAGTACCAAATGTACAAGCCAGTTTACCAGCATAGTTCTCATCAATAGCTTCCTTTCCCTGAACTTCCTGATAGAAAGACTCTGATAGCCTCTGATAGACTTTGTTAGATCTTATTACTCATGAAGCTAAAGTTCACTGAGGGAGTAGCCCTATCTTAATGTCTTCTTGTCTGGAAGAAAAAAATAGAAAGAATGCATTCATAGTTCAGATAAACATTTGGTCCAGAGTAAGTTTTGCATTTATATTTTAGGAAGATCCATATAAAGCAAGATCCATTTTAAATCTCTTTTTTCCCTGTTTTTGCTAGTTTTGGGGATGATGACAAAAGCATGCTCTTCTAGTTTGAAGCTTGAAAAAAAAGTGGAAAAGAGAGGGGAACTGGTAGAAGGAAGATATGGAAAGGGAGCTAGAGAATCTACTAGCAAGAATAGGGGGACTACAAAAAAAGGGGGATCAGATCCTCCCTTATGGAACCAAAAATGGTTTTCATTCCTATAAAGACTTCATTGGAAACAACTCACTGTCTACAAGTTCCTTTAGCTCCATATCAGATTAGAAAAACAATGGATCTGTCTATACAGATTATTAATTTGAGTATTATATTTGAAAATCTCACTGCTCCCTCAAGGAGTTCATGGCTCAGAGTATTCTTACTCAGAATCCCCCATCCACTTGTTTTGCCAAGCAGGTTTGAGGGATGGATTAAACAGGTCACACTCAAGTTCATGCAAAGTAGCTATTTAAACAGTTGCCCTCAGACTGTCAGATGTGGAGAAAACCTATCTATGTGGTCGCTGGAGAAAATCATGGAGAACGTCTTGTCTGTGTGGTCACTAGGAGTTGAAAATGACTTGATGACACATAATCAATCCAGGAGAGAAGGGAGAGAGGGAGGGAGGGAGGCTTGTTTCCTAATGACTAAAACCTATCAAAGGCAAAGCTTAAGGATAGTTCCAGCCACCCCACACCAATGGTATCCCTGATTGCATCTCTTTCTTTTTGAGGATCTCATGGACTCCATCCAACCATGACTTTCTCAATTTTGTCCTTCCTCTTGATATATTCCCTCTTCCTCCATAGGTCTGTTTTGAAACTCAGTCCTCATTCATCCTCTGTATATGACCATATAGCTTCAACATACCTTTTTCTTATGGTCACTCACTTTTGTAGTCAGTCAACACTCATTCTTGATTGTGCCTCTTCTTGCTACACACCCTTCTTAAGTACCCTATTCCCACTGCCTATTTCTCCTCACCTACACAACCCTCACTTCTATTTAACATATACATTACTCAATGGCATACTAAAGAGCAAAGGATTCACCTTCACACATCCTGCTTAGTACAAAGCAGGACTTTGTACATACATTTCAGTCAAAATTCTTCTTACCTAAGTAATCAGTCTGTAGTTAAAACTTAGTTATTTTTATACTAATTTAAGTGTGTTAATGTTAATCTGGCAAAATTTAACCACATTAGGAGATATTGTTCAAAAAAAATCCATGCTTTCCATAATCCATAGTTCTTTTTCTTCCTGTCCCATCAGCCTCTGTTTATTTGGGAGTTAAATGAATGCATTTTGTACATTTTATAACAGCTTAGTTTTGCTCCTAAAAGATGAAGTTATTCTAATATTTTGATTTATTTTAATCTTTTGAAGCTAGTAATCAAAAGATTAGAGAAACAATATATTTTAATTAATTTCAAACCCTGGATTGAGTATTAAATAGAAATATGAAATAAAAATTTCCAATTGGAAAGACTGGTAACTGAAGAGTATCCTCTGTCTCTTGAGGATTACCATTTAATTTTAAACATTGATTTGAAATAAATGATAGCACAATCCCAGAGGAAAAACCTTATTTCAGCTGTAAACATAAGAGCAATGGATAATAATGAAATATATAACATTCTCCTTGTGGATTTTTAAAATACTTTGTTGAATAATAACACTGTGGGAATACCTCTTACCATTATTTGCAGACAAAAGAACACACACACACACATCATTTGTTGGGATTTTACTCAAAGACATTAATCATTAACTGATTGGTTAAACGTTTGGTATACATGAGAATGGTCATATTTAGAATCAGTGCATAAAATTCCCTATAGTTGCAGCCTATCCCTAATTAAAAAGAACAATAACTGATCCCAAACTTTGCATACACTACTGGCAAGGAGAGCAAATGGAATTGGCCAAATAGCTTTGAAGAGTCATAACATTACAGCTTATTGCTGGGCTTCCAGCATAGACTTCCCTAGAGTTAAGCTATCCAGAATACAGGAGGAGGAGCAGGAGCAGGTGATCTACTGAAAGTTATGGTGCAGCTTCTGGCCATTTAAATGTATCAAAATATAAATTATGAAAATGCACAGAATTCAGTCAAAACCCATGCCATAAAAAAGAAACTTTTCTTATTTAAATAATTAATTAAGATAATACAGAAAGGTGAAAGGTGAAAGGTGAAAGAAGGGGAGTATAAAATTCAATTATTGGCACTATGCTGAGTGCCAGCAAGAAAGCAGTAATACCATGACAGCTAATGGTGGAAAGAAGGGTGGAGTTATCATGGAGAATGAAAAAGATCCCACAGAAGAGAATATACAGTATGTAGCTAAATCCTTGGTGCTCTCTGAGCTTGGTTGTTTGCTTGTAGGCATTTCATTACCCAACTAGGTAACATCATCAGTCTGACTCAACCTCAATATGACTGATGATGTTACCTAGTTGGGTAATGAAACGTCTGCAGGCGAACAACCAAGTTCAGAGAGCACCAAGGACTCCAGTGAAAAAGATCCTTAGTTTTACCATTTACTACAGCACTTCTCACCCAATCTCTCATCTTAAACATATGCATGATAACATCTTACACTTTAGCTACTTGATATGGCCTAGTGACTGATTTATTTTATGGAAAAGTCTAATGAGTTAATAACATATACTCCACCTCAAATGCTGATCAGCTCTACCATTTACATAAAGGGCCCTCATTTTTTACAAACAATTTTCCCCTTGTGAGAAAGAGTAACTCTGCAGTAATTTATGTTAGGTATAAGTTGATCTGGAGAATTGCTTTAGCAGGCTTTCAAGGTTCTGTATTTTATCCTTCTAGCAATAAAGATGTTTCCTGAAATCCAAGTTCTTCTTCCCTGAGTTTGTCTGCCTCACAGACATTAATCCTGAAAGCCTGCTAAACCAATTCTCCAGATCAACTTATATCAAACATAAATTACTGCAGAGTTACTCTGATTTTTTTCTCATGCTTCTCCCATCCCCTGAGCAATCTCTTTTGCAATAGTCTTGTTTTCTTCCCTGTGTTACCAGGCCCTGTTAGACACTCCATCACAGCTTGAGAATTTAATGATTCTGAAATAATTCCTACTTTCACCGAGCTTCTGTTTAAAGTTATCATTGACATCAGATTACTATATGTTATTAGGTGAATCATTGAAATTGTTTGATGAACTGCATCAACTATTTATTGCAAGGAACCGGTTTTTTTCCTATATCTAAAAGAACAGAACAAGAGAATGCTTTGGAGCTCATATCATGTTTTGAACTTCCCATGGGCGTGAGTTGGCCACCAAGAAATACAGTGTAGAATAAAATGGTCTTTGGCTTGAATCTATTCAGTTCCTCTTATGTTCGTTCATAAACATACTTTACTGCCAGAGATCTAATGAACAAGAAAAAAATTAGCACATAAGAACTTTAGCCAAAGATTTGTCTAAACTTGTTAGATGGTAAACTATTTCAACTTCTACCAGTTTCATTCAGAGTGTAGGGCAAAATGAGATGGGATTTGACCTGTATTTTGCAAGTCTTTGGGTTGGGGCTCTCAAAATTCTACACATTTCAGGTTTATAGCCTGGAAAGTTATTCTTAATATGTTAATAGAAATCTCTGCTTTAAAAAATAAAATAGGAAATGGATAGAGTACAAACACCTCTCAGATTCCATTACTGGTATTACTGTTTGGATTTAAGTGGAAAGGGAGGGCTTTTACCTTTAGGAAGTAACATTCTAGATCAAAATATCATAGAATAAATGTACACGTCTACCATGGATAGTTTAGCTCCAGGCAAATGTTTGGTTTCAAGCTGTGACCTGATAGGCAAATTATGTTAATTGAATGAAACTGAAATATGCAATTAGTGATGGCCCTTTGACTTATGATAGCTTTCCATTGTTGCCCTTTATGGTGAAAAAAATTACGCAGTTTTGTATGTAAGCCATATACAATGCAGCGTATTTGGAAGTGTATTGTGTGTATGAACTCATACAACAAATATTCTCTTCATTCTTTTATATACTATTCATCCTCTGCATTTCCTTGGGTTCAAACAAGTGTTTGTTTTGTTTATTTTTAACATAGTGGTTCCCCAATAAGGGTGTATTTGTATTTGGCTTTGTTGCATAACTTTAAAAAAGAACAGAATTCTGTTTTTCTATATACATTTTCAGTCCAACCCTATTAGTTCCCCCCCTCCCCAGAAAACTTATAGAATATATATTCTGAGAGAAAGCCTCAGTGAATTCAGTGTGACCTATTATTGTAGACACATGTACAAAACTGTACTGTGCACATTCACTTTTAATGGGATAGCTGTCTTAAGAAGACAACAAGGAACAAGGGAATTGTCATACCTGTTTAGAAGAGTGTTTGTTTGTTTATTTCATAGATTTGAAGAACGTCTGACTCCAACCAACTCTTGCCACTTCATATCATAAAAAAGCCATATAAAGCAACATAAAAAATCTGACAAGGGCTCATCCACCACCCTGCCCCAAGGCCTGGTTTTCAGTGTTTTTTGAACATCATGATGGTGCTGACGAAGTTGCATCTTACATCTCACTTCAGGTGGACCATCAGTTATTAACTAAAGCTGGAACTTGTTGGCTGCTAGTAAAAACAGGCATGGATGTGTCTGCCATGGCTTCCCTGTCACAATGTTGTACAGGAAGGTAGGGCTATATTAAGGGAAGTATGAGCATTGCTGGTCTTCTCCAGCTCTCTGTTATTCTCTCCATCACATGGCAGTCTTATTTCTGGGAGTCCTGGCTAAGGGAAATGTGAAAAATGCAATTATTTATTTGTTTGTTTTTAAAAAAAACAAAAGCAAAACATTTCAGTGATAGTCAAGAAACTGAGATTTCTAGTCCAAAACATCTGAAGGTCACCAGGTACTCTAGCTCTGAGAGACTGCTCAGTCGCCAAGTAATTATTTGTTCTTGTGACTTTTTTGGACAATTCCACCTCAATCAAGAATAGAGAACCATTGGCCTGCAAGCTCAATCTGGCTATTAAACGAACCCATAAGGCCTTGAGCAAAAACCCTTCCTTAAGTCAAGAGTCCTGCCTTTCCTCACTAGTGCATGCTGTCCACATCTCATACAGCATGACTCCTTTGAAGAAGAAAGGCAATGTGAAGGTATAAGCAGAAGAAGGTGAGCTGCTGCCCACCTGCAATACTGATTCCACTTTGCCTGCACTTCTTCATTTCCCTTCAAGGGGATGTTACAGCACAGAAAAAGCTAACTGGGCTGATGCACATCTTCCCCAGTGTGAAGTATGTGCTACATGCACTACTCCATAAGCACCCCACACATTACCCAGTCATAGAAAACAAGGATGGAACTTAATAAATGATGCCATTCATGTAGCTCTACCTTCTGTACCACACAGTCTGCATCAGATGGGGGTCTGGAGCCATTCCTTTCCCTGATCTCAGTCGAAACAAAACAAAAGAAAAGAAAAGAAATTCCAGTGCAGGAGACATTCTGACACAGAAAGTCCATAAAGGGTTGCCAAAATAATGGCAGTTGGTGCTTATTCAAGGCCTTTCTCTCATATCATTTATCTTTCATCCCCTTTGGATTCACCTACCTTTTTAAAGGCTACCAGAATAATGGGTGTTTTGTGTGGCAGTTCATAATACAATGCCAGACTGTAATTATTTTCCAAAAGCTATTGGTGAAGGGCTGTAGCCTAATGGTTGAGTGCATCCTTTGCAAGGTCTCCAGCACAACTTTAATCCGAGCCATGTCCAGTTAAAGATGAAACTATAATTTCCTGCCTGAAACTCAAGAGAACAACATCTGCCATTTGGAGGTGCTGATTTGAGAAAAGAAAAGAGAATTTTTTTCTGCTCCTACTTTAAAGTCTAAAGGATGATGATGGTGATGATGATGATGATGATATCTATAGTAGCTCACTTCACTTTATCTGTCACCTACAAAGGTAATTATGTGCACATTCTATTTTTTAATTAGGGTTTGTGTAATCTTTCACATACATGCTTTATTTCACTTATAAAATGTATTAATTAGTTTTGCATCTGAAAGACCACATAGTACAATTCACAAAAAGTCATAAAGCAATACATTTGTTTTATATATATATACATACATATATATTTAAGAAAATTGATTGTAATAGTAAAATCTAATGCAAATAGTAAAATCTAACACAAACTTAAAGAAAGAAAAAAGAATAGAAATAAGGAGTAAAAAATGCAAGAAGAAAGAAAGAAAGAAAGAAAGAAAGGAAGGAAGGAAGGAAGGAAGAAAGAAAGAAAAAGAAAGAAAGAAAGAAAGAAAGAAAAGACAAATTTAGTGACTCTTCACCCTCTCTAAGTTTGCAAACATTATCTCTTCATCCCATATCCTATCTCTTATCTATAAACAAATGGATAAAAATCACCTTTTCAGTCCTAGTGTCAGCAGAAAGTCCATAAAGGGTTGCCAAAAGTAACAACATATTTTGTTTTAACCTTGATCAAATAAACCGACTTTATATTCCTTCCTTTTATTTCTAACAGTCTTAATCTTTAGTTCATTCAAATATTGTCGTAGATCTTGATTTCTCTTGATTTCTTCTTTTTCCCATCACACAGAGTTGTTCAAGACTTTAACAACCTCTTTTGTAAATCCAACAGGAAAAAATTACCAAGGTCGCTCTCTTGGTTTGTCATTTGTATTTCCCTTTTAAATTTTAAAAGCTCAGCCAGTTTCTTTTGTAGATCCACTGAAACATCCTTTTCTAAGTCATTCTCTTCACCTGTCAGTTGAAATCCACTTTTGGAAGTCTGCAATACATTTGGGTTTTCTAAAAAAAGAAAAAGAAAAAAGAATACTGCAGCCAATAAAAAGTCAATAACTTTCCTATACCATACAAAGGAAGTTTGTTTGGAAGTCTAAATTCTGATAAAAACATGTAGTTGTGCCTTTGAGTCATTCTTGACCCCTGACAACTGCCTGGACAAATCACTGCAGTTTTCTTGGCAAGGTTTTTTAGAAGTGGTTTGCCATTGCCTGCTTCCTAGGCTGAAAGAGAGTGACTGGCCCAAAGTAACCCAGCTGGTTTCATGCCTAAGGTGGGACTAGAACTCACAGTCTCCCAGTTTCCATCCCAGGACTTTTAACCCCTACATCGAACTGGCTCTTGATAGCTTTCCTGAAATAGTCATCCTGGGTATGTCAATCTTGGAAGCCCATACTTGATGGAAAACTACTTTTAATAATGTAAAGAAAACTATCTGTTGCTTTGTCAAACCCAAGATGTTTAGGATTTCACCAAGCAACTACTAACTAGCTTTTCATTTTTAAGTTCCCAAAGCTATTGTTTTTTGTTTGTTTTGTTTGTAATGTACTTCTCCTGATTATTCTTTTTATCGGTTTAATCCAACAAAATCTAAATCTGATCAACCCACATGAAAGTGAATGCAGAACACCAAGGAGTCATACGTACTACATAGGTCCTGCTATTCACCTTGTAGAACAGAAAAAAGCAAAACGAAGGTGATCTGCAAAAGATTTCTAGGACTGCTGCTAATTATTTGGTTAATTACAGCATTGAGTGAACATTCTTTATCTGCAATGTGTTATACCGGAGTGAGTAAGAGGTAATTGATGCTGTATAGAAATGGCAACAACAACAAAATTTTAAAACCAAGAGATTTGTGCCAGTAAATATTGGCAACAGCTAAATGGAAATTATAGTCTTAAAGCGCATAATAAAATAGATCTGGAGGCTGTGCAGTGCAGTGTACAAACCTAATAGTTAGAAACAATTAATACAGCTGCAAAATCTATAGTTCTTTAATCTGTTTTTAATCATTGACATGGACGGCTGCCTAAGGAATTTAGTTTGAAGAATATTACAAAGCACTGAATATTCACTAGAGATGCTACTAACACTCAGTCTTATGGAACACATTTAGGATAAAATATATAGATTTTTTAAATTATTTAGAACCATCAAATGTATGGGTTGCACCTTAGTTTTACATAAGAGTTGTTTAACACAAGAGTGGGTGTGCACAGAACTCCCATGCAGAGCCACCAATTCTTAGAATGGTGTCTTCCAACCACAGCTCGGTGGCCTCATGAAATCCTAAGATGCCTGCTTGAGAGAAAGCAGGTAGTGTGAACCAATCTTGAATATAATATATGCCACCAATTAGCAAAAGCAAATTTGTTGGGTATTTTCCCCTTATCTTATGACCTGCTACAATTTTATCCTTAGGGCCCATCCATACTGCATACTCCTTCCTCTATTGTGTTTAATATCAACAGCAGCATTTGTCCAAAACTGGATGAATTAGCCAAAACAATGGTTGTGTGTTCAACAGAAACCAAGATGTTTGCAAGAATGGAATAAGAGTTTCAAAGTAAGGAGAACTGGCTGTGGAATGAAATCCAGAAAGAAACAAGGAACCTATTTGTGGGTGTTTGGTTAATTTGTTTCTAATATGCTTCATCCCTGGAACCAAGCAGTGGTCCATGTACTGATTCACCGAAAGCAGTGTGGTCATTTTTTTTATAGATGGAGAAGGAGGCCTGTATGGGAAAATATTATTTGCTCTATTTTCTTAAATGAATAACACAAGGGACATAGGCAGGTAGGTCAAGCATTCTAATAATTTACCCAGTAATCTGTTCTCCCTTGTATATTATTGCCAGATATTACCAGCCTGGAATTCACAGAGCAGCTTAACAGTGCAAGTTCCCCCTCTACTGAGGTACAGGACTTTTTCAAGTCAGCAAGGTCTACAGTTAGATATAGAATCTGAGCTGTGCTTTAGGGAGCACCTCAGAAAGCTGTTCTTGGAGCTGTCCATGGTCTAGAGCAAATGAAACCAAGATCAAATTCATTCTCATTGAAGTGTAGTTCTACAATCTGTAACCAACTAAATGTTCTTCCAGAGGAAAAAGAAAAAAAAATATCCTAAATAGGGATGTGTCAGATAAATAAGAGACCATTCCCCTCCCTGCTGCACAAAAATAAATATCTAATATAAACTGGATGAGGCAATGGCATCCCAGGAGAAAAGTACCAAAATGTGCCAAGGTGGGATTGCTCATGGCTTGTTGGAAGTTATAGAACTACATGGAAATAGTAGTCCTTTGAAGACACCATCTAGAATGAGGTACTGTGCACAGTGGGTATCCTACTTCTGGAACTCAAATGCCGCCTGACCAGATAAATTTTTAATATGTATTCATGGTTGTATGGAAGTGAGAGTGAATGGAGTTCAGAAAGGAAACACTAAAAGTTGAAAACCTATGTTTATTTCTCTGTGTCCCAAGTCTTTAGGTTAAAGAGAGAGAGAGAAAAAGAACATGTAGCACTGTAAATATCATAAAGATCCTCTTTCCAACCTGCAGAGTTAACTAATTTTGTGTGATGTTTTCTACAGTTAGATTATTCCTTGTGATTTGCTCAGTATTTATTTAAGAAAATCTTAAGAGCATTGCATGGATTATTATGGTGATGATGTAAGAACCTGGAATGGAGTGGCAGCCATATTTAAACTATAATGATAAATCACAGAATCTCATTATTTTTTCACACCAATCCCTTATGTAAGTAAGTGCTATTCACATTTTACTGATATGCAAGGAGATTTAGAGTGATTTTCCAAAGAGGAGAAAGCTGAACTATCATTTGAACTGACTTGGAATATAGCTTACCTTGTCTGTTTGCATACTTCCTTGGAAATCAATCTTAAGAATTTTTTTTTTAAGATTTTGGTTTTATGAGACTTGCTACTCTCATGAGATTTGGATTTGGAGGCAAACATACTTAACACTCCTTCCTCCTCCTATTTTCCCCACAACAACAACCCTGTGAGGTGCGTTGGGCTGAGAGAGAGTGACTGGCCCAAGGTCACCCAGCTGGCTTTCAGGCCTGAGGCGGGACTAGATCTCACAGACTCCTGGTTTCTAGCCCAGCATCTTAACCACTAGACCAGACTGGCTCTCTTTGTAATTATTGTCATTATTTAATTAGGGAAGCATAGATGCTTTGTTACTGACCCCTGAACTACATGGTAGATTTATTTAATGTGTCTAAATCTGTAAGTGCTGGAGTAGAGGATTCACTACAAGGATTTGGCTTTTCACTACAGGAATTTGGCTCCTTGCAGCCGCAGTAAAATGTGTACTTACTGCACAGACCCATGTGCACAAACACACACATACATGCACACACCAGAAATTCATATAAGTCTTTTCTTTTTACACCATAAGAGCAGAGTCACTAGTTCTGTTCAGTTAACAACAGTCTTAACAAGACAGGATGCTCCTCAGATGCTGCTGCAAGTATAAAGTCAGAACTCGGAGTTTTCCCCCTTTCTAACTTAGTTTGGTCCTCAGATAAAACCAGGCAGCATCTTGGATTCTAACTCTTGTTTATACCCCAGGCAGCTAAAAAATGCAGAAGGCCTATTCCTATTTGCTTGCACAACACACAGATGGAAGGATATGATTCAGTCTAACAATATGGCCCTCAATCACACTGTGAAAGAATGTGGACAAATCCTGAATGAAGTAGCTAGCTCTTTCTCCATCAGAAGACTTTTGAGAGAAGGGTAGTAGAGCAAAGTGAAAGTTTAACACCATTACACCCAACCTAGCACCAACACTTATGTGTCTGCACCTCTCACACAGTTTAGGAACTCTTTGATTACGTTTTGGAGTTTAGAAATTCTGAGGAATAGTCCCGGCTGCTTCTAGGAGTTCCATTCCTGTACAACAGTGTTCCCTCAAGCACCCAAAAAATATCTCAAGGACATCCACTTTCACTGGGTAAGACAAACACCAAAGCCTTGTTGCACTTCATAGCATAACATATTAATTGTAGCAGAAGCTTTCACTATCTACAGCCTTCTGCCTCTGAAGATCACAACAAATCTCTGCCCACAATACATCTGTAGCCTTTATGATGCCACAGGCTTCATTCATCTGTGGCAAGAACAATTAAGGGCCTCCAGTTTACAAAGCATATTCTTATCTTGGGACTCTCCTTATCTTCCTCCCTGTTTACTTGCCTTCAGATCTGAAGCAAACATTATCAGCATGTCTGATGATATTTTTTAAATGCAATCTTCCAAACCCAGATGGAATGAGACACATACACATATGCATGCACATCACAGACACACACACATACACATATGAACCCCTTTACTGGTGGTGTTTTAATTGTGAAACTCTAGCTTCCTGTTTTCATTTTAAATATTGGTTTTACTTTCCAGCGTATCAGGTTCAATATGCTTTTGACATGGGAAGCAGAATATAACTGCTTGAATAAATATATAAATCAAGTCCCACTAAGACACACACAGGTTGCCGGAGAATCCCATCCATGAAAAGGAGCTGAGGCAATCTGTGCAATTGTCTTTTGAATAGCTGCAGCCTTGTGACTTAGAATCTATTGTTCCTTTTAAAAAAATACCCAGAAGAGGGCACTAATGATTCAACCATCTGCAGTCTCAAGGTGAAGCCATGCCTCCCCACCCCCAGGATGCAAATTCCTTCCTGGGTACAATTTGTTCCTGCCTTTGCCCTCCAGGGAAAATCAACCCAAGATGTCTTTCTCATTTACCTGTTAATTATTAGAGGAACACATTCTTTCTAAAGGAATCTTGATTTGCAGGGGCATCTCCAAGCTCAGACCTTGCCACAATGTGACTGATCACATCATAATGTCATCCTTGTGATGTCATATTTTGATGGGGAAGCCCAGTTTCAGCACATGGGCTGAGATCATTCTCTCTTGGTGCTCCAAAGGAAAAACATGAAATCCAGTATCCCCATGCTTCATCGCCCACTGCATATTCTCTGAAGGCAATTTATCTTTGCTTATAGAAAAAACAAAAATCCAAATGATAACATACAGTTATGGAAAAGTTTTGTCTAACAGCTTTTCATTATGTTCTTAATTCCAAAACACCAAAATGAATATGTTTGCAAAAGAGATGATTTCATTACTCATCCATTTCAGTCATCACCATGTGCGTGTTTCATTTCCCTGAAAGAGCATATCCCCACTTCACTTGTAAACTACAGAGCTTAGAGGACAGGGGTGTTATGCACCATACTTTATACTATTCAGCAAACTGTCCTGATCATCACATTTTAAAAAATTCCATTGAAATTATTTGTTGAGTAAAATCTCAAATGATGCAATTTAGCCATCCCATGTCTGCAGTATGATCGATCAATCTGGTCAGCCATATTCAGAGCCATTATGAATACAATTTTAAAGAAAGAACTATATACAAACAGAAAAAGGAGTCCTGGGGGAACAACACCAATTCCACCCCCCATCCCCCGCCCCAGGCACAAACTCATTATGTCTGATGGGACATTTTTCAGGTCTTCCCCATTGTGCAGTACCAAGTAGAAATCATCCAAAACAACACACTTCGTTCCTTGTTGTATCCTAATTAATACTACTGTAATGAGCTTCCTCGGATAGCCAAATCCTTAATCAGCCCTATCAAAACTACTGTATGTCTGCTCAGAGAAAGACTTGTGTTAATTCTGCTTAATTCCTGACACTGGTTAAGCACCATTAATACTCCATAATTTCATTGTGCGTTATTGTAATCGTATCAGCATATATCTTCACAGCTAGCTAAGGCTCCACAGGCTGTTGGTGAAAAAGCAGTCACGTGATGCCCTTGCTCAGAGCCTATCTTCCATCACTGGCCAGACCTCTTTGCCCTCCCCTCAGTCAGTAGCCTAAGCAGGTATTAATAACGGTCTCCTTTTTAAAATTGCACTGCTCTAAATGGTCTTTAAGGGACCCAGTAGTAATCTCCAGATCCCTATATTTTAGCCGGAACGCAGGACAGAGGAATTAATAAGAGTTCTTTTCTGTGTAAACTGCTCCCTGCTCTAAGGCTATATCCTGATGTCAGGGCGCTAAGAGAATTTTAAATGCACAGATGAATTGTTTGTGTTGCAAAAGCGAAACAGGGGCAAAGGCTAAGAGACTTGAGAAAATTGAAAGACTGCCAGAGAACGCCAGGATGCAAATAGCAACA
Source organism: Candoia aspera (assembly GCF_035149785.1). NCBI lineage: Eukaryota > Metazoa > Chordata > Lepidosauria > Squamata > Candoiidae > Candoia > Candoia aspera. The sequence goes on along the minus strand of NC_086157.1, from coordinate 34,408,402 downwards.
AAACAGGGATAAATGCTCCTGTTCACATATGCAGGAGTTCTGCGGGAGGGGAAAGGAGGGAAGGAGGGAGGTGGGGGGGGGAAAGGTTATTAATTTTCACCAGGCTGTATCTTACAGCTGGTAGCTCAGCATCACTTTTTGGTGTAATGAAAATGGTCTGAGCAGAAGATAAATGGTTCATAAAGTGGACCATTTAGATGCAATCGAGGCTCAATCTGGCCAGTGACTAATCACGTCCCCCCAGTAAAGCTGAATTCCTCTAACAGACTTTTTTTTTTCCTGCTGTACCAGTGAATTGTAGTTGGGTCTAAGTTCAAGGCAGGCAGAGAATTATCTTGATTTATTAGCGCGCTGCCTGGCTGTGCCACTCACGCGGCTGTGGCTTTGTGGGCGCCTGCCCTGTTGCTGCTGGAGTGTAATTTTTACTGTTCCCCTGTGACTAGTCCCTAGCATCATTTTCAGCCGCGAGAAAAATGGGTTGCTTTTGCACCTGTAATTTTTCTTCTTTTGCTGCTGAAGGTATATAATATATCTCTAAAGTGCGTAATAAGTTTCTGAAAAACGTGTTTTTAAAAGAAATTGATTCCAGTGGTTTAGAAGCTTGAGCAAGGCCACATCAGGAAATGCACCAGATTGGAAAGGTATGCCTGGCCGGAAAAGGGACTCATTTCTTCCCTCACGCACCACACCTAAACCACCCACCCACACCTTCATCACCATGACACTCATTTAGGCAGACCGCCATTTTGCAGAGGCACTGGGTTCTAATGAACCCTGATCAAATCAACATGTAATTTATATTGGGGCTTTGCTTTTATTCTGGGATCAGTTTAATTAGCTGAAAACATTCAACCATGAGAACAATGAAGTGTACATCTTCAACATTCATTTTACTGTATTGTATTGTATTGTATTGTATTGTATTGTATTGTATTGTATTGTATTGTATTGTATTGTATTGTATTGTATTGTATTGTATTGTATTGTATTGTATTGTATTGTATTGTATTGTATTGTATTGTATTGTATTGTATTGTATTATTAGATTTTTATCTGATGGGTGGATGGATGGGTAGATGGATATTGGTCAATTCAAGATAGTGAACATATCTAATACTCCTGCCTCTTTTGCTTAATTCCATTTACAGGTAGTCCTCATATAGCGACTGTTTCATTTAGCGGTTGTTCACAGTTATGACAATGATGAAAAAGTAACTTTATGACCAATCCTCGCATTTACAACCTTCACAGGTCTGTAAAGCAAAGTAACATCATAAGCACAATCATGGTTTCACTTAGCGACTACTTTGCTTAATGATCAAGTTGCCATCCCAATTGTGGTTGCTAAATGAGGACTACCTGTATAGATAGCTTAGTTGTGACATTATCATGTGCTGCAACTAAGACATTTCTAGTATTTTGGGACCCATGAAGAAATAACTGTAATACATAATGGGAAGATGCTTTCCATCCCCCATCCTTTTCACAATGACTCCTGATTGCTACTGACAGTTGCAAGGTCATTTTAGTTCAGGTTCAGTTGCTATAGCACCTTCATCATCCTATCTTCAAACTGTAAATTAAACCCCAGTTAACAGGATATTTTTCGTATTATGTATACATAATATTTTGAAAATGAGGATGCTGTTTATACATTCCCAGTCTTAAAATTTACTGATAAAGGATACCTGCCATGTTCTTGACATAACTACCATAAATTAGTCTCATGATATGAATATTTCCTACAGGAACTTCCTAGAATCTTCAAATTTAGCAACTGGAGTCAGCAGTCAGCAGTCTCTGACCATGTTTTATCTACCTGTGGTCACAAAGAATTCCAAAATTCATCTGGTGTTGACTTTCATGTAAATGTTCACATACCTAGAAAATGTGGAAGGTGGTCCTCAAATACTTTGAAATGTATAAATGAATGTTGCCATCCACCAATATGTGATCATATCCTCAGTCTGAAAAATAGAGAAATATATCTGTCAGTACTCGCACTTGAATGTATACATTCACTGCATTCTGAAGATTCAGTATAACATCTAGGCAAATACACAGAGATAGAAACATAGAGATATAAATATGTTTCTATATGTTCTGAGCACATGAGTTACATTGGCTTGTCTTTCTTCAAAGGATTTGCAAAACAAGGGAAATCAGTTCTAAAGCTACATATTGCTATAACCACCGTACCATCTACATTTCAGCTCCATATTTTATTTTTTTAAGGGTAAGCAGAAAGTGTTCAGATCTCATGCATGTGTGGAATTCATTATTTCAAAGCTGACCTCTCAGGATCCCCTTTATTATCTAGTAAGGAGATGCTTTGCTCTTTCTATTGTCAAGAGCTCTCCTCTTTGAACAGCGCTGGAATCTGTAAGGCAGAATAAAAGCAGGGGGAAAATCACCTCCTCTTCCCTTTGAGTCATGATCACATTCAGTACATATAAAGTAGCTCCCCACCCCCCAACCCCAACACATACATATACCTTGCATAAAACAATTTCACATCTTCTGCTAACATGCAAGTTTAGGTGCAAAACAACAAATTCCAATAGGAAGGCAATGGTGACACCACTCAGAAGAAGAGAGATATTATGTAAAGAAAGACCAAAATATTCATATCTTAAGTAGAAGGAGGTCTGCAATGCAATTAGTTATGTAGGCCTTCTGAAGGGTGAAATGGGTTTTCTGAAATGGGTGCACCTTTTATCCCCAGTGTCTGAAGAGATGAAAATGACTGAATTTCCTGACTGTATTTCTAGATCTCTGGAGCAGCAACCATTGTGTCCCAAAGCACTCAGTAGGTCTAAGTCCATCAGAAGTGTTCTCTTTCCCTTAGCTTGACTTCCAAATCCATGACAGGAAAGCCAGAAGAATACACTTGTGTTTTATTGCCATCTTCAAAGTACACCAAAAACTTACGTCCTTTTAGTTCTGTCCTGCCTTTCTGTAATGAACTTAAAATTGGTTCATTATATCCCCACCAGCCAACCAACTCTACAGTGACCTCAAGACATCTAAAAGAACATGCAGAGAGACATTCTTCCCTGGCCACAGTCAGTGAGTACATTACAACATCCAACATCTAAATGTAAAAAATGTAGGGACGAAGAGGTGGAGAGCAAGACAGGTTTTAAATAGTCTACCTAGCTTCATTTCCCCTCCTTCAAATCCCTTATATATAGGTTCCTTTTATAACCTATACATTGAAAGTCTTTTCCTCATCCCTCCTCATTATAAACAGCATATAGACAGGAAAAGTTCTCTCTAGAAACCACCGAAGTATAGAGAGGGTGTGTTTTGCCTGAGTGCTCTTCTTGGTTCAGACACATATTTCCTGTTGGTCAGACATAAGCAGTGTGAGATCCATGTGTATCAATATCCCCATAAAACCTTTCTAGGACTATCTTCTCTACCCAGAATTGATCCATCCAATGTGGATATCTCAGAAAAATTGCTGGTGGTGCTTCAGTTCCATGATGTGAGGCATTGAGATTTCATTCATTCATTCATTCATTCATTCATTCATTCATTCATTTATCACATTTCTTCAGTGCCCATCTCAACAAACGACTCTGGGTGGTTTGTTTCTCTGACATGGCCTCTTTATTATGCAGCAGCCTATCCCTTCAGGTGAGATTTGCCCAGACAGTGGTCACCTCCAGGAAAATCTTGGAGAGGTCTTCCAGAAGGCTTTATATAAAGTTTAATTAGATGGCATCACTATATGATTGTTTTGGGATGATGCTCTGGTTATTTTAATGTGTGTACATGTTTTTATTACTATTCATTTTCCCATAGATGTTTGCACTGCTGTGTATAACAGTTGTTTCAGTTGGAAATGTACTGTGGGGCACTGAGAGCTTTTGATTGTGATGGTATAAAAAAAATAAATAGTAAAAGCTCCCTGCCTCATCTGATTTTTTAAAATAAACAAAAATAGATAATAGGCAGTGATGTGCTAAGAATAGAGTGCCCACTTCTGCATCATCTTAAATTGCAATAATGTCCACTGGGCACCCTTTGAACCCAATCAGCATTCTAGGAACACTGAAAGAGTGGGTAGTTGCTTTGCTTGGTGTCATGAGCAAACAGTGCTTTGCTTGGTGTCATGAGCAGTTGCCTAGAAAAAAGACAAAGAGAAGCTGAAATGATAGCTACAACTGGCAAGGAGTATCCTCACCACCATAGCAAAACAATAGCCATCTCCATTACAGCCATTTTGTGAGAGCAGGGAATAACCTCACCAACACCGCAACTGTTTTGCCCACTCATCAATATCTCTTTTCAAAATTCTAAACCTGCCCACCAACACGAAAAGATTAGTTACCATGCAATAAATTGTGAAGCTGATCTGACAGTGTTTTTATTTTTTAATTGTTGTTTGTGTACATATCAACACTGTTGATGACACAACTCCCTAATCTAAATAAAAATGGAACATTAACATTTCAAGAGCTATTCTTACAGTGGAATCCAGTGTGATATAGGGTTTGAGGAGTTGGGCTGGCAGGTTCAACATCCACCCTGCAGAACCTTAAACCCTGGTTCTATGTCCACCCTCAGACTTGGATGCTCACTGGGTGATCTGGGGAAGATACTCACACTCAGCCCAACCTACCTTGCAGGGTTGCTGCTGTGGGAAAAAATTAGAGAACAGATGGTATGGACACTATTCTGGTTCCTAAAGGAAAGGCAGGATATACAGCTAACAGTTAAATTTTAAAATGGGGTTTTGTCTCAAAATAAATAAATAAATAAATAACTTGAACTTCTTTTCTTAGTATGTGGAGGGAGAAGAAAGGAAAGGAGAATAAAAGAAACTGAGGAATGGAGTATAAAGGAGGGGAGGATCGAGGGTTTCTGATCTATGGAGGCAAAGAATGACCTTGACAGTGTCAAAGGGGGAACCTGACCCTTCCCTAGATCTTGCTGAACTACCATTCCCTCATTAATGGTTGAGGCAGCTGGGAGTTATTACGCAGCAACATCTGGAGAGCCCAGGTGTCACAACCCAGCCTTGAGGATCCAAACTATGGACTTCAATAAACTACAGTATATGAAAAGCCACCATTGTTACCCACAACAGAGGAATGGCTGGTGAAGATGATGGAACTTGCGGAGATGGCTAAATTAACGTCTTTAATTAGAGAAAAAAACAACATTTATATTTATGGCTGACTGGAAACCCCTTGTAGCCTTTTTGCATGAAAAGGGACAAAATGCCCTTACGAGTTGTGGTTTTGATTATTAGAAAAAAACTGGATAATAGAAAAAGGTGAGCTTTTTTTATAATCATAGAGTAAGAGTTAATTTTGTAATTGTACTTATATCTGCTGCAAAGGAAATCGGAAGCTTCTTTCTATTTCTTTTTGTTCTCTCTTTCTGCACTTTTTCCTTCTTCTTTCTTTCTTTGTTTCTTTTACTCTTGTCAGTTTTTGTTCGCTTTTATGTTCTCTGTAAAGCTTTTAATAAAATGTACCTTAAAAAAATGAAGAGCCACCAATGAAACCAAGGGAATTCAGGAGGCTTTTTCTCCCAAGCTGGAACACTGGTGTTTTTCACTCACCGTGACTGGCAGAAGTTTCTACCAGAGCCCTCAGAAGGTGCCAGGGGGAGAGGAACCTCCTGCATGCAATCCATGTGCTCTACTTTGGAGCCCTTACCCCTTCAAACAGCTGGTGGTTAGCCAAATTATTCTTTTATGAGAGAAACAGACTGTGAGTGGAAGATCAGGGCAAGGAAGGAGAAGCAACCGAGGAAAGATATTCTTGGTATTTGCCTATTGTATACAGTACAACATGGTGTATGTAGTCAGTGTGTATTTTTATAGCATGAGAGACAAAATGAAAACCTTGTAGAAGTTACTGTACACTGAGTCAGACCACTGAGCCATCCAGCTCTGGAAGAAGGAGGAGGAGGAGGAGGAGGAGCCGCCGCCACTAGTGTTCTTGGCATCATTTTTTCCCTGCCCTCCCTAGAGACATCAAGGATTAAATCTCAGTCAGCCTAGATACAAACAGTTTGTATCTAGATAAACAGACTTTATCTATTTTACTGACAAATGCGGTCCAGTTTGACTAATTGCTTTTCTTAAAATAATTAATTGCCTTGTGTTACACCCTGGTTGCTTTTCTGCTTCCTACTTGCTGGCAAAAATAAACCTGCTGTTGTTTTTTAACTGCTGGAAAGTCTGGTTTGGAAAGACAATGAAGTGTTAGCTTGTGGAACGCTGATTTCATTTCACAAGGCTTTCTATGAATTTATGAGCTGTTTTGTAACATCTTCTGGCAGCACATAATGGCAGTCTTTAGGCAGAAATCCAATGTATGTTTAGTTACATAATAAATACAGTATTTACATGACCCGTGGACTACATTAGGGATTTTATCTCTCTTTTTTTAAGGACTTTTTTGTAATTACATTCATTTTATTCCTTCTGCTAAATGAAATATCACGCTCTGAGTTCATAGAGGGAAATCCGCGTACTGTGAATGTTATGGGTATACAGCTCAAACCGCCCTTAACAAAACTTCTGACACTGATGTGATTTTCTTCAGCTGCTTGGGTGACACAGTGTGGTTTATGATACTGTTTCCTGGCTTTTAAAGTGCTCTAAGGTATGTGCGGGTGTTTCCCCTTAGATTATTATTGACGCACCTAAAGAAATTCTGCTCCAAATACAATTGGCTAGTTCATTTCTTAAGCAATAAAGAGCAAGGAGGGGTGCCGCTGAATAAGCAGGCTTTTCTCTTTGAAAAGCCCACTTGTTAGGCCCTCCAACACTTCAGCTGATATTTCTGCAGTGCAAACACGATAGTGGAAAATTAAGTTGCCCCGGCAAATTCAGTTTCAGAGAAATTTGTTATGAATAAAATGCTGCTGCTGGCTTTAGAACATTAAATTTCTCCACCAAATAATATCTTAGAAATACCACTTCAGAAGAAATCAGCTCTAAATAATTGATAAATTTGGTTTGTTTGGAAACCTTTTGACCCCTGTAATAGAAAGTAAAAACACATTTCAGTTATTAAAGTCACATCTATTCCCTCCGGTAGGAGAAGCTTTTAATTTTAAACTCAGCTCTGTTGGGGCCATGTGATAAAGCTAGGAAAACCTTTTCAACTGCTGCTGGAGGATTCGGGTCAGCTTCCCTTGAGAAAATGGCAAAAGATAAACTTGTAGCTTTTCATTTTTAACACATAAAGAAACTTCAGAGATTTTAAACATCAAGACCTATTGGAACTGAAAGACAGACTTTCTATCATTCTTTCTCTTCTCATCTTTTCTCCCAAATAATTTTATATTCTCTTCTTGTGATACTGTTGTATTTTTTAAAATGTGAAGCTCTAATAGTTGCCCTTGCTAATTTATAGTATTTGAGCCTTAATAAGCATTTGATTAATTTATATTGCAACAATTTATATGGACTAAAGTAGCATGTCTATTTATTATTACCAAATTACGGCTTCCAAAATAAATATTTTAAGGTAATTAGAAACTAAAACTGGCCTTTCAAAATAGATCTGCTAACAAAATAGATGTATAAACTCTTTTTCTAAAAGGACACCCATCTAAGCTGTGTACATGATAAACCCATTGGTAATCTGGGATACAACGTTTGAAGTGTTTGTGGAATAAGTTTTTAATTGTATACATTCTTCTTAATTTGCAACTGAAACACAATCAAAGCAATAAGAATAGGGGGTTTTTTTTATTTTCATTCTGAAAAATTACCTTCTAGATCATTGTTTCTCAACCTCAGCAACTATAAGATGTGTGGACTTCAACTCCCAGAATTCCCCAGCCACCCATGCCAGCAACATCTTAAAGTTGCTGAAGTTGAGGAACACTGTTCTAGATGGAGGGAGTGGCATGTAGAGTTATAGTGATGTCACAAGTGAACTGAAAATGTGCTGTAGTAAAGCCTAGTGGGATACTACTGACAGGGCCTAGAAGATGGAGGTGAGACATTTTAGCAACAAATTTACATCAATGTCTGCCACCTTGTTATGCACAAAAGGTAATATGAGGATTAATTATGAGTTATCCTGCAGATTTAACTTACATGAAAATGCTTTAATCTATACCTGTAAAAAATTTGAACAGCAAGGCCCTCTTAGTTTCATGGGGCACAGTACCATTATTTTTTGTCTGTTTGTTTGTTTGCTTTGAAGCACTTATAGTTCAGTTCTGTGAGAAATGTGATTTACTCAGAAATAAATGTAACTATGACCAACAGAGCTTGCTTCCAAGTAAATGAATTTTATATTGCAGTCTGAAACTTCAAAACTGTATTTACTTCACTGAGCAAAATTGTCAAACAAATTCAGTTTCTTGAGCACATATTCCAGTGAAAGAACAGTACTCTCAAAAGGGAATTAGAGAAGATGGTAGTCCAAAATATCTGGGAGGAATCAGGTAGGGGAAAGCTTGGCTATTTAATGAATCATAGTCCAGGTCTACTGAGAAGAATCATTAAAGTTTTGTTTGTTGTTTGATATGCCTCAAAGGCTCACCAAAGTTTAGCAGATTATTTCTCACTGTATCTCCAAACAGAAATATTGAGTGAATTCTTCTCCACTTTATTGTTAAAGTGGAAAATGCACCATGGGGCTATTGGAGATCCTTCAATTTATGGAATAAAGTTGTTTGTAAGTAATGCGCAGGAATAGACCGTCTAAGGTTAGCCACTGCTGACTGGGAGTCAGTGAACCACAAGATGTTTTTCTGGCTTCCACACACAGCGTATTGTGTAGAAGAACATCTGACTCACCCATAATATGACTGTGTGGCTAGCAACTCACCTAATAAATCAGAGATGAACACAAGCAAGCAAGCAAGCAAGAAAGAACAAATAAACTCTCTGGAACACTGCCTTGGAAGCATTTTAAAATCAAGACTCTGGTAGAATTTGGTGAGACTCAGATCAAACCTATCCCAGGGGCCCCAGTAACAAGATTTCTGAAATGTTTGGCCCCAATAATATATAACTAGAGAAATGGTTTGCCTTCTGAAAGTCATGTACCAAGAACATTTTCACCAGATTTGAGGCTGAAAGGGAAGGAAGATGCAACTTCTACCCCATCATTCCTTGTCCCAAGTCAGATAATGATCTTACTATGATTCCAAATATATAAAGACATTAATTTCTGTGTAACCTTAAAGTATTTGTCTAGATGCTAACAAAGTGGGAAAATTATCACAATAGAAGGAAAGTTCTGATGTGCTAATTGTGTTATATGCACGTACTGTATTATATTCTCTCCTTCTGGGGGAAATGGGAGATGAAAAAAAATTGATAAATAAATAAATAAAATATTATACAGGCAGGTGTGCATAACCTTTTCCAGGCCAAAGGCCACACTTTCAATGGAATGCCATGCCAAGATTCATACTTCCCAAAGTGGAAAGGCCAGGACAAAGACATTGAATTTTATTTCATCCCATTTAAATTTAATTTAGTAGATATGATTGCTCCCACATATTTAACAATTGTTCTCATCTTAAATTTCATCTGCAACTTTTGAGAAGGTTCTGGGGTTTCTCAACCAAAACTTTGAGGTTGCAGATCACGAATACATGATCAAGGCTGAGTGTGCATGTATACTTGATCTAAACTGGTCCTGAGGATTAAGAACAAATTCAGCTTAAAATTCCATGTTCTATATGAATGTTATTGACTAGCCATGTCTTTCCTTTATGGTATCAGCCTTCCAAAATGGAAGATCTAGGATGAAGGCCAAATTCAAAGTGTTAGTAATTCAACAATAATTCTTCCTTCTACACTAACAGAGTCTACAGTTAGTTAATAAGCATAAACATAGCATTGTTATCTATGCTATAGCATGAAAAAGGCAAACTGAATCATGTTTGTAACAGTAATATCTGAAACTGTAATTAATAATGATTGAATATCCACATATTTCTCTTACCTATATTCAATATTCTAAGGCACCTACAGTAAATAACAGAATATTAAGAATCTACAGTAAGTATATTATATAAATATCATTGTATGGGAATAACGTATTGTACCAAAACTGAGAAGACGGAGCAATAGATGGTATATATGGCTAGATTTAATAATATGTTAAAGGATTGAGCTAGTTCTACGTTAATACTTCACTTATATAACTACTATTTTGTATATTTTTTCTCTTCAGCAAAGGATCGTTACCTTGTCGTGGTGCTGGAGCTTGAGCACCTCAGTGATGCCATGAGCTAAACTGTGAAGGGCCAGCCAAGACGGGAAGGTCATGACAGACAGGTCAGACTAAATGCGATCCCTGGGGAAGGTAATGGCAACCCACCCCAGTATTCTTGCCGTGAAAACTAAACGGATCAGTACAACCAGAGATATGTCAGTATACCATCGGACGATGAGACCCCCAGGTCGGAAGATGGTCAAAATGCTACTGGGGACCAACAGAGGATGAGTTCAACTAGCCCCAGACGTGATGACGCAGCTAGCTCAAAGCCAAAAGGACGGCTAGTGGCCGACGGTGCTGGTGGTGAACGGCGAATCCGATGTTCTAAGGATCAACACGCCATTGGAACCTGGAATGTAAGATCTATGAGCCAGGGCAAATTGGATGTGGTTATTGGTGAGATGTCAAGATTAAAGATAGACATTTTGGGCATCAGTGAACTGAAATGGACTGGAATGGGCCACTTCACATCAAATGACCACCAGATCTACTACTGTGGACAAAAGGACCACAGAAGAAATGGAGTAGCCTTCATAATTAACAGTAAAGTGGTTAAAGCAGTGCTTGGATACAATCCAAAATATGATAGAATGATCTCAATTCGAATTCAGGGTAAGCCATCACATCACAGTGATCCAAATATACGCCCCAACCACAGATGCTGAAGAAGCTGAAGTAGAGCAGTTCTATGAGGATCTGCAGCACCTACTGGACAACATGCCTAAAAGAGATGTTATTTTCATCACAGGAGACTGGAATGCTAAGGTGGGCAGTCAAATGACACCTGGAATTACAGGTAAGCATGGCCTAGGAGAACAAGACGAAGCAGGACATAGGCTGATAGAATTTTGCCAAGACAACTCACTCTGCATAACAAAAACTCTCTTCCAACAACCTAAGAGACAGCTTTATACATGGACTTCACCAGATGGACAACACCGAAATCAGATTGACTACATCCTTTGCAGCCAAAGGTGCCGGACATCTATACAGTCGGTAAAAACAAGACCTGGAGCTGACTGTAGTTCAGATCACGAACTGCTTATTGCACAATTTAGGATCAGACTAAAGAGATTAGGGAAGACCCACAGATCAGCTAGATATGAGCTCACTCATATTCCTAAGGAATATGCAGTGGAGGTGAAGAATAGATTTAAGGAACTGGACTTAGTAGATAGGGTCCCGGAAGAACTATTCGCAACATTGTTCAGGAGGTGGCAACAAAATACATCCCAAAGAAAGAGAAAAACAGGAAGGCAAAATGGCTGTCTGCTGAGATGCTAGAAGTAGCCCAAGAAAGAAGGAAAGCAAAAGGCAACAGTGATAGGGGGAGATATGCCCAATTAAGTGCAAAATTCCAGAGGTTAGCCAGAAGAGATAAGGAATTATTTTTAAACAAGCAATGCGCAGAAGTGGAAGAAGACAATAGAATAGGAAGGACAAGAGACCTCTTCCAGAAAATTAGAAACATCGGAGGTAAATTCCAGGCAAAAATGGGTATGATCAAAAACAAAGATGGCAAGAACCTAACAGAAGAAGAAGAGATCAAGAAAAGGTGGCAAGAATATACAGAAGACCTGTATAGGAAGGATAACAATATCGGGGATAGCTTTGATGGTGTGGTCAGTGAGCTAGAGCCAGACATCCTGAAGAGTGAGGTTGAATGGGCCTTAAGAAGCATTGCTAATAACAAGGCAGCAGGAGATGACAGCATCCCAGCTGAACTGTTCAAAATCTTGCAAGATGATGCTGTCAAGGTAATGCATGCTATATGCCAGCAAATTTGGAAAACACAAGAATGGCCATCAGATTGGAAAAAATCAACTTCTATCCCTATACCAAAAAAGGGAAACACTAAAGAATGTTCAAACTATCAAACAGTGGCACTCATTTCACATGCCGGTAAGGTCATGCTCAAGATCCTGCAAGGTAGACTTCAGCAATTCATGGAACGAGAATTGCCAGATGTACAAGCTGGGTTTAGAAAAGACAGAAGAACTAGGGACCAAATTGCCAATATCCGCTGGATAATGGAAAAAGCCAGGGAGTTTCAGAAAAACATCTATTTCTGTTTTATTGACTATTCTAAAGCCTTTGACTGTGTGGACCATAACAAATTGTGGCAAGTTCTTAGTGGTATGGGGATACCAAGTCATCTTGTCTGCCTCCTGAAGAATCTGTATAATGACCAAGTAGCAACAGTAAGAACAGACCACGGAACAACGGACTGGTTTAAGACTGGGAAAGGAGTACGGCAGGGCTGTATACTCTCACCCTACCTAATCAACTTGTATGCAGAACACATCATGCGACATGCTGGGCTTGAGGAATCCAAGGCTGGAGTTAAAATTGCTGGAGGAAACATTAACAATCTCAGATATGCAGATGATACCACTTTGATGGCTGAAAGCGAAGAGGAACTGAGGAGCCTTATGATGAAGGTGAAAGAAGAAAGTGCAAAAGCTGGCTTGCAGCTAAACCTCAAAAAAACCAAGATTATGGCAACCAGCTTGATTGATAACTGGCAAATAGAGGGAGAAAATGTAGAAGCAGTGAAAGACTTTGTATTCCTAGGTGCAAAGATTACTGCAGATGCTGACTGCAGAATCAGAAGACGCTTAATCCTTGGGAGAAGAGCAATGACCAATCTCGATAAAATAGTTAAGAGCAGAGACATCACACTGACAACAAAGGTCCGCATAGTTAAAGCAATGGTGTTCCCCGTAGTAACATACGGCTGCGAGAGCTGGACCATAAGGAAGGCTGAGAGAAGGAAGATCGATGCTTTTGAACTGTGGTGCTGGAGGGAAATTCTGAGAGTGCCTTGGACTGCAAGAAGATCAAACCGGTCCATCCTCCAGGAAATAAAGCCAGACTGCTCACTTGAGGGAATGATATTAAAGGCAAAACTGAAATACTTTGCCCACATAATGAGAAGACAGGACAGCCTGGAGAATATGCTGATGCTAGGGAGAGTGGAAGGCAAAAGGAAGAGGGGCCAACCAAGGGCAAGGTGGATGGATGATATTCTAGAGATGACGGACCCGTCCCTGGGGGAGCTGGGGGTGTTGACGACTGACAGGAAGCTCTGGTGTGGGCTGGTCCATGAAGTTATGAAGAGTCAGAAGCGACTAAATGAATAAACAACAACATATTTTTTCTGCTTTTATTAGCACTATTATATTTTTAGTTGTATATCATCATATCTTCTGGTTGTTATATTTACCAATAAATAAATAAATGAAGAAGAAGAAGAAAAGGGCAAATCGATTTAAGAGCTGTCCCAAAAGCTACATTCAAAGCACATTGGAGTAGAAGTCTTTTTTTTTTAATGGTTCTGTAAAACTAGCAAACTTTTAAAGCAGTATGTTTTAATCACTTTAAATTTTTAATAGTAATCATGTGCTGCTGTTACAGCACTCAGATATCCGAAGAGTCCTTCCAGGGTTAAAGATGCACTCAAATATCACACTCACATAATAAAACAATAAGCTGCTAAAGTTTATTATGATCCAGCCATGTGATATGGGAAACATGGTAGGCATGTTATGAACTCCAAAATCTCTTTGTAAAATACTTCTCCCCTTACCTTTTAACCTCATTCCAAAGAAAGGAAAAACTGAGTTCTTGTAAGATACTGCCAGTCAGAATGAAAGGCCAGCCAAAAATAACTCAGTTGCTTCACAATACAAATTAAAAATGAAAACTTAGCAAAGTACAGATGTGACCCTTCAGTTCAGAGAATGGCACTTGACATAGTAAAAAGAAAGACAGCAGGAGGGTAGAGGCCAGATGGGGGGAAAGTCAAAGGGGAAGCATAAAAGCTGTCTATTCAGGTGTCTTCCAAATGGTTCTATCATGCAGGACTAAATAGGAGGGGATGGCAATTCTGGAGCTAGGGAAGTGCAAGGATTTGATTCTGCCTCCATTTTGAATTGGTTTGCAGATCAGAACACAGTGACCCTTCAGATTTTACCCTTCAGACTTCATGATACTGGTTTAAAACATTTTGGATTCCATAATGTGGGAAAAAGTTCAGAAATGCATACACTCTAAGTAGATAAGTTCAAAAATATATATTCAAGTGCATATTTTTATTCCAATTTGCATGGTAGGCAAAAGTAAATCCATGAAATCTGATCAAACATAAAGTAGATATGGGCTAGGACTCCAGACATGTCCAATCTCTTTCTGATCAATTTTCATACCTGTAAACTGTACTTAGCTTTGAACTGCAGCAAAGCTTACATCTTCCATTTCTGGGGGTTTTTTTTTACTCCCTTCCATTCTCAGCGCTTAAACATAGCATTGTGTGCCACATGGTCCATTCTGCACCTCCAGGACTGCCTTCAGATACACTGTTTGTTTGCAGAAAGCTGATGGCAAAATACTGTTGCTAGTTTCCATTGATTTATGGGCTGACTTTACATGTAATACTAAACTGTCTGATGGTTCCATCCATCCACCAAACCAGAAAGGTCAGCTGGAAACAGTAGGTGTTCTGTTCCTTGAAAAGTTCCCGGCAGAGACTGTTAATATGGCAATGTTTGTCTCCAAAGAGACAGGCAGAGCTCACCTGTGTGCTGGTTCACTAATAGAAAATGTCTGGTCATCTGCTGATCTATTAACTATGGTAAAAGCTTCACCAAACCTATGAAATGTCAAGGAAAATTCTCAAATTAAACAGACATTGTGGGGAAATTAGCTTTTATTAGCCTTCTTGAAGTCTGGACAAAAGGCAAAGTGCAATTTACATATCATCAATGTATTACATTGTTGTTCAACACTACATTGTTGAACTAACTTGAGAAAGAAAAACTCTTTCACATTTAATCCTGATAGGATTAAATCCTGGCCTACCACAACAATTAGAATTTTATTTGTCTTTTATTTCTTGCTGTAAAGGTACATTGTAATCCTGATGTTATTTCTTGGCACATCTCATTGTACATTCTGGAAGAGCCTTAAATTTCTCAAACAATAGGTCTCTTGAAAGCTACGCACACTACTTATGTCAATAGTAGTTATCTTTTTTAAAAGTCACTACATCACTGTGGACTTCATGGACAGATTATAACATTTTCTTGGCAACAGTGAGGAAGTGGCTTCCTATTGCCTTCATTCTACCTGCTACATGTTCTTATAATAGCCTATTTCCTCATTTTAAAAAAGGCAAATATAAAGTCTCCTTTTCCACATTAAAAATACAAGTGTGTTCAAGGGCAGTGTTCTAGTCAGACTAGATGATCTAAGGACATGGTCAACAAGGTATAATAACATTTTTGGAAGAACAAGCAACTGGACTGAAGATATGAGCGGGTTTTTTTACACCATCCTATTTTTCCTTTCATTTTTCAGTGTCAGGAGTTTAAAAAAAATCTAGAATTGATTTAGTTCTCTTCATTCTTGGGGGCCTGTCTAGGAAAGTTAAAGAAAGTAAATTGCCCAAGATGATGCTGTAGTCATGATGGAGAGCCAGTGTGGTGTAATTATTAAGATATTGAACTAGGAGTAAGGACATACAGGTGGCAGTCAGCAGAAGCTCAGTGAGGGACACTGAGCCAGCCATTCTCGCTCAACCCAACGTTCATCACAAGATGGTTATTGTGGGGGAAAATAGGAAGAGGAAGACTGTTTGAATTCCTGAAGGAAAGGTAGGATATACTGTAGATGAAATAAATAAATTAAATAACCGTGGACCAAGACTGGAATTTACTGTACATGTTCATTCAACTACTTACTGGCTAGATGCACACAATGCATTTAATTTCATTTCTGAGTTAACTAATTTCTGGGTTCACAGAGTGCCCTGAATAATAAATTAACCAAATGTGCTGGTTTCCATAACATACTAGGCCACATGCAGGTAACAAAAAACAAAGAAAATACAAACCAACATTAGTATGTTTAATGGACTGAATTGATTTGTTTAAGCATATTGTATGAACTCAGGCACTAAGTTATTTTGAGATAGTCAGCCTCTTACAACCAAATCTTGCTCAAAGTTTTGTTAAGATAGTGAAATGCAGGATACTGGGGGAGAGTGAATCATGTACATTGCCATGAGCTGTTACTAAGAACAGCAGTGTAGCAATGTACTTCTATCATATTCTGATTCTAACTTGTCTTTCTGATGAAATTGTGCTGAAATCCTTCTAGAGCCCATAGAAAGCCTATCCTGGAAGTCTGCTTTCTAGCATTTATGAAGATACATGTCATGAGAGAGTTAAGAATAAGATCATATCTAGCTATTCTCATGAAGTATTTATTTAAAATGCCAGCTCCTAATGTGGGGCTTCTCACTGAAATCACCCACCTCCTTTTTCTTTCATTGCCTAGAGAACAGGAGCATGTGATTCTAGCACACTTTTGCAACTGTCAGATCATCCCATAATATCTCTGGAACAGGCAGGAACTTTCAACCTTGTTTGTCTTCAAGGAGGTTTGGGGAGAAATGGATGCCTTGAGCCTACCAGAGGTAGAAGACCTCCTTTTCAGTCCTTTAATTCTCCTATCAAAAAAGCTGGAGCATTTTTTTTTCTGCATGGGATGGTTCAAGGAACAAAATGTATGCCTTAACTTAAGAGATAATATATGCATATTTTGTACAATTGAAAAAATAAAGATGGCAAGAAATTCCCTGACTCTTATTCTGGTTATTCCCAGAAATCACCAACCAAGCCCCATGCAATCTTTGGGAAGCCCAAAAGGTTAGTGTGGCCCCTGACCATAAAAAAGTACCCATTTTTAATGTATTAACAGCTGCTGTTGCTGCTTGGCCCCATTTCTTGTTCATGGTCTCCCTCTGAGCTAGAGAAGCAAAGCAAGTTGCTTTGACCACAACAAAAGACACTTAAGACCACCAAAACATCTCTGATGGTCAGTAGCTCTTCTGCTGAAATGTGGATCCTGGCACTTGCATGAACCTAGGACCACTCTCTCCTTCCCAGCATAAATATTTCTAGAGATTCTTCTACAGCAGGGTTTTGAACTGAGTGATCAGAGACTTGGAGTAGCACATTTTATATCATTGTAGGAATGAAGATGAAAATGACCAGCAAGATGATACATGATGGCAGTTATATCTGCAGCTTTATATTAAATCGTATTCATATTTCTCAGACTAATAAGCAGGTGGGAAGGCAATTATCAAATTGCCTTTGTAATATGGTTTTCAACTCAAATGTACTAAAGTGTATATAATGCCACTTACTTTTTAAGTGTGGAAAATGTCTTTTGCAGTAAAATCTACAAAACTGCAGATTTTGGGGGCACAAAAGTGATTCACATATAATGAAAAAAGAACACTGTTTTTTTAAATTAAAAATTGCAATATATTTGATAATGGAATAGAACAGATGTATGACTCTTGTGCAAATACATTGATGTGGATCCATCCATTCCTATCAAGAATAACCATAGGACACCTACAAAGGAACTGACAATTACTCTTTTTTTTAAATCTTTGTTGAGACAAAGGAGTAAAACCACAAGCTGAAAGACCACAAGTAGAAAGAGGTCTTCAAGACTTCTGCTGGCTTTTCAAGGTAATTCTGCTCTTTCTTCTACAGTGTACATTACGGATTCAAACACATGAACTATTGAAATCTTTTTTTAAAAATTGGAAGAAAAAGAGATCAAAACATTTCCTGACAGAAAGTGTTAAGCATGGTAGATAGCAGTGCATGTAGAAATGTGAAAATAAACAACTAGGAAACACATAGCTCAGGTTTCACTTCAGTTAGCAATGAGGTTTTGAACACCCCCCCCCCAATTTGCTATAGTCTGCTCATTTTCTCAACCCCCTGTTACTCATTGCAGGTTAAAATACTTACTGTGTAGTGTAGATTACTATAATTAACAGGTTAAACACATGACAACATTACTTTTTTCCTCTTAATGTTCTCCTGAATCCTTAAAGTGTTAGCTTTAACATAGAATAATAACTTCAACCAAGGCAGAAATTACCTCTGTGGGATTTTTAATTGTGACTGAGTTTCTCTTTTCTGCAGTAATGCTGAAGAAATGAAAGTTGGTAAATAAAGCAATCTAGCTGAGCTTCTGTATCTGTAAACTATTAATTTTAAAGCTTCATTTGTCATGTACCAACAAATGCACAAGGCAAAGCTAGTACAACCAGCCTTTTATTCAGACAGGGAAGAATGCTGTTAGGAGGAAACAGTGGCTGCATGTGGATGACAAGAAGGCATGGTTTCTCCTGACAGGATTGAGGTTAACTCCAGGTTTACCAACACACGTCACTCCCATTTCTCACACCAAAGTGCTGCCTTCTCTTCTAGAATAATCATTATTGTTTATTCATTCAGTCGCTTCCGACTCTTTGTGACTTCATGGACCAGCCCACGCCAGAGCTTCCTGTCGGTCGTCAACACCCCCAGCTCCCCCAGGGACGAGTCCGTCACCTCTAGAATACCATCCATCCACCTTGCCCTTGGTCGGCCTCTCTTCCTTTTGCCCTCCACTCTCCCTAGCATCAGCACCTTCTCCAGGGTGTCCTGTCTTCTCATTATGTGGCCAAAGTATTTCAGTTTTGCCTTGAATATCATTCCCTCAAGTGAACAGTCTGGCTTTATTTCCTGGAGGATGGACTGGTTTGATCTTCTTGCAGTCCAAGGCACTCTCAGAATTTTCCTCCAACACCACAGTTCAAAAGAATCGATCTTCCTTCTCTCAGCTTTCCTTATGGTCCAGCTCTCGCAGCCATATGTTACTACGGGGAACACCATTGCTTTAACTATGCGGACCTTTGTTGTCAGTGTGATGTCTCTGCTCTTAACTATTTTATTGAGATTGGTCATTGCTCTTCTCCCAAGGATGAAGCGTCTTCTGATTCTGTAGTCAGCATCTGCAGCAATCTTTGCACCTAGAAATACAAAGTCTTTCACTGCTTCTACATTTTCTCCCTCTATTTGCCAGTTATCAATCAAGCTGGTTGCCATAATCTTGGTTTTTTTGAGGTTTAGCTGCAAGCCAGCTTTTGCACTTTCTTCTTTCACCTTCATCATAAGGCTCCTCAGTTCCTCTTCGCTTTCAGCCATCAAAGTGGTATCACCTGCATATCTGAGATTGTTAATGTTTCTTCCAGAGATTTTGACTCCAGCCTTGGATTCCTCAAGCCCAGCATGTCGCATGATGTGTTCTGCGTACAAGCTGATTAGGTAGGGTGAGAGTATACAGCCCTGCTGTACTCCTTTCCCAATCTTAAACCAGTCCGTTGTTCTGTGGTCTGTTCTTACTGTTGCTACTTGGTCGTTATACAGATTCTTCAGGAGGCAGACAAGACGACTTGGTATCCCCATACCACTAAGAACTTGCCACAATTTGTTATGGTCCACACAGTCAAAGGCTTTAGAATAGTCAATAAAACAGAAATAGATGTTCTTCTGAAACTCCCTGGCTTTTTCCATTATCCAGCGGATATTGGCAATTTGGTCCCTAGTTCCTCTGCCTTTTCTAAACCCAGCTTGTACATCTGGCAATTCCTGCTCCATGAATTGCTGAAGTCTACCTTGCAGGATCTTGAGCATTACCTTACTGGCATGTGAAATGAGTGCCACTGTTTGATAGTTTGAACATTCTTTAGTGTTTCCCTTTCTTGGTATGGGGATATAAGTTGATTTTTTCCAATCTGATGGCCATTCTTGTGTTTTCCAAATTTGCTGGCATATAGCATGCATTACCTTGACAGCATCATCTTGCAAGATTTTGAACAGTTCAGCTGGGATGCTGTCATCTCCTGCTGCCTTGTTATTAGCAATGCTTCTTAAGGCCCATTCAACCTCACTCTTCAGGATGTCTGGCTCTAGCTCACTGACCACACTGTCAAAGCTATCCCCAATAGTGTTATCCTTCCTATACAAATCTTCTGTATATTCTTGCCACCTTTTCTTGATCTCTTCTTCTTCTGTTAGGTCCTTGCCATCTTTGTTTTTGATCATACCAATTTTTGCCTGGAATTTACCTCCAATGTTTCTAATTTTCTGGAAGAGGTCTCTTGTCCTTCCTATTCTATTGTCTTCTTCCACTTCCGTGCATTGCTTGTTTAAAAATAATTCCTTATCTCTTCTGGCTAACCTCTGGAATTTTGCACTTAATTGGGCATATCTCCCCCTATCACTGTTGCCTTTTGCTTTCTTTCTTTCTTGGGCTACTTCTAGCATCTCAGCAGACAGCCATTTTGCCTTCCTGGTTTTCTCTTTCTTTGGGATGTATTTTGTTGCCGCCTCCCGAACAATGTTGTGAACTTCTGTCCAGAGTTCTTCCGGGACCCTATCTACTAAGTCCAGTTCCTTAAATCTATTCTTCACCTCCACTGCATATTCCTTAGGAATATTAGTGAGCTCATATCTAGCTGATCTGTGGGTCTTCCCTAATCTCTCTAGTCTGATCCTAAATTGTGCAAGAAGAAGTTCATGATCTGAACTACAGTCAGCTCCAGGTCTTGTTTTTACCGACTGTATAGATGTCTGGCACCTTTTGCTGCAAAGGATGTAGTCAATCTGATTTCAGTGTTGTCCATCTGGTGAAGTCCATGTATAAAGCCGTCTCTTAGGTTGTTGGAAGAGAGTGTTTGTTATGCAGAGTGAGTTGTCTTGGCCAAATTCTATCAGCCTATGTCCTGCTTCGTCTTGTTCTCCCAGGCCATGCTTACCTGTAATTCCAGGTGTCATTTGACTGCCCACCTTAGCATTCCAGTCTCCTGTGATGAAAATAACATCTCTTTTAGGCATGTTGTCCAGTAGGTGCTGCAGATCCTCATAGACCTGCTCTACTTCAGCTTCTTCAGCATCTGTGGTTGGGGCGTATATTTGGATCACTGTGATGTTAGATGGCTTGCCCTGAATTCGAATTGAGATCATTCTGTCATTTTTGGATTGTATCCAAGCACTACTTTAGCCACTTTACTATTAATTATGAAGGCTACTCCATTTCTTCTGTGATCCTCTTGTCCACAGTAGTAGATCTGGTGGTCATTTGATGTGAAGTGGTCCATTCCAGTCCATTTCAGTTCACTAACGCCCAAAATGTCTATCTTTAATCTTGACATCTCACCAATAACCACATCCAATTTGCCCTGGCTCATAGATCTTACATTCCAGGTTCCAATGGTGTGTTGATCCTTAGAACATCGGATTCGCCGTTCACCACCAGCACCGTTGGCCGCTAGCCATCCTTTCGGCTTTGAGCTAGCTGCGTCATCACGTCTAGGGCTAGTTGAACTCATCCTCTGTTGGTCCCCAGTAGCATTTTGACCATCTTCCGACCTGGGGGTCTCATCTTCCGATGGTATACCGACATGTCTCTGGTTGTACCGATCCGATTTAGTTTTCACGGCAAGAATACTGGGGTGGGTTGCCATTACCTTCCCCAGGGATCGCATTTAGTCTGACCTGTCTGTCATGACCTTCCCATCTTGGGTGGTCCTTCACGGTTTAGCTCATGGCATCATTGTGGTGCTCAAGCTCCAGCACCATGACAAGGTAACGATCCTTTGCTGAAGAGAATAATCATAATTTAGCATTAGTGCACATCAAAATTTACCTGGCTTAGGATCTGTTGAAATACGTTGCCTTTGTAAGTTGGCTTGTTTAGAAATAAAACATTATTGATTACAATTTGTCAAGGCCAAATGATAGAAAAATCAGCACATAATTAAAGCATGGAAGAAATTGCTTCCATATTTGGTCTGGCAGCTACATTACAGGAAGTGGGTCAGACAAGTTTCGTCAGGACTTTTGGACCCTTCCAGACTGAGGGTCCTTGTACGTCCCCTTGATCCCTTGATATGTGGAGCTTCTGACTGTCTTGAAAAGCTTGACTTCCCCACCAGAAAAAATGCTGAGTTTCTATTTCACAGTGGATTAGGAACTGAGAGGTGAGGTGGCTTCCCATTGGGGGCAATACCTTTGTCTCTCATCTCTGTGATCCCCTTCCCTCTAGAAACCAAGGGGCCATGGCACCTTCCCACTGTCCTTCCCCATCCAGTAGAGTGGCTTTGCCACTCCCCTGACATTGACTCATTTGTTCCTTGCCACAAGTCTGATGTGATGAGGTGAAGAGCAAGGATGAGGAGGGCACCCACTTCCTTTGGTTTTTAATGTTCCCCAATGGCAAGGAAACCATGGTTACAGTTGGAAACTGAAGCTCAAGGCATGGAGGATTTGGCCAATCCTCTTTCTGCATCCAAACTGCCTCATAGGAAGACATCCATGTCAACCATTCTGAGTTCCTGGAGAAAAGATAGGATATATAACATATAACAAGCAAATTAATAAAAATATACCCCCAAATGAAGTTTGCCCAAATTTTAAATTAAATGTGCTTATGTAAATTGATTGAATTAAAACATTCATTTCATAAACCTGTGTCTAATATCTAAATATTCACAATCAATGACAACTGCCAACCTCAAGTTTTACATTACACATGCACACCCACATATTTATCTTTATTTTTTTAAAAAATCATATACCAGTTCTTTATAGCATAGTTAACATAAGAACTGCAATTAACATACTGTCAAAGGATCAACTAACAACTCCTGATAAGCTTCATTTAACTAATTTGAGAAGTGGAAGTTTTATTTTTTATTTTTTTTCCAGGAAGGTAGCTTGTTTCCTTATTTCCTTTCAAGTGAGCCAACTCCTGTGACCTGTATTTAAAAGGGCTCTTTGTAATTAAGGCAGCAAGTCTCCAAGTGAACTGTTCTCACAGTGGGAGGAAAGGAAAAATAAAGGAGGGGGGGGGAGAATAGCCTGCCATTGCTTAACTAAGCAGTCGGCATCCAGCCAATCCATTCTGCTCCTGGCCAGTTAGCCTAAGAAAGGCCTTTGGCAATGTCTTCCTCCATTGGCTTCTTGTCCATTTTATGGACCACCGAGTCTATTAAGATCTTGGTCATTGGCCCTATCAGAGGGCAGAGTCCCTTTTTCAGTGACTGCCCACACACAACCAGAAACTGATCGGCCATGTTATATCAATAACATTCTCACACCGGGTTGTGTAAATTGATCTTTTACAATTTCTCTCGGTGACAGTCTCTGTAACCAACAAGATAAATCATTCCTCCCGTGGCTTTTTTTATTGATTGCTGGAACCTGTGTAAAAATTACACTGCTCCAGCTGTGAACTGAACATCCTCATAAAGGAAGGCTTTCTATTTAAAATCAAAAATTATGTTTAGGGCCGGCTCAAGCACCGTGTTTACTATCCTCAAGCTGCCAGAGTCCTGGAATTTAACTTGGACACAGAGCATTTGGAAAGTAAGGGCCGTAAAGTTTTAGAATTTAAATAAGGTACATTCTAAAAATGCCAGTGGGGGTGGGGAAGAAGTGGGGGGAGAGGATGATCCAGTTTAGAAACTCTTTATGAAAAGTATGGCAATCATAATAACAAGCCCTCTGTTCAAAACAATGATGGAGAAGAAATACAGCAACAGAATTGGCCAGGACATTTCTGCAATCATTTATACTACAAACATAAGCATAAATAGCTTTTGGATATCACTGACACTTGCAGTTTAATACTGTAATAGGACTGTGACTGGAAAACTCCTGTGACTATATTTACAGAATGTGTAGAGTAGAATTTTCAAAACAGTACTATCCCACCCATCATCTATTTGATGAGAAAGGAGTGGGCTTCCTGCACCTTCTCCCAACAGATGATCTGCTACCTGTACAGAATTCTAATTGCCGGATGAGCCTGGAGAATATATGGATGTTTGCCTGTATGATATGTAGAAAGATATATTCTTACACATGAAGATCCTACCTCTGTTGGCTGTATCTATTTTTGGAAACATTATAGGGAACTAATGATTACTGGACAACTATTTAGCCTGTTGCTACAGTGCTACCTTTGGAGGATATTAATTAACCAGGTTAAGTCATAGTCAAGCTGTTTTCATTTTTATTTAAAATATCAGCCAATAAGTCATTCAGAATGTTATAGCTAGTGATTCATCAACTGTGTCAAACAGATCACAGTCCAACAGAGTTTGGTGTCCCAAAACACAAGGAAAAAAAATCACTAAATTTTGCATCAGATTTTGCACACTGGGTATCCTCTTTTCTAAAAAGAGGATCCCCATAAAGACCCTTAAACAAAGATCCTATGGCTCTTCCACATTCAGGGGAACTGCCAACAGTGGTGCCTGCTCTTTCCCAAAATGTTGTGGAGAATTGTGGATTTGAAACATCTGTTCAGCTACCTACTCCAAACAAAATGCTGCAAATAACCCGACTGCAACTAGACTCCTATTGGAAGCTCAAAAGCAAGATAGAAGAAAAAAAATCCCTTTGAGTTGAGTACAATTCCATGTGGTTTTCTTAGCAACAGTACAAATGTGGATATGCATGTAATAACATTCTACAACTGGATTTTGGAATTAGAACTATCCACATTGTACATAATTCTATACTTTTGTATTGCCCTCCATCTCCTAAGCTACTTGTCTCCATTCCAGAAGCAGAACTCCTGAATGCAAATTGGAAACCGTTCCCAGACTACAATTTAACTCATGGATTTGTACCTTGACCAAAATTTGTATTTCTCTATGCTTAGAATCTAAACTTCAATTTTACAGGATCTTCAAATCAGAATAGACTTTATCTATATTACTAGAGAGACTTTATAGGGACGCGGTGGCGCTGCGGGTTAAACCGCTGAGCTGTCGATCGGAAGGTCGGCGGTTCGAAACCGCGCGGCGGGGTGAGCTCCCATTGTTAATCCCAGCTCCTGCTCACCTAGCAGTTCGAAAACATGCAAATGTGAGTAGATCAATAGGTACCGCTTCGGCGGGAAGGTAACGGCGTTCCGAGTTGTCATGCTGGCCACATGACCCGGAAGTGTCTATGACAACGCCGGCTCCAAGGCTTAGAAACGGAGATGAGCACCGCCCCCTAGAGTCGGACACGACTGGACTTTACATCAAGGGAAACCTTTACCTAGAGAGACTTTATTGTACCTTATAATCTCACACAGTGATTTATACTGTTTTGGTCATGGTTACTAATACTCCTGCTTTGTTTAGAGATTAATGGCAATTTTTAGTCTTTTAAAAGGATATAATATATTCACTTATTCAAAATTAATTGTTGATGTAACCTAAAAACATCCATGATATTTGTATATCCCTTGCTTATTCATTTGTATTTTATTCTTCTACTCCTTTCTTTTTCCTTTTTTTTTTCTTGTTCACTTTCAAATGTTTAATTTTAAAAAAAGATGTTATGCACAGAGGGGAAAAAGAGTGAAACTTAGGACCATCTCCCCATACTTTCTTCTGAAAAGTAAGAAAGGAAATGATAAAATGCCATCCTGAAACACAAAGAGATTATTCATATACCTAATGGTAACTGATGGAGACCCAGGTTCTTAAAAGTTTCATCAAACTCATAATCCCAGAGAAGTTTGCTTGCGCATCTCTCTTTTGGATCATGGCAAACTGCCCATTTTTCTTTCACTAACAGTTCATTGCTATAACCCTACGTGAAAATTACTGCTCAAGTTAACATTTCTAAACAGCAGTATGTTTAAACTCAACACATTAAGTTGATTAAGTTGATTAAGTGGCAGGGACTATTAAAAATGACTTTGAAAAGTCAATAAAATCAGGACACACTTTTCCAGGGAGGGGATTCCAGAGTCAGGACCCACAGTTGAGAAGGTAACTGCTCAACAAACTTCAGCATGGGAAGATACCCGGAACAAGGCTTCCCAAGTTGGTCTGAAAGTATGAATATTAATATAGTAAAAGAAGCAGTCCTTCTGGTATTGTGGTCCCAAGCCATGAAGTATTCTTCTTTACTTAGCAGGTGGCTTATGAATTACATAAATTGAGAGAGGGAAAGAGCTGAAGAATGATCCCAATGTGGCGGGCCTCATGTTGTTTTCTCTTTCAATTATGAATGTCAGATACCAAGGGCTAATTTTAGCCAACATGCTCCTTTTGCATTCAGCATTATGGTGACTCTCAAGCCACCCCTGGGAGTCAGTCGTTGGGCAAAAGACATTTTCTTTTCACTGCTCCTTTCCTTTTGTTTTTTTTATAAGAATTTTATTAAATTTAGAGCAAAAATAAAAACTAAAAAAAAGAAGAAAACTACAAAGAAAAAAAGAAAAAAATAGAAAGTGAGAAAACACAAGATGAAAAAAAAAATGTTTTAAAGATTACATAAGAAGTGACTTCCGACTTTTAACAGCAAGAATATAAACAATTTCCCATAGTCAATCCCTTACTCTATATTAAGCCAAAATCACATTATTTCTATATATCATTCCATTAGCACATTGTAAAGATCACTAAATGCAGTTGCTCCCTCCCCTTATATCAAAAAAAAAGAAAATATATAGACCACCTAAACAACCTCCCCCGCAAAAAAACAACACTTATTTAATTACTTCCTTCCTACCACTATTCTATACATTTCTGCTACTATAATAAAGATCAAACTAAAAGAAGCATATAAATTTTCTGCTGTTATAATTAATAATACTACAGTTATTTTACTTTATTAATCTCAATCCAAATCATTAAAGAAGAATAACATCAAACAAGCCTTAAAAGCAATCCAAATAAGCATTCTCAAACCCTTACCCCACTTCAATAAACCAAAGCATTCACATATTTCCAAAATACACCCAGGGCATTTTTCAAAGAAAAATCAAACAGCCCAACTGCCCCCCTAAAGACTCCAACTTCTCAGCAAAAAGCCTCCCATAGATAACAACCCCTTCCTTCCCATAATATTCCTTCAGAACAGCAACACTTATAGTTTGCAGTTTGATCTGTCCCTTTAATTTTTTTCCAGTCAACCATCCAATCATCTTCTGGCATTTCAACAAAAGCTTCGATCTCACTGTCAGTAGAAACCTTTGTATCGTTGTTAAGGTCTTCAACGACATCCCCAGCCAGATGCCACATTTCAAAGCTGATATTTTCAACAATGTCCCAAATATCTTGCATAATAACTTGACAAGAGTCAGAAAAAAATATGTTTGAGGTCTCAATGGAACTCTGAGAAAGACTGCTTGAAATCTTCTATATCTCACACAGTAAAGTATGGTGCCCCCTTAAGAACTTAACTAGCAAAAGAAGAATGTAATGAAAAGTTTCCGGAACTGTTTATGTGAGTAAAAGGCTGATACGAGACAGTTCCCCAGGGAAAAATAGCAGCAGAAAACAGCAGATTCAGCATGTAAGAAAATATTAAAATCTTCAAATTCAGTACAAAAATAATAACAGGGAGACAAATGTTTGCTTTCAATCCTCCTCAATATTTGGATGGAAACAAGCCAAAACTTAAAAAGACTTTTTTTGTTAATTAATCCCAGAAATAACAATAAGCACCAAGAGAGCTTGCTTCTTCTTTCTGTAAAAAGCCTCTCTTAGGGCACATAAAAAGGTTAAAAAATGGGTGATTTAGAAATGGGGTGGCTGGTTTTAGTGTCCCTTTAAGGCTACAGCACAGCTTGGAAATGATGACATCCCTGTCTCCCAGTGGCTCTTAACCGATTAGCGCAAACCATTTACGATCCTTAGGCTGCAAGTCGCCATTCTGGAGAGCAATGGGATGATTCCAAGCATTTTCTAGTCTGCGAAAATGCTGCTGGGCTTTAGGGAAAACCTGGCTGAGCCCAAAAAAACCTGCCTCATTGTCAGTTCTGTCCGCGGAGCCCGCAGACACAGCTGTTCAGTCCGCCATGTCCCCCACTGGAAGTCCCTCACTGCTCCTTTCCAATCCCAACTGGCTTCAGAGATCAGCTGAGTTGATGCTACACACAATAGTTTTAGCACTGGAAGACATGGCAGCACTATAAATATGAAAACTAAAGCAGAGCACTTGGTGGTCTGGCATGGAGAAAGAACATCAAGCCATCTGTGAAGAGGAAGCCATGAAACCCTGGAGAGAAATTACTAGTTATTTTCCTCCAAAGTACCTTGTTAGAATTTGATGTATCAGAAGGTCAGTTGGGTGGAACAATAACAGGGTCTGAGGCTAAAGACCAGGGAAAATGCTTAACCTAGGACCTTTAGGTCAATCATAAGGGAATGAGCTAGAACAAAGGAGTGGTGACAGGAGAAAGAAAAGTCCAAACCAAAGAATTGCAGGAGGAAAGGAGCCTGCCAACCAGTAACTGAGCCATTAGAGAGCTTTTTGGGTAGAAATGGCACCTGGCATAAGACAACAGCTGTCACAAAAAGGCCTTTCTGAAGTATGGCCATCATGTTTTGGAGGTAAGATTAATGTCACTGAGCAGGAATTTGTTCTTCAAGATGTTTAAGAGCCTATTCATTTGGACAGATTTTCTCACACATTGTTTTCAGGATAGGCACATTTTTACGTAGAGCATGGTCATTTAACAGTTGTCAGTGGGGAAAGAACAAAAAGCATACATACAAAAAGAAGTGAACATTCATATGCAACAAATGAAGAGAAGCACATGTCTGCAAGGGAGATTTTCCATTACTAATCTGAAAAGAACAATTAACTTCAAGGAGTTATTGTACACGCATAAAGACATTAACTTAGTTCCTGCTGTAAAGTGCTATATTTCCTCTATAATTGGAACAGCCAACATAGATCCCATCTTACCAAAAATTAAGCATTGTTAAGCTCAAGCCTCATACTCTGGTTCTAACTATGCTTTGTGTGTATGTGCCTTTGAACCAGTCTGGACTCCTGGTGACTCCTGGTGACTACGTGGACAAGACCCTGCAGTTTTCTTGGCAACATTTTCAGAAGTGGTTTGCCATTGCCTTCTTCCTCAACCTGAGAGAAAGTGGCTTCATGCCTAAGGTGGGGCTGGAACTCACAGTCTCCCTGTTTCTAGCCTGATGCCTTAACCACTACACCAAACTGCCCCCTTAACTATGCTTACTGTCAGCTCTTCTCCATACCACCAACAATTCCAGCTATACTTTATTATGAGCACTAGTTTTCCATGTAGTTTTCTATTTATTTATATTTAGCTACAAGCAATGAAGTAGATTCCAGCATTTTTTGGTAACACACATTACTGCAATATTTCCCAGTAAGTATTTGTTGCAGTCTCCGGAATATTTAAATAAAATAATTTCCCATTGATTTTACAGTTGTTTTAATTGGATTATCTTAAGTTAGGAACCCAAATTGACATCCTCCAGATGTGTTAAGACTCCTCTCCCATATATTACCTTTCTGACAAAGGTAATATATTTTGCTTCAATGCCTTTTTTGTAAGTTTACTTCATGCAGAAGAATTCTAAGAAGTTCAATTTAAGCAAAAGTGACTGAAAGAAAAGTTGGTATCAGTTGTCCAGCACTTGAGCATCAAAACCACAGCCAGACTTTCCAACTGTTGACCAGGGAAAAACTTTTATCATAAAGCCTTGCCTTCCACAGTCAATAGTATAATTAATGGTTTCTGACTCTCATACAAGAAGTAGATTCTTGCTGCAGTTGGTACTATTATCTTAGATTAAACAAACATGCTAATGTGATAAATAATCTATAAATTCAATAGCATATGAATTTAGCATAAAAAGTGCCTTCCCAAATACCATATATAGCTGAGCATAAAATATTTTCTAAGTCTCTTTTTACACTATGCTATACTAGAATAGTTGCAATACAGTATGTATTTGAAATGGATGGTAATTTTCAGCCAATTAACTTTATATTAAATCAGGTTCATTTCCAAGGTTTAGTATGATCCTTAATGATGCTGTTCTTCATGCAGTTTACATAGACTTCATTGTATTGGTTAGGGAAATTTTAGCTGGATTAGCACCCTAAAAGAAAATGAAGATAAAAGGTGAAATAACTCTTCAGTGTATTATAATTAGAGAGGTGAACTCTAATTTCTTTAATGGGCAGACTAATCCAAGGCATTGTGCAGATCTTTAAAGGGGCATTTCACTCCATTGCAGGCTGGAGTGCAGCCCCCCTTTGAGGCTAAACCACAAAGCAGAGCCATTTTTCTAAGCAGTGGAACGATCACAGTCTTATGCTTTGTAGTAATGCAAGGTGTGTTGTATGTATTTAGATCTAAAATATCAAAGGAAAGTTACAACCAATTCAACATGAGCACATTTTCTTTACCTATCATCAGCTTCTTAAGGAAGCTGCAGCTTTTCCCTGTTCCCACAAAAATATTTGTTTGAGTTCAGAAGACATTAAAGAGGCAGCCATAGGTGAGGCAGTGCTAGGAAACAGAGAAAAAGAGGAAGATGGTGGAACTTCTTTAGCACCTCCAGATACCTGGACTGTTTAACAGCAGCTTTTCAGGGCATTTCCCATTTCCTGCTGTTTGCAGAGCAATCTTCACCAACCTAATCATTAGCTAAGGATTTGTTTGATTTGGTCAAAAGTTTTCAACCAATATTTGTTCCTTGCTTCAATTAATGATATTTGGAGTGGTTTATTTCTGGCTGCGAGGCAATGACTACTGTTGAATGTTTTTATCTTTAAGTGAATTCACAAATGTGAACGAATAACTTGTCATTATTATGGCTATTATTGCTGCAACTATTACTATTACTTCTGGGTTTGGTAGATTTACCTCAGCCATAAGCAGCTTCCAACTTGCAGGCCAGATGTATTCCCAAAAGCTTCTGCAGAGGGTTTTTCTCTGACTTTCCCAAAATCTCAGCTATATTTTTTTTAATCTGAAGAACTTTTCTCCTCTGCAAACCAGTATCTTTACATGATTCTACCAAGTTTGTGCCTTTCCTATCTTACATGTACAATTTCTTACATGTCAGTACACTGCAGTTGTAATGGTTGCCTATTCTAAAACACCATCAGACTAATAAGTAGGAATTCAAAGATACCTGATTTATTAAAGAACAGCATGCACGATCACAGAGAAAGCTGAGAATGATGAAAGTGCGCCAGATTCAAACTAAAAACACTCAGTGCAAATGAAATCCCTCCCCCTGTAGAATCTTCTCAAGTCCACAATCCCAGGTGCTCCTAACGGTTTCTGATGGTCTGCAGGAAAAGTCCTTGAGCAGATAAAATAACCCAAACACATTCCATTGTACTGATTTCACATACAGAGCTTGGTACAATGTCTCACAGCAGCTCCCTCCCAAACAGAAACGCACGTCAGCGCCATGGCATGTGAAATGTTACAATGTATAAACTACATTGAATCAGTGAACATGACATACTGCCCCCCCCCCAAAATGAAGAATACATTAAGCAGCAGGTTTCAAAGGATAAGCAAGGTGGAAACGGTTAACTAAATCAGGAGCGTTAACATGGTGGGCAGACACCCATTCAGGATGAGGAAGTGTTTCCATCGGACCAGATGCCTCGAAGCTTGTGAGAATCAATGATGTCCTTGACTTCAAAGTGTTGTTGGCCGTCAGTCATAACTGGAGCAGGAGGAGGAGGTTGAGGGTGCCAACGTGGCAAGTGGTGCACAGGCTTAAGCAAGCTGCAATGGAAAACAGGGTGCAAGCGCTTCAAATTGTGAGGCAGGTCCAATTTGACAGTAACTGGATTGACAATATGAACAACAGGAAAAGGACCAATGAATTTGGGAGCAAGTTTTTTAGAGGGTTGAGGCGATTTGATAAATTTAGTAGATAGATACACCTGATCCCCAACTTTGAAGTCATGTTGTAAAGAACGATGCTTATCAGCTTGAGACTTGTAAGCAACCTGGGCATCAGCCAAAGCTTGTTGAATTACTGGCCAGGAATCAGACAGTTTAACAGGCCAGTCAGATGCAGAACATGTTTGGGAAGAGGGCTGTGGCAGTTCAGGGATGGGAACAAAGTCATGACCAGAAACCACATGAAAAGGGGTTTGTCTGGTACTTTGATGCACAGCATTGTTATAAGCAACTTCAGCAAAAGGTAACAACTCCACCCAATTCTCCTGATGGTAGTTAATGTATGCTCTAAGAAACTGTTCAAGAGTGGCATTTAAAATCTCAGTAGAACCGTCAGTCTGTGGATGGGACAATGTGGACAGTGCCAGTTTAGTGCCAATCAATTTAAAAAATGATTTCCAAAATTGGGAAGTAAACTGTGTGCCGCAGTCAAAAATTAAGCGGGAGGGGCTACCATGGAGGCAGTAGATGTGGTGGAGAAATAGGCGCACCAATTGTGGCACTGAAGGGATGGATGCACATGGAATGAAATGAGCTTGCTTAGAGAAAAAATCCTTTACAATCCAAATGACAGTTTTCTTCTGACTGGGAGGTAGGTCCACAATGAAATCCATAGAAATTTCATCCCAGGGGCAGGATGGGCTGGCCACTGGCTGTAGAAGCCCCTGTGGTTTTCCCCCTTTTTGTTTGGACATGGCACAGACAGGACAGGAAGCAACATAGTCTTTAACATCACCTTATGGTTGGCCACCAAAACTGATGGCAAACCAAATGCAAGGTTTTTACAAAACCAAAGTGTCCAGCAAGTTTATCATCATGGGAATGCTGCAAAACATCAGCTCTTAAAGTTTCAGGCACATAGAGGCAGTGTTCCACCCAAGCAAGACCGTTTTCAAAAGAGACAATGTTTCTTTTGACAATGTCTCTATTAGCTAGCAACCAAGTATCAGATTTCAGTGCCTGGAGAAAGTCCTTCTGTAACTGACAAGGAACTTGCACTTTCTGCTTCCCAGACTGTGCTGGGGGTGGGGGTGCCTGCGCATGGGTCTGGCTCTGAGTGACAGCAACCAAGCCCAGTTGTGGTTCAGTGAGAACAGTTCCAACCACATCTGCCACCTGGTCAAGGTCCTGAGGTAAACGTGACAAACCATTGGCCAGAAAGTTTTTCTTTCCGGAATGAATTTTAACTGGAAGTTAAAGCGACTGAAAAACTGAGCCCAGAAAATCTGTTTAGGGCTGAGACATCATGGGGTGTGGAGGGCTTCCAAATTCCTGTGATCGGTCCAAACCTCGAAAGGGCATTTAGCGATTTCAAGGAGATAGTGCCAAGTTTCTAAAGCTGCCTTTACAGCAAACGCCTCCTTTTCCCAAACATGCCAACTGTGTTCTGTTTCAGAAAATTTCCTGGATAGATAAGCGCAGAGTTTTAGGCGATTTTCTGAATCCCTTTGTAACAAAATAGCCCCAATAGAGGAGTCAGAAGCATCAACTTGGACCACAAAGGATCGGGGTGCTGTAAAATAGGCTCAGCAGTGAAAAGAGTTTTTAATTTTTCAAATGCTGCCTGGCATTCAGGCATCCAATTCAGCACTGCCCCAGGGTTTTTTACTTTGCGTGTCTCCCCCAAGCCCTTGGTACGGAGCAAATCAGTGAGGGGCAGAGCAATCTCAGCGAACCCCTGGATAAATTGCCGATAGAAATTACTGAAACCTAGAAAACTTTGTAATTTCCTCTGGATGCGGGGACGTTGCCAACTCAGAATCGCCTGAATTTTTTCAGGGTCCAATTCTATACCCCGGTCAGACACTCTATAGCCCAGATAGTCAAGTTGGGTTTTGTGAAACTCACATTTGGAAAGCTTGGCATAGAGTTTGGCATCTCTAAGTTTGCGTAACACCTGTCTGAGGAGGTGTTCATGTTCTTCCTCTGTTTCAGTGTAAATGAGAACATCATCTAAATAAACCAGGACCCCTTTAAATAAATGATCATGTAATACTTCATTAATCAATTGCATGAATACTCTGGGTGCTCCTGCCAACTGAAAAGGGAGGACTTTGTACTGAAACAATCCTAGTGGGCAATTAAAAGCAGTTTTCCACTCATCTCCAGCTTTTATGCAAATGCGAAAGTAGGCTTCGTGAAGATCGAGCATGGAGAAAATCTTGCCCTTTGACAAATGAGCTAACATGTCCTTCATGAGGGGAAGACGGTATTTGTTGACAATTGAGACCAAATTTAACCCTCGATAGTCTGTACAGAGCCAAAGTGTGCCATCTTTCTTTTCTCGGAACAACACAGGAGCCCCAACTGGGGAGTTAGCAGGTTCAATAAACCCACTTGACAGATTTTTGTCATTGAAGTCCTGTAATGCCTCAAGCTCCTTCTGAGTCATCGGATAAATTTTTGGCTTGGGCAATTGAGCATTGGGGACCAGCTCTATTGCACAGTCAGTTTTCCAGTGGGGAGGGTAACTGATCTGCTTCCATTTCCCCAAATACGTCTGCAAATTCTTGGTATTGAGCAGGCAAGCCTTCTAAATGTGGCAAGCCAGGGCACGGCATGGCGATCACTGCCCTTCCAACCCCCGCACATGCAACTATCTCTGCTGTAGGAGCTTGGTAAAATCCATCTTTAAAAATCACAGTTCTGTGCTCCCAATTTATATAGGGGCTTCGATCAGTCAGCCATGGGATCCCCAGGATTACCAAGGGATTGCCCACAGGTGCTACAACAAATTTCAAAGTCTCATGGTGGCTGCCCATTTGCATTGCCACAGTTCCAGTGAAATGGGTTGCCACCCCCACCCCTGGCTGCTGAACCATCCAACTGTGTGAAGATCAAAGGATGCTGGAGGGGGAAACTTGGCAGTTCCAAAGCAGCAACCAGATCAGGGTGAATTAAACACCTAGAACACCCAGAGTCAACTAAAGCCCACACCTTGGTAGATCTTGTTCAGGAACCCAATTTCACTTTTACTGCTAAAGTGGGACAGTCAGCACTCACCATAGCATCTTCGTGCCCATCCTCTTCCACCTGCCCGCTGGCGCCCTTCATGGCCGGTGGCTGGCATTTCCAGCCAGCTCCTTAAATTCGTCTTCAGCCTCTCCCAAGAAGTAGATTAATTCTTCAGTGTTGGCTGTTCCTTTGGCCGCTGTCATTCGCCACGAGGGGGGGGGGGATTTGGCTGGCAGCTTCCCCGCTTGATCTCCAGCCTTGGCTTTTGGGCAATCAGCTGCTCAATGGCCCCCCTTTCCGCATCGGAGACACTGACCCCTCACTTAGTGCAAATCTCTCTCCTCATCCCAGGCTCTATAGCTTGGCCGGGCAGCAGTCGCAGCACTTCGGGGTCCTCTCATGGTGGCGGGTGGTTTTTCAGATTTTCTAGTTTGCATGAAGGTCTGCTGAGCATTCTCAGCCTTTCCTGCCAGACAGATTCAGTTGTACAATGACTCAGGGTTGTCTCTACACAACACCCAATGCAGGACATCTTGGTTTAGTCCCTCTTTAAAACGCTCTATTAGAGTTGACTCAGACCAGTCATTGATTTTACCAGCCAGAGCTTTAAACTCTAGGGCATAATCAGCTACTGACATTTGGCCCTGGGTAAGATCCTTCAGTGCCTTCTTAGCTCTTGCCTTGGCCAGAGGATCTTCAAAATGCAGCTTTAATGCCCAGATGAAATCATCGAAATAATCAAGTGCAGGGGAGTCAGCATCACTTAATTGAACATACCAGTCAGCTGCTCGACCCTTCAACTTGGTGGCAATGGCAGTTATTTTAGACTCTTCAGAAGGGAAGCATGCCCCAAACTCTCTCATATAACTCTTAGCATTAGTGAAAAAGAAAGATAACTTTGTTGGATCCCCATCAAATTTGACAGAAAAGTCTCTCACTCCGCCTCTGGTTGGAGTGGAACTAGCAGGCTCTTGAGTGGTTTGGCCCCAGATTACAGTAGCTTTCCCTTTACGGGGTGGGGATACTGATGGCCAGGCTCTGCGGGGTGGAGGTTTGTCCCAGAGCCATCTCCAGCCCCGTTCCACTGGCGGTTTAGATGGGAGGATGGGGGATGGTTGCAGGAAGCTGGAATCTCCTCCGCTTCTCTCCTGCCCCTCCAGTGACAAAGACAGGTTTTTCAACATGTACTCCATTGATTCTATTTTGGCTTCCACCACTCTTAGTCTCTCAGGGGTTCAAGAGTCTCCTCTCCTTTGCATGCCCGGTTTCTTCTCAGTTGACACTGTAGTAGATTCTTTGTCTGGGGTTAGCGGGAACCGATACTTCCAGGATGTCCCTGACGTCCCTGGTTGGGGGTCCCCCACTTCATCCAAGGTGATCAACTCTGCGAGCAATTCGCTGGGTGCCAGTTGCTTCGGCTCTTCCCCATTGTCAGATTCCTCTGAATCAAAATTGGAATTTGATTCATCCCTTGACAGGTCTCGGGATTCTGAAGGTTCTGTGGTGAGGTTCAGTTCTCCGCTCTTGACCGTTGACTCGGGCATCAAGCTAGCCATCTTCTCGAGTCCCCTGGTCATGGATTTTGACTCAGCCATCGTTAACTATTTTCCCTCACAAGAAACTGACCTTGGTAGGAGCTAACGGTATGACTTTGGGGATTCTCAGCTTCATGTAATAGTTACCTATTCTAAAATACCATCAGACTCATAAGTAGGAATTCAAAGATATCTGATTTATTAAAGAACAGCATGCAGGATCACAGAGAAAGCTGAGAATGATGAAAGTGCACCAAATTCAAACTAAAAACCCTCGGTGCAAATGAAATCCCTCCCCCCGTAGAATCTTCTCAAGTCCACAACCCCAGGTGCTCCTAACGGTTTCTGATGGTCTGCCGGAAAAGTCCTTGAGCAGAGAAAATAACCCAACCACATTCC
The DNA here is from genome assembly GCF_035149785.1 of Candoia aspera. Classification (NCBI taxonomy): domain Eukaryota; kingdom Metazoa; phylum Chordata; class Lepidosauria; order Squamata; family Candoiidae; genus Candoia; species Candoia aspera. Next base: position 34,371,663 of record NC_086157.1, on the reverse strand, counting down.
ATTGTACTGATTTCATATACAGAGCTTGGTACAAGGTTTCACAGCAGCTCCCTCCCAAACAGAAACGCGCATCAGCGCCATGGCACGTGAAACATTACGATGTATAAACTACATTGAATCAGTGAACATGACAGCAGTGTTGTGCCATTACTGAAATAATTCATCACTGGGAAATCTTTAATTGCTATCTAATTGTCTGGGATTCTAGACTTTAAAAAATTGGCTTGGAAGCAGGGCAGGTACCATGGATTTCTATTCAAATTGCTTTTGAGTAATTGCATGTGGGATCAAACATTAGAATCTTTAGTGGATAAATAGTGTGTTGATGAAAACAATTTCTGAAACTAAGAAATCAATTGATTTTTTTTATAAACACACATCTCATAATCTGGTCCGATACAAATTAATTAATATTTCACTACAGAACATTTGGGTGCTTATAAAGATGACTAGACAACTTAGTTCAGAATCTGACTACCAATAACCTCTTGCTAAGATAGATATATGCTAATTCAACCAACAGATGCAACAGGTCTTTTTGTACCAGGAGCTGGGGACTGAAGAGGATGGGGCTATTGCCCCGATATCTTGCTTGTGGGCTTCCCATGAGCATCTAGTTAGCATTGTTCTAAATATAAATCTTCACACCAGTTGCTGGAAAAATATGTGTATTCTCTGTGGTGTTCGAAAACCACAATCCAGATGCTGGTTCAATGGTAGCACCTCAGAGGCAAACCACATTGTAATGAAAATGCATATAATAACACTCTCCCTAAGAAGGCTTTTTGAAATGAAAAGCAACTTTGGAAGGCAATCTTTTTAACTGTAGAAATTAAGAGGAGAAGAGGTACAATTTAGAGTTTGGTCCACTCACGGGGAAGAGTATAATTTAAATCTGTTTTGTAGGTTTAGGCATCCTCTTCCATTTATCTTCAGAAGAGCCTACATTTTAGCAACCCAAACTAGCACAGTCAGCACTGACTAGTAATGGCTCTTAAGATTTTGAAGCAGGCAAAGATTTTCCTGGTTTCCCCTCACCTGAAATGCCAGACATAATGCCAACTAGCAACTTATGCATGTAAAGCAAGGAAGTAGACACTTTTAAATCCAAATACATAAACTGGGAAACAAATTAAAATAGCCATATACCAAAGAATGTTATAATATGCTGTATGATATGCAGTTTAATGTTGAGATTTTTCTAATTACACCATATTCAGTTTTAAGCAGATTGATTCATCATGCTTATTATCACCTATTTAAACTTGAGTAAACTAACCATCTCAAACTAGCCAAGCACTAAAATGTTAATATAAATGGTATGCCTATTTTAATTGCATGACACATCTCATTAAGTAATTTAATGCTAGTAAGATCCCTTGCCCATAAACAGAAAACATATTTCACTAACTTGTATATACAATATAATGTGAACTGGAAATATAATTTCCTCAATAAACTTCATCATCTTCCATGTCTTTGCAGACTTGGTGGTGAGAAAACCTTAGAAGTAGACATGCAACAGCTGTGCATCTGTAAAATATCCAGTTAATTTTACACTCATATGCAAAAAAAGAAATATGCAATATGTTTGAATATAGTAAACTCTTTTATTTCAGTTTTGTTGTGCCAAAAAGATCAATACAGTCTACCTAGATCATGACCATGATGGAATTATTTCTTCACCAAGATGGACGGGAAACATCTATGACATTTTCATTAGTCTAGAAGGCAGAAACATCTGGTTCCTTGGTTCATCTCATCAGCAGGAGAGCCTGTAGCTGATTAAACCGCCCCTCAATAGTAGGGGTTACCATAATCAATGAGAATTACTAAACATGGTTTCAGGGGACTGGCGTTAATTTGGCTTGCCAAAATAATATGCAATTTTTAAAGGAGTGTGTGTTAATTAGTTGTATAATTTGATGTGATATGATTGGGTTTGCCCAAAAAAAAAACAACAGAACAGAGTTTGCTATTGGTCTATGCGGTTCAAGAATTAAAAGGTGCCACTTAATACTGCACAGTTTGAATTTGCAGCCTGAAAGACTCTAGGTCATGATCTCATTACAGTGGGATTCTTTCCTCAAAAGCTAAAAGCCTGTTGTTCTTTTTTTTTCCTTCAGAAAAGAAGCATTAATCTGACTACCATGCTATTAATTTTGTCCTGTTACCATTCTGTCACAAATTCAGTCAGTTTGGGTATCTTGGATTCTGCTCCATTTTGTGTATCACCACATTTTTTTAGTTAAGTGAAATTGTGAAACTGGTAATAGTAACACTGCAGACTTCATGGTGAACCTAGAGATCTTATATTCAACTCTTCATTCATTCCTTAATAGCTTCTTCTTCCACACTGACTATGTACCAGGCATTTGGTGGCCAAATTGGTGTTCAGGTCAAACATGTAAGAATGGAAAAGGATCATTACTGCTTCATTTGGAAACCAAGCAGTGAAGTACATGGAAGTTGGGTGTGCCTCAACCCTATTGAAATTAGAGGAGCCTACTTGTGAACAATGATTTCAAAGGCCCTTTGAAATATTTCCATTTCTCTGACCAGTGTTCATTAGTGGTTACATAAGGATTCAAACACTATAAACATTGGGGTAAAATTCCTCCTTGTAACTTGACAGGATTATGCAAATGATCAAACTAACCCAAGTGAGAGTTTGGTCATTTACCTGGATGATAGTAGACTCTTCAATAGATTTATATCTGTATTAAATGATTCCTTGGATTCTAGTATTTTTAGAAAGGAATATCTACTTTCTAAACTAGATCCTATCTGCTTCCTTCAACACCATTAGCAATTTTCTTAAGAACTTTCATTTTCCTCTTGCTCATCTTTTCCCTTCCATTCCTCAGAGAAGAATTGCTTCTACCCTTGATTCTTTTGGTCACTTTTTCTAGTGGACATAGAAAATGTTGTTTTTTTAATTGTATGGCATAGCAGTTTGGTGTTCATGCTGCTTTTTTCTTGCTGGGAAATCCTTGTGAGGTCCAGCAGCCAGATGTGTAAACTATTTAGCCATGACAAGTCACATTGCCCGGGGTGCACCACAAGGAGGCTAGTCTACATTGCACCAAGTTGGGCTGAGGGAGAGTGACTGGCCCAAGATCACCCAGCTGGCTTTCATGCCTAAGGCTGGACTAGAACTCACAGACTCCTGGTTTCCAGACTCCAGCACCTTAACCACCAGACCAAGCTGGCTCTCAGTGGACATAGTATGATTACACCATAGATATAAAAAGTATTAGAATATTGGCAGTTTTATTTTCAATTCCTTTCCTAAAGATACCAGCATGAAATATTACCTTTTAACAAACACCCACATTGTGGTTGGTTGGTTGGATGGTTGGTTGGTTGGTTTTTGTGCTATCCACCACGGCTCCATGACTTACAGTATTTTGGCTAATTACAGCCATCTTAAGTGCTGACCTTTACTTATTACCCATCATCCCTAGTCAATACATAGACCAATACCTCGGATGATTCTTCATATGAGGAGGAAGATCAGAATAAAGAGCTTACTGGGCCCAACCCAAAGGGACAGAGCTCAGCCCTGAACTCATGACAGCTGACTCCTACCACTGCTGACCATGTAGTTTTAGATAATGACCCTGGTGAAACTGCATGTCTTCCAAGCCAATGAGAGAAGAAGAGATACCAAGTTGAACATTAAAAGGACAGAGCATCACCATAATTTAGTGAAGGGTACTATTGGAGAAGCCAGGTTGATCTAATGGTTGAGGCGCTGGACTGGGAGTAGGGAGACCTGAGTTCCAATCCCATATTAGGCATGAAAGCCAAATGAGTGACTTTAGCCAGACAATTTTTCTCTCAAGACTGATTTGAAGGCACAGGCAAAAAACCCTGCTGGAGTAATTGTCTACCTAGAAAAGTTATATTTCTGTAAAACCAAATCCTGCATGTTTTTAAAATTGTAACTGAGGAGATGCATAAAATCAAAGGCATATAATGGCCCAAATTATATGTAAAGCATGTTTTCCTCATCAGACTTTAGAAGCTAATATGCTTTGTCTTGCTACCATGACTGGAGAATCTCTAGCCATGTAATATGTGTTCAAGAATAGTTCTTTGCTTAAACCTAAAAGAATCCTTGTGGTATCTGATCAACCAATATATTATGTATATAATCTTATGGATTGGATTCACATTCAAGCACAGATGGAACATACTTTTTTGCTACATGGGCCAATTAGGGTTTTGAGATTTTTATTTTTTCACAAACCAAATACTTTTTAATTGATCCATTTTCAAACAGACATACATGAAATAATGTAAAATAAAAATAAACAATTTACCATACACAAAAACAAAAAGAAATAACTTTATACAACAAGAAAATACATAAAAAGAACAAACAAAAGTGTAATTACAAGTGTATTCCAAGTTCACCTGATTTTGTAAATCTTCATAAAGAAAAACTAAGCTTGTAATGTTGACCAAGCTTGTTCAAAAAAATTTCCCAAAAGGAGGAATGATGTGACATTTTCTGATAAACCAAATATATAATTTCCTCAAAAATAGCGAAATCACACACCTCTGAAATCCAGTCTTTTACATCTAGAATTATAGCATTTTTCCATGTCCTAAGAATTATTCTTTTCGCTATTATTAAAGCATAAAAAATCCATCTTTGTTCTGAACATGTTAAATTCCAAGTAGTTGATATATAATTCAGTACAATATACATATACTTAAACCAGTTATCTCAATCACTGAGATTTTTATTAAATCATACATAGGATGGTTGAATGATATCTTTTTAATTCTTCGAAGTATGAGCATTCTTTTATTTGTGACTATATGGGATTGGCTGTTCATCCAGTACATACTTTTAGTATTTCATTTTGCTGGTTCAAATTATAATAAAAACGTGTTCCTTCATTGGATTGGTGATGGTTCTCTAAAGTAATGTGTATTTCTAAAGTAATTAGATTTTTACTGAAAATTAATTAGTTGGCAAATGGTGGCAAATGGTATTACAGTTGTCATGAAGGCCTTTCGAAGGCAGAAAAGAAAGGCAAGTGCTAGAAAATGTCATTTCTGTCTAATGGCCAGACAGAATCTTTCTCAGTCTTGAAAATGAATGCCTATTGCTGGACCAAACGATTTTCCAGAAGCACAAGAAGAAGAAATTATCTGTTTGGGAGATGCTGAAATGTATGTCATATATACATTGTGTGGAAGAGAGGAAGAAATAGAGGACTAAAATTCATATCAAATATCTTTTCTGAACTTTCTGAAGTGGGTTCTAACAGGAAGACAAGGAGAGATGCAAAAACCAACAAACCCACAAAAGCATGGATGTGATGTCCTGCAGATACTAGCAGTACCGTTTCTTCAACTTCAAGCTTATTGATACACAAATGGACATAACTTAAAAGAACCAACTCAGCACAGCTTACCTTTCAGGTTCCAGTGAAACAAACCAAATTATGCTCCTGTATTTAGTTATTCATTCATTCAATTTGTGACTCGCCATAGTCTACTAGGACTCCTGGCAGTTTCACAAATATACATGACATAAAATATCCATGATAAATATAAATAATGAATCAATATATAAATAGCAATCCCACAACAAAACAATAGCTATATAAAAACCTAGACAGCAGCTGTTCAGTCTGCAAAAGCATCTTGGAAGAGCAATGTCTTCATCATCTGCCAAAACAAACACACTGAGAGGGCCAACCTGATCTCAGTCAAGAAGCTGTTCAAAAGAGCAGGAGCTGCCACAAAAAAGCAGTGCCTCCATGCTTCATTCTCTCCTGCCACACATACGCACAGGGCCGCAACTGGGGGGGGCAACTGGGTCATGTGCCCCGGGCACCACGCTGGGGGGGGCACCAAAATGAGCACAGGGGGGGCTCCAAAATGGGCTTGGAATCCATGTTTGCCCCGAGTGACACAGACTCTAGTTGCAGCCTCCATACCCACATACATACAAACATAAGTAAGGTACTACCAACAGCTTCTCCCAGGACAATCAAGTTGATCAGGTTGAATGCATTCCTAGAAGTGCCAAGTACATAGGGCTTTTTAGCTCAACATTTCACATAGAAGCCTACTGCAAGATAATGCAGGGCCCACAGCACAGGTACAATGTGGTCCTGGCAACATGTGCCAGCTCACAGGAAATCCACTGCATTTTTAATCAACTGCAGCTTCTTCATGATTTTCATATAGAGTGCATTGCAGTAGTCCAACTAAGTGGTGAAGAGGATATGAATTATTGCAGCCAGATCCTTCTGTTCTAGTTCTGGCCACAATTAGCACACCAACATTAGGCAAAAGTCCCACTGGCTCTGGCCTCTGCTTGCACATCAGCAATAGTTGTGAGTTCAGGAAGACACACATGCTGCATACCTTCTCCTTCATGGATAATGCTTTGCCATCTAGAGAAAACACGAGTCCTGACAGAGTTATGATGCACTAATAGCAATTCTATCTTGAGCTCAACTTGAGCCTGTTGCAGCTCATCCAGATATTATAGCCTGCAGAGATTGGAAAAGGACATCAGCAACATCTTCAGTCCAGCTCTAGGTGTCATTGTGTTACTATGTATCATTGGCATACTGAGGGAACCACATCCTGAACTGATCAATGATCTTTCCAATGGATTCATGCTAATGTTAAACAATATCTACACTCAAGATATTTCTTTGATCTTATTGTGAACCGACCCTATGTCCTGTACTACCACCATCAGGGCCAAGGGAAGGTTAATATTCTAGTCCTAGGCAGCCTTTTGAATCACAGGAAAGCTATGGGGATAATATTACAATCAGGGATAATTCAACAATAATAATAATAATAAAAAAATCTGCCAGTAGCACTGACCTAAAAGTTACTCGGATAATATATATGAGGTATTCTCACTACATTAAAGCATATTATAAATGCTTATATAGCCACAGTAAAGTCAATTTTTACTTTTACCCCAAGGAGATTATTAGTCCAATAAAAAGAGTTTTTAAAAAATGAGGATTAGAAAGTGGGTCAACAGAAGCACTTACAATTTTACTCACAAAACTGAGAAAACAAAACGATAAAATTATAAGGTTATAGCAACAGAATCTTGAAAACCTGAATGTGATTCCCCCCTCCCTCCCTTTATCTTCATGAGAACTAAGGAGGGACATGTCTGAGCTGCTTTCTTAAATTACATTTCTGCCCCGGACTCAGGTTTCTTTTATCTGACCATTGCCTTGGTTGCTGTTCTTCCTCCTACTTCTCAAAGTTATTCCTTCTGTCCATTACATTATCTCTTAGCCTAAATTATCTAATATAAATTTTGTTGGGGGGGCGCAGAAATGGCAGAGGTAGTGCTATGTATTCTTCCTTGAGTTCCTGAAGAAAAATCAGCACATAAATCTAATAAATAAGCAACAGCAATCATTGCTGTTATCTTTTCAGAGGCTGAGGACACCATAGAGTAAGAGCAATTTTCTAAGACGTTAAAAAAATTACTCATGCTCTGGGTGAGGGCTGAGGCTACTTTAGATATGCCAAAGAGCTTAGTACATCATAATTGCTCTATAGTCCACTGAAAGCAATGAGAAATAATTCAGCCAATTTTGCTGACTTGCTGCCACATTTCATTGGCACAGTCTGGGGGAGGACACCACACACAAAAAGAGTTCACAGGCAGTAGTTTCTCATACCTCTTCAAAGGCAAGAAATAATGTCACTGAAGAGCACAGGAAAAAAAATTAGATTAGCAGCTTCAGTATCGTGATCTGGGGATGAGTCCTTGGCATATTACTTGTTATGCAAAGTGCACTTCTACAGTACACTTTAGAAGTCTCATCATATAAGAACCAGTGGGAAGAAAGGAATTGCAATGAAACATCACTATAATATATAGTTGGCATCTTGAATTCTGTACATCACCTTAGAACAGAGTCTTCATTCATTTCCTATGTGTGGTCCACTATAGTAATATATAATAATATTAATATATTTATACTATATATTAATATATATTGTTAATATCATAATACCGAGTGCAGTCCTAATTGTCTATCAGAAGAGAATTGCAGGGGCCATGGCAATCTTCACAGCTCCTTAGATTGCATAAGGACAAGGCAATCTGATGAGCCTCTCACATCTACCTTAGAAAGTCTGCAGCTACTACATCTGAGGCATCACAAATCTTGAGTCAGAAAAGACAAAACGGAAATGTGCTGGGAAAACTTGGAATCTACATCACTCCTAGACTCCTAACAATTGTCTAAAAAATAGGGGGGGGGGGGCTTTACCAGTCCTGGAGCTGTTGTGTATGTTCTCTAGCACTGGAAAAGAGCAATGTGGTGGGGGGGGGGGACTTCACAAACAAACTAAAAAGCCTGAAGAGGGTTAAAGAAAAGAAGCCATGTGCCTCCCACCATCCACACATTAAAGGAAGGATATTCTGCTTGATAGCCCTTTGGGTTATGTTTTTTTGTTGCTTAACCTTTCATATTTGTCTATCAATCAAAACAAAAATGCCTTCCTTAGCAAAACATGCTAGATATTCCAAAGGAAGACAAAATAATTTCACAATGTTCATGAAATTTTCAGAGTAAAACATCCCTAAGCATATACCAGGGAAAAGGTAGTGAGTTAGAGTAGAAAGATAATAGAGCTAAAACCAGAGGTCCCTGTGTGGAGAAAAGGGGTTAGTATCACTGTGTCTTCATATACAATACTTTTGAAATGGCTGCATGCATATGTTTCCAGTATTAATCTACCAGTGTGCTAGCCTTTTGCTAAGTTGTGATGGCTGTTTCTCTAAGCACATCAAAGAGACTAAGAAGCCTAGTTATCATATCTCTTCACCTTTTATGAGATTTCCTTGACCCTTTTAGGCAAGATCATGCTAGGGTTTCTGCAGAAGAAAAGGAATGTTCTAAGTAGACCTCCTATAGTTTTCTATACATGGTAGGTAGGATAATGCATTGTGGGAGCAGAACAGCTGTTCTGGGGGTCCATGGTCCAAATCACATTCCAAAAAGGATCATTAAAGAATAAGTTTAGATGACTGTAAAGAAATGGGTGATATTTTTAAGAGTCAGAAAAATCACAATATAATATACCAGTCTTCAGAAAATCTAACCATTATGAAAACCAAACAAGATCTTTGTTGTCTCCTTGGAACTCAATCTTCAATAATTTCTTAATACTGTTGCCACTGGAGGAATGTTCAGAATAATTCTGAAGCCAGACAGGAATTCTCTCACCTTGATTCAGTTGAAGATAACAACTTTTACTTTAACAAAGAAAAAAAAATCACATGCACATTTAATAATTTATATCCATAAGTACAAATTTAAAAACAATTTAAATGGAAAACGTTATATCTCACAATGAAGAGAGAATCTATGTATACCTACTCTGCCTGCCTGCCCAGATGTATACTGTTGATCAGTTACTTGAAGATCCCTGTTCTTGAAGATAGTAAAAACATGTTTACACAATAAATATGTAATAGGTTAATGGGATCTGGTGCACTGCCATCTTAACTCATTTCTTGTGGCCATTTAACTATTGTTGAAGACTTACCTGAGGTTCAGTACGTTATCCAAATGAACTTGAAACCAAGGACCATGTGGTTTCAGGTTCACCTGGGACCAAAGTTAGAGCTATGTGGGAGTAGGGAAAGAAGGAGGAACATACAGATGAATTAACCTACTGAAATAGAAGTTTCATGTGAATTCACTACCATTACACCATACCTGGATAGGAGATCTCTAATGACAGTCATCTCTTAATTCCAAAATTATGCAAACGCTTATAATGATAATGGTAAATATTTATGTTCACAGTGGGAACATGATGTGTACTGTATCACAGTATACTTTTTGAGCTAATATTCCTCCATACTTTCTCTGAAGATGATTGAAATGACCAAAAAGTACATGGAAATGTGCCTCTTTTTTTACACCACTTTAAAAGCTTCTGGAGGTTAGATAATTTTGAACAAAATATGCTGCTTTTCATGGCATGTTAAACACTCTTGCCCATGTCTCCCTACCAACCAAGACTGACTTGATGTGACCAACTTCAGTAGCTTCAGAGTCTGCAGGACTTTGCTAAGTGCAATATCACAATGGCACATTTCAGAGTCTGTAACAATACAGGTAGTCTGTGTTCAAATATACATTTGCTAGGAATCCAAGACAATGATGTCTCAACAGTCTAATGTTATGTGTTCTACTGTGTAGTATGCTAATGTTGCCTTGACATATATTTTACAGGGAATTAGATGCTTATAGTAATGGCCCTTAACTGAACTATTAAGTAATGCAATTAAAAGGCTTTCCCACCCATATTCATAAAGACTGAAAAGTAACAAGGCAACAGGCATATAGAAAATGTAATCAGAAATCCCCTTACAATCAAGAGCTGGCTATTTTCTTTTCACTCTGTTAAATTTTAAAATAGTAGAAAATAAATATGCAGTACAGTTTTATGTACGACTACTCAGAGGTAAGTCTCATTGTGTCCAGTGTGTATCGTACCCTCATGGAATATATAATATTTATTATATTACAGGTGATACAGTAAAAGAGCTGGAGCTTTTATGATAGGCTCACTCCACCATCTTGGTTTTTCTTTCAACACCTTCCCCGCCACACACATGCCCCTGATCAAACTGTAATTTTTAATGTGTCAGAAGGGAGAATAACTAAATGGTTGACCAGAAAATAATCATAGTAGCCATATCTGTTTTTTAATTGTAAATTAAATTTTTAAAAAATAGATATTAGAAATAAACTTGTTAGGAAAGACAATGGGTTTTTGTTTCCCTTCTGCTTGTGCTTAGAATGTCTGCTGCCTGCATGAAAATTACCATGAAGATGATCTTCTGCATGAAGATGACCTCCATCCATACACAGAACTGCCAGAGGAACAATATGGTACAGGTAATCCTCATTTAGCAACCACAATTGAGACTGGCTACTCAGTCATTAAGCAAAGTGGTCACTAAGTGAAATTGCAACTGTGCTTATGATCTTACTTCAGCTTTCCTTTGCTTTACAGACCTGCAAAGGACATCAATGTGAGCATTGGTCATAAAGTTACTTTTTCATCACCATCGTAACTGTGAATGTTTGCTACATAAGGCAGTCACTAAATTACTTGTTCATTTCACATGCCAGTAAGGTAATGCTCAAGATCCTGCAAGGTAGACTTCAGCAATTCATGGAGCGAGAATTGCCAGATGTACAAGCTGGGTTTAGAAAAGGCAGAGGAAGTAGGGACCAAATTGCCAATATCCGCTGGATAGTGGAAAAAGCCAGGGAGTTTCAGAAAAACATCTATTTCTGTTTTATTGACTATTCTAAAGCCTTTGACTGTGTGGACCATAACAAATTGTGGCAAGTTCTTAGTGGTATGGGGATACCAAGTCATCTTGTCTGCCTCCTGAAGAATCTGTATAACGACCAAGTAGCAACAGTAAGAAGAGACCACGGAACAATGGACTGGTTTAAGATTGGGAAAGGAGTACGGCAGGGCTGTATACTCTTACCCTACCTATTCAACTTGTACGCAGAACACATCATGCGACATGCTGGGCTTGAGGAATCCAAGGGTGGAGTTAAAATCATTGGAAGAAACATTAACAATCTCAGATATGCAGATGATACCACTTTGATGGCTGAAAGTGAAGAGGAACTGAGGAGCCTTATGATGAAGGTGAAAGAAGAAAGTGCAAAAGCTGGCTTGCAGCTAAACCTCAAAAAAACCAAGATTATGGCAACCAGCTTGATTGATAACTGGCAAATAGAGGGAGAAAATGTAGAAGCAGTGAAAGACTTTGTATTCCTAGGTGCAAAGATTACTGCAGATGCTGACTGCAGTCAGGAAATCAGAAGACGCTTAATCCTTGGGAGAAGAGCAATGACAAATCTCGATAAAATAGTTAAGAGCAGAGACATCACACTGACAACAAAGGTCCACATAGTTAAATCAATGGTGTTCCCCATAGTAACATATGGCTGCGAGAGCTGGACCATAAGGAAGGCTGAGAGAAGGAAGATCGATTCTTTTGAACTGTGGTGTTGGAGGAAAATTCTGAGAGTGCCTTGGACTGCAAGAAGATCAAACCAGTCCATCCTCCAGGAAATCAAGCCAGACTGCTCACTTGAGGGAATGATATTAAAGGCAAAACTGAAATACTTTGGCCACATAATGAGAAGACAGGACACCCTGGAGAAGATGCTGATGCTAGGGAGAGTGGAGGGCAAAAGGAAGAGGGGCCGACCAAGGACAAGGTGGATGGATGATATTCTAGAGGTGATGGACTCGTCCCTGGGGGAGCTGGGGGTGTTGACGGCCCACAGGAAGCTCTGGCATGGGCTGGTCCATGAAGTCACGAAGAGTTGGAAGCGACTAAATGAATAAACAACAACAAAATACGTGTATATATTCAGGTAAAAGAGTGGTGGCTGACTGCAACAGCTAAAACCAATGCAGCCAGACTCAGGCCAGCCAACGGTTGACTGCCAGGACCTAGAAAAGCTGATAGGGGTCAGAAATTTGTAATTTTCTCTGCCAAACTTATTATGCTCCAGGATTTTATGAATGGATCAGGACAGGACTAAAATAACTCAGAACTTCTGGAATGGGATGGGGAGCTCACCTTTCAAGTTGTCCTTGTTTCAGTGATCTCCCATTTCTCTATAAAATATGTTTAACATTATCAATAGATTCAGCTGAATTTCTGATACAGTGGTAGCAGCTTGAACATAAACAGCAAGCAAGGTATTCCAGATATGCAGGTAAGTCAAATAGGAATCATGATTTATCATAGGCAGGCATAAAAGAGCACTCATCCTAGGGAGCATTTGAAAAAAAGTTGATATTAACTTAGAGTCACACAAATGTATTTGTTTAAACAGTTTATATGGCCATCACCCTCACTTCCATGACTCTGGGGAGCTAACAAAAAATTAAATGATAACAATCCAGATAAAAATGATCACAATAATAGCATTAAAATAATGCAACCAAGATCCTCAAGAAACTTACATCCTACAATCATACAATGCAACTCACCCAACATCCTGGCCCAATGCCTGAAGGAATAACCAACTTATTAAAAAAAAATTAATAGTAATTTCATTAAAAATTACACTTACAAAGATTAAAAACTAATACAAAATAAAAGAATAAAAGAATAAAAAGAAAAAATAGAATGTGCAAAAAAAAAAAGAAAATAGAAAAGAAAAAGAAAAGAAATATATAAACAAATGTCTTCTCCCTTCATCACAAGTATAAACAGTAACTTATTACCTTCTCTTGAAATACAACAAATGATCTCTTCTTCCCATATCCCATCTCTTATCTATAAACAAATCCTTAAAACCTCATTTCAGTCCTGATCAGCAAAAGTTCATTAAGGGTTAACCTATCTATTTTAAGCTTGATCAAATAAACCAAGTTTATATTCCTTCCTTTAACTTTTAACAATCTTGATCTTTAGTCCCTTCAAATAATGTCCTAGAACTTGATTGCTTTTCACTTTTTCTTTGTCCCTTTCCTTCTCACAAAATTCTTCAAAGCTTTAACAAGCCTCTTTTGTAAATCCAATATAGGAAAATTTCCCAGGTCACTCTCTTGGTTTGTTATTTGTATATCCCTTTCATTATTAAGACATCAGCCAGTTTCTTTTGTATGTCTAGTGTAGCATCTCTTTCTATATCATTCTTATAGCCTGTCATTTTTAAATCCACTTTCAGATCAGTCTCAGTCTTGTCCAGTAAAACTTGTTCCTCTTCCATAACATCTTTTAAATACAGTCTGTCTATAGAGGCAGACACTCTTAAAATTAACTTCTGGATCCATTGTCCACAAATATCCTTCAGTATGTCCAATGTTAAAAAATTTTGCTCCATTCTGTATTAGTAAGTCAAATTTAAGTGTTCTTCTCCATTAATTGTAATATTTAGTTCCTTGTAGTTCCCCTAGTGTCCAACCTTCAAAGTCCCAACCTATCATTTTTTATTTTTTTTTAAGAATTCAAAGCAAAAGCATTTTCCCATGGGAAAGATTCTTATAATTAATTCTAAAATATTATTTCAATCCATTTGGACCCTTAGTCCATTTGTAACTTTCCAAAATCAAAGTTTTAATCACCCCTTTTCTGTTTATTCAATAATAATAATAATAATAATAATAATAAATATTTAAACTTGTATCTAAAATTTCTTTCACTAAGGATTGAAGGAAACTCACACAGTGTTTTCAGACTTGACAATCCAAAGGTTCCTAATAGCTGAAAAGCAGCAGTAACAAGCAATTTCTGAAAGTGATTAGAAAAGGAAGTATGTGAACTTAGGGTCCTTTTGAAGGCACTGACCATGGTTTGAGCAAGATGACTATTCCCTTGTCTCCCAGAGCTCTAAACCCACCAGAGACTGCCATCTTTCACTCTTCTCACAAGGAGCAACTGTTTGGAGCACTTGTGGGGGATCTCAAGTCCTTTCTTTGCCAAAGAGGAATTACAAAGAGCCAATCTACTCACCAGCTCTTCATTCTGCCATGGTCATTGGCTCCACTTTTAGCAAAGCTCTCTTTAGTTTGCCATTTCTTCCCCGCTTGTTAGAACTTTTCAGAACGCCAACAGGTTAGGGCCATCTTAACCTCAAGGGGAATGGTGTTTCATAGGGCAGGCGCTGTGACAGAGAGGGCATGCCTTTTGGATCCCACCATATGACACTGCTTTAGCAAAAGGACTTGGAACATGCCCACCATGGTGGGATAAGTGGAAACAACTGAAGAGAGGTGGTCCTAGAAATAACTTGGCCCTATATCATGTAGGCCTTGATAGAGGACAACCAGCACTTTGGAATGTATCCAGAACACCACAGGGAGCCAGTGCAGCTCACAAAATCAAGGTGTCATGTAGGCATAACACGGCACGTCTAGAACTGCCCATGTTGCTGCATTCTGCAGCAACTTCCGAATGTTCTTCAGGGACAACCCCACATAGAGCATATTGCAATGGTCTAACCGAGACCATCTGCATTATTTTTAACAGATCTTCTAGAAAACTTTATATTTTTGTAATTGTATCTGAATTTTATATAAATGACATGCAGTTGTGGTATGTTTTCTTAAATGAGATACCATCAGGAATATGGACTAGACTTGGCATTTGTAAAACTGTTCCAGGATAGGGCAATGACATACCACTTCTGGATTTTGTTTTTTGTTTGGCATGAAAAAAAAAAAACCCTGGATGTTTCCATGAAGTCACTAAGAGTTGAATTTGACTCAAAGGAGATGTTTGTCATGTTCATCATTCCAGTGTTCTGAATACATCGTAACATTTCGCATGTCACTTTCCTGATCCGTGTTTGCTGGGTGGAGATTTCCAGCCGTGCCAGGCTGTAATCTCCTTGCTGTAACTGTGGAATGTATGTTTGGGTTATGGAATGTGTTCAAGGTTACTTTCTCAGGCCGATGTGGGCAACGGTTGCTAGCACCTGGGAGGGGGTGGTTGCTAAGTGCGAGTGAGGGCAGAACCGGGTTTGAAGCGAGGGTTTTTAGTTTGTATTTGGCGTGCTTTTGCTCATTCTCAGCTTTCTTTGTATCTGCATACTATTCTTTCAATAAATCAGTTATCCTTAAGCACCTGCTTGTGAGACTGAGTTTGTCAGAACAGGCAACCATTACATAAAGCTGAGAAACTCAAAACCCTTATTCCGCTAGTCCCTATCCAGATTCATCTGTGAAGGGGAGCGCTAGTGAGGAACGAACCGTGATTGCAGGAGATGAAGAGCAAGGCATCGAGCGAAGGGGAACTGAACTCCACGGTGGTTAGAGCGGAGAAGGTACCCTGCAGCGACACTCTGGGGGTCCAGGCAGAACCCAACCCCAACTCGAAGGAGAAGGAGGGACGTCAAAAAGTACCCAAAACGACCAGTACTTCGTCTGGTGACTACCTTACTTGGGAGGAGGAATCGAACCCTGGGGCGGCTCAAGCCTCCTGGAAGCGGCAGTACCCGCTGTCACCCAAGGTGGTCAGGAAGGAAGTGCCCGAGGGGTCCCCCACCCCTGATCGTATAAAGGTGTTGGAGGCAAAATTAGACTCGGTCGAATTCATGCTGAAGAAGATGTCAATGGGATGGGGGTCACCTGAAAAAGGAAGGGAAGGGTCCTGCCGTAGGCATTCCCCCTCACTGTCACCCCTACCATCCCCAGAGGGAGAAGCAGGGTCCGGCGTCGAGGAGAGGAGAGGGGCCCGAGGGTGACAATTTCGAGGTCCTCTCTGGTGGAGAGGCGCTCGCTAGGGGCCGTACAAAGGGCTGAGCGACCAGAAACTGCAAGACCCCCACCCTTCACAGTAAAGTTTGATGGGGACCCTACCAAATTGTCCTTCTTCATAACTAATGCTAACAGTTATATGGAGGATTGGGAACAGGGGTTCCGGTTAGAGTGGGGGAAAATAAATGCCATTGCTACCAAGCTGAAGGGGAGGGCAGCCGATTGGTATGTACAGCTGTGCCAATCGAATGCTCCAGAGTTAGAAGACTTCGAGGAATTTCTGTGGGCGTTACGGCAACATTTTGAAGACCCGCTAGCTCAGGAAAGAGCGAAGCGGGCATTAAAGGGACTGTACCAAGGGTCACGATCCATGGCGGATTATGCGCTGGAATTTAAAGCACTGGAGGGGAAAGTGGAGGATTGGTCCCAATCCACGCTGGTGGAGATGTTCAAGGATGGACTGGTTCTGAAGGTTCTGAAGTGGTCTCTGGGGCGTGAGGACCCAAGAACCCTATATGATTGGATTCAGCTGGCGAGCAGCGCTGAGCATGCCCTAGAGACGTTTGCCCACCAAAAATCAATGAGATATGGGAGATTCAGTAAAGGGTCCCGCACCTCGGCTCCTCCAGGGAAATCCAGCCGGTGGACCTGGGAGGAAGAGAAGGAGCGATGCTATGCGAGAGGGCAATGTCTGCGGTGCGGAAAAGAGGGGCACCGAGCAGCGGCATGCCCGAAGGGAAAGACCGAAGACCGGCCGAGGAAGTCATCTGGAAAATCTCCTTCCCTACCAAGGAAGATGAAGGCGGCGCTGGCGGAGGTCGAACCTGAGGAAGTCCCTTTCTTTGGGGATGAGGAGGAGGCTGTTTGCAATCAGCCGGCGGGAAATGCCAGCCACCTGCTTTAAAGGGCGCCGCTGGGCAGGTGGAAGAGGAAGGGTGCGATCATGCTTCGGTGAGTGGAAATTTCCCTACCATGACAGTGAAGGTGAAATTGGGGTCACGGACAAGAACTGTGGAAGTGTGGGCTATGGTTGATTTGGGGTCCTCACGGTGTTTAATGCATCCTGACGTGGTAGCTGCATTGGAGTTACCCACGTTCCCTTTGAAATGGCCCATGATCTTCACCCAATTGGATGGATCTACAGCGGGGGGGAAACCGGTGACTCACTCCACAGGGATGGTGGCATTGCCAATGCGAAGCCACTGGGAGAAACTGCCTTTTGTGATAGCGCCTGTGGGGGGTCCGTTTGTCATTTTGGGGATGCCTTGGTTTGTTCAGCAAAACCCACACATAAATTGGGTGCACAGGACTGTGACTTTTGCAGATGGATTCTACAAAGCCCCTGAGGGGGATGAACTGGACAGCGGCGAGGTGGGGAGGGCGGCAGCAACAACTCCGCATCTCCTTACTAGTCCGCTAGACGGACTGCCAGAACAATACCAAGACTTTGCAGATGTGTTTGGCGAAAAGGAAGCGGATCAGCTACCGCCGCACCGTAAAACTGACTGTGCCATAGACTTTATCCCTAATGCAAAGTTGCCTAAGCCAAAAATTTATGCTATGACCCAGAAGGAACTGGCAACGCTAAGAGAGTTTGTTGATAAAAATCTAGCCAGGGGTTTTATCGAACCAGCCAGTTCCCCAGTGGGTGCTCCTGTTCTATTCAGACCAAAGAAAGATAGGACTTTGAGATTATGTACAGATTTCTGTGGATTGAATGCAGTCTCAATATTAAATAAATATCCCATCCTGTTAATCAAAGACATGTTATCACATCTAGCAAAAGGTAAAATATTCTCTAAGTTGGACCTGAGGGAGGCATATTTCCGCATTCGTATAAGGGAGGGGGATGAATGGAAAACTGCTTTCAATCGTCCTTTGGGCTCTTTCCAGTATAAAGTGTTACCTTTTGGTCTGGCAGGGGCACCTGGAGTTTTTATGCAACTGATCAATGAGGTCTTGCATGACCATTTATTCAAAGGGGTCTTGGTGTATTTGGATGATGTGTTAATCTATACTGAAACCATGGAGGAACATATAGAACTGCTTAGACAAGTGCTCAGCAAGCTGAGAAAGGCTGAACTGTATGCTAAATTGTCCAAATGTGCTTTTCATAAATCTCAAATTGACTATTTGGGCTATAGAATTTCAGACAAGGGTATTGAAATGGATCCAGCTAAGATTGAAGCCATTCTAGCATGGGAGCCACCACGCACACGTCGGCAGCTCCAAAGTTTCCTCGGATTCGCGAACTATTATTGCCAGTTTATCCAGGGGTTCGCAGGGATAGCGTTGCCCCTCACTGAGCTACTAAAAACCAAAGGGCAGGGGGATACACGGAGGGCAAAGAATCCTGGGGCGTTGTTGAAATGGACGCCCGCATGCCAGGTGGCTTTTGACAAGCTTAAAAAGCTATTCACAGCAGAACTGTCCTGACTCATGACAAGAACCCATTCTACAGCATCCCGATCCTAGCAAGCCATTTGTGGTGCAAGTGGATGCTTCTGATTTCTCCATTGGAGTGCTCCTGCTACAAGCAGATGAGTCGGGATGTTTGAAGCCTTGTGCTTATCTCTCCCATAAATTCTCTGAGACTGAAAGGTGGTGGCACGTTTGGGAGAAAGAGGCTTTTGCTGTCAAGGCGGCTTTAGACACTTGGCGCCATTTGTTGGAGGGGGCTACCCACCCTTTCGAGGTTTGGACTGATCACAAGAACCTCGAAGCGCTCAGTGCACCTCGTAAGCTCAACCCAAAGCAAATCAGATGGGCTCAATTTTTCAGCCGTTTTGATTTTAAGTTGAAATTTATTCCAGGAAGGAAAAACTTTCTGGCTGATGCACTTTCCCACAGACCCCAGGATTCCAGCACTGTACCTGATGTAGTCGGTACACTGTAGACAGACCCACAATTGAGTCTGGCAGCGGTGACCCGCAGCCAGACTCCCGCGCAACAGCCAGACGCTTCAATTTCACCCCGTCCTGGATGTTTGCCAGTTCCCTCAGACTTGCAACAACAGTTTCTTTCCCAATTGAAATCTGACACTTGGTTGCAAGCAAATTTACACACTGTTACTTTTGACCGTGATTTTGCCTGGAAAAACGATCGTCTCTATGTGCCTGAGACTTTATGCAAAGACATTTTACTCCGTTGCCATGATGACAAACTGGCTGGACATTTTGGGTTTGTGAAAACACTCCACTTGGTTAGATGCCAATTCTGGTGGCCAACACTAAGGCGAGATGTTAAGGAATATATTGCGTCCTGCCCTGTCTGTGCTGGCTCAAAACAGAAGGTTGGTAAGCCCCACGGGTTGCTCCAGCCAGTGGCCAGTCCCTCTCACCCTTGGGAGGAGATCTCTATGGATTTTATTGTTGATTTACCTCCAAGCCAGAGGAAAACTGTGATTTGGGTTGTGAAGGACTTTTTCTCGAAACAAGCCCATTTCATTCCGTGCGCTTCCATTCCCTCAGCCCAGCAGCTTGCCCGCCTCTTTTTTGTACATGTGTACAGGCTCCACAGGAGCCCCTCCCATTTGGTGACTGACAGAGGCACACAATTTACCTCCCAGTTTTGGCGGGCTTTTATGAAATTGGTGGGTACCAAACAAGCGCTGTCCACTGCGTTGCATCCTGAGACTGACGGATCTACAGAGGCGCTTAATTCCACACTGGAGCAATATCTGCGTGCTTTTGTTAACTATCAACAAGACAATTGGGTCGATCTCCTGCCCTTTCCTGAAGTCGCCTACAACAATGCAGTGCATCAGAGCACTGGTCAGGTGCCATTTCGCATTGTCTTTGGTCGGGATTTTGTGCCCATCCCAGAGCTGCCATGACCAACGTCTCCTCCATCTTCCCCTGCAGACTGGGCAGCACATCTGGGGGACTCCTGGCCTCAAATCAAACAGGCTCTCGCCGATGCCCAAGCTGCTTACAAACGCCATGCTGACACCAAACGGGCACCTCAGCCACCCTTCAAAGTTGGGGATAAAGTTTACCTCTCCACAAAGTTCATTAAATCACCCCAACCATCTAAAAAGTTGGCACCAAAATTCGTGGGTCCCTTTCCTATTGTAGCTCAAATTAATCCTGTTACTTTTAAATTAGATTTGCCTCATAATCTTAAACGTTTGCATCCCGTTTTTCATTGCAGCCTGCTCAAGCCTTTCCACCAATCTGATCACTGTCACCCACAACCCTCACCACCTGCTCCCATTATGATTGATGGGCAGCAACACTTCGAAGTCCAGGAGATTCTTGATTCTCGACGCCTTCGTTCTACTTTGCAATACCTGGTCCGATGGAAACATTTCCCTCATCCAGAATGGGTTGCTGCCCGCGATGTTCACTCCCCTGTTTTAGTTACCCGTTTTCATGCTGCATATCCTGCTAAACCTGCTCCTTAATTTGTTGTTTTAAGGGGGGCGGTATGTCATGTTCATCGTTCCAATGTTCTGAATACATCGTAACGTTTCGCATGTCACTTTCCTGATCTGTGTTTGCTGGGTGGAGATTTCCAGCCATGCCAGGCTGTAATCTCCTTGCTGTAACTGTGGAATGTATGTTTGGGTTATGGAATGTGTTCAAGGTTACTTTCTCAGGCCGATGTGGGCAACGGTTGCTAGCACCTGGAAGGGGGTGGTTGCTAAGCGCGAGCGAGGGCGGAACCGGGTTTGAAGCGAGGGTTTTTAGTTTGTATTTGGTGTGCTTTTGCTCATTCTCAGCTTTCTTTGTATCTGCATACTATTCTTTCAATAAATCAGTTATCCTTAAGCACCTGCTTGTGAGACTGAGTTTGTCAGAATAGGCAACCATTACAATGTTACTTTACTTTTTTTAAAATCCTAGAATGCATAGATGTACTGTATGCATATTTTGATATACCTTTTAAACTGACTTATCCCCTTTAATTCTATATAACCAATATTTTCTGCTTTTCAAAGCAATGGAACAATTTTTCGCTTTGATGTTGTCATTCATCCAATAGCTCTGATATGTCAACACTGAATTCAATCCATAGTAAAATATGTAAAATTATATTAGCATCACTAGGTGATACTGTTCAGTGATTTAGTGTTCAATTAAGGTTCTGCCTTTTAAACTTTATTCCCAATCTTCATTTTTTAACTCTTGGATAATTTATTGTAAAAAGGAGGTTGATGCTGGAGGCCTAGTGTACAATTAAATTGCAAATTTCTATTAAAATTCATTCCTTTAAGCTTGCTTATTTGTTTATTTATTCCACTTGTATACCACTGTAATTCAATCACAACTCCCAGTAATTAACATAGATATAATAATGCAGGTAGTCCTCATTTAATAACTGACCTGTTTAGTGATTGTTCAAACTTACAGTACCATGGTGCTGAAAAAGTAGTTTTATGACTGGTCCTCAAACTTATGATGGTTGCAGCATCCCCACAGTCACAGGATTGCAATTCAGGCGCTTCGCAACTGGCATGCATTTATGATGGTTGCAGTGTCCCACAGTCACATAATCACCATTTGTGAGCTTCGCAGCTAGCTTCTAACAAGCAGAGTCAACTGAGAAGCCAACAGTAAAATTGCAAGTCACAGTCACGTGATGTCGCACTTAACAACCGCAGGTGGTTCACCTAATGACTGCAGCAGAATTGACATAAGTTCAGCATGGTCATGTGATATTTCACTTAACAACAGCATCACTTAGCAACAGAGTTGCTGGTCCCAATTGCAATCATTAACCGAGGGCTACCTATATTTTAAACATCCATAGTAAATATTAAAAACTTCAAGATCCATGGGCAATACAAATAAAATAATAATTTATTGAAACAGCCAATTATAGAACATCAATGGTTACAGATCTTTAAAAATATTTTTTTTCAGCAGATGTAAGATTAAAATTGATTCATCATGTGATTTTATTTCAAGTCTACTGGACACCCCAAAAATGTATTTGAAAGGATGGATTGTTGCTGATGTAAAAACTTTGAGCAGACATTTGACTCATATGATTTGGTCTTTGGAACCATTCTCATCTTTTGAGAATGATATTTTATCATACATAGGTAGATTTATGGGGAAATCTTTTCATGTTAATATATGTTGATATTATGTTAATGATATGTGATGCATCCATTAATAAGTAGAAAGTGTATTTGGGGGCATTCATCTTGTGTCATTTTCTAGAACCTTGTTAGTAATTTTATTTATTTATTTATTTGTGTGCCTTTGAGACAGTTTTTGACACCTGGCCACTGCCTGGACAAGTCTCTGCTGTTTTCTTGACAAGGTTTTTTTCAGAAGTGGTTTGCCATTGCCTCCTTTGTAGGGCTGAGAGAGTGACTGGACCAAGGTCACCTTTGTTAATAAACTCATGGCCTATTTATATCATCACTCTTTAGATGGCTATATTTATTTATATTTCTTAACATTCATATTATCTATAGTTTCTCTAAGGAGTCCAAGATGGCACACATGAGTTTATCCTTAATTTTTATCCTCCCTACAGTCTTGAAAGCTAAGATCAGCTAAGAATTAGTGAATGATACTGAATCAATTACTGAGTTCCATGGTCATTTGGGACTTGAACCTTGGTTTCTCCCACCCCATGCCAACATTAACAATCACACTGTTTTTAGCCTAGGTTATAAAAATATGACATCTCACTCCAGTTTAAAAACTGCAGAATTATTGTTTATCCTTGTGACTAACAATTGAAGGTGAACATTCAGCGCATGAACAATACATTCTGTATCAAAGGGGGAAAACACTGCTACCCAGCCATATACAGCGTGGTTGTATGAATTAATCTTCCAAGGGAACATGCTGGGGTTCTAGAAACTTATCTCACCAGTTTGCTTCCAGACAAGGCTTTTATAATCACTATACCTCATTCAGAGAATTTTGGAAGGGGTCAAGACAATGACATCATTTGCAACCCCTCTGCCTTTCCTATCATTTTTGGCCCAGGGAAAATCTGTTAAGGGTGGAAAGACTGAATAGCTACAGAACACTTTCTGAGTGGTGGAACTAGAAGCTGCCCTCACCCCACCTTGCCACCTCCCTGGGTCTGGATGCTGCCAAAGCCCCAAGAAACAAGATGACAATGAATTAGAATCAGAAGTTTGGACCACTTTAATTTTCCATTTGTCTTGCAGACTGGAAAAATCAATGTCCAAGAGTTAAGTGATGACTCATAGAAGAAATATATATAGAATTCTTTCCTTACTGAATTGGTTTGGCCAGACAATGGGAAAGTTTCACACAGTGGTTGGAAATGATCTGGGAAAAATGTAAGCATGAACTGATTTAAATATCTGGTTCAAACCTATAAGACAAGGATAGTTGTAGACAATTAAGATATTTACAGCTACTGTTAGCACTTGTGGAGATTTCTCATTTCATTCTACTGACCACATAGTTGATCTTAAGCCTGTGGGTAGCAAACAGACATAATGCCATCCTTCAAGCTGTTTTGGGCAATGATACAGCAATCAGTGCAACAGTAATAGTGGCGCTACACAGAGAAGGGAATCCACGGTAGAGCTTGGCATCTACAACTAAATATATGGCATAATTCCAGTGCTTGGAGAATAGTTACATCACATATTCATTAAGTCTTGATCTAGCTTCTGCTTCAAAAAAAAAAAATGCAGGGGAGGACTAAAATTTGGAAAGCAGCCCAAAAATTACACATTACAAAACTCTAGGGTTCCTCAGGCGTAATATGTACTTTCCTATGAATGTTAGCTTATATAAGTGTCCCGTGGATCATCTAGGAAATGCTGAAGTGGGCCATATTGCTAGGATGAAAATTTCTTATTTCTATTAAGCTATTTCTCTCTTTGTTTTCAAAAGATGGTGTTCTCATTTTTTCCCCTAGCAATTTGATTCCTCATGTAGAAATAATAACTGATGCTCCATCAAAACCATGTTGATAGTATTACTACTTCCAAGCAACCATCTGTAATTAAAATAAAGCATCTAAACCAGTTATCAGTGATAGTAACGGTAATCATCTCACTTTATAGCTGAACCACAAGAGGAGAGGACAGCAGAAGATACACACCACCCAAAATGTGTTTATGCACGTTTCAAAATAATTATTGCAATTGATATTTATCAAAGGCAAGGAAGTTTTCCCAGCATATCATCTCAAATAACGTATTTGATTAATTTATCTCCATTTCAAAATGATTTCAGTTGTCTCCTCCCTAATGACAATTAATTTACTACCAACTTTTTTCTTCAGGTTTGACTACTTGAATTAATGCCAAACTTAAGAGGGATAGACCTAGAGGGAGGAGAATTACATCCTCCGCACTCATCTGGAATACTTCTTCAGGCTCAAGAAAGAGGAGAGAATCATCATCAATGCTGTCTTCTTCCTCAGTCATTCCCCATATAGTATGTGTATAGGTATTCCAGGGCATGCTTTTGAACTGTGGTGTTGGAGGAAAATTCTGAGAGTGCTTTGAACTGCCAGAAGATCAAACCAGTCCATCCTCCAGGAAATAAAGCCAGACTGCTCACTTGAGGGAATGATATAAAAGGCAAAACTGAAATACTTTGGCTACACAATGAGAAGACAGGACACCCTGGAGAAGATGCTGATGCTAGGGAGAGTGGAGGGCAAAAGGAAGAGGGGCCGACCAAGGGCAAGGTGGATGGATGATATTCTAGAGGTGACGGACTCGTCCCTGGGGGAGCTGGGGGTGTTGACGACCGACAGGAAGCTCTGGCGTGGGCTGGTGCATGAAGTCACGAAGAGTCGGAAGCGACTGAATGAATAAACAACAAAAACAATTCCAGGGCAACCTTTTCCAATCTGACCCCTTCCACATGTCTAGACTTCAACTCCAGAATTCTCAGCTATGTCCCTGTTGAAGCCCATCCTAAGCTTCTGTAGACAACTGGGCTGTTTTGAAGCTCTGGAAGAGATGGTTCTAAGTGCTAAAGAAAGAGCCCTCTTTCTGCCAACTAAACTATATGTAATGATCTACTAGGGAATGTTTGTAAATAAAATCTCTAAATCCAACCTAAGCCTATCCAAATATGATTTTCTTAAGACCTTCCTCAAAATGGCAGGCTCTTTGATAAAATGCCATTAAAGAAGTTCAAATTCTCAGGAGGTCAATCTTGTACTTAAAATTCCTGATGAAATCAAAATAGCTGCTTTGAACATTGCAACAATCCCATACCCCCCTCCCCTCCATTTTTGAATGAAGAGCTGTATATGCTGCATAATGCTAATTGTCCTGAATTCTTGGAAGGACTCATGTTTGCTAATTCCTGTTGAAGCATCTACTGGGAAATGTGCCAGCCTCTGGGAAAAATGTACCCTATAGAACAATTGGTCTCTGGCTCTGCTCCTGCCCTGACACCTTTCCCTCCGAGTGGATGGCAAGCCAAGTGCTAATTCTTTCCCACGGAAGGTTATCCAAGATCTCAGGGGAAAGGAACTGTGCCATTTTGGCTCAGCTGTCTTTGGGGAGGACTCATTTCTTTTAAGCATCCCGCCCCCACTTCCTCATGCTCAGCCATTGATGGGAGCACAGGGACAGTTGTTATCAACACCTCTGCACACCTCCTACTGCTCTATTCACACTGTGGTTATTTCTTTGATGGAAGGAGACCACATATGTATGTGTATAAATGAAGAGAACAGCTGATTTGCACTGCTCCTCCCAGAAACACCTTGGTGTTTTATGCATACTGCAGACTCTCTGAAATTATCCGTGCTGCCCTCCGCTCTTACAAATCCTTTTTGTTATACACAGACCTACAAGGAGCAAGCCAACAGGAAGAGAGAAAGATGGGAAGGGGGTCCACAAACCCATCTGGAAGCACAGTTGTGTCAACAGCTGCCACATCAAAAAATATAGCAGAACAAGCTACTGAACGACCTTTCCACAGTGGGCCTTGGCGCTCTTCCTTCCTAGATATTGTTTCTGAGAAAACGACACAGAGCCCCTCTCCACTTGATAGAGATGTAGCTAGATCTCATAGAACATGAAAGTGAGGCCTAGAAGCTTTCTAAAATGCTCTCCACACATTATTTCATCAAGATGTAAAACTGTAGCTCCCTTACCCTAGTTGTTTTGTTGTAGGAAGAGAACTGTATTAGTCTGCAGTGGCAAAAAATCAGAAGGAGGCTGGTAACAACTTTTCCAACTAACACTTTTTATTAAAAGGCAGAAGATTTCATGAGCTGCAGTTCTTTCCAAAGACTATTTCATTTCAGGCAGGAACCAACCACCTTTAGGGCTGCCCTTTTGGCTGTTGTTTGGGTTATGAAGGGGTTGGTGGTGATATGTCACCAGAGATGGTGTACCAGCAGGATTTTCATCCCAGTCCCCTCTCTTAAATCTCTTTAAGCCTATTTTATTCATTTCTCACCCAAACTGGTCAAAAAGTGTGCTGCTATTATTCAACAGTTTGCTGCCCAATTTCAAAAGAGATTCGATGTCATATGCATCCTGGAGGCCCATGAGCTGGACTGAGGGCTACACTAGACATGACATTATTGGTGAATATGATTAACATGTACATCAGCCTCCCCCAAGGCTGTCAGCATTCTGCATCGATAGCTAAACAGCAGTATTGCCTCTGGCACCCTTGAGCAAAGAAGTGAAGGAAGATTTGCACTTTTTGAGTCTTTCACTGTATAATTTCTCTGGTAGCGAGAACCAAAATGGGGGAAGCTGCTTTATTTTATTTTGATTTTTATTTATTGCATTTTATTTATAAATTTAGATGCTGCCAACTCCAAATGGCTCTGGGCAGCTTACTATATACAGTGGTTTAGGAATGACCTCACTATACCCAAATTATTACCAGGGACTAATAGATTTTAACTTCTTTTTTTTAATCAGTAGCACCAGTCTTGCCAGTCCTATGTATTGAATAAATGCGGTGTGTAAAAATGCTACATTGAAAACCCTAGATTTCTTGATTTGAATTTCCTAACACTTGGACTTACCTGCTGGTCACTTAACAATTACAGATTGCTACACTGAATCCCTAACAGAGATGAAACCAGAAGCTATTCAGATGTTATAGTAAACATAAACATTGCCTATAATGCTTTGCATTAAGGAATTGGGAATGATTTTCTAATATAAGTAGTGCCATACATTAGAAGGAGGAGGCAAATTACTTCCAGGGGAAAAAAAGAAAATATATACAAATTACACTCTGGGTTTCAAATAACATAAAGATGATTTGGAGGCTTTCCTTCTAAGCGACAGTACTTACAAATACATGTGAAAGAACCTGATGACTTACTATATGTTTAATTAAAATCACATTTTTAAATTTACATAATTTCTATTTGAAAGTTTTAACAACGATAACAACAAATCACCTTTTTTCAAAGACAATAGTTGGTAAGGAACAAGAACAAGAAGGGAGGGCATGTCTAACTCTTGGTGGTGGTGGTGGTGGTGGTGGTGGTTTTATTCCTTTAAAAGATGTCTCAGAATTGTTCCTTTCCTGACTTGTTCTTCCTTGGGATTATCTTGTAAGCTTGCACCTAAAAATGAAATAAACAACAGGTGATGGTTTTAGAACTCCATTCTCCCCAACAAAAAACATTGCTCCCCAACTCCTCATTTGTTCAAAATCAAAGCTGTATTTCTTTCAACTTCTAAGTGAATTCTCTTTTTCTTGGAACATATCATTTTTTATTAAATTTATATTCCACCTCTGTTTTGGGAGTTCATAGGTGGTATTCATAGTTCCCATTTTTGTGACAACAACACCTTTGAGATAGTTGACTGATTAGAGGGTTTCCAGTCAAATTCAAGATGGATCTGAGGTGTCTTGCAGCCGCCCAGAGTCACTTGCTGAGATGGGTGGCTATAGAAATCAAATCAAATCAAATCAATAAATCTTCCTGCAGAGATGCTCTTTTTTACTGTTTCATCTCCCTGAACTCCTAATTCAACCAAGGAGTTCCAATGGATCTGCAAATGTGTAGAGACTGCCCAGTGCAAATCACCAAAATCTTGTGTGAGTTCAGTTCAATCTGTAGTAAGATTTCAGTTCAATCTATAGTAAGATTTCAGTGACCCCTCATACAAAATCATCAAAACCCATTCAGATTTTGGTGAGAATCTGTAAGATTACCAAACTTTCATGTGATTACAATTTAAGAGCCAATTCGTAGCAGTCCCTGTGAGCATCATGTTGCAAACTCTAGGAGTAGAATGCTAAATATTGTTGTAATTATCTCCTCTAAGAGCCTTTTCTAACAATTTCAAGAGGGACAACCTGTTAATCTGTTGCAGAAAAAGGAACAAAGATTGTTGTGGCATCTTAACAGTTAACATTTCATTATTCACCTCTAGGTGCCACAATTATCCTCTAGGAAGCCACAGTCCAAAATTCAATAAAAGTAAAGTTCCAGTAGGGTAAAACAGGAAAAGAATATACAGTTAAGGGTTTTTCTTCTAGAGCAGTGTTTCTCAACCAACAATAAGATGTCTGGACTTCAACTCCCAGAATTCCCCAGCCAGCATGGGAGTTAAAGCCCACACATCTTAAAGTTGCCAAGGTTAAGAAACACTGTTCTAGAGGTTGAAAAAATTCACTGAAGAGGGGGGTGGGCATCAAGATCTCTGTGCCCTCCACTGGAACTGCAAGCCATTTTCTCTGATGAACATACAACCAATATTTATTGAACTGGATATTCTACAAATACATCAATGCATAGATGGAGTTGTGTCTATTCCTTTTGTGGGGATGTGTATTTAGGTTTAGCGCCAGGCTTAATCTTAGCCCTGCACACAGGATAACTCTGTTATTCCCAAAGATGGGGGCAGAGACTGTAGACTTTGAGTGAAAGTGAACATGGAATGCCTGCTGCAGCCCATCTTGGAGTCTGCACTTCACCATCTCATAATTTATAAGAGATTTATGCAGAGCCACTTCAGAAAGAGAAATCAGCTCAGCACACAAGAGGACTCTAGTCGAAGGCTCATATGATTTGGAAACTTTTGAAAACACTGATGGGAGTGAATTAAAGTGAAACCTGAAAAAGTAGTGATTTGCTAGATGTTTGCAAATCATATGTATAACTGATCCATAATGGCAGAATGTGGTTTGGACCACTGGATTAGGTAGGTGGTACAGACAGCTTGTGCTCAGAAAGATTGATGCTTTCAGCTTTTTAAAGTTTTACAGAGACTTGCCACGGAGTGTAGGTTTAGCTGAATTGTCAGAAACTTCACTACCATTCAGTGTGTGTGTGCATGTATGTGTGTGTGCACATGTGCATGTGAAAATACAAGAGAGTTTCTGCATCTAATCCTTGCTCAGTCCCATAACTCTTCTCACTGATCCAACCAATCCTACTCCTACTTACTCCAAAGTAATTCCAACAAAATGACTTAGGACATCGGTGCGGAGCCTCGAAGCCATCGCTTTTAACTCCCTGGAAGATTCCTGGACCCGTTTGTGCATCTCTTTTGGAACCTAATCAGAGGCAACTTAAATCTTGCCAACAATGCCCACATTAGTAATTGCAGAATAATACACATGACAGGAAATGTAGATGAATGGAACATCCAGTGCAACTCCTATTCGAGGGGATCGCCCTCTGGAATTTTAAGCATAATGGGCCTGTGTGTTTATTCCTCCAGCAACTGCATAATGTGACTGATTTACAGGAGTTTAACTGAAGTGTTAATCTGACAGTGACGGAGAGCTTCTCACTGGCAGAATCACTTACACTATCATATTAGTTGCCTCCTCTATTAGAGCTGTGTGGTCGATAATTGGAATGCTTTTATGTCTAGTGGTACTGACAAGGCTCTCTTCAGGCCACAGATGGGCGGTCTGGCTGGTTACACAGCTGAACAGTGGCAAATAATTGAGACTGTGCAAGTATTGTTCTCCTTGTGCTGAAGAGCAAGGACAGTTCAAGGCAAAGTGAGCCTCTGTGCTGGGCAGGCTACCTACTGGCACACAGGGAAATCGGATGGACTTGGTGCTGGGCTGGGAGGACAATTAAATCCCTTCTGCACCAACGTGTTGGTGGACAGATGAGTTTCCACTTGGCAGAGCTTTATGATCTTTAAGGTAGACTGAACTAATAGATTGGTGTGGAGCCCACTGAAGTTACGAAGGATGAGAAAGCCAGCCGCAATACATCTGAACTACAGGTTTCTCATATGCTCCACGTCATGCTGGGTTTTTATAGCTCCTGGCTTTCAAAAAGCTTGTTTCAAAGAGGTTTGCGCTAGACTGGGCATGCAGTTTTGCTCTGCAGATATTGTCGCTACCGATTTAGTGGAATGCAATTAGGAAGCCTAAATTAAGTGGTAATGGAGAACCAGCTCTTGAAACTGGGGTTTCCACGGCAACCACTGCTTACAATACAGCCTTCAGTTAGTTTTCCCACTTTATCTGCAAAATGCACAATTGAGCTTTAAAACAGCTTTGTACTGAAAAGCGCACTGTAAACAACTGTTTGCCAGGAGAGTTTTACACTGTCTTTTATATGCAACAAACTATCAAATATAATTTTAAAAATAGCTTTGTCCGTGCTAATAAATGGTATTAATAAAAAGAAATGCATGCAACACAGAGTCCTAAAGCACCCCAGAAATTGATCTCTTATTTTCGGCTTTTCCATTTGAAAAAGCTGGACGCTATTGATTTCCCTTTTTTCCTTTTCTTTCTCTCTCTTTCTCTCTTTTTTAACCAAGAAAAAAGTGCTTTATAATTTCCTTTAATTTTAAGTGGCAGGGTTGTGTATCAAGCCGTTTATCTATAAGAGGCCTTTGACCTTTCAATGCAAATGTTGCCTTCTGTCACTCATGCGTGCGGGCAGTTTTACAAAGCTTTTGATACGGAGATAAATTAGCAAGGGGAAGGAGGGAGGAAGGCTTAGAAAATTGCATTCCTTTTTTTCTTCACCCCCCCCCATTTCTTTTCCAAAAAAAATTCGTTCTCCACTGTTGCTTCCCCAAGACACACACACACGCACCTCTCTTGAAGAAACATTAGGAATTGAAGACTAAAAAGTAGCCGCCTCTTCCTTATGGATATTTGGCAGAGTGCTGTTATATCATTGGTGGCATCTTGAGTCAGATACAGTCTCTGTATAGCCAGAGAGCAGCAGAGGGTTTGACCTTCACAGCATGCATTTACCTTCATCAATGCTTCTCAAACCTGCAGGCAACTCAAGGCATTCAAAATCGCCTCCACAACACTGACCCGCTAGCACAAAACGTGGAGGCGCTGATTTATTGAAAAGAAAAACAAAATAATATCACAACACAAGTTGTCCTCAAGGGGAGTTTCAGCTGTGACAGATAGCTAATAAACTACATATGTCCTCAGAAAATGTGGAAAATAGACTTTTTATCTATGTTATTTAGATGCTATCCCATAAGACAGTGTTGCTGCCTCTCTAGGCACTCATGGCAATAAAATCCAAATGTTTTATATATTTTTTTAAGAAAACAAAATAAAATAGAACTGAGAAGTCAAACATCTTGGATGTTAGGAAGTATTCTAGTAACCCTAGAATGCCTAGCCAAGAAAACAAAACAAAGCAAGTTTTGAGAATGAAGTTAAAAGAAGGCAGTGGGTGGGGAGGACAATCAAATCTCTTTGGGGGAAAATATTCCATAATTTGAATGCCACACTGAGGTATCATCTCCAAGAGCTTAGTAATAAAAACTTGGTTATGCCAGTGATTTATCTTTGATATTTTGTGGAATGTTGTGGAGAAATGTGATACACCAACCACTGCAACAAAGCAAATGAATTAGCAGGCTCATTTGTAATGCATTTGTTTGTCATAAGACTTTATTATTTTCTGATAAAGCAGCAACAAAAGCTTTAAAGATGGCTTTTCCAAGATGCCTCTGAGTGAGGCAGACACCTCAATTATCCCACTTAAAAACAACTGTCAAGGAGACAGGGGAAGAGGCTGAAACATTTGCTTTCTTGCCTCTTACACAAAATCTGCTGCATTGGCCCTTTCCCAAATGTTCCTGGAAGAAATGCAGGGTCCCAGAGTGTGGAGGAGTTCTGCAGGGGCTTCTTGTTTCAGCCCTGGCTGCCTGCATTTTATCGAACTAGGAGAGACACACTGAAATGATTTTCTTCTGGCACCAGCCTGCCCTGTGATATGCATGCATTCAATTGCACTTGGCAAATCTTCCAGCCCCCCCCGCCCCCGGCCACAAAAAAAGGTGCTCTGGTGTAAGGGAATATCTTTGCAGGTTCCAAAAATGGCATTTTTTCAGACCAAACATGTGTTCAATTGATTTGCTTTCTCTGGAGATTGTGACTGAATTCAAGCCAGTGGTAAGTAGGGAAGCAGAGTCCAGCTGAAGGCCATACAGGGTCAGCACTAGTGCTGATGGTATTTCCTGTGCGGTAGGGGTCTCTGCCGAACTGTACAAATAGCTCCACATGGCATTTGGAGCATCTGCAAGGTAATGTGATGCTCTCATGCCAAGTGTCATTGTCAGGTTCCACTCCAGTGCTCTGAGTCTGTATGTGGGGTGCGTGTGTGTGTGTGTGTGAGAGAGAGAGAGAGAGAGATTGGATAATATCCCAAACAAAGTGGAGGTTTTCTTCCTCAGTTCAGGCTAGCAAATAGAACTCTTTTCTTATGAATACCACGCTGAACATTTTACTGCTGAAAACATTTACCGATTTTTTAAAATTCATTTCTATTGACCCATGGATACAACCATGCATTTCCATGTTGAGTGTGCCTTTTCATATCTTCATATCTTCCAACTTTGGGGTATATTCACATCAAATTCCATACCAAGAGATGTATGTGCATATGTATATATTCAACAGTATTTGTTGAGCACCCCAATCTATACTCTCATTGGTAAACAAGAATTCAATAGAATAACAATAACAACATAAATACTAATACTACCAATAATAATAAATTACCTATGGCATTTGCTCAAGCACCATTAAAGGCCAACGGCTTGCTAGAACAGTACCTATATAACTTGTTTCCTGAAACCAAGGAAGGTTGACAACATCCTTACTCCTGGGAATAATGTATTCCGTAGAGTGGGATTGCTGAGAGTGGGATTGCTGCTGCGAAGGCCTGTTGCCTGTTCCACACCCTATATACTTCACAAGGAAGAAAGGCCTTCAAACAGGCCTTCTCTAGTGGTTAATGTCTGAGGAGCAGATTCTAATTGACCCCTCACTTTCTTCTGCCCCTAGCCTTCTTGATTCTTCATCAGCATCTCGATGGCTGGAAGTAGACAGAATAATTCTTAATCCTTAATTCTCCTCAGCTGAGAAGTCAAGCAGCTGCTGTTATCTGTCTCTGCTATCTGAGCTTTGAGACTGCATGTTGTGACCTCAAGAACTATGCAGCATTTATGGGCTCAGTAGCTACAAGTATGGGGAAAGGGTATAAGGTAGGGCTAGGCTGGAGAACTCTGGGTGAGCACTAAATGAGCAGAAAAGAGAGTTTTCATATCACTTTTTAGCCTTTGAGTGGCCATTTGGACTTCTGTATTCCAGATTTGGCAGACCCAAGTTTTCACATCAAATGGAAAAGAGCAATATAGGATTCTGTACAAAGAGATCATTAGACTAGCTGTTGAACTTGTGCTGGCCTGCCACTATAACTGGAGAATTTAGGGGAGTAGAATAGGCTGCATTGGTGCATTCAGCTCTCACTGTGAAGAGATAAGAATGCCGAGGCGGCTACTGGTACTTCCCAAACATACACATACACACCACTTCAACATGTCTCGCGATCTAACATTGGGGCTGGCCCTGGACTTCATGAAAATCCACATCAGAAGGAGAAAGAGCTTGTCTATACAGGAAGATTTTATACCCCCTCCTGCCACAGAAAGACCAATGGGGAATATTTTTCTACCAGGAAAATGTTCCAAACTGCAGATCTGTGAGTTCCCCACATGGCAGCTGAACTGGACACTCAGTTATGACGCTACTGCTGTATCCCTGCAGAAGTTTTGAATATAATTGTGTGGACTGTGTATATATATTTGCCTTTTCTCTTGTCATGTACTCATCATACGCTATATATATGGGGCGGCTGCATCCAGACTGAAGATTTCCAGTTCTATTTCCCAAAAGTTTCTGATCTAAGAAGTATAAATGTATCCTTAGATAAATTAACATAAATACTAGATTTAAGTGGGAAAAGAACACTATAACATTTCCTTCAAATAAATAATTCCAAATTATTACTTTCAAACATGTATTTCCAGGTAATCAAACGTAACCAGCCTATGCATCTCACTACTCCCAGGATGCCTCTCTTCTGAACTCTGACACCTCCACTCCACTAGATGGCATACTTATGGCTGGCCACAGAACGAGGAGCTGAAGCATTCTTCGACTCTGAAGTTTTAAGTCTACTACAAATGTTTCCTATATAGGCATAACAAATATGTACAAACATAAAGGGATGACTTCCGTCCAAAATAAAAATATTTTTAAATTCCCCAATTCTCTCAAGTACAAAACTCTACTGTCATGAGTAAGGATGGCGAGCAGGGGGCTCCCATCCAGGCTGTAAAGCGCATGCGTAGCACTGAGAAATTAGGTGGCCATTCCAAGAGACACAGATTGGGCCCGCCTTAACCTTTGGGGTTTATAGGTCTGGGTTTTTCCCACACTTCTTCAGTTTGTTAGGATTTTCCTCTTATGTAGCAGCAATAAAACACTAGAGACCTGTTCCTTGTCTCAGCGTGGTTCCTGGCTGTTAGGACATCTACAGTCAAAACTCCGGAGCCTAAGTAAAGGTTAGTTTTCTTGCAGTTATATCACTTCTGCAGTTATGTCACTTCAAAATCTTATTTTTCAGTCATTTGTCTCATAAAAACATGAAGAAAGTAGAAAGATTTCTCTATCCCTTCCCAAACCATAGATTAAATACTGTATGGGAAAACTGGAAATTGTTCTGATGATATAGCTGGCAGAACTATATGGAAGATATTTTCATCTCAACTTTTTAGGGCCTCATAAGTAATTATCAGAATGTAAAATTTGATCTTGGTATTCCATGGTTGTCAATTGCTCAAGCCGTATAGATTAACAATAAAACAGAAGAAAAACAAGTAGATTCTGGGACATTCTGTTGTTTACCAGACTGATTTGAGGTATTTTATTGGTGATTTTTTCCCCTCTAGCTGCCCTGGACGATGATGATGATGATTTTATATTTCATTAAAACTCTGCCTTTTTCTCCTATACCTTTGGTGGCATCCAGTTAATTTTACTGCGCATATGCTATGTTTGGTTTGAATACTGGAGTTGGTTTGGATTTTTGTGACTTTTTATTAAATTAATGAGTTTAACATTTATCTTGTAGGCTGTTTTGAGACATGATACAATATCTCTATTCCGGTCTTTGACCAACATAATGTAAAAATGTGGAGACTATGAAAGAAATAGCTATAGCATAAAAACAACCTGTGTCTAAAAACTTTAAGAACAATGTGGATAGCATGAAAGAGAGGAGAATAATTGCTATAAGCAAAAATACCAGAATAAGTACTGATAAAGGCAGGTAGGGAACTTACAAGGAATGGTGTGCCATAGCATCATGTCATAAAGATGTAAATGCTGTGACTTATATACTTACATCAGTCACCAAGGTACAAATACATAAGGGTTGTATTCCCATCATGAGAGCAAATGCATGTCATCATTTTGCATTTTCCAGTTTGTTGAGGATGCCCATGTGTAGCTAAAATAATAATGTATGGGAACAAAAGTTATAAAGCTGAATAACTGGAGGTTAATAATCACAGTACAGTAGTTAGGCATGAGCCATGGCATGCCTGATTGGTTCTAGCTAGCAGACAATATCCAGCAGATTTTGCACACTGCTGCACAGAGCCTGGTAACATTATACGCTAAGAGGTAGTTAAAGTCAAAGAGTAACAGGGAGGTGGTCTGTGCAGCCTGCTAACTTGGTGCATAGTGGGAGAATCAGGGTACTGCAGATGTCAATGTAAAATGGGCAGGAGATGAGGATATGTTTGATGATTTTAACCTGCCCAGCATTGTGGCGGCACAGATATTCTGGACAAGAGCCCTTCCTATACTTTCCTAACACAGCTGAGGAAAGGACAGTGCAGTGAGCTAGAGTGAAGACCCTCCTATGGTTAGGGTCTGCTAGCTGCATAAGTTACTATAAAATTACTATATATCTTAGCCTTTCAGCAATAGAGGGTATAGAGCCTTGCCAAGGTCAGTGTGACACTCTGCATCCATTATATACTGTTTAAGGAGTCTTCTGGCTTGCTCATAATCAGGGAGAGTACATGATGAGTGGGGGAGGAAGCACTTGGCTGATGACAGTTTACCAAACAGAATTTGTTTCCTTGGGAATTGATATCCATCCTCCAAAGTTACTGGGACTAAGCCTACTGGGAGAAAGCATAGTCTTAGTCAAAAACTGAATATTGACAACTATAGTTATGCCCTGAAGCAAGGGCTATAGTCTGGTCTCCACTTTTACCAGGCCAACTTCCAGTTATAGACCAGCATTAGCGACACAGCAAGGTATCAGGAATTTGGATGGGATGATCTCCAGGCATAAAGTTGGAAAATAAGCTCAGATGGAGAAATTGTGTCAACATCTTTGCTTCATCTATTTTAGCAGGTACTATAGGCCTCCTTTTGATAAGGAAAGTCTGAATGGTGGAAATATTCCTCTTGGTATATTGAGCAGTGTAGCTATTGTAGATCTTTCTATAGCCAGAGGAATGGAAGATCACCACAAAGTATTTGAAGTATGGGAATTGCTCCACTGCTCACAGTCACTCGTGCCCTCATGACCTCCCGTCTGGATTACTGTAATGTGCTCTACATGGGGCTGCCCTTGAACAGCATTTGGAAGCTTCAACTGGTGCAGAATGCAGCTGCACGGTTGGTAAATGGTGTCAGGTACTCGACACATGTAACACCACTGCTACATGAGCTGCATTGGTTGCCGGTGTGCTTCCGGGTGCAATTCAAGGTGCTGGTTGTCACCTATAAACCCTTCATGGCTTGGGACCAGGTTACCTAGGGGACCGTCTTCTCCCAGTTGTTTCTGCCCGTCCAATTCAATCTGGTAGGTTGGGCATACTGCGGGTCCCATCAGCCAAGGAATGTCGATTGGCGGGGACTAGAAGGCGCACCTTCTCTGCCGTAGCGCCTGCCCTCTGGAATATCCTCCCTAAAGAGATTAGGATGTCCTTGACCCTGTTGGCCTTTCATAAGGCCATGAAGACCTGGTTATGTGCCCGGGTCTGGGGCCCGAACGTGTGAATGGTCCCGTTTCTTGGTTATATTAACATCTATGCACTGCTTACTTGGTGGCCATGTATATTTATTCTGTAATTTAATTGTTTTAATTGAAATTGTTTTAACTGTTTTATAGTTTTTATTGTTGTAAGCTCCTCTGAGTCACTTGCTGAGAAGGGCGGCTATAGAAATCAAATAAATAAATAAATAAATAAATCATTTGTGTGCTAGGAATATGACTTGGGTCTCCCAGTCAAAGCCAGGATTTGTGTTGGATGGTAGTTTATTTCTAGATGTTCTTCCTTATAATACTGAACAAGAGTCCCTAGAGTCATGAAATCGTTCATCCTATGTCAATTTAGCCATGGAAATCAGGACATATACAGGCCATGCTTCCATCATCCCACTTTGAGGGGTTGAATATGCATTTTTAAGGGGCACTTGGGAAGCCTGCTCTGTGTTTACTGTATTTCCTCCCATGGTCTGGGACTAGATGTATAGAGCATGATCCCTATTGCTAATATCTGAGGCAGCCACTAGACCTAGAGAATAGCAGGACTTAGGGTTAGTTGCTGCCCACTTTCCTATTCCATAAGCTTGTTAATAGCAAGACTAGCACATCCAAATATGGTTAATAATTCAAATAAACCAGTAAATAGAAAAGTGTACCTCAGCCCAGAAGATGTAAAGTGCCGGCAACAGCAATTGCCCCATTCATCCAGCTATTTAAGCCCCAGATAATTTCTCTCATGTAACTACAGGATCTCCAATTGCCAGGTAAACATACATGCAACAAAGAGCTTACCTCTTTACTCTTGCATACACTGAAGCTCTGTAGGTATACAAGAGTCCCACAGCTTTGAACTTCAACACAAAGATGCAGCTGCCACCTTTTTTGGCCTTCCCTAAATATAACTTGGAACACTCTATATTCAATTTTCAAAGCTACCCGGCTATGTCTTTAACTTAAGTAGGTAAATTAGTCTTTCTAATGAGTGTTATTCATCCCATTTTCATTTTGTGTGGTGTGAGCAAGAGTATAATGTGGGATTATTTAACATAAATAAATAGTATTGGAAAGGTTAATACGAATTTAAGTACCGTCTGGCATTAACTTTCACAATGAAAGGATGTATGTGATTTAAAAAGAGCAGCTCTGGGTTTAGATTTTGTACAGAAATATATTTCGACGCTTCTTTTTTCCAGGTGTGCCAAACAATCTTTAAAATAAGAATAAACATTTTTTTAAGCAATGTGTTATTATTGCAATTAACTGCTCCCCTTTTCAGAGGTTCTGTGCATCAGATTACATCTAATTGCCTCTAAACAATTTACTGGTGGGTTGCTTATAGAAAGTAAACAAATAGAGTTTAACAGCCATTTCAGCATAAGTTTGCTTTGCTGTGTTTTCCTTTCCTGCTTTTTTGTTTTTCTTTTACTAAAGGGGAGAATCATTAGAAATTCCTCTTCAAATCCAGCCATCTATGCATAAGGATCAATGCTTGGTAAACTGGCGGGTGTTCTGCAATAAATTCTCCCGTTTATAGACTTTTCCTGGACCTAGTAGCTGCTAATGCCATTGAAATTGATTATTTGTGGTGTTTTTATCACTGCTTAAAATATATAATTGCTTTTTCTCCACGGACTTGAATTTCGTTTGCTTGTTGCTTGACAATTAATGAAGGGACAAAGCCCAAGTAATGTGACAAATTTTGGGCCTCCAGAGACATTACTTTGTTGATAACCATACACCTTGTCAGAACAGATAGATTCACAATTTATTTTATTGAGTTTTAGTTTCATTTATTGTAGCTGGATGCCATGTGCCTGCTTTCTTATCTAAATCTACATAACCACCAGCCCATAGACCCACTTTGGTTGGGACAATTCCATTAGATTTGAAGAGTAGTCACTTAGCCATGTTTTTCTGCTTCATTCAAAGCTACATCCAGGTTACATTGTGAATGGCTGAAAGAATCGATGATCAACAGAACCAGGTAGTTGAATAAATTGTAAAGCAGTAAATAGAGTCTTCAACGAAGTGTGAAGGACCATCCATACTATTCCTATTAGTACCTTATATAGCTGTTTGGTCAGTTCAGATGAAGGTATTCATTGTTGACAGTTATCATAACATTCATATTCTTTGATTATACATATATCAATCATTTCTCATAAAACTAAGATGCAATGTAAGCATTTTAGGGAATGAATGGAATGGGAATGGGAATGGAAAAATTTGCAGGCAGCAAAAGCATGGGCAAAAGTGAGGTCATAAAGCTGCAAACCAGGAAACAGTGCATGGAAGTAGGGTGAGCTGAAAAGCTGGAAATGTTGGGAAGCCTTAGAAGGCAACAACAGGAACACTGAGATCCCTAGAAAAATGGTTTATTGTCAGTTAACTAAAGAATGCTCCGAAGGTTACATTACATTAATAAGAAGCATTTGGCTTTTCTTATTTGGAGGAAAGGCTCAGATTCTGTCTTGTGTAAGAAAAAGGAGCATCATCTTCTAAGCATCCCTTCCAGGATTCCTTCTGTAGCCTTGCCCAGAAGCATCCTCATCCTTTGAATCCCTAAACTTGTTGCATTGAGCAGCAAGTTTCAAAGGGGCTTCTGTGAAATATTAGCGGAAGCTTCATGTGATCAAGAATGTGGGCCTTTCCCCACTGCTGAGTTAAAGTTCTTGTCATCCATCCTTGAGTCAGCACAGCACTATGCAAGCATGAAATTTGCTGCCCGTATTGCCGCTTTCTATCATGTTTGAGTTGTATCTGTTCTGACTCACTGGCAAATGGTAGTGTCCTGATTACACACCTGCAGGGTGAAGGAACTTGCTCTTGTTCACTCTTAGATTTCAAGGTGAGAATGAGGGTGGCTCAACCTTTCTCAGTCTTGTCTGCAGTACAGACGAGAGTGAGCAGGTAAAATTCTGAGGATGGGGTGTGCCTGCATGAGCCTGAAACAGCCAGTAACCATTTGGGATGTGCCACATACTACTGTGTTGCTAAAAGAATGACTGATGAAGTACATCAGATTTCACACACCTTCCATTGGATATAGCTAAGGATGACTTAAGCCTGTCACTCATGGGCTGGGGTGAAATAAAGGCATCACCATGGGGACACAGCAGGGACATGTTTGTACTGTGGTTAGGTGGGTGGCAAAAGGCCATATACCTTAAAACTGTCTTTATCCTCATGCAGCTCCATGTCCTGTCCATGAGTTTCTGTTTTTTTTAAAAAAAGCTAATGGAATGGGGAAGAGACAAATGTTTGTCTCACAATCTTTAGGAATAATTTCTGTCTTTTGGTAAAAAGGTGAGGCAGGCTTATTTCTATTGTTTTAATAAGAATTTATTTGTTTGGCTGTTTGGTTGGTTGTTTAAATTGTGGCCCAGAAGAACAATTTGTGACAGGTGCAATTATGTTTATCCCTGCATGGCAAGCTGAACCTTTAAAAACCATGCAAGGACTTTGTAACTTGGGAGGATGCACAGATGAAAACAGTGGCTATTGCACTGACCTTTATGTTAAACCCCACAAAACAATAATAGGCGTAGAGGAGCAAGGTGGAAGGAACAAGGACTCAGTATAGACCATCTGCAAGGACAGAGCATGATGGAGCTTTGAAAAATGTATCTAATAATTTCTATCCTGTCATTCTAGTCTACTGAGTATTCAGGATCAAATTTTTAAAAACAGAATAGAAAATAGAATCTTACAAAGTTCATGATCATACAGGTAGGTCAGTACAAAAAAAACAAGGTCCCAACTTGGATTCAGCGAAACCTTTTCAAGAAGATGAAAAACGTTTAAGAGAAAAGGGAAGGTGCCCCCCAACAGAAAAAGGAAGGGCTAAAGGATATGTGAAGAGAAGGATATGTGAAAGAAGGGAAGACCAGAGTCACACTGAACAAGGAGAAGAAACTGCAAGATGAGACACTAAGGTCTGGATCCTGCAGCTAGAAACCCAAGCCCTTCCTAAATTAAGAGTGTACCATAATGAGGAACAAATTGCTAATTCCTGACAAGCCTTATCCTGTACTTAAAAGCAGTAATCTTATAAATCACCTTGACTTAGGCTGAGTATTTATACTAGTTAATAAATTAATGGTTCCATTCATAGTCTAATAGCTTCTTGTATGATTTGTGTTTATTTTACAATAGCAGTCTATATTATGTCTGGTGTCACAAATTTTAAATGCATTTTTTTATACACAGATACAGATGCATAGAAACCGCTAGGCAATTATGAAAATAGCTTCCAGATCCCCTTAAGCATAAATAAGTCTCCAATTGTTTCTGCCCAT
The DNA here is from genome assembly GCF_035149785.1 of Candoia aspera. Lineage (NCBI taxonomy): Eukaryota > Metazoa > Chordata > Lepidosauria > Squamata > Candoiidae > Candoia > Candoia aspera. Next base: position 34,329,808 of record NC_086157.1, on the reverse strand, counting down.
CCAAAATTATCAGGTGGAGTGGGTATGCTCCAGGTCCCTTCAATTAAATGTTGTCATCTTAGAGAACGGAGGAAGTGTGCCTATTCTGACGCGGCCCCTGCCCTCTGGAACAGTAGCCCCTAGAGATACATATGGTGCCCACCCTTCAACTGTTCCGGAGGTTTCTTAAGACCTGGCTTTGTTCCCAGGTCTGGGATTAGGGTGGAATCTCTGGCAATTTTTTTCCTGGATGTTATTTATGTGGTTTTGCCTGGGTGGTCATGTTCTTTTTTAAATTACATATTTTTAAAAATTATGTATTCTTTTGAATATTGTAAGCTGCCCAGAGTCTTTTTGGAGTCAGGCAGCCTAAAAATCCAATAAATGAAATAAAATAAATGCTACTAAAAAGATTAACTGGTGGCATTTTTATTTTTAATTTTTGACAGTTCATATTAAACACACCTCTGATGAACTGATTGCATTGCTGAGGTGTTTGTGGTGGGGGTTTGGACCAGAGAGCCCTGTTTTTTGAGAATAAGGAGTGTTGCAGCAAATAGAAACAAGACACTAATATGAGAAGTTGAGTTAATTTTATTATCTAGAAAGACATCTTTGGTCCTCCAGTTCCTGCATGCGTGGCAGTTTCCCCTTGTTGTCTCTATCAGCAGAAATAATCAACAGCTATAGTACTGTACATGCCTTAACTATTACAGATATTGTTTGTAGTTTGCCTGGAGGAGACTGGCTGAGATAGTGGGGCATACCTTTTGTATGGGGAAAAAATAGTGTATCTGGGATATTATTTATTTAATTAGCTGAATGGCATCCTGCTTCCTATGCTGAAGCATCTCGACACTGTTTAAAGCAATATCTAACAAATTCCTTTAAAAAGTGGGGGCAGAATTAAAAATATTCCAAAGTTCATTCCCAGAAAGATGTTATGGACACAACCTTGTCAATTTCAGGATGGGGAAGAGAGAGCATCCCAGAGCACAGGCACCACCACCGAGAATGTGTGCCCACAAGGACACATTCATCAGTGGGTCACAGTCCATGTAGCAAGATCTTCCCAATAAGCTGTAACCAACCACATCTGTAACAGCAAGTGATCTGGCAGGTGCCCTGATCCCAAACCATTTAGGGCCTTATATATTATAACCCATCCTTTGAACTTGGATCAGTAGCTAATTGGCAGCCAATGTAGTTACTTTAGCAAAGGTGTAATAGTGCATAGTCAAGTCCCCCATGTATCAATCTGGCTGCTGCTTGTGGCATCAACTTTGGTTTCTTGGCCAAGCCTGAGGATAACCCTACATAAGGCACATTTAAGTAATCTAACCATAAGGTTACTATAATTTGAACAACTGTAGCTAGGCTTTCTGTTCAGGAAAGGACATTATTTGTTTTTATTCATTTATTTACTATTCTTAATTTAGTTTTTCCAACAGAGTAGATGAACAGTCGATATTGAGTCAAAATGGTTTGTTGTGCACCACCCAAGCCAAACTATTTAGTGTAGGATGTTGTCCTCTTGCAAAAATAAAGTAAGATTGCCCTGACACCTGCTGTTCATTGGATGAGGCAGAGACACCAGCTTGTTTTTTAGCTCAGCAAAAAATGTTTCACCTTGATATGCCTCAGACCACTGAGCTGCATTGGTTGACATGACAAACACATATTTGCCTCTGTCCCCAACTGGTACTACAGCTTTAAAGGTATTTATTCCTACATGGAATAAATACCTTCAAAATCACAATTTGGCCAGCAGAATGTAGGCATATGCAAGTCCCAAACTGGGTAACTCCAAGGATCTAATTTTGGCTTCTTTATCTAATTTACCCCACACTGCAAATTTGCAAAGCTTTGAGAACCATCCTCAGCTACCACTGAAGTTGAAATCTTGCCAGATAAGTGAATCAAAATCATGAGAGAAGCTGAATCCAAGCTGAAAAAACGGTTCAATTGCTTAAAACTGAGCTTGGTCTTGAAAATTGCAGCCCCCTGGGATGAACAATATCATATAGTCCCCTTTTTGGGAGAGATGGGCGGTGATAGAAATTTGAAAAATAAATAAATAAATAAATAAATAAAATACATTAAAGATACATTCAAATAACAGTCCTTAAGCATAAAACCATGCATATGTAGTATACATATACTGTACATATACTGTACATATACATATACAGTACATATATATTGTTTTAAAACTGAACCATACATACATGCCCTTAACCCAGGCTCCATCTCGTTCAGGGCGGGGAGAAAGAGGGAGAGCAGCTTCTTCTTCATGAATGCAGGATAAATAATTAATCAACGCCGCCATGTGGAATTTGAAATGCAAACTTGATGGATGAAGGTACAGCGTCTGCTATCAAGAAGGAAATGATGTGACTGAAATATACAGCCTGTTCTACCTGCTGACTGGAGAAAGCTTGGACACAGGGATAAAACAGCCATGCAAGAGCCTCCCTGGCCACCCCTAGTACCTGCCTTTGATCTGCCATTTGTTTTCGGGTCCTATCCCAAAACAGCTCTTGCTTTAACAAAGGATGAAAAGGGAGCTTACTGTACAATGGATAAAGGAGAATGCAACCTGAAGAAAAGTTCCCTCCAGGCTGCAGGCTGGAGAAAATTCTCTCTTTAAATTCTCTTTTCCCATTTTTTTATCTTCATTATTATTAATTTGCAGCCTTTTCCCTCCCTTTTCCTTGCTATCCAGATTTTCTAGTCATTCCCACAAATAGTTTCATGACTCAGTGACTCTGGAGTTGACAACATCAACTTGCAAATGAACAAAGGAAGGATGACAACCCGTGTACACATAGTTAAGCAAGAGAGAAACATCTTTTACTTATCAAAACTGGCTATCAGCAAGGATCTTTTCATGCAGCAGGCATGAAGGAGAACTGAGTTAGTAAGGCATTGATCTGTGTTGCAGAGACACAGAGTTTAAGGCTCAGATCTTTCACAATACAGCTTTCTCGGAAGAGTCCATTAAAATAGACAGGACAATGTCAAGGTAGGCTGAAGGGGAGAGCACTCAGTAGCCCTATACAAATCAACACCTAGACAGAGATGGTGTGTTCTCCAGAAGCTGCTGAAACTGATTGATTCAGGAGCAGCCTCCATGAGAAACGCTCATTGGCTAGATGAGGGCAGAAGTCATTTAAAGGCAGACCTGGCCATTCAAAAAGATTCATACATTCACAGGGCCTGACTTGTACCATCTAGTCCAGTGTTCCTCAACCTTGGCAGCTTGAAGATGTGTGGACTTCCCCAGCTGGGAGTTGAAGTCCACATGTCTTCAAGCTGCCAAGGTTGAGAAACACTAGTCTAGTCCTTCAATGCCTGAAAGGATCAGAGCCAAAGATAGCTTGCAAGACCGCAAGACTGGTTTGTTATGTCTTCTGAGTATAGTAAACATGTATTCTTCTTGGTTATCTAGTAGGAGTGGAGAAACGGTGCCTTGCAACTATTGCTGAACTACATCCCACAGCAATCTGTACCACTAGCTACACTGAAGGGGAGAGCCAGTTTGTCTACTGGCTAAGGAATGGGCTAAAAACCAGGAGACTGAGAGTTCTAGTCCCGCCTTAGGCATGAAAGCTGGCTGGGTGACCTTGGGCCAGTCCCTCTCTCTCAGCCCAACCCATCTCACAGGGTGGTTGTTGTGGGGAAAATAGGAGGAGGAAGGAGTGTTAGGTATGTTTGCCACCTTGAGTTATTTATAAAAATAATGAAGGCGGGATAGAAAATAAATAAAATAAAAATAAAATAAATAAATTACTAGGAACCAAGAACACAGGTGCTCCTTTCTCTGCTTGGAGTGCAGTCCTAATCTATTTTAAAGCTAAAGAATTATCAGATAAGAGAGCAAGGGCTATGAAGTTGCCCATCAATAATGAGTGTCTGGATAGCCCACTGAGCATCCATACAGGCTGTCTGCTTTCCATTATAAGATATACAGCTTTATATTTAAATAAAAATATCTATTTTAGAAATAACTGTTTCTAAATTTGTATATGTACATAGAAATTGGCACGTGTTGAGTAAACCAGTCCAGAGTCAAACACAGCCAAAATCAAATATATAAATAAATAAAATCTATAGCCTTCTTAGTCTTTTGGCTAAGTGTAGTATCTATAGCCATATATGATCTCTCTCTCTCTCTCTCTCTCTCTCTCTCCCTCTCTCTCTCCCTCTTTAGTTTTAAAACAGTTCTTTTTTTATTATTACTATTATTATGTATACATGCCATCCAATCAGTTCATACAGTTTCTGGTTCAAACTTTTCCCGATCTGGTGTTCTTCAGATGTACTGGGATTGCGACTCCAGGAACAAAGGATAATCACATCCTGGGAAGCTCTAAGATGTGGAAGGTTCCCTTAAATAATCTCATACTGTACTTGCATACATACATTAATCCAAACAGAATCAACTCCAGGTTTGAAGAGGTCTTCAGTAATATTCACATTGATATCCCATATGAGGGAACCCTGGCAGCAGAAATCTCATTAATACAAGTTACTGTAGCTGATTCTGGGGTGCACTATCTTGCAGTTTCTTGCACTGATGTCACATTAGGAAGAAAGCAGTAAATTAAAATGGTGGCTTCCAGATCCAACCAAATGATACTGGTGGGAAAATCAATGGGAAGAGGAATCCACAATGTGAAAATAAGTGATGACATTCACATTAGTTCATTGTATTAAGTTACATCACGTGTGTGTCTTCAATTGATTCTGTTAGGACTTGAGTGTGCCTGATTTTCACTGGTCCTTTAATTGGTGGAAGTTGTTTTTTGGTGGGGAGGAGTCATGTGTTCATTCTCAACTTAATTGATGGTGAAATGTGAAGTGGAAGGGCAATCTAGGTCCTGAGAATGGTTAGCTATAAAAATACAGTTGTGAAAAAGTATTCACCCCTTTTTAAACTTTCCTGTGGTTTTGCACATTTTTGCCGTTATCAGAATTTCCAAGAATGGCTGTATTCTCAAAATCACACCAAGAGCACAGCATAAAGTTATACAGCATGTTAATCCAGAAAAACATCCATGGACCTGCAAGTCTCTCTTGGTTAAAATCAGAGTCGCCAAGTCCATCATCAGGAAAGCACTGGGTAAAAACAGCATTCCCGGGAGAATAGCAAGGCGGAAGCCATTGTTCACTGAGCAGAACACTGATGCTCATGTCAAGTTTACCAAAATGGACCTTGATTGTTCTGCAGATTTCTGGAGGAATACTCTATGGCCAAATGAGTCAAAAGTGACAGTTTTAGGGCGATGCTAGTGGAAACTAAACACAACATTCTACAATGAGAACCTCATACCAGCCATCAAGCATGCAGAAGTTTTTGAGCTTGTTTCCTCCAAATCTAGATGACTTACTATCATTGAAGTGAGCCTATGTTCTGCTTTGTATCAGAGAATTCTCCAGGAGAATATCAGTCCATCTGTCCATCAGCTGAAGCTGAAGTGCAAATGGGTCATGCAGCAAGAGAATAATCCCAAAGTGCATGCAAGACGATAAGGGAATGAATGAAAAAGAGTGTTTTGACTTGGCCAAGCCAAAGCCCTGAATCCCATAGAAATGACCAAGCCAAAGCCCTGAATCCCACAGAAATGTTATTATAGAGCTTGTAATGAGCAGTTCAGGTGAAAATACCCTCATAGCTAACCCAGTTAAATCAGATTGCAAGAGAAGAATGGGCCAAAATCCTTACATGCTATGTGAAATATTGATAATCAACTACATAAAGTGTTGATTGTAGTTGTTGCATCTATAGGTGGTACAAACAAGTTACTGAATCTAAAGGGGTGATTACTATTCATAATAGTACATCACCTTGGATTATTTTGTTTATGAAATAAAGAAAATCCAAATTGTTGCATTATTTGTTCACTCATGTATCTCTAGGATCCATATGAAGCTGTAATAACTTTCAGTAGCAAAGATGTGTAATGTCCATAAAATCTGAAAGGAGACAAATGCTTTTTCACAGAAATGAACTTACTTTAACCCACTGCTGATGCTATGTATGTCACATTGTATTCTGACAAAATAGTGTCTACATGCAAAGCATGATCTCTTACAAAATCAATGAATGAGACTGCTCGGATATACAAATATTCTTTAAGGGTAACAAAAGTATACAGATATGACTTTTCATATAATGTCAGAGTAAGACCCCTTTGCCCTTTCTTGCAGTGCCTGCAATTTAAGTTTGTATTTTTTTTCAAAAAAATGAACCAATTATGGGAGATATATTATATATATGTAATCACTTTTGTGTTTTGACATTTAATTCCTCCCACTAAAATACATGATAGAAATAAAAAAACCCAAACCTTCCATGTGTTTGATGTTCAGGTTTTTCCCATTGCATTTCAATGACAAGATTAAAACAGCACCACTGAATGAGGCTATTTCTGCAAAAAAATTTAAGTGAGCCTTTCTACCTCAAAATTAATTTAATCTAAACTAAATAAAATGTGCAGAACCTTCATATACAATTTGGGATTGCACCTAAAATACTTGGAACTCACACTTTAATTAACCATGTACATGCAGTACTCTTGGTCAAAAACAACATCCAACCAAAACATTTCTGACTCAGTTTCCCAACTGTAAAATGGTAGGTAATGATCTCCACATTTTAATTTAAAAGATTGCTGCCCATTTAAATGAACTTCAGAAAGTATTATTACTGATTAAATGTGAGTTTGGAGCATTGCTATGTAAGAGCATATATTTCATATGCATCTACCAAAATTTCATCTTTTTCAGAAGCCTTGCTTCAACTGCACCAATCAAAGGAAGTGAAGCAAGTAATTATCATGAAGAATTGCTTTTTAATCATGCCATCCTGGTTATGGCTCAGCGTCCCCAGAAACAGTAATAACAACAAAAAGTTTATTATGCTGATAGACCATAATAAGATTCAATAGATCCAATAAAATTTCAAAGAAAATCAGTTTATCCTCTCAATGTACACCACATTATTTATCAATTTGTTGAGACTAGTCACCAAAAGGCTCAGGAAAAAAACAGTTTGGTTTTTTTTTCTGAGAATTTTGTTGCAGTTGCTAATTTTCTGAAAATGGAAATGGGAAAAAATGGAGATTGTCTAAATTGGTGTTTTTCAGCCTCAGGAACTTTAAGAGGTGTGGACTTCAACTCCCAGAATTCTCCAGCCAGCATGCGATACAAAAAGTTCCATATGAGCTGAGGTTGTGCCCCTGTGGACAAGGGGTTACTGAAAGTACAGCTCACGTCCTGCTCTACTGTACATTCTATAAGGATTCACGGACCCATTTTATAACTCCGTTTGATAAAATACCCAGGAAATTCTGATCTTGTTATGTACATTTGTCAGTATCTGATCCATTTCTTTGAACATGGCTAAATTTTCTTATATTGTCTGTAAAATTAGGCAGACTTTGTCCACTGATGATCCCACCATTAATATTACCATGTTTTGTTTTATTTTATTTTAATGCATTTTAACTGTATTTGTATGAATTTGTATTTTATTTGTAATTCTGGTCTGTGACCATAATAAAATATTGATTGATTGATTGATGATTGATTGCTGAGGTTGAGAAACACTGGTCTAAAAGATACCTAGAATGGTTACAAATATTGTACATGAAATCAAGATATAAATGAACATGAAAAAAGAAAGAAAAACTTGGTTCAATGTAGGCAAACTTTTGCTATACAGTTATCTGGAATAGGGAAAACTGCTCTGCTTTGGTTGAAAGCCATACCTGATTCTATAAATACTGCATTTCAACAGTGTTACATTTTTTTTCATTGTCATTTTGCTCTAGCCCTAGGAATCAAATGACAACTTTTGGGTCCTCAAAACCTAACCCCTTTATGCTACTGAGAAGCCAGCTTACTTTTATAGTTCCTTTCCTTTTCTTTCTTTCTTATATTTAATCATTCTGAAGGAGGATGTTTGGTTTTGCATGGAGGTTTTAATGTGTGTTGCTGCGAAACAATCTGCATTGTCAAAAACAAGAAGATAAAAAGGATTTCAGTATTTCTCAAGGAGAAGCTCAAAGGTTTGAAACCATTTCTTTTTAAAATGTTGCTGCTTTATTTTGACATTGCTTATAGAGTTTGACGCGCATTTGTACCCTTGCTATTATGACAACTGTATTTAATGAGTTGAAAAGATCAGTAAAATATCCTACAAGCCAGTTCACCAGCGTCAACTGAAGACAAAGGAGAAGCCGACATGAAGTGTGTATGTGGGGGGAAACAACTGAGTAGTTTGTTTATCTGAAATATGATGAGAAATCACTGTCCTCCATCTCACGTGGACTCTTTCCAAGTACCATTTTGGTCACACAAGATTCAAGTTTTGTTCTTGAGTCACACCTGAATGTTTGCTTATTAAACTGTATATTCTTACAGTAGCTTCATGTCACAAGAGTGGGTGTCTGTTACAGATGGTTTCTAGCAGTTCCCCTGGAATTAAAAAAGAAAAGGGAAAGGGAAATCAGGCTCCATCTTTTCTATATAGCTAAACATCAAGACATTTCTGCATATTTATTTGTTTGGTTGTTTGTTCATTAGATTGCAATGTATTATTTTTCCACCTTTATAACTCACAAGATGTCAAGAAAGAAGGTTAATCTAGGAAATCCTGATGGGATTCCAATAGGTCTCACCACGAAATGGGACTATGAACATCAATCCATCCACTCCTAGCATGAAGCCTCAACCAAGCTTTCTGGACCTGATGATGTCCTCTAGCCAGTATGGTCTTTGAAAGGTGTACTCCAACAAATCTGAAGGGCACTAAGTTGGGGAATTCTTCTTCAGCCACTGCCCCATGCTAGATTTTATCCTTCTCATTCCCAGGGGCAAGGATGCCCAGGAATCAAAAAAGTCAAGATGGCAGCTGTGCCTGCACAATGAAAACCCCACCCCTAATTTTCATGTTGCACCCACAAGACACTTATAAAAGAAGAGAGGTTTGATTGTGCAATCTTGATTTTTTTTTTTATATTCCTATCCATGGGATCTAACCATTAGAGCATTGCAGATTTGGTGTTTTGCCATAGAGGACATAAGAAACCCCTCTCTATGAATCATAAGAGCAACTGTAGTTTTTCCCAAGCTTGCAAAGCTGCTTTGAAAGCTTCTCCTGGGTTTTCTCCCCAGCAAACCAAAATAGTTGTGCATACACCTATTGGCAAAAACAGCTGGGAACATCTTCTGAAGTAGCCACAGAGGGAAAAGACATGGCTGCTTCAGTTATTAGAAGAAAGATGAATCGCAAATATTCCTGTGCATTGCAAAGCACCACTTGCAGGAAATTTGCACAAGCCAAACTACTGTGCAAAACATATGGCACAAATCTACATCGGAAAGTCTAAGGGCTGGATTCCCAGTGGCAGCCAGGATGCCAATGTGCCCATGGATGCTACCATTGCTCTGTGCCCAGTTTCCTGCTCCAACTGACTTTTTACAATGTTAAAACTTATTTTATTATTTTTTTCAATGGGAAGTTGGCATGCTACAAAGTAAAGTATCAGCCTCACGTTCACCAGTGTCCATATAGACCTTGTAAGGCAGGGTTCCTCAACCTTGGCAACTCTAAGCTGTGCAGACTTCAACTCCCAGGATTCCCCAGCCAGAGTTGAAGTCCGCACAGCTTAGAGTTGCCAGGGTTGAGGAACCCTGTTGTAAGGTTTTGTAGAAAGTAAACATGATAGGAGGCTGCAATCCAATATGTTGTTTGGAAGTGCACTTTCCTACTTGGACAAAGATAAGGAAGGATGTAAGGCAGTGTTCCTTATAATAGTCATTTTGTGAATGAGTGAGTTCCCAGCCATTTTGTAAGACCATCCACATGTTATCAAAATCCAAATGAGCTCATCAGACCAAAATCAGTCTGTCTCCTCACCTAAAGAGACTGAAACTATCCATTGCATATTTGGTAACTACACTGTGAAATTAAGGCCACTATTGGTAGTACAAGCAACACTGAGAACAGGAACTAAAACAAAGAGGTGGTTAGTTGTCTTTCCCACCAGTCTCCCTTTTTACATGTACTATTTTCTTTGGTTCTGAGTGACTTGCACTTTCCTTTTCATATTCCATTATATGAATTGTGAAGGAGATAGCCTTTTTTCCTTTTGCTTTCTTATACTTTGTCATAGATTTTATTTTATTTGAAATATTTATAGCCTGTCCACTAACTACATGATCTCATGGCAGGTTCTAGTTGGTGAAAAAATATATAAAGCAATATATTAAATAAATAATAATGTAATTTAAAACATACATGTGCAACATAGTAAAATTGATACACAGGCAACTAAGGGGCCAAAGGTATGCTCAAATTGTGAACAGTAAGTACCAGTGTGATTCATCTAGCACTGAAAGGCAGACACTTCAGCACCTGGTCTTCAAGACAAGGATGTTCTCAAAGACAGGGTTTCACATCACAGACGATCCTCCTCAGGACAGTGATCCTCCTCTGCTCGCTGCATACTTCAACAACGGGCAGATACGTACTGAAATAGGGGCTCCCTCAAGACAAAGAGTCTTAATTGATTAAATGCCTTAAACATCATTACTGAAAGCTTGAACTTACCAGTAATGTATAGGCAGCCAGTGGAACTCTTTAGGACCAGTGTTACATAGTCCCAGGGTGTCTCAGAAAGCAACCTTGCTGCTGATTTCTGCACCAAGTCATCTTCAGGAACAGATCCACATAGACCATGTTGTACTAAACTAAATAGGAAGCTACCAGATCATAGATTAATATAATGTTACTAGAGAAGATACAGTTGGGTAAGTGCTCTCTGTACCACTGTTGCCACTTGGTCTTGAGTGAAGGGAAAAAACTGCCCTTATCCAGTCTGTCACAGTGTTCATATATAAATCAAGCCCTGCCCATCAATCCAGTTATGAGAGGACAAAATACAGCCAAGTGCCATCAGCATACTGGTGCCCATTAATATTCAAACACCAGTTAGTCTCACTCAGTGGCTTCCAATTGTCAGGAAAACGGGCAAGAACCACACTGAGCTGAAGTTGCACTCTAGTTTCTTTATTATTCCTACCCTATACAGAATCTTGCCAGACTAAAGGTACTCTAACTGATCTAAGTGGAAAATATTCCTGGGATTCTAAGGTGGGGCCAGCCCAGCTTTCTTTGCTAGCTTCCCAATGCTTTCCATGCTGTGAGAGTGCTTATCTCCCTGGAATGTGCTCTCTCCCCCTCAGCTCCAAGATCCATCACACCAATAGATGCTAAATAAGAGTACAATCAAGTACAATCAATTATATCAAGTACAATCCTGCAGGACTCCAAAGCCAGCAGCCATGGAGTGAACAGAAGACACTAAAACTATCCTTGGGAGTTCAGAACCACTGAAGAACTGTGCCTTCTATTCCAGACCAGGATGGTTGATTTAGTAGGATGTCATGGTTTGATGGTACCTAAAATTGCCAAAAGATTCAAGAGTTCCACTACCCCATCTTTCTTCAGAGCAAATCATGGGTTAGGGCAAACTGGGCAGATCTGAACCCAGCTGTAATGGATCCATATAATCTATATTACGTAAGAATACATGAAGCTGATTATCTACTATCTTGTCAAGATGGACAGACAGATCCTTTTATCTGCTGCTACAAACTGGACTGCTTCAGACAAGGTGCACTGATTATGATGATGATCACTTGCCACTGGGTTGTTGTTGACCCTTAATGAACACGTAGAGAGAGAGACAGAGTACACTACAATTCCCATAATCCCTGGCCTGTGGGTTGTTCTTATTAGGGGGTATGGGTAGTCAATTCATTTGAAGCATACAGGTTATGTAAGACCGCAGCAGTGCATTTTCATCAAGCATTATAAATTCCAACTAAGTAGGCATGGAAAGCTTATCTCCCTTTTTCTAAAATCAAAGCTGCACCTTCAGATTTTCTCTGGCAACTTCTAGTTTCTCATCCCTTTGTACAGGAGATCTAAGTATATCATTCCCTCTCATGTCTCCATATGGTACAGTTTCTCAGAATGTTTTCCTTCGGTCATGAAATGACAGCAAAAATAGACTGTCACGCTGGACAATTACAATTTACTCTTGGGGAGTAGAACTCCTGTGGGTGTCTTGAAGCCTTACTGTAAGTTATATTTACTTAATTTATGCCTCTACTGACAAATAATTAGGTCAGCAATTAATTTTAAAATGCAAATGGGCTACATGCTTTCATCTTTTGAGAAGCATGTACCCTTTGTCTTTCATTCATTCTTGCATTAAAGTCTTAATGGGTTTAGTTTAGTCAAGGAAGAAAATCATACTTTCTAATGCTTTGTTTACTTGATTGAGTTGGACTTTTTAAAATTAAATATTGACAGCAAATGTTTGTTCAGATCATGTGAACTAGAATTTAATGAAATAAAAGAATGTAACCCTATAGTGCTGCTTTTAAATTTGATTTTTTTTTTAAACTTCTCTTGCTTATAAAATATTTATCAACCTTGATTGGCCAGAGATATTTACATGACACAGTTCTTACAGCAGAGTAGTCTGCCAATTTTTAAGCAGTTTTTCCAAAAGTCCAACAGAGACATGTTCAGTATAAAGAAACCTTTAGATAGAACTATCGCCTAGATGTTAATGAATTACCTCTTTATCCTACAATATTACTCCACACTCTAACATGAAAATGGAACACACAAATATGGACTAAACTACAGGGTATAATGTGATAAAATTAACTTGATATGCAATAATATTACCTTCTCTTCTGTTTTTCAGTAATAAAATTGCTTGCTTGCAAAAATAAAGCTAGAACCAGCTTTGCCTTGCTGGGAACCAGTTCAAAGCTTCAAATTGGCCCTAAAATTGGCCCTTCAAGGTAGCATAAAGATGTTGTTGCCAGCAGCAGCTCTATCTATCCATCCCAGAGTCAGTGGGAGTTGGGTGGCATATAAAAATAATAATATGTTGTTGTTGTTGTTGTTATACACAACAATGTGAAATCACAGCTGCTGATTCTTTCGCTGGTGTCGGCCTTCATTCACATCAAGTTCTTCCCAAGAACCTAGGGTGTCATAATGTATTGGTGTAGTATATGTATGGATCTAAGCGGTATGGCCTTTTGAAATTGACAGATGGAAATTTTGTCCATTAGTTTCTAAGTGCCATCCAAGGTACAAAAAAACCCTGAGGTTTGGCTGAAACAGAGTCAAGGAAACATTAGGATCTGCACTCTCAGCAGCACAGCGAAAACATTAAATGAAAAAGTCCCATTACCATTGGGAAAGTAAACCAAAATATTCCCATTCATCCCCAGTAGTCAGTGGCTAATCAAAATTGCATAAAATCAGATGGACTGCCATTTCTCTGAATGAAACCTGAGTGGAAAGTACAAATACAGTAAATCTGTATTCCTAAATACTGTCCATGGCTGGCTGGTTCCACCCTATTGCCATATGCTTCCAACTCAGAAAGTAAAGCCAACAGTTCTGGGGTGCAAAAATGTGATAGACCACATGACAGCAGCATAATATATACAAAACTCTCACTCTCTGCTGCCACCTAGTGGTTTTCCAAGTATTTGCATCCCAGATCTTCTCTCCCTTTACACATGCATATATGAGCATTATTGTGGTCAGTAACCAATCAAATCAATCAGAAGAAAAAGAGATCAAGAAAAGGTGGCAAGAATATATGGAAGGTCTATATAAGAAGGATAACAATATCGGGGATAGCTTTGACGGTGTGGTCAGTAAGTTAGAGCCAGACATCCTGAAGAGTGAGGTTGAATGGGCCTTAAGAAGCATTGCTAATAACAGGGCAGCAGGAGATGATGGTATCCCAGCTGAACTGTTCAAAATCTGATGCTGTCAAGGTGATGCATGCCATATGCCAGCAAATTTGGAAAACACAAGAATGGCCATCAGATTGGAAAAAATCAACTTATATCCCTATACCAAAAAAAGGAAACACTAAAGAATGCTCCAACTATCAAACAGTGGCACTTATTTCACATGCCAGTAAGGTCATGCTCAAGATCCTGCAAGGTAGACTTCAGCAATTCATGGAGTGAGAATTGCCAGATGTACAAGCTGGATTTAGAAAAGGCAGAGGAACTAGGGACCAAATTGCCAATATCCACTGGATAATGGGAAAAGCCAGGGAGTTTCAGAAAAAACATCTATTTCTGTTTTATTGACTATTCTAAAGTCTTTGGCTGCACAATAACAAATTGTGGCAAGTTCTTGGTGGTATGGGGATACCAAGTCATCTTGTCTGCCTCCTGAGGAATCTGTATAATGACCAAGTAGCAACAGTAAGAACAGACCACGGAACAACAGACTGGTTTAAGATTGGGAAAGGAGTACGGCAGGGCTATATACTCTCACCCTACCTATTCAACTTGTATGCAGAACACATCATGCGACGTGCTGGGCTTGATGAATCCAAGGCTGGGGTTAAGATCACTGGAAGAAATATTAACAATCTCAGATATGCAGGTGATACCACTTTGATGGCTGAAAGTGAAGAGGAACTGAAGAGCCTCATGACGAAGGTGAAAGAAAAAAGTGCAAAACCTGGGTTGCAGTTAAACCTCAAAAAAACCAAGATTATGGCAACCAGCTTGATTGATAACTGGCAAATAGAGGGAGAAAATGTAGAAGCAGTGAAAGACTTTGTATTTCTAGGTGCAAAGATTACTGCAGATGCTGACTGCAGCCAGGAAATCAAAAGACATTTAATTCTTGGGAGGAGAGCAATGACAAATCTTGATAAAGTAGTTAAGAGCAGAGACATCACACTGACAAGAAAGATCTGCATAGTTAAAGCAATGGTGTTCCCTGCATCAACATATGGCTGCGAGAGCTGGACTATAAGGAAGGCTGAGTGAAGGAAGATCGATGCTTTTGAACTGTGGTATTGGAGGAAAATTCTGAGAGTGCCTTGGACTGCAAGAAGATCAAACCAGCCCATCCTCCAGGAAATAAAGCCAGACTGCTCACTTGAGGGAATGATATTAAAGGCAAAGCTGAAGTACTTTGGCCACATAATGAGAAGACAGGATACCCTGGAGAAGATGCTGATGCTGAGGAAAGTGGAAGGCAAAAGGAAGAGGGGCTGACCAAGGGAAAGATGGATGGATGATATTCTAGAGTTGATGGATTTGACCTTGGATTCGATGACCAACAGGAAGCTCTGGCATGGGCTGATCCATGAAGTCACGAAGAGTCCAAAGCAACTGAATGAATAAACACCAACCAATCAAACATAGTAAGAATAATCATAGTTGTAAACAGAATTTACTAATTTAATTCCAGACTCTCTCTCTATACACACACTAAGTAGTACAGCTAAAGAAAAAATAAACAATAACTTAAAAAAAAAATCTACCATATTTCTATACTTTTCTACTTCTCTGCAATAGTAAAAAGAAACTCTGTGTGTGTGATATTATCACTATATATCCATTTTTTAACCATTTAAATTATGGAACTGTGTTGTCAGATCTTGCCTCTCTGCCTCTAAAGAACCAGTTTGAAGGTTAAGTACTGACAGATTTCATTAAACCAATTTTCAGAGTCTAGTACACTCATACCTTCTAGGAATGCATAATCAGCTTTTTTGCAACAGTCCAAGCAAGATCTATCCAAAACTCTTCATAAGTTTCAAATTTTGGGAATATAATTAAACCCATTAACACATTTAGACCTTAACTTCCTTCCAAGAAGCTGGTTTATCATAGCAATAATGACTAGTCAATAAGGAAGTTATTGACCAGTAGACATATTCATAACACAAGCACTAAAGTTCCTTCAAACCTATTACATCTTCAGTATAAGAAGGATAATAACCAACCTGTTATTTTGAGACTCCCCCCAATAATGTTCTGCTGAACCAATCCTTGCATTACTGTTTCCAAGCTCATGCAGTCAGAGATCGCCTTTTGGTGCCTTTTCTCACCCATCCCACCTCCATTTCTATCAAACAGGTGCTACTATTGATCAGGCATCCAGGTATGCCAAACAGCCAACAAGAGAGAAAGGTGGATGACAGAGTGGGGAAGGATGGAAAGGTGAGAGCAGAATTGCATTTACTTTTGCTACAATATTGACACAACAGGAGCAAATATCCAGAGTCCCATACCCACAACGCTGCCAGCTGTTACCCCAAGGTTTGTGGTTTCTTTGTCAGGGATTAATCTGTACAGAGCTTTTTACAGAGTGTTTACCTCATTCCAAACACCATTCCACCATCTTCACTTCCCATGTAGCAGCAGCATTAGAACATGGAACAGACAAGTGGCTACAGAAAAGAAATGAATGGGGGTCTCTTATTTTTTCCTAAAAAATAAAAATTGAAGAGATTGTACGGGATGCTGGCTGGAGTTAGTACCTACAACAGAAGGGAAAGAAAGAAGGGAGGGAGGGAGGGTTCATTTCACATTAGCCAGTAAAAGTTGAACAGGGGAAAAAGGAATCTATTTCCTTTATTAAAGGGTTCTGTTTGTTCCCCTTCTCTGTTAAATGGAGAAAGATGGGGAAAAGGTGAATAAAGTT
Organism: Candoia aspera; assembly: GCF_035149785.1. NCBI lineage: Eukaryota > Metazoa > Chordata > Lepidosauria > Squamata > Candoiidae > Candoia > Candoia aspera. Next base: position 34,313,256 of record NC_086157.1, on the reverse strand, counting down.
AATTCCTTCCTTCTTTAATTCAAAGCAGCATTCAAGCATCTAGACCAGGATAAGTTGGAAAGAACAGAGAGAGATGCTCTATCAAATCCATCAGCCCTCCTGGTCCTTCTTTGGACTCATTTTATTTGCTTTAAGACACAGAAAGAAAGGAGCACAGCATACAAAATATACAAAAAGGAAAAACAAAACAAACAGAAAAAAAGAAAATGAAGCATCATATGTATAGGAAATGTCTTAATTTTTTAAACACAGCATTAAAGCTTGACCCTACAGAATAATATTGACCAGTTTTTCCATTCCATCAATAGTCAGTTCAAAAAGCAGGGAGTAAACACATACCATCAACCTAAGATTATAAAGTCAGGGTGGCATTTTCTTTCCATCGTATAAGAACAATGTCTTTTGTTATGCCTGGTAGATTCATAGTTCCTGATTTAATGGTAGATACCAACATCGGTACATAATTCAGAATTATAGTCACATAGTTAAACCACAGCCTACTCGCCCAATAACAACTGGGACTTTGGCACAATGTGAATCACCTCTGGGTTTGAATTTAATTGCAAGAAGCAGGCAGCTTGGATTGTGATAGAACAAGGAGGTTTGGAAGATCACATGGTTTTCCATTTAAGATCCTAGAAACAGCAGCTGCTGATGGAAACAAATGGACAGGGCAAAATCCAGCAGCTCAGCTACATATCTTGGGCTTGGAAGTCCTCTGTAGGCTTTAGTAACAATGAGATCACAAAATGCCTCAATAATTATAGCACATTTATTATTTTTTTAATTTTGATGCCTTCAAGTCAGTGTTAACTCCTGGAGACTGCCTGGACTAGTCCCTGCAGTTTTCTTGGCAAGATTTTTTGGAAGTGGCTTGCCATTGCCTGCTTCCTAGGGCTGAGAGAGAGGGACTGGCCCAAGGTCACTGTGCGGGAATGAAGCTGGGGTTGCTGTCTGCAGTTGGGAAAAGCAGCTGCAGCCAGACAGAAATGCTTCCCACCCCCACTTCCCCAAGGATAGGCTCAGCTCATGCCTTTTCTCAAAGGGTTGTAAAAGTTTACAGCCCCAGAAACTGTCCATAGGCAGCCTCACCCCACCCAAGCCCTTGGCCTTCAAAATTGTGGGTATGTAGGAGAGAAAGGGAAAAAGACAACAAACATATGGGAAGCGACATCTGGAATGTACAACTATCGCAGGCAAGCAAGAGGGCTATCTGTCACGGTCCCTGTTCCAATGTCATTGTGAACATCGTAACCAGTTCACATGCCATGCTGGTGCTGACACGTGTTACTGTTCGGGAGGGCGCTGCTCTTGTTCTTTTGTACCAGGCACTGACACAGAGACTTTGGAATGTCTCTTTGGGTTATCTCGCCTGTTCAAGGAAAACTTTCCCGAAGACTGGCAGGAACCGTTAGGAACACCTGCAGGCTGCAGGGAGTGGACTCTTACTGACTCTGGGGGGAGGGATTGGAACTGTCTAAGCTTTGATTGTTTGAAAGACCCACGCTTTTGCCATTCTCAGCTTTGCTCTTGAACTTGCATACTATCCAGTAATAAATCAGATACCCATAAGCTTCTTGTGTGAGTCTGGTTGGAAACTTGGGTAGGCGTTCATCGCATTATCAGTCAATTGCCAGGACCAGAAGCTGCCGTAAGCAGCCCATTGTGGTGTGATTCCTGTCTGGGGCTTGGCTTTACAAACTTTAAGAGTTTTATTTGTTATCAGGAATAACCATCAAAGGCTTATTTATGTGGCAACATCAGCTTGCAAAGCCTAGGAGGGTGAAGATAACCCAGGGCATCGGGAAAGGTGTGTGCTGCAATCAAGTATTTTGTACAGTTATCTTCTATGCTGAGGCGTGTCCAGTCCTTGGAAAATAAAGAACCCTCACAGTCACCCAGCTGGCTTTGTGCCTAAGGCAGTCTCTTAAGGCCCAGTGCCTTAACCACTACACCAAACTGTATAGCACCATATAGACTCTTTTTTTATTTCCATTTCTCCTATTGCTCTTGAATGTGATTTTATTGTAAGAATCTTTTGCAGATTTCTTTCATGAGTGTTTCACATGACTTACAGTAGAGTCAAAATAACTGTTTCCTCACTGGGAAGATAAGTCACCAGGGCAGGGCCAAACTAGACGTGACATTAATTGCATTCCCGTAATCACTGTGCTTAGTTTTAAAAAGTTTCCATAACAGATCATGGGAGCATTAGGCAAGGGTCAGGATTGGGACCACAGAAACAGGGCTAACCCCCTTTCCTCTTATGCTTTGATCTAATTAACATCCACCCAAAGCTGTTTTCATTTGGAGAGAAAAGCTTCTGTTGGCACCCAAGGCATCTCTGCTTGATACAGCTAGGAAGATTTTGTCTTTTGGTTTTGCATTTAGAAGGCATGGTTTTTCTACTGCTAAAGCCACAGAATCCAGAAACTAGACTGAACTAACTAGAATTCCATTGGTTAAACTAGCATGAAATATCTACTGTATAGTAGTGTTTCTCAACCTTGGTGGCTTTAATGTGTGTGGATTTCAACTCCCAGAATTCCCCAGCCAGCTCTGGGAGTTGAAGTCCACATGACTTAAAGCCACCAAGGCTGAGAAACACTGAACTAGAGACTGGAAGCAACAGAGTGCAGTCTTCACCACTGGGATGCCCTCCAGTTGCTGGCTAATAATTATGGGAAGTAAAATACAGCATATCTGGAGCATGTCAAGATAGGGAAGGTTATCATATTGGATAACAAAACATCTGTACTCCTCCTCCCTTGCTTTGTGTTGCATTCACTTATAATTATTTATAATTGGAATAATGGGGAGGATATAAACGCTTGCCCCATTTTTTTTTGTCTATCCATTTCAGATTTTAACAATAAAATTAAGAGGCCAGCTAAAATGAGTAAGAATGAATCTAATATGTTTACAAAATGGAATGTTTGTGTGTTCCTCGGGTGTATCTCTCCATTGCTGATCAGATTAATAATATCAGGAATGAGTAGAATAGGTGGATAGAAAAACTGGATAGGTTTTCTAAAGACCATGATACTGTTTTTCTGAAAATACATTCATAGAAAGAGCCGACTAAGGGAGCAATAAATATTTTCTTTGTCGCATGAATTATTCAAAAAGGTGTCACTGAAAAGTCAGAGTTATGCTTTTAATTCTTTTTTTCAAACCAGAATAACTTAGTGCCTTTGAAATCAAAACTTTATATATTCATTGCTGTTGTAAGTGGGTTCTGCCATGACCGTTATGACAGTGTGGGCTGCTTTTCATATATTCAGGGATGTAATCGAATCAGTTCAATCCAGTTTTTGCAATGCCTTCCATTTCTGTGAGGAAGAGACAGAGACCTAGCAAACACAGGCTGAGTACAGAGCTCATGATTTCCAACGGTAGCACAGGGCGCTCTCTTCTATACTCTTGCTGCCCCTTCTCTGCACTCTCACTGCGTGACCCCCAATTCCGCCACCCTCATTCCTGGGCCAGCTGTTTTCTCTACAGCCATGTCTCCTGTTGGCACGCACATGCTACTGCAACCTAGGAACAAGTCTCCTACAGTTCCCCACTAGGCAAGATCCAGGTTGAAAGTCAATCAATCTGGAGAAGGATGAGCCAGAATGGAACCTTTTGTTACCCAATTTAATTTTTTTTAATCCATTCAATCATGTCCGATTCTTGGAGACTGCCTGGACTAGTCCCTGCAGTTTTCTTGGCAAGATTTTTGGAAGTGGTTTGCCATTGCCTCCTTCCTAGGACTGAGAGAGACAGACTGACCCAAGGTCACCCAGCTGGCTTTGTGCCTAAGGTGGAACAAGAACTCATGGTCTCCCATTTTATAGCCCAGTGCTTTAACCACTACACCAAACTGGCTCTCTAATTTAGATAATACTTTAGCATAAACTCTAGCCTGTGGTTCTATGGCTGCCAGTGCTCAAAAGGCAACTAGACTCTACTGTAATCTTCCCCAAAGTGTCACTATTTAGAGAGTACCACTTTAAGAATTCTTTCTTCTTGCCATGCTGGTTTGGAACTCTGGTTGGTCCAAAACACCAAGAAGGCTGAAGAAAGGCCACTCTAGTATAAAGCTCCTGATATACTTCCAGTTGAAAATGGAAGGGGGATGACTACAATGTAATGGATTGCACAGATATTGTCCACTATATGCCATACATCATTATCTGCTGGAGATGTTCCTCAGGAAATATATATATGTGAGAGACCCAAGTTGGTCTCCATATCAGCAAGCAGGTTCATCTGCCTTCAGCTCTACTGTTGGGCTTTTTATCTTAAGGTTTTCATGGGCTCTTCAAAACTCTAATGTTTTTCCCCATGACCTCCAGGTATATTAGACTATAATTTTCAACATTCCAAACCAACATCTAGTCCTTCATATATGGGATGTGCTTGGCTGGAGAAGCCCACTCTGGAGTACATTAGATATTAACCAGCCTCCTCCCTGAAAGATTTTCACTCTGGGTTTCGCCACATGAGTCTCCACTGGGATCAGTGCTATGAGATAGCATTAGCGTAGCAGCTGTTTGATTCTCCTGCAATAGAAGCTCGTGGAGTTACGGATTAGCTACTCAATCTAGTGGCAATAGCTTTCCAATAGACATGTACAGAATCATTGATTAGTTTGTCCTCTCCTTGTTTGCATTGGAACGCTGTTCAATTTACACCAATTAAAGAATGCTTGGTTTGTGTATTGAAGAATAATTAAGGGACTGAATTCCCTATAGGCTGCTAAAATGACATCTGACTGGAATGGTGATTACAGCATGAAGGCAACATTAGTATTTAAATAGTTTGACTGCTATATAAAATCGTTACAGCAGCTCACCATGAAAAAGAGCATTAGTTAATTTTGCCTATAACTGAATTATTTCTATGTATTTCCCTAACCCATTTAAGCATATTTGACAAGGTTAATCTTAAAACAATTCCACAGTGATCGGTTTCAGATCCAGCTAAGAGCACCATTTTTAATAATTAGAAATATTTTACAGCCCATACACTGTATGGTTATGTTCAAATCAAAATACAGAAAAATGCCAGAACACATTCAGATGTATATTTTGTACCAACTCATCATTAATCTTGAATATAAGTGACTATATGCCATTATGTAAAATACCCCATGGAGATACAGGAGATGTTGGATTCCATCTTGGAAGAAATGAGTTCAAATCCCTGCTCAGCTGTGACATTCACTGGATAGCTCTGTTGTGATGGTGAAATGAATGGTCTTATCCTTCTAGTAGCACCATTAGGACAGTGCTTCAGGGAAGGGTTCCAGAGTCCTGGTCAGCAGAATGAGCAAGAAGACCTGGAATACCAAAGGGCCAGGTAAGGACCATAATACTTATTAACATTTTAAAACAGAAGGTGGGGAGACAAACACAGAGGTTAAGTCGAGTAAAATAAAATTCAGACAGGACTACTACATAAATACACAGAGAAACTCAAAAGATACAATTGTGATTAGCATGGAAGAGAAAGGATTCCCTATGGCTGAATTTTCTTTATTTTATTTTTCTTTTATTTATTTTCTATCCCTTTATTATTTTTTATAAATAACCCAAGGAAAAGAAGATACCTATTATTCCTTCCTCCTCCTATTTTCCCCACAACAACAACCCTGTGAGGTGATTTCTAGCTCGTTGCCACACTTGTAGGTCACTCCAATTGCAAACAACTCTGAATTTCCTGTTTTTCATGACAGCCAAAGCAAACGGGTGGTAAACCATCTGACAGACCATAATGTCTGAATGGTAGATCAAATCTAGCTTAGTGGACCACAAATTGTGTGGATCAGATATAAATGCACAAGAAACTGAAGGTTTTCCACCACTGCTTGAAACTGTTGTTCCCAGAGGTCCATCATACGAAGTGTCCCAAGAAACAAACAGTAAGTGATTAGCATGTCGGCAGCAAAACAGTTTGGCTGCCTGGTCTCATAAATCGGCTTTAGCTATTATAACGTAAACAGTAGTTCATCTTGCACCACCATCTTGGCTCCAGTGCTGATGAACGGCCATTTGGATGTTTTATTCAAACCCAGATTCCATTCCTAGTCTGGCCTGAAAAAGCTGAAGTGATTGAACATCACTTCTCCTATTCCAGAGCTTGGGCTAGAAGTTTCTACAATCTTGGCCGGGATTCATTCATTACAACCACCATGCCCGATTATATGTGAAGTGCTGCTGGATGACCTGTTTGGCAGTAGTTTGCCATCCTCAGGAAATCGTTATGTATTCATGCTTAGCCATATTACAGAACATGGAGAAGCAAGGTGCCTATACATGCTATCTCCAGACAGACAGACTGTAAGAGGAAGAATTCCATCAAGTGAAATACCGTAAGTGTGGCCATTCTTTGTACCTTAAAATCTTACTGACAGCACAATTCCTTTTGTTTTGTTTTTTTAAGATTTAAAATACACTAAGATGTACATACAGTCACTGTTTGTATGTCATCTGTACTACCTTCTTGCCATGTCTATAAAAATGGCACGTTTATTCTGCTATATTTAGGTATTTCAGCATATTTAAGCCGATCGTGGACCATTGCAAGACATTATGACTGAGGGCAGCATCCTCCCTTTCTAGGTATTTCTAGGAATCCTTTGAAAGATTATTTCCAACATGTTCTTTAACTGAAAGAAAGCTTTACTGTTGTAAAACAGAATAAGCTGCAGTATAGGCCTCTAGAGGGCATTAAACCAAACTCAAGATTGTTCCCAAATGTTCTTACCGTCATATACCAACCATTGTGTATAACAGTAACCTAGCACTTTTTGTTCAGAATGGTTTTTCTAAACTCCCCTTACTCATTTGGCCTCTTCACATCAAATTCCCCTGAACATTTGTGTTTTATCAGTTGACTTTCTCAAAAAATGTGCCATCTTTCTGCTATATTGTCTTGTGTGTTTCTTTAACCCAGATTATAGCAGACACATATAAAATTGTACCTTACTTCTTGGAAAATTTTTAAACAACAACACAAAAATACCCAGGAGGCTGGAGCAAAATTGATACAGGGGCACCATTCAACTTGCAAACCAGGAATTGTTGTGTGAAGGCTCTGTGTAGAAAAAAGTTAAATAATAGTCACCACCCACACAAATAAAGGTGGACAAGCATTTGTATTTTAAAGTCAGGCCAACCTGCAGGATGGCTTTGAAAAAGTCTTGGCCGTTTCAGTACTATTTAGCATGTAACAGCTTGCTGAAGATATGAATAGAAACCAAACAGTAACTCTATTTTTCAACCTTCTTTTCAGGGTTCCAACTGGCAATGTAGGGCTTAGTGTTTAATTCTTATACTTTATGTAAAGCATGAAGACTTTACACCTTAAAAAGAAATTGCTTTTCAACCTCTCATAATTTCTTTTTATTACATATGGACCCTTAGGTACATAACATATGGACAGACACCTACATAATAACAAATACCCAGTCTCACATGCTCCATTCTCAGATTATCTGTAAGCCAACAGGGCAATAGAAAGGGTTATGTTTAGCACTATTTTTAAAAGGGTGAATTTTAAAGGTGCTTCTTAACCATTTACATTCTTCAAGGCCAACTTTGGTATGAAGTGTAAAGTGACTGGACTTCCACCCAGAAAATTCATGTGGGATACACTTATCAGTTTGCACTAGGGGTCAAAAAAGTCAAGACGATGGCTGCAACTGTGTGTTCAAAGCCCTGCCCTTTTCACACATGTCACACAACACACATAAAACTGGGGCAGGACTATAATCACACAGTTGTGGCCACCACCATGACATTTCTGACCTCTCTGCTATTGCCCCTGCCTCACATTTTGTCTATGTTAGTGAGGCTGTGCCGGGATACATACAAACACCAATGCATAGATACACAGACAGAGCTCATAGTTTCTCATGTTAGAAGCCTGTCAAATCTATCCTCATAATTAAACCAGGACACCATTGGAAAAACACAGTTTTCACTCAGGTAAATTTGCTTCTTTTAAAACTAGCATTGCCACACTGTGATACTTTTTAAAAAAGTCTTCCTATTAGATATCAGTGGGCAACTTTCAGCCTGTAGGCCACATCCACCAACATCCTGCAGAGTGAGTAAGAATGCAAATATTGAATCTCATTTCTTTTTTATTTGGGGTGGGGATGGGGAGTTGGGGAATAAAATAATTCCTTAAGCCTTTGTAAGCATGGTTAAAACCACTTCCTCCCAAGTCAGGGATTTCTCTATTAGAGGAAGAGGGTTAAGGGGTAAAATGGTGCCTTAGCCCCTTTAGGCTTAGAATCCCAATTTTTCTCCTTAAATCTTACAAAAGTGAAAGAAAAAATAGAGGCCACAAATTTTTGCTCCTCTCCAACTCTGGTAAGGTCACATCTGAGGACATGCCTCCTGTATCTTTAGGATGAAAAAGGTTGCTCATCCAGCCTTACACCACACTGTGATATAAAGAAGGCTCACCTTACTATCCACAGTAATCCAAACTTCCAGCAACTGACTGGAACTGAATTCCAGTTACTAAAAGACCATTAACTTTTTGTCTACTCTACTCTGCTAGATTATGTAAGTTCATTGTTAGCCTTGTTCACAATAATCAATTAGATCTCTTAACATAAATGTATAAACTATATTTTTTAACAATATAGTTATAGTCAAGAAAGTTTTGTTATGAAGTTAGATTCATACATCTCCTTTCTGGCACCCTCTGCTTAATTCTGTGTCTGTTTCTCTATACATTTAAAGACGTGAACAGTGGAATATCTAATCAGTTCTGTAGCACAATGAATTAACACAGGAAAGGTAGTTCTCGTACCTCCTGGGATCGCAGGCACTTTTCTCAGCAGAGGAATCCAAGAACACTGAATACATTTCCTGCTCCATTGCTTGATTCAAACACGTCCTTTTCTTGGGGAATTATTTCTGGAGTTTTCATACATGTTCTCCCTCTGATGGTTGCAATCGTGCTGCCTGCCAAGGCATAAAGTTGTAAGTTGGCAAGCAATGTGGATTTCCCTTCTCCCCACAAAATCTCTCTCCCCAACCCACACACCCATAAAATCACAATTCCCATGGCACTCAATTTGCCTTTTTTTCATCAAGAATGCCCAAGGAGAGAACCATACGGAATGTTATTCTCTCACAGCTATCCTTTTAACAGTCAAAACAAACCAAAGATGGAAGACAGGATGCCGAGTTATAAAATACATCTGAGAATGAATGCCTTGCTTCTCGTATTGGATTATTACTAGCATCCTGAATGCTGGTGCAAGGGAATTCATTCCTTGGTACACTGGGACTTACTCAAAAATTGCTTGGCAATAAGGTTAGTAGCATTTGTGTCCTGATTCATGACTAGTTTTGAAGGGCGAAAGATAAAGCTATTCTGTTATTTTCTACCTGCCAAATATTTAATATTTTATCTGTGGTTCTGCCATATATTAGCATCTAAGAAAATTCCCACATTCCATTATATGAAGCTAATAGTCTGAATCTCTTCCTTTATCAATACGTCATACATGAATGACTTGGACACTCTCCAAGCATTTCAATTCTTGAACTTGGTTGCAGTGAAAGGTTTGGGACTATTTTGTTTAGATTAGGACATTCCTTCAAAAGTGGTTGTTCCATTTTAAAATGCTGAAGAATTCCAATAATTAGTAGAGAGAGATACACATACACACCGCAAGGATGTCTGCAGGGAGGGTATCACACATTAAAATCTTGGATTTTATATTTATTTATTGCATTTTATAATAATTGTAATGTGTCTGGTTTTATGAGATTTTAACGTTTATGATTATAGTTTGATTTTATTGTAAACCGCCCAGAGTCCCTCTTTTGGGGCGGTAATTAAATTTGAATAATAAATAAATAAATAAGTGGGGGTAGGGCTTGCATCACATGGTTGTGGCCAGCATATTGACTTTTTTACTTCCTCTCTGTGGACACCTATCTCTCACAAACTTTTTAAAAAATAGGTTAGTTCTGCCATTATATTTACAATACTTCTTCCACCTCCTCCTTTAAAGGTTGATATATCCTGGCAAAACACTTCTTAAAAAGCAAGATTCAAGCACACCTGTGCAAAATATCCTGAGCTTCTTTACGTACAAGGGTTTCCTTACTGACATCTCTCTGTTCTGTTCTCCACACAAAGGATGCTGGGGATTGTGAACTAACTGGGAGGCGGGGGGTGAACTAAATTCAACGGCCTGCATTCTTTTTCAACTGTACAATCCAACTATAAAAGCAACTCCTTACATATGCTGCCACTAACACCACAGTCAAGGAAAAAGTCCATAAAAAAAAGATCTAAGTCTGTGTAAGAGTTTTTAATAACAAAAATTAAGATCTGGTAACATACTTGATTGATTGATTGATTAACTGGCAAATAGAAGGAGAAAATGTAGAAGCAGTGAAAGACTTTGTATTTCTAGGTGCAAAGATTACTGCAGATGCTGACTGCAGTCAGGAAATCAGAAGACGTTTAATCCTTGGGAGAAGAGCAATTACCAATCTCGATAAAATAGTTAAGAGCAGAGACATCACACTGACAACAAAGGTCCGCATAGTTAAAGCAATGGTGTTCCCCGTAGTAACATATGGCTGCAAGAGCTGGACCATAAGGAAGGCTGAGCGAAGGAAGATCGATGCTTTGGAACTGTGGTGTTGGAGGAAAATTCTGAGAGTGCCTTGGACTGCAAGAAGATCAAACCAGTCCATCCTCCAGGAAATAAAGCCAGACTGCTCACTTGAGGGAATGATATTCAAGGCAAAACTGAAATACTTTGGCCACATAATGAGAAGACAGGACACCCTGGAGAAGATGCTGATGCTAGGGAGAGTGGAGGGCAAAATGAAGAGGGGCCGACCAAGGGCAAGGTGGATGGATGATATTCTAGAGGTGACGGACTCGTCCCTGGGGGAGCTGGGGGTGTTGACGACCGACAGGAAGCTCTGGCGTGGGCTGGTCCATGAAGTCACGAAGAGTCGGAAGCGACTAAACAAATAAACAACAAACATACTTAATGAAGCTAGTTATGAATATAACTCAACAAAAGTTGAAAAATTTCTGATTTACATATCAGCCTTAATGACAGCCTAGCTTAGATGGCCATGGGTTCACTGCATCTCAGTCTCAGGCTTCCAATCTGTAATATGGGGACAGTAACAGTGCTTGCCTGCAAGGCAAGACACACAAAAAAAGCAGGTTCTTTTTACCCAGCATGCACTTAAACCATGGAATCTGCAACTCCAGATATACTGGCAGCTGCCAAACAGAGGACTTCAAAGCAAATTAGGCAAATGTATTGAGGACACCTGTTAGTTCAGATGGCTATATATTATGGCTGGTATCAGAGGCCACATAAGGCCTCTGCTTGGCTACTGTGGGACAGATTATTTTCCACAGGTTTTCTTAGGTATGTGGGAATTTATGGATCCAGCTTTTAATAGTACATCCATATTTGATGCTTGTTGGTATCTTCCAGCTTTGCAGTTGGGAAAAGTATGGTCATGCATGGGTTATCCTGAGCCATATATTTTTTTTCAGTACCAGATTTTGGTCAAATTCCACTTGGTGCACGCCCATGCACATGGGTGTGTGTTATGTATCTTTCTCTTTACAAATCACTTACTTTGTCTTTAAGCTTTCCATGGTTCTCATCCATAACTCCCATTCTCCAGTGTTCTACTTTCTAACATTGCATGGCATAGCTCAGAACACTTTTATTTTATTCAAACACTGATTTTTCCTTATGAGAGTCATTTAATCAATTTATATCCCATCTTTCTACTTAATTGAAACACTCAAGGCAACTGACACAATTAATGAAATGCAGAGTACCCAAAAATAAAAATTCAAATACAGTATATCAATTAAAAACCAACACCAACATTACTCAGCACTTAAACTCCTTGTGAAAAAGCTGCATCTTAGTTGCTGTTCTATAGGAAAAGTGAGTGTTGAGAAGACTGAAGCAACTCTCATGGCTGGCTGGGGAATCCTGGGAGTTGAAGTCCACACATCTCCAAGTGGGCAAGGTTGAGAAACACTGCTCTACTGTATCCAAGACAGCTGAAGCTATGACAGCAAAGGCATCTTCCAGAGTGCCTCTCCTGAAAATCTGAATGCCTGAACAAGCTCTTAACAGAAAAAGCAACCCCTTAAATAACTGTTTAGGGCTTTAAAATTATTGCCAACTCCTGGAATGGTGCCCAGGAAGCAACCTAATCTTTCAGTGTTGGTATCATATCATCCCTGGTAAATGATCTAGCAGCAGTATTTTGCATCTTGCATCGACTGCAACTGCCAGACATTTTCAGTAACAGCCCCACATAACACCTGTTGCAATTAGACTCGCCAGAGTCCACTGGAATTAGGCAGCCAATTACTTTAAAATAACAGTAACAACAATAATAATACAAGGTGCAGATAACCATCACATACGAAGTTGCAGGGTGAGATACTGACATGATAGCCTGTAGTAGGCAACTTCATTTTTTCCCACCACACTAAAGATGGATAGTCTGTGATATCCTAAAAGTCCCATCTCTTCAAATATATTTTGAGACTCTCCCCTGCCCACTTTAGAAGATAAGCTTAATTTTTGAGGGATATTACTGGATGTTCCCCATCCTCATACGGCTGCATGAGGGTTGCCTCCAGAATCTCCAATTTCTAAAAACACAATAAAGGGAAAATTAAAATTGCGCTCTTCTAGCACTGGAGAGTGCATATAACTGCCTTTGGTTCTTCAAAATCATGCTGCTGTCTCACTCAGCCTTCTTTTTTAGTTCAAGAGCTTGTCCTTGTGTTTCAGGGAGATAGGCTAAAATGTGGTAAACAATATCACCCAGATAAGCCTTACAGTACTGTCCTTGGCCTGGGAAAACCACATCCATTAGCATCTTAAAGGTTTCAGGAGTGGCATGTGAAAATGGCATTTTCATGAAATGAAATAGCTCGTGGGATATCACAAAGGTTGTCTTCTCCCTGGATGGGGCTTCCAAAGGGATTTGCCAATACCTCTTTGTTCAATCCAATATAAATATCCAATTCAAGGTGTGGTTATCACCTTTAAAGCCCTACATAGCATGGGTCCAGGTTACCTGAAGGACCATCTCATCCCCATTACACTGACCTGCCCCATTCAATCATGCAGAGAGGGCATGTTACAGACCCTGTCTGTAAGAGAATTCCATCTGGTGGGGTCCAGGAACTGGGCCCTCTGTGCAGTGGCTCCCACCCTCTGAAACATTCTGCTTCCGGAGGTGAGGCTAGCCCCATCACTCCTGACCTTCCAGAAGAACCTGAAGACCTGGCTCTGCCACCTTGCTTGGGGCATGGAGTAGTTGTTCTTGGGGATGGCTGGCACCTCAGAGTGCTCCCCACATACATATGAACTAAATTAGATCTTTTACTGCCATCTGGTTTTTATTTTTATATTTATATTTTGTGTTTGTATTTATATTTATATTTTATATACTATTTATGGCTATTGTTTTTAACTTGTTAGCTTTATTGTAAACCCTTCAGAGTCCCTCTTCTGGGGGGAGATGGGTGGTGGCAAAATTTAAAAAATAAGTATATTAATAAATAAACCCCTTCCAATTGATCTAACACTTCATCAACCCTAGGCATAAGGTAACAATCAATGGTCATTGATTTAGGTTTCTCAATTCAACACAAAATCTCACCTGCCCATTGGCTTTTGGAATTAAGACAATAGGTGAAGCTCACTCACTATGAGAGGGATCTATCACTTCCATCTTTAACATGTTTCAGGTTTCCCTTTCTAGAATGCCTCTGACATGACTTGGCAGACCTTGCCTTCTATTTGTCAACACTGAACTGATGTTCCACCAAGGAATAGTATCTGGTCTATTGGTGAGCATCTATTGTTTATTTATTTATCAAATTTTGTCACCACCCATCTTCCCAAAAGAGGGACTCTATTTACATGCTTCTAAGAATCATTCCAGATTGGTCTTTTGCTTCCTGCTCAAATTTGAATCTATCTGGACTTTAGAGATCTTTACTAATGTCTCTAGGTAGTTTCAGTTTTATCTTCCTTTCCTAGATAGTCTTTCCTATTGCCTATATTCTGTAAGTTCCGTAATTCACTATTTCTATGCCCTATTTCCCTGTTATGGCTTTCTCTAGACCAACTTCAACTAGAATTTGTTTTAAAACATTGTTTTACCTTGATTCTTGTTTTACCTTGTGTCTCCCACATGAGGGTTGTTTGTCATTTCAGATGTCCTGAAGCTCTTTCCTACCATGTTGCCTTTTACTGGAACTCACCTGTAACCTACTCCCTTCTGGCTCCTCTGAATTTTCATGGATTGCCCCTCTATTGGCACTCACCTGCCTGCATCCAGGTTTTGCTACCACTCTTGCTTCACCTTCACACATCCTTCTTTACTCTGGCCAAGTCTCTATTTGCTGTTTTCTATGACTTTAGCTCCTACTTCAAAGCCCTTGGTAAGCCTCACTGGTGAAGGTTCTCATCTTTTGGTGGTGTGGATTTGGTACTGGGAACCAGCAGAGATAACTTTTAAGAGCAACCACAGTGGGGGAAGGAGAGGCAGAAGAAAAAGGAACAGCCTTTCTTACCATCCCTACAGAGGGCCTTTCTGTTGTGTTAGGCACCAAAACAGTGGAGAGAATGGATGACAGAGAGATCCTGCAAAGAAGCTAGTGCCAAAGAGAATGAGTTGCAGCCAAAACATCATAGAGGCGTAACAAGACCTCCAATTATGACCAGGCACAGAGAAAGAGGTGGCAAAGAACCACCTCAGGAGAGACTGGTAGAAGGGTCTGGCACATTAAGATAGATAGTTACAGATAAATACAATGAAATAAAGCTAAAATAGAAATGTATAGATAAAAAATAGTGTGAAATGGTAGAAGATAAGATTAAAGTTAGGATAGGCAAGAGGACATAGTTGCTGCCAGATAAAAGGGGATGAAGTCTCCAGAACAAAGCATAGAAGTGCAAAATAAAGAGAAAATGAAGTGGCTGGATCTGCAACAGCAGAGAAGATGTGTACTTCAAGGTAGAGAATCACAGCTAGAGTAGAATGAAGACACAATGGAAAATTAGTTTACAGAAAGAAGCTTTAGAAGAAGATAAATGCAAGTAATGGTAAAGAAACAAAATAAAGGAAACCAATCAAATAAACAAGCACTTTGCTCTTCACTTAATAACCAAAGTTTATTTTTGTTGTTCACACTGTTAATAAACACTATTGTTCAAAATGAATCATCTATGCCATGCCTGGAGCTGTCTCCATCCCTGGATCCTGTGACATTGTCAGCTTTCTCTTTTGTTTTTGTTCTTCTGATAACATATATGCAATCATTAGTTTTGAGTTAGCCCACAGTAGCTATGGGCACCAGTCAGCCCATAGATACCGCTTAATGCCCACCAAGGTCCCTGTTGAAGGCTTAGTTGAAAGTTTATTTTAGTGTGATTTCTTGCTAAGAATATTTCTGGTGGGTATGCTGGATTCAAGTGAGCATTTTTGTTTTGGCTTCTTGTTTTAAGTATACTCCAACTTCTCCTTTGTCTTTCTGGGCAATGGATAATTAGCCACTCGATCATGATCTTGTGAACAAGCAAGCCACCATAGCAGCCATTTTATTAGAACATCTAAGACACATTCTCAGCATTCCTTATGTGCTCATCAGCTAAAACAGGTTGGGAGATTTGTATTAAATAAACAATGTGTCACCTCTTATACTCTCCTGTTAATCTAACATTGGACAGCAATTTCTAAAGGGGTAAGCAAATGCTGCTGTTTTCCAGAACTCTTTTTTAAACTTGACATTAAACACAAGTAACCCATTATATTCAAGCTCAGCAGGATGTAATATTTTTAAAATTTTAAATATTTTATTGGTAAAGTATAACTATAAGATATGATATACAACCAAAAATATAAAATTGCTAATATAATCAAAAAGAATATACAAAAGAGTAATTAATTGATATTTGAAGAAACTAGATATACCCCTAAAGTATTAATATAGAACTAGCTCAATCCTTTATATTGTTAAATCTAGCCATATAGATTTACTCCATTTACTTTTACTCCATCTTGTTTTAATACAGTATATTATTTCAGTACAATAATATTTATATAATATACTTAAATTCTTAATATTTATTTAGATGCTTTAGAGTAATGAATATAGATAAGTGGATATTCTATCAATATTAATTATGCTTTCAGATATTAACATTACAAGCATTATGATTATTTAACCTTTTCTTAAAAATTAAATATAACATTAGGAATGAGTGATAAATAAAGGAACAAGATACATCAAAGTATTTGTTTTATATTAAGGGTTTAGATCTTAAGTTACTTTGTTTGATATTAAAGTCTCCATCATGTTATTACTTGGTTTTTCATATATGCTTGCCCATATATATGTATGAGTATGGAGTGTTTTTATATATGTTGATAAAGGAAAGTAAGTGAACAAAACAGAGCAAGCGTGTAACATTGTTAATGTGTAGTGTTGAGATGAAACATGTTGATAAAGTTCAGTAAGATTTCAGGCTGAGCCGAAAGTGTTAACAATTTAGAATCAAAATAGTTCAGTCAATATTCTGCTCTTACAGCGACCAACCAGTGGTCTCTGGAAAGTTCACCGCAGGCCCTAAGCACTTTGGTCCACATGTGTTGCCCTAATGCTCAAAGTAATCAAAACTGGTAACCATTTATAGTCTGCAGAAAGCCATGGCTGTTGTAATAACAGGAAACACTCATTATGGCTTCTTTTTCCCAGTAACCTTTGATCCAGCATAAATCATATTTAGCATCTAAAAGGTGCTGCAAATGTGAAAACTGCACTTCTGCATTTCTTTCTTAGGCAGCTAAAATGCAGAGTTTAGGACTTTAACAGTATGTATTATTTTCCTTCTTCCCTCAAGCCCTCCATTTTATGTAATAAGCAGCTTCAAGAAAAGCCAAAAACAATCCAGAGCTTTGTGACAGTTTGATTAATCTTAATAAAAGCATTATACCATTATGGTTTTCATTTACACAATGTTACTTCAACTCTACTGAATGAATGCTTCTACTTTTCCCTTTTATCTATTCCTTTTAAAGTATTTGGGAGAATTTAGTAGGTGATGATGATGATGTTCACCATATTGCTCCTGAATCTGTGTATTTCTTCTACCATGAAGCACCACCTTATTTTCTTCTACCACTGTTTATTACACTGTACTTACTGCTGAAGGGCCATGTGTAACTGTTTAAACATATTGCTTGAGGATCATAACTCTTGTATTTTAATCAGGGCTTGAAAATATATACAGACAACATGCTGTCATATATATCAACTAATTCTCTCTTTTAATCTTTTTTCTAATATAAATATAAGACTGCCGAGATGGCTTTTCCTATAGTTAAATATGTAACTACATCTTGTTTTTACATACAAGAAACCATTGATATAATGGAGAAGCGATATCCATTAAGCACAATATCTGTTAAACAATGAATTGGATTTCACACATGCATTAAATGGTGTTCTGTATGTGTAAAATGGGAAATTGATTTTATCTGCTTGCCATTTTATTCATGCATAAACCAAGGTCCTTTAAAATTGAGGCTTTGCTGAATGGCTAACCCCCATCATTTTAAAGCTTCCTGAAAGTTTTTCCTTTCTTTTCCTCTTGGAGAGAGAGGCTGTAGCTTCTTCCATTTCCCAAGCTGAAATGGCAGCACTTTTCTGGAAATGCTGCAGACTCCTGTCAGTAGCTCAACTTTTTCACACTTTATTTCCTTCAAAACTCTTGAGGGAAAGCACCATGTGGAGATTTATGGTGCCTGAGTTTCTCAAATTACAGAGTAACTTCTTCCTTGAGAGACCTCATGCTATATAAAGGCCATGCTCCAGTTCCTGTGCCAAGAGCATTTGGTACAGACATTCCTGGGCCACTCTCAGTGATGAGGTGGAAAGAAAATTTCCATTTAAACTCTACAGTATATAAACATCAACTACATTTGATCCACACCATGTCTGTGTGCTACTCTCAGTAACAAATCCTTAATGAGTAAATTGCCTAGCCTAGAAGACGGGAACACTGATTAAATCAAGATCTCTCCATGAAAAGAAACAATATTATTTTTTCCCCCTATTCATACAGAACGCTCCTAAAATGTACAAAGCTGTTTTGGGACATATCATTCCCCATCATCAGTATCTGAATGTAGGAAAGCCTATTTCAGTTATCTGCAGTATATCAGTGTTTCTCAACCTTGGCAACTTGAGGAGGTGTGGACTTCAACGCCCAGAATTCCCCAGCCAGGAAAGGTTGAGAATTCCCTGCTCTTTCACAACACCTTTCTATTTTTCCACACACACTTTCATTTCTACGTATGTTTAAGAATTCCTGGGATTGTTTTCCTTTGCCTCTTTCTCATGATGACAATACAGCTATACATACAGCCAGTCCAGTGGAGTTGGATGGCTAGTGTATTTAAATAAACAAACAAACAAATAAACAAATAGCCAGAACGGTACTAATAAATCTGGTATGTAACACAAACAAAATGGCTCTAAAATGAGGACAGCCAGATACGCAGCCAACTTTTAATTTTACCTGGGTTCTGCCCATAGCTGTCCTCAATATAAAGCACATCATGTCCTGCTTGTACATTTGATCATGTTATTTAAATTATGTTCATGTAAACCCACACACTCATATACATGAAAAAGATTTTTGGACAAGGATGTATTGTGAAAGGAATGTAATTTTGATAAGTTAAATCAATTAAAAAGACAACAGGACTCTGCTTTTTCAGTTGTAAAATGCTTTATTAATAATAATTCTATTTCCTACTTCCCCCCATCATATAGTCTTTAAATATGGGGATCAAAACTGTCCACATAAACTGGTATTTTGTTGCAAAAAAAAATATCTCCCTTTGTCTTAATTACTACAAATACAGTTGGTTGTCATTCACATAAGCAGCAAAGAAATCTCAATCTTACAAGCACAGCTTCTATATAATGAAGAAAAAGTTATTTTTACAGTACCAAAATGTCTGTCATCATTACACTCAAGGGAAAAAGAGGGCCTGGATACCAGAAGACCCTGGGGATATCTATACCATCATGTGCACATTTTCAATAGACACCACAGCCAGAACCCAACTGGCCTCCTGCATCTTTAAAAGTGATGCTGAGAAGTACATATTACAATGTCTCCATTACATTCACTCTGATCAGTCTTTTGAATCAGTTCTTATTAGAATGCTTAAATGAAGTAAATAAAGATGTTCTGAGAGGGGAGAAGAAATATTGTATCATTTTATGTCATTATTTTTTTAGACTAATTCCAAGTGTCTCTAATTCATGAAAATAATGTTCCACCCACTTGATCAATTTAAAGAAGCTCCCACTGATACAAAGGAGAAGTTCAAGAAGATCATTAAACATAACCAGGTGAGGTAGCAGGTAGCTGTAGCTTTTCTTAATGAAAATTTAAAGAGAGTTCATGAAAATGATATTCCTCCAATCCAAGGGACTACTAAGTTAAGGACATTCAGTTACAACTGAGATCCAATTTAGCACTGAAAAAGTATTGTTTGTTGATCAGGATTTATTGCCTGAAGTGAACTGTTAGACTGCTGACTAGCAATATAATTACTTTTGCAGCTCACCATGGCAGCACAGTTTATATTTACTTAATAAACAAGACAATATGTTCTGTGGATTTTTTTATTGAGCCATAAAGCATCAAAAACAGAGAATTTTAATAATATGTATATCCCATGCTTTTGCCCTGCCACTGTACAAAAAGAAAAATGTCCACAGAAGGGATTCTTTAGCAACAGACACAACAATAGGTAAAACTATTTCAACAAAACAGTTGCCAAAAAATGAAAAACCACAACATATAAAAATGGTTTGTTTTTTCTAGCTATGATACACACCAGAATATTTGAGGTTTTTTAACAAGATTGTGAAAGTACAACTTTTTAGTAATTGGTGAATCAAATGCTATATTAATTTGCTAAGGAAGAGTAAGCTTATAGCTGCAAAACATATCACCATATCTTGCTGCAGCAGAAAAAGATCATACTATAGTGAATAAATTTAGGCTTTGCTTGAGGTTTAGTTCATACTAGGTTATAGTGTCAGATCTTGGGATGAAGAGGGGAAAACTATGGAGCACATATTTCGCCTAGAGAAGCTCACCAATTCCATTCCAGTATATTTGTTTAAAGGTATTAGATAGCACTGCTGGGAAGTATCTTCAGTAGAGAATCTGGGCTAGATGTCAGTATGTATACAGTAATTTATGTTCAGTAACTCAAATCTGCACCACAGTAGGGTGTTCTTCTGTTTATCAACCGCTTATTCATTTCAAGATGATCAGGATAATGCAATTCTATCTTCCTCTCTCAATTTTCCAGTCTCTTCTCCAAAAGCTTTGGGTGGAGCCATACAGCCCTTCAATGCATTAGGACAAAATGCATTACACTGAGGAATATTCCTATTTATTGTATTCAGATTACATTCAACCAACATAAAATGTAGGGTTTTTTTCTTAATACCACACGCTTGTCCTAGTTCTGTCCATTTTATTGAAGTGCAAATCCCAGCACATCATTCAAAAGACCAAATACAACTGAAAGGTAGCACTATTAAAATATCAGATATGGTATCACATCAAGTATTGTTTTATAATTCTGTGGTCTTAGCTGAAAAATATCCAAACTGATCCTGCTGAGTTAAATCAATGGTCTGTCAACATCATTCTCAAACTTGATGCTTCAGACAAACAGTATTAGTAACAGGAAACTTACAAGGTGGTAATTTTTCTAAGGTCAGTTTTCTAGCAAAGAGAGAGCAAAGATGCACTTATAAAAATCTTGAAAAATCCTTTGTCTTATTCCTGAAGATAGAAGACATAAATGGCCATGCTGTTCATAATTTTGAGGCATCAAAGAATGGTGCTCAGCAACCTATTTAAGCAAATCCTCCACGCTTAATTTTTCAGGTTACCTTAAACATTCTAAACCTTGTGTCCAATGCAATAGAGTAAATCTTACAGAAACCCTTTTCCCAAATCTTGTAAAATGAAATTTATGTATTACAATTTGGATATCTCTAATATCCTATGGGAAAGTAATGGATATTACTTCTGGAAGATGTTCAGAAACAACCATCCTTTATGCCATGCAATGCACAATTATTCTATCCATACTACCTCACACTCTTATCTTGTTATTTGCTTATATTATATTGACTGCTAATAAAACCACTTTAATGTTTAAAAAATGCCTTTGCCTGAAATTGCTACAGACATAGAGCATTGAGAGGAACAAGATAAACCTTCTTTCCTTGAGAGAATCTGGTCCTTTGGTGTCACTTAATTGAACCTTTTATAAATGTACCCTAAGCCCCACTTCAAGCATTTCATTTGTAGAGGACTAAGTCCAGAAAAGAACAACTGAATGGGCACACTTCCACATTCTCACACAACAGGGAACCCCTATATGGTTCATGAATTACCCACCCAGAGAAGTAATCTACCCCAGAAAAACCTGAAGAACTAGTGCTATTTTCTCAAAAGCCAGTGGGGAGTTTGCTGAGATTCCAGATGAAGAGATAAGAACTGCTCAAGCCTATTTTTGCTTCTGAAGCCTTACTCCAATAAAAGTGAACATTTAAAACTGGTAAATGCCGTCTTCAAATTCTTGCCCCTGATTTGAGTCCATAACAAAGTATCCTACCCATGAGATGAGAAGACCTAGGTCAAAATCCATGTGTATTTCTATTATGTCTGGACACACTTTGCATAGAAAAATAAAGTGAAAATCATGTTGAATTGTAGTGAAAGTATTTGAAAATAAAACAAGTATATTTCCAATAGATAGATCTAGATAAGGATGTATTTCTTGTGGGTGAATGTATTTATTATTGCATTTTATTCAGTCATATACTGTAATAATACACCCCTGCATTATGGCCACTGGAATTACTGGTAAAGGGAAACATATATTCCAAACTGCTTTGACTTTAAATGTACATTTTTACTCTGAAAATGATTGCCCGAGAATTACAGTATGTGCATGCATTTTTAAATCATTTGCTCCCTACATTTTATACTATTATATATATATATATATATATGCACATAATGACTGTGTTTATAAGCAAACTAAAGTAGTTGGAGATTATACTCATTGATTTCATTTCAACCAAATTCACAAAAGATTTAGATATATGAGGGGATGAAGGCACAATAGAGAAACTGAGGCCCAAGAGGAAGTCACCTCTACTGACTTATAGCAAATCAGAGCACAGGTACATACTTTTTTTTGAGTGGCTTGGCTTTCTGCGGAGGAGGGTAGAGAAAGGGATATGATTCCTCTTTTCTGCCATGCATTTCATGTATGTGAAAAATGCAATCTGAACTAGATTCCTGTCCCTTAAATAAACGTTTGTGCTGAGCTGTGACCAAAGAATAAAAATTTTGCCAGACTGGAGAACTGTGATGTAGGGCATGACAACACATATATAGCCTACATATTCATATCAACCTTACATTTTTTTAACAGAATAATTTAACAGCGTAAGTACATGGGTTGGTTATTGACATGCTAGTGATAACAAACACAGTGATATGGAGTTTAACTTGGAACTACGGCTTTATAGGTTGGGAGGCATAGTGAAAATGCAGGATATATATTGTAGTTTATTCTTTAATAGCTTTTTCTTTCAAAGAAATCACCAGCTAGTATCTCAGACATTATTTTTAAAATATATCCAGTTATTCACAAGCCTGTTCTCAAGGGAATTTTAGTGTGTTACCAGAAATTTTAACCAAAGATCATTAACACATATTACTAACCCACTGAAACTGTGTATTTTCTTTACAGATTACTTTTAACTTTAGAGTTGTTAAAAAAAAAAGACACTGAGTGATTTAATTTACTGAACCTGTCTACCAATTGTTGCACTGAGCAATAGCATCTGTGCATTTAATCACAAAAAGTGTAGATAGCTGGTGCTAATAGAAATGCTTTTCTCAATAAGACCATATCATGTTAGAGCACTGAGGATATGAGCAGGATTAATATTTACCTTATTAATAGCGCCTTCATTTAGTTGATGTCTAAGAACAAAATCCAGATTACTTTAACAGATAAATACAACAGCCATTTATTCTAACATAAATGCTAAAAGTGATTAGCATTTCTCTTAAAAACAAAGCTTGATTTAGTTTCTTCCTAACTCAAACACGTTTTAATAAATATGAGTATCTTTTTTAAAAAGCTGGCAATTGGCATAAGAGATTCCTTTTTATATATACATTATAATAAATAGTACCATTTTACTTGTTGATCCATTTAGGAAATCTATTCCAAGAAGGATTATCTCCCAAATAACGTCTCCTGAAGAACTTCTGTCTATTACTGAGAATACTAATTCTAATTTTGAACAGACTCCAGCATTACTCCATGCTCTTGTTTATCTGTTCAGAGATTTTTCTTTTTTAAGAGGGGCTTAGGGCAGGAAAAAAAGGAAGTGAAGCAAGACTAAGATAAATATGTTTTTAAACTTATAAGTAGAGTCCTTATGGAGATGCTTGATGCTTTATACCAACTCAGTATTTTCTGGCAATGCATTCTCCACAATTTCAGACATTCCACATACAGGACAATACATTCTAGCCACTATGGTCCTAGAGGGAGGTACTAAACATATCTGCCATTTCTTTCCAAGACAAGACAAAAGACAACCATTACAAAGGAAATTAACACGATTTGCTGGCATGTTCATGTTTTCCTTCCTGACACAGTTCAAACAACCAGGAAGGGCAAATAGAACTATATGAATTCAGAAAGAATTCAGGTTTAATGTAGAAAAAGAAGGTTACGTTAGAAGTCACAAATCATCCTACATTGATGTTTAATATGGAATGTCTACTGTAGCCATCAGTAAAATAATCTGAGCCATATTTTCACCTTCAGCTAAATTTATTTATTTGATTCTATTTTGATTTTATTTGATTTATTTGATTTGTATAGCTCCCCCCCATCTCAAACCAGTGACTCTGGGCAGTGAACAATCGTAAAAACAATTAAACTATAAAATACAGTACAAAAAGAAATTAAATGCAAATAAGTCAAGAGGTATTACAATCCGTCAGTGTCAGCACGACCAGGAAACGGGGCCCTTCACACACTCGAGCCCCAGCCCGGGCACAGAGCCAGGTCTTCAAGGCTTTCTGAAAGACTAGGGGGGTCACAGCCATCCTAATCCTAGAAGGGAGGATGATCCAGAGGGCAGGTGCTACTGCAGAAAAGGCGTGTCTCCTGGTCCCATACATTGTTACAGAGGTGAGCCCCATGGACACAACTTGTTATTAAAATTTGAGTGAAGCATGTATAGCAGTCAGGGCTGCATTTAGGGCCCTAAATATGAAGAGTACAGCAGATGTGGCAGCCTCTTAGCTGTTCCTCTTGAACTCACTGGTTCTTCCTTCCTGTTTAAAAACAGAACTGACACCGTCATTCAGTTGCATTGGGTCTCCTATACTGCTTCCATCGCCAGTATTGGAACAGGATTCAACAGTTATTTGAATTGATAACACTATGGACTGAAACGTAGATGTCATCTTGTTTTCTGCCTTAGAAAGCAAGGTCAGCCTTGATCCAGCTGCAACAGCTATACAGCACTGTGTTCCAAATGAGAAAGCAATGGGTTTTTTTTAAAAAAAAAAGCTTATTCTGAATCTTTTTTCTTCTCAAACTCATTCCTAAGAGTACTACGTGAAGTATTACAAAGCTGAAACAATGGTTTGCAACTAAAGTTGGCTTCTCTGTCTTTTATGCTCTCACACACATACAAGCACAATTGCCATTAAAATCAGTGTTTATGTCATCATAATCCTATTTTTCACTGTGTGCTAAGTTATGATTATTCATAAATCAAGCATATGTAAGGGAACAGAAGCAGAAATAATCCTGCAGTCTAACATAGTTAAATAGTTAGAGTGTGTTGCGATTTAGAATTATAATTTATTATTTTGGTAAGCAGCAACAGTGCACATGGGCCTTATGATTCAGTTCCACTGAGCCAAGTTCAACTAATTAGATTTTGTGAACAACATAGTGTATTACAAAGCCAATAACTGACAGCTGTCAAGGTTCTCACTTTCAAGGTTTATTTTGCAACCTTGTTATGCACCACTTGTGCCCATCTTAATTAAGAATGTTAAATTGCATATATTGATACATATCGTGTCGCTGGCATTGCTTGAATTCCCATGGCGACGTATTGAGCAACCACGTTCTCTTAAGCCTACTTTGCAGAAGAATGGCTGCACTGCCCCCTTTTCTGTACACTTTTCTTGACATTTGTCATACTCACACAGGTTTTGAAAGAAGGATTTACATGTGATGATTCATTGCATTCAGTTCCCTTACATGTTGCCTCAAGACCACAACTTTGGGACCAGCGAAGGCTGCTGTATAAAATCATGGCTATTTTTTTTTCAAAACGTAAGGATGCTCCCTATCCTTTTAATTTAGTGCAATAGCACTAATCCAGCAATGAAGTTCCCATAAGACAGGCTATCAATGTTAATTTAATGAGTATCTAATCGGCATTATGCACAGCTGGGAATTAATACAGCTTTAGCTTTCATGCTTAAAGTCAGTGAGTGAATCATATTGTTTCATTGTGCAACCTGACAAATTGTGTGCATGCACAATCACATACTGTAGCAAGCTTGATTTCTTTTCTGTCACATTTGTTGTGAGCAGCTACAACAAATTCTGTTTCATCTCTGTCTTTGCTTGCTTCTAACAAATGATTTTTTGCCCAGTTACAAGGGACTGAAAATTGTTCTCCACCTGACCTTATTTTTATTTGTATTGATTTTAATTGTAGAATTGTTCAAATCCAGTATCACACATGTGCAAATATACCACCCTTGAAATAGCCTAAAAATAAAATATTTTAGGCTATTTCAATAGCCTAAAACTAAAACAGTAAATAAAATATTAATATTAAAATAATAGAGGAGTACAGTTCATCTGGCAGATTAAGCTACAATCTTAGATACACTAAGAAGACACTTTGAACCCAGCAAAAGTTACTTCTGCCTAACGTGCATAGGAGTCTATTGCATAAATCCCCTGGGTTGTGTAACTTGTCAGTGGTGTCACAGAGGATCGCCAGGTGATAAATGGAACCACGGACACTAGTCATCTTCAAACACTAATACCCCTCTCATAATTTAGTGACCAGACGTGCTATGAATAAAAATTAACCTGTGGCTCAGACAGGTTTCTCCATGCAACTTTCCAAAACAATTTTGGGATATTACAATAAGCGTAAATACTTTTTAAGCTGGTGTCAAAAATATCGAAATATTGCCAGATTGAAATGATGAATGTGAAGAAGGAAGACAAAAGTTAGGTAGGAGTTCAAACTCTTGGCTAAAATTCAGGATTGGCCAATTATTTCCTCTTAAGTCTACATGCCAAAAAATTGAGGACATCGCCAAGAATGATGCAGCTTTGTGACAATGAGGAGACGACTCATCACAAAAGTGTGCCTATGAAAGGCCTTCTGGCTTCCGGCATCTAGCTTCATGCAAACATTTCTTGGATTCACTTAAGACAGATAGTTGGAATCAGTCCTAAGTTTCCCAGAAGGCACAGCTCTTTTTAAGAACGAATCATACATATAATAGTGCAATTTAAGAATAAATTATCCAATTCCAGTTAGACTGAAACTATATTCTCCGCACTCTAATGTTTTAATATTGCTTAAGTGGAAATCAAATTTAATCTTCATTGGGACAGATAATAATTAATACTAATTCCACCATAG
The DNA here is from genome assembly GCF_035149785.1 of Candoia aspera. Classification (NCBI taxonomy): domain Eukaryota; kingdom Metazoa; phylum Chordata; class Lepidosauria; order Squamata; family Candoiidae; genus Candoia; species Candoia aspera. The sequence continues at coordinate 34,286,367 of NC_086157.1, read as the reverse complement.
GCAACTTTACTTTTTTCTATGCTCCTATTTCTGCATCTCATAAAGCACATTAGTACAGAGAATCTAAATGTTTAACAAGAAAGTTTTATTAACTCTCTCCGCAAGTAGGTAAGCCAAACCTTGTACCATGTATGGCCACAGGCATTCATTCCAAAATAAATGCTTTACTGTTGCAGTCTGTTTGCCCATGTTGCTATTGCTATATGACTTGCTGAGCACTGTCACCACTAGATGTGATGCAGAGCTCGGTGTCCCATTGTTTGTTTCTGCTTACCAAAAAAATAACTTGTTAGGCTTCAGGTTACAAATGGAAGCACAGACAGAGGACAAGGGATTACAACTTAGTATCCTCCTTTCTGCTAGTTACAGATTTTGGCTGCTTGCATATACAGTAGCTGTTTTTTCACAAATGGAACATACATGTGTGTGGTTTTCTCCTTATGGGGAGAAAAGATTAATGAAAGTAGGTCTACCAGATCTAGGCTGCAAAAATCCAGACAGTCAGTAGATGGCAGGAAAGATATACAGAAAAGCACCCATCTGCTGCCATCTAGTGATTGTAATATTGCAGTCCAGATCTGGTTGCCCTAACGGAGGTCATTTTAATAGGTGATAAATAGTCAATGGTTTTTGCCCAAGTGCATGACCACTTACAGTAGGCGGTCTGCTTTGGTTTAGGGGGAAGTATATTTGATCCCAAGAACTGTTTTGTTAGACTCTTAACTTAAGTTGTACCCTAATCAAGGAAGTTAGTTTTCAAGTACATAGTTTGAATTATACCAGTCTCTTTGTGGTGAATTGGATTAAGGAGTACTTTTAATTTGGAAGCTAGACTAAGGTTTATGTTAAGGTTCAGAGACATGTATCAATGTTGGATTTTTAAAAGGGACACATCAGATATAATTGTAATCAATAGGCATGCTTCCGATTTTGTAAACACAGCAAATGTAGAGATCAGGAATCCACTGCCCCTTTTTCCACCATGTTATTAACAAGAACAAAAAATCACTTCTCCAAAACTATTTGCATTTTATATGACTTTTAACACATACACACACACTCCACAAAAAGACAGACAGACAATGATAGAAAACATTAAATGGGATGCTGATAAAGACTTCCACCATCATCTAGGCCCACCTACCCCCCCATTTCCTTACAAAATAAAAATGAGTGGCGATAGCTTTGTTTAGGAGTTTGCCCATCTGCCTAAGAAAAGAATAAAGGCAAGCAGAGGTAGGATGGAGTATTCTGAAAAAGGAGAGGACTCTTCTAATGAATCAAGGAAACTATTTTGGGAGGGCAACCCAGCCAGCTACCTGCCTTCTGGAATGAGGTAGATCTCTTACCACCACCACCCACACCTGAGATCTGGATGGCCCCACTCTGCTGTTGTTTAGAAGGGTGGTGAAGACCTGCCTCTTCACCCAGGCCTTTGGTGAGGGGGAGTGAGGCCCCTCTCTTCATTTCATCTGGTGAAATGATAAGATGGCACTTGCCATCTTTTATCTTTTTTTTATTTTACTGTAATTTCTTTGATTGTTGTGAGCCTCCCAGAGTTGTTGGGAGTTGGGCACAAGTTAATAAATTATTATTATTGTTGTTGTTGTTATTTGCAAAAGCACCCACAATTTGTTTTCAGGAGTCAAAATGAGGCTAACAGCCCAAAGGAGGCACAAGGAACTCTAACTTATTTGCTTCCATTGAAATGCAAATAATGGATAGCAGCATTGAAGAGTCAGTGGAACATGGCAGTCTCCGGTCTTCAGAAGCAACAATTTGGAAGGGCACAACCTGACATAGCTAGCACATGCACAAAGCACGGCAAACACACACTTAATGGTGTGCAAATGTATTTTACTGAAGTGTGTGAAGCTTGCTATGAAGAGTAACAAGAGAATCATCCCTTCAAATGGATACAGTGCAAGTATTTGGGTACAATTTACTACGAGTTATAGCTTGCAGTATCTTGTGTGCTTCAGGGAATATTTTTCTCCCAAAGGAGCATGTTACACCAGTCCCATCGGAATCCCCATGTTAAGCCAAAAGATAAGTATCCAGACACAAACAGAGCCTTAGCTCATACTTAGCAAAAGTTGTTCACTGGTGATTTCTGATTTAATTTCACTTTGCTATATGATCAGTTGCATTTGCAATTGTCAGACTCTGGTAAGAGTGGATCAAGAAGTAAGATACTATCAAATTTGGCAAATGAGGATCAAAGTAACACATACAAATTATTTTTTAAAAAGTTAGATATTAAGGATATTATGCAATAATTATTGGCTTCAAGAGTGTCTATGGACAAACTGACATAGTTACATGTTAGTCGTTCCTTTATATCATATTGTATATATCCCTCTCTTCTGCAACAGCTAAAGGCACATGAAAAAAATATAGTCTGGGACCATAAAAATAAAATTTTCCCATCAGGTTTATTCTGTTTCATGATCTGACAGTACTTGCTGCACTTACAGCCCCATCCACAAAGACCCTGGCATGGTGGGTTGTTTTTTGGAAGGGATGCCTTTCAGGCAGTCCTGACTTGTTGGCAACATTTTTCAGGAATGGTTTGCCATTGCCTTTTTCTTCCCAGGGCTAAGAGAAGTGACTGGTCCATAGTCACTAAGCAAGCTTCGTGCCTAAGGCAGGCCTAGAACTCACAGTCTCCTGGCTTCTAGTCTGGTGCCTTTAACCACTACACCAAACTGGCCCTCAATTCACATTCTAGTGTCAGCTTTTATGTTCAGTCTTTCTGGAATCCACATGCATACCACAAGACACTACGTAGGGGAACATATGAGGCCAACTGTTTTCTCTATGCTATCTGAGGCCTGGCCATACTGACTGATACATATTTGGAGACTGTTATAATGTGAAGGTTAATTCAACTCATTTATTTGTAATATAAAATATCATCTCTGTGAAGAAAGCTCTCTTAGAGCATTGAAGAGTTTTCTGCTAAAGAAAACAATATAAAATAATGTTTTAAAGAGCGAGGGCCAAGGAAGCTGTTGTCACATAACTTAGGAATGCTGGACGTTTGCAGTTCCAATGCCTACAAGATATTTTAAAAAAACCCTATAGCCTGCAAGAAAAGTGCACCTAATTAACAGCTTTGAATAAAAATCTGGTTATTATTGGCAAAACCATCAATTTTGTAGTTCAAATGTCAATCTGAAATGGATTTTATTTCCAGTGAAGTCTCATTACAATTTTTATCAAGGGAAACCTTTTCCACTATATTTTCCTTAACCATTTAAATGTGAGAACGTTCATCTCGGAAAGCTAAACTTCCCAAAGTGAGAGCTGTATTTCTGTTTGGGAAGCAACAGCTGAGAGAGACATTCAGATGCAATCAAAGGGGATCTCAGCTTCACTGAGTTTTCACATGACAGCTTGGATCATTTCGGATCTCTTCCAGCAGAGACAAAATAGCATCAAAAGCAGGAAGATTTTCCCACCCTCTTCCTTCCAAGGATGAAAACACAACATCATTAGCCAAATTTACCCTGAACCTCTGCCTCCTCATGTTGATTTGCACTCAGGTTGAGTAAACATATCTTTCCATCATGGTAAATAATGTAAAAAGCTTATCAGTAACTTAATTGCTCAATGAATGATACAGTATAAGATGTAACAACTTTTTTTTTTACTGTACCACTGAAGCCTCTTTTAAAAAGCCCTCACCCATTATATCTTCAAAGAAAAGAAATCTATTTTTCTTTAAATTTTAGGTACAAAGAAGCCAGCCTGGGTTTTCTTTTAAACTTCTAAAAAGCTACCAGAACAAGAATATGTTTTGCTTTGTCTTCTATGCTAATATTTTTATATAACATTTAGGCTGACAAATGATAACTGTATCACAGGATGAAAGGCCCATGATAGGCTTAGAAAAGCCAACCATAAAATAGCCTCAGAGTAACTGAAGAACATCTATTCATCTCCCCTAAGGGAGAAGGATTTTTTTTTTCTGGTCTATACTGACCAGCAAAGATTGTGTAAGGATATTAAGAATGGCTTACAGAAAACTTTCCTTATTTCTTGAACATTTTTCCTTATCTTTCCTAGTGAGAAAAAGGACTGCATGCTAGCAAGTCTTTTTTTTTTTATGTTCTATGAAAAAACAAAAACAAAACAACTCTAACAGATAAAAACCTCCATTACACAGCCAAAGAAGCCATAATCAATGATGTGCAAAATATTTCAAATTCTATCCCGGAGATGTCCAGTTTAGAAAGGGAGCTGATAACGGGAGACCTTGAAGTGTTGCAGCTAGTCCGAAAGCACATGATTGGACTAGCTAGACTAAGTAGTGGTCTTACAATTCCACAAATTTATGGACCCAAGCATTTATCCTTACATGACATATAATAGTATTTTTAAAAAGGATTGGTAAGGTACATGTTATTGACTAAATAGACCCTAGCATGGTAGATATGCTCGATATGGGTGATTATGCGTAGTTCTTTGACATGTCTTTAATCTGACACTGACATTATCAAAGTAACTGTGACATATTATACCTTTTCATGCGAGCCAAAATAAAAAGTTACACAAATTGGAATTTCAGCTAAATTCCACGTTTCACTTTTTTTTCCTTTTATTTATTTATTCTTACAAACTAGGTGTTACAGTTCTCCAGAAAAACAGGATAACATTAATACAAATACAAGTTTAAAAGAATATAGAAAAATAGATAACGAAAGTAATAATAGTGACTATGGGCTTTTTTTAAGCAACAAAATAAGGGTAGATAACCAATAAATCTCCAATACACCATTATGAACTTAGAATACTATGAAACATTGCATGCCCAAATTCTAGTCAGAACATGTCTGTATTAAACTTTAAAAATATTGGTTAGACACAATTAGAATCAATAAGAGAAAGACAGAGAAGTTATAAATGGTGAACCATACATTAAGAGAACAGTACAGATAATGTATAGACCTTATGTCAAACTTCGGTATGAACCCTAAAAGCCAAATTACAATATGGTACAATTCCACATGAAGCAGCGTAGCCTAAAAAGAGATCCTTTACATGGTTTTCTTTCTGTTTAATGCTAGAGAGATAAATAGCCCTCTCGTAGGTGCTTTAGTAGCCTTCCCTACTGTAGTTAAGGAGATGGGAAGAGCTAGTCTGTGCAGGTTTCAAACTTTAATTTTGAATTTTCATTTTGCAACTGGATTGTTAGGGAGGCTTCCAAAAACTCCTTTGTAGTGAATTACAGGGAAAAGTGTATTCAGTATCTGTTTGCTGAAATTCAATACTCTTAGACTTTGAAAATTTGGAATTGTAAAATCTTACCCACCAAAGAATAATACTAAAGGTTTGATACATAAAACTCCTCTCTGACTGAGATGGGATGAAACTATGTTCATCTCATCTCAGTCAGAATTACCTTGGCTGATCTGAAATAATGGCATAAATCTTAATGCAGTGATAAATCTGTGGCTAGACTACACTACTGTGAACCATAATTAGAAACTAAATAATATATGCATCTGTACGAAAAGAAGAGTTTTAGGTTAATTTTATTCCCCACATGCTAGTTTTCTAGAAACAGCATGTCTTTTAAGATAGTTACCCCCTTGTAGTCTAAAGCAGTACAGCACACATATTTACATGATTAGATTTTTCATTTAAAAAAAAAGCAAAGACAATTTGATCTTAGTAGAGTTTCAGTAAAGAATTTTATATTTCCCACTATACTGTTTATAGCATCACCTACACATGTCACTGCTATTAATCCTTTCCCAACAAAATAAATCAGCGAAGGGCCAGAATTCTGTTTAGAAAACATATTGAAGAAAAATGATTAAACACATCTTTTCTACACCCTTTTCTGACCAAATCCACCTCACACTGAGAGGGAAGGAAGAAGGTTGATTCACAGTAGTAACTCAATCATATGGCACTTCCACAGAAGGCCTCCTGACCAGTTCAAAAGTTGCTCAGGGTCATTAATCCTACTACATCAGGTATATTCAAGGTAATTTCTAAGTCAGCTACATAATATTTGGATCCACAGAAAAACTTGCATGTTCATTCATTCACTTCTGGAAATGCTGAAGCTCTGTGGAACTTGCAGATGATCCATTTCACACTTGCAGGAATTCCTGCCTCACTTCAGCCCCCGATCCTGGGCTGGAGCCAAGTCTTTCAAGGAAAAAGGTGGCTTGATGTCTCACGGAAACCACAAGATGGCTGACTGACTGGCTAGCTAGCTGGCTTCCTTCCTTTTTTTTTTCTGTTTGCATATAACCAAAGAAGCATTCATGTAAAGACATCAGTGGTGTCTATGCATGTTTAAAAGCAGGTGCTTTATTGCTCATTCACATAGAGTGCAGGTAAAGCAACTCAAGGCAGGACTGTAATTTTTGCTCCTTCTTCCTAACTTTTCAGGGTTGGCCTAAGTGAAGATTAATGGATCATTTTCAATCTATTTTTGAGGGACTGGGGAGAAGAATGCAGAAGTATCCATAGGTTATGTCTTCTAAGGCAGTAGCATGATTTCCCAATATTTCCCAAATGCAAATATCCTAGTCTCACTTGAACACCCTCCACTGCATTTCCACAAAAATGCAGCATCTAAAGCAAGCTATAACAAAAACAACAATCTACCAAAATCTGGTATCTGGCATTAAAAATGCATAATAATTTAATTTCACTCTCTTATCAAAATTTAGAATTTAATGCTAATGGGAACATCTGGACTGTAAAAGAAGAATAAACACAGGAAATGATAATTTTGGTTAGGAGTCCATGTGAATGAAACAATCCCACCCCCAACTATTGAAAGCTTACATATACCTTTAAAAAAACCTGCTTGATGCACACTTGAAAGAAGAAGAAAAACGAGCAACACAGCTGCTGAAAAATCCATATAATTTCAGAATTCTTCGGTTGTCACAAGCATGTGGATAGGAGTTATGCCATAAACCCTATTCACTTGGACTTTTTCTCTTACATAAATTCAAAATTCTTATAGATCAAGTTACTAGTTAAAAGATACAAAAACAGGGAGAAAGACTTAAAGGATAGTTCCTACAGTAAAAATGAAAGCAATCAGACTGTTCAAGGGTCTTGGTGCTATTTTAACTAAATCAATGGCACCTGATGAGCTGAAGTCATTCAGGCTTATAAAAGCAAAAGGGGATTGCAAAGAGCTAACTGGGGCAATGGACATTAAAATGGCAAACTCAGTTCAATCACAGTAAACTAATGCACATTAGGACAAGATATGTTAGTAGTGTTTCAGCAGTTTGTGACTAACCAGGAAAAAGATTGGGGGATTGTAGTTCATGGCTTGATTTAAAAAAAAAAAAAGTCAGATCTTTAGGAGGTACTGCGAAGAAGGCAAATTCCACACTGGACATAATTAGGAATCAAAAATTACATTGCCAGTATTATAAAGCTTTATACATATCAATGGTTTGTCCATAACTGGTGGATTGTTTCGGTCAGTGTCTCACAAAAAAAAAAAGTGGGAAAAGTGCATAAAAGAACCCAAACGATCAAGACACTAGAAAACCCTCCTGAGACATTAGAATGTTTGAAACTGTTTTAATTTAGAGAAATAGTGAGGAAGGAGTTGATAAAATTACTCAGGGTGGGAAGAATGTGGGCCAAAAGAATTTTTCCTGTTGTCTCATAATGGTACTAAGGGAAACTCATGTACCTCCACAGTTATGCTGCAATATGAAAATTTAAGACAAAAGGAAGTGAAACTTTATGGCACTGATACCATTAAGTTGTAGGAATCAGTGATAGTCAATGTGGATTGCTTTAAAAAGCCTCCCTTCCTATTAATATTTAGGAAGATGCTTGAAACACACATCTTCCAGAGAGGTTCCAGGAATAAATGTAATGCTGTGCTGTGGTTGAATCAGCCAGTGGTTGGTTATATGGGTGGTTTTTTTTTTACTGTAGTTGGTTTTCTCATGATTAATTTGTTTTTAAAAATTTTTTGCTTATAATGAGTTACTTTTCTATATATTGTGGATTCATACAGCCTGAATCAGTAAATAAAAATGAAGGAAAATGGAATTAGAGAAATTCCTGGAGTAAGCGGCTATTATTCATAAGGGTGTGTACGACTTCTAACACCAAAGGCAATAGTTGTATGCATGCCACTGGTGGGCTTCCCACAAACACTAAATTGCCACAGTGGGAATAGAAAATTGGACCAGAAAACAGGCTGTGGTCTAATCCAGAAGGTTCTTATGTTCTTATCAATTTTGTTTAAATAAACCTGATTATGTTTTTCTGTTTCTTGCAAATCTAGCCAGCACTTCAGTGGCCAGGCTGAAACGTAGTCAGCCATGTCTGTTTCTTATCTGATTTTTTTTTAAGTGGCTTCTTCCAGGAAGTGTTGTTCTTAGTGGCATCAGCAAAAGGTTTATTATTTCTCCTGTCACCAATGGCATGCATAAATTAAATGTTCAGGATCAGGCGACTAGCTAATGACGCTACCCCTTGGGCAGTGTTACACAGCTGTAAAGGCCTGCCAATGGAGTTGGTGGGCTCAACTTGAAATGCACTTGCTCCAAAGATACAGATTACTATCCAGGCATATTATTCATCTCCATAAAATATCTATCTGAACAAAATATTTACAGCGCCAACTGTTTTTTTCTATGTCCACTCTAAATCTAGATTTATGCATTCACACTTAACAAAGAGATGTTCTTTGTGTGCCATGCAGCATGTGTGTGAATTGGATGTGCATCTTTTGTAAGCTCCTAATGCAAGCATTGAACACAAAATGAAAAGTCTTTGGCAACTGTTCCCTGGAGAAATAAATTATTAAAAATCCATCCAATGCTTTAGGCTGATTTTTGCTTTCATTATTTCAGTGCCCAGATGATGGTTTTTTTAAAAAGTATATAGACTAGATCTCATTAGCTATTAAATCAGACTCATTCAGGTATCTACAGAGCCAAGTAAATTTTACTATATTGTTCTTAATTTAGATGTATGGCAACAAAAATACGTTTTAAAGTATGAATTAATTTTGTATTTACAATTAAAATATGGGGTATTTTTTTCCCCAAGAACTCTGTGTTTTAGGGGAATGTTAATGGGATTGGAGCTGTATTTCATAAAAAAATGTTATTTCACAACATAATTAAATACATAATATAATTGTGTTTATCCTGCCCTACTGCTAAATTTACTTGTATCACAATCCCTATTTTTCTTCTTTTTTTGTAAAAAAAAATGCAAATATGGTTATCATATATTGCAAATATTTATTTATTTTTATTTATTTATTTTATTTATTTATTTTTATTTATCATATTTTTTATCATGAAATATTGCAAGAAAAGGGCTTAGCCCATACCCATTACCTATTTATGTCAACAAATGTTCTTCTTATGTAGAAAACTAAATGTTACACCAAACCCATTTTCCATGCTTCTGACAGGATGGTCAATCCTCTAATACAGACCATGAACCTGAAATGTATTCCACCCTGTGTACAAATAATTAAATCCAAATGCATGCATACTCAGAGTTTCTACAATACATTAGTCTTCTTTTAATATAAAACTCATCTATCATATTGACCCACTGCTGTAGAATAGTGCAGAATATAAAGTCTCCTGTATTTAAACTAAGACAAAGACTAAATATGGGCTTGGAAAATTAAGTTAGGTTTTCATTATTCCTTGAAACTCATGGAAGACTGCACAGATATTTATGTCTGATCCAACTTCCTAAAGATTCACAGATGTACCATCTATAGTTAGAACAGTAAAGGCTACTGCATACAATTAAACTGCTTTATAAATGTTTTTATGTGTATTAACTATTTACACTTATTCCTGGTAATGGCATTTATCTGTCTCATCAAATATATGTCAAACCTGCAAAACTGCATAACATATCACCATCTAGGTACTTTGTCACTGATGTACACATTCCTGAGAATCTGCTTCTAGAGAAAGAATTGAAAATAATTTACATGAGTAGAAACATGCAGGGAACAGCTGTGGATAGAATTTATGCTCTTATCAAAACCTCTATATTTACCCTTCCTAAAAACATTGAATCTACAAATTGGAAAGGATTTCACAAAGGATAATTCCTTCCGATCTAGTACCTCGTACACCTAGTATCTTACATTATTTTATCAAGATTGTTTATCCCATATTTCAGTTAAGTTTTTTTTTTATTTCTGACCTACACTTAAACCACCTTCTTATACCAAAAGCACTGAAAGCACACAGAAATATCTCAGAGAACACATGAAGTCTAGAATGAGACTTTAAAGATATTGCAACTAGTTCCATTATTGTTCCTACTAAATGATCTAGAGTATTAGCAAGATGACCCAAAGCCAGTAAATGACAATTCAACAAATGCTCTTTCAGAAAACCTTCAAAACACTGTATTAGAAAACACTTTACCCCATCTGAAATATTTCTTCTAAATTTGCCCTTAGCAATATAAACCCAATGATTTTTGTCCTGTCCCCTGTAGTGACATGTCTTGTAGAATCACACAGCCACACAGTCTTTACTTATTATTTCTATTTTTGTACAATGGCTGGATGATTCTAGAAGCTTGAAGTCACTAGTGGGGATCCTGCCTGAGATCTATTGGACTGCTTTTAGAGTAAAGCCAACAATGTGATCTCCTTTGACATTTTTCTTTCCTGTTTTTCTCTAATAAATGTATGTGATTCTCGTTTTGAAGAAATAAAGCCTTATCATGTGACTCTGTTCTGAATCATTTCTTGTTTTCCCCTCTATAATAAATTATTATTATTATTCCCTTTTTTGAACTGGGTTGAACAGAAGTTGGGGGGGGCAGGAAGGAGTAATACCAGCTTATGCAAATATTTCCTTATTATTGGTAGCACTTTATTTGAATGTACAGTTTATCTGGAATGCTGTGTACATCTAATGTAGTCAGAAAGAAGAAGGTGCAGAGTATACTTTTCACCACTCATACTGCCTTTTTATTCAGTGTATTTATCTGTTATTTATTCACTGAACCAATATTATATGCTTGTCTGTCTGTCTGTGTGTTTATTTGCACACATATGTCAGAACATTTTTTCTCATTTTTTTCCCATCAATATCCTTCAAGGCAGCTCACAGGATCACATTTTATAACTATCGATCAATTAAAAAAAAAACACTGCCAGTTAAAACAAGCCCCAAAAAAGAACTATGAATGGCAAAAAGATTAAGGCAAAATAACTTAGCCCTAATCCTATTTTTAACATTTACACTGTAGCTGCAAAACAAACCAAAATACATACACAGGCTTTAGAGGGGGAAAGGATATTCTTAAATTGAAGAACCGAGGTCCCAGAAGACCTAGTCTTGTACTTTTGTCTGCATGATGGAGGTAGAAAAGACACAATACTGAACCCAGGAAATTTAGTTCATATGAAAAGAGGCAAACATTAAAATATACAGGCGTCACTGTGACAGAAACACTGTGATCACCCTGAGGTGAGGGGGGGGAAAATCACTCTACCTATATTTTCCTAAGATTTCAGATTTTCTGATTTGTGAAAGAGTGAAAGATAGTGGCAGGAGGTTCCCCACAAAGCAAGTCAACCTAAGGTAGATCAGTAAATTCCCATCGAATTCATTGCATAACTGCTCAGTAGATAAAGAAAAGATGGGAGGAACAGTAAAGACAGTTCAAGAAAGTCAACTTTTGAAATTTTCCAAATCCATTCGCATTCTTCGCAGTTAGAAAAGGATTGAGAGACAAAGATGGAAGGGGAAGTAAGGAAGTAGCTAGATGCAGATGCAATATGTTATGAAAAATGATGAAAGAACCAAAAACATTTAGACCGGAGGTGTCCATTTTTTATAACCCTGATGTGTAAAATACTATTCTCACAGCTAACACCGATTTTCTTCACTCAGTGTACTCCGTATTTTCATGCAAACTGAAAGAATTCTGCCTGCTTTAATAAACAGGCAAAGCAGCAAATCAAAAGTCCTGACTTTTTTTCCCTTTATGATGATCAAATGATTCATTCAGGTTGTCACTTCACTTTGCTTATTTTAGTATTTTGGAGAAAAGTGGATGATATCACAACACACTAAACAATCAAAGAGGTACTCCATTTTGTATTTTCAAAAATTATGCTTCTAATTTTGTGTTAGCAGGTTTCTTAGGCAACATAAGCTTAGTTAATTGCTGCTGGGTAAGTTTGTAGGTGAAAAATAGCGCTAGTACTTTTCACATAAATTAATCCTACCTAGTCTTCCAACAGGCAAAGCAAGAAAACCTAACGCTTTGGTCTCTGCTGTACTTCTACAGGTATAAATTTACTGTAATTTCAGAACATGCAACAGAAGCTTAGAATTACTTTTTAGTCCCACTAAGTATTCATTCCAGAGCTTTGAAAAGAACTCATCTGGGGAGAAAATAAATCCACAAATGTTGGTGCTTTGTTATTTCCTAAAAAGTTATGCATGCACAACATATGACAAAAGTACAACATATGTACGGACATATTTGAACTGACATGATAGACAATAGTAGTTGCAGCCTGTCATGTCATCCATCTGCATATTAAACAGTCCCCAAGTACACATTGACACAGAAGACCTTAATAGCTTGGAAGCCGTAACAATATATTGAGTTAATAATTGGCATGTTAAAGAGCATCTTCCACTCTCTATCAGTCTTTTAGCTAATTTGCTTATCTATTGTCTTGTCTATCTAACTATGGATAATTTAGATAACTTAGAATTGTTGGCTTACTTTCATCATTTGCAAAGTATACTTTTTGTTTTCATGAAATAGTTCTTTGGCATCAGAACCACAATGAACATACTTTCTTTTCCAAAGTTTGGATCTAGCCTAAACTACTTATATTATTCCTAGCTAATACTGTAGTGGATTTGAGATTCAAGACTTCATCACTTTCCCAACCATTGGCCTAATCTAAAGTCTCCTGAAATCTGTAAGAAATATTGGATTTATTTTCAGAGAAAGTTAGCATGCCACAATGGCTATACTGTAGAGATGGATTATAAGTAAACAAACACTATCAAACCCAACTCAACTATGAACTTGTTCAGTTTCATCCTGAAAGCCATTATTACTGGGGGGGGGAAAAACGCTAACTCCACAGTATTAACTGTAATACAGTTGATCATCATTAACATGTGATCCAGTTAAGCCATAATTAAATAGATGTCCCAATATAACACACTGTTATCCTCATCATTATTCACATTTTAATTTATATTTTGCACTTCTGTCCAAAGGTACTCAAAAGATAAAAAAGAAAAACTAAGCTACTTTTTAAATATATTTTAAATACATACAAAATTGCCAGCATAATTTTTAAAGGGAAATATATTAAATAAAAAAATAGTGTACATACACACAAATCCCCATTGGCCCTTCTCTAACAACACTAGTAATAGTACAGATACTCAGAAATAGTCACTCTACAGCATACTATTGTTTTTTGTAATATATTTCAAATGCATCTTCAGGTGTATAGTCACTTTTTCTCAATTAAAAAAAAATCCCATATATATTGTATACTATGTTGAGCAGTGTTACATGCCTTCTTCACATTCTGTTTTGTGCTGATAGTACATTTTTCTGCAAAGAATTCTGATTTATACCATCCCATAGGCAAAGAGGTTTCATCCTTCTCTGTCTCTTTCTCCCTTATCAAAAATTTCTCCCTTTAACTTCTGCAATGTAATTTCATATATGTTTTGGCTCAATCGTGTTTGTTTCGTAACATCCTACTCCAAATCTTATTATTGGGTTCCTCTACCTTCCTCCATTTCACTTCTCTCCCTTAACCCAATAACAGTTTAACACTATAAAGATTTGCTGCCTCAGACCAAATTAATCCAGCATCTTTTTCCTGTAACAGCTATGATAAATTCACCAATCAGATGTGAGTGCAATAGCTCCCACTTGACACTGTGCAGGGCAGCACTGTTCAGAATCATCTTCCTGATGCGACCCTTATGACTCTATCTTCCTTTAGTCTAATTTCCTTTAGCTTAACAGCAGAGATGCCAGTAGAAGTTGCGGGATAGCATCTCCAAAAGGAATCACATAAAACTTCATGATGAATTACAGCTGTTAGAAATGAGTTTTTATTGTTGTGGGCACCTTCTCATGGCTTAACAATATTGCAACCAAAAGGCTGTTTTTGCAAGCCCCAAGGGCCAAATAGCACAGAAGCTGGAACAAGAGATTGTCTAGCTGCTGGACTGAACACTCATTATGATTCTTGGTCTTGTATCTAACACTGTCTTCCAAGAATTCAACCTCTTCTACTAAGGCATGGACTTCACAAGGTTGGGGAGACATGGAACATCGAATTGGAACATGCACTACAGGCAGATATTTTGGCAGCTATGTCTTGTTTGCAGAGATCTAACATTACAATTAATTCAAGAAAAAGTATTTCATATCTGTTGAAGATCTATGCACCTTGTTAGGAAGAATGTGTGCATCATCCAAGGTTGGAGATATGATGCTCAAAATGTGGTAATGAGTTATAGTCTCTCTCTCTTGTGGACAGAATCCACCCATGAATATATTTTGTTCTGGACAATTCACTGGGTTTGGAAAGATCTTTATAAATATATGCAAATGGTAAACTAATAGGAAGTCAACAAAGCAGTTATTGCAGGCTCTCCTAACAGATAAAATGTTATAGTACAAATCTGGATGGACACCTATTATCTGTCAATTATACAAGAATCTGAGTATTTCCCCTCTTTCTATACTTGAACAGTAATTTACCAACAAGAATTCCATTTGGAGAACTAGTCAGGTATTTAGACTGTATGTATCAGGTTATATGCTTAATTTCCCATATTTTCAAGTATGTGAAATGACTTAAATGTTGGTAATTCAACTACTGTATGCAGTATAACATTGTGTGTATATGTAAGATTAACTTTCTTTGTCTTGGTAAGGTTGGTGTTGTTTCTTTCTCCTATAATAAAGAACATTTACTACAAGACCTGGTAACTATAAAGCTCTCTGTCCCATGCCAAAACAAAACAAAACCATATACAATACCATCAGTGGATATTACACTGCTAAGTCCGGACAGGCTATCCACAGCAACCTCATTTAAGTCTTAAAATGGCTCAAATGTTATTATTCCCTTCCTAAGATTTTTACTTGGCCTTTGCCAAATAAAATATGAAGGCTCAGAATACATTTCAACAAGATTGTATATGCAGGATAGAAATATGTGTGAGTAAGAAATTAGTATGAGAATGGCAAGAAGGAAGGCTAGGTGGAGATACAGATATACCGTATACTCATATGCACAGAGAGAGAAAGAATGCATCCAATCAATCTCATTCTTTCCTATAGGACTTAACTTCTTTATCTGCTTATATACTTCTTTATCTGCTATAACCTGCACTATCTGTTGAATATACAGTACCAATCAAAGGATGCAACATATTCCTAACGCAAAAGTTGTATGTCCTTCATTCTCTAAATCAAGATGCACAGTGCTCTTTCATTGTCATGATAATCTAACACATGCACTTTAAAACAACCAGGCATTCCAATCAGCTGCAAAGTGAAGCCTTATACATGGGGGAGGGGATCTGTTTGGAAAATAAAGGGAGGTTGGTTCAGTTAAGGGGAACTAAGCATAACTCTGGGGATAAGACATTAGGTGTTTTGTGACTGAGCATTTGTTTAGCCTTCAGGATACAGTATCTCTGTGGAGAGGGCTGAGAAAGACGTGACTGAAACCTTGGCTTCTCTACTTCCAGAGTAGACTATACGCAGCTTGATGGGTCTGTAGTCTGATTCTGTAGTTGTTTTAAGCAATGAATGAAACTTGCTAGAGAGGAGGAAGGCTATGGCATAGAGTGAGGATTAACATTAGCATCCTCTCCCAACTAAAATAGCTTTCTCTCTCACAAAGCTCTTGTTCTTACGGGGACAAACGTAGAAATGACTAGAACAGATTTAAAATAGTTATGAAAAACACACAGGAAAAATACCACCTCCGCTGTTTTGTTTCTAATTTATCTTGGTGACATGCTATTTCTCCCACTAACTGAAGAATTTGAAAATTTGTAAAAAAAAAAAAAGTCTAATTTCAAATCTTAAAGTCTTCAATTCACTAAATTCCCACCAACCAAGTTAAAGTTAAATGAAGACTATACTTAATGACATTTTTGACTGATGTTCTTGAGATTGCTTATGTGAGACATCAAAAGTCAACTTCTCCAGCCTTTAATGTGAGAACCTGTTCAGGAAATGAATGATAAACGCAGAAATATCAAAATAATAATAATAACAATAAACAGTTTCTAAGAATAAAGACAAGTAGTCTAAGTGATACTTTCAATGCAAGCAGTATTTGTTTATCATTATATCCAAATGCTGCATGGATTGCTTTCAACATGCATTCACTTTAATCAGAGGCATTATATTATTAGAGAAAACAGGCATTCAGACTATTTTCAGAGCATAAGAATGTGTCTGATTTCATGCAAAAAGCCATACTTTGCAACATACAGTTTCACCAGAATATTGTTATGGGCGAACACTGTAAATAATGCTGCATGTTTTGCATACTACCTTGAATCCACCCAGAAGAGCTGTAAATTTTAAGAATAATTGCAATCTCCTTACCTTTACCTTCTAATACTGAACTAGAAAATTTTTTAAAACTCAGGGTTGAGAGTTGTAAAAACTCTTAATTTTCAGAATTATAGGAAGCTATTATATTCTATTTACTACCTTTTTTTTTTGCAAGGTAAGGGTTCATTTTGTTCACGTATATCCATCGATGCACCATTCATGTTCCAACTGTCCATTCTGTACTAATAATCACGGTCATTGGACATCCGCTGCTTCACAGGGTGATGAAAATGGCTTCTTTGGTGTTACAGTGTAAAACTTACATTTTTAAGTAGGTTAATAAGGGCCAGGAGACAGTTTCAACAGCAGGTTATTTGCCTTCAATAAATTGATTCCTTCTTCCTTTACACACACTGTGCATTGGGCAAGTGTAATTGAAGCAGACTGGGCTGGCTGACATCTGTTTTGTTACAAAATATGCATCTGCCAAGTAGCATATCCATTTGGTATTCACCGAAAGTACTTGGAGAACAATAATGACAATAATTGCTTCTGATTCTTATGTTTACAACATTGCCAAAGAATCATTAGGACTTTATTTATAGATAATGCTTATTAATCACATGGATTTGAATTTTGGAATGTATTAGATTAATATTCTTTTGTAGCTTCATTCTGTACTAATGCTGTGAAAAGCAGTAACTTGTTTGGAAAAGGTTAACATACGATTTATAACCTGCAGGTATACATAGTGGGTACAGGTTATGTTTCAGATGGTCTGCACAAGAGTTGCTTGGGTGGGGATGCCTCTGAAAAGGGTTACAAGATTGGATAATGTATGGCCAGACTGCTGCCAGAAACATACAACACGGATTATGTTATGTAACCTTACTGTTGTTTAAGTCACAATTGGTTCCAAATTATTTTCAAGTTGGTCACCACTTTCAAAAATCTAGATGGTCTGGATTCTGGATATTTAAAGGTCCATCTTCTGCCATATCAGCGTGCCCACCCACCAAAAGCAACAATGGATGTTCCACATCCCACTGTTCTTGGAAGCAGTACTTCAAATGATAATAAATGCGTAAGTCTGAGTTCTTCCTCTTTTAGCCACACTATGGCACCCATCTGGCTTTTAAACATTTTAAGTGGTAAGAGGAAGCCCACTCCTTTGTGCCCTGAAATCTGAGCATTATTTAGAGATGCAGTGTACTTCTTGGCAGAGATGCAGTCTGCTTTCCCCTAGAAAAATCACAGGATTTCCAATGTTAGGAAAAACTATGTATTTTCTTTGGGCTGGATTTTGATTTACAGCAACCTTCTCCTACATTGTACCTTTTTATTTTGCCTTTGCTTCATTTCTGCACATGTATATGGTATATATCGCGGAAGTACATCCAGTATGTCTAATTTACATCCCGTTGATTTCCATGGTTTAACACTGAATGAGTCCAAAAAAATTGTGTATTATTTTACTGTGCATCTTGGTCTGCTTTCTATTTTCAGGTTGCATTATCACTTGGAAAGCCTTAACCATAAAAGATACAGAAAACATACTAGTATTAACATTAATTAGTGGCATATTGCCTATCAGAAGAAAAATATATTTGTGGGGGAGATGGGCGGTAATAAAAATATGACAAATAAATACATTTGCTACTAGTACACCAATTGGAGTGCTCTTGCATACAACAAAATAAATTATTGTATTGCACTTCACTTCATATTGTGCATATATTTCTCTACATCACTCCTATACATGTGTTTCTAAAGTATTCTATTTAAAGTGTCCCTTAATACATGCAAATAAACCTACTGTGTTCCTTACTCACACCTAAGTTTGCAGCCTTAGAAACTAGAAACAGTGTAATATTCTGCATGGAAGTAATGTTTCCTCTGTTCAGTGTGAACTTTTTCCCAGGCACCTCTATGTAACTGCTTGGGAGGAAGCATTAACTCAGTAGGCCTTTCTTCAACATAAACATGCCTAGGTTCATTCTCTAAAAACAGCCAGCAGATTAGTGTAACTATTATACTAAATAAATTTTGTTATTATTTTAGGAACCTATCTGTTTAGATTTTTCATATGTAATCATACTATCATGTGTTTTATTTTAAAGGAAGTCTCTTGTGGATTCTTCAGACATTTTGAAGCATAAATGCATTCAGTAATAATAGCTTTTAGGCTTTTGTTGTTTAAAATGTAAATATCATCATCTTATCTTGGTAGAATACTTTTCCATGTATGCAATATTAGACTTAAAAACAGAATCCAATCAGAGTGGTTTCCGGTAAGTCACGGTTCCTCAACCTTGATTTCTTTTCTGTAAAATGGGCTTAATGAGGCCTTCTTTCACAAGGTTATTTTTGAGAGGACAGAAATAGAAGCTGTAATGTAACTGCATGAATTATTACAAGTATTGGCTGCTTAAATTTAAATGCCCCTTTATCATTAATTTTTAACATGCTGGGAGGCAGGGAGGAATCTCTGAGACCAAAGCTGCTATAGAACTTTTCCCATTTTCTGATGTGCAGCCAGCCCTTGAAATCTGCATTTACACAAATAATATATAAAATATATTATGATTTTTTTTTTTTAAACTGTTCTTCAAGTGTAAGGTAAAGAAATGCCAACTCTACAATTACATTTCTGTCTGACTTTTTTCATGTTGTGATGTATAGTAATTGAATTAATCAGCAAAAATTAATTTAAGGAGGGAAAAAAACTCAGTTTGTCTACACTGGGTGCTTCATTACTGATGTTCCACCTGGATAATCAGTCACCTTTCTCTTTTTTAATGTATTTTTTCAGAATAAAAAATATTCTTTTTTTTTACTGCATGAAGTCATTATTAATATGATCTTTTAATAAACTTATTAATATGATCTACAGCAAATCTCACGTATAGCCTAACAGATTTACCTGAAAGTTTATTAACTGAATGAAACTCACGTCCAAGAAACACAATTCTATGCATAACTGGATGAAAGTAAGCACTATTCAAAAGGACTAACTCCCAGGCATGTACACAGCCACAATCTTAAATGATAAAATTAAGCTAATTAAGGCTACAATTCTATACGCATTTACTTGGGAATAAATCTTATTAAACTGAGTGGGACTTCACTGCAAGTAATTTTTTTTAGGATTATGCTGTCGCTAGTTAACGAAGTTCAGTTCCTATTATCAATTTATTAAAACAATGTAACTTCCATAAAACCCAAAGTCCTGTAGGATAGTGTGGCTCAAAAGACAAAAGATGTCAAACTATTTTCAGAAAAGAGTGGAATCTCTAGAAATTTGTAATAAGGACAGAAGTCATAGATCCATCTAGTCAAGCGTCCTGTTTGCAACAGTGTCCAGCAAAATGAGTTTTTGGGCAGAACATGATGGTAACAGTCCTACATGTTGTTTGTTTCCTTCCTGTAGAGATATACTGCCTTTAGACATGGAGGTTTATTTACCTATATCAGCTGATATCCACTTAAAAACTATTACCTATGGCACATGGCGTGACAAATTGCTATTCAAAGAAAAGAAATTATCAACCCCACTGGGGAAACAGAAGGCCGCAGGCCTGCCCTAAGTATGGCTGATCCCACCACTGTCATGGAAACATTAGGGTTTTTTTCCCCCAGCAATAAAGAGTAAATAATAAGCCACTGCTTAGTTTTGTCTTGAAAAAAAAAAAGTTTACAATATTTCATAGACGTGTGGAATACAAAACTTAAAATCAGCTATGCAGAAGAGCAAAGTGAAAAATAGGTTTATCTTCATACTTTTCTGCTAAGGACAAGCAGGTTTTATGGTTTAACCAATGTTACATCTGTTTATTTTTTATGTAAGTAGCTTAACAAAATTCTGTAAAAGCTTGGAATTAATCATAGTTACATATAATGTAGTACTTTTTATTTAAAAAATGTTTTGTACTTGTTTGTTACCTGCTTTAATTGGCTTACTTTATCAAAATAAACTAAGTTTTTAAAAACCCTACAACTAAGAGAAGTAACCTTTGATGGGATTTATAACCTAGGGTACAATCCTGAACACATCTACTCCAAAGTATTCCTAGTGAGTTTGGTGGAGTTTGCTCCTAAGTAACTGAACAGAAGACTGAATCTAAGTTTCAGTGTAAATGTGTCATTAAATAAACTTTTTGCAACATGAAAACTCCTAGAATCTTAGGGTGGTGGCATAGATATATACAGCTGTCATTTCAAACCAAAGCCAACCGTCTTCCATCTCCTTTCTTCTGGTTACCAGCTTCATTTAGATTCATGTGCTTTTAAAAATATCCTGTTGAACAGGTTACTTTTAAGGTAACTCTTCATAATTTTCTCCTGAAAATTAAGTTAAACGTGTTATTTCTCTGTCTGCAATCGTATGTTTGTTATTGACAACACAGAAACAAGATTTAACCTTGTGATTAAGATGCATGCTGAGTATCTGATACGGTGCCCTTAACTTTACTCATTCGTTATTTATATGCATGTATATTTTAATTCTGATTATTGGCCTAACTAAATTGGCACTCCTAAATGCATTTTCTCAGATATAATTTTTATGGACGTCCAGATACAATTGTATAAAACGTCTAGTTCTGTAGCTGCCATACGCTGTCTTACTGAGGATCTCCACTGAGATAATTAACAGTGCAAATCCTCTGGACTGTTTCAGAAGTAAATCCTATTGAGTAAATAGGCAGTGGGACTTCCTTTAAAGTAAGCGTGTTAGGGCCGCAGCCTAAAATATACTTCCAATTAAACATTATCTCTAACCAAAACAAAGGTTCAAACTAGATATTTTAGCTTTTTCCCATAACTTGAGGTGCATTATATTAGGTTACAAAAGCCACACTTCAGCTTCTATGTTGTCTATTTTTTTTTTTGAAAATGTTAAACTGCACTGGTGAAAGCTACTAAGTAATATGCGCATGTTAAATATCTGTGATACTTTTTTATTAACAAAGGGATTCCAGAAACATTGTTTCTGTTAAGCTTGTATTATTCAGTATAATCTTTGTATGTATATATGTAATCGCGCTACCTAACCCCAAATCCCAGGTGGGCTAAGAAAATAAAATAAGGGGAAAAAAAACCCAAACAGTAGTAATACAGTCAGAAATATACATCACAGTAAAAGCATACATTAATTAATAGCACATTCAGTCTGAATGTCCTTTTTTGTAAGACTTGTCTTTAAAAATATTAAGCTCTAAAGCTTCAAGGAGAGTACTCCATAGAGTTGGACCATCAGGAAAGAACAGATCAAAGGGTTATCTAGCCTAGTGTTTCATCCCCACAGCGGTCAGTCAGACACCTATGGGAATCCACAAGCAGGACATGACACGAGGGTGTCAGCACCGTGCCCTCACTAATTTACCAGCGCAGATTTATGGATCTTCAAGAAATTATCTGAATCGTCAAAGAGGCTCATATGGAAGAAAGAAGTCCTACGGGATGCAGGCCCGAAACCACTGTAGATTAAAACCAGATTGTGCCTTCAAATGCAGCTGCAAGTTGATGTGTATCTGCATCTGTTTTAGAAACTAGCACCAAATAGAATTGATTTCAGTTAAATAATTCCTAATGTAATTCCTTATATTTTTAAGCTCTGTAAAAAGATTAAATCCAAGTTACTGATAACGTACTTCCTTTCAAACCCATGCTTTTCAAATATATTTCCTAAATGTAAGCACTAAAGTATATTTTCAGCTGTCAGTCAAATTCTTGTACATTTTGGTGATATCTAACTGCCTCATTTAATTGTATTTATATTTTTTCCAGAAACTAAATTTTAGTAATTTGTGTTTTTAATTAATGGATTAATGATTCTTTTATTCCTCAGTGGGATTTTTCTTGTATATATTACATATAATGTTACATTTTTAAGAACTTTTATGATTTAACAACATACAAATCAAATTGAACTGAAAAATGTTCTTGTCTGTAAAACAGGTGTAAAAAGCAATACATATTATTTTGTCCCTCACAATATGTATGTATCTACTAACTGTATATAGATATATGACACTGTAAGCTGCTTGGTTTTTGTTACAGTTCAGGTCCATACTGTTGTTTTGTAAAGTTTGTATGAATATTCTTCCAACAGGATAAATGTTAAAATATTGAGTGTACTTATACTACGCATGCATCCATGCAAAAGTTCAAAGGTGTTCTTATTTATGGCAAATAAATCTGCACTAATAAGCAAGAAAATATTTTAATTATGTGAAAGGAAACTTTCTAATATCCCAGTCCACAACTTCCTGAAGTCAAATCTCATTCAAATGCATTTAAATTAGTTTAAATACACTTTACTCTTTTACAGTGGTGTGGATCAAATTGTTAACAGTTCGATATAACCCCCCAAAAGAATCAATTCAAACCTAGAAATGTTTTTAAAGAAACAAATTTTTCTTACATTTTATTTGATCCTTCATTATTTTTGCATATAAGACTAAGCTGTATACTTTGGTAAACCTTTTTGCTTCCTATTTCCATTTTCTCCTGTTAAGCAAGCACTTAACTATATAAAATGTGATTGATTGATAAATAAACAAATTATATGTGTGTGTATGCATGTGTGTGTGTTTCTGAGCATGCTTATTAAAAAAAAACAAGTTAAAATCTGGGATATTTATTTTCAAATAAATGTGTTTAGTTCTGTAGAGTAAGAGAACATTGTTGGATTGTCACAGTTCTCACAGATTTCCACTGGGTCAAAATAAGCTCCTAATCAGATTACACTGAAGGTTTTTGCTACAGTATAGAACCAAAAGTTTTTCTTCTTGCCTAAAAAGTTATCACACTGTTTGAATAGCTAAATTCAGACAAAGCTAGCTCTGCAGGTCTGATAAACATACACAGACAGGAATTAGATAAAAAGCACTTTCCTAGGACCAAAGGACAACAAAATGCTAAATTAAATATGATCAAAGAATCCAACATTGTTTCTCCATCCCACTGAAAGCAATGGCAATATCCTGATCACTATCACTATGCTTGGCCCTTTTATCATTGGTTCGAATATGCTAAACTCATTATAAATATTTTAAATGACATCTATTTTAATTTGTTGTTAAAAGCATTAATTTAAAAAAAAGGTTGCATTTCTGTGTAGATGTTATAGTATTTGATTGCCCTGAATAAAAATAATCTATCTTATTCAGGCCAAATCCTACTGATTACCTATTTTGTACCCAAAACACACTAATATTAATTTATATGATGTATTCTCTACAACGAATTAAATAGGCTTCCTGGTCAGATATTATATGTTTTATATATAATACATTTATTTCCTATTTATATGTAGGCACTTACAGGACAATAATATTTGTTATTTACTGAAAGCATCAGGACTGCAAGAGAAGTATTTGGCTTGATAAATAGATGTCCAAAATTCTTGTTCTAAAAAGAAGCATAGAATAAACACCATTTTCAGTGGACTTTAGAACACTGAATTCTGTACTGAATTATAGTCAGTATTTCACATCCTCTTACCACTATATTTAACTTTCAGGTATTTGGATTTTTTTTAACACTGTGATTTTAAGACATTATTTTGTTAAAAGCAGTAAGAACATATTTCAAGTCCAACTGTGATGGTAGTATTCTATCTCTATTTTAAAAATATGCAAAAAGTTGGATTCTATTAGTGGAATCAAAAACAAATATTTATACCTAGGGAAATAGTAATCATTGTGGAAAATGAAGTTCAGATTAATTTTATTTTTAAAAATTATTATTAACATTACCCATGTTTTGTTTGATAACTTTCACATGTCAAAAACTTTGTATTTCAAAGGAAGATTTTCCATTATTGATACAACTGTTCTGTTAATTCATTTCCTATCTCTATGGTTCAAGCAGATGGAATTGCACTAAATTACTTATGCTAAAATCTTGCACAACATAGGATGACATCCCAATTTATATTATCGTATGTTTTATTTTTCCTACCTAAACTAAGTAAATAATGTTTAGGAAGTTATACATATTTAGATGCAGAAAGGCAGATTGCCTATACATTTTAAAAACACTTTGGTTAACTTAGCAAGTCAATATAATTGACTCAGCTATTTATAAATATGAATATATTACTCTCATTTGCACTTTAGTAAATGAATAAATGGTGTGTTGCATTCATCACTGGATTTTCCCTCTGATGGTAACTATAAAATTGTAGCTTTTGTTGGAAAATGTATAAGATCTTTCATATATAACTGGCAACTTGGACAATATAATTGTTCTTCATGCCTGCAGGTAAATGATGTCAATATAAATGATAAAGAAATAGATTAAGAGGATAATATATGAAATATAATATCAGGCACATTGTTGGCACACATGATTATAAATGAAAAATGTGTCCAAAAATATTGAAAACATGGCAGCCAGCGAAAAAGGTCCAGTAACTTGTGATAATATCATACTATAATGATTACTCACAAACCTAAAAATTAAAGCCAGCAAAAACAGATACCCAGACGCTGAATATAATTTCAGTTAAACAATGGAAAAATTATAGATGTATATATTTGTATATGTTTGTGTGTGTGTGTGTGTGTACACACATCCATATAGTTTTTAAGCAGCACTCAAAAACAGAATTACCAATATATCTATGCTTAGTTTCAATACTGACCCTTAAACATAATCATAAATAAGCCCTTATTTTCTATTCTTCCATGTATACTGAAATTTTATTTAATAAATTAATCCAAATGACAAGTACAGTACGTTTATGCACACATATCTGGCAGTAACTCACAAATTCTTGTTTATAATCTCAATTACAAAATTCTTGCTAGATTCCATTAAACATGATATGTCCATATAGCTCTACTTGGCCAGCCTACACAGTTCTTACTGAAATCATAGTCAGAAATAACAACAACCACAACCACAACTGTAGCATACCAACACAAAAAAGAATGGCTTCCTTTCCCTTTTTATAGTTATTAAATTTTCACAGAACAAAGGCAGAATAGAATTCATCAGGTGAAAGGGGGTTGCTGAAAAAAACAAACTTACTGAGTACAAAGGAAGTGAAGGATTTTCTTCTGCAATCATACCAACCTTCTAAGGGTTCCTGGGTTAATTGATCAGCCCTGTCAAGGGGGAGACAAGTGAAGAAGCAAGTTTTTCTCTGATATTTTTGATCCTCGCAAGGGGGAAGAGGGAGGGGAAAGGTGGATGGGAAGAAGGCAGAAATTAAATAGAGAGTGCGATCAGATTCGGGTACCAAATTTTAGCAAAGGGGGTGCAGAGGAGGAAAAGCATTCAAAAAATGCGGCGCTCCACCACCGCCGCGGCCACCACACACCTCCAAGAGCGCTGCCACAGCGCACACGCGCGCGCACCGCTTCCCCCGCTCCTCCGCACGCCTCTCTTTGCTAGCAGGAGCGCGATCAATAGGAAACTAATGATCCGTCAGCCGGGGTTACTACTGCGCGGCTGCGAGCGGAGGTTCCCGGGTCCGGGCGCTCGAGCTGGCTCAGCCAGACCAGCCGACGGTCGGGACAGCAGCGGCAGCTCCAGTGGCAGCTCGATTTCTTGGACGGGACGGCAGCCGAGGCGGGGCAAGCGCGGACGGGTTACCCAGCGCGGCGACGTTATCCACCCACCCGAGGCTGTCCTTTCGTTACCGAAGGCGGGAAAGACGGGACGGCGAGAGCAGCAGCCGGTGTGTGTGCGCGCGCGCGGGAGCGCGGACGAGCGAGAGTTGTCTGCGAGAATCATTAATGCAGCCTCTCCCTCCCCCTCCCTCGCCTCCCCCCTCCTCCTCCGCTGCTCCCCCTTCCCGTCTAGAAATAGAGGCTCCCCCTGCCCACCCCCCAAGCTGGAAGCGAGGGGCTGGCTGACCAGCCTTTGCACCGTCCGATAAACCCGAGCTGGTGGGAGAGAGGCCGGGGGCGCGGGGAAGGGAAGGGGCGAGTAAGCCGGTAGCGCGCGCGTGGCGGGCGGGCAAGGTGGGGACCTGAACTCTGGAAAGTGAACCAGCCCAAACGGGAGACGGCTCGGGTCGGCCAATGGGTTGCGCCGCTCGGGCGAGGGGGAGACGCCTTGGCAGCTGCGCAAGAGGCGCGGGGAGCTCCTCGCCCGCGCTTTCCGGCGTTTGGGAGAGGCTACCTGGCAGCACGCGACTTCAGCCGCCTTCCCGTCGAGCCGTCTCGTCCGCCCGGCTCTGGCAAGGCGGATCTTCCTCTCCTCACCCCGCTTGCGTTCTTCCCTCCACTCACACGCCCCCCCCTTCTTTAGTTTAAAAGCCTCCCGCTAGGGTCAGAGAAATCCCTCGGAACGGGTGAAAGGCGCACGTGATGTTCTCGTTTGCCTTCGGACGTCCAAGGAGGCCGAGCAGATCCCCGGAGAAGGAAATCCTTCGGAGCCCGGCAAGAAAGCTGAGACGGAGTGCAAGACAATACGTGCACCCACGTATATATATTCTATCCTCACCCCCCCCTCCCCAATTTCCAGTTTTGAAAAGTTCCTAGGAGGGTGGCGCGTTACTTCCTTCTCGCCGCTCAGTTCTCCTTCCTCTATGGTTCGCGGCGGACTAGTCTCTTGAGTCCGATTCAAGTTCGCATCCTGTGGGCTGCTCAGAACTAGCAGCGAGCCGAACTGGGAAGCCGGGATCTCGAGGCCGCAAATGCATGCCCCCTCCCCCAAAGCAAAGAGGCCTGTTTTTTCACCGACTATATTTAGTTTTTAGCTGCAAGGCTAGAAAGGCCCCTCTTTCCATTTCTACTACTGTCGGTATAGAGGCTCGTTATATTCTAATTCCAGCGGGAAATCGTGACTTCTACAGAAGGCTCCTGTTATTTCAGGCCACTTTAGAACTAATGGCTCAAAAACAAACATTCGGATCCTTTGCTGTGGCTATTTTTGCACAGGGAGGGGGGTACGAGTGAGAGGCGCCTTGCCCGGCATCAACCCGGCCTGTGAACAAGGTGCAAAGTTGCGCACAAGCGGGTGCTTATAAGGGGACGCAGATGATCTTTAAAGATTTGCGGGCCTTATATAATAAAATGCAAGGGGAGCAGATTATTCTAAGCGTTCGGGTTGTCGCCGATCCAATTTTATCTGGATTTACTCTAATTTGTGCTGCGCAGCCCTGGGGAAATAATGCCTTGATTAATGTAATCCTGGGTTGGGATCCGCCACAAAGGCCTCTCTCCCAGGAGAAGCCTCCTGTTTGTCAAACAAACAACATTTAAAAAAAAAAAAAAGCAGAGCAGCAAGTATTGCAATCTGCACTCACCTTTAGAAGCTGTGCGGGGGGAGGGGGGAACTCACCAAACGTGCGAGGAACATTTTAAAAACGACATTGGCCTCACTTATTTGTGTGCACGCCTATCAGCGCGCCCAGGTGGCAACCCCGAGAATTGTGTCCCCCTCCTCGCGAGCATCTGTTTGGAGCCGCTCGCGCATGCGCGTGCACGTTCCCTTCCTCTGCTCTTTCGCCGTTCGTTCTTCCTTTCATTCCCGCTTCCTACCTGGGGTCCCCGCTCCACCCCGTTCGCACACAGTAGCTGCTGGAGGGGGACAGTCTTCCAAGTTAGAAAAACAGCTCTAGCCGTTACTTTAGCGCTCTACCGGGGATGCGTTACTCCAGTTCAGGAGGGGAGGAAAGCCCACACACTTAACAAGAGGAACTGAAAGCCGCGATCCAACTGCAAACCTGCAGAGGAGCCGCTTCCAGTCCTTCTGGTTAAAGTCCCATAGAAATACAACACGCCATTTCTTAAAGCCTCATCAACTTCCGCAGGAGCCTAGGACATACCGCATTGCAACTTCCAAGAATCATGCACACTAACGTCGTAATCCGAGGACCGGCAGCTGCGCGCTATCTTAAATCGGCTTAGTTCCCATAGAGGCGGTACAATCTTTTCTTTTTTTACAAAGGATCCTTTAGGAAAAAGAGTACACAATTCTGACAACTGCCTTTGCAAAACGCCTTTCTCCAGGATTTTAAGATTTAAAGCACGCACAGCCGATGATCAGTCTCCCTTGGCGCTGAACCCCCGGTTCCCAGTGCCGCCCTCCAAAAGATACCACCACGCCAGCTGGATGAACGATTTAGTTTGCCTTTAATGTCACCGTAGCGAAGAGGTGGAAGAAAGATCTCCGCTCACAAAGAACAGCTTATCTCTGGTGGCAGAGTTGCCAGTCCCAGAGCAAATTCCCAGCCCCAGAAATGAAGACCGGAGCTGGCGGAAGCCGTTCTCCTGCACGGCTGCTCCGTGTCGTTTTTAAGGCCAAATCTGCACCATGGCTATCAGGTTGGTCCCTGACCCCACCGCGGGAACTCACTGCCTGCGCTTTCTTAGATCCCTTTCTCTTTCTGGCTAGATCAGAGCCCCGTTCCACGTCTCAGGAGTTTGGCCAGGCTTCCAAACCTGGTGCGGCCTTTGCACGTCGGAGCGCCTAGTGCAAGAAAAATGGGCATTAAAAAAAATGAATATGGGGGGAGGGGCGGCTGGAAGCCAGCAATGAAGGCTGGCCAGAGGAAGCTAATAGGCTCTAACTTCTCTGGAGAGCGAAGGAGGGAAGGTAACACTTCACACGCATTTACCTTTGTAGTGAAGAAACCCAGTACCTCCATGTCCATCATTATGGATATCACGGGAGGGGGGCAGGGGGGATCACAACGATAATATTAACGATATAAAAAGTAATTCCTATTCCTTGGGTAAGGGTATATCCCCTTTCCGGATTAAAAGCCAGGTTGGTTTACCAGTCATGTACTGGAAACTAAGAAAGCCAACTGGAAGATTAGGATGCCCCCCTCCCTTCCCATATTTTGTGACAGTGTTTTTTCCTGATGGTCAAACTTGAGACGGACCGGATGCACGGCGTAGCGGACGGGAGGGATCGTCTTTGATGCTGACTTGTTACAGACGTCCTAACTAAGCTTACGGAAAATGCCCCGTCAGCCCGGCTGTTTTCCGAATCTTCTCGGAGATAACGCTTATACAATACGCATCGTCCGTCTCCATTAAGAAATACATCTAAAACGAAGTGGTGATCGTAATGATGAGACACCCACGCAGAGGGAGGAGGCAAAAAAAGAGCATGGGAAATGATGGATAACTTCGACGGTGGGAGAGCGTGAAGTGAGGCACACACGCACACGCACCCCGCACAAGCACAGCAGCGGTGAAATTGCAAGTCCTGCCTTCCCTGAAGGCGAGCAGGCCGCCTGCGTGCGTTGGTGTGAAATTCCAAAAAGAGCAGCCTTTAGCTTGACCTGCAATCTGCACCGAGCTCTTCAGACAATAGACAAGTTCAAATGTCAAATTAAGCGGGGGGAGGGGGGAATCGAATAATGTAAAGCAGGGCTGCCTAAGTACTTGGTGCCTTTTTTCTGGGGTTCTGCAGTAAGTGGGAGTTGTGTAAGAATACACGCGCGCGCGCGCATATATATAATCTGATTGTGGGTATGTGCGTGCGTCCTGTAAGTTTAAATCCACGGATGCGCACGCCGCTGCGATACAGATGAAAGACCCCCGAGCGATCAAGCAGGCAGCTCACAATGGGAACCTGCCTATAATAATAGCAGGGTTGCTCTTGGGTCTCCTGATCCCCACCCCACCCACCCCCCGCCGCCCCCATCGCGCCGAGTCCATCTTCAGGCCGTTTCTGGCCATTGTGTTGGGGTTGGCACCAGGTTGCCCCCTAACTCGGGAAAGCTCCCGGATTGTTCAGAGCCAGGGAGCGATTCCTTTCCGGGTCGGGCAGAACAAGGGGCGCCTCCTTTCAACCGGCTTTAAAAGCCTGCAGGAGAAGGGCGACATTGTTCGGTCCGGTCGGCTGATAACTTTTCGTCGCACTCGGCCGGTTTGGAGGGGCGCCTCTCCCCCGTCCCCTGCCCTGAACAATCGCCCCGCGTAATCGGAAGGCGCGGAGGCATCCCCCGCAAAGGTGCCCTTTCTTCTCCGCCAAAGCCCGGCTGAGGCCTGCTCCGTTCCTGCCTGCCTGCCTTCTAATTTATTACACAACCCGAAAGGCTTTTGTTAGGCTCGTAACAATAAACAAAGCCCAGCCTGGGGCCCTCACAATGAGACCCATGGATAAAAAGAGCAGGCCTGCCGCACTGTTGTTTTCTTACGGTGCCTGACACTCTTTCAACGTAGCAGGCATATATTCTCCCTTCCCTTCCCTCCCCCACCCCCTCTAAATTCTCTTTCTCTCTCTCATTTTTTTTTTTTTTAATTCTGTTGCTTTAGCTCCTCTCCTTGACAGGGCAGGGAGCCTCGCCCTCATCCAACCGCTGGTCCTGATATATTCAAAGACCAGTTGGAAAGTTCAACTGGAGACAAACTCAGCTGTGCTTTCTCCATCCTTTCTCAAACTACTGGCCAAAAAAAAAAAAAATCCACTCTTGAAAATTAATAGAATCCTGCTTGTGTACTGTGCCTTTTAACACAATGAAGGTTTGTTAATTAAGAAATTTGCTAATTAAGAATTTGGCTCAGCATGGATCCATGTTTCTATACAGCTAAACATTCTGGCATATAAGTTACTCTTAAACAAAACGGCTGCAAGAAATCCCTAATAACAACACCTCCACAATGGTTTTTGCCGATTTCTGCTGCAAAGGTACCTACCCATAGCTAATTAATGAATACCCCCTTTATACTAATATTGTACTAAAATTCAAACATGGGTAGTTAAAACACCAGTGCAATGAGTTCTTTATAGATGCATCTGTGTATGCATGTTCAAACACATAGGTGTATGCATAGGTATATAAGTGTGTGTAAGAAATAGGGGTGTAATGACAGAATATAGTCCTGTCAATTAACTTGTTGCTAGTTTTTGAATTGTGCTGTTTCTGTTTTGTTTTGTTTATTTGATTTTTGGTAGTCTTTGATGCAGCCAGGAAAAAAGGCTGAAATGTTGGATTTCTGAAACACACACACACACACACACGATACACATTTAAAATATGAATGAAAGTTTCAGTGTATGGCAGTACAGACGGGAATGAGGAAAAGACAGATCAAGAGCTAAGGTGGAACAAGGGGGAAGATATCAATATTAAAAAAATGCTGCTTGGATCCAAGAACACAAGCCCAAGTGCTTATAAACTGTGGAATTAACAATCATAAATGAAATATGATAAAGTAGTGACGGTGGTGTTCTCTGAAGAAAATTGTGCTCTAGAAATATACCATAATAGTCTTGGGTATTGTCAAAGCTTTCACAGCCAGATCCCTCAATATGGAAACTTCAATTTGTGTAACTAATCCAGAGAATTGTTAACAAGTCAATCCAAAAATCTGTAAATTTGATTTGGGTATCTTTAACCATGGAAAAGGGGGTGGGGGGGGGGGGTCAAAGAGATCCTGAACTCTTTGGAAGAAAGGGGAATAAAACCTTAAGATTGTTTCACGATTCTTCAACCATACCTAGAGAGATAAAAGCAGGACGGACGGAGGGACTTCCACCTTCTTATGTCCCACCATAACTGCTATGTTCTGAGACACAGTTCGATTACGGCCACCTTGTGCAACTTGGATCCCCCTCCAGATGTTCTGGACCACAACTCTAATCGCCCCATAATAAGTGTGCTCTTGGGTTGTGATGGTTGAGGATGATAAGAACTGCAGCTATACTCATTTGGGATGCACCAGATTAAAGGAGACCAGGTGGAAGATTCAAGAACAAAAATGTAGTAGCCAGGGAGGATAGATAGGGTAGAGTAGATGTACACAAGAATAGCACCGTATGTTTTATATATATGAAAGGACAGAGTGTCACAAGAACTCTGTGACCTATGAAGAATTGCAGGTATCTTTAATCATTATTAGAAAGTTGTGTTAGCCCACTGAAAGTCAGATAGGAATGGAAAAGTAACAGCCAATATTCAGTAACCATTCAAACCACACAAACCATTTTCAAATGATCCTTTCTATGTTAGCCAGAATTTTGGTCAGAATTAACAACTGGGCAACCCACTCCTAACAGTAATCTGAAAGTATCTGCCTGACTTGAGATCATGTTCTAGATAGGAATAGTTTATTAATTACTGTGCTTATCGACAGGGAGAAGTTAAAAATCACTTCTCTCACTTCAACCACGTCTGGGGAAGAGATGGTCCACACATATGGTGTCTGCATTACATTGTTTCTATGGTGTTTGTTCCTCTAGCAATCTTGTGTGTTGAGTAAAATAAGACTGCCTGTTTCACTGGGGAGACTGGAATAGGAAAAAAAATATTCCATCATGTCGAAAGGATTCAGGCTCATCACCTGAGTCCTCAGGTAGGTCCTAGAACTGCAATTCCTGGTGGAAGAAGTCACTTTACAGCACATTGCCCATTCTTTCCCTTCTTCTGTTCCTGAACATTCTTCTGCTCTTTTTTAAACGAAACTGGATTAATTTAAGAGTGTCTGTTAAATCATAGCTCCTAGCAGCTGATCAGTCACTCTGAGAAGTTTCCCATTACTGGCACATTCCTTGTTACCTCTTTCTTATGGCTCCGACTGCGCTATCTAAATCAGTGTTTCTCAGCCTTGGCAACTTCAAGATGTCTGGACTTCAACTCCCAGAATTCCCCAGCCAGCCATGGGAGTATGAAGTTGAAGTCCAGACACCTTAAAGTTGCCAAGGCTGAGAAACACTGTTCTAAATAGTAGGTTGATGTTTTTAAGGGGGAGGGGGACTTCCCCTAGCCACATATTTTCTTTTCTCCTCCCTCATGCCCACAAGGTAAGGACATGGAAAAAGACACTTTTCTGAAATATAGATAGATGGCTACCCCCAAACACACATTATATGCAGAGGAAGAGCTAATACACCCCCTCCCTAACTTATTTCTGTTTCTAACAACTTTTGGAAAAAGGCAACTGATGCTCAATAAAAGTGCTTTGAATCCCCTCTCTGAGCGCCACCACAGCGTGCCCCCTGCCGGCCAAGACAGCCCGTTTCCTCGAAAACTTAGAAAGTTTTATTTTGTTCAACAAACCGTATCGTAAAAAATTAACCACCAATAAAATTCTCGCATAGGTACGACTATAAAAGCCCCAAACAAAATAAAGTTAGTTTTGGTGAAGCTAGGAAAGCTCCGGTTTTGGCTTCGTTCCTCTTTGGCTGGAGCATGGCCTTTTATCTAAAGCCCAGTGCACAAACATATAGCTTAATGTGACTAGTGTTCTTCCTTTATTTCTTTCTCTATGGCAACCAATATGTTCCGCTCAGAAATGTTCCCCCATCAAGGAAACAAATGATCTGGAGGGAGCAGCTTTATGCGGCATCTGTTCCAATGGAGCACACAGAGTTAACCCCAGTCAAAAGGGAAGCTGAGCGCGTCAACCAGAGAAGGGAGGCCAGCAATTCTCCTCCACCCCCATCTGAAACCGACACCTCCCTACAAGCCATCTCTCGATCGGCCAACGGGATTTGCTGGGTTGTGTTGCTGTTCTTTTGTTTTACAGCTCGTAATATCCACACATGTGAGTTGGGGGCTTTCTAGGGCAAGGGGGAGACCCTGGAACACGAAAAGAAAAAAATAAATAAAAAGAGGGAAAATTTCGGAAGATGAGAAGAAATCATCGGAATTGGAGGGGGGAGGCCCCCCGCACTAGGCGCTAGGTATTTAGCCAGCCGGGTGAAGTTTTCTCCTAGCCTGCCCAATCGCCTCCGCCCGCTTCCGATCGGGCTTTCTATTCCCCCCGTTAGGCTATCCTTGCTATCTGCGGCTCCGGAGGAAGAGCGCGGCCAAGTTCTTCTGCGAAATCCAGCCACAAAGCGGGACGCGAAGGAGAATGGTGGGGTGCAGGACGTGGGAGGAGGGGGGTCGGTTTGCACCAGGGTTCTCGGAGAAAGAGAGACCTGGTGTGAAGCCTGCCTCTGCTCCTGCCCAGCCCCAGCCTCCTCGGAGGATAAAGTGAAAGGTTGTCCTGGTTAGTTTTGATTGATTATACTCTTTCTGATGGACTTTCACTACAGAGCTCTTGATGTTGTGCTTAACCGTCTGTTCCCTAGTTACAACATTAACCCTCTGCGCGCATCACTGCCGGCCTTCGCCGCCGCCGGGTTGCTATTCCTTCAGGTCAGCCCGAGTCCCTTAGAAAGCGCCCAGTTACTGTTTTTAAAGCTGTGCTCACCTCTCTCCTGGGGGAGGTGTAAAAACGGGACCCCTGTCCGGCCACTTCTTTGCCAAACGCGAAACACTCTTTCCAGCTGTGGTCTTTCTTTCTTCGCTCCCTTTCTCCCAAGTGCTACACCAGTGCCCCCCAAAGTTAGAAACTGCTTAATTTCCTAGGTTAATCTTTCACCAAGGTGCTTGAGAAGGTGGGGGGGGGGTTTTTCTCTCATGCACGCACACCGTTCCAGCACGCATGGGGGCGAGGGGGGTTAAAAGAAAGAGAAAGAACAAGAAAAGGGGAGAAATATAAATGCACTTACCAACAGGAGCTCCAGCATTTACAGAATTTGTATTTTAAGTGCTTTGCTATTAAGGAGGAAAATTCACATTCTCGACTGCAGCGCAAAGATCCAGGCAAAGATTTTCCTTTGCACTGGCTCCACTAAGCCCAGCTCTCCACTAGTCTATTATTTTCACCAAAATATATGAAAATTTATGCAAATGAAAATCAGCACTAACTGTTCTCCTCTTGTTATACTTTGGATTTTTTTTCCCAGACAAAGCAATCACACTCTACAGGAAAGCGGGGTGGGGAGTGAGTAGTTGGGGAGATGGGGGAGGATTAAGTTTTCTTTTAAACATAAAATAAATAAATAAAAAATAAAATGTCAAACTCTTAGTCAGCATCCTTCTTTGTTTGGTGAGTATAGGCTGTGTTTCGGGAGAATTTTAAAAAAAATTATTATTATTATTATTATTATTGTTATTATTGCGTCTGCAGAGGCGCTATCACGTTTCATCAGGCCACCTGAGACGGCTTTTGAAAGCATGTACTGTGAAATTCATAGCAGTAATTTAGACAAAATCCTCACTGTATATTAATGAAAGACGGCCCCATGGCACCGTTCCTATCCTCCCCATTCAGTGTAAACAAAACCACGAGACTCACTCGGTTTTTGAGCCTGATCCAAGCAAAATCGGCTGGAAAAGAAAACATGGGGTTCTGGCACCGACTATTGACACGGCTGCACCTGGAGATCTCACACCGATTCAATGAAATCTTGTGTCCGATCCTTCATCTCTCTAGCTCGGTTTGAAAGAATCGGGCAGGAGAAAAAGAACTCGGACTCCTTCGCCTTTCCTGAGCTGAGGCTGTAGGGCTCGGAATAATTCACATTATCGTCTCCCCCCCCCTCCCCCCCCTCCCTGGACCAACCTAAAATGGTGTATCGTTTTTACTGTACAAGCAGGAGCTGGAGCGAGTCCTGAACCTCCTCTGACGGTCTCCGGTTCCTCTCCCCGCCGGGCCAACTACACATACCTTCCCTTTTCCTAGGGGGGCGGGGGGGCAATTGGAGGTAGCTTGTGCTCTACCCGGCAGTCCCCTGTGCTGGGCTTTTCTGTGGCAAACGTAGGAACTGGAGGGAGGAACACGCGCGGCGAGGGCGTTGTGTTGCCCTTTTTAGAGTAAACACGTTGGGCTTATTTTTGCCGGGAGGAAGATACTGAGAGAGGCCGGGCGGGTGAAGGTGACAGGAACCTCCCGCCCCCGATCCACACTGAATGCCCGAAAGGCGTCTTTTCCCCAGAATCCCCAGGCAGGTCCGTGTCCCCTTCCTTGGCTTGCACTTTCTCTGCTCGCTTTTCACTTTCGCACCGCTCGCCCGCTCTGCCTGCCCGCCCGCCTCCCTCCCTTTCGCTCCCCGTCTCTCTCGCTCGCTCTCCCGCCCACCTTAACTCTTTCAGCTGGAGGAGCAACCACCCAAGGGCTCCTCGAGCCGGATCTATCTCCCGCAAAATGCCCCCGGGAAAGGTGTGAGTTTGAAAGAGGCGAGCGCCGCTGGAAGGAACTGAGAGTCCGGGCGGGGGCGGGGGGGGCGGTTGGAAAGGCACGTCCTGGCTTATTTTAAAAAGGAACGGAAAAGTGCGGCGGGCTCGCGTCGGCTTTGAAAGGATGCCTTGTGCTCTGCCCTCGTTTCTGAAATAGCGCGTGCTGAAAGAAGAGCCTTTCTTCCACTTGGTAAGTTCTCCTCCAGCTTCCGAGGCCCCGGTGCCTAGCGGGCACGCGCTCCTGCAAGAGGGAGAGTGAGCCGGGCATGGTACTTCCCACCTGACGCGGAGCCGCCGGGATAGCCTCACACAAAGGAACCGGAGGCCGGTTGCCTGCAAGGATGGGCCAGAGCTCACGGATCTCGCTTCAGCTTGCCGCGAGGTTGCCTCGGGGAATGGGGAAGCCTCGTCGGACTGCGGGGACCACCTCTTTGTGCATCCGACGAAGCCGAGGGAAGAGTAAACTTTGAAAGATGCCGGGAGACGACCTTTCCTCCCTTTTACAGACGGGGCCATGCGAATGGGGGCAGCCCCCCTGACATATGGATTAAGCGCCCTTAAGAGGAATTTTATGCACGCAAGTAAAATATTATATCGTGGATTTTCCTTTCCTACCACAGCCGCCACCACCAACCCCTCTTCCCCCCTCCTCTTTATCCTCCTCCTCCTCCCTTCCTCCCGCCCGCCCGCCCGCCCGCCCGCCCGCCCGCCCGCCCGCCTGCCCGCCTGCCTGCCTGCCTGCCTGCCTGCCTTTCTCTCGCCTCCCTCTTCTCAGCTCAGAGCAGGGAAAACTCCGATTTATTCGCTGGGCTCCAAGAGTTAAGAGGTTGTGAGTCCTAGGAAGGAGGGGGGAAGCGAGAGGAGGCAGCGAGAGAGAGAAGAAACCAAGGGAGGGGGACTTAGGGGGTAGGGCAGGTTTCCAGCCTCCACGACACTTTGCCTAAATTAAAAAGCAACCAATCGGAACGGCCGGAAGGGGGGTCTCGCGTCCTGAGCCAGTCATTCCGGGCCTGCCAATCACTCAGCGGGTAGCCAATCAGCAGGGGCCCTCGCGCTCGACTTCCTTGTATTTGGGAAAGTGTGGTGGTGGTGCGCGCGCTCTCGGCGGAGGGTAAACATTCGACAGTCCCTGCTCTGTGAGGGAGGGACGGACAGAGAGAGAACTGTCAGAGGGAGAGAAAGAGAAAGAGAGGAGGGGGAGGAGAGGGGGAGGAGGAGGAAGAGGCGGCGGCAGCACACCAGCAGTGGCAACGAGGGAAGAGCATTGCTGAGCTGAGCTGCTGTACTCCAGCACCACCGGAGCACCACGCTTCGCGAGCCTGGCAGCCAACTTCCCCACTGGAGTTAGTGGCTTAAGGATACCATATATGCGCGCACGCCACCACATCTCTCTCTCCACCCAGGCGATTCCACATCCTCCCTCACAGCCGCTGGACCGCCGCCTTGCCTTTCCCCCCATCCCATCCACCCCCGTCCTGCCCCGATTACGGAGGGATCAGAAATTGTAAACTTTTTTCCTGGGCTTGTTTTGCTTGGAAAAAAAGGAAGAAAGGAAGTTTTGACCGCGTTTCCTTTCCTCATGTGAAAAGAAGAAGAAAAAGAAGAAAGAGGCACCCTAAAGAAGGGAAGGCAGAAAAGGCAAGGAAAATGTCTTCTCCAGACTCTCGCAAAAAGGTTGCCAAAGGACTCCTGTTTCCACGGGACCCGGGCGCTTCAACCGGACGTCAACTTTGAGCAATGCAGGCTCCTCAGCTTCGCCTCCGCCGCCGCCGCCGCCAGCCTCGCCAGAAGTTTTCTTAGGACACAAACAAAACTTGCGTGTGAGAGAAAGGGAAGCAAGCGACATCATCAAGGAGCCGAGCTGAGCCGCGCCGCGCAGCGCCGGCGAGAGAGGGAGAGAGAGAGAGAGAGGGAGAGGGTGCGCGTGACGGGCGAAAGAAAGGAGCCCACCCGCACTTACTCACCGCGGTACAAAGCCTTACCGGAAGGGAAACGGGGGAAAGAAACTTTCCCGGGAGGCAAACCAACCACCACCACCGCCAACCCAGAAACTGTGCGAGAGAGCTATGCTCCTGAGGGAGTAAAGGAAAGCCAAAGGGGGAGCTATTGCCGGGTGACCTCCCGCCCCTCGTTCCCGCTCTTTTTTTTTTCCTACTCTCTCTTTCTTTCTCCCTGCTCCCCCCCCCCCCCGCAATATACTGGTTGCTGCTGACAGGTAAACGGCAAGAACTGTTCAGAGGGAGCCGAAGAAGCGCTGGGGTTGGGTTGGCTTTTCTGAAGAAGGAACCGCGAGCCAAGGAGGGTGCGCGCGGCGCGGAGCTCGCCTCGGTGCCGGCCGGGCGGGCGGGCGGGCAGACGAGGATTCTCCTCCCACGCTCCTTGGCTGCGGAGGCTGGAGTGCGAAGTGGAGGGGGGGAAGAAAAGCGGCAGCAGCAGCAGCAGCAGCGATGGCTACGGCGGCGTCTAACCCCTACCTGCCAAGCAACAGCATCCTGTCGGCGGGCTCCATCGTCCACTCGGACTCCGGCGGGGGGATGCAGCCAGGCAGCGTGGCCGTCACTTCGGTGTCCGCCGGCGGCGGGGGCTACCGGGCCGACCCTTCTTCCGTGAAGATGGTCCAGAGTGACTTCATGCAGGGCGCCATGGCGGCCAGCAACGGCGGCCATATGCTGAGCCACGCGCACCAGTGGGTGACAGCCCTGCCCCACGCCGCCGCAGCCGCCGCCGCCGCCGCCGCCGCCGCCGTGGAAGCCGGCTCGCCCTGGTCCAGCAGCCCGGTGGGCATGACGGGCAGCCCCCAGCAGCAGCAGCCGCAGCCGCAGCAGCAGCAGCCGCCCGACGTGAAGGGCGGCGGTGGCGGGCGGGACGACCTGCACTCGGGCGCGGCGCTGCACCACAGGCCCCCGCCGCCGCACCTGGGCCCCCCGCACCAGAGCCACTGGGGGGCCACCACGGCTGCCCACTTGCCTTCCATGGCCAGCCAGCAGCAGCAGCAGTCGCTCATCTACTCGCAGCCGGGCGGCTTCACGGTCAACGGCATGCTGAGCCCGCCGCCCGGCAGCCAGAGCCTGGTGCACCCGGGCTTGGTGAGGGGTGACACGCCAGAGCTGGGAGACCACCCGGGCCACCACCACCATCACCACCACCACCCGCACCCGCACCCGCACCACGGCGGCGGCGGCGCTGGCGGCCTGAACAGCCACGATCCGCACTCGGACGAGGACACGCCGACCTCGGACGACCTGGAGCAGTTCGCCAAGCAGTTCAAGCAGCGCCGGATCAAGCTGGGTTTCACGCAGGCCGACGTAGGCTTGGCACTGGGCACCCTGTACGGCAACGTTTTCTCGCAGACCACCATCTGCCGCTTCGAGGCCCTCCAGCTCAGCTTCAAGAACATGTGCAAACTCAAGCCATTGTTAAATAAGTGGCTGGAGGAAGCCGACTCGTCCACGGGCAGCCCCACCAGCATCGACAAGATCGCCGCGCAGGGCAGGAAGAGGAAGAAGCGGACCTCCATCGAGGTGAGTGTCAAGGGGGCCTTGGAGAGCCACTTTCTGAAATGCCCCAAGCCCTCCGCCCAGGAGATTACGAACCTAGCGGACAGCCTGCAGCTGGAGAAGGAAGTGGTCAGGGTTTGGTTTTGCAATCGAAGGCAGAAAGAGAAACGGATGACCCCCC
Source organism: Candoia aspera (assembly GCF_035149785.1). Taxonomy (NCBI): domain Eukaryota; kingdom Metazoa; phylum Chordata; class Lepidosauria; order Squamata; family Candoiidae; genus Candoia; species Candoia aspera. The sequence goes on along the minus strand of NC_086157.1, from coordinate 34,246,169 downwards.
CTGGGATCCAGCAGCAGACGCCCGACGATGTCTACTCCCAGGTCGGCAACGTCAGCTCCGACACGCCGCCCCCGCACCACGGACTTCAGGCGAGCGTGCAGTGAAAAAGACAGAGAGACCGAGAGACAGAGTCGTCGTCACAAAAGTGAGAGGAGTTATTAGAGAGAAGGGCGAGCGGAGAAAGAGAAGGGGGTGAGACAGACAGACAGACAGACAGAGAGAGGGAGGGAGGCAAGCACAGCGCTGGTGGGCAGTCCGGGTGGGGGAGGGGAGGGAGAAGAAGGGAGGCAGACAGGAAAACAAAAACACGGCCAGACACCTGCAGCCCAAACCAAGACCCTCCCGCGTTTCTGTTTGGTTCCCCGACCCGTCATTTTTACCCCTGCTTCCATATCCGGAACATGGAGCAGTTCGGCCCAGCGGTGGGAATTCCAATCTCAGCATGGCGAAAACAGCGAGATGGAAACCCAAACAGACCAAAAATTGATATTTCTTTCTTTTCTTTTCTTTTTTGGTAGCATTCTACGACAAAATCTAAATTATGTCCTGTTGTTGCTCCAGGCAGCGATTAAACAAGCCCCCCCACGTACTTTTCTTCTCTCCCCCTACCCTTTTCTTCTCCTTCGTCATTCCCTCGCCTCACCCACCTGCCACCACATTCACCATTCTTTTTCAAAGGACTGTCCTGCGAGATTCCCTGAAACTTTTCTCTCTAGCTCAGTCAAACACGTGCACGTATAAACACAGACACACATTAAAAAAAAAAGACACGCGAAAGGTCACAGAGCAGAAGGACCGCGGCAGGAACAAAACCAGTAACGAACACGCGCTGCTTTCCAGAACTTAGTTATTCTCGGCCAAACTACATTAATTTTGGTGCAGGGCAGGGATCCACTTGAGAACGATGATATTCTGCAAAATGGAAAAGGTGACAGTTTCTTTAAGTAGGAAACAAATGGGGAAATAATGCCCTCAATAGTTAAAAAAAATAGGCAGTCAGGATAGGAAAGCAAATTTATATACGACGAGAAAGAGAGAGGAGGGAGGGAGGATAAAGAAAGAAAGAAACACCGGCAAGTGGAAAGCTGACCCTGAAAAGAAAAGGGGGGAGGGGCTCCTACCGCGCGGGGGGGGAGGGGGAAGGCAAAGCAAGGTTGTTGGTCCTTAAAGTTGGAGCTCCGTAGAAGGATTTTGCATGAATTAAGAGAAACAGCGACATAAAAGGAATAATTCAGGGGCTGTCAAAATTATGCTTCTGATGGCTGCCAATCACCCTGGAAGATTAATTTTTTAAAAAGCTCACTGATAGTTTTTTTATTATTATTTTTTATTTTTGGACTAATTCAGATAAAGGGATTTAAAAAGCAACTGGGCATCTGCAGCTGCACTTATCTGAACTTCTCTCCTAAATCTGTTGCCAACTTGCTTGAATGGGTGCTGTGGATGTGATTCTATAATACTGCCATTTCCTCGCAGTGTTTTTGGTAGGTTTTAATAAACAGACTTTTCAACAAATAAACAAAAAGAAAAAAGACGGCAATAGAGAAATGTTTAGATCCATTGTTGATCTAAAAAAATTTGCTTTATATTTTCATTAAATGACTTCTTTTAATATTTTATTCAGAATACCTATGAACTACTGCAAAACGGTAATTTATTTTTTCCCCAGATCTTGTATTACGTGTTTTTTTCAGAGGAGCACAAATTTAAAAAATAAAATGGAAAAAAATATGGACAGCTATTAGGTAATAAGGGTATCTTTTGATGTGATAATTTGATTGTAATTTAATTTGAGTAGTGATTCCGTAAGAGCTGATTGAGAAAATAAATTTGTTAGAATGAAATAGTCTTTGTCTGATACATTAAAAAAAATGTGTTGAGTAAGTTTCCTTAAGAAAATACTGAAAATCTTTTAAATGACGGAATCAAAAATAGAACCAACTGTTTTCTGTAGCTTTTGATATTTTGACAGAGGAGGAAAAGAACCCCCTCTCCACCAGTACTGGTGAGGTTAGCCATTTAGAAGTAGTTCCACTCCAGATAAATCCGTAGGTAGTTACACAGTATTCCTAGATCAACGCATCCGAGTATGCATTGGATTGATAAAGCAAGACTTTAGAACAGAAAGCCATTGTTTAATTCCTTATTTAAGGAATAAGTTTAGCACAGTAGTCCCAGGTGATAAGCTACCTATATAAGTCCCCACTTATCTTTTTGCAATATAATCCGTAGTATGCAGTTTCCCAAGAAAATGTATTATTTCAATACATGGTGGTGTATATAACTGTCTATTTAATTTATCATCATAATTTAACAAATGGTTCACACACACACACACACACATATATATATATGGTACATATATATATATATATATATATGGTACATATATATATGGTACATATATATATATGAATGGGGACAAAGAAGAAAACACCCAGAGCTTTAATCAGAGTTCTGGTAGTTTACAACTGTTGTATCGCTTTAGAGAAATGTCTGGGGTGTGACATGGGTGCAGATACGTTACATATAGTTGCCCCCTTCTCCCACATTTTACAGTAGTCATATACTATAATAGATGTGAATGTTGGTAATACTAAGGGTATCGGTAGATGTACTACTAACATGCTGGCTACCCTGTCTGTCTGTTACTGTTACGTAAGGAAGGCAAGGGAGCTATGAGATAGGTGAAGTTGGAATCCCATGTTTGCAGCAATATAGTACTCAGACTGGGTGTTCTGCAGTCCCCCTAAACAGAAGCAGAAATCTGATAATGATGATCCACATAAGGTTTTAATGGACTGTTAGCATCTTTTCTTTAACTTGATAAATGTTTAAAACAAATAAATAATGTTATTTCTTCCCAGCAAGTCTCAGTTTTACACCAGTTAGAACTACACCCTGAAAGGCATTGTTTTAACTCCAAATTAAGCTGGTAAATACCACATGCCTGTGACTTTGGCAACATCCTAAAATGGATGAGAAAGGGCTTGGTAAGGCTAGTATAGGCTTTATGTTTCTTTAATTTTCAGTGTTCCCAGTTACAATCTTACAACTTAAAAGACAAATGAAGCTATTGACTGTTTTGCTGCATGCAAGAGAAACAAGGAAAGAGAATTTCCAATGTGGAGGCCATAAACTCGATTTTACCTGGTAGATACAGTAGCATTAGTACATGAGATAAAATCCTACATTCAAAACAAAGGAAAGAATGGGAAGGGATGAGGGTTTTTTTGTTTTTGGGTTGTTGTTTTTTTGCCAGAAAGTGAGTCTATATAACTTGTTTTAGTTATTTGTTTATTGGATTTTGATGAAAGCCTCATATTTTATGTTAGGGTGGATTTTAGGTCTGTCACTTCTGAAAGCAAGTATTTGCAAAATATGTCTATCTGTGTCGATACACAGAGTCAATCTACTAAGGTATCTGCCAGTTTTCTTTCTCTTCCTTCCTTCCTTCCTTCCTTCCTTCCTTCCTTCCTTCCTTCCTTCCTTCCTTCCTTCCTTCCTTCCTTCCTTCTCCCAGATGAATCCTTTGATGTTTGTAGGGCTGGAGTTTCAGAATTACAAATCCATCCAGCACTAAGAGGAAGCATTAAAGAGAAAAGATGTTGTTATATCATGAAAATGATGGAAATGCTTTATCTCATCAGATCTCTTAATGTTTCTAAGCATTGTATTAACTTACCAGTTCTGTCTTCTGTGATTGGTAATTTAAATTGCAACTCTTTAAAGGCATAATTGGGAGAAAGTTTCATTGAGCATAATGGGATTACTTCTAAGGAAACATGTTCAAGATTACACAGAATATTTTCCTATATTCCATTCTATCAAAAAGGAAAAGGAAGGTGCAAAATATTTTACAAACTTTATTAAACCAATCTGAGTGATTCCAAGATTTAATGGTTTACATTCCTTTTCTGCAATCTTTTCTATTCCCTCACCCTGAGCTATCTAGCTGACCTCATTACATTCTCGTCCAAATCTCTAACCAATATAAAATGTCCAAATCACCTCACTGTTCACTGTTTTCGACAGGCAATTTTGCAGATTTTAAACAGCAACTTTCGGCTTGTATTTAAATCACAGCAGTTCTTTTTAAAAGAGATACTTTGTCTTTTAATGTAGTCAATGGCATTTGCATATTGCAACGGTCAAAACTTGTTTTATATGAAGGGTTTTCAATTGAATCTTTGGAGAACAATCAATTCTAATAAGAAATGCAGTATATATTATTGATAATTTTATCAATAAGTGTCATATTTTCCATAATTTAACAGTTACATTTGTTTTTAAAAGATTATATATTTGTAAAATATTTATCCTGTCGAAAGCAACAATATATCATTGTATTACTATTTATTCGTTTATTTTTGTAATAAAATATCAACATCTTCAAGCTAAAAGCAAAATGACATTTCTATACCTTTATAGAGATATTATATATTTATATATACCTGTTAAGATGCAGATACATTTGCATAAGAAAAGGTGGAAAATAACTCTTTGACTGGCAGCTCTCAAAGATGAACCAGTGGCTCCTTGGCCACCTAGAGCTTAGTTAGTGCATGGAGTTCCAAGGTGGTTAATCACGTTGTAAAATGGGTGCCATGTGTGTTGGCCAAGATTGCTGGCTTGTATTGTATTATATAAGATTAAATGTCATAATTCCCAGTCTCAGGCTATTTTCAAGAAAATTGATGGAAAGCTAAATGGGAAGAGTAGGGTGGGCCTAAAGAGAGTCCCGGTCACACAGAAATGTTTGTCTTTTTTTATGCCAATGTTTCAGTGGGTTCAAGTTTCGGAGAGAATGAGAACGGACTTGGTAGTGTTGGTGCCTGGACTGTAAGGTGATGTGAGGACTGATGAGGCAGACAGCAATTGTCTGGTCACTTCCTAGAAGCTGGACATAGGGTGACATTAAGGAATTTTAGGTTGGTGCATACCGCACACACATCTCTGTGTGTCTAAGAGGGAAAGAGGCAGACTGAGTAAAGATGGAGTGGATCTCTAAGGGCCCGTCTTCTGTAGTTCTCCAAACTCCACAGCAGAACTTTCTGGGGTTCTTAACCAGTTTGAATTGGTCACTCCTACTGTCAGTTGATGGATGTTTAGGAAGAGGAGGACGAGACGGAGCATGCAACCCTATACATGACTGCTCAGAAGTTAGCAGCCCCCTTGGATACTCCCAGGTAAGTGGGCAGAACAGCACAGCCCGTCAACACTCTGCCTCAGACTCCAGTGATGCAGGTGGTTGGCCTTGTTTCTCCAGAGATCAAACCCCGGGTGCTTTGACTGCTCTTGCGGCCTGGCCTCTTTGCCTTTACTTGATGGTCATTCAAGTGACGTCACTGGCTTTCTAATTTCTACCCAGTGAAGGGCCTGAGAGAGAGGTGGTGCAAACCCTTGACAGGAAGTAAGGCTGATTGAATTTTGCTGGTAAACTTGTGTGGCGAGAAGGAAAAAAGCCAAAAGGAAATTGGGCATGCGCTACAGCTTCTTTTAATCTTTAGCCTGTGCACACTCTCCCTCTCTCTCTCTCTGAAAGTGATTGAGAAGACATAACAAGAAGCAGAGCACCATCCCAAAATAAATTTACAAGGAAGTTTGTAGGATTTACTTCTAGGTACAGAATTGGTTTAAATGTGGGATGCAACCCATTTATCAAAATTGGATTCACTTTGCAGTTAAGATGAAGCTGTTGTATTTAATTTAAACCAGTTCAGTCTTCCTGAAATCAAAAATCTAACTTGTCTTCCTTCACCCTGACATCCTTCAAGACCTTAATACTATAGCAGACGGATGCGAAAAAGGCTGAAATGCTAGATGCACTTACCTGGAAAGAAGCCTTATTGGTCTCAATGGGTCTCACATCTGAGAAGAAAAGGAGAAGGTAGTTCTCTGGACTTGGATGGGAAGAGATATTTACTTTTCCTGTGTGTGATGGGCTTCCACCCCTTTGATACTCATGACATGATCAAGCCAGTGGTAGGTTATTTATATCCTGTGATTTAGAACATCTTTGGGGTTTATCAATGTACAATCAGGCTGATTAGTGCTCTTGCTAGAGGAATTGGTCCAAGATAAATGGGCTTTGGAATTGAGTGTCTCCTTCACTTTTTTTAATTTCTTGTTCTCTTGCTGTTTTCTTCTTTGCATGGTTGACTGTTCTTAGGATGTAGTTGGTGTGGTCAGGAAATTAGATAAGCTCTTCTGAAAGATCTTTGCAAGACAGAAGGGAAGGAAATACCCTCCATGATGTGAGTAATGGGTGGCTATGATTGGGTAGATTAATGGAAGGGCTTAAAGATGCAGTGGGCCTTGGCACGCACTGAGCAGGAGAAAGAGGAAGGAAGAAGTTAAGGACTCCAGTGATAGGTGGGTGAGTGGGTGTGTGGATGGATGGATGGATGGATGGAACAAGGAGTTGCTTTCTGGAAATGCAACCCAAACTCAATAAGGAGCATGCAACTTGCTTGGAATCTGGATTTGGGTACAGGGGGAAGAATGCTCCTTGGCCAAGTTTCTTGTCCTTCCTTCATAGGGCCATTGAATTGAGATGGTAAAGAGCACAATTTTTGTAAAATATGTTATTATTTCCATTCCTGCTATTGCTTGGCCAGCCAGAAATGCCAGCTGTTGCACACCTTACAAGTTCTTTTCCTCTTGGTGACCATTAAGTCAGACATGCAGAATCCTTTCTTAAAGATTTAAATTTCGCGGATGAATTACCATAAACAGGTTGCTTAGCAACTAAATTGAAGCTGGGCTAAGAATACGCAAGCTGATTTTTTCCCTTTCCTTTCCTTTCCTTTCCTTCCTCTTTCTCTTTCTCTCTCTCTCTCTCTTTCTTTCTTTCTTTCTTTCTTCCTTTCTTTCTTCTTTTTTTTTTTTGGCATTCTCATTAATAAAAGAGCTCCTCTGACACAGCAACCTGACTTTGGATCATTGCAACTTCTGCCAACGCCATCAGAGAGTACAAGCTTACTTAGCTATTTAATTACAGATCAGAACAGTTTGAATGGGATGTTTTTCTAAATCTATTTGCCTGAAAGCTATATCTTCAGAGGGAAGGGATACTCATGTTTAAGGCTGCAACTTTAAACAATCTGCTTTCCTAAGAGTAAGCCCCACTGAATTCAGTGGGAATATATTCATGTATGTAAGATTCCATGATGGGGCGTTTCCCCTCAGGAATTCTAAACTACTTTCTTCACACATCTCCATGTCTTTCTCTGAATATTATGAATAAATGCACTTTTTATTCTTATTTCCACTCTGCAGTATCAGAATCAGAATATACAAAGAATATTTGAAGAGCGAATATTTGAAGAAATAAGGACTATAGTATGATAATTGAATCTGACCAACTAGATGGAGTAAAAATGTTTTCCAGATCTTCTAGGATAGCCACCATATTTATCACAAATAAACAGACCCCACAGATCATATGTTGGTATTTTTAATAGTTTAATATTTGTGTTATATCCCCTTATCCATCCATATTGGCATGTATAGCTTTGCTTATTTTATTTTTTTCACCCTTGTAGATGTACAATAATCCAAGTATGGTTTTACAGAGGAGAAATGCAAACTAGACTCATTCCTTTGGAAACAGCTCAAATATTTTGACAGGATATTAACCCATATCTAGATCAGAGGTGAAGTGTGTGTCTGTGTGTGATTGAGCCTTTTCAGCCTAATCTATAGTCCCAACATTCCTCCATCCGAGGACTAACCAGGCCCTGCACTGCTTAGCTGCAAAGCCACACCAAGGTCAACTGAATGCTGCCATCTGCACAACCTGGAAAAAGCCAGTGACAAACCAGTTTTGTGCTATTGCCATGAAAACCGCATGGAAGCGTCCATGAAGTCATCAGGAGCAGAGCACAATGCAAAGGAGATTCTGTCTTTACCTATTTCGGTTTCATCTTTAACCTCCTGATAGAATGGATGGCTACTAATAGATTCTTTTGCTAATATAGCTTAAAGGGGGAGAAATAGGTCACAACGCAAACACTTTCTGGAACTGGCTTTCATAAGATAAGGGAAAAGTTGATAGTAAGAATCCGTTAGTTGCTTTTCTACTGGAATGTATAAATATAAGTGCATGTTGGAAGGGGATCCTTGGTTGCAGAGAAAAAAAAATCTAAATGTTCCAAATAATGTTTTCTCACAAAGGAAAGCAGGAAAAATCCACTGCTGTTTTGATTTTGTATTAAACCCTCTTTTGGAGACAAGGAATGATCAGGGAAGAAGTACTCTGGAATCAGAAATGGTACAGTTCGGAAGTTCGTGTGTCCATAAGTTATCAGAAGATTAGAGCTTTTAGCAGCTTTCAGGGCTCTCTTATGGGTGTCTACTCAGACATTTTTCTGAGTTCAATAGCATTGAGGCCATTTCCTCACTGAGGATTTATAGCATCACCTGACCATCCTTCAGGCGATATAAAGCCGCTCTGTCTGCATTACTGTTATGTCGGAACTACAATGGATGGACGGCAGTCTAAACGTCTGTTCTTCCAGTCCAGTAGTCCTTGTAGGAGCCATTTTTGGACACATTAAATAGTCGAGTTTACAAGCGAGTTTTGGAAAACGAACCGCTGCTGCCCTCTGTCAATAAAAAGTCTAAGGGATGGCCCTTCTGGCCCCCCGGGCCGCTTTCCTGGATTGCGCGCGAACCCTCGCGTCTTGGGACAGCGCGGAAGGCCCAGAGGGGCTTTAAGGTCACCGCACGCGAGGCGGCGCTCTCGCTCTCCGGACTTTAGGATAACCCCTCGCCCCGCCGAGCCCGAGAAAAGCCTCGAGATTTGAGTTCCGTTCTTTTTGCCTTAGGCTATTTTTTTTCCCCCCTTCTGAAAGGGAGCTTGCTCGAACACAACAGCGCCGGCTTCGGATCCCCAACCGCTTCCTAGCAGAGACGCGCGGGAATAATATTTACTTTCACCTGCCTGCAGCTCGTGTGTGGACTGAAGGTCCGGCCGAAGTTCACCCGCAGAATATTCTTTTTCTTTTTCTTTTTCTTTTTGCGGAGGGAGGGGGTGGGAGGGAGGAAGTGAAGCTGAGAGAAAGAGCTGAAGGAAACTCGAGGCGGAGCTCATCTTCTTTTACACCCAGGAAGGGACAAGCTTTATGGCTTAGCATGACTGTGCAGATCAGTGCTTTTTCCAAACCAGTCCTGCTTTCTCTTTGCATGGTTGAAACTCCTGCCTCGGTCTACTCTTTCCAACTGGAACCGCTCCTTTGAAGCCCGGAGCAGAGGGAGAAGGAAGGGAACCGCAGAGCTGCTGTGTTTACGTGCCCCAAATCGGCTTTCAAACAACTGGAGGCTCTTGGGCTGCCAGCACGTTGTCCGTACAATAGCCTTTCTGTTATGCCTGCGCGAGAGCCGGAGGCTGCCTCCGCTGCCGCCAGCAGTTCCCCAGACCTCCTCCTCCTCCTCCTCCCTCGCGACCCAGCGGCGAACAGGGAGGGCTGGCTCGGAGGCTCCGCGCTTCATCCAGAGCGGGAGAGACCACGGAGGAGGACGGGCATCCTTTGCGCATTTCCCCTCATCTAGCCCAGCGCTGTTCTCTGTAGACCCTTTATCTCAGAAAAGTTACCTCAGAATAAGCAAACAAACATCGTTTACAGCTCCTCTTCCTTCTGAACCAAAGGCAGAAGAGCGCCAGCCCTCAGGAGCAAGGCCCTGAGAAGCTCTCCTGCGGACCTCGCTGAAAAGGGTTGGAGATGCGCATCAAAACTTCAAAGGAAACGGCGGTGGCCTCCCCGGAGGGCCTCGCTTTTTGTTAAAGTGTCTCCTTTCATAGTCAACGTTGCCATTTTCAGAATCAAGCTAGTTTTCAGAAGGAGTCAGTCCCAATGAGATTTAAGATCGGGTATGTGAGGGTGCTTAAGAAAACTAGACTTTGCAAGATTTTACTTTCCTCCTTACAACACTTTAAAGGGCCACAAAATGAAAACTGATGCTCAAGCCCAAAAGTTGCCAGATAATCAGGAAGGACTGCAACGGAGGGAGGGGAGGGGAGGGGCTGCCTTCGTAGCCTCTTCTTTCGTTGTTTTAAACTGATGTTCATTCATGGTGAGGGAAGCCTCCTATTGCTCCGCGGGCCTTAGTCAAGCTGCAGAGACTCTCACAGAGGTCCACCAAGTCTCCAACTAGGCTGTCCCACCTTCACACGCCCTGCTCACCACCTCGCCAGCATGCTTCCTGGCTGTCCACCAGTCCCTGTGCTCCGTTCGTGCCAGTTACCCAAAGCCATGCGTCCTGCGCACTTGAAGACAATTCGTGCATGTTTATTGCACAGTCTTCTTAAACCTTTCCCTATAGGCCAGATAAAAATATCTTTCTTCGGTAGGAGATGGAAAGGGCAGAATGCAAATACAATGTTGGTACAGGAAAGAGGATGAAATTGGGTAAATATAACCATTTTCTCAACCCTTTTTATAATAATGATTGACTATGTAATCCAATAGTATTGAGCTGGGAATAAGCCTCATTGAACTCAATGGGCATTAGTCTGTTTAGTAGACATGCCTAAGATGGTCCTTTTACATTGCAATCCTATGTATAAGATTCCAGTGGATTTCCCTCTAGGTGAATATGTGCAATGTGTAGGACCAAGTGGATGGGATATTTGAATGACTTCAAAAGTAGTTAGGTAAAGCTGTAAAGCTGGATTCATACCTCTCTATATACCAACCCAAACGTTTTGTGATGTATATTGGAAACATGTGGGGGATGTCTTTGATCCCCTGATTGGCTCAGAGTATTAGGCAAGATGACAAATGCAGTTTTATACACTGTAGAAATTTACCTGTATAACAAAAGGGCAGCCCTCCACCCTTTTAGGGAGAGTCCATTGGTGTATAAATTACTCCTTGGGTTTTGACATTTCCTGGGCAGCAATTGATTCGTCCACATACACTTTTCCAAACTGTCAATTTTAGCTGAAAGTACCTCTTTTATTTGTAGCCTTTCTTTCCCTATTTGGACTGTTCAGAATAGAACGATAAATCCCATTCCTGCCCAGAGATCCCTGGCATAAAATAAGGATTTTAGAACTGGTAGGTCATACTCTTGCCCAGAATCCACTGATGATCTAATCATCTTCTGCCCTCATTGCTTAACTCCATCGTTCAGAATTCTTAGGAAAAGGATACAACAGCAGCACATCTAAGGAAGCAGAATGCATAGATGTTGCCGCTCTTTAAACCAGCTGAAGAGGGGAGTTCTGTTGGATCAGTCTTCTCCAGAAAGGATGTCCAAGAGTGTCACCTGTGGATGCCCAGCCTTATTTTGGTTTGGTCTTTGGAGGGGATCACTGTGTCTCGGAAGCTGGGGTTCAGGATAGGAAGTGGTGCACCTAAGTACTTTCAGAATTAATGGCCTTCAGCCCTCTTCCCATTTGGACAGCCATGCATATCCCTTGATTCACTTCAAGATGCTAAGCAAGCTCTCTTGCATGAGTGGGCCCCTGGTTTTCATCTTCCAACCTCCCCTGCTCCCCATGCCTTCTTTAACATTCCTGTAGCTGAGGAAAAGGATACTAATTTTTCCTACTCTTCTTTTTAGACTGGGAATTGTACATTTTTTAAAAATAGTGATCGGATGAGTTTCTGCTCCATTCCACCTTGCTGGATGCCTGCTCTCTTCCTCCCTTCTTCCCTGTGCCCTTGCTTTTTCCAGAGGAAAAGGGTAGGTGCTGAATCTGGGGGATGGTGGGGGGTGGGGAGAAAGATGCAGCACCCATGCACATATTCCTCCATCTTTCCCAGGACTCTGACTCCAAGCATAGTCATTATATCTTTTGGTGTAATGGAACATCTAAGGATGAATAAGAGAAGATGGGTGTTATTCTTAGATTTTGCTTCTGCCAGTCCCTCCTCTGTTTTGGCTCTAGAACAACCCTGGTTGGGCTAACATCCAAATCACCGAGTGAGCTTCCATGGCTGAAGGTGGGTCTCTGAGGCTCTAGTCCAACAGCTTACCCACCTCAACGAAGTGGCTTGTTCAGGGATGACCAATAGGACGTGATAAGCACTGGTGAGGGTAGGAGACTCAACAGAGCAATCCCGGTGGACTGGTGTGGTGTGTGTCTCTGCTCAGCAGATCTTAGAGTCATCCCTTCACACGAACTCTTTTTTATCAGGATGGGCTCAGTCAGTGGATTTCCACATTATAATTTCTCTTTTTTCCCTTACGTTCTTCTCAAGTGGCCGCCAGAAAGGAGAAAAATAATCTGACGACAGGACCATTGATTTACTTCCAAAAACAAAAAGGCCACAGCGCATTGCGCTACTTGAGCCCAGAGCCATTTCATCAGCAACTGTTTCAGGCAGCCTCCACTGAGGTCAGTCAGCAAATCGGATTGGAAAAAAAATTCTGTCCAGCCCTGAAGAAAACGCAAAGAGACACCCCTACCCAATAAATAAATAAATAAATAAATAAATAAATAGATAAATAGATAAATAAATAAATAAATAAATAGCTCCTTGCCTCCCACCCCACCACCTCCTTTTGGGCCCTTTCACTGAGCTGTCCTTGTGAACCGACTGAACGCCTCAGAGAATAGCTCCATCCAGCTCTATTTAAATCAAGCCGCGTTTCGCCTCTGACTTCAATAGGAGATGGATTATCTCCCTATTATACCTCCCAGGCCAACGGCTAAAGGTGGTACAGGCGGAGGGATGGCCCTGGACTCCCCTTTGTCAATGCCTTTGCCCCACAGTTCTCTTCGCTTCCAAGTTTTCTATCCTTGAGGAGTGGGGGGTGTCTTCTTCTTCCCTCTGATTTTTATTTTTATTTTTTACTTCAGCTGACTGGCAATTTTAGCTTCTTAAGTTTTTGTGATCTCTCTGATGAGTCCTCAGTCTGAACAATTGCATGCATTTCTCTCCCACCTCAATTCCCACCCCCTTTTTTTAAAAATAAAAGCCCTTTGGGTGTGTTTGCTGTTTAAACATGCACGCCATTGCGAAGGGGAACATTTCTTAGGAAGTATCCCCAGTCAGCATCTGCAGGGGATTTACCATCAAATAAGCATGCTCCACCACCCACTCCAACTCCTTGGGACCAAGCCCAGGCCAGCCTGATGCTGCTCCCTCTTCATCCATCTTTCACCAGCAGTTACAGCCTGCTGAAAAAGGAGATTAAAAGCCTTCTGTGCCAGATTTGTTCCCCTCACACAGCCGCTTCACAAAGGGGGTGATTACTAGTTTGTCTGTGGAGGCAAGCCTACAATGAGTAGCAGCTTTGCTTGGTTGCAGTGGATCAGATAGGATTGGGATCAGGCAGGGATCCTAAAGAGCTTCCTTGGACTGAATAGATTCACTCCCTTGGACTGAATGGCTATCTTCAGGAGACAGAAAGCCCTGGCTTCCTAAACAAGCATCTACTGAATTATCCCTGAGGGTGGGTTCCCATAATATCACACCTGAGCTACCGTAACTTGTTTCTGAAGACTTGTGGATAGGCTTGCAAGGAAGAGCTGTGCTCCTATGGACTTTGAAAAGGGAAATATCACTGCTTAAAGTTCAAGGAATGGTCACCAACTATTAAAAGGACAGGACTGCATGCAAGGGGTGGGTGGGCAGCCCTTATCAAGCTCAGGCAAAAGTCATGGTTCTGATGCAAAAGTAAAAGCCCAGCCTTTTCATGCTAAATATGTTTTAGTTCCCCTACGGGAGGAGATGGGTGGGGACAAATTAGATAGATAAATAAATAAATAAGTTTATGACTTTTAGAATATGTGAAGATTATAGCCTTGTAGCATGGGAAGTTACTAGCTGTCCCCATCAAAATACGGTTTTGATAATTCCTCCATCACACAGAATGGGTCCCTCCCTTTCTCCACTTCCAATACTTTTTAAAGCTTTCTGTAAAGCGTCCTTTTCTGATCGTCTCTAATAATACAGAACAATACAGTCTGAAAATAATCTACTTCACCAATTTCTTCCTCTCATGCTTCTCTCCAGAAACATTATCCAGAAGAAAATGCTGTCGTTCAGGGGAATTGCTTTATTATACCACTGGCTCTGTGGTTGCCCTGGATCCATATTTTCCCCCAAGCATGTGGTGCCTAGAACAGCCCTGCCAAACTTGACACTCTTCAGATGTGTCAGACTGCAGCTCCTCTAATCCACAGCCAGGATGCCCGTGCTGGAGAAAGGTGGTGGGAATCGTAACCCAATACATCTTGAAGCTGGTAGAGGCAGATGTGGAGGATATACACACATGCTTATCCCCAAAGTAGGAGACACAAGAGGGAAGAGAAGGTTTGAGACAGATATAAGACTTTAAAGTCCAGACTATTGGTAATTAGGGTCAGACATCCTCTCAACATCTTGGTAAAAAGGCCTGGAATCTTTCCTAAACTTTTACTTAAAGTACAGGAGTGGTCCACATGCAATTTGGATGGGCCATCATTTAAAATCTCAGATAGTATGGGTACAAGCCTACTTCTGGGCTACTTGGAAGCGGGGGGCAGGGGGAGGGTTATCACTGAAGGTGTGAGACTAACTGCCTGCTTCATTTGGGATACTTGGAGTGAGGCTAGAATCCAGAATCCTACTTGGAAGTAAACCCAACTGATTACCTGGTATCTGTTCAAAGTTCAAAAGAGGTGGGCAAGGTGGCTCACACTTCTTGTTCCAGTGGCATCAAACGCAGTGTATCCATCACATTTTGGGGATGTTGGTTTTGTTCTTAATGTTCTTATCACCCGCTGCTGTGAGCTTCCCAGTTATGGCACCTAAGATGGGCAGCTCTGCAGGTCTCTTCAGTAAATCAATCATTACCCTTCTATTTGCTGTTCAGTCACTTGAATTCCCTGCTATTTGGGGCAGGATTCCTGAAGCAACTTTATTTTTTATAGGTGCGCCACTGTACATGTATTTGGACACACTGATTAAAACCGGCTTAACTTCCACATGATGGAAATAAGACGGCTCGGTGTGAACTCTTCTGATGCAAGCACAGTGGCTGCAGAAGGTCGGAAGGTGTGAATATCCATGCTCCCCTGGACCTGTGCCGCTGACGTCCAGAGCCTTGGGGAGGGGTCCATGTCCATAGCAGATGATGAGCAGCAAGCAAGCCTAGTGTGTTTTAAATACCTTCTTAATTTCTGCCAAAGAATGGTGCTTAATCCCAAGAAAAGACAGGGCTGTCCAAAGGGAACCCCGGGTAGGCCATTAAGTCCCGGGGTTAATGTAATTCAGCTGCACTACTGGCAGGAACAGATTAGAAAATGGAGGGGGGCGCGCTGGCCCTGAAGTCAGAGCCCTCCCGCTCTTTCCACCCCAGGCTTTGCGACTCCTTACCTCCAGCATTTTCCGCGCCGGGACTGGCGGCGAGGAGGAAAAAAAGTTTGGCCTGAAGAAGAGAGGCTTTCCCATTCAGAGTGGATCGGGCGCTCTCCGTTTCGCTCCGTTCGGCTCCAATCTTTCCAGAAGGTGAGCCTTCCGCCCCGGTTCCGCCAAGCGAAGGGGCACCTCCGAAGCATCCCGCGGCCCGGTCAGACGCGGCGGCGCTGAGTTCAACCCCGCGCCCCCTCCACGCCACCCAGAGCCTCAGACTGCTGCCTTTCTGGCTGCGGGACGCCTCGGGGATAGTCGGTTCGGCGGAGCTGCACTTCCAGGAAGATTTTCCAGGCTGCAATAACTACCAGCCTGATTTCCACCTCCCTCTCTCTCTCTCTCCCCCTCCCCCTTCTTTAGCCCAAGCAAGAGGTGCTGGGTTGGCCAAGGATCTGGCCCCGAAAATACCCTCAAGTTACCCAACTCCCTCGCCTCCACCCACCCGCGCCCAACCTTTTCCCGAGGCTGCCATTTGGCGGGAAAAGGGGGAAACCCCGAACTGCAGATCACAGCCCCTTTGGCGACTGCCCGCGGGTCTTCCTGCGCCTGCTGACCTGACCCCAGAAGGGCTGGCGAGGGGAGGAAGGCGGTCTCTTTTAGGCGCGCTTCTTTCCGCCGAGGCGAGGGGGGTTTTGGACCGGGCCTAGCTCTCACCTCTGCTTCCGCAGCACAAGGCGCTTTACCATTCCTGCCAGCGCTCACATCACTCTGGACGCTGGTGATCAGGAGCTTCAAGGGGTGGAGGCAAGGGAACCCTTTAAAAGGTGGGGGGGGGGCTTTGCCCACCTCCATTTTATAGGAAAAGACCTGACTGGAACCTAGTTGAGCCTTGCCCAGCCAGGTGCCCTCTGGATAAGTTGGACTACAGCTCCCAACATTCACAGCTGGGAACGGTGCGGTTGACCTATTTCTTGGCATTGGATCAACCTGCCGCGTCTCAGTCTGAAAACCCAGAGTGTTGGGCGCAAACGGGGGACCTCTAACATTAACAGCAGCTAAGAAAGAAAATCGGTGACATCTTTGGCACAGCGGTTAAGGATGCTCATAAGACTACTAAGTGAAAAGAGTGAGAGACGAGACCGAGACCAAGAATCCACCCCCCCCCGCCGCTATCTAAACCCAACATTTAAAAAAATTATCATTTCTAGATTCCGCGCGCTCTTTTCTCTTATTCCTGAACTAGAGTCCCGCGAACTTGATAGGACCGGATTCTCCCACCTCCCTCCTTTTCCTGAAGTTCTGGAGCAGTTTCTGAACTGCATTCCCCTGCGGGGGGGGGGGTACTCGGTTTCTTTTCAAGCCCCATTAGACCTTCCCCTACTTTTTTTCATGTCCGAATGCGCGACTGTAAGCCTGGATGGTATTGTTAGTAGTAGCATTAGTATGATTCGTATTCCGCCTTTCTGGTCAGAAGGTTGCAAGGCTGGCCTTTTGTTGAATAAGAAAAAATCCTTGAGATACTTTTAAATATATATTTCTCTCCATCCCTCTCTCTCTTTCCCCTCACCTCTCTTTCATGCACACGCACCCAGAACTTCCTCCAAGTTCCTCTTACAGCGATTTCGGGGGTCGTGGCCGACCGAGCCTTTCAGGAGAACCAAGTTCTCCCTGCGCACTGGCACCCCGAAGCTTCATTCAGCCAAGAGATTAGCAACGAGTTCTCTGGGCCTATTTCCCGCTCCTAAATGTACCCGTAGAGCCCGAGTCCGGCGCCCCGTGAGAGGAACGAATCAGATTAGCGTCGTCCGGATCCCCCCCCACTTCCCCAACGCATCCGGGACGGCTCCTCCGCCGGGCTCCCCAGTCGGTTTCTGCTCTTCCGAGTGCCGGCCCGGCCCTGGCGCCCAGGCTGAGTCCCTCCGTGTGGGGGGAGATGGGCGGTGATAAAAATTTGATAGATAAATAAATAAATAAACAAGCAAGCTTTGGGAAGTTGGGGCTTTGGGGGAAAGCCAAGGTGTGGGCGCTGCCAGGCAGGGGCCGAGAGGCTTCACAAACCCGAAGCTCCCCAAGAAGCCACTGCGGGCTGTGCGTTAACTTTTTTCCGGAAGCCAAATGTATGTACGGCTTGTCAAGGCAATGTGGGCATAAGATCAGAACCCCGAGACTGTACGAGACGCTCCTGCAAAAATTAAATCTCGGCCCCATTTCACTCAAGCTTCCACCCGAACTTCACTTTTCTTGGGCTCCCCCCGCCCGATCCTTGACATCGCAGAGCTACCCCCTCGACGCGAAAACCAGCCTTACTTTGTCCAGGGCGGCTTATCTGTCCAGGCAAGGCTGTTTCCTTAAAATAGGGCCAGGGAGTACAAAGCGAAGAACAAAGACGGTGTTGGTGAGCGTAAAAGGAGTGTGTGCACGTGCGTCACCAAAAAGGGAGCCCCGCCGGTCGAAAAACTAAAAAAAGGGGGGGGGGGGCAGAAGAGATTCCAGTCAGGCGGTTGTGGGTTTCTAGCCGGTTTGGGCCTGCGGCTTTAGGAGTGACCTAAACTCAGAATATCTTCCCTGGGGTGGGGGGAACCCTCACTGAAATCTGTAGTTTGCGCCCGAGTAAAACACTTAGTGCTGCAGTAATAAGGGTGGCAATAAACAGAGCTTACTTCCACGTAACCATCTTTATACTCCGGAAGGTACTTTCTGCAAGGGAAAACTTTGAAATATTAATTTCAACCAGATTTTTGCATTACGTATTGTGCATTGCTCTCTGCCAAGCACCCATGCAACCACACCGAAACCCTTGTACCGAATAAGAAACCCCCAGGAAGACTTTCCAGAAAGTTTGCATAGGAAAGTGCCCTTTGTCGCCCACCTTTCTCCAACCGGGTGTTCTTCAGCTAAACTGCGCTACGCTACACGACGCTTCCTTTCAATCCCAGCCACTTCGGTTGTGAAAGACAACCTCGCGCTTCCCCGTCTCCTCTTTTCTCACTTCCCCGACCCTTCCAGCAAAATAAGGATCTTCCCCGGACACATGCTTATCCAGAAATCGTATCCAGTCCAGTTTGTTTAGTCGGAAGGGAGCCGGGAGCATGGTAGAAGAAGCCAGACCTTAGGGCGTTATTCCCCCAAAGTTTAATCCCTTATGTATTTCAGCCGGGAAACGCACATGTGGAAGTTCTCCAGATGCTTCAACACCGGGAAAAGTCATGCCAGCCCGCGCTCTCCCTACCCGCCCCTGAAAGTTTCCTTTTGAAAATGGCTGAGGCGTTCAAGGCTGAGAGCCATTTCTCCCTCGTTAAAGATGTCACTTCTTTTCGTTTGGGACAATGAGCCATTTTGACTATTGGCCGCAAAGTCTGGGGCGCCACCTACCGGCAGCTGCAAGCCCTTCGGCTCCGTGCAGGCTTCGGTCGTTCAAAAGCCGCCGCGGGTTGCCTTTCCCGGGCCTGCTTCCCCCGACCCTCCCCAAGCCAGCGTGTGTTGGGCTATTCCTCTGGAGGGTGCTGCCCAATAAAATGCCCCTTTCAGCGAATGGGAATGAGTTGCATTTTGCTTTGAAGAATTTGGAAAGAAATTCTTTATCTGCGATTTCCCGCTGGCAGGCCTGGACTGCTTCAAAACAGCTGAATGGCAGGCAAGCTGGCAGGCAGGCAGAAATTCAGCCAGGACCCTGTTAAGCAAAAGGTGCAGCACAAGG
Organism: Candoia aspera; assembly: GCF_035149785.1. Lineage (NCBI taxonomy): Eukaryota > Metazoa > Chordata > Lepidosauria > Squamata > Candoiidae > Candoia > Candoia aspera. Next base: position 34,227,179 of record NC_086157.1, on the reverse strand, counting down.
GGAAAAGGTTTCTGCTTCTTTCACCCCATGTTCAAGCCCAGGAGCCAGGGGCAACGCCAGCCAGGTACCCTTCACTTCCACCAGGGTGGTGGGGCTTGGCTAGAACTAGCTTCAAACGCTGGCTTGGCTCAGTTATTGTCTATCCTGCCAAGGGTTCTGCAGCCAGGGGTGTGAAAAAAGTCAAGGTGATGGCTGAGGGGTGTGATTGAAGCCCGACCCTTTGATCCATGAGGCATGCAAAAATGGGTCTTTGATTGTGCATCCTGGCCACCATCTTGATTTACACGCACATTTACACATACCGATGACCCTGCTGCATCCAGTATGGTGATTTAACTGAAAAAGAGAGAACCAGATCCCAAAGTCTAGATCAACATGAGTTATGCAGTTATTTACCTTTAATTTTTTGACCGATTCAACAGATAATACAATCCAGAGGAAGATATTACTGAGATACAGCAGGGTCTAGAATGCTACCATTTTTTTTTAATAATGAAGACTTGGCTGACCACTAGGCCTAAGTGACTAATGCTAAAGATAATGGTTTATGGAGGAGGCAGACGTGGATGTAGTTGGCTGAGTATATACCTGTGAAAAATCAGGAGGTGTCTAGCAGCACCTTTTGAGACTAACTGATATTGTTAAAAGACTTAAGCCTTTTAATAAAATTTGTTAATTCGAAAAAGTGTTACCAGACTGCTTCTGATTTTTGGCAACCATAGATTAACACCTCCTCCTACAAATACCACCTGTATTCTCCTGGCTTTAAAATTCTACACCTGCTCCTAGAATTCCCCCCCCCCTTTTTTTTTTTTTTAATTTTTACATTCCAAGATACAGTTGTGATCTACTGGGCTGAAAAGAAAAGTATCAGGCCAATTTTTTTCTTTCTTGGAAAAAAAATACTGTACATAGTTTGTTGCTACTGGCATAATCTTTTCAAATTCAGTTTATTTAAGAAAAGGACACTACCTAATTAAAAGAACAAATGTTTTGCATACAGAAAAATGTCCCAGTTTCAATGTCTGACATTTCCCACTACAAAATTTGGGTTATGGTGATGCAACAATCTCTTTCCTTGAAGGAAAATGTCGCTAGGCAGAATTGATAATACTGAACTGAACTGACATCTTTATGTGACTTTATTATGGTGATCAGGATAGATTGCCTGATAATAGTCTCTAACAACAAGACATTGCATACAATTTCACTTTTTTTCTGAAAAATATTCTTATTACAGTGGCCATTCAAACTGCCAGCTAAGGATAAAAATATGTGTCCACCCAAACTGAGTAATCACAATATAAGTAATAATATAAAATATAATGTAATATAACATTATTTTTAAAAACCCTGAAAATGAACAAAATAAAAACAAATCCTGAATATCTTAAAATAGCAAAAATATGAAACAATTTCCATTTCACAGCAATAAAATGTTTTAACAGCAACATATCCTGAATATATTAAAACCCATTTAATATTAACATATGCAAGAGGATGGACATTCTTTGGAATGGAGTTTCATAAGATAGGGACCACCACTGAGAAGGCATTGTCAGTAATGCCTGCCAGTGCAATTAATCTTAAAGTCAGGGCATTGTTCATATAGCTCAACAACTGTAGAAACTAAATCTGAGAAACTGGTTAATTAAAACTCAGGAGGACTTAATCTGTGTTTAATGTCAATGCCTAGTCTAAGAATACCAGGGTTGTGACTAAAGAAGAAACACATGATATAATGGACCTTAGTCCATGAAGCTTATATTATAATAATTTTGATACTATTTAAGTGCTACTCTTGGTAGCAGTACTTAAATCCTTTTACTTCCTTGAAGTTTTATACCAATCTTCATTTATTTACATTTAGTTAAAATCGAGTTTTTAAAAATGTAAAACAATATAGCAGTGTTTCTCAACCTTGGCAACTTGAAGCTGTGTGGACTTCAACTCCCAGAATTCCCCATGCTGGCTGGAGTTGGTCCACACATCTTCAAGTTACTACGGTTGAGAGACACTGCAATACAGTATAGATAACTGTCTGTAAAGCTGGACATTTGCCAAAATAATATTGAACTCATGTAAGGACCATTATTGTGAGGCCTAATTAGGTCATGTTTGATCACTGTCAAAATATTGCTAGCATGTTTGCATATGATGTTATTAGCGATAACATAAGTGAGCAGTGTCAAAGCTCAGTATTGTGTTTTCCATATCACAGGAAGCATTCTGAAGTTCCTAAAGAAACAGATGTTGGCTATCGTAAGTGCCAATATTCATGGCAAGTTAGCAATACTAGTTATTGGCAAGATACTTAGAGGTCCATCCATAAACTTCCAATAATTCATTTATCTCTCTATGTATCTTCAGATATATATCCACACGCATACACTTTTTGGTAATTAATATAGCCTAAATGAAGTGGTCACACTCAAAGCAGTACACTCTGGGCACCATTACAACACAGAAGAGGGTTAATGTCCTGTGGAGGCTTATGATGGGAGGATGCTGAGGGCCACACCTGGCATGTTGGGACTGGCGTATCAAAAAGGAGGTACAGCTAGAGAAACAACTGGGTGAACAAGGAAAACATTTTGATTTAATTTATCGTAGTTACAGTTGGTTAATGTCATCATTCCCTGTGTATTCAACAGTTTCCCCCATTTGTCAGATTAACAGTAAAAGTATTGGCTGACAGTACCTTTCAGTCACTAAGTCCAACAGTGGTGGAAAGTAGGGTGGAAAAAGAGGAGAAGGACAGAAGCCCTCAGTGGTAAAGGTTGAGGAGATGATAAACCAAATTTCCCTAGGTTATGGTCTCTCTTCTCACTGTGCTCTTCCACACTTATTTTCCCCCATTTGAACAAAAGAAAAAAAAAGGAATCCCGACATTCACTTCTTTGCTGTCTAGATAGCTCATGTGAAAGAAATGCAGTTTCTTCCTTTTGATTTTATTACTTTCCATGTTTCACAGTGCTTACTGGGCATGCTAGTTCCAACACTCCTAGCAAACTCTGTGAAAGGTTACAAAAACAATCAGATACAAAAAGAGGATCTGCTTCTTTATTTCAGCAACATCTAATAAAATGTGTCTCTCCTATTTATCTCTTTTAAGGAATGGTTTCTCCCACCCAACTTTACAATGCTGGCAGTCCCTGCACTATCTTTCTTTTTCTAGGCAGCCACAGCCACAATCTTAACTTCTCAAAGAGCCGGAGTCCAAAATATTTTGGGCAGTAACACAGTAGGGGTAAATAACTACAGCAATGTTTCTCAACCGTGGCAACTTTAAGATGTGTGGACTTCAACTCCCCTACTGAATGGTATGATGAACATACCTAGGTTCTTCACATAAGGGAAGATTTTTATCACATTCACACATTGTATTTTTACATCTATACTGAAAATACCTTAAGTATCAATTGAAAATCCCGAAGTGCAAAATTGCCCCCAGTTATAGCAGGTTATATAAATGGGAATGGAACATATTGCCATTTCTGGAAGTGGAACCTTTCTCATTAAGAGACCAATGCAAAGTCTTATGAAGTCAAACTTAGCTACACCTATTTCAGATTTTTCAGCATATGTTTTTTTCCCCCGAAGGCCATTGATTCCTAAACTTTTTATCATGGAAGGTAGAAACTTTAATGCTTTCAATATTCCACCATGGTAGCAGTATGGTTTGAATCAGATACACAGCACAAAGAGGAGTTTGAGAAAGAAAGAACAACCTTCTGGTTTTATTTGTATAGGTATGGGGAGGAAATCTGCTAGTGAGACATTGAAAAAAAGCTTGTTCGCCCTCAGAGCCAAAAGACAGCATGTGCAACGTGGACAGAGAGGCATTGCTAGAACAATAATGTTTTTGACTCCATTGTAACTTGGCATTAAAACTATCTGGCAGAAGGATCCCCTCACCCTGATTTGCTCAATTTTAAAACCCAGGTTAGTGTTATATTAGCAGTGCTGTATTAAGCACAGGGTTTGGTATACAAAACTTTCCAAATTCAACCTCAGGTGATTTCTGTCTAAAAGCATCTTCACAGGCTGCATTGTTGGGGAAGATCTGCATCTGAGGCTTTGAGGAACTAGCACCAATAAGAAAAGGAGATAGAGGGAGAAAGCATCATCATCCCAAGCTGAGCGACGAAGAGGAAATGGCTGGGTTGAATGTTGTGAAACTGACTTGAAGCCACATATATCTGAATTAAGAACTGGATTTGAGAAGGACGCAAAGGGGGCCATCTTGTTCTTTACCCTGGGCAGCAAAATGAAGACGTGGCAATGTATCCCTTTTCGGCCATTGTGTTCTGCACGTGGGGGTACTGATCTGCGAAGCCTTCTCAAGGTAGAAGCCACAGAGAACCAAGCGGTATAAGGATTTGATAAGTGAAAGGACTCCTTCTGCACTGGATTTAACATCTTTTGGACATAGTCTATCCATAGAAGCAGACATCATTACAGATACTTCTGATGTTGTAGCTACTAACGTATGGCCCCATTCTTCGAAAATCTCCTGAAGGATTTCAAATGTTATAGTGTTTTGTGTCGTTTTGTAAATCTCCATACTAACCGAAAATCAAAGTCAAGTTTACACTTTTTTTCCTTTTTCCTTCTCCTTTTCTGGTTGGAATCTTTAGTCCCCTCTAGTCTCTAAATTCTGAAATAATTAAGTCTCAAGTTTCTATTATGACTTAAGATAGACGAAACAATTTGGTTCCCACGAGATGCTGTTTATTTTATTTAATTATTTCCAAAATCTTATAGTAAAAGTCTCAATGTTCCAAATTTGTCTAGACCCTTGATTTATGTATAACTTCCCTAGATCAAAATCTTATTTAGCTTTTTGCTATTTATTTCCAATTCTTTAAGTTCTTAAACTTATAATTAATTTTTCTTTTGTTCAAGAAGGAAGGTAGACTCACCAGGTAGCTTTTCAAACTTGTTGTTCTGAAGAACTCTAATAGCCTTAGAATAGTAAATAATCAATTTCCGAAAGTGATTAGAAAGTGAGGTTAGTGAACTCAGTGTCCTTTAAAAAGGCTCCACCATGGGGGTGAGCATTGAAGGCTGATCCCTTCATATCCCGGCACTCAGACTTGTGGGAGACTGCTGTCCTGCAGTCTCCTCATGAGGAGCAGCCATCCAGAGCACAAGTGGGCGATCTCCCATCCTCTCCTTGTCCGGAGACTTTCTGAAGAACTGATGTACTCTCCTTTTCTTTGGTCTTTGCCACAGTTGTCATCTCCACTCTCTGTGGAGTTGTGTTTGTTTAGTTTGCCATGCATCCCCAGAAGTCCGCCCCATATTAATGCTTCCTAACTTCTGGAAAGTGTTTCCATAGTTTAGGAGCTACCACTGAAAAAGACCAATTTTAGGCCTTTTCCATCTAGGCTTGACAGCCAGGCCAGGTGACTAAGGGTTCATCCTCATATCCCACTAACTGCAGCACAAAGATGCCCCACCAACCATACTTAGAGGACGTGTTCTCATCGGTTAGGGTTAGATGAAGGGTCGCCTTCATCTCTTTCCCAGCTACTGTGAAGGCAACTTAAATTTGTCCTTATTTCTAGTTCTAAAGTAGTGTTTTAGAAGTCTTAGCATATGAAGTATTTTATTTTATATTTTATTTTATAATTTATTTATTTTATTTTATGCCTTCAAGTCAGTTGTTGACTCCTGGCAACTGCCTGAACAAGTCCCTGCAGTTTACTTGGCAAGGTTTTTCAGAAGTGGTTTGCCATTGCCTCCTTCCTAGGGCTGAGAAAGACAGACTGGCCCAGGGAACCCAGATGGCTTTGTGCCTAAGGTGGGACTAGAACTCCTGGTCTCCCAGTTTCTAGCCCGGTGCCTTAACCATGGCACCAAACTGGGTCTCCATATGAAGTCTTAGCATATGAATAATCCATGATGCCCTGTGCTGCTATGGCATAAACCTTTCTCTCTGATACTAGTCACTGCTCTCCATGGCCATTTTGGCTTAAGCTGCATCAGGACCTTTAAGAAAGGCACTGAGGCTTGCATTCAGGCTTGGGGGAGGCACGCTGGTTGCCCACCCCTGCTTAAAAACATTGTTTGTATCCATGCCAATGGATATGCAAATATATAACCTATGGAGGATTGCGTATATACATGCAAACACAACCATCAAGTTATTCCCTTATGGAGTAAGCAATGTTATCCAGAGCACAGAAAAGGAATAAGAATTAGTAAGGCAAAGAAATTAAAGCTGTGACATAAGAAAAACATAGCTAAAACAAGTTTACTTCATTCATTATACCATTCTATAGCTTTTGTCGCAACTATCCTTGTTCTCACTCTATCCAGTCCCCACTTCTTAAGCTGCCTCTTGTTTTTTAAACTTCTCATATCTAATGTCATCATAAGCATTATTTGTACATTTATCCATAAATACATCAAACAATTGAGAGGACATCAGACTTTCTTGTCTTATTCCCTGCTGTGTTGAACCATTCACTAAGGATTCACTTCTTTTAATGCATGCTCTATTTCCATCCCATCAGCTCTTATCACATTCAGCAGCAAACCTTCAACTCCCAAGCTCATGCAAAACATCCATAATTCCAGCTTTTATCATATGCTTTATCATACATTTTCTCTAAATCAGCAAACAGGTAGTAAACTTTCTCACATTCATACATGTCTCAGTTATCTTTTGAACAGCAAAATGCTGCTCTGCACATTTCCAGCCTGGCAGAAAGCCATACTGTACTTTCCCAGTTTTTTTTCACTGTCACCTCTTATATCCTTTTGATTGGAATTCTGCCAAATACCTTCCCAGCCACACTAATCCCTTTACATTTTTACATTCACTTTTGCTATCTGTCCCTTTGTACAGGAGGGCAATAATGACATTCATCAGCTCTCGCTCTCTCTCTCTCACACACACACACAGAAAAAACAAGTTGTTCAGCCTTTCCATGAGCAAACCACATCCATATTTTATCATTTCTCAACTTACACCATCTACACTTGCAGCTTTACCATTTTTCAATTTTCTCACAGCATTTATGACTTCCATTTTGTTACTTTTTCTTGGACACTAACTTTATAGCATTCCTTTGCACTCTTCAGCAAATCACTGTCCGTAATGGTATGTGGGGATGACCATGGGAGACAGGGAGAACAGATACAGCTGAGGGAATGGTCAGATAAAAGGCAACTTAGCCCACAGCAGGAAAGTGGGTGGGGCAAGAGGCTCAGAAGGGGCCCTCCCTAGTTTCTTGGGCTGTAAAGGGGATGGAAGGGGAGAAATGTACTTTCAGACTTGCAAGATTCTGTTAATGTAACCTTAGAATAAAGTAGAATTAGCTTATCTGGCCGTCCTTCCTGTCTGGTCAAGGCTGATAGTATCTTTGCTATACAAATCTCTAAAATACTGTATTCTTTTCCTCACTTCACTTTTCATCATTTCACCACTTTTAATTTTAATTCCATTCACTCTGCTGGAGACTCATTGTTTAGTCCTCTTCACCCATTTACATAACTTTTTTTTTTATTATTGCATTAAAATGAGTCTGTATTTTCTGATTCTTCTATCCTAACCATTCCTTCCTCTCTTTGACTCTCCTTTACTCTATATACACATTAAACATATTATACAATATATTTTATCTTCATTTTTTGCAGCAAACATTCTTTTGTATACCTTTCCCCCACCTCATCTGTAGTTTCTTTCAGTTCATCATTACTTCATATCTTTTTTTTCGTACTTACTAACTCCACACATTTACTGTATGTTGCATTCTGTAATATAATTCTTTTTACTCTAGGCCAGCCAGCTTCCACAGCTTCTTTCTTAGATCCATTTTCCATTCATTCTGTTGGGAAAATTATTTACCTTCTAATATTTTTTACACAGGACTCATACTTTTTCTTCATGCCGTTGTTCTACTTTCACTTTCATTTCCCTTCTTTCTATGACCACTTTTTCCCAAAGCGACTCTTGACACTACCAAAAATGGTGTATCCCGTGTTCAGAACCTTTCATCACCCTTGTATCCTTTACTAATTCTCTCAAGACTTCATCATAAACAATTGAATAAATCATCTTCTATACTTACATTTATTCCTATGTCATATGTATTTATGCTTAAACCATAAACAAGCAAATATTTTCCTAAGGTACCCACCAGTCACCATTCTCATTCTTTTTGGGGTTTCTGAGTAGCCCAGTCACTTTTTTTTTATTATATTGTCTTGTGCCCACTGATCCATTAATGTTACCTAGCAGAATAATGTTTCCCTTGGACTGTATTCATTCAGAATGTTGCACAATTTTTCTCATTCACTGGAGGGTAACATGCAACTATCAACCTATGGAATCCTACTTTCATACATATTCATAAAAACCAAGATGACACTAATTCATATTTCCTTGCAATCATAATTAAACTTACATTGTCACCTCCCTACGTATATGCCATCAACTTTATTCCATTAGATCAGAACATTTTTTTATTCAGACCTGTTATATACCTAGATTCACAGACACAGCGTAACTAGTTTTCTTTCTTTCCTGTCATTAGCTAATTCATACTCTTTACAATTTTCTTCTCTTCTATTCCAAGTTCTGATCTTCCATATGCTGTGGTTATCATGAGATAGACCAATATACAGTATATTGGCTGCCACTGTCCAACATGGCTTTGGTCAATCAAGTTTTCACATAATGCTTTTTAGTAAAATGGAGTTGTAGCCATAGTCATACCTTATGCATCATTCCTTACTAACCACAAGGACACAATACCAATCAGTTTGGGCACACTTTAACCAGTATGCCACAAATTGAACTAAAGCTGAGTTTTACCTCCAGCATGCTCACCCTGTTCTATCATACCTAGAATCTCTATCAAGAGACTACCTTACAAGCCAACATACTATTCCCACATCGTACCAACTACAAGGTATATACAGTTTACTGACATGGATTCTGGATGAGTGTAGAGGATTACAGTCTTTCCTATCAAGAACAGGATTCTTGTTAAAAGTACATAAAAGAATCCTGTTCTTGATAGGAAAGATCTTTTCCTGTTTCTTCCTTAGATTTGCATTCTATCGGTCTTATATTCTGCATTATGTGTCTTAATTATATCTTGAAAAATTAATAATTAAGAAAAATTAAAAAAGAACAGGATTCTTGTTATAGAGTCCACATTGTTGCCTTAAATATTGTTATGTACACGTCTAAAGTTTAAATCAGCACTGTTATATCTCAGCAACCCTGATCTTCCCCCTTGAACACACACTGCTAGTCTTAGTTAATTCCCAGCCCAAATTTAATTTCAGACTTCCAGGATTTGTCTTCTGAGTGAGGAATAGATTCCAAGATCTTTGGAATAGATTCTTGTTCCCTCCTTTAAAACAAGTAAAATTATGAGGATATTTATCATTGAATACTTTTATATACTACATTATATGCTGAAGCATCCTGAGAAAATTTACAATAAAAACCCTAAAAATGCATACCAAAACAATACTTAAAACAATATAAAACAAAAATATAAAAACAGTTTTCAATAAAACTTCTATTTAAAAGATGAGGGAAAGAAGAAAACCAATGTATAAAAACTCCATCTCTTCTGAGAACCCACTTGCTTTTCTCTTGCCCCATCAACTGTACACAAACACTACACCACACCGCAACCATTACATTAACAGGATGGTTTAGAGGTATATAGATAAAGAACATAGAATAAAATATTTCCAAACAACTGAAGGTCCCTTGTAAATTTCAGTGGCTTTCCTTATGCTATCCCACTCAATTTCACTTTCCAATCAAATCTTAAGGACCCACATGGGGAGCACTTAAAGTAAATAACCTAATAATAAAGACAGGAAAAGAAAAGGTGGATTGTGTGCATAGACGAGATGGTGCCAAGGAGAAATTAGAATAGCTGAAGCAGCCCTGCTCTTTCTACAGTACTAACCTGATCTGTAAAGCTGGCAATGGACAAACAGGAAGGGCAAGGATACCACATCTGAGCTTCAAAAATTCATAGAGCCATATGGTAGAAGAAATACAAAAAAATCTGTTTGCTGCCATCTAGAGGCTGCCTGTCTAGAGTTTTGTAGCCCAAATATGGGAGGTAGTGTGATGGAATGTGAGGGTGACCTTGGAAGATGGGGGGAAGAGATGCCGCCTAGGGAATGATCAGATAAAAGGGGAAGGAACCCACAACTGAGTAATGGCCAGAGAAAGAAACTTAGGAAGGACCTGCCCTTACAACTCAGGTGGCAAATAGGGAGGGCAGGAGGTTTGTCCTTTCAGACTTGTAAGTTTCTGTTAATGTAGCCTTACAATAAAGTAGAATTAGCTAATCTAGTCATGTTTCCTGTCTGGTTTACCTGGGAGGTACACCTACCTATGAGATAGCACAATTTGGCACAGAGTTCCTAAAGATACTGCAGATGATTGTCATTGGGGGGGGGGTTGGGGTCAGGGTCTTTTAATTCTTCCTATTTTACAGACATGACTTGGTGCTTGCACAGGGGACCTTTCACCTTTCACCTTTTTTTTTTACTTTTGTATCATGGTAAGTCTTGGAATTGAGCACCCTATAAACTGCAGAAATATATGGATAAATAAATAAACAAGCCAGGATGTCCTTTCACCCAGACAATCACGTTTATGACAACAAAAATAGTTACTGTCACAAGAAGGAGGAAAATGGTCTAAATACTGCCCTTTTGTTAGAGGCAGAATTTAATTTGGCAGTTTGCCCTACTGTCCAGACATGCATTTGATTTTTCTGGATTGGCTGCAGTGTGGTTTTCCATTGCTTAAAATGCTGCTTCATTGGGCTGAATAGAATACTGTAATGCATGGAGGAAATTTTATACAAGCAACTACCCTTATAAATACAGTATGTTTCCCTGATTCTGCAGGCTGAGGAAACTCGCACAAGGATGCTATCCAGAGTGGATGGAATGAATCTCCCTCTCCCTCTCCCTCTCCAGATAGGTAGGTAGGTAGGTAGGTAGGTAGATAGATTGATATCTCAATGGCAAACCACTCCGCTATAATCTGCCAAGAAAACATTGCAAAAGTGGCATCCCCCCAAAGGGTCAGACATGACTCAGTGCTTGCACAGGGGACCTTTCACCATTTTTTCCCATATATCTCTGCATTCACTGTACAGAAGGAAAGCTTAAATTAAGGTTTTTCTTAATTTCTATTATCCTGCTTTCCTCCCCCAACACTGTATTAATGTAATGAAAAAAGGAGGGAAAGGTGCCCCGAAGAAGAGGAATCATTGGTTCAAAGAAGTTTTCTAAATGTCTGTCCTTGCAGTTGCAGTCCTACACTGTGTGCCCATTTAGAGAGAAGTAAACCCTACTGACCCCTATGCAGTAACTCCTGAGTCGGCATATGGAATTGCACCGGAAAGCAGAGCTCCACAAATACTGCACACTTGCTCCCAGTCGTCCTTGTTAAACTCACTTCTGTGCAGGGGAGGTCTTCTAAAGCAACTCTACTTGATTTCCTTAATCCTTATTTTCCCCCCTTTCCTCCATCCCCTTGCTCCTTTAAATTTCTGTAGAATTATTCCATTGGCGATGACAACTCTTCAACTCTGAAAAATCCTCATGAAAATTCACATTTAATTTAATTTAAATATTCTTAACTTACTTCTGTCAGAACACAGTTCTACATGCATTTTGATAACGCATGATGAGCCAGAAGTGCACTGGAACATTTAGAAAGTCTGCAAACTGCAGGGTTCTGTTCCAGACATCATTTGGGATGCGTGGATCTGGTCCCTCTGAATCAGTATTCATAAAGATTTAATTCCTCCAACATCCCTGAGCATAATTAGATACGTGACACCCAAGCATATTAAATGGCACCTAACAAAATGTTACTTTCATTTGCAAATATATTCCCTTCCCCTCTCTCCCCATAAAGTAAGAATTTTCAGTTGGGTTGAATATAACAGATTGATGACATGTGGTTGTCAGTGGTATATCTCACCATCTACGACAGTCCCTCACTGTGCAGCTAGCACAGGAAAACTCAGAAGAGAGTTTCTTCTAGAAGCTCAACCTCTAAAGCAGATTTTTACATTATCAACTTGCACACGACCGCCGGGATTAAAACAGGGATCACGATGGTCCTTGCTTAGCTTCTTTCACCTCTGCTGCTAGAGCTCCCCACCCTTTGCCTTGCCGCTGTCATCTGTCTACTTAACTTGTAAAATGCTAAACAAGTTCTGATATTTACCTGTTTATGATTAAATTGCAGAACGATCAGCTCCGTTCTATTCTAAATTAAGGTCTACATTAAATGTCATAGCATTTATCTGTCATAAAATGAGACACCAAGGACCCTAATTTCCTAGGTATTCAATCACTGCCCTGTGCCACTTCAGAAGCAGCTTGGGAACCAGCTGGCCCACAGTTCACAGCTCCCTGACAGCCCCGAGATGGAATCATAAAAGTCAATTAATCATTAAAAGCTGTTACAAGCGCATATCGAACTGGTCTGGCACAAAATGTTAATCAGCCCCTATCAATATAATAAATGTGTGCAAATTGGAAGGATCAATACCCTTTAAGGCCCTAATGAATCAATTCGAGGGCTCTGGGCCGCTCCTCGGGGCCTCAGGAGCATGGCTGCCATGTGGCTGCTACATCTCCAGGCGTGCTGCCAACCGAGGTCACCTATCCCAACAGGCGGTTCACTTCAGCAGCAGTTACCACGGTGACAGCATGTCACTGCTGCCCTAGTGTCCTTCTAGGGAAGGTGGAAGCCAATGCATCACTGCCTTTGATGGATTTGTCAATAACACTTAGCAGGGGAGGGGAACTTCTCCCATAACATTGGCAGGGCTGCAGTCTCTGAGCAGTGGGTTGGGGTGATTTAATTGTGCGAAGGGAGGTGTGCCTTTGCATACAGGCAGTGACTAAACAGCATCCACAAGAGCATGGGGTGGCCATGGAAGGGCTGTTCTCGCAAACCTTGGGAAATGACAAGAAAGACCAGCAGCAGAAGGGGCTGGTCTAGTGGTACATTAACCAAGGGGCAGCCAACGTTAGGAATAACCTGGAGAATCTGGGATTAGGAATTTATTATCTACACAACTGCAATAAATTACTTATGAACGGTACTGGGTTTGGGGATTAACCCTCCTGCTTCCAAGACCAGATTTCCTTGCTTGCTTCTTATATCTGCCAGGAGAGGTGGCTGTAAAATAAATGCCATTAGTAGAATAATTTCCTTTTTCTCTTAGTTGAGAACTGATCCCCTGCTAATATTTAACAGTTTTTGGTTCATTTTCACATACTGTATACATGGCCATCCCAATCCATTTACCGTGTAGTAGTTGATGGTCATAGAACTCATATGGAAAAATGTAAACATCAAAGATCTTTCAACTTAGGCAGCTCTTGATAATTCAGTGGATCTGAATACAGGTGGAGGTAGAAGCAATATTTAGGAATGGGCTCACCTGTACAGTTGAACAAAGTTGAGCCTGTTCTGGGACAGATTCCTATTCCCCTGAAGGACCAACTGGACATGCTTCTGGATCTATCATTCTCACTGGAGATACAATGGCCATGAAGGTGGCCTTCTTAGCTGGGGCATCTCTTTTTCAGCTGAGCTGATATTCAGCTATAGCTGAGGCTAAGTTATCTGCAGTAGAATTACTGCAAGAAGGTATCTTTCAAAACACATGGGAAACTTTGAGTAGTCCAAACCCAAGTAGGAGATTTTGAACTTTTTGAAAATCATCCAAGCAAGAGACTGGAATGCTTTCTATCAGATTGTCCTCTTTATAATGCACTACACAAATTCTCTGAAATTCAAGGCAGGTAAGAAGTCACTTTGCTTTTAATGCTTTGATCTGCAATTCTGTGTATATCATTGCCTCTTGTTCTTCTAGTTTTCTCTTTTCTCAAATAAACTCTTTTTTATATCTAGATACTTGTGTGAATTATTTTTACAAAGAGGATTTCTTAGGATTTTCACATGTTACTTTTCCTAAGTTCTGTATTTTCACATTTTTGACAATAAATCTAAAGTAGTTTATCTTCTTTCCCCCCACTCCCCTTTTCCCAGAGTTGTGCTTCGGTGAGAGTCTTAACATTTCCTACTTGAATGCATGAGAAGATTTCGCCTGGCTAAAGTCAGCCTCCCATACGTTTTTCTTTTTTCTTTTTAAGGTGGGGAGAAAACTCTAGGACAGAAGGAATCTGCTAGTAGAGAAAGTCTTCCCCACTCATAGTTCAGTGAAATATCTCCCAAATATTTACACTATGATATATGTGGTTAATTTCAGCAAAACACTGAAAGAATGAAACTATATATTTCTGATGACACATTTAAAACATTGACTACAACTGGAAGTTTGTTTTAGTGCCATGTTGTCACCTTATTTACAAAATGACAGCATAATGGTTGTAGCCTGTCACTAAATTCCCGTTTCACAGAAAGGCAAACTGGTGAGGCCAAAATACAAGTAAACTTGTTAAAAATCTAAATGCAAGCCAGAGGTGGTATCTGATCTGATCTCCCAAACACAAAGTCATTCCTTTGAGCCCAGTTTGTTACCAGCCTGCCTCTCTGTCTCTCTCTCTCTCTCTGTCTCACATACACACACTATAACTGAGTGGCAGAAAGATTAGGAAGAAAAAAACACAATATACAAAAAGGGAAGTCAACTTCCCCCAGGCTCTGCCAGTTCAAAATTCCTTGAGCAAATGGAAACATTGCATCATGATTCTATAGGAGAATTGCAGTAGACCCAGGATTTTCAACATGGGCATATACCTAGGATGGTATGGTATGCTGATATAGCCTCAACATTTTCAGTGTGATTAAACAAAACACAATTTTCAGATAATGTGGCATCTTAATACTAAACATTTCCACGGGAATAGCTTGCATCCTCAGCTGAGCAAATCACTCGAAGACAAATCATCTATTGGCATATAAGCAATAGCAGGGCCTACAGTGGGAGGGGATCTCTATTCATTGGACAAGTGAAGAAGAATATTCCAAAAAGTAGCAATGCTTTGCATCTCCTTAATTGATCTGGCACCTTCAGCTATATACTGTGAGCAAACCCCAGATTTCTTATTGTTATTAATTCTATCGCTTCTTAAATATAATGTCATATCACTGCCAGCTAAACTAATGAAACACTCCCATATTACTAAAATTGAAAGAAAGGAAATGTGCTTCTCTTTTTCCTCCTATGATATGTTCTTCCAAACCTGTCGGCTAAAGACATTCTGTTGAGACCTTTTCAGAGAGTAATACAAAGGACATTTCAGGCAGTCCAACATTTCTATTACATGATTATTAAAATGCTAAGGAGGACTAAACAATATGGTATGAATTCAGCTATTGCCAAAGAAAATGCATAATTCTTGTCTTTGATTTTAGGTTAATATGAATGCCCAATTACATTATTGGACTTTTAGACACAGCCTCATATACCAGTTCATACAAAAGCAGGCACTCAACTCTATTTGAGAATGGCACTATCTCATTATAATGAGAATCTGAATTATTTATCTCTGTTTAGTCTACAGTAGGTCACTTGACCCTGGTCCCTTTTTTTTTTTAATTCTATGGCTCATCTGGGCATGGAAGAACAGCTCTTTTCACTGCAAATATAGGTAGCTGAGCTGTTTCAAAACCAGAGCTCTTGCACTACATCTCCCATCAACATCAAGCTCTCCGACATCCATGATCAATGGCAAGGAACTTAAAACTGAAGTAGACAAATGCAGATGTCTGAAATACTGCAACCAATAGGACTGTTCAAACAAACTCCAAAAACTGCATAATAATGGTTGGTGCTGATACCCCCCCCCCCCAAAAAAGAAGTTGTCTCTTTATATGGAACATGAAGTGGTATAGGTCAAATCTGGAACAGAACATAGCAAGAAAACACCTCAGGTATAAGGCAAATTGAATTCTAACATAAGATGTAATGATACTGACCAACTCTGGGACAGTCCTAATATTCAGATCCCTGTATCTGCCCTGGATACCTCACTTATACCTATGAAAAACAGTCTATATTTGTTTGTTCACAGCATATGGAGTCTTTTTTCTATGATGCAACACACAATGTGAGTTGGAAAGAGTAAGACAATACTAATAAAATACCACCACATGGAACAACCTGACCAGGGAAATACATACATCCTAAATGCTGGATGAGATATGCTACTATCTGAAAATGTTTTTGGTTTATCTAGGTTTGCATGAGTTGGCTTTCCCTGGAATGAATTTCTTTTCTATTGTTTTCATAGGAAAGAAGCTATAGATACTGCTATATGCACCCAATTTCATGTCTCTTTGAGTGAGCTGATAACTTGTAAACCTTTCCCACCTTATTTACATCTCTTGTGTCCACCTAAGACCCCACTTACCACTCTAGCATGTATTGAAATGTTGCATCATTGTGGATTCTGTTATTTCTGTTAAATTTCACCTCAAACTTTGCCCATGCCCACCCTGTCCCTTGTTGTCTGATCAGGAGTGCCTCATTCATCTACACACGTTTTGGGAACTTTTCTTTAAAGTCATGTGGTTTGGATTATTTAGAGAGTAAACCTGTTTCATTTCTGTGTAGGGAGAATTGATCTCTCTGATGGCATGCTTTGATGAGCCAAGGCTCTGTCACCTATCTGCCAGATTGCTTGTTCATGTTCATATCTAATTGAAGGGCAAACATGGGAGGAAAGAGGAGGTAACAGGCTGGATATATGCTTTGCATGAAAACCTAATCTGATTTGTGCAGTTCAGCAAGTTGTGTGAACCCAGCCAATTCTGGTATATTTACCACAGGTAAAGAAACTATCTTAGTGCAGTGTGTAAACCAGCTCCTGAGGAATTCAACTGATAATTGGCCCTTTCCCAAATATAAAACCTAAGGATCTTGGGGTTCTCCTTTTCCATGTTTAAAGGCTGAAAGGGGAGTATTGGCCACAATAAGTACTTTGGAAAGGATGCAATTCTCAACTGGCCTCATTCCTCAAAAGTCAAAGCCTGCTCTGAATCTTAGTACTTTTGAAGCAAGGCCCCTTTGCTGTCAGAAAAGATAACCTGTGAAAAGGCATTGGCTCAACTATATTCAGTTATTATAACCTCTCTGAAAATCCAGCCAAGCCAGGCCTGAATGTCTTTGAACAGTACCTAAGCATTTAGTAGCCAGAGAAAAACAGGGCTGTTTTAACAATAACTGTGATTCCAATATATCATAGATTCAGTGGGTTGGTTTGGGTTTTTTTTCTTTTTTTCTTTCATTCTTATTAATCTTTGTATGCACTCTGAGCCTTTAGTGACAAGGCAAATTAGAATTCTATATCTAATAATAACTCTGACCTTAAGCTTAAAAAATCACTTTGCATTTATCAAAATCGGTAAAAAATTTACTTTTGCCTATTTAAAACCACTTATATCTGAGCTGGATAGGAAACTGCAGCCTCAGCATTCAATTTAACAAAATCTCATTTCAAACGCTGAAACCTGGTTAACAATCTGAGTGATTTCAGATACATCTGGGAATATCAAAACACAATTACCCTCAAGCGAAATCCTCGTGGTTTTAATTAAACATTCTCATCTTAGCAATATTCCCCATGAAACTAAAATGCACTGGAAGAAAAGGAAACTGCCTCTTCTTTGACAGTTAAGTCACTATGGCTGGTATTCTCTCTAAGCCATAATGCACTGGGGTTATTTCTGGATAGCGTAAACTGAGCCATTTGAGCTTGTAAACAACAGCTTATGCTTATGTGAGAATGAGCCAATGGTGGCTTGTTCAAAAATATGGTTAAACAAATCATGACTTAGTGTGATGTGTGAATTCACTCTGCCTTAGATGTATGCAAGAATGTAGCTTCTTCTGGAAAGATAGCCTTCAATCCTATGAATAGCTTCCTTTGAATTAATTGAGATGAATATGCTTGGGAAATGCTGCTAAAGGCAGCCATTGTGGTGTCATGCATAAGTGTTGCAATAAGTTTGGGTTGTTAATGTAGGGGAAATGGGAAGAGGGAGCAGTATGTATCCCACCTTGAGCTCCTTTATGAAAAGTGGAATATAAATTCAATAAACAAATAAAACAAGAAGCGTTAAGGTCATCCTCTGTTCTATAATACTGTTTAAATTAATATAATCCTGCATCAGGTTAGATTTCCTGTTGATGTGGAAAGCATAACAAAGAAAAAATCACACAGAAAAAAAGAAGCATCAGGAAAAACTCTCAGACAGACTAAGGACATTCATATTAATTAAAATAATAATAGTAAATACCCAGTGTTGTAAAAACAGGATTTTCTTCAGCACCTTCATGATCAAAGTTTTGAGGTGACTTATTATATCCACCCCCAGTGACTGTTTTAGGATTTCAGCCCTGGAATTCATTGGGGACCCAATGGCATCTTCAGAAGCTACAAGGATGCCAAATTATGACATGCATGCAATGGTATCTTCATGCAAATGTCATCATTACATACTTGCATCCTGCTACCTAGTACAAGTATGTAAGAGAGCCAGTTTGGTCTAGTGGCTAAGGTTCTGGGCTAGAAACGAGGAGTCTGTGAGTTCTAGTCCTGCCTTAGGCATGAAAGCCAGCTGGGTGACCTTGGGCCAGTCACTTGCTCTCAGCCCAACTTGGTGCAATGTAGACTAGCCTCCTGGGCAATTTGACTTGTCATGGCTAAATAGTCTACACATCTGGCTGCTGGACCTCACAAGGATTTCTCAGCAAGAAAAAGCAGCATGAACACCGAACTGCTATGCCATAAGATAAAAAAAAAAGTATGTAAGTTGTGCCATTCATGTGATGACATTGTCATGCATGTCTCATCATCTCCTTCACCTTCACCCTCTCTCCAGATGCCTATGTGGGGTCCACTTCTGAAAAAGGATGAAAATTGTTTATAACATGGCTTATGCTGCAATTCTATTTTTCAGGGATTAAGCCCTACTGAATGCGATGAGGCTGTTTCTTGATAGATCTAATTAGATATGAGCATTTAAAAATAAGTCTGTTACGCGGTGGCGCTGCGGGTTAAACCGCTGAGCTGTCGATCGGAAGGTCGGCGGTTCGAAACCGCGCAGCGGGGTGAGCTCCCGTTGCTCGTCCCAGCTTCTGCACACCAAGCAGTTCGAAAACATGCAAATGTGAGTAGATTAATTGGTACCGCTTCGGCGGGAAGGTAACGGCGTTCCGTGAGTCATGCTGGCCACATGACCCGGAAGTGTCCTATGGACAACGCCGGCTCCAAGGCTTTGAAACGGAGATGAGCACCGCCCCCTAGAGTCGGACACGACTGGACTTTACGTCAAGGGAAACCTTTACCTTTACTATGCACTTTGGAGGTTTGTGTCTCATACCTTTTCACTAGGCTTTGAGAACCCAAACAAATAAACCTGCCCGTGTCTTACAACAGAACAAGTTCAGAATTCTTTTGCTCTTGTTCACCTTAATCAAATCAACCTGTTGTGGTCTTAACCTTTTTAAAAAAACAAACAAACCAATGTTAAAAAGCCTGATGATATGTCATCATCTCACCTCACCTCACCTCACCTCACCTCATCGCCAGTCAGTAGTCCAGCGCAGTTCTTTCCTTCTTAGGAAAGAATGAAGGAATACTGGTAGTGAAGGGATCATTTTTAATAAAATGGAAACAAATGGGTGCATTTGGTTAGTTGAGGCACAGAGAGAAAGATAGATGGCAATAATTCAACTCTTAATTGATCTCTTCACTAATGAGCTGGTTCCAAATTTTAGTCACATTTACAGTACAGTAGATCCACAATTAACTGATTCTATGAATTTTGATAGATCTGCTTTAAACTGTGCCTGTGACTTCCTGAAAATAGAAGCCAGAGGAAAAGAGGTAAGGTGGGGAATCATGAAATGTTTGATAAAATTCCCTCTTGCAGCTCTGTTAACAATACATTTTAGGATAATAATTTTAAAGATATGTTTCCGTGGTTCATATCATATCATATATCATATCATATCATATATATCACATCACATCACATCTTACATTGTGTTATTATGTTATGAAGGCTGAAATTCTCCCTTAGGAACAGATTCTATTGAGACAATGAGATTTACACCCATGTATAATTGATGGCAGGAGTGCACAGGAAATCTGCATAAAAAACTACCATCATAAATTTTGGATTACAGTAGGCTGTGAAGATAACGGTAACTGGGACAGCTTAAGAATGCATAATACAGTGAAATAAAAAGAAAGGTACTTTTGTTGGTTGTAAGAAAAAAGGATCACAAATGCATATCAGGACATTTTTTTATTATTATTAGCCAACTCCAAGTTCACAAAAGAGTGCAAGCTATTGGTATCTTTGGAACATACTGTCTGATGAACTGATCTGAAAAATTCAAAATTTTGCACAGCCTGTGCTGGGGAAACCCTGAGCAGCTACAATAAAAGTATTGCCCTAATTTGGATAATAGGGTGCATTCTAGTAGGATACATACATTCCAAAATCAAAGTTTGCTCTGAATTTTCCAGCTATAATAGGAGCCAGGTGTCCTTCAGGCTATGCAGCTGAATCACAGATGAATACCACAGCTGATAGATCCTGGCCCAGCCTTCTTCCTTTCTCTCTCGCTCTTCAAAAGGGCTACTGCTGCTGTCTTCCTTCTTCGTTTTGTATCTTTAAAAATTCCACGTGGACAGTGATCTACATCTCTGAGTTAATAATATAATTATTTCAGTAATATAAATGGATTTTAGAAGAGGACACTTTTAAAGTACAAAGAAATCTGAAGATGGAGGAAGAGGAGATTCCTTGGTAACATGAAGACATGATCAATCAGCACCATGGACAGCCAGCTTTTGCTTCAAATTTGCAAAACCTATTTTGCTAAATAATCCAAATTTGCTCCTCCGTTATTCTGACATAACACTTGGTCTTGGAGGAGGAGGCTGTTTGGACAGAACAATATGACAACATTTCCATGCCAGGCCTTGTTGATCTAAAAACATTATGTGACTCTTCAGCCACAGATTCAGGTAAAGCTTAATGTGAAACCCAGTAGGTCAAAACATAACGAAGAATTGAATGGACTCCACAGAGAATCTGAGTGGCTCAGATTTAATAACCTCATCTTGATTAACTGAAACTTAGCTGCTAAACTGAGGAAAATTAGGTATCTTCTATGAGAAGGGGAAGTAGGGACTCTTCCTGTGTATCACTGAAGTTAATCCTATGGTTGGCCTCAGTTTATGTACAAATGTACATTATGTACACATGATGACAAGTGGTCAGTAGGAATTTTTGCCAGGCCATTTTAATCAGGATTGCAAAATGCACCATGGCTGTGATTCTGGTGATGTGAAGGTAGCGGTTGCAGACGGGAGTTCTAAAAGAAGTATACAATTGTAAATTTGTTTAGCATCACATAGAGATTGACCACTGTTTCAAAGTCTGTCCTGAATGCTTTCCTACTTCCTGTCCTGTCTGTGTACTGTGTCCTAATCAAAGATACTATTAACATATTCAGATGATGGGTTATAATGGTTGCATAGCCAAAACAGGCCTGTTGAGGAACAAGAGTAAATTATTTGCATCCTTGGAGGAACCCCAAGGTTGCTAAAGTAGGAAATAACTTCAGAGTAAAACTGTGTTTCTCACATTTGGCAACTTTAGGATGTGTGGACTACAAGTCCAAGAATTTCTGAGCCAGTATGCTGGCTGGAGAATTCTGGGACTTGAAGTCCACATATCCTAAAGTTGCCAATTTTGAAAAACACTGGAGTTGAAGAATTGTGTTCCAAATAGCCTAATGTGGACAGATAGTGACAGAACGTTACAAGTATTTTGGACATGGGGAAATGAAAAAATAGGGAAAGGAAAGAAATTGGAATATCCTGAAAGACCTCCTGGCCAGCTAGCCCCCTGCAATATTATATTGATGTTCTCCTTACCCAGCATCTAGTCTGACAGGTAAAATGCTTCCTGAGTTTTGTTTACTTTCCCACAATGTGCAATTTCTGCTCAACCTCTCTCCCATCTGCCACACAGTAGTATCGGGTTCAGTTTTACTCTACACTGTTCACAAAGCAGACTGATTCCTTCTGTCTGTGAAACAAAGTTTAGGTTAGGTTATGTTTGTTTTCCTAATGGTAATTATGCCATGTGGGTCCTGGTTAAAACAGTAGTAGTGGAAGTGGCTTTTAACAAGTTCCTCATTCCTCCATCTTGTTCCATGGCTTTCCTTCTAAAGGAATATAAACAAACTCAGGTTTTACATATTATTTCTCCTGGATCTGATCGTTTTGTGATTCATTTATTCTAAGGGTATATATTCTGTGTCTATGGTTGAAAAGCAGCCCCCTGACTCTTTTTGTGGCCACAGCAGTGAGCAGAGCCATATACTAAGCCAGTGGTATCTGGGAGGTGGTCAAAAAATTCAAGATGGCCACCACAGTCAAAGCCCTGCACCTATTTTTATCTGAGTCAATCTTTACTTTTTTAGCCCCTCCCTGTGAAAACCCCTGTATTAAGCCCTTTGTTTGTTGGGAGAGCTTGGGGGGTTGAGGCCACCCCATGGGTTTCTTAAGCACACCTATTTCTTTTTTTTAATAGTAAATTTTATTAAGTTTCAAGAGAAGAATAAAAACTACAAAAAAACAAAACAGTACAAAGAAAGAAAAAAGAAAAACTATAAAAGTGTGGAAACACAAAGGAAAAAATTCTCAAATTTACAAAAAGATGTGACTTCTGACTTTTAACAGCAAGGATATACAAAAATGTCCATAATCAATCTCTTACTCTATATTAAAGCAAAACACCACATTATTTCTATAAATAATTCCACTTTAACAGATAATAAAAATCACTAAGTACAGTTACTCCTCCCCCTTACATTAAAATAAAGAAAATAAGTTCATATCAACTTCCTAAACATTTTTCTCCCCTCCAAAAGATAAAACATATTTAATTATTCTCTTTCTACCACTATTCTATACATTTCTGTCTACTATAATAAGAATCAAATTAAAAAAGCACATAAGTTGTCTGCTATTATACTTAAAAACAAATTATTAATTACTCAAAACAGTAATTCTTTATCTTTCAAAGGGAATAATGTCAATCAAATCCTTAAAGCAAACCAGATAAACATTCTTTAACCCTAGTACAACAGTTTTAATAATTTTAATCTTAATAAACCCAAAAACCAAAGCCAATTCAAAACAGTAAATCCAAATTTTTAAAAGCAAATAGCATTAATCAAATCTTTAAAACAAACCAGATGAGCATTCTTCAACCCTTATCCCACATCAAAATAAACTAGAACAGTTACATATCCCCACAATGTGCATAGAGCTTTCCTCTTGAAAGAATCAAACAGCCCAACTGCCCCCCTCAAAGATTCCAGGTTCTTTTCATGGCATTCCACCAGCAGATCAATTTTACTTATGGCTTGCAGATCACTCTCTCCCTTAGATTTCTCCAGCTGCACAATCCAATCTTCATCCAGCATCTCAATAAAAATCCCAATCTAACTCTTAAAATGACTAGGACAGAGGTAAAACTGTGAATGGAGAATTCCTGCTAAAACATACATTTAAAACTACATTCCCTTGATTGCCTTCCTTTCCCATGAAAGTATGTCCCCCCCCTTTCCCATCCAGGTGGTGTTGCTGTTGTATAGCTACTGACTGGCCTTGATGTGAACCATCATAAATCTGTAGCCATAATAATGCAATTCACACTCCAACTCAACACCCCCTCCCATCCGGCGACAGAGAGTCTACCCCATTGATAAGGAAGTGATGGAAGATGCTCCGATAAGGGGTTCTGTGAACCTTTCAATCAGAGGAATCTGACAAAACCTTTCTATTGCTCTTAAATTCCTCAGTTTCATTCACCACATCCCCAACACATTTTAGATCTCATATTTTCCACAATGTCCTGGATATCTTGCATAAAAGCTTGATAGAAGTCAGAAGAAACCTGTTTAAAATCCTGGTGAAAGTCAGAAAGAATCTGAAATCCTCCATGTCTCACGCAGTAGATTATGGCATCCCCTAGGAGCTTAACCAGCAAAAGTCGAAGATAATGGAAGAGTTCCATTATCTTCCTAGAAAGAGGAAGCTATAACAGATTTGGGGAAACATGGATGCTGACAAGACAGGATAGCTGGACGTTGTGACAGTTGTAATCTCAGCCCATTTTAGAATATACTGTATTAATTTGGGAAAGGATGCTTTGAGGTATATAATTTATGGTGAAGTCCCAATTTTTCCCTAGTTTGTGGGATACATTTTAAGGAATATCGTGGTATTTGGGATACATCCAGCTTAAATTCTTAAGGAAATGTTGAGTCTTCATGTGTGATTGCATGAGTGTATAACTTTGTTAAAAATGTAAGATTCTAAATATATTTAAGGTCCATCCTACTTCTGCTAGATCAAAAATGCAACATATTATTAAAATAACATAAAGAAACTAGAATGTGGATACCTTCATGCTTTATTGGCATCTGTGTGAGAGCAAGCTACATCACAGGCCATAGACAAAATTTAGGAATCGATGTGTTCAGAAGTTAGAATATGAATCAACTGAAATACTTTCTTTTCATCCCCCTAACTTGTAAGAGTCTCCTTTAGTTCTGAGACTGCAGTGTTTTTGTATACCATCTGCATCCACTTTGAGTTCTTTCATGGTGGTATTTATTAAGATGCAAGCAACACCTTCGGTTCCAATTGAGCTGAGAATATAGTGCATAAGCTTAATGTTTTCAAAACCAATCCTTGACATGGAATTAGCTGTCTGATCTTTCAAAATCAACCCATACATGCCTACATGTTTCTTTTCTTTGGACTGAATCTCCTCAGGGAAGAAGATGTTTCCCTTTTCATCTTGTGGGTATACAAATAGGAGTGTGAGAAACAGAATGGAACCATGGGGTGGGGGTGGGGGTGGGGGTGGAGAAGGAAACCAATATGTGGTGGTACCAAATGAGAGCTATACAGAGATATGTCCCCCCCCCCCAAACTCTGGTTCTGTGTTCTGATTGCTGCAGACCTTGATTAACTTTTCCTGTAGCACGAAGTCCCTTAATTTTAAAAAAAAATCCCTCCCTGCTCTAACTTAGCCTGAATTCATACCGTATCCCATTCTGTGATTCCAATCCACTAAGAAGTAGTGAGTTTGTCTGATTTGGTTTCACCTCTCAATAAAACCTCAAACTTCTTTTGACATCCTCAACAATGTGTCCCACATTGTTTGGCATCCTCAACAATGTGAAACACAGTGATTCAAAGAAGAAAATTTCAAAATTTCAAAAATCTGATTGAACAACAACAACAAAAACTTCTACTGAACCTTAAAGGTTATATTAAAAGAAAAAATAGAAAATACATCCCACCATCTTTGCAGCAAAACCCAAATTGCCCATAAGAAGCTTCAGGACATTTCAGATTTTTATCCATATCAAACAGTAATCATAATCTATCAAGCAGTGGTACAGAAGCAATATTTCTTACCAGATGTGGAAAGGGTAGCAAAAAAAAAAAGTCCTGTATAACTTGGTACACCATATCCTGAAGTCCATGGGACTTTAGTAAAGGTAAAGGTTTCCCTTGACGTAAAGTCCAGTCGTGTCCGACTCTAGGGGGTGGTGCTCATCTCCGTTTCAAAGCCTTGGAGCCGGCGTTGTCCATAGGACACTTCCGGGTCATGTGGCCAGCATGACTCACGGAACGCCGTTACCTTCCCGCCGAAGCGGTACCAATTAATCTACTCACATTTGCATGTTTTCGAACTGCTTGGTGTGCAGGAGCTGGGACGAGCAACGGGAGCTCACCCCGCCGCGCGGTTTCGAACCGCCGACCTTCCGATCGACAGCTCAGCGGTTTAACCCGCAGCGCCACCGCGTCCCTTGTTTTCTTGTTTTTCCAAGAAAAACAACTATCCATTTTAGCATAAAAATGTTATTAATTTTGCCCTTCTCAAATCAATTTCATTGATGTGCAGTGATGGTGTGTGTGTGTGTGTGTTTTGGGAGGGGGATAGGGAAGCATTTCTCTTTTTTTAGCTTTCTCTTTTCTGAACCTAAACCATTTTAGACTTTCATGAGTCTTCTGCCTGAGTGTGTGGAAAATCAAAAAGAGATGGACAGCAAGATAGTCTGGTTAAAAAGATCCCCTGACTTACATTAAAAAAAGTATTTGTCTCACTGAAGTTGTCTTTTATCAACACAGTGACAATGATGCCTGCTCATATCCCTAGTTTTATACAAGTGATTGGCTTTTAATTCATTCGCAAGATGATATCTTAAAGAGAAGAAGGCAGGTCTGCCTTCTTTCCCAAAACAAAACAATGCAGATTTCATATTGCTTTAGAATTCCAAATGTGATCACATTAAAATAGCTGCAGAGATGATTTGGAGCTAAATTCTCTGGAGGGGGGAGGGAAAGAAGTAATTAATTGGTGCAATGTACAAAAGATTTTTTTTTTAAATAAAAGCACACACACAGCTTTAATTACAAGTGATTGTTCTCAAATCCTTGCCGATCAAAAGTTCTATATTTTGGAGCTGTCTAGCCAAGTTGATGCAGCTCCAGATGAGTTGGGACTCCAATTCCTAGACTTCACAGCTAGTGTGGTCATGGGAAATTCTGGCAATTGCATTGTATTACAGGAAGACTTTGTATCAAGGCATTAATCCCCTTCATTATTCTAGTCCGGGGTTTCTCAACCTTGGCAACTGGAAAATGTGTGGACTTCAACTCCCAGAATTCCCATAGCTAGCTGGGGAATTCTGGGAGTTGAGGTCCACACATCTTCAAGTTGCCATGGTTGAGTGACACTGTTTTATTCTGTCATGAAAGCTAATCCATTTCTTTCAAAAAATGACTGGACTTGTCCATCAGGAGTACCCTGCAACATGGGTTGTCATATGATATAAGAGGAGAAAAAAGGCATTTTTTAAAGCCTATACAGTCTAACAAAGCAAGATTGTCTGTAGGACTCCAGTACAGAGAATAACATGGTTTAAAGTCTTATTCTGGGGCCAGCCTGACTAACATCTCCAATTTGGGCAGGATTAGTCCCTTTTCCATCCCATAGTCCTTGCTACAATTTAGGTCTTGACAATCCTGGTTGCTGGCCATTATCCCATCCTAACTAGCCGTAGTTGGCTTCTATGCTTGCCAGAATGCAGAGGAGTGTGAGGAGCGAACAGCCATGAGCATGCTGGGCTCATGTCTTGGCAGCTGGGCTGTGGATGCATGTTTAGGGCAGAGTTTTTGCTCTCTCTGACATCAATTCTCAGGGGAGAGAAGGCGAGAAATCAATGTGCTGGTCACAAAGCACCAGAAGGCATAGCGTGGTCTGGGGTCGTGCTGGTTGATTTTAGAGGACGATGGCTTTTCATAAATCACAGTATGTCATTGCCAAAAACGATGTTCCAGACATTGTGTGTTTGTGTGTGTATGTGTGCGTGCCTTTGAGTCAGTGTTGATGTCTGGCAATTGCCTGGACTAGTCCCTGCAGTTTCCTTGACAAGATTTTTGGAAGTAGTTTGCCATTGCCTGTTTCCTAGGGCTGAGAGAGTGACTGGCCAAGATCACCCAGCTGGCTTTCATTTGGGGCTAGAACTAACCAGCCTGGTGCCTTAACCAATACACCAAACTGTCTCTCCATATTCCAGACAAGGACATTTCATAACCAGAACAATATTTATTTTGGGAAAACTTGCACTAAATTTTTTGCCTACACAGAACAAAGGTTTATTTTCCAAATCTTCATGTTGAACTCTGCCAGTTCAGCAAAACCATTATGAAACTACATTTGGTCCCTTCTATTTTGCTTGGGGCAGGGGAATGATTAAGCCATCTAGAAAAAGAAATGTGCATTACTAACGAGACTCATGAGTGGGACTTCTTAGTATCCTAGATGAGATTCATGATATGAAAGGACATATATGTACTGCCAAGCATAACACAAATGCATAAAATAAAATGAGGCTAACATTTTCTGGAGCACTGATGAGCTCTTGAGTCTATCAACATATGGTCTACTTTCAATTTACTGTTTAAAAGTGGATTATAATCATCTATATAAAATTAAAATTAAGATATTTATGTTGCTATAGATATATTGGCAGTCCTTTAGGTTAATGTTACAGGTATCTAAGATTTTTAAATGTAATGTTTATTATATAATTGTGTGGCCTGTTAGCTGATCATGGCAGGGCCAGATCTGGATAGTACATGTTTTAGAGACTACCAGGAAATCCAAGGCTCAAAGTTAAACTGGGAAGTTGAAAACACATCCTCAAAGCAGACAGTGATAAACCACTCCTGTGGTTTGCCAGGAAAGAACATGGCAGTGTTTATGTATTCCCCACAAATTGAGCTTGATTTAATGGAGCTTGTACTTTTTATAGAATTGTATTTGCAAAACTGTAAAACATGTAGCATTATGGGCACATCTACAGAACCTGAGAAAGATTCCTCCACAAACACAGAAGACAAAAGAATGGTTGAAGTCCTTATTTATTTAGTAAATTTATATGGACGCCCATCTCTTGCCTGTGACTCTGGGCAATGTACATAAGTAGAACACAAGGAAAATCATAGTCTTCTACCATTAAAAACAATTTAAAAATACAATGATAAAAAAGTAGAGGAGAGTGCACTCTAAGTATATACTGTACAATATAACCATTTAATGGGCTCCATGCTTCCTTGGGATCCCCAAGTGTGATGACACATCCAAGTTTTGAGGGCCTTCAAAAAAGCTGGCAGGGTTGAGGCCAATCTCACCTTGGGTGGAATGATGTTCCAGAGGATGCCATGGCAGAAAGGGCTCTCTTTCTGGATCCCACCAAGCAAATCTCCTTGGCCGACAGGACCCACAACATGCCCCTTCTGCCGGACCTGAACTGGGGAGAGGTTGTCCCTCAAGCAAGTATTTTAGTAAAACAAGGAACAACATCATGATACTATCCTTTCTTTAACTCTCTAACACAGTGTTTCTCAACCTTAACAACTTTAAGATGTCTGGACTTCAACTCCCAGAATTCCCCAGCCAGCCATGGAATTCTGGGAACTGAAGTCCAGACATCTTATAGTTAGTTGCTCTTACAGAAGAGTGACATCTGCAGCAGCTGCAACTTTATAAAGAGAAGACCTTTGAAAACATATGTATAGTACATATGTTATAAATTGTCTGTTTGATACAGTGATCAGTTGTTTATAATTTATTTGAAAATTTGTTTAACATTATTTAATATGTAGATAAAATTCATGATTTATATGTATTGATTATTTTTGTTTATATGCCACAAGGTAGAATGACATTGTCAATTTAATCTTCTAGTATTTTAAAGATCTAGAAGCCCTTATTTCATTGGGATTATACTTATTTTATCGTTAATATGCCGTGTCAAATTGGCATGATTTGTCAAATTAGCTTGAAAATAAAAGAGAGATGGATAATAAACGAATAACTGAGCTGTCACAGAAAAAACAGCTAAACAATGCTTGTTGGAAACCAATTCAAACATATCATAATGTCTCACGTTCAACATTCTTTTAAAATAGCTGGTGTCAGGGCAGCCTCGCCTCGAATAAAACACGGACTCACTTAGAGGGTCTAAGGATTTCCGGCTTTATTGAAACGGAATGCGTGCAGAGAAAGACAGGAATCCTTATGTGGTGACAGGGTGCCCTGTTTATACTTTGCTGGCGGACGTTGTGCTTCTCTACCCTCGGGCCAGGACCGGATGGGTGCTTGAGACCGCGATGCGTCAGCTGATGGGCGATCCCGGCGATCTCCTTTGTCTCCCTGTCTTCGTCCGGACCGGGTGCGTCCCCTGAAGGTGTTTCCCCAATCTTCTGATAGGCGTTAACTACTGTCTGATGGGTGCCCCCATTATGTTGGGCATTACTCTGTGGACATGCGTGCCTGAGGGAGGTGTGAATGCATCCTCGGGGGGGAATGGGAAGGCGTTCCCCTTGCCTCTTGATGGATGCTAAGTTTGGTCTGAAGGGCTTATCTATTGTGTTGGGGGTTCCCTTCTGGATATGGGTGCTTGAGTGATTCAGGGATTATGCTTATCCCTTCCTCTTACCTAATGTGCATGTTCCCCGTTGTGATGCACATATGCCTTGCACCGGGGAACATGACAGCTGGTTTATTTGTGATAGCCATCTTAGCAGATTGGCATCAAGTGATACTACATTTCTAAAGGAGTTTGGTGAGCCCCATAAAATTATGGTAGTAATAAGCATGATATTGTGTTTTGAAGAGTTCTCTGCTGAAAGGGTTGTTTCCAGATAAATTTTGGCGGAAGGTTTGAAAATGGTCGTACCTTTTGCTATGCTCCCTCCTCATGTTATCCCCCAAAAGACATAGACTGTGAGAACCTTTTAACCTCCCGTTTCTGTGACCAAACATCATTTATCAAGGTTCCATGAGGCTCAGACAATACTTTTTGTGGGCTTGAAATGCTACTAGGCAAGAAAAAGAATAGGGAAATCACCTTCCCCCGCTTCCTTCTGCCAACATTTCTCTGGAGCCATCCTATTAGATTGGATCCAGATTTGGCCAGGCTTAGAGCTGAACTCACTGAAATCAGTGGGCCTTAACTTCAGTCATCTCTAAATTAAGACTAACTGAATTAACTGGCTTATTCTAAGCAATGGGTCCGACTCATTTTCTTATAATCCTTACTGTATTACCACTTCGTAACGTATACCAATATTATCATCATTGTTGTAACATAGTTTGGGTTGGGAATGATGAGCTTCAGAAATCATGACTTGCTCAATGCCACCCTAGCAAATCCACAGCAAGGTGTCTAGCTACAGACGGGGAAGCTCCATTGCATTATTTTAATGCTTTCTATAGAATTACAAATTCGTCCTATTCTATGTCATCCTTGGTGACCCCATATTGTAATCTGACTTCAGTATATCATACATCTTGAATTCTATCTTCGTTGGAATGTCACTCATGTTTACAGCTCTCTATGGCATCTTTAACCACTCACTAGCATTTTGTCAGACAAATATGAATAATCTGACATCTTTCTTGTCCTACAGTGGAGCTCAGCCAGTTCCTATTAAATTCAGTGAAATAAGTACTGGGAGGAAAAATGACATGGATTTTGCTACTGTATACAAAAAACAAATGCCAGAACTGTGTTGACTCTGTAGTCTGGATCAGACCTTCAGCTGATGTAAAAATTCACTGTCAGTAACCTTTTTGACCTCTCCCAATTTGCAGTAGCTCTCTGCACCTAAAGCTCTTAACTTTTCCATCATTCACAATGAGAACCACATGCTCCAAAATAAAAGAGATCCCTACACATCAAATTCAATTATGTTTTTCTCCTCTGTTTTTTTAATCTTATGAATACATTTAACTTGAAAGGGAGGACCAGGAAGTACCAAGGCTCTTTTTTTATGGTTTCATGGCTATGTGGGTAGGACTTTAAACTGCATGACATATTATTTAATTTTCACTCCCAGATATCATTTTAACTATTCCAAGGAGCTTTTTAACACAGCTTATTGGCTATGGAGAAACCCTTGGAGGAAAACCACCTGGGGCTTGAATGAAAAAAGGCTGACCATTCCCTGCATCCCTGTTTTTTTACTAGTTGATCATAGAAATTAATAAATTAATAGCCATGGTTATGTCTTGCAGTGTGGTTACCAAAGGCCCTACAGTACTTCCTGGACTACTGAGAGTCTCCTCTGACCCTAAATAAAATACATCTGTGCTCTCACATTAGATCACCAACATTTTAGAGAATCCTTTATGAGATGTTACTGTTTGTGAGCTCTCATACAAGAATGCTGAAGAAATTGGCAAGGTCCTGAGGGTGGCCTGCAAGCTCTCTCTGTAACCTCATGTGATTCTCTCTCTGGTGCTTGGACCACTATATGGCAAGATCAGAAAAGGTTGCCAACTCCTGAAATACCTAACCATCTATGATTGTATGGTAAATGTAAATTGTCTTTGTTTAAAATGGCACCTTTTTCATATCATCTTAACAGCATTCACAACCACATTCATCAGTCTCTAAAATCAGTATCTTGTTTCTGGGTAAAGAAAAGAAATGACTGACAATTTGGAGTTGAAAAGTTTAAGCCATCTTTCCCCTCTTTGTCCTCGCTTTCTAGAATGCGGCATCTTTTAAAATCTATTTTTGAGACCTGGGGAAACATATAGACATCTGTGTGTCACATGTAGTTTCAGTCACAGTGCCATAATGACTGAAAAGGCCATAACATGAATGGTCAGCTACCAGTCAAGCATTTGGTTAGTTCAACTTAAAATGTAACTTGAAACTCTGAGCATTTTCACATGGATGTAGGGCCAATGCTCTGCTTCAACCATTCTCAAAAGTGGTAGCTAAACTCTTTAAAGCTTGGAATCACTTGGAATTTACACATTTTTCAGCCACAGTGATTGGTGGTGGTAGGGGAAACTTAATTCATTTTCTAAGAGCTCCATCCTGGCTCTTTATATGTTGACATATTGTTCTGCAGAAATCTGCCTTGCAATTTCTCAAAAGTTAAATTTCCTGTGAGAGAAATTTCTCTTTTGTGTTTTGTTTTGCTATCAGAATAATCAAGAATTTATTCTGACTATTGCTGGAAATGGCAGAGGGAGGTAGTTCTGGTTTCTTATTATACATCTGACCCTCATGCTGAGGTTTCCCTGGGCGTCCATACTTTCACACAATCTGAAAAAACCCAATGGGATGATTACCTTTCTGATGCTTTCCCTTGGAATTCAAAACACACATGGAAACCAGGAAAACTGTGGACAACAGAAGAGATGATTATACAATAAAAGACATGTTATTTATATATACCCCTTGGCCACTTCATAATTAAATAAATACAAGAAAACCACATGCAACCCATGAGAATTTCTCTGAAAATTTCTAAAGTACATTCTTTTTAAACTATGCAAATTAGTGGGAGGAGTGGGGAACACAAACTTTTATGTACAGCACTAAACTGACACATATGGTGGTACTTCCACATGCACAGTCATGACTGTGTTGTTCCTATTAATTATACTGTGGTTTCACCTAGCCTGTCCCTTTCTTTAGCATCAGCTAAAATGGAAAGTCACCTCAAAAACTGAGCTGTTTTCCGGATGGGATATGGCATGAAGAAATATCTATTTAACCTTATAGGGGGTGAAAAATTGGTTTATACTTCTTGTGATGAAGGTTGGAAGTCACTTCTTTATATATATCTTTTCTTTTTCTCTATTATATTCTCTCTTTTCTTTTTATTCTTTTTCTCTTTTCTTGCACTTTTTATTTTTTTCTTTCCATTCTCTTCTCTTTCTTTAAGTTTAGTTTGTATTAGTTTTTACTACTGTAATTAAAATACTTAATAAAAATATATATTTGAGAGAAAATTGAGGTGTTTTCCCTTTCTAATACAAACAGGACCCAAGCACAGGAAAAGGTCTTGGACTTGGCTATATATGGTGGAAAAATAAAGGCTAGACACTGTAGTATTTGTAAGAAATGATCCATTAATTGAATCAGCTGGGGAGTTGCTTCTAAGCCATCTGGCCATATCATTTAAAACAGTGTTTTTCAAAGTTGGCAACTTTAAGATGTGTGGACTTCAACTCCCAGTATTCCCCAGCCAGAAGTCTACACATCTTAAAGTTGCCAAGCTTGAAAAATACTGATTTAAACCAAAAACCAAGAATTTTCACCATAGGTAGCGTTTGACATTAAAGAAGTACTCTAGTAGCAGGAATGCTGTCCGGGACATATTTCTTGACTGCTGACAATGTACTGTGTGCAGAAATTAACATTAAAGGGCTGAACCAAATAATTCTGATCTTCAACTGTATCACTGATGGTTTCCAAACCACATAATAACTTTGCCATTGCACTATTATTACAGATTGTGAAGAAATCATAATAGTGCTTCACATGTTGGAAGGTTGTGCTAAACCACCTGTAACATAGCACCACTCCCCCACCCCCATTCTTCCTGTTTTGCACAAAAGCATAAATGGACAGAATGGAAAAATCCCCTTTGACCATCCTATTAGTGTGCCAAGCACAATTATTGGAATTTGCTTTATGCCCACAGGTGACACATAAATGCTACCTAAATAGTGTAAATATTTCTATTTAACCTGACCATCTGGTTATGTGAATATTGGCTCCCCCTCCAGGCCATTCAAATAAGCTAAGCTGTACTGTATTTGAATTTCGCATTCTCTAATTCATTCAGTGTTGTTCTGGTCTTTGAACATGATTTACAAGATACTTCACTCCTAAAGTGTCTAACTGGGGTATCAAGTTGCTCTCTTCTTACTCAAGGGTTTTACTTTTATGAGCATTGCATTAGAAATAGGTTTTGTTGTGTTTTTAAAGTTCCTTTATAGAGATTTGCCTTGTAGTTCTGTTTCTGTCTTGCTGACTTTAGTTTATAAGTGCGAGAATCCATTTAATAGGTCCATTTGGGCATATCATTCAGCCTAAGTGTCAGGTCCATGATCTTACATGGCTGCCCAAGAAGTATACAGTAGATCATCCTGGGTCAAAACCTGAACTAAGGACAAACACCAGAATCAGTAATCAAGAATGCAGTCAGGTCTGGTCCAGGAATCAAAGCCTAGAGTTCCAGTATCCACAGCAAATTCAGAGGCAGAGAAATAAACTGAAGAGAGTGGGGCCTGCTGTCCACATGTACAAGAGATCCATGTACAAGTGTGCAAATGAAACATAGTTTGTCAAATTACACTGAATATGTCAATTAAGGGATGAAGCAATTCTTACCATCTTAGTTCTGCTCTTTCTACCAGCACATGTTAATTCTACTGGGTGGGGAACTTCTCACTGAAACTCCTGGTGGGTCTTTCCTCAGTAAAGTTGTATTGAGGAACTGACATGAATATATTAATTATATTAATGAATACATAAATAATGAATGGATGATGGATGAACAAGGTGAGTTTGTGAATGGAAAAGGTGTTCATAAGTGAGGAAGGCAGGAACATCCTCTTTTGGCTCCTGCACTCTCCCCCTCTGGCACATGTTCCCTGATATGTTACAGCCAAAAGAAACAGTTCATTTTCATATGGGAGACAACGTGAGTCAAGAATCAAATTAATTTGGATGAGCACTACTCATAAATTGGTCCATGAAACATTCTAACATTTAATTCCACTTTCTAAGCACTCAAGAAAAGAGTGTAAGGTTGTCTAGATCAGTGTTTCTCAACCTTAGCAACTTGAAGATGGGTGGGCTTCAACTCCCAGAATCCCCCAGCCACCCATCTTCAAGTTGCCATGGTTGAGAAACACTGGTCTAAACAATAGAATTATTAACACTACTGTCTGACATTTGCTCATACAACTTACCAGTACTGTTTGTTTGCTGCACATTTGCCTTTTGGTCTTTTATACATGCTCAGTGAACAAGTATAAGCATGTGACCAAGAGAAGTGAAATGATTAGAAAACCTTTAGTGCTGAAGTTGTTCCATGACCAGTATTAGAAGACAATCCATAGCCACCTGAATAAGTCTTCACAGATCAGGGCAGAAGACACTTGGGACCTCATGAGTCAAAGAAATCCAACAGCCACTTTGGGGCAGATGAGGCACATTGGGATATTTAGTAGTTTCCTGTTAAGACTGCAATGTATTTATTTTATTTTATTTTATTTTTAAATTTATTTTAAAGACTTTATAAGGCCACCCAACTCATCCTAGTGCCTGACAGTGCAAAAAACATAAAACAAAATAGAATAAAAACCAAGGTTCCAAATAAAATTCTCCCATAATGCATCATAAAACTCATACCAGGATCAACTTACATGCTGGCCCCAATGCTTGAGGGAAAAGCAAGGTCTTCAAGGCATTCTGGAAGGTCATCAGGATCCAGACCATCTGAATCTCAGGAGTAGCTATTGTATAAGGTAGGTGCCACAACAGAGAAATCACACCTCCTGGACCAACTAGATGACACCACTTTACAGAAGGGGCCTGGAGCATGCCCACCCTACCAGATCTGGTGGGGTAGGTGCTAGCACAGGTAACAGGCTTTCCCACAAGCAACCTGGCCCTGTGCCATACAAGACTCTGAAAATGATAACCAGCATCTTGAATTGAACCTGGAATCCTACTGGAAAGTATACAG
Organism: Candoia aspera; assembly: GCF_035149785.1. NCBI lineage: Eukaryota > Metazoa > Chordata > Lepidosauria > Squamata > Candoiidae > Candoia > Candoia aspera. The sequence goes on along the minus strand of NC_086157.1, from coordinate 34,190,993 downwards.
CAGATGAAGCAACGCTGTTACATGGCCATACCATGATACTCCTAAAATTGTACACACTGCTACATTCTGGACCAGTTGCAGATTTCAAATGTTCTTCAAGGGTAGCCCCACATAGAGTCCATTGTAATAGTCCAACCAGGAGGTGATTAAGACATGAGTGACCATGAGCAGAGCTTCCTAATCCAGGAATGGGCACAATCAGCACACAAAATCGATTTGTACAAAGACCCTCTTGGCCACAGCTGCCACCTGCTCCTTGAGAAGGAACCATGAGTCCAAGAGCTGTGCACCAACTCTGTCTATCTGGGAGAATGTCAACTCATCCAGAGCAGAGATGGAACTTCTCCAGATCTGGGAGGCCCTAAAATCTGCAGCCACTGACACTGCAGGAGATGTGCCGTGTTTTAGATAACCATATCCAGGATGTGATGGACTGGCTGCTGAGACTCTTCAAACCCACTGATAACTACCCATATCACTTGATTTGAGGTCTGTGAAAAAATTGTTGAATGAGTTATCTCTCATTGTTGTTAAGCTGCTCAGAGTCACTTCTGTCCTTGAAAAAGATGAGCCCAGAAACTCTGGAATTCATGCATTTTGAATCCATCCAATTTTACCTTCATATTCTTAAAAGAGAATTGATTCCAGTTTTACAAGTCTTATGAAACATTAATTATCAGTCTAAAAAAACAACAACAACCCAAACAAAACAAACCCTCAATAAGTGACACTTTGGATCTTATTAAAATGTTCAGTTAATTTAACAATGCAGGCATTTTGCAAGCTGTGAAAACAGAAGTGTTTTAAAGATAACAAATGCTGTATGATTGTTAATGAAGTCTGTATACATATGTGCTTCTGACGTTGGTATGGCATGTATGTATAAGTTCATGCTTATATGTGATCCTGGTAAATTGATTTCCTACTACCAAATAAAGGGGTAATAGCAGGCTCCCTCTCCCCCTTGTGTTTTATATAGGTTTGGTAGTTTATCAATGGCTGTTACAAATCCTGGTTTGAAGACTTTTGGGGAAAGAGCAAAGTATAATTCATAAAATCAGCTCCAAAGGAGCTTTACTATGATGAACCATTTCTCAGTACCTTAGTTTGTGTTCCATTCCAGAATCTTGTTAGCTCTGGGATGTAGGTGCAAAAATGCTGAGGAAACATGAGCACACATTGAGACGATTATAGATAATGCTTATTAAATAAGCCTCTGAGGATGTTTTTCTTGGGTTGCTCCCAAGCATTCTGCAGGAGTCATGTTCCATGTTTGAGGTCCCATGTTTCTTCCTCTCAAACTATGAGCAGCTGTAGCACATGACCTACTTCTGTAGATCTCTGTAATGATTTCCTTCCTTCAGTGGCTTCGGGAGTCTCTTTTTGCCCTACAAAAAAAGGGACAAATATTTTAATCCAAGCAAAATGCTAACACAGGTTTTGTTGGTTTCAGGGAAGAAACCCAATCCAGCTACATCACAAAATGTAGGCCTCAAATTGGAACCATCTGGACTCCAGAAACGCCATGAGTTCTTAAGGGAAAGCATGGAGGGTTGGGGTTTTTCTTTTTTTTTTTGCCTAGGGCTGTAATTCATACACCTGCAAAAAAGGGGTGGGGGATGCAGGAGGGAGGCTTTAATGGCAGACAAACTGGACTAATGCAGGAACTCAACCTTTCTCACACACATTAAAAAAGCAACAGTGGCTACAAGTGTGGAGGCTGAACGGATCCATTTCATAAATTTGATGCCTGACTGTAGATGGAAACTGCTGAATGAAGGTCATCCCCAACACAACAGTAAATTGAGCCCTCGGCTGGGCAGATAGAAAAATAAAGGCAAAGGAAGGCTTACATGTGAACACCCACGACTTTGCCAGGGAAATATGGTCAGAAGGGGATGCCCCCTTTTCCTCTTAGGCAAAGAGCCTCTTATGTCTTTAAAGGCTTTTCAGATAATTGCCTTTTGGTAGCTTACCTTTGGTTTGCTCTCCCCAGATTAAGGAACAATAGCAGGTCTTATCCAGGCTGGGGATTGTTGCTTATACAGGCCTTTGGGCTCGATGTTGAATTAGAATTGGGATGCCACACATCACTCCTTATGCCCTTTATCGATGAGGAAATCCAGCAATGCCCACATGCCTGGAACTTAGGATTTTATAGGTCCCACATGCTATCTTGTTTTGGCTCTTGTTCCTTTTTGGCCTGCCAAAAGGGTTTTGCACATCAGTAAGTTTCAGTCACTAATGTTGGCTGTCTCATGCTTTTTCCCGCCCATTTATTTCAGCAGTCTCAGTCCCAACAAGGGTATCTTTGAATGCATTTTTGGGGGTGGGGAGATGGGCAGTGATAGAAATTGGAATAAAATGAATGAATGAATGAATGAATGAATGAATGAATGATTCTACACGATTTATCTCTGCAATATTCATATAACTGACTTGTTGATTAATAAATGTTTGTAGAACCTGTCTTTGTGAATGTATCTGTCATCAGGCAAAAACCTTTTGGATATGAGATTTTATCTTCAGTGGCAGGCAAAAAAGGAAGAAGTGTCTTTGTTTTCACTGTAGCCCTGGAGGTTGACCTGCCCAGAGCAACATACTCTCTTTACCTAAGGTAAACAGACAGTTTGGTGCAGTAGTTAAGGCATCAGGCTAGAAACCGGGGGACCATGAGTTCTAGTTCTGCCTTAGGCACAAGGCCAGCTGTGTAACCTTGGGCCAGTCACTCTCTCTCAGCCCTAGGAAGGAGGCAAGGGCAAACCCCTTCTGTAATTTTGCCAAGTAAACCTGGAAGTCACCAGGAGTCAACACTGACTTGAAGACATTAAAAAAAAAAAAAGACAAACGTCCTAGCTGTCCTCCCCATCCTAGGACATTTCTGGACAGCTTTCTACCACCTGAGTGCCTTCCAGAGGACTGAACTTCAGCTCCTAGTATTCCTCAGGCCAACATGAGACATTGTGGAGAACTTTGAGGGCTGAAGTCTACACATCTCTTTGGGTTAAACTGAGTGAGCTGAACAAAAAGTCTTCAATTTATTTATGGACTGAAAAATCCTGCAATCCAGGAGTTGGGCACTTCCTTTCTCTTACTGAAGAACTAGGCTTCTATCTCTGGAAAATGTCATACCCTCAGAATTGGTTCTTTTCTAAGCACCTGCTTCTGATAAATAATTATAACTCTTGCCACTGCAATTTTGGGATCACCTAATTCATATACCCAGAAAAGAACTCCAACAGACTTAAAACCCTGAAAGGTCAAACAGGTACATATCTTTACAACTGTCATTTCTAATTAGTTCTGCCTATTCGCCTCAGAAACGTATTCATTGCTCTGATGGATTGTGTTGTGATGTCACCAAACAGACTAATTTCATTTATTGAAAATAACTCTTTACTGAACTGACTCTTAGATATGGTATTTATTCTAATTTCTCAAATATTAACAGGGCTGCACCTTCCTTTAGTAATCCCCATGGATTGCTTCAGATTTCTCAAGTTCTCTCTGTGATTTCTGCATTTTCATTATCAGCAAAAGGTGCCTTAACAATGTCCAGCCATTCTGAAGAGGGTGGCACCACAAATCAGAATACAGGTAGGATTCTTCCAGTCAGCGCAGAAGGTAGCTTTGAAGAGAGGGGAAGCAGTGGTCCTAATGCAATTTGAGGAATTTTTGTCAAGGGTTACATTCTTTCCCAAGAAAGAAAGCACAAGGGTGTCTGCAGGGGGATCTCAATCTGCAAGATGATGGGTGCGACATCACAATCAAAGGCCTGCATTTGTGTGTGTCTGTGACACTGCATACATATAAAAAGGATGGGGCTTCAGACGCAACTCCATGTCTACCATCTTGTGGACTTTGACTCATACAGACACAAACATACACCCTTGTGGACACCTCTGACAGAATGTGCATCTGCTCAGATGTAGAGCTCTGGCTTTTAACTGAACAGTGGCTGTGGCTGCCTTTCATCCCCATTTGTTCCCTTTGTGGAAAAGAGCAGGGAGCCTGTGGGCTTCAGAAAGATCAGCGCTCCAGAGATGAACAATGGTTTTATCCACCAGTCCCTCTTCAAGGAAAGAGAGGGCTGCCCAGATTTCCTTCAGCTCTAGAATTATGGAGGGGGCTGACACTGCTACAAATCTACCACTCTTTATATAATTGAAGAAACCTCAGTGGGAGGATCAGGTAGATGGTAGAAAAGACTGGTTAAGACTTGGTAGAACTACCACTTGTTAGAGAAGACTAGAGGTAGGCAAATAATGAGAACAGAGGTAAATCCCTAACTGCATCTCTTTCACACACATCTAGGATTAGGCAGGTAATCAACATCACAGATTTTAAAATTCAGAGATTATGGATTTTGTGCTGCTGCTGGAAATCAGCAATTCTCCTTTAAGAATTTAGGAAGTGGGAGAGTTGAAGTGGGGACCAGCAGTTGAGAGAGGGCTGTTATGTAAACATATACCACCCTGTGGTTTCAAGGCCTCCAGTGCCACAGCAAGTGTCTGTTCATTTGGAAAGGCAGAAAGAAGGCACCACAACTTTAAACCACAAGGCTACAAACATCATTTACAGCATGGGCAATCAACAGCTGGTGTGAGTTTGTCTGCCATGAAGATTCTGACCTAGCCAGGTTGTCCTGCGGGTCCTCTGCTTGCTCAAGCCAAGGAGTTGAGCTAAGATGGGAACTGTCGGGAGATTAGTGATTTACTGCCAAGTCCTAGTTGGATAAATCTTTCACAGAGTAAGAGATGTAGGGAATTAGAGAAGCAATACGTTGGAGGCTGGCACAAAATATCGTCCCTTGTGTGTACAGAAGTCATCTGAGCTCTGTATGGTGCAGTGATGTTAATGTGGGACAAGCCTGGAAAAAAATAGGTTTAGATCTCCAGGCAGTCATAGAACAATTTAGTTAACCCTAAGTGCCTCAAAATTGTTCTGCCTAAATTATCTCCTAAGATTGTTGTGCAGATAAAATTTTGACAAAAGGGTATAGATTAACCTGAACATCATGGAGGAAATAAATGTGAGATGTGGCCTGCACCCCCAGCTAGGGCAAACTGCCTTCTCAAAAGCCAGCTCCACATCTATCGCTAACTAAACCAAAATATATCAGAGCAAATATATTGGAGATAGTGCTGGAAACTCATCAAGCCTTGTCTCATAAGTATGCCATCTTTTCCTTTTATGGATCTATCAGCATACTAAAGAGAAGCGACAGCTGCTCCTGGATAGGAACCTGGTGCATTCAAAACAGGGCAGCCCCTTTCCTTGTTAATAATTCATTCCAGTTGAAGGCCACAAACATGTGGAGCCCAGCTCCAAAAGAAGACTATCAAAATGTTTCAAGAACAAGAGAACAATAACAACAACCCCTAGCTTTTAATAATCAGTACAAAATGGGAGAATGGAGAGGAGGCAGGAGTACAATAAATTATCAGCAGCAAGACAAAAGAAGAACTATCGGCAAAGAGCGATCGTGGCAGAGTAAACGGTGCTGACAGCCAGACGTCATACATCCAGGAAACCAACTAGAGAATTTACCCTCATTCAATCAGAGAATGAAAGAGGGGCCCAGGAATAATGCATCCGGCTTCTGCTGGAGGAGAAAGCCAGCTCCTGCTTGGTAGCTTCTTTTGTTCATAAGCCACAGTCTTGTGCTGGAAATGGCCACAAATGTAGTTGGCCTTCCTGGCTACCTCTCTCTCTTCCCTTCCTGCTAAGAGGAGGAGAGTTGCTGACAAGTTCATTGACAGGAATGGCAAGCCAACGGGGGAAATGGGAAACGGGATGAGAAACAAAACACACGGTGGGGACAAGGGCTGTCTTGCTTATGTCCCTGTTGGGTGTGGGAAGCACGTTCCTGGAAAAGTGGTTGGTGATTGGCTGCATGATGTGTTCCATGGCAGACCCACTGGCATCCTTTCGCATGGCATGAAATCTAGTGAAAATTCAAGGGAGGGCATTCTGTTCACTTCGTAGTTTACATCAATCTTCTCAACAGAGCTAAGAAGAACTGCAGAAAAGACAAGCCCAGAAGATGATCCATTCAACCTGTAGTTGTAAACCTTAGAACAGGAACATTCATGGCCCAACAAATGTTCTCTAATACAAGACAAAGCAACAGCTTCCTATATCATCATCATCATCATCATCATCATGCTCTTCCTTCTTTAGATGAGACTACACAGGAGGACTGCGGGCAAACCAAACTTTCATATGCTAGATTAGCACAAATCTGTCTGGCATTCCTTTGTGTGTGTATATACCTAGGCAAACTGTGTTGTCTTAATGTAAAAAATCCGTCTCCCATTTACAGAAAATATGTCAACTATAACAGAAACATCTGGGCCCCAGCCTTATCTGGACTAATGAGAAAGAGAAATCACAGACATGGAATAAAAATAGCAAAGATGGACATTTCTTTTTAGGGTGAATACTTCCATCAACCCCAAGAGTACAGCTGTTAAGGCCACAAACCCAAACACACTCTTCAGGAAGCAAGCTTCTCTGGACAGAACAGAACAGAATTGCGACTGAACACACCAAAGCAGGTGCTGCGTGAGATTTAAACTGGTTGTTCCCATTCTGAACTGAGATCTCAGCTCAGTCATGAATTGGATGGGTAGGCTGCTATCTTTCCACATCACTAATGAAAGAATAATCATATTTGTCTGCCGTAAAAGACTGTTAAGAGATATTGTCTGTAAGCCTCACTTTACATACATCTATCTGTTCATTCACTGACTTACTTGTTTTTTCAAAAAGGGGCTAAGGGAGATTTCATGTTGACTCCATTAGGGGCCAACAATCAGCGCTATGTAAAACCACCTTCTGCTTCAAATTTTAAGTGCTGTTCAAGAGGTTGACCATGGAAAAGAATAAGCATATTTTGACTGATCAGAATAAGAACACCCAAAAACCTTAAGAACATAATTCCATTAACTTATCCAAAGGTCCCACTAGTCCACCCACTGGAATGCCCACACACAGGTTGTGAACTAAATGGCAACTCTTGCCCATGTTCTGCAGCAACTGTCCATGATAGTAGTGGCAAAGTATAGCCATTATGCCTACCGGCATAAATATTATCCATGAATCTCTTTAACAACCCCCTCTCCTTTCAAGCCATCTAAAGTAATGATCGTTATTTTGCAGTAGTGAATTTCAGAATCTGAGGACATGTTGTGCAAAGAAGTATTTACTTTGCCTAGCCTGAATTAGCCACTTTTGTAATCCATTGGATGTGTATGAAAGAAACCTTCCCACTCACTTGCATACTTTTATATAGATTTATCCTACTTATCATTTCTTCCTAAACTACTGAAACGCTGTAACTTTTCATCATGGGGGATTGTTCCACTTCCCTAATCATCCAGGTTGAACACCTTCTCTTTGTGAATGGGACAATATTCATTCTGAACATGGCCTTACATGAGATGGACCGAGGTTGCCCTAGAATGCAGAACATTATGTCTGCTTCTGGCACCAACCATATTCCTTCCGCTCGAGATGCACAGAAATGATGGAGTCCTGTGTCAGAGGACTGAGGGGAGTGGGGGAATATGAGACCGAACAGGCAGGCTTGAGTGGAAGGGAGAGGGAATAATAGCAGGAAGTTCAGAGAGAAAATGGAGGAGGAACTTCTTATGTATATCTCTATCACTGCAGTAGTGAGGACTGATTAGTAGCAATTCATTGGTGAGCTTCCTGTTTTGACTGCTTCCAGGAACCCTGGTGAGAAGAACAGGCAGTCAACTACTCTGACACAGAGGAGATACTAGTAGGAGACCAATAGGCCCTTTAGAAATGGGTATCTTCCCTCACTCAGGCCATACTGCCAGCCTGCTTATTTGTTCCCTTCAGTTAAGTGGTGAGAGCATTATAGCTGGCACAGAACAGCAGTCACGAGTGAAAGAAGGAAAACATTCTTGAATGGGTAAGCAAGCAAATAAAGCAGGCATTTCTATCTAAGAAGGAAAGAGTTCTTCTGAGGTACACAAGACACAAATGTTCCCAGTAAGGCTTCCCGTTCCAGTGAGAATGTGGATGGTGAGATGTTCAATCTTCTAGTTAGTGAGAATGCAGGTAACTTGGCAGCTACAGCAGATTTTTTTATCTCCATCTCTGACAGATATAACCATTCAGGTGCCTGAAGAAAAGTGTAGATCTGAAAAGAGTGTGCTGGATGCTGCTACTGAGTTTAAACCTAGATGATCCAGACATGGACCTTTAAGCAATAGCTTGAAGAACTTTCTTGTCCTGCATGGATCTCAGCAAATAAAGCACTTCACATTCTCCCAAAACATTGAATATTGAGGTGTCCACCCAACACTTTACTGGCATGAAATGCCAATGATGTCAATAAAGAGGCCATGATTTATCTAACTATAAATCCAGAATACTCCATGCTGCTTTTGTTGCAAACTCTTGAAATCTAATGTTACGGCCATGTTGATTTCTACAGGAATAAAGGACTGGAAAAATCTGGGTAGAACTCTAGTATGTCATGGGTAGGCAGCAAATAATCAGACACCATTCTTTAGGTAGGAAGATCAGGAGAGGAGACTAAAGTTAAATGCCATGGCAGAAAATCAGCATCAAGACAAGATGGCATCAAAGCCTCTTTACTGACAAAATATTGTGAATGCTGTTTTGAGAATGCTTCCTACCCAAAACTTAGCACTTTGGATCAGGCATATGTGCCAGACAATGGACATTTCCTTAAAAGGGTTAAGCTGATGGGTGAGTTTGATGTTATATTCTAGGACCATCTTAGAAGAATCATCATAAAAATCTACACTTACCACTGCCATGGAAAAACAATTCAAAATGAGTTTATGCAGTTACTGCCACAAGAAGACCCCCCCCCAAAAAGCCCACTTACTGCCACAAGAAGACCCCCCCCAAAAGCCCACCAAAAGCTGTGACAGATCTGAAGTCAGCAAAAAAGTACTCTGTTATTCTGGACTGTGCACTGACATGCACCATGTGGAACAAATGACTTTAAAAGTGCATTTTGTAAAAACAACAGAACTTAATAAAAACGTCTCTGCAGTGATAATTGTCAGAGAGCATTTTCTAGGATTTATTGTCACTAATGATACTACATGAGATAGAATGACAAATGTGTCTTTTTAAAAAATGGTAGATACAGGAATTATGTTAGCTTGACATGAGAGGTCAAGGCTGCTATAACAGTGCCAACATGAAAAAAAAAATAGAGGCATTCAGACACAGATCTGAAAGGTAATCCCTCAAGCTTCTTCTTTTTTTGTCCCATGAAGTTCTCATTCATTGAACTTGGTGGTCTGCACCATCTTTTAGTAAGCCTGCTGGATTTTTTAAAAGCAATACAAAACATTATGGGTTTTCTCTGCATCAACACTCTTGATGGCAATTTTTGAAGGAACACCTTGAGAACATCCTCTCTGATACTGGAACCACAGACTGCCACACTATAGAAAAGTTAAATGGGGGCAATAAAGCCTATCAAGTAGCTATCTGGGAAGAGAGATGATGCTAGTTACTCTCATAGAGAGTAATGCCTTGAAAGAAACTGTTTGTGGGAAACAATGGAAGAGGGATATGAAATCACTAGAAACCTACATAACTTGAAACTTCTGATGGCACAGTAATGTGGTATGGCATACAGTCTGAAATAAATGTGATAGCCACAAGACTACACAGTGGAGGAGAATGCTCTTAGTATGCTGACCCTATCACCTCTGTCTCTCTAGAACATCAGAATTAGGTGAAGCTGTGCAGATCTTAAACTCAGAATGGGCTAGAGTAGGACAGATTAAGTTTAAACTGAATCCTGTGAAGAAAAAAAACAGTGCAGGATTTATAATGATTAGAAAATAGGTATATACCATTTTCTACATAGGGTTGTACACCTTACTGAAAACAGGTATATAGCTTAGGGATACACAATTCCTTGGCAATGTGGAGTATTTAAATAACTTAGGTGTATTCTCCAGTATGATCTCTCCTGGATAGGGATAGTTTGGCTGCATCTTCCTGATTGGATTGCTTCATCTATTTAATATTTGTTGGAAGTTTTGGCAAATCCAGCATGCCTCATTAAGATGTAAATTAAGTTGCCCAAAATGCAACTCTGAGGAAGCTGTTTGTTGCCACTCCCACTCCCTGTTTCTCTCTTTCCCTCTTCTCCACCCAGGTAGAGGCAGCATGGATGCAGCTCTCTCCATCAGGGCCATGTGCTTGGGCCTTGATGAGGGTTTCTGCCCCTTTCTTTCACACACCTCTTGGCAACTATAGGGCTGAGAGTTTAGGGCAAACTATGTAACTAGAAAGAAAAGAAGAACAAAGGAACTTCATCTTTTTCCACCAAGATGGATGTGGCAGAAGCAACAAAGAATAAAGTCAGTAAGCTTCTTTTTATTTCTTAACCTAATGTGTCTAAGTGTGTGATTCTTTATGCTTGGGAAGGCTGAATGTGTAAGAGCAACAACCTGTGTTTCTCTGGCATACTCATTGAAGCTATCTAAGATAATTTTCTTTTTCTGTGCCAGCTTCTAAGCTGTGTTATAAACTCTGCTCCATTTCAGTGGTTCTAGCAGGCTGCTGAATTGGCTTCAATATTTAGTTGGCCTTAAAATGAGCTGAAAGAAATAGGTATAAAGTGGCTGCTAGAATTTTAATTGATAAACCCAGATGAGAACATATTGTATCAGTACTTCAAAAGTTGCATCATCTGCCTTATGGCTTCTGAGTCCAGTTCAATATCTTGATGCTCTTCTTGAAAGACCTAAACAACCACCTGCCCACTTCTTGGGATCTTCTCTAGTACCTGTGCCAAGAGAAGCTTTTTGTGACAGAACTAGTCAAAGGATCTTCCCCAGAGTGTCTCTGGAATATCTTCCATACCGAGCTTGATGGCTGCTACCTCTGGGTTCATTTCAGCACTTGGAGAAAACCTATTTACTTACCAAGGCATTTTAGACAAGTCTGTTGAGTTTGCACTATTTGTATGCTACTGCTGTGTTTTCACTGTGAGGTTTTTATGCTTCTAAATATTGTATGGTACCTAGTACAGAGTCAGAGATAGACTAACAAAACTTGAAATAAATAAATACGGTATCACCTCTATCTGCTAACTTCTCGATAATTGCAAAGAGTTTGAAGGGGTCCTCTCCCATGCAAATGTACACTTCTTAGGCACTTTCACAGAATGGCTTGCCCATTCATAAAATGGCTGCTTCAAGTGAATGTAGCCCGTCACAAAATGCCTATTAACTAGCTCATAGAATGTTTCCCATCACCCACTTTAAACCTGCCCCTTTGTGGTTTTCCTCCCTCCCTCTTTAGCTTATTTTTGCCTCCCCCCCACCCCTTGCAAAGGTTGGTATACTTCCTGGCAAAGACCTGGGCTGCTGCCAAGGTGGGCTTTTGTAAATTATACTATTTTGCTATTGTTGGTTCTTCTTCTGGTTTCTTGCTTTGTTTTAATTGTTTTAGCCACTGGAGTTGCAAATTGCAGTTGGGCTGTGTAGACATTTGATGAATAAATGAACAAAGCACCCTCTATGCTTATTTTCTAAAAGAACCTGTGGGGCTTTGCAGCTTAAGAGCTAGTCATTTCATTTAGAAGAAACTTTTTAACGATAATCAGGTGGGGCAGGATCATTGGAGAATATCTTAAAAGCAACTTTTGCTTGTTTATACTGTCTGAAGTATTCAACAAATGTAAAAAAAATCCATGTGCTTCACAGCACTTCCTCTGACTTAACATAATAAGTGAAGATATTGACGAGTCTTATTTTAGCATTTTGTAATATTCTAAAGAAGTTCCCATTTAAAGCCTCATTCTTTTCTTTCCCCCAGTTTACTGGAATTTGCAGCATGATAAATGATTATATATCTTTCCCATTAAGATGAATTGTATTCTAAGTTCCGCTCCAGGTTAAAATGCTGGGTATTTTCCCCCATGAATAGATGTTCCTCTCCCCTCCCACTACCCCACCCCCCTTGAAGATGAAGGTTCTGCCTTTGGTAAGGATGATCAGAGGAGAATGCTTATTCTGAAAAAGTTTTCTCTTTGAAGGGCTACTGATTTCATCACATGACAACTGTTGAAGCCTTGACTTTGTTCATCAGCGGACAGCATCAAGCAAGCACAGATCATCAGCCTCTTCCAGATTTCTATTTGAATTTTTGTAATTATTTCAACATCTCTACTTATTTCTAAAAATAACCATTGCATATTTTATCCAAAACCGGTGTTCTCTTTTTAGCACTGTCCATACTATTAAGCAGAAGGAAGCAGATGTGTTTAGAAGTTTTAAAAAGGCAACCGTTATTTGTACAATGTATTGCGCTTTTTTTTCCTTCCAGAGATGCTTGTGGGATTTTTTTTGTCTTAGGTACCAAAACAATTTTCAGTATGTTACGATGGTGATAATGGAAAGTGAAATATTTGGGGATGGCCCTGATTTTGGGGGGGGGGGGGTGGAGATACTTTTGCCAGTGTCATCCTACCCAAAGTCTGTGAGCAAATCCAACAGCTGAAATCCAAAGAGCTCTTGTTAAAACCTAGAGTTCACCTATTAAGAAAAACACAGAGAAAATATAGCTAACCTAAGTACGGGTTCTCAATATGCAAGATTTCAGTAGACGGTAGTAAGGACAGCTATGTACGACCATACTATAAATGTCCGAGGGTATAGTTCAGTGGACTACTCAGCTTCCCTGCTACTCCATCAGTCATGTAGCACAGTGAAAGTTTATTTCACAAATGCACAGTGGTGCAGCAATAGCATTCCCAGTATGTAAACAGCGGGAAGGAACTCTGGCACATTCTCTGGTAGTTATGTTTTTTGACCGTCACATTTATTAAATATAACCACAGCTACACCTTTTCTGCTTGCACCAAACTTCAAAAACTTAAGACTCTGGAAAAAGTGCTCTTTGTCTACAATAAGTGTCTCCAAACTTTCTACCTTAAGAACACTCTTTTACGCTACCAGGTAAATTCCCTTTTACCTCTGCAAGAATGGAGAAACAGTGACATTCAGTGGTCAGTTAGATTTATGGCATCTTGATTTTTTTTCCCCCCCTTGGAAATCCCAGGGGTGTCAAATAGCCAGTGATAATCTCCAGTTTTGTTTTCAGTTCCTTTCATCCTTAGAAAAAGTAGGGGAGAAAGAAAAGGGGATAAGGAGCGAATGCTGCATGTTTCAGTTAGGTAAAATCTCTTGAACTTTAATTTCATATCAGCTCAGATATGTTTGTACTGCATTTTTAAGCTATAAGTGGAATGTAAGAAAGCATAAGCAAGAATAAAGAAATCCATGATGTTTCAATAAACCGCTTAGGCTTTTTTCTTGCCAGCCTATAATCCAGTGAACTGAGAAGTTAAAAAATATAGTCCAAAAACCAAGAGATAAAACAGTGAATATTGTTCAGCTTTATACCTTTTTACCTAATTCAAAATGTACAGTAGTTATCATGCTAAAGTACAATAAACTGGCTATAAATATATTTGAGCTTTGAATATCAAATAATAATAATTCTATGCAGCTTTTCTCTTGTGCATAGCAATACATATTTCGAGATCTACACATATGTATAAATCTTTGTGCTTAATGGAAGGAGACTGTAGATGAACAGCAGTAGTTAGAAGTGAGAAGATGGATCCATATTGGAGGGACTGGATGTCCCCAAAGTTTTCAGTTCTGAGAAAACAATCTTCAAAAGTTCTCTCATGGATGACACTCAGATCTCATAAACCCTGTTAAACTTGCTTGGGGGAATGCTTACTCAGTTCCTCTCCAGATTGGATTCATGGCAATTTCACACGTCAGGATGTGGGCATGACAGAAATCTCATGAAGAAATCATGGTGCCCTTGAATTAGTTTCTGCTATTGATAGAGCAGAAATGAAACTGATGTAGGATTGTAAGACATCTGCCCTTCTGCCTTAATGGAATGGCAAACACTCACAGCGATGCATATTTTTAGGATCTAGATGCTGTAGCAATGACTGCACTTTGACCCATAGCTAAGGAGGAGCCTGCTTTGCTTAAACACCAAAGAGCAGGTTCTAGAGTTTAGGTTGTTCTTCTGTTTATTAAAAGCAGATAGGAGCTCCTGACAGAAAAATCAAACTTCTCGCCATGGCTCATTAATTTGTGCTGTTATCTGTCAGATATGTTTGTTTAGAGTTTCAATAAAGCTTGGAAATTAAAATTACTGCTGTGCTACTGTGTGTGCTCTAATTCTGAATGGAGAAGTATGCTACCAGAAGTAACAGACAGTGCTTTTAACATGAGACCAGGAAACAAGAAGCCATGCTATTAGGCAAGATAGAGTAGCCGATATTACATATTTACAGAATCACTTGGTACTTACAAAATATTTTGATTGAAAATGTTGCCTGAGTAGGTCACACTTTATTAAAAAAACATTCTTTCCAATTTATTCAGTCTAGATGCATTGCTTTTAAGAAGACTTTCAATGACGGTTCAAGGTAACATATTGTAACCAAATAAATCACATAAGATGGAGTCATTTAAAGATAAACTCCAGTAAGGAGCATATCATTTTATTAATATGAAAATCATCAAGTTTTTAATCAGAATATTAAGTAAGCACAAACAAGAAGCTTACTGATGCATCTATACATTTCTGGTATTGGAAACACAGTGATGTCAATGGACAGAGGGGCAAGAATTGAGTACAGGTAAACTCCATAAAATTTCACAAAGCATTTCCATCATATTTTCTAAAATATTATGGTTATTGCAGGAAATACCCTAGATACTGAGGGGACACATCTTCAGATTACTGAAGGCTGTTCCACCACATCACATCTATGTTTATTTAGATGATTTTCACCTACCCCAAAGGCAGAAAATCGTATTTTTACCACCAACTAAAGCACACACACAAAAAAGTAACCCCTTCAGGAACTGCAGTTCACATACTTGTTTATTCTGAAAGTAAGCAGTAAAATATTTAGGCCCCGTCCCCACTTGCAGCTTATTGTGGGCCTTTGATGCTTAACAGCCTCAATCTTCCCTCCTGATCCTACAATACTGGCCTCATTTCACCATTAAACCATGGTAAATGTTGACACGAAAAGCAGCCTTTTCACCAGAAATCAATATGGTCACACCTTGATTCCAAGGCATGCAAAATCTATTATACTTTGCTGCCCTCTGTCTTGGAGGCATGCCCAAGTGATGTAATTTGTGTGTCACCAAAGGTATATTGTTGGGAAATGTGGATATGCCCTCTCCCCTCTGGTCACCAGCTAGCCTCCACCTTGACCATTTCTCTCCCAGCATTCCCCCTCTCATTATTCTTTTGTTTCCCAAGCCCCTTTGATACTTAGTATTGCTTCCGCTTCCTGTTTTGGAATCATCTGCTCTCTAGGCTTCCCATCAGGTAGAGGGTAGGAGAGCAAGTCTCCATTTTGTTATCTGAGAAAGGGATCTAAGATGGTGTTTGGGGGGGGGGTACCTTCAGAAATAACTGCCCAGTTTTTCCTAAACCCTCAAAAGGGAGGGATGTTGAACTAGGCTTTTTTCATTATTTGACAGTTTCCCTGGTTTAGTCAGTTTCAATCTCTTTGCTGCTGACTTGAGAGCCATGGTTGCCCAGGGACTACCCTAGTTAGTTTCAGCTCTTCAACTCCAGGAGATTTAACCAGTCGCGCATTTCTGGCAAAGTCTGTTTCTTTCCTCTCTGAAGCTATTTTATTGTTTCACTGTACGTCTTTAATTACACTGTCCAAATTAGTATCTGCTTGGCACTGCTTAGTTTATTGTAAGCATTTTGTGAATATAGCCTTATGACAGTGAGCCGACTTCCTTATGTTTCTTTATTTCACAATATTTTGAACTCATGAGATGCCCAAAAGGAGTGAGGAAGGGCAGACAGACCAGCCTAGAGAAGTGCAGGCAGAGCTCCAAAATTACTCAATAATGTCAAACCCGCCCCATTCATGCGGCAGACCCCTGAGTGGATGCTTTGCCACTGCTGGTGATGTGCTAAAGGGGAATGGTAGTAAAACCAGAAGAAAAAACTAATCATCTTGGCTGTAACAATTGGCACCCCATAAAGCAGGACAACATGATTTGGCAGGGAATCTCAACCGGTTACTGGCAAAGTGCACAGCCAATTTTATGATGGTGCTGTTTCGTGCCAACACAAGGAGGGATGGATATCACTTTAACTCAGTAGAGAAGAAAAGGCCTTAGTATTTAATAAGGGACATTTGATTCCCCATACTAGCTATGCTATCCTCAGCAAAATCTTGGCCAAATTAGATCTTTTGCAATGATATGATTCCCAAGAATCTGGTATTGTCTACCCAGCTTTATTTATTTATTTATTTATTTATTTATTTATTTATTTATTTATTTATTTATTTATTAAGATATACTATCTTTATTACATCTAGCACAGAAGGTGCTCATCTTCTCTCTGGAGTGGCTTCCTTTGAACATTGCCACAATTTAATACCCCATGGCTGTCTTTTTAAGACATCTGGATCAACAGTCCTATCAGCCTCAATTAAATTATAAAGTTTCATACCGGATTGTTAAACTGATGAGCAAGAGAAGGCTGCCTTCAGAAATGCAGAATAGAGAGGGGAAGGATGTCTGTGCATGTTTGTGTGCTTCCCACCCATTTATAAGCAGGGCTAGGTGTCATGATAGCCAGATGGACTATCAGAAAAGTCACACACCAGGCATTTCTATAAAAATAATTTTATTTACAGAAAGCAAAACGTATTTAAAAGCTTCTGCATTCTTGCAGGCTCTCAGTGAGAGCAGCTACATGCCTACACAGAAGGGAAACAGAAACCAAAACAAGTCCAGGCAAGTTCTTTCCCCCAGGTGCAAAAATTAACATTCGAAAAGGGGACAGTTGAATTCAACCTCTTCACCCGGCCAAAATGATTAGTTATCATAGTAACCTTAATCTGTAGTAGAAAACAATAACAGCATTGTGAGACAAACTCAATTTACATGCTAATGCACATGCTAATGAGGCATGCTGGATTTGCCAGGACCTCCAAAAGAACTACTGTATGTTATTAAGCATTTGTACAAGTTACTAAATAAACTAAGCCCAGCAAGTGTTTTATTCAATAAATTTAATCAATATTAGTAGCATTTTTAGAGGCTAAGTGTAAGCAAGCACATTTTCTGATCTCCAAGCGTGTCCACAGGAAGGGGTGAAAAAAGTTACGATGGTGGCCACAACCATGTGATTAAAGCCCCACCACTTTTTATGTCTGTCAATGCATGTAAAAAAGGGGTGGAGCTTTGCTTATATGGATGTGACCACCATCTTGATTTTTTTATCCTCCTGTGGATATCCCTGATAATATTTCATTGACCATGGTGCTTGGTGGTTAAGGTGTCAAGCTCAGCTTCCAGTCTCATGGTTATCCAACCTGTATGGCATAGTCTTAGCCTTTTATGTCAACCTGGAGGTCTTTTTGATCATTATAACTCAGTTTCAGGGAATCCTTTTCTATTCAAATCTGGTTTTCATTTTTAGCTAGGGAACCTTAGCCTTATCGCTAAGATCAAGCAAGTGTGATTAACTGATACATGAGATTTCATGGTAAATATCAAACCTTTTATTAGGTATATAGTACTGACAATGCAGTAAATGTAGGAAGTCATACTTGTTCATTAGAACAGATCAAAGAATAACAGTAAGATAATACTTTTATAAGGAATAGCCAAAAGTCACGATCTAGAGAGATAATTTTTCAGGTATTTAAAACATTGTTTGTGCTGAATTATATAAAAAAGTAAAGATCTAGAGCTCCTTGTTGGAATATCTCCAAATGAAAACTGTGACTTGCATGTTGAGACTGCCATTCTGACTGACTTTCTATGTAGTAAAATGTATATATTAGCAAAAAAAAAAAAAGGAATTGGAGAATCTAGGTCCTCACAAATATTCTAGAGTAGGAATTGCCCACATAATACCTACAATTTTAAATTAGTGATTATTTTAAATTAAATTAAACTAAAATTTCTATTTGGGTGATCAGAAATGTCCACTTCTACATTGTTTATGCAGAAAACTATTGGACTAGACTACCCTAGAATGCCTGGCATGGCAGGGAGGAACAACAGATCATTCTGGAGTTTTCTGGAACATTCTGTCTTTGGAAATTGAATGTTTGGTCCATAGTGGGAAAAAAAGACCCTCTTTCCAGATATATGTCTTCCTTTGGGTAATGAAAAATCTCTCCAGATGACCTACACAATCAAGATCGTTTAAATTACTGATTTGTGTTGTGTGGGTGATGACACAACATCACCCTTATCCTTTGCCTCATACTTGTCTATTTCATTTCATTTAATTCTTATTTGATGCTCCCCTTCAAAAGCTGGGTGGCATTGAAGTTAAACAAAATTCTGAATTAAAATATACAATCATAATATGATTGAATAAAACAAGTAGCCTGAATAAAATGTTTTTGACCAGCAATGTGTTACAATCAATACCTTGATTGAAATAATTAAATTTCCTGGGAGAAATAAAAACATCTCTGCTTAGCACCAAATACGGTAAAATCGGCACCAGGCATACTCCATGGAGGACGCCAGTCCAAAGATGAGGGTCCACTACTGAAAAGGCCTCTTCTCAAGATAGCTTCTTGACACAGCTCAGCATTGCTGGATACATCTTCTCCATCGACCAAATTGTTTCCTTCATGGTACAGAATAGAAGAGGGATCACCTGATGTCCTACTTCCATCTCTATTTTGCTACTACTTATGTACCTGAAAAGGGTTAAGGTTGGAATAATTGAAAGCCACTCATTTGGGGACTGTGCATGCTAATTGCTCACAGTATTGTTTCCAGGAGCTCTGAAGGTCCTACTGGAACTTTTTTGTTATATAAATAATACTGACTTGAAACGCTCTATCCTTTTATCTCTTGCATGTTGTTCCTGTCTCTCTCGCTTCCTTCTTTCGCCTGCCTTTTGTCCTGTTTTTTTCCCCCCGCTGCAGCTAGCTGTTTTGATGTTTGTTGGCGTTTAAAAAATATGAAGCCATATTTCTGCTAGCTGAACTAAGTGGCATGTGAGTTCCTGTGATCTGGATAGAAGGATAGACTGGAAGTGTGCTGAGGGCCAATGTAACTAGAAATTATTCACAGCCACTTTCCAACAACTGTGAAGGGATTGGTAGAGACTAATGGGGCAGTAAAGACACTCCTGGGGAGGAATAGGGACAATTCTGAGCATGTTGGAGAGCAAAAAATGGAGAGTGTTTGGAAGTGTCCATAGTTCAGTCTCATCTTTCCCGGATACTGGCATACCCACAGGGAATTCCAAGAATCATAGTCCAAATCATTTAGAGGCCATCAGGTTGAGGAAAGTTCAAACATTTCATCTGCTATACTAAAATGATTCTGAGAATACTTGTTGGGGGCACACTAGATATAAATACGATATTTTGATAACTTAAGATGGCCAAGAGTTTTGAAACTAGCCAATACAACCACAGAGAGATCTATAGTACACATAATGGGGTGCTTGTATTACATACTGTATATGTCCAATGGTGGCTTACCCTAAACTTTTGAATACAACTGTACCTTCTGTGACTACAGCTGTAGGATCACATTTCACAGAGAACAGGTAAATTTATCACCCAGATGTTCAGTCACTGCATTTAACATTTTGGTTAATTTATCCCATGGTTCCTTCACACCAAATCCCTGGGAAATGTTATATGCGATAGGAAATTGCCTGCTTCTAATTCCTGGGCTGTGAAATGGTCTTACTTCATGCATTTTGCATCCTTTTGATTCTGTCACCTGCCAATTGTAAGAAGTTCTTAAAGTTCTTGCTCTCATACAGTCATAGAGTCTCAGTGCTTCCTCCTATCAAGTTGTTTATTTGCAGTGTCCCTTTCCAGTTAAGAACTCCATGCTTTTCTTCTACTATATTGCTAAATCGATTCTGTAGGGTCTCTTGAGTGTTCCACAGAGAGTCTGTGTTGGTTTAGGTTTAAGGCCTTCAAGTCAGTCACTTCATATAATCTCAAGCTCTTAAGACTGAAAGTAGTGCTCTTGATCAGGGTTAAATCTTATCAAGTGATCTCTGTATACTGATCAATACTTAGCTTTTCAACCTCACAGGCCCCTAGCTTGAGCATGCTGGACATGGGTAACCATTTCTGCCATGCCCTTATAACACAGGCTTCATCTCATCCCCAATCCCAGACTCAGGCAGTTTCAAATTGTCTTTAAGTGTACCAGTTTCAAAATAGAATTTTGTAGGTTTAGGCTTTGGCTTCCTGGAGCTGTATGCAGGGCCGCAACTGGGGGCGGGGGGAGCAACCGGGGCATGTGCCCTGGGTGCCATGCTGGTGAGGTGCCAAAATGAGCTCGGGGGGGTGCCAAAATGAGTGCTGGGGGCACGCCAAAATGGGCGCAGAATCCATGTTTGCCCTGGGTGACACAGATCCTAGTTGCCGCCCTGGCTGTATGGTGCCATTTGGTGTGAGGGTTAACTTTAGGGCAGGTTTTAAGGGTTACTGATAGTCTTAGATTTATTTTTGTACTGGCCAGGGTAAATTTTAGGACAAAAATGTCTACTGGCATGAGGGTGAAGGCAGGCTTAGAGTTAGGCTTCTTTGAAGTGGATTGTTACATTGATTTTGATGGTTAGCTTAGGGATGAATTTTTACATTTAGTGGCAATCTTAATTTGGGATTGCCTGTAACTTTTAAGGTAAACAAATTCTATTGGCATTAGGTTGAAGTTAGGCTTAGAATATACTTCCTTGATATCTGGGACTCAATGTGGTATGATGAGGTTAGTAAGAAACCAATTAAGGCTTGTTATGAATGTAATTGATCCTGGATCTTTCTCGATATACCTCTAACTTTTTTTCATCAATCCCAACTGTAAATAATTTGGGTCTTTGGGAGCACTGTTGATGCTGACATTCCAGGCCAGGTATACAAGAACACACTGTGATTTGAAAAAATTGATTACTAATCAGGCACCTGTGAGCTTGGCTCATTAATACAATCAACATCAATTTACTTTTCCTCTTGTTAAAATTGGCACCTCACTTTTTGCCACTTATTTCCTCCTTCTCTCTGGAATTGAAATCCCCCTTGAGCTACATCTGGAGTTTGATCTTTAGAAGTGTGGAAAGGACCCTGAAATACTGGAAAAACCTTTTCTCTCATTACTTGTTTTTAATTTATTTTATGATTGTTTGCCACCCAGAGTTACTTGCTGAGATGGGCAGTCATACAAATTGAATAAATAAATAAATTTGTTCTAGATGTGTATTGAAATTGTGCTACTATTAGGAATTTTTTAATATTATTATTATAATTATTATTATATTGTATTCGGAAATGTCTTATGCTGATCATTACATTGTTTTATTGTGATATTGTACAAAGTTTTGATTTACCTTAGTTACAAGTGCATACTAAATAAAGCTACTACTAGTAGAATTATTGCATTGTTCAAGTTCTGTAAAATCATCTAATAAAACTAGTACACTTAATTTCTACCATAAATTAAGTCAGTTAATTTATGGTAGAAATGAATGAAAACAGAATGTTCCCTGAAATGTGTGAACATGGCTGATTTAAATCTGGAAACAAAACTTCAGTTTTTGCATCTCCATTTCAATAACCATGTGTGTGTTTGTATATATACATATATACACACAAGAGAAAAACATCCTGTAGCTACAACAACATTTAGGAACTTAGGTATAATTAAACAAAACAGAAATCAGCTTAAAACATCACAAAATAAAAAGCTATTTTTTTAAAAAAAAATCTGGATGCAGTGCTTTGATAACATGGGTCCCTTTCTCCGGGACACTTTATTGGGTCAAAATGAGAGCTGTATTTTTCCTGCATATTCGAATTACAGCACTTTTTTTAGTTTGTTTCATATTAAGAAAAACAAATCAAGTAAGCTGTAAAGTAAAAATTACACATTTAAATTAAACAAACAAACAAAAGAATCTGGGTGTGCAATCCTTAAAATGCAACTCTGAAAAGCAGTGCTAGAAACTTTGCAGTACATGCTTCAATTTATGAATGCCATCTTCATTTCACTCTGAGAGATTGAAGAATAGCCTGAAAAGGAGAAGCTAGAAAACATGAAGATGATACAGAATGCATAAAACCTCAAGGTTTGCAGTGTATCTGAAAATTACTCAGATACATCTTGTCTTTGTTGTGGAACTGTTTCTAAGTTAAAGTTAGACAATTGCACATCGGCACATGCCTGCCCAAAAGTAAATCCTGCTGAGTTCACAGGGCTTTACTCCCAAATAAGCATGTATATGATTACAGTTTTAAGTTTTCATTTCTGTACCTCGGGTCACTGTTGAATAGAAATAAAATTGTTCACTTTCATAGGACTGGCAAGGCTAGTCAATGCCAAAGTGTTGGAATCAGCCAGGAATTAAAATAACTGGATAATGCATGATTCAACATGTGATGGACATCAAGGTCAAAGAGTAGTGGTAAAATGAGGTTGCATAGATATTTCAGGTTCCAGAAATGCTGCAGCTTTATTGTTCTTTATTCGTTTAGTCGCTTCCGACTCTTCGTGACTTCATGCGCCAGCCCACGCCAGAGCTTCCTGTCGGTCGTCAACACCCCCAGCTCCCCCAGGGATGAGTCCGTCACCTCTAGAATATCATCCATCCATCTTGCCCTTGGTCGGCCCCTCTTCCTTTTGCCTTCCACTCTCCCTAGCATCAGCATCTTCTCCAGGGTGTCCTGTCTTCTCATTATGTGGCCAAAGTATTTTAGTTTTGCCTTTTATATCATTCCCTCAAGTGAGCAGTCTGGCTTTATTTCCTGGAGGATGGACTGGTTTGATCTTCTTGCAGTCCAAGGCACTCTCAGAATTTTCCTCCAACACCACGGTTCAAAAGCATCGATCTTCCTTCTCTCAGCCTTCCTTATGGTCCAGCTCTCACAGCCATATGTTACTACGGGGAACACCATTGCTTTAACTATGCGGACCTTTGTTGTCAGTGTGATGTCTCTGCTCTTAACTATTTTATCGAGATTGGTCATTGCTCTTCTCCCAAGGATTAAGCGTCTTCTGATTTCCTGACTGCAGTCAGCATCTGCAGTAATCTTCACACCTAGAAATACAAAGTCTTTCACTGCTTCTACATTTTCTCCCTCTATTTGCCAGTTATCAATCAAGCTGGTTGCCATAATCTTGGTTTTTTGAGGTTTAGCTGCAAGCCAGCTTTTGCACTTTCTTCTTTCACCTTCATCATAAGGCTCCTCAGTTCCTCTTCACTTTCAGCCATCAAAGTGGTATCATCTGCATATCTGAGATTGTTAATGTTTCCTCCAGCGATTTTAACTCCAGCCTTGGATTCCTCAAGCCCAGCATGTCGCATGATGTGTTCTGCGTACAAGTTGAATAGGTAGGGTGAGAGTATACAGCCCTGCCGTACTCCTTTCCCAATCTTAAACCAGTCTGTTGTTCTGTGGTCTCTTCTTACTGTTGCTACTTGGTCGTTATACAGATTCTTCAGGAGGCAGACAAGATGACTTGGTATCCCCATACCACTAAGAACTTGCCACAATTTGTTATGATCCACACAGTCAAAGGCTTTAGAATAGTCAATAAAACAGAAATAGATGTTTTTCTGAAACTCCCTGGCTTTTTCCATTATCCAGCAGATATTGGCAATTTGGTCCCTAGTTCCTCTGCCTTTTCTAAACCCAGCTTGTGCATCTGGCAATTCTTGTTCCATGAACTGCTGAAGTCTACCTTGCAGGATCTTGAGCATTACCTTACTGGCATGTGAAATGAGTGCCACTGTTCGATAGTTTGAACATTCTTTAGTGTTTCCCTTTTTTGGTATGGGGATATAAGTTGATTTTTTCCAGTCTGATGGCCATTCTTGTGTTTTCCAAATTTGCTGGCATATAGCACGCATTACCTTGACAGCATCATCTTGCAAGATTTTGAACAGTTCAGCTGGGATGCCGTCGTCTCCTGCTGCCTTGTTATTAGCAATGCTTCTTAAGGCCCACTCAACCTCACTCTTCAGGATGTCTGGCTCTAGCTCACTGACCACACCGTCAAAGCTATCCCCGATATTGTTATTCTTCCTATACAGGTCTTCCGTATATTCTTGCCACCTTTTCTTGATCTCTTCTTCTTCTGTTAGGTCCTTGCCATCTTTGTTTTTGATCATACCCATTTTTGCCTGGAATTTACCTCCAATGTTTCTAATTTTCTGGAAGAGGTCTCTTGTCCTTCCTGTTCTATTGTCTTCTTCCAGTTCCACGCATTGCTTGTTTAAAAATAATTCCTTATCTCTTCTGGCTAACCTCTGGAATTTTGCAGTTAATTGGGCATATCTCCCCCTATCACTGTTGCCTTTTGCTTTCCTTCTTTCTTGGGCTACTTCTAGCGTCTCAGCAGACAGCCATTTTGCCTTCTTGGTTTTCTCTTTCTTTGGGATGTATTTTGTTGCCCCCTCCTGAACAATGTTGCAAACTTCTGTCCATAGTTCTTCCGGGACCCTATCTACTAAGTCCAGTCTCTTAAATCTATTCTTCACCTCCACTGCATATTCCTTAGGAATATTAGCGAGCTCATATCTAGCTGATCTGTGGGTCTTCCCTAATCTCTTTAGTCTGATCCTAAATTGTGCAAGAAGAAGTTCGTGATCTGAACTACAGTCAGCTCCAGGTCTTGTTTTTACCGACTGTATAGATGTCCGCCACCTTTGTCTGCAAAGGATGTAGTCAATCTGATTTCGGTGTTGTCCATCTGGTGAAGTCCATGTATAAAGCTGTCTCTTAGGTTGTTGGAAGAGAGTGTTTGTTATGCAGAGTGAGTTGTCTCAGCAAAATTCTATCAGCCTGTGTCCTGCTTCATTTTGTTCTCCCAGGCCATGCTTACCTGTAATTCCAGGTGTCATTTGACTGCCCACCTTAGCATTCCAGTCTCCTGTGATGAAAATAACATCTCTTTTAGGTGTGTTGTCCAGTAGGTGCTGCAGATCCTCATAGAACTGCTCTACTTCAGCTTCTTCAGCATCTGTGGTTGGGGCGTATATTTGGATCACTGTGATGCTAGATGGCTTGCCCTGAATTCGAATTGAGATCATTCTATCATTTTTTGGATTGTATCCAAGCACTACTTTAGCCACTTTACTATTAATTATGAAGGCTACTCCATTTCTTCTGTGGTCCTCTTGTCCACAGTAGTAGATCTGGTGGTCATTTGATGTGAAGTGGCCCATTCCAGTCCTTTTCAGTTCACTGACACCCAAAATGTCTATCTTTAATCTTGACATCTCACCAATAACCACATCCAATTTGCCCTGGCTCATAGATCTTACATTCCAGGTTCCAATGGTGTGTTGATCCTTAGAACATCGGATTCACCATTCACCACCAGCACCGTCGGCCGCTAGCCATCCTTTCGGCTTTGAGCTAGCTGCGTCATCACGTCTGGGGCTAGTTGAACTCATCCTCTGTTCCTCCCCAGTAGCATTTTGACCATCTTCCGACCTGGGGGTCTCATCTTCCGATGGTATACCGACATATCTCTGGTTGTACTGATCCATTTAGTTTTCACGGCAAGAATACCGGGGTGGGTTGCCATTACCTTCCCCAGGGATCGCATTTAGTCTGACCTCTCTGTCATGACCTTCCCGTCTTGGGTGGCCCTTCATGGTTTAGCTCATGGCATCATTGAGGTGCTCAGGCTCCAGCACTACGACAAGGTAATGATCCTTTGCTGAAGGCAGCTTTATTATCTGATACTAAAAGCTTCAATATCATAGAAGGCGGGTGCAGGAGCCAGCCTTGTATGACTGCTAAGTACTTGCTTCAAGTACTTCTACCCCTTAGTTTGCCTATCCTTTTACCTCCACACACACCAGTTTCCCAGCCTACATGCACCGTCATTTCAGCCCTACTTCGGATTAGTTCCTACGCTGAGATCCTAGTCTGCTAGAATGTGTTTTGTCTCCAAATTCATTTCCTATTGTGCTTTTCTCAGCAATGCAAATCCCATTATGCTAATTGTGTACACAGTAACACTCATGCAAATGTTCACAAGTTGTTCTTGTTTTTTTGCTTTGTCTTGAGTGAACTGGAGAATAACCATTAAGGTAGAATTAATAAATTAAGCTGTGTAATTCCCACTTTGTACGAAATAAATGAAGACTCCTGAGAATACCAGGATAGCCAAGAAAACAAACAAAAGGATTTGTTGTTTATTCGTTTAGTCGCTTCCGACTCTTCGTGACTTCATGGACCAGCCCACGCCAGAGCTTCCTGTCGGTCGTCAACACCCCCAGCTCCCCCAGGGACGAGTCCGTCACCTCTAGAATATCATCCATCCATCTTGCCCTTGGTCGGCCCTTCTTCCTTTTGCCTTCCACTCTCCCTAGCATCAGCACCTTCTCCAGGGTGTCCTGTCTTCTCATTATGTGGCCAAAGTATTTCAGTTTTGCCTTTAATATCATTCCCTCAAGTGAGCAGTCTGGCTTTATTTCCTGGAGGATGGACTGGTTGGATCTTCTTGCAGTCCAAGGCACTCTCAGAATTTTCCTCCAACACCACAGTTCAAAAGCATCGATCTTCCTTCGCTCAGCCTTCCTTATGGTCCAGCTCTCGCAGCCATATGTTACTACAGGGAACACCATTGCTTTAACTATGCGGGCCTTTGTTGTCAGTGTGATGTCTCTGCTCTTAACTATTTTATCGAGATTTGTCATTGCTCTTCTTCCAAGGATTAAGCGTCTTCTGATTTCCTGACTGCAGTCAGCATCTGCAGTAATCTTTGCACCTAGGAATACAAAGTCTTTCACTGCTTCTACATTTTCTCCCTCTATTTGCCAGTTATCAATCAAGCTGGTTGCCATAATCTTGGTTTTTTTGAGGTTTAGCTGCAAACCAGCTTTTGCACTTTCTTCTTTCACCTTCATCATAAGGCTCCTCAGTTCCTCTTCGCTTTCAGCCATCAAAGTGGTATCATCTGCATATCTGAGATTGTTAATGTTTCTTCCAGAGATTTTAACTCCAGCCTTGGATTCCTCAAGGCCAGCTTGTCGCATGATGTGTTCTGCATACAAGTTGAATAGGTAGGGTGAGAGTATACAGCCCTGCCGTACTCCTTTCCCAATCTTAAACCAGTCTGTTGTTCCGTGGTCTGTTCTTACTGTTGCTACTTGGTCGTTATACAGATTCTTCAGGAGGCAGACAAGATGACTTGGTATCCCCATACCACTAAGAACATGCCACAATTTGTTATGGTCCACACAGTCAAAGGCTTTAGAATAGTCAATAAAACAGAAATAGATGTTTTTCTGAAACTCCCTGGCTTTTTCCATTATCCAGCGGATATTGGCAATTTGGTCTCTAGTTCCTCTGCCTTTTCTAAACCCAGCTTGTACATCTGGCAATTCTCGCTCCATGAACTGCTGAAGTCTACCTTGCAGGATCTTGAGCATTATCTTACTGGCATGTGAAATGAGTGCCACTGTTCGATAGTTTGAACATTCTTTAGTGTTTCCCTTTTTTGGTATGGGGATATAAGTTGATTTTTTCCAGTCTGATGGCCATTCTTGTGTTTTCCAAATTTGCTGGCATATAGCATGCATTACCTTGACAGCATCATCTTGCAAGATTTTGAACAGTTCAGCTGGGATGCCGTCGTCTCCTGTTGCCTTGTTATTAGCAATGCTTCTTAAGGCCCACTCAACCTCACTCTTCAGGATGTCTGGCTCTAGCTCACCGACCACACTGTCAAAGCTATCCCCGATATTGTTATCCTTCCTATACAGGTCTTCTGTATATTCTTGCCACCTTTTCTTGATCTCTTCTTCTTCTGTTAGGTCCTTGCCATCTTTGTTTTTGATCATACCCATTTTGGCCTGGAATTTACCTCCAATGTTTCTAATTTTCTGGAAGAGGTCTCTTGTCCTTCCTATTCTATTGTCTTCTTCCACTTCCACGCATTGCTTGTTTAAAAATAATTCCTTATCTCTTCTGGCTAACCTCTGGAATTTTGCATTTAATTGGGCATATCTCCCCCTATCACTGTTGCCTTTTGCTTTCCTTCTTTCTTGGGCTACTTCTAGTGTCTCAGCAGACAGCCATTTTGCCTTCTTGGTTTTCTCTTTCTTTGGGATGTATTTTGTTGCCGCCTCCTGAACAATGCTGCCAACTTCTGTCCAGAGTTCTTCCGGGACCCTATCTACTAAGTCCAGTCCCTTAAATCTATTCTTCACCTCCACTGCATATTCCTTAGGAATATTAGTGAGCTCATATCTAGCTGATCTGTGGGTCTTCCCTAATCTCTTTAGTCTGATCCTAAATTGTGCAAGAAGAAGTTCGTGATCTGAACTACAGTCAGCTCCAGGCCTTGTTCTTACCGACTGTACAGATGTCCGCCACCTTTGGCTGCAAAGGATGTAATCAATCTGATTTCGGTGTTGTCCATCTGGTGAAGTCCATGTATAAAGCCGTCTCTTAGGTTGTTGGAAGAGAGTGTTTGTTATGCAGAGTGAGTTGTCTTGGCAAAATTCTATCAGCCTGTGTCCTGCTTCGTTTTGTTCTCCCAGGCCATACTTACCTGTAATTCGAGGTGTCATTTGACTGCCCACCTTAGCATTCCAGTCTCCTGTGATGAAAATAACATCTCTTTTAGGCGTGTTGTCCAGTAGGTGCTGCAGATCCTCATAGAACTGCTCTACTTCAGCTTCTTCAGCATTTGTGGTTGGGGCGTATATTTGGATCACTGTGATGTTAGATGGCTTGCCCTGAATTCGAATTGAGATCATTCTGTCGTTTTTTGGGTTGTATCCAAGCACTGCTTTAGCCACTTTACTATTAATTATGAAGGCTACTCCATTTCTTCTGTGGTCCTCTTGTCCACAGTAGTAGATCTGGTGGTCATTTGATGTGAAGTGGCCCATTCCAGTCCATTTCAGTTCACTGACGCCCAGAATGTCTATCTTTAATCTTGACATCTCACCAATAACCACATCCAATTTGCCCTGGCTCATAGATCTTACATTCCAGGTTCCAATGGTGTGTTGATCCTTAGAACATCGGATTCGCCGTTCACCACCAGCACCGTCGGCCGCTAGCCGTCCTTTCGGCTTTGAGCTAGCTGCGTCATCACGTCTGGGGCTAGTTGAGCTCATCCTCTGTTCCTCCCCAGTAGCATTTTGACCATCTTCCGACCTGGGGGTCTCATCTTCCGATGGTATACCGACATATCTCTGGTTGTACTGATCCATTTAGTTTTCACGGCAAGAATACTGAGGTGGGTTGCCATTACCTTCCCCAGGGATCGCATTTAGTCTGACCTCTCTGTCATGACCTTCCCGTCTTGGGTGGCCCTTCACGGTTTAGCTCATGGCATCATTGAGGTGCTCAAGCTCCAGCACCACGACAAGGTAACGATCCTTTGCTGAAGAAACAAAAGGATAACAGAACAAATCTACCCAGAGTTCTCACTCGAGGCACAAATGACCAGGCTTAAATTATCTTACTTCGAACACATTATGTGAAGACTTAGCTCTCTTGAGAAGGCTCTAATGCTGGGAAAGGTGGAAGGAAAGAGAAGAAGATGACAACCAGCAGCAAGGTGGATGGGCTTAATTATAGTGGCGATGGGTGTCCTGTTGGAAGATCTGAAGGACCAGACTGAGAACAGAACATCCTGGGGTAAATCAATCTCTGTGATCATTAGGAGTGGCTATAGACTTGATGGCACATGATCATCACAAAATGAATGAGTGGTTGCAAAATCCAGTTTGACTCCAGTATATCCTGAAATAACAGAGTCAAGAAAATATGAAAGTATGTGTACTCAGTTTACTCTTAACATAGAGTAAGATGGGTGTAAGAACTGTAGATTCATTCTTTCTCAGAAGACCTGTGACATGACGTTGCTTAACACAAAAGGAGATTTGAAAAGGAGATTTGATAGCAGGAGTGAGTACTACAGTAGTTCACTGGTTCTCCATAATACTTTAAGTCAGTGTTTCTTAACCTTGGCAACTTTAAGATGTGTGGACTTCAACTCCCAGAATTCCCCAGCCAACAAGGGAGTTGAAGTCCAAACATCTTAAAGTTGCCAAGGTTGAGAAACACTGCTTTAAGTAAACAAGCAGAACAAGAAATTTCACCTAGCTCCTGTTTCATGAACTATTTTGTTGAACTGTATAACTTCATTTTAAAAAAAATGTCCCATCACTGAAAAGGGGATTTCACAAAATGAGCATGTGCAGCTAATCATTTCAAAGAGAGAAGCTGTTCACCAGCAGATAAACCTAAGGACAAGAGACCATATCATTAAAAAAAAAACAATGATTCACTAAGTACAAGGTTACAAGAAAGGGCAAGAAAAGCTATAGCTTGCAATTCCTAGGGCAGCTGTGGTTCCTTCTCAGCTACAGTGTTTATGACAATGGCAAGAAAAGAGGGGGAATATTCTCCCCTGGTACAGCCAAATCATGTACCATCTGGCCACCAATGTCAAAGGAAAATCCATCAA
The DNA here is from genome assembly GCF_035149785.1 of Candoia aspera. Lineage (NCBI taxonomy): Eukaryota > Metazoa > Chordata > Lepidosauria > Squamata > Candoiidae > Candoia > Candoia aspera. The sequence goes on along the minus strand of NC_086157.1, from coordinate 34,160,430 downwards.
GAAGGAAGAATAATTCTGCCAGATGTTCTTATACCACATTGTCCATAGAGGCTTAGTATACCCATTGCTGAGTATTATCCAGGGAACATTATGGTTAAAATCACTGTCCCCTAAGACCAAGATGTCCATTATTTGCTGAGTATGAACTTGTAGAAAGGCAAGATATATTCTGTACAGGAGGAAAAAGCACCTTGAAAAAAATGCTAACAGGTGTTCGAATGTTATTTTTCTTGAGTAGGGGATCATCTGCAAATTAATATCAGCCATCATATATTCCAGAGATGCATATGTACTTTATTCTTATTCTCTGATATAATTTGATTAGAGTGTGCTCCATTACTTTTATATATCTGAGACCTGGAAAAGATTCATATCTTTGGGATCTCTCTCTACTTTTGCAGTTTTATTTTATACCATTTGATTGTACTTTATGTTATTCCTTCCATATCATTATATGTTCCACAAAACTTTATTTACATTTTAAAACTTTGGTTTGATTTTCATTTCTATGTGCAATCATGTTGCATGGACTTTTATATTTCTTTCAATGAATTGATTCACATATCATGGTTACTGCTTGTAATGGGGAAACTACAGACACATATTACAAATAGAACTTCCAGACCATTTCACAAAGCAATGCTTTTCAACCAAAAGGCTCACATATTTAGGTGACAATCATGGACAGTTATGGAGAATGAGATTATCAATTACTAATTGTGATATTAGTCATGGTTCTAGTATCAGAGATGGCATGGCTCAGTGGCTGGTGAATATGAGCAGAAAGCTGGTTTGGTATATCAGCTTGTAGGTATACCAGAAGCATCTTATTGGGTATTATGAGAACCGGCTGCTGGATTAGGCAGATCTTATATGAGAAGACAGGATACCCTGGAGAAGATGCTGATGCTAGGGAGAGTGGAGGGCAAAAGGAAGAGGGGCCAACCAAGGGCAAGGTGGATGGATGATATTCTAGAGGTGACGGACTCATCCCTGGGGGAGCTGGGGGTGTTGACGACCGACAGGAAGCTCTGGCATGGGCTGGTCCATGAAGTCACGAAGAGTCGGAAGCAACTAAACAAATAAACAACAACAGCAGTAAGCAACAGAAGCAAATTATTTACTTACTATACATAGTGCAATGGAAAAAATGCCAATTTACAACAGGATGTAATGCGTTTTTAAAATGAAATTGTTATACGGAAAAAACATTAACATTAACAATGTCAGATATGCAGATGATACCACTTTGATAGCTGAAAGCGAAGAGGAACTCAGGAGCCTTATGATGAAGGTGAAAGAAGAAAGTGCAAAAGCTGGCTTGCAGCTAAACCTCAAAAAAACCAAGATTATGGCAACCAGCTTGATTGATAACTGGCAAATAGAGGGAGAAAATGTAGAAGCAGTGAAAGACTTTGTATTTCTAGGTGCAAAGATTACTGCAGATGCTGACTGCAGTCAGGAAATCAGAAGACGTTTAATCCTTGGGAGAAGAGCAATTACCAATCTCGATAAAATAGTTAAGAGCAGAGACATCAGACTGACAACAAAGGTCCACATAGTTAAAGCAATGGTATTCCCAGTAGTAACATATGGCTGTGAGAGCTGGACCATAAGGAAGGCTGAGAGAAGGAAGATCGATGCTTTTGAACCGTGGTGTTGGAGGAAAATTCTGAGAGTGCCTTGGACTGCAAGAAGATCAAACCAGTCCATCCTCCAGGAAATCAAGCCAGACTGCTCACTTGAGGGAATGATATTAAAGGCCAAACTGAAATACTTTGGCCACATAATGAGAAGACAGGACACCCTGGAGAAGTGCTGATGCTAGGGAGAGTGGAGGGCAAAAGGAAGAGGGGCCGACCAAGGGCAAGGTGGATGGATGATATTCTAGAGGTGACGGACTCGTCCCTGGGGGAGCTGGGGGTGTTGACGACTGACAGGAAGCTCTGGCGTGGGCTGGTCCATGAAGTCACGAAGAGTCGGAAGCGACTGAACAAATAAACGGCAACAAAATATTTAATCCAATGGGAATGGTTTAACATTTTGACATGCATGTGTGAAGTAACTCTAGCAAAAGATATCAGGTTTGGAGACTGAAATAGCTTTATCACATGTAAATATAGAAAGGAATACAACCAATCCTTTCTGAACATCCCCTCAAATGTCCAGAAACTCAAAAAAAGGTGCTTTGATAAATTAGTCTTGTCTTAAGATCGTAAGAGACATATTTAAAATTCCTTAAAACCTAAGCCTATTGAATTGTTAAAACTGGATACTCCAATTCCTTATTCCCTGTAAATTATCAATATTAATCTTAATAATATTCTTCAGTTGTCAATATCATTGAACTGTTGGTTTACCTCCAACCTCCCCCCCACCTTTTCCCCCCCAGTATATTCTTAACTATACGGAGTTCCAAAGCCATCAAAGCATCTGATCCAAACTGGGATACTAACAAATGTTTGAACTGAATACATTGCCATTAGTGGTTTTAGATTAGCTATATTCTTTAGAATATTTTATTTGATTTAGTATGGTAACCTTGGTAAAGGCAACTTTGGATAAAGGCCAGGATAGTTCTGACTACGTGTATATTAGAGATGAAGGTTATGGCATTTAGCACTTCCCCAGCTATACCCCTTTAAGGATAACATTGAATTTCAACACCGCTACTAACACTTCTTGGTACAGTTAACTGTGCCACAATGCTGTGGCAGACATCTAGCACAGTACTGTATGCATCTGCAGAAAACAGAAAGCAATTCATATCACAGCTACTCTGGTGTGTCCAAGAAAAAGAAAATCATTTCATTGATCATCTCTTCAGTGAGTAGCAGTCACATTTCACACATGAGCTAACCAGAGCCCTACTGTTTGTACATTTTGTACTCAAACAATGAAGAGGCTTGTACAAGCAACATGGAAAGACAGGGTTGAGAGAGAATTGTTATTTGTATCACTGGTTTTGGTTATTCTTTGCTTTGTCCAATATACTTGAAAAATGCTATTCCGTTGCATTGAAATAGCGGGCTCTGTGAAATACTGTAAGCAGTTTAAAAGATCTTTAGAAAGATTGCTCACATGGGCTGGGTGACCTGCCTAGCATTTGAGTATTTTTGTAAAGTGCTGTGTACTCCCAAACAGGGATACAAACAGTGGTGATTTTTTTCTTCCACTCACTCTTTCTCCTAAAGTGCCCCAGCAATTTTACAGCTACCTCTGAATATCGTGTGACCTTCTTCGCTGTATAATTTAGCCATACAGCATTCGTAGATGAAGCGGTGCTTAAAAAGCAAGGCGTGATTGCTCTGGCTTCCTGCCTCAGTCCCACATTTGGACACTGCTCTGATATTTATGAAGTACAGAGATTCAGGTAGCTACCTTCCTTACAGTCTCTTTCAGTCTCAGTTGTATCAATTTTCATTTTTCACTCTAACCCATACACCACAGAGACTACTAGTTTGAAGGCTTGGCTGCACCAGTGATCCCTTCCAGCTCATCCACTCCCAATGGCCCAGACAAAACCAAGGGCGAAACTGACAAGAGTTTTGTCAGTATCTCCCCTCTCTTCAGCAGGGTGTGGTGCACCAAGCAGACCTAAAGAGATGTCTGTGGCTGTCAGACAGGCAGGCAGGATAGTGGTTTTCACTTCTTGTCCTCCCTCCCTCCCTGTTGGAAGTTCTGGCAAATCTAGCATGCCTCATTTGCATGTGAATTAACATGCAAATTGAGTTGTCCCACAATGCAACTCTGAGGAAGCTGTTTGTTGCCACTCCCACTTCCTTTCCCTCTCTTCCTTCTTCTCCACCAGGAGCAAGCAGGCAGATGTGTGCCACTCTCCTCCATTCTGGGTACCATGTGGTGGGCCTGGAATTCCCCTTTCTTCCATGCAGCTCTTGGCAGCTGTAGGGCTGAGAGTTTAGGGCAAAACTAAGTATTTAGAAAGGAAAGAAGAACAAAGGAACTTCATCTTTTTCACCAAGATGGATGTAGCAGAAGCAACAGCAAAGTCAGTAAGAAATTCTTTTTCTTCTTAACCCAATATGTCTAAGTGTGTGATTCTTTATGCTTGGGAGGGCTGAGTGTGTAAGATCAATAACCTGTATTTCTCTGACATGCTCATTGAAGCTATTTTAAGATAATTCTTTTTCTGTGCCAGCTTCTCAGCTGTGTTATAAGCTCTGCTCCATTTCAGTGGTTCTAGCAGGCCACTGAATTGGCTTCCCTCCCTCCCTTCTCTTTCTTTCTCTCTCTCTCTCTCTCTCTCTTTCTCTCTCTTCCTCTCTCTCTCTCTTTCCTTCTTGCTTGCTTTCTTAGATTTATCCTCACTTCAATCCTTAACAGACTTTAGTCAGTTACAGACAAAAAAAATTAACTCAATAGTAATTTTTTGCTGTGAAGATGATCATGGATCATTCAAACTGCTTCTGGGGGGGTTGGGAATGAAAACAATGGCAGCATGGAAATGTCCCAACTGTATGTGAGGGAATCACATCCAGTCTTGTAAGTGATCCCAGGTACTTCCATATAACTATTTTGAGTTTGCATACTCAGGACTCACAACTGTGTTCTGTTCATTAGTCCACCGTCCATTTTTAAAATAGCCCACCGCTTTCTCATGTGTGAGAAATTCTCTGTCGTTTTTGATTTGCTTACCAATATATTCTGTGATTATTTTATCTATCCTTGGTATCTCTTATTTTGTAAAGATGTGATTCTCATGGTGTTCATTCTTTGGAACTAAAAACTGCAGACATTGCACAAGGATGGGTTTTCCCGTGTGCTAATGGCTGTTATTCCTGATTAATAGGGGGACAAGAACATATTCAGAAAATTTGTTCCAATATTATGTACAACTCTCTCCCTGCTTATTTTTTGTTTGCTGGTTGGTTGGGGTTTTTTGGGGGGCGGGTGGAGGGTGTGGAAGTGAAGCCTGTGTCTATCCCTCCAAATAAACAATTGAGGCTATATCTTAAGGTTCACTCCAAAAATCTTGTGAAAGCTCCATGGCTATCCATACTCATGTTGCCATACATGTATTGCACATATGTATGTGAGATTATTTTTTAAACTAAGGTTAACATAAAAGCAGACAGTCCTTATTATTTATATTTCACTATTAGAGAAGAATTATATAATCTGAAAGACATTATCAGCTTATTTCAAACATTTCTGCAAATAAAAAAAATAAAGGCAATAAATCTATCTTAAGTACTGGTAGAAAATAATTCATTTTACATTCCAAAAATGATTTTTTAATAAATGTCCAGCTTTACCCTTCCAGAGACTGTAAGATCAGCTTACTTATGTTATTGTGCATTGTACAAACATATAGTTTAGAATGGACCCTGTTTTAATTGTCCAATATAAAGTTTATATTATATTACTGTAGTTTAGCATTGTGTTCTAATACTCCTTAGAAAAGATTAACAATTACCTTGCCTCCTCTCATTCAGTTTTTCAAATTTCAAATGCTGTCCTTTGATGTTATTGTAATCTCAGCCATCTGGGGTTGTTCACCTCCCTGTTACATTGCTCAGGAATGGAAATGAATTCCAAGAGCTTTAGATTACAAATTCTTTAGTATTTACAATGGAAAACTAAATGAATGAAAATGCCATGAGCTTCAGGGTAAAGCTATGTTACTAGCAGTGATTTAAGACATGCCTTAGCTAGGATTCACAAAAGCCTTAGAGGAGGTGGGAAGAACTCTAAAGGGCAGAGCCTAGCAGCAGCAGCAGCTCTCTAGAATTAGGCTTCATTCTCCTGATACTAAGAACATTTAGTGTGGGAGAATGATTTAGAATGGAAGATGACACAGGGAGGAGATGTTAAATTGTCCCCTCTACCACCTGATGAAATTGGCTGTCCTCCAAAGAAGGACTTAATTTAAAAAAAAAAAAAAGGAAATTGCAGTTGGGTGCAGATTGGTTCTCAGATTTCCCTTGGAATGTGGCTTTAAATCCTATCAACCCCCAAAAACTAATGTGTGTACATAAAGCTAAACTATCTTAAGTAGGTTCCTTCTCAGACACCAAGGGGTATCTTTCCCCTTCCCTTTCCTCCTTGCTTGTAAATGCAAACAACAGACAAAAAAAGTAGGCATAAGACTGAAACTGAACATGGTGTCAACAGCATTACTACAAAAAAGTCTGGTTTAGTCCAGTGAAGAAATGACATCAAGAATAAATATTACTATCAGCCAATTTCTTATTTAGAAGCGAAATACATCTCTGCATTTCTTAAAAGGAAAATACTGTATTGGTGTGAGCAAAAATAGAGATATCATTATCAGGTAAAGAGGAAAAAAGGGCCTGCCAAGATAGGATTGGAAATAGTTATACCAAGCCAAGAGTAATAGGACTATCAAGAAAAGTGGTGGACGAAGGACAGTGAGGAGATAATAGTTATACCAGCACCATCATTCAATGTTTTCAGGTTCATGTTGAGAGAAACATGAGGAAATGGCAGGATTCAATTCTTCAAATGCTGTTGGGTGAGAAAACCAGACATATGGATTATCTGAGCAAAAGGATGATATAACAACAAGGAGCATACAATTCTCAGAAAAGGGAGCAAAAGGACCTAAATAAATAAATTGAGAATTGTGCTGTTTTTTTCTTTCTTTCTTAACAGCCAAGGAATAAAACTGTTCCTAGATTACCTTAGACTTTCCTGCCTTTTTTCAACATTATAGAAGAGGCCAGTCACTGCTCTCATTTCCTTTATTGCAGATAAATCATTCTTGATCTCTAAATTTCTTCAGATTTACCATTTTAGTGGAACAGAATTTTAAAAAACAGTCACGTGAAATGCTTGCTCTACAAAAAGTTTAAGGAAATTGATGTACTTCATAAAACCAATATTTGACTATACCAAAATCCAATATGGAGAGCTGACAGATAAATGCAGCACCATATTTGATAGTCAAAAATATTCAGAGCAATCAAAACACTTAACACATGGACAAAATAAATTGCAAATGTATCAGTACTGTGCTCATAAATGAAATCTGATGACCGCTCAGACAAATTCAAGGTTATATACGTCTCCACTGTTGAAGGATCAGGAGTTCAAACAGGGTTTTCTTTAGTTCCATAAGCATGTAATGTTAAAACTACACAAAAGATAAAATAATAAAACATTACCTATTTTTGTGATATAGAAATTTTATTTTTATGTATGTTGTACTATACAGTTGAAACAAGCTCCTTTTTAAAAAAAGTTTTGTCTAGTTACTGCATTTTACGTGTACATTTATCAGCAATTATATATTTATGCATTTGGAAAACAAAAAACAAAATTGTTCTGTTCCAGATATATCATTTCATTTCAAATTATTTCACATTTGCTGTTTTGATAGGATATAATTTTAAATACCGGTCAAATGAATCAATGTCCCTAAAAGATTTAAGTGAACTAATGCACTTTATAAAACCTGTGTTTCACTTGATCAAAACCCAATCTCCAGAGTTGACAGATACATGCAATACCATATTTGAAAAGTCAGGAGTACTCAGAGTGATTACAACACTTACACATGGGCAAAATAAATGATGACTTTATCAGTTCAATTATCTTGGAATAGTTCAGCGTTAATTTTACTTAGTAGATATGTCTAACGTATTTTTAATGACATTTGACATTTCAACCTTGACAAAAAAAAAAGCTAAAATTTCTGAATGGTATGCTGTGCTGTTCACATTCTTTCTAAGGGATTTCTTGGGTTTGCACAATGTCCCCAAAAAGAATAGGATGGTGCACTACATTCTAACTGCAGCTGTACAGTTAGATGCTAGCGTCCACTTGAATAACAAGACTGCACATCTTCAGAAAGTGACACAATAGCTGGCTGCAGATGGGACAGCAATAGGTATGCAATGTTGTTGATTTCCAATTTCTTTATTAATCCAAAGACATTTTCATTATCACTGTGTAATGGTTGCCTATTCTAAAACACTATCAGACTCATGAGCAGGAATTCAAAGATATCTGATTTATTAAAGAATAGTATGCAGGATCACAGAGAAAGCTGAGAATGATAAAAGCACGCCAAATACAAACTAAAAACCCTCGGTGCAAATGACATCCCTCCCCCTGTAGAATCTTCCCAAGTTCACAATCCCAGGTGCCCCTAACGGTTTCTGATGGTCTGCGGGAAAAGTCCTTGAACAGAGAACATAACCCAAACACATTCCATTGTAATGAACACAGATACAGAGCTTGGTACAAGGTTTCACAGCAGCTCCTTCCCAAACAGAAACGTGCGTCAGCACCATGGCATGTGAAACATTACGATGTATACTGTACATTGAAACAGTGAACGTGACATACCGCCCCCCCAAAAGAAGAAAACACTAAGCAGCAGGCTTCAAAGGGTAAGCAAGGTGGAAATGGCGAACTAAATCAGGAGCATTAACATGGCGGGCAGACACCCATTCAGGATGAGGAAAGTGTTTCTATCGGACCAGATACTGGAGGGTGCCTCGAAGCTTGCGAGAATCAACTACCTCCTTGACCTCAAAGTGCTGTTGGCCATCAATCATGATCGGAGCAGGAGGAGGAGGTTGAGGATGCCAGCAGGAGGAGTGGTGGACAGGCTTGAGCAAGCTGCAATGGAAAACAGGGTGCAAGCATTTCAAATTGTGAGGCAGGTCCAATTTAACAGTAACTGGATTGATAAGACCAACAATAGGGAAAGGACCAATGAATTTGGGAGCAAGTTTTTGAGAGAGTTGTGGTGACTTGATAAATTTGGTAGATAGATACACCTGATCCCCAATCTCGAATTCGTGTTGCAAGGAACGATGCTTATCAGCTTGAAACTTGTAAGCTGCCTGGGCATCAGCCAAAGCTTGTTGAATCACCGGCCAGGAATCAGACAGCTTAACAGCCCAGTCAGATGCAGAACATGTTTGGGAAGGGGGTTGTGGCAGTTCAGGGATGGGAACAAAGTCGTGACCAGAAACCACACAAAAAGAGGTTTCCCGGTACTTTGATGGACAGCACTGTTGTAAGCCACTTCAGCAAAAGGTAGTAACTCCACCCAATCGTCCTGATGGTAGTTAATGTATGCTCTAAGAAACTGTTCAAGAGTGGAGTTTAAAATCTCAGTAGATCTGTCAGTCTCAGGATGGGAAGACGTGGACAGCGCTTGTTTGGTGCCAATCAATTTTAAAAATGATTCCCAAAACTGGGAAGTAAACTGTGTCCCGCAGTCACTGACCAAACGGGAGGGGCTACCGTGGAGGTGGTAGATGTGGATGAGAAATAGGCGCGCCAGTTGCGGGGCTGATGGGATGGATGCACATGGAATGAAATGTGCTTGTTTGGAGAAAAAATATTTTACAACCCAAATGACAGTTTTCTTCTGACTGGGAGGAAGATCCACAATAAAATCCATAGAAATCTCATCCCAGGGACGGGATGTGCTGGCCACTGGCTGTAGAATCCCCTGTGGTTTCCCCCCCTTACGTTTTGACATGGCACAAACAGGACAGGAAGCAACATAGTCTTTTACATCACATCTCAAGGTAGGCCACCAGAACTGACGCTGAACCAAATGCAAGGTTTTTACAAAACCAGAGTGTCCAGCAAGTTTATCATCATGGGAACGCTGTAAAATCTCAGCTCTTAAAGTTTCAGGCACATAAAGGCGGTGTTCCACCCATGCCAGACCATTTTCAAAAGAAACAGTGTCTTTATTAGCTAGCAACCAAGTGTCAGATTTCAGTGCCTGGAGAAAGTCCTTCTGTAACTGACAAGGAACTTGCACTTTCCGCTTCCCAGACTGGGCTGGGGGCAGGGTTCCCTGCGCACAGGTCTGGCTCTGAGTGACAGCAACCAAGCCCAGTTGTGGTTCAGTGAGAACAGTCCCAACCACATCTGCCCCCTGGTCAAAATCCTGAGGTAAACATGACAAAGCATCGGCCAGAAAGTTTTTCTTTCCTGGGATAAATTTTAACTGGAAGTTAAAACGACTGAAAAACTGAGCCCAGTGAATTTGTTTAGGACTGAGACACTGGGGGGTGCGGAGGGCTTCCAAATTCCTGTGATCGGTCCAAACCTCGAAAGGGCATTTAGCACCTTCAAGGAGGTGATGCCAGGCTTCCAAAGCGGCTTTTACAGCAAACGCCTCCTTTTCCCAAACATGCCACCGGCGTTCGGTTTCAGAAAATTTCCTGGACAGATAAGCGCAGGGTTTTAAGTGATTTTCAGAATCTCTCTGTAACAAAATAGCCCCAACTGAGGAGTCAGAAGCATCAACTTGGACCACAAAGGGGCGTTCGGGATCGGGGTGTTGTAGAATAGGCTCAGCAGTGAAAAGGGATTTCGGTTTTTTGAATGCCAGGCATCCAATTCAGCACTGCTCCAGGATGCTTTACCTTGCGTGTCTCCCCCAAGCCCTTGGTACGGAGTAAATCAGTGAGGGGCAAGGCAATCTCAGCGAACCCCTGGATAAATTGGTGATAGTAATTACTGAACCCGAGAAAACTTTGCAATTGCCTCCGGGTGCGGGGACATTCCCAACTTAAAATCGCCTGAAGTTTTGCAGGGTCCATTTCAATGCCCTTGTGAGACACCCGATAGCCCAGATAGTCAAGTTGGGTCTTGTGGAATTCACATTTGGAAAGTTTGGCATAGAGTTTGGCATCTCTAAGCTTGCGCAACACCTGTTTGAGGAGGCGTTCGTGTTCCTCCTCGGTTTCAGTGTAAATGAGAACATCATCTAAATAAACCAGGACCCCTTTAAACAAATGATCGTGTAATACTTCATTAATCAATTGCATGAAGACTCCGGGCGCTCCTGCCAACCCAAAAGGGAGGACTTTGTATTGAAAAGAATCCAGTGGGCAATTAAAAGCAGCGTTCCACTCATCCCCAGCTTGTATGCGGATGTGGAAATAGACTTCGCGAAGATCGAGCTTGGAGAAAATCTTGCCCTTAGACAAATGAGCTAACATGTCCTTCATGAGCGGAAGAGGGTACTTGTTGAGAATTGAGATGGAATTTAACCCCCGATAGTCCGTACAGAGTCGAAGCGTGCCATCTTTCTTTTCCTGGAATAGCACAAGGGCCCCAACTGGGGAATTTGCAGGTTCAATAAACCCCCTTGACAGATTTTTGTCAATGAAGTCCCGTAATGCCTCAAGCTCCTTCTGAGTCATTGGATAAAATTTTGGCTTGGGCAATTGAGCATTGCCCAACTCTATTGCACAGTCAGTTTTCCGGTGGGGGGGTAGCTGATCTGCTTCCATTTCCCCAAATACGTCTGCAAAGTCTTGGTATTGATTGGGCAAGCCTTCTAAATGTGCCAAGTTAGGGCGCGGCGTGGCGATCGCAGCCCTTCCAATCCCCGCACATGCAGCTCTCTCCGCTGTAGGAGCTTGATAAAACCCATCTTTAAAAGTCATAGTTCTGTGTTCCCAGTTTATATAGGGGCTTCGATAGGTCAACCAGGGGATCCCCAGAATTACCAAGGGATTGCCAACAGGTGCTACAACGAATTTCAAAGTCTCATGGTGGCTACCCATTTGCATTGCGACAGTTCAAGTGAAATGGGTTGCCTGCCCCCCACCCCACCATTGAACCATCCAACTGTGTGAAGATCAAAGGCTGCTGGAGGGGGAAGCTAGGCAAGTCCAAAGCAGCAACACGATCAGGGTGAATTAAACACCTGGAACACCCGGAGTCAACCAAAGCCCAGACCTTGGTAGATCTTGTGCGGGAACCCAATTTCACTTTTACTGCTAAAGTGGGACAGTCTGCATTCACCATAGCATCCTCGCACCCATCCTCCTCCACCTGCCCGCAGGCGCTCTTCATGGCAGGTGGCTGGCGTTTCCCGCCGGCTCCTTAGAGTCATCTTCAGCCTCTCCCAAGAAGTAGAAGACTTCCTCAGCATCGGCTGCACCCTTGGCTGCTGTCATCCGCCGCGAGGGGGGGGGGCGATTTGGCCAGCGGCTTTCCCGCTCGATCTCCAGCCTTGGCTTTTGGGCAATCAGCTGCTCGATGCCCTTCCTTTCTGCATCAGAGACACTGACCCCTCGCATAGCGCCGATCTCTTTCCTCATCCCAAGCTCTATAGCTTGGCCGGGCAGCAGTTGTAGCACTTCAGGGTCTCCTCATGGTGGCGAGTGGTTTTTCAGATTTTCTAGTTTGCATGAAGGTATGCTGAGCATGCTCAGCCTTGCCTGCCAGACAGATCCAGTCATACAATGACTCAGGGTCGTCTCTACACAATGCCCACCGTAGGACGTCACGGTTGAGTCCCTCTTTAAACCGTTCTATTAGGGTTGACTGAGACCAGTCAGGGATTTTCCCAGCTAGAGCCTTAAACTCTAGGGCGTAATTAGCTACAGACATTTGGCCCTGGGTAAGATCCTTCAGTGCCTTCTTAGCTCTTGCCTTGGCCAGAGGATCCTCAAAATGCAACTTTAACACCCACATGAAATCCTCGAAATAATCAAATGCAGGGGAGTCAGCCTCACTTAATTGAACATACCAGTCAGCCTCTCAACCCTTCAACTTGGTGGCAATGGCAGTTATCTTAGCCTCTTCGGAAGGGAAGTATGCTCAAAACTGCCTCACGTAACTTTTAGCATTAGTTAGAAAGAAAGATCAAGAGAGCGGTCAAGAAATATGCCACAGATTGGCACTTGGTAGAGCAGCCAGGAAGGCCTTAGAAAAAATATTCAGATGCTGGAATGTGCCTACAAAGATCAGAGTTGTGCAGGCCATGGTTTCTGCACAGAGAACTCTGTAACACTAGGAAAGGAGAGAGCAAAGAGATCGGCAGCAAGTTGGATGGACTCAGTTGAAGGGGTGATGGGTATACCACTGAGAGACCTGAAGAACCAGAGTGGGGACAGCTACTCCTGGAGAAAATCTATCTGTGTGGTTGCTATGAATAGACACTGACTTCATGGCACACAATCAACATCATCGGTGTGGCCTATATTTTTCAATGGAATGTCTTTCCTGCTGGCATTACCACAATGCTCCCATCAACATGTCAAACTCAGGTTCATGACTTAAGCAGCCCATAAACCTGATTAAAAGGCTTGGTTTGTTGTTGTTTTGTTCTCTAGATAGCTTAAGTTTGTTTTTCTTTTCACCATATAGCTTTTCATTTATACAACAGGTGAGCTTTCTTTTTTAAACTGGTTCAGTTTTTATATAATAGTATTATATTGTCATTTAGTTTATAATATCATAAACTACTAAATACATAAACTACTAGTTTATATATAACATATCATTTTTAATGTTAATTATCTTTTCAAAGTTTAATAAAACAACAAAATAAATAAAAGCCTGAGTAAAAAAATAGATAAACAAGCAAAATAGCGAAACACAAAGGAAAAGCGACTAGAAGAAGGGGACATTTTGTTCATAGATTTCTTGCGCAGGGCATGTTATCCCTCTTCTTGGAGTGCGCTGATGACGCGCGCGCACGCACGCACGCACGCAAAGTTAAAGGCGGACAACGAGCTCTTCCCTTCTTGTTTAAAGATCGCGCGAAGACCCAGCCAGGAATGACGTTCCAGTCGCGTCACGTGATTCTTTTCCGGCCGACGCGCTTTTCTCTCCGTCCTTCCGATCCTTCCTCGTCCCGCCCGCCCGCCCGCCAATCAGGCGTCTTAGTTGAGCTGCGCGTGCGCCCGTGTTGAAGGCTACAGCAAGAGAGGGAGGGAGGCGTTTTCCTCTCCCTCTCCCCACCCCTCTCCGCCTTTTCTGGCATGGCAACCGCGGCGGTTGGGCGCGTGTTGGCGGGCGGCCGCAGCTGGAGCACAGCGGCGAGAACGGGGAAACCGTTGGTGGGGTCGAAGGTAAGGTCCGGGTCTCGAGGGCGGGGCTGAGCCGTCGCGTGTGTGGAACCAACAGTGATCAGCGTCCGTTTCCGAAGTAGTTGCGGCGCCTGCGCTCTGGGTCCTCCCTGAGGCTGCTTGACTTCAGTCCCCCAAATGGCTGCCCTCGGGGCGACAGAGCGAGCTGGGGCTTAACTCCCAACTGCCGCCGCTGTTTTGATACCTTCCTGGGGCAAAGCGAGGTGAAATATGGCTGTCCGCGTGCGCGCGAGGTCGTATTTCTGAAGTATACGAATCATTTGTCTCCGGATTTGTGGCTTTTAGGACCACCCTTGTAGGCATAAATATCATAGGGGATCCTAGATCTCTTCCTGCAGTAGCCATTAAGAACGATAAGTTGCAATGGGAATATTGGAAGGGATCCTAGAGGGGTTATGCTGTACTTTACAGAAGATTTGTGTTTGATGCATATGTACAAGATTTCTGTTCTATCATGTCTATGCATGGTTAAAAAAAAATCGGAGTTCGAAATCCATGGGATTGAGAGAGTTCAATTGGAGACTTTGGTTTGGAAGCAGTCAATCAGGATCTAATTTACGGCAGGTGGCTAAAACAATTGGGTGGCTTCTAAGGCACAGGCAGTTACTGGTGCCTGTTACTGGCACATATGGCACCACTGCTCCGTGAACAGCATTGGTTTCCAGCGTGCTTCTGGGTGCAATTCAAGGTGCTGGTTGTCACCTTTAAAGCTCTTCATGGTTTAGGACTGGGTTACTTACAGGACTGTCTCTCCCCAATTGTTTCTACCCATCCTACCTGATCTGGCAGGAAAGCATGCTCCCGGTCATGTCGGCTGGCAGGACCCAGAATGAGAGCCTTTTCTGCCATGGCGTCTGCCTTTGGGAACATAATTCTGCCTGAGATTAGATTAGCCCCATCCCTCTTGGCCTTTCATAAGGCCTTGAAAATGTGGCTTTGTGCCCTGGGCATAGTTTATAGCCCATCTCCTGGTAAGTATGGATAATAGGTTATTTTATGCCTGGCTGCTACGTGTTTCTATTTTTACTTGTTTTTATGTTCTGTGTTTTATGTTTTTTATTTGTTTTATTGTAAGCTGCCTAGAGTCACATAAAAGTAAGATGGGCAGCTATATAAATCAACTGAATGGACATATAGAAACAGTATACCTCAGAAGGACTGGTAAGAAAGAATGTGTTTGGCCAAAGTATGGCCAGCCTAATTAGTAGAGTTTTAAACTGAATTTGAGGAGTGAATGGGGCCAGGAATGAACTCTTTGAAGTAAGAATTTCACAAAGAATTGTAGAATTGTTGAAATCAGCCTTCTTAAACCACTCTGTGAAAAATCAGGAAAAAAAAACCAATGGCTCATAGTTATAGAGTATATATTCAACATTATACAGTAATATTCAAACCATGGCAAATAACCAAGTTGAACTTGAACTCTTAGTACACAGGGTAAATATGGTTTAATAGGTCACAGTGGAAACCTGGTTGAGATGATTCTTATGACTGGAATATAGCAATTCAAGTATATACAGTACTACAGTACTTGGTTCAAAAGGAACAGAAGCAATAGAAAGGGAGAAGTTTTGTTATATGTTACAAATAATCCATTCCTGTTTAGAAATCCAAATGGATGAATTTGCCAATGCTATAGAGACTATCAGTGAAAATAAGTGAAGGAACAAATAAAAGTAATTCTCTTGTTGGTGACTACCATTGCTGCTCCGTCAAAGAGAAGATGAGGCTGAGGCCTTCCAAAAGCAAATTGTAGATCTTTCAAAGATGCATGAAAATGTAGTGATAAAATCTATTGGGAGAAAAATCCTACCAAGCATGGTTCTTCCAAGACTTCTTCCTGACTTACTCAGCTGAAAACTTTCAGAGAGTAGAGGAAGGCACAGCAGGATCAGCTGTTCTTTACAGCAGTAATAAGTAGGGAAGATTTAGTTGAGAAAGTGGAAGTAACAGGAATATTGGAGGAAAGTGACCTTGCAGTGCTGGAGCTCTTGATACTAGGAAAGACGAAAGTTGAATATAATCAAATGTATATTGATTTTTTTTTAAAATAGATGTTAATACATTCAGAAACATAACAAGTAGGATCCAATGGTAGGAGAAGATAATGAATAAAGGAGCTCAAGATGAGTGAGAGTTTATAAAGAAGATACTGAAAACCTAATTGCAAGTAATTTCTGTAAAAGAAAAAAAATCAAGGACAGTAGAAGAAGTCAGTGTGGCTTCAGACAAATTTTCATGAAGATCTGAATACAAACAAGGATACATGCAGGAAATGAAAAGAAGCCAGCGTCACAAAGAACAGGTCCCAAACAAACAAAAAGTATTCCACCAAGATATTCTGAAGAGCAGGATGAAGGGGCATAATTTAAGCCTAAATATGATAGAAAAAAATAGTTTTACTCTTGAGGACCAATAAATTCCATCTTGAGATATGGAAGGGATTAATTGATGGTCTGGCCAAACCATTATATGTTGTCTTTGAGGTATCCTTGAGAACTAGAAACGTGCCAGATAACTGGAAGATAATAAATAGCCTTATTTTTTTTTTTTAAAGGAAAAATTGCACAAACTAATATAAGAGCCAGCTCTCACAAGGACAGAAAAAATTCTGAAATCAGGATAGTCTGTTTTCAGAAGAAGAGACAATTAGGAACTCTCTCTTTCACTCAAAAGAGGATGGCTTCAAGTCCATTAACACTGTGTGAATAGAAGAAAGAGGAATTGGAATCTTGATTTTATTATAAATATGGTTTGCATTTATGGTTTGCATGTGATACATAGCACTGGATTTTTTCATAATAGTTTATCTAGCTTTTCTATAGTAAATCTATACAGTAGAAGCTTTTGTATCGTTGAGTGTCTGTTTATCGGTTTGCAGTCTATGATTCTGTGAGAAGCCTGACAAATAGAGATCAGTCAATCAGACATTGATAACTGGAAAAAAAATAGTGGAAATCATTTTAAAAACCATCTATAAGAATCTTGGAAACAGTACAGTAATTAATAGAAGTCCCCCTGGAATTAACAAAAATAAATTTTGCCAGACTAATCCTAATCTGAATTTGGGGTGAGGGGGTTATTAGTAAATTGTGGGAAAGCTCTAACTTTTGGGTTCATCCACCTGGCCACTCTTGCTTTGCTTTCTTCCCGTTCCAGAGCTGAAAGGGCTTCTGTTGCCCTGAATCTTGCTGTTCCCCACGTGTCCTTATCACACATCCAGAACAGCTATACTACACAATGCTGTAAGTTGGTGGTTTCCCGTGGCTGAAATTCAAACTTCACTGTGATGCACCTCATTTGCTATGCCATCCTGCTGGCTATCCACTATCAGTGCACATGTCCAAAGAGATGCTTTGTGCTAGTAAGCTGATAAAGAGAAATTTGAGATTAGAAGTTTAATTCCTCATAAGAAAATGTTCTCATTAGATGAAGAATAGCTATTATTTTGGCATCAGTGGTAACGTCTTAAATTTAGAGGAAATCAGGCAAGAACAACTGGGAGAGGACTTAATGGTATGTGATGGCTGGCACCCAATATATCTACACCAGCTGTTGGTCTAAGGAAGCAATGCATGGCTGATAATTCTAAAATGGATTGGGCAGTGTTACACTGCTGAAGCTTTGTTTCCTTCTTGAGATGGTGGGAGGCATCAGAAGTAGAGGAGGGCAAAATCTGGAGAAGTGCCTCAAAGATGAAGAGGGGAAGGCGCTATGGGAGAAAGTCTACCCTTTCTGGGTGATAAGAGGATTCACCGGCCAGAGAAAGCTAGCTGCCAGCCTGACTGACAGAGGCACTTTGCTAATCAGTATCTTTAATCCCTTTCTTAATGCTAGATAATAGAGTTAGAATATTTAGAAAACTGCAGGGATACACTTATAGAAAGCTGGGAGTATGTCTTGCAAACATATACATGCTTAGAGAAGCTTTTGGCTGCACAGTTCAATAGAAGGAAAAAAAAGTACAGTGCGTTTTAGGTCTCAGGCTGAGTTGGCAATCCCTTCTCTGCTTCTTATCACTAAAAATATCCAAGAGAAGGCTGGAGAGCCCAGGATTAGCATATATAGTTATAAATAATCTTGCAAAGGAATTTGCATGAAAATGCAACTAGATGCTGTCATTTTAATAAAAGTCTGAAGAGAGGTTTTGCACTGAGTTTTCTGTCAAATTCTATGAACCCACAGGAAGCCCCAGTCACAATTGCCAGCCATAAGAAAAACAATTGCTGTCCTGAATATGTGATCAAAGCAGTCTTCTGAGCATTCTGTTCAGTCTTAAGGCCACAGGGCTGTTGGCCTTACCCCTCTGACCACTAGATGGAAGCAAAGGTTTGTTTCTCATCATGACAATGTTGTGGTCACCCTGATTTCTCTTGGTCAAGTGTAGCTGCTACTTAGGTGTACTTGGTCTTCAAGTATTTGGGAAATGAGGTTGAGCTTTGGGATGCTGTCAACTGCATCTACATAATTTTTCCGAAATGATTATTGACCAGTCCAGCACTCATCATTTCAACAGCAAAGACTTAGAATGTTTTTATCTCTTTGTTGCCATCTAGCAGTCATTTGGATTTGTGCAACTGAGTTCAGGCACTAGATACTGTAAGCGGTGTTGAAGAGCTGGAGCTTGAGAAAAAGGTTTTGCTGTAGATGTGTAGATGGATAGATCATCCTACACTTCAAAATACAGTAGATAAAGTGGCTGTGCAAGCCATGGTTCGGGTCTCCCTCACTGCCAAAGCAATGAGGCTACCTGAACTTCCCCAGCCCCCTGCCCCCTTCCATCCCCAACACATACAGAAGGCTTCTGGACCACCACCTCTACAGCATGGTTCTTATGGAACTCTTATTCTAGAGCAGAAGTGATCCACATGGAAGGTCTATCTCTCTGGTGTTTTGAGTTGCACAGTTTGTTGGTGAGGCAGTAAGCACTTTTAAAGCAATCAGTTAAGCTGTCTTTAAGGAAAAAACACACACACACATATATACAAAGAAAGTGTCTGTAGAAGCTGGGATTCCAGTCTCCCTCACAACTAAAACAGCACTGCAGAACAGGAACAGAGCTGATCAACCATATAGAAGGGGATAATCTCACAGCAGACCTTCAGAACCAATAGGTTCTGAACAGATCACTGCCCCCAACCATGTCTTCTTAAGGTGCTAGGATGTCAACATAGGAGGTCTTGTGCTCACATAACATGAAAAATAACTACTTCATGCCAGAACACTTAAAGCAGTCTTTAGACTGTCTTAGCCATGGGCTTATGATAGAATAGAGGTGACATGTTGAGGACATATCCTTTGTGAGTGATATGGGGTGTTTGTTCTGTGGAAAGGAATATATATACATGGACTTTATATTGCCTAGCAAGGAATGTAATATAATACAGGTAGTCCTCAATGATGGTAATTGGGACTGGAATTTCCATCGCTAAGTGATGCAATTGTAAAGCGCAACATCAGGTGAATGTGCTGCTTAGCAATGGCAGTTCCAGCACTTCTGGTTGCCCCCATTAATTTATTAACTTTTATCCTGCCTGTATTATTTTTATAAATAACTCAAGGCAGCTAACATACCTAATACTCCTTCCTCCTCCTAGTTTCCCTACAACAATAATCCTGTGAGGTGAGTTGGGCTGAGAGAGGGTGACTGGCCCAAGGTCACCCAGCTGGCTTTCACACCTAAGGCGGGACTAGAACTCACAGTCTCCTGGTTTCCAGCCCAGCACCTTAACCACTAGGTTATCATGTGGTTGCCATTTGCTATCTCCTGCCAGCTTCCCCACTGACTTTGCTTATAGGAAGTTGGCAAAGAAGGTGGTAAATGGCAACCATATGACTGCGGGATGCTGTGATGTTGTAATCATGAATGCAGATAGAAGCTGAATAACCATGTATGTATTAATTTGGATTCTTGCATTGAGTGGGGGGTTGAACCTGGGGACCTAAATGATCCCTTCCAACTATGACTCTATGTTTGAAGAGGAAGTGTACAAAGACACCCTGTCCCCCCAAAATAAATGAAGTAAATTAGGGTTAAGAGTCATAGAATGTTTGTAGTTTCTGAAGAAAATAATTGTCAGTGGAGAATAACTAGCAGGATTCTGAAGTATCTAGGATGGAGCAACACATGTCTGATGAATTATTGTTTGATTATTTCATATACTGTATATATAGAGGGGGGACTGGGGAAACATTTGGGAGTATTTTATAGTATCTCAAATAATGTAATTTTAGGATGAAGAATAATCCCAATCCTTTTGGAATTAAAATCTCACCAACGTAAGGAGTAACAGTGCATGTATAACAGCCACTGAATTGTCATCCAATAGCTTTTGAACTTCTTGTAGGAAGGAGGATTCTCATAGAAGAGGATGCAGGAGGAAGTGAACCTTTCCTCACAAGTAGCAATACATTACAGTATTAAGTGTGAGTGTATGCTATCTATATTGCTGTACTGCAAAAGAGCATATGGATGGCTCCACAAATGCCCATTCACTCATTGTTAGTTCATTCATTAATTTTTATATTATATACCACCTTTTATTCAGGAGTGCAAGACAGCTTTCATTGTAACTCCACAACAACAGGTAGGTTGAGCTGAGAGACAGTGACTGGCCCAAAGTTACCCAGTGAATTTCCATGGCTGAGTGTGCACCTGAACCTGGATCTCAGTTCTATCCAGCATCTTAACCAGACTGCCCTGGCTCTAAACAAGAGGAAGCGTTTGCATATGCAGGACTTAAGATATATTAATTTAGTGTTAATTGTAGGGTGTGGGCATAGTTTCCTGTTCACTACAACAGAAAAAGCCTGTCCCAAAATAAGGAGAGAGCACAAACAAAAAGCTAAAGAATGCTTGAATAGAGATTGTGAACAGATGTTTCCATCTATCAGACAACAGGTAATGGCAGCCAATAATATTATAACATTGAGGTGATAATATTTGGGAATTGGATTGGGGAAAATGTGCAGGAGGGAACAAGAAAAAATAACTGTGGCAGCCCTATTTTTGCTCCTCCTTCATCAACATAATACATGGAATTTCAGATTTGACAGACTACATCTGATACATGTAGTCATCTACTTTCTTCTGGAAGCTTAAGAATTTGTGATGGATAGAACAAATTAAGAATATGATGAAAAGTAGTGGTGTTAATGTTAAAGGCAACTGTATTAACAAACTATTAGGAATCAAAATAATTCCAGAAGCTAATTGCAAATTGATAGGGTTTTTTATTGATTAAGTAAGCATTTTTAAGTAATCAAACATTTTATTACAGTACAATTCTGTGATTACAGCATCATGGTTTTTTTTTCTGCAGCGGTTTAGGTTTGTCTTGTGTGGCTCTATTGCTGTTTTGTCAAAAGTTATTTGTTCTGATAGCTTAACAGAAGCAAGGTATTCTTTAATTCTTGTAGACCTCTTCAGGTGAGTAATGATGAGTGCTGGAATCTGAAAGGAGATGTCAAAAAGAAGAGAAGGCAAGAGGAGCTGTTTACCTATTGCCAGAACACTAAGTTTCAGGTTGAAACTGGCTTTAATTACTGGTGGGCACCAATTTGTTTTAGAAACAATATTTTGCCTTGCAAGAGGAACTACTTCTGATACTGCCCTTATACAAGCATTAACAATCATCAGCCTCCCGTATTTATTAATAAAATCCTATAGTTCTGCCTTATGAACTTCTTTTGCTAGGTAGTAGGCGAATATAATTCACATGGAGCCTGCCTGGTAATCATAATGTAGCAATTGGCTATTCCTGTCCTACAGTAGCAAGCTTCCTTTTCTTGCAAGATGAACAGGACTATTGAGCTCTGATTCTTCTTTAATTATTTCCATTTTATATAAACTAAAGCCCATATTAGACTGAATAAAACAGCCATCCCAACTTGAAGTATTATATTTAACTACAATTCTCATCATCCCAAATCATCATGAGAATTAATCATGTTGTTTGGGGTGGTAATCACTGGGTCAGAGAATGCCAAAACATAAAATGTTTCTGCCAGGCCTATAATATCAATATAGAACAGCTCTTTCATTGCAGTTATAAAGGAGTTGTATGTGCAGAGCTAGATTTGGTATTTGCTTCTGACAATGCTACTGGGAAAGGTTTTCCTTAATGTAGCTTTAAGCATGGATTGTATTCAGATTATAAGTACAACTATTCAAACATTGCCATTTAATTTAAATTTTAATTAGACAGAAGAGGAAAAATACTGCCTGGAATTAAATTATTTTACATTTAATTTAATTTAAAGGGACATAATTATACTTAGGTCCTTGCTCCATCCGTCTTTTTGTCCTGGACCTGTCTATATTTTGGGGGTTCAAACCACAGCATGCCAGCCAGACACCACATATGTTTGTGTGTTATTTATTTATTTATTTATTTATTTATTAAATTTATATAGATGCCCATCTCACATATGTGACTCTGGGAGGCGCACATAATACAAATATGTCCTAAAAAAAGATTCCACACCCTGAAGATAAAGGATTCTTTATTATCAAAAGGATTTTATTAAGTGAAAAGGATTTTCACTTTAAAAAAAAGTAAATTCAACACTTCAGATGTTCATTAGCAAAAGAAAGATATCAGCCTTCTACATTCAGCCTTCTACAGAAAACAAATTTCTTTCGTCTATTTCCCTAAAGTGATACTCACCAAATATGGCAATTTTACTTCTACAGTATATTTGCCTCATTAAAATCAACTGAAATTATATTTGAGAAGATATGTTTAAAATTCTGATGAGCAGAGAAATAAAATGGATATGTGTCCAGAACTGTCTAAAAAGTATGAGCTGAATGGGTATCTTTCTAAATCGTTTAGCTTAGTCTATTGGGTAAAGCAGCCAAATTGCAACCTCCAAGTTCTGGGGGGTTTCTTCACTTGTTTCCTTCCATGGAGACAACTTCAATAATCTGTTTATAGAATAATTAGACTGCTGAGAAGCTTTGTTAATATGAACACAGGACAAATAAAGAAGTGTATGAAGATGGCTCTTTGCCAAGCTTGAGCCATTACTGCTTTGCCAGTGATTCTTCTGTTCTTTTGGCAGAGTGCTTGATTGAAATTACAGTTGTCTTACCCACTGATTATCTTGGTAAAAGAAAAACAAATCTGTCTAGCCATATCTTGCCGTCTTCCACAAAAGCCAGAAGATAACTGCCTTTGGAACCATTGTTTTGAGCAGGAAGTGTATTTGCTATGATGCAGTAGGGTTTTAAGAGGGAAGGAATAAATTGTTCAGCCTCTGAATCAGGATTTTCAAATGGGCTGTCTTGGTCTATATGTTAGGCAGTAGAACAAGATGCTCAAAAGTCCTCATGTGAAGTGATTAGCAACTGCTGACACCAGTTCTACTGCTCATCCTTCCTTGACTTAGACCCTCCAGCTACTTTAGCTATAGTAAATGCTGGCCAAAACACTAAAAATGGTGGATTACAAGGACAACAGGTTAAGGAAAAGTGATATAAATCTTGCATCAAGTATATGTTACTAAGAGTGTATTTTATAAATTGTTTGCCTTTAAACTTTCAGAATAAATAATACCAGAATTCATGAATAAGAAATGCAGTATCAGTGCAAGAAATGTCCATTGCTTTTATAGCTACTCACTAAGGTAAATATGTGATAGATGAAGCTGTTGAGGTGACATTTGGCATCCTGAATATCTTGGATTTTAGCAGCAATAAAACCTTTTTTTTTTAATAAGAATTTTGTTCGATTTAAGACAAAGATAAAAACTACAAAAAGGCAAAAAAAACTGCAAAAAGAAAAAACGAAAGAAGAGTGAAAACACAAGAGAAAATTTTTTTTAATTATAAGAGATGACTTCCGACTTTTAACAGCAAGGTTATACAACAAAATTTCCATAATCAATCCCTTACTCTATATTAAACCAAAATCACATTATTTCTATAAATCATTCCATTGGCATATTATAAAAATCACTAAATACAGTTGCTCCCTCCCATTATATTAAAAGAAAAAGAAGATATATATATATATATACACACCTCTTAATCAACTTTCTCCCACAAAGATAACATTTAATTATTTCCTTCCTACTACTATTCTATACATCTCTGTCTGCTATAATAAAAAACTACAAAGCATATAAATTGCCTGGCATTATAATTAATAATAGAACAATTATAATAATCATATTAAGCCTAAAACCAAGCATTTATTATTATACCTTATTAATTCAAATCATTAAAAATGAAGTCAAACCAGCCGTAGAAACAATCCAGATAAATATTCTGACCCCACTTCAAAATAAACCAGAGCATTTCCATATCCCCACAGTACACAGAGCCTTTTTCATAAAGAAATCAGTGTCAGAGTGTACTGGAAAGCATTTGGCCCGAGAGATCATAAAAAACACACACCAGGCATTTCTATAAAAATAAATGTATTTACAGAAAGCACAAAAACATATTTACAAGCTTATGCATTCACACACGCTCTGAGAGGACTGAAAGGATAGATAGAAAGGAAACAAACTGTAACAAGCCCAGGCAATTTCCTTATATGGTCATTCTTTTCACATCCAAACTGAGGATACTTAAGGTTGACCTGTTCACCCTGCCAGAGTGATTTGTTACCATAGTAACATAGTGGCTTGGTCCTTGCAAAACAATCAAATGCCAACAATCAGACAGCCGAACTGCCCTCCTTAAGAACTCCAACTTCTCAACAAAAAGCCTCCCATACATAATAGCCCTTCTTTTCCATAGCATTCCATCAGCAATTCACTTCCCCTTATGGCTTGCAATTCGATCTGTCCCTTTAATTTCTTCAACTTGACTATCCAATCTTCATCCAGCATTTCAACAGAAGCCCCGATCTCGCTGTTAGAAGAAACATTTCTATTGTTGTTAAGCTCTTCAATTTCTTCCACGACATCCCCAACCAGATGACACATTTTAGACCTCAAGTTTTCCACAACGTCCTGAATGCCTTGCATAAAAACATGACAGGAATCAAAAAGGATCTGTTTAAAGTCACGATGAAAATCTGAGAAAGTCTGCTTGAAATCCTCCATGTCTCACGCAGTTGATTATGGCGCCCCCACTAGTGAAAGTGAGATAATAGAAAAATTCCAAAACATGTTTACAGAAGTGAAAATATGATAACAGTCAGTTCTCCAGGGAAAGTAGCAACAGAAAGCTGAAAGTTCAAAACAGCAGATTCAATGTGTAGGAGAATGCTAAAATCTTCAAATTTAGTACAAAAATAATAGGGAGATGATTACTTACTCTCAACCTTCCTTAATATTTGGATGGGAAGCAAAATCCAAAACTTAAAAAGAATTTTTTAAAAGAATCACAAAAATAACAATAAGCACCAAGAGAACCCACTTCTTCTTCCTGTAGAAAGCCTCTCTTAGGGTATGTGTATTTAAAAGAAATAGGGTGTTTTAGAAATGAGGTAGCCGGTCTTAGTGTCCCTTTAAGGCCACAGGGCGGCTTGGAAATGGTGACGTCCCAGCCTCCCGGTTTCTCTTACCAGTTGAACGCGAATGCTGTTTGTGATGTGGCTGCAAGCAGCATCCAGAGGACAGATGGGGTGATTCCAGGTATTCTCCTTAATGCAGAAAAATGTTCCTGGGCTTCAGGAAAAGCCTGCCTGAGCCCGAAAATTGCCGCATTGTCAGTTCTGCTCGTGGAGCCCACGAGCACAGGTATTCAGTCTGCCATGTTCCCACCGGAAGTCCAGCGGCAATAAAATCTTAAGTAAACTCCTTACCCCCACTCCCATGGGCTTCTGTGTTCTAGAAGCAGCCCACATTACCATCTTCCATCCTCCGTCCGTGCTGACCAAAGTCTCACAGGTACACTTTGCCTGATTATTAGTTAGTTCTGGTAGGATCATTTGAGTCATGCCTTAGTGTTTGAGGCAAGCAGTTTGCAAAAACAAATGGTAACTTGCTTCACTATGACATCTGTTCCAAACACAAAGTTTATTAGAATTCATTGACAAGGCAGATACCAAGTATTTTTCAAGCAATCAATCTTGCCACAGTACTTGTTTGTACTGTGCTTGCCTTAGAAGGTTGCTATTAAAAGGAGTAGTAAAATTTAATTCGTTTCCTATAATTTCAAATCCAGAAATATTTAATATTGAAGTACATATTTTCATAAGAACAACATAAATGGGATTATTTTATGTGAAGCTTTATTGAATCTTACACTCAAACCTGAGGTGCAGTTTAGGTTCAGAAAAACTTTTCAGATGAATTACTTAATAAGGATTTGCTATAGGACACACTCCATGAGTGACTGTTTAAAGCTGATAAAAAGCAAAGGAAGCACTGCTAGATTACAAGTTTTTTCAACAAAGCTTATTTTTACTTCTACATGTTACACCGCACTAATACATTTTAGGATTTTTTTTTATGCAGAACTTTATTAATTTTCAAAGTATAGTTTTTTAAAGTAACTTGTCATGCTGGCCTTCCTCAGATATTGAGGCCTTCCAGATCAATCAGCCCATTTGCTTCCCAAGCCTTTGTTTGTTTAAATGTATTGGTTGCCCAACTCCAGTGGTCTCTAGACTTTAGAACAGATGTTAAATGGATTCAAAATACCTGTCTATTGTCTTAGTCTTTATTTATTATATGGAATAAGAAAGAACATGGAGAAGACAAAAAATGTTAATAATTGTTTGTCATGGGCAAGTCCAGATTAGCCAGTGTTGGAATGTCTTTTAAACTTGCATGCTGATTTTGCCATGCCCCTACTCAATACGGATTTTTGTTAACAAAAATCTCTTCACCCAACCTTGTCCACAAAAATAAAATGACTTGCTAGCATTCTCATTGATACATTTGTGTGGGGGAAGTACAAAAAAATTCTCTTCTGAGTAGACTGCTTTATGAGGTGTGGTAGTGAGGGCAGATCAATATAAGTGATATAAACAGATTCTTTGGCAGCAGCAGCTCTATGGTCATGCTGATGTAGATGTCACCCTGTTTGTGAAGCCTGTCTGAAGTGGGGGAGGGGTGGGGGGAATGAAGAAAGATAAATTCTGAACAACATTCAGAAACCAGGATATTGGAAGGTCTAGGAATAAGTCATTAAGCCTGGGAGGGAGAAGGAAAAATATGAATTGCAGATATAATGTGCTTTCAGACAGATATAAAAGCTGACCATAAAGTAAGGAGAGAGAGAAAATGGTGAGAAATCCTTATGGAAAACAAACTACCATCATCTGTTGAAATGCTGCAAAGTTTCTTGATGGGATAACAGTATTGGTAATGTAAAAACCTCTCAAAATAAAATGCCAGAAGAGGAAGGAAATGTATCAGGTCAGATACAGAAAGATTTTTGCATTGTTAAAATGACAAATAGGTGGGATATTCTAATGTGATGCCCATAAAAAATGTCTGGAATGTCTCATTAACTCTCCCAACATATACAAGAGCCAGTTTGGTTAAGGTGCTGGCCTAGAAATGAGGAGACTCTGAGTTCTAGGCCTCCCTTAGGCACGAAAGGCAGCTGGGTGACTCTGGGCCAGTCACTCTCTCTAAGCCCAGCCCAGCCCACACGGATGTTGTAGAGAAAATAGGAGCCAGGAGTAATAGGTTTGTTTGCCACCTTGAGTTACAGTTACTTACACAGTTACAGTTATGTTTTTTAAAAGTCAGGATAAAAATCTAATAATAATACGGTCTTTTAATAGAATAATTTTATCCTAAAGTATTTTCTGATGATTGTAAACCTCTTTGGAATTGTTTTGTTTCTTATCTATCCTAGTTTTGCATAATGGATGCCATGATTAACATTTCTGAAGAACTTGTCCACAGTTACAGGAGACAAAAAGTAAGCTATCTTGTTTGGGTTGCAAAAATCCAGATGACTACTAAGTGGCAGCAAGGTGCGAAGGTTTTCTGCATCTCTTTTCGACCATGTAGTGGCTATCTGAGTTTTTGCAGTCCAGATACGGTAGCCCTAAGGTATCCGATTTTAAGTTAGAAGACAAAACATGTAGTTTAAAAAAGACATAACAAGCTTTAAAAAAATAATGACTTCAAAACTTTATCTCCCTCAACCCTCCAAAATGGTACTTGTGATCCTTGACCTCTGAAAGTTTGTCTGCCTATGGCTTAAGTGTAATGTGTGAGCTAATATGTGGACAAGTCTTCCTTATGTGTATGTGACGTGCATGGATACGTGTGTGTATGCAATATATTTTACATATATTCTGGGTTTCATCATGCAAGTCAGGATGATATATAAAGACTCAAAGATAATGTCCCATCCAGATACTAATGAAGATTTGTTTAGCTTCAGCACAATTGTTGTATCATGTAGCTTCAGATGTTAATGAATGCGTCTGTTTTTAAAAGCTGCATTGTGTTTTTCCTCCTTAGATGGTAAGGCTAATCTGTGTTACCACTCCAGCATCGCAGAAGAAAAGTAATGTTCCTTCAGGACCTGAACAATACACAGAATCTTTTTTTAAAAAAAAGATTGAAGAGTTCAACATAGGAAAGAGACATTTAGCTAACATGATGGGAGAAGATCCAGAAAGTTTTACCCAAGAGGATATTGATGTAAGTATGGTTGCACAGTTGGAGAAGTAATTTACTGCAGAGCTTCAGAATTGAAAGCTCTTTGCTTCAGCATGAGTCCCTCAGCTCTCTGTGAATTTTAATCGAACTGTCAGCATACAAGAGAATACTACTGTACATAGAAAACATTACAGCGATGGCTCTGAATAGAGATTCTACCCCTACTACTGTGCAAGGTCAGGCTTCACAGTGTAGAACTCTATATTCTACCTTGCTAAAGCACAGCAGGTTCTTTTTAAAACTACTAATGGATAATCCCCTTGATCTGAGTTCGTTAAGAACCACTATTGGGGTTTATATAGCATTTGGAAGCATTTATCTGTAATTTGACCTGCTGGGTATATTTATGCTGGGGTTTCATGTATGATACTATAACAGCTAGCAACTCAAGTGACCTTTTCCTAGGACCAGTGTTTTGGGTAGCAACTGCTGCACACTTGTTTTAGAAGTTGATCCATGGGAATTTATTTCTAAGCAAATATATCTGGGGCTGGACTTTTATTCCACTTTAATATCTTTTTCAGTAAGTATTGGGTAGTCAGCCATAAGCCTGTAAATTTATTTTTAGTATTATTTGTGCTAGATGATCTGTTTTATAACATTTCATGGAATTTTTAAATAAAATACCATATCTGACATACCTCTCTTCTAACCTAATTCTTCCTCATTCCTTTTCTGGTTATTTTTATAGTTAGGTATCACAATATGCCAGTGGTTGATTGGTTTGATGATAATATAGCTTCCGCATACCTGAACTTCTAAATACGGAGCGGTGGGACAAATAAGGGAGAAATACTACCATTGTATCCTGCCTCTTAGCATTGGAAAAATCTGATTACTACTGAACACAATACTATACTGGCATTCTTTTTTTTTTAGCAAGGCAATTCTTACATTTCTCTTTCATTTTTTTAAACTATGTCTTTTAATTCTCCTCTTGATGCACTTTCTTTCTCTTTTTTTATGACTACTGAAAGATTCATACATGTTGTTTTCTAGGAGGTAAGCTATTCTGTAATCTGGAACTGAAATCTCTTATAGGACTTGAACAAAAGAAGAAATTTTCTACTTAGGATCATTTTACAGGTTGCTTATTAGTCTGGTTCAGGTTTTGACCTTGCTGCTAAGTTCCTCAGCATGAAGCCATATTTATGTAGGATTCCATTCTTCTCAGGGTGACTGTACTGAGGCACATACATACAAGGCCATGCTAAACTGTTATGTAGCCAGTTATTTAGGCTTGAATATACACAAGCCATTTAATTTACTAGGGGTAAAAATCATTTATTTGTTGGGTATGTTTATAACGTTTCAGGAGCTATAATTTCCTCCTGAATCTCAGCAACATGTACCACAGCAGTGAGAAATACATAGTATATTAATGATTTTTTTTTAAAGCTAACAGTTAAAATACACTGTGTGCACAATTATTAGGCAAGTGAGTATTTTGACCATATCATTTTTATGCATATTTTCCACCTCCAAGCTGTATAAACCTGAATGCTTATTGAATATAAGCATATCAGGTGATGTGTATTTGTGTAATGAGGGAGGGTGTGGCCTAAGGAGATCAACACCCTATATCAAAGTGTGCATAATTAATAGGCAGCTTCTTTTCCTCAGGCAAAATGGGCCAAAAAAGAGATTTAACTGAATCTGAAAAGTCAAAAATGGTAAAAAGTCTTTCAGAGGGATGCAGCACTCTTGAAATTGCTAAGATATTGGGGCGTGACCACAGAACCATCAAACGTTTTGTTGCAAATAGTCAACAGGGTCTCAAGAAACGTGTTGAGAAAAAAAGACGCAAATTAACTGCCAAAGATTTGAGAAGGATCAAACCTGAAGCTACCAGGAACCCATTATCCTCCAGTGCTGTCATATTCCAGAACTGCAACCTACCTGGAGTGCCCAGAAGTACAAGGTGTTCAGTGCTCAAAGACATGGCCAAGGTAAGGAAGGCTGAAACCCGACCACCACTGAACAAGACACATAAGTTGAAACGGCAAGACTGGGCCAAGAAATATCTGAAGACAAAGTTTTCAAAGGTTTTATGGGCTGATGAGATGAGAGTGCCTCTTGACCGACCAGATGGATGGGCCCATGGCTGGATCAGTAACGGGCACAGAGCTCCACTTCGACTCAGACACCAGCATGGTGGAGGTGGGGTACTGGTATGGGCTGGTATTATTAAAGATGAGCTAGTTGGACCTTTTCGGGTTGAAGATGGACTCAAAATCAACTCCCAAACCTACTGCCATTTTTTAGAAGACACTTTCTTCAAGCAGTGGTACAGGAAAAAGTCTGCATCTTTCAAGAAGACCATGATGTTTATGCAGGACAATGCTCCATCGCATGCATCGAAGTGCTCCACTGCGTGGCTAGCCAGTGAAGGCCTCAAAGATGAAAGAATAATGACATGGCCCCCCTCCTCACCTGACCTAAACCCTATTGGGAAGTTGTGGGCCCCTCAAACAGGAGATTTATGGTGAAGGAAAACAGTACACCTCTCTGAACAGTGTCTGGGAGGCTGTGGTTGCTGCCACACAAAAAGTTGATCGTCAACAGATCAAGAAACTGACAGACTCCATGAATGGAAGGCTTATGACTGTTATTGCAAAGAAAGGTGGCTATATTGGTCACTGATTTTTTGTTTGAAATGTCAGAAATGTTTATTTGTAAATTTTGAGTTGTTTGTTTATTATTCTCACTTTAACAGATGAAAATAAACGAGTGACATGGAATTTTCATTTTTCATTTAGTTGCATAATTCTGCACACTAATAGTTGCCCAATAATTGTGCACACATAGATATGCTCCTGAGAATGCCAAAACCTCACTTTTACTTACTTAAATATTCAGGTTTGAGGTTTATTAACATTTTGGATTGACCGAGAGCACTGTAGTTGTTCAATAATGAAATTCATCCTCCAAAATACAACTTGCCTAATAATTGTGCATGCAGTGTATAGTTCCAAAGTTTACGCTTTCAGCTTCACAATTCTGGAGAAAGGAATATTAAGCTGGAAGATGTGATCACTCAAAAGTAGGGTAAAGCAAGCCTTGACTTGCAGTAGGCATGAACAGTTATTCTGATTTATTCCAAGGCTTGTGAGGAAGAGGGGAAAAGTAAAAAATCAAGTTTCATGCAGTATGTGTAGAAAATTCTTAGGAGTTTTATTAGCATTATCTAGTGATTGCAAGCAATGAATTGACTGCTGGGATTAGTAAAATCAAAGCAGGACTGAAATGTTATTTTACCAAGCATAAAATAAAGTTGAGAAACTGAAAATTAAAATACTTTATCTGGCTCACCTGTTTATTCCATGTTCATTGGAATTTAAGTATCCATCCTCCAGTTCTTCAGTTTTTCTTGCAGAAACTCTTCTGCTTCTATCTCACCTGAGTCCATCTCCTTAATATCTTTGCTTTTTATATAGCACTTGAATAGAGATGCTGAAAGGAAACCTGTGGCACATTGAGCATGTTTCTTAACCTATCGAGTTAAGAATACTGATTTGGCATAGAAGTTAGGGACCTGGTAAAGAGAGGGAAATTTTAAAAACAAAACAACTAGTTAATGGTTATTCATAAGGATAATGAAAATATATACCCACCTCCCAGCTTTTTCCTCCATAGTTGTAGTCTTCAATATGTTCAATGAAGAAGAATCTAGTAGAAGGGGAAGTATGGGAAAAAATGGAGTATGTTTGGTTACCCACATTTTCTTTGCAAGCAGTGCCTTCCCATACAACAGCAAAAATGAAGGAAAACTTAACAGTTTTTGAAAGACAACAGAGCCATCTTGAGTAGCAAGAATCATTTCAAATCTAGACCAAACCCAATGACTCCAAAAAGTAGGGAGACTGGAGGAGTAAAATCTAGCAGTTAAGCATAGCATAATTCGTCACAACTTTTCTAGGGTAGCAGCATTGTTTCCTCAAGAAAATGGGGTATATTCTGAAAATGTTATTTCCTCTTGTAGATGAACCAGTTTTTATTTTTTTTCTTTTAAAATGATGTCAACAAAGAGTAAGATATTAGTAAGGTTGAACTTAATAGCATCTGCTTCTAGTCCATCTCCAGACTGAAACATGTATGTTTTGTACGGAGACAGATCAAAACATGCATGTTTCAGGCAGAAGTGTTTTGTGGGGTCAGTGGGCAAAAGCTAAGCACATCAGTGGTGGCATTGGTAGCCAGAGGGATGTCGGGAAATGAAGACTCTTGGAAAATTAATGGTCAGTCTGACATCTAGAAGAGTTGCACTGCTCTCTCTGGATGATCTCCCTGGATTTTGGTTTGACCAAAACCTGAAGCAGCCCAAAAGTTAGGTTCTGCCAAATCACAGCCCTCCTGGAATTGTTTGCAAAAACTTCCAAAGCAGAGTGAGTTTCAAGTTTGCAACAAAGCACATTTTCTGTTTTTTTGCATACCACTATTACTTAGCATAGTCCGTATAATGCATGTTCAATTTGCTCTCATAATATCAGGTGTTGTAAATACGTAGCTTGTGTAACAGTGCCTGCTATACATAATTAAATTTCTGTTACAAAATATAAAAGCCTTTTAACACTGTGGGCAGAATTATCAGGGTTTACGCTTGGAACAGGAATAATTCCTTCTGATTAGTGCTTATGCATCTCCTCTTGTCTTCTGTTAATCAGTGCATGCAGTGCACTTCCAAAGTAGGCATCCTATGGTTCTTTTCTTATTGGCATTTTGGATACGTGTTTTGAAACAAGTCCTACAAAGAAATATGCTGACAGCATTGTCATTGCTTTCACAGGTTGTTTTTGCTCAGAATAGTACTTTACTGGTAGCTTTATTTTTTAGAAATAAAAAAGCTAAGCTGTAAATTACACCGCGTGTCCTGGGGGGGGGGAAGCCCAGTAAATTGATATATAACTGTACAGAAGCCTACCAATTGCTTTTTAATTGTATTATAGACCGTGCTCTGAAATCAGGATGTTTTATTCTCCTATGTGTGAATATGCAGTATGAAGTTTCTCTAATTGATTCGCTTTGCCCATTCCATCTGATGTATCATTTTTCACAATATTTCATAATTTGTGCTCATTTCTAATGAACAGAGTCGTTAGGACAGGCATGTCTAAGTACAACTGACAGCTAACATTAGGTGCCAGATGCAGTTTATAAAGCTATGCAGAAATGTAGAGAACAGTTTAAATAAATTAGCACCTGTACATTAGTCTCACTTGCTGGTAATTTATAAGCGAATCAGTAGAGATGACATTTAGGTAAGTCATTGATCAAGTTAACAGCTGCAGACCCGCTGCCCAGCTGGGATACCTAATTAATAGAGATTGCAGTCCTGACCTAGTGCTTTTCCCTGAGTTGAGAACATAATCTTTTTATTTTGTGATTTAACTTTTAACATAAGGAATAAAGAATCTGCCTTATTTTTGAACAGTCAAATCCTTTAACATTAAGCAAATAAAAAGAAAGCTGAAACAATCCTAAATTCTAATGGAAATAATGCCTGATTAAATATTGCTGAACTACATACAACTCGATAAAAGTGAGAGTTTTTACTCTTTTGAATTACTAAATCCTCCTACAAGTTGAGCTTGACTTCTGATCATATCATATCCATGTAGCTTTCTTGGCAACAAAACAGAAGTAGTTTATGGCCTTCTTTCAGGATGTTTTTTTCAATTTGGTAATCTAGCTTGTAGCTGTGGGATTTCTTGATAGATTTCTTGATCTAGCGTGTAGCTGATGGGATTTCTTAGGTATCAAAATACTAAACTTGCTTAGCTTTTCAAGACCAACCAAGCTTGGCTACATGCTGCCACCTGTTTGGATGCTGAATTACTATGTGATTGTGAAGGATGTTAATGGTAGGGGAAGACCAAAGATCTTGACTGATATAGAAGGATAGGCCATTTGTCTAGTGTTCCAGTATAAAAGAAATGTTTTAAAAACTACCTCATTCTGAAGTTCTTTTTTCAAGTAGCAGTGAAAGTGTGATTCTTCTCTATTTTTTTTTTAATGGCAAGAGAATTTTTATCACAAGGAATAAAAATCAGGAATTGTCATTTATGTTAAAAGTGTCTTTTCTTGTCCTAAAAGAGTATATACATTTTGTTACTAGTGATAAACCAGTATTTTTATTGCTTTGATTAATTTTGAGAGAGTTGGAGATACCATGTGGCCTAATTTTCATACCTAGATTTCAGAAGATTATAAAATGTTGTTCGTATATATATATTTAAAAAAAAACACTTTTCAATGTTACCTTTTAAAAATATTTATCTTCACAAGACAGTTTATGATACTAAGTAAAATAATGGATTTAATAATT
Source organism: Candoia aspera (assembly GCF_035149785.1). NCBI lineage: Eukaryota > Metazoa > Chordata > Lepidosauria > Squamata > Candoiidae > Candoia > Candoia aspera. Next base: position 34,125,666 of record NC_086157.1, on the reverse strand, counting down.
TCTGGGACAAAAAAGCATAGTATTTCAAATTCTTAGATGTTCTAGTAAAATCTGAATAGTAAAGTAATTTGTTTTTGGTAGGCGAAGTTCTACATAACCATACTATGGTTGATAAAATAAAAATTAGAAACCTTATCTAAGCTATATCATCTGATAATAGAGAATAGTTTGTGTTTGAGTAGGAATTACCTATAGTTATTTTGAAATAAAGTATCTGTTTTCTTTTCATATGAAGTTATTATCTACAATTCCTGCTTATCCTAATTTTCTGTGAAGTCCTTTTGAACTCTCAAATTACAACAATTTACTTTAAAAACACTGATAAGGTCTGAGTATATGTTTCTCTTAGTAGATGGGCCAGAATGAATATTTCCTTACTGCTGTATTCAAGACAGTATTGGTTTTGAATATATGAGATCACTTTATCCTCTCCTTCCTTCTTTTCTCCCAGTAGTTCTAATCCAACTAGGCATCCATTTCTAGTTCTTATTTTGGATTTCAGATGAAGGAGCCACTTTATTTGGATTAAGGCTGTTGTGATATTAATTTTTCATAAAAATTATAAGTTTTTTCAGCATATGGGTTTGAAGGCAGCTAATGTAATAAGCTTGCTGAGATAGTGTGGGAATGGACAACACTGGAGTTACTTAGGAACCTATGATTTGGGCTCCATGGCAAGTAAAGAAAAAAATAACAGATTTTAATTAAACGTGTGCAAGAAGTAGCAAGAATCTCATTAAAAAAAACGTACAGTTCTTAGTGGCACAATGGTAACATCATAGGCTATAACAAGATTTCGTATGCTGCCATTGTACTGTAATTTCACTTATGGTCAATTGACTGTGAAAGAGTCATTTTTCTGGAAGTAGATCCTTCTATACAGCAATCTCAGGATTAGATGAAGAAGCCTTTTGCATTTGTTATGCAATATCTCCAAAGTATGATTCAAAGCCTGAGCCTGCCAACCAAATTTTCCTGTTGTGAGTCTAATAGGAAAATTTTGGAAGCTCTTAGCCCAGTGATATTTGCTTAATGGAGATCCATTTTAATCATTTGACTATAATTTGACTATAAGAACCAAGCTGATCCTTTAACATTCACTGACAAGGACATAATAGTAAAAAGTGACATGGCCTGCAAAAATCTTAATTAATGCTGTACTGATCATTGCCGTAGCCTTGTTTTCTGTGTCTTTAGCATATATGCAGACATTGGGCTATTCTGCTTTAATTATAGATACGTTGCAGTCAGGATTTTTTGCTTTCCTAGCAGAGATTATTTGAATCATTAAACAGAAGCAAGTATAGGAGAGACTACTTATGTATACACAGTTGGTCCCAGTATTCCATAATATATTCTTTTGACATGTTGCTTTATATGGTGTTTAATATCCGTTGGCTCACTATGGGTTTTTCTATTGTCATTATAATTAATCCCCATTTGTTCACAAATGGATGTTCACCTATTTTCTGTATGTACAATATCCCCATTGACTAACAAATGGGAATTCATCAAGCCACTAAGAGAATCAAAATACCCTTTATAAAATCAAGCTAATCCTTTTTGTTTGCTGCTGAGTTCTCAGAATCTCTGTTTGGAATGCCAATGAGATATTAATAAAGTAATAGGTGAGATCTTTATACACTCTACACATATTAAGTAGGTTGACAGTGGTGACAAACCAATCTGTGTCCACAGAAAATACTATTGATAAGAAATAGCCTTGAGTTAATGTAATTATAATGTAACACAATTCTTCAGAAAAGAAAATATTAACTGCTTGCCTGAGTCTATTTCTTATCACTGTGGACAATTTTTTCCCCGCATTACTATTTCTTGACACAATAGTTCAGCGTTCATCTTCATAATGAATTATACATGAATGTATATGACTGCACTATGTGGTATCCCAGCAATGCAATAAAACATTTGAAAATAATTAACAAGTGTAACAAATGGATATTCAAGCATATCATGCTTGTTGCCTCCTTGATACAAATTCCTAAAAGTACACAGCGCACCTCACAGCTCTGGTCACAAGGAGCACATAGCCATCCTAGGTCTTCATTTATTATATCCTTGGGAGCGACATTTGTGCACTGTTGAGCCTTGTCTTCGGAACATTCGATATACGATATAGTCTCATAGAAATTGATGGGCTTTGACATCCTTTAATATGTTGCACATAGAATGATACAGCTCTCTGTTACTTTTCAAAATATTGCAAACATTTGTGGAGTAAACTGGTTTGTTGAATTTGTCCTGACCAAAGGATTAGATTCCCCCCCCCTTGAATATAACTTGTTCCTCAGAACTGTTTTCTTACTTGCTTCCGTTACTTAGCACCATTGCTGATACCCATCTCTGTTGACATAATAACTTCGTCATACACTTCCTTCTCTCTTTACTAGGTAACAAGCTTACTTATCAGAATCCTCTAATAAGAGTTTCCAAAGCAACAGATTTTATTAAATGTAACAAAGTTGAAGGAAAATGAAATCAGCCTTCTTATAACTCCAGGGGAGTGAACTATTTTTTGTTTTATGAAAAACTAAGACTTTTCAACTTCTTTAAAGTCACAATCCCACTGCCCACTGAGACAGAACACTTTTTATATTCCTCTTTTAAAGCCTTTTTTGCCTATCTAAAGCAATCCTCCATTTTGCCAAGTGACTTCTTTAGACTCCCTCTAGGTGATGGCAGAAGGGTTAAATTTTCTCTGCCTACAATGGAACAAACAAGCTCCATGCAGGAGTGTAATAAAGGCTTAGAATTTGAAACACCCTGTTCAAGACAGGTTGCTTCTGTCATTTTTAAGTGTTAGGAGTTTGGAACAGCTCTGCTCGAAACACTGGATAAATGGTCAGAATGGCCTATTTCAAGTGTGAAATGGCTGTTTTAAACTCAGAACCAGGCTTTCAAATTCATGACTGCTTGAATTCCAAACTTTTGCACTCCACTAGTTCCAAGCTTGTAGCAATCCAGTTCTCTACTCATTACTCAGACTCTCCAAGGGCTTCTGTGGTTCAGAGAATCTGCATTTGAAGGCATTCTTGTCTCTTGATTTACAATACGTTGCCTGTATTCTCACACAGAATTAGTTGTAATAGTGAAAAATGACCAGAATCCAAGGAATTCCATTAATACATGTAAAGTGCTTCTGTTTTAAAGACAAATGGAGGCTATCAGTCAAAACTGCTTGAAATTATCTTGGAAGGATTCAGCTTTCCTGCTTATCTTGCATTAACATTAACTCAGTTTTTGAAATCAAGCTTTATCAATAAAGCCACTATTTTAGCAGGGGAAGAAAGTGGAGCTAGAATTTATGCCTTCCCAGAGAGTGATGATAGCAAAGATCAGCAAAGTTCATATAGCCCCAGGTATTTTAGCTGCATGGAAATTGTATGAAAATGTCCTAAAACTTCACAGAAAGCTGTTGCCTTTGTCAGTAGTAATGAGCGTTTATTTTCCCTGAAAGCACTATCAAAACGAAACAATCTAGCCTGTAAATTCCTCTGGGTATTCAGGAGGGAGTCTACTTGCTTCTCTGTCATTCCAGAGCAACCTGGGAACTCCACTATATATGTGCTCTTAGAAGAACAGCATATTAATTAATTTTAATATTTAGTATTACTAGGTAAACTAACAACCAAATTTTGTAAGAAATTGAACATAGAGTTCTGGAGTTATGATCCAATGGTAGATATCTGAATGACTAGTAGTAGATTGATTAGATTTCTTAACCTTGAATGTTGACTTTTTCCCACTCTTAAATTAAGATTAGATTTTGGAATGTGAATGAAGTGAACACAGATTATTGTACTGGATACCTGCTTTAAAGGTCTTGGTCCTTCATTCCAAAGTTGTGTCAGTATCCCTCACCCTTTATTTTTTGCATCTACCATCACTCGGTGGACCCAGACTTTCAGTTCCATTATCTACTAATTGCAATAATAATTATCTGAGATCAGAGGCTGATACTCTAATATGAGGTTATAATTATTATGTTTTAAGAAAGTCTGATTTCTCTTTGTTTACAGAAAGCAATTGCCTATTTATTTCCTTCTGGTCTATTTGAAAAAAAGGCCAGGCCTCTCATGAAGGTAAGAACATTATTCAGTGCTATAGAAATCAAAACAATTACTTCAGTACAGTAATAATTATATTATTAAACCATTTATTTCACTGTTTTAAACAGCACCCTGGTGAAGTGTTTCCAAAGAGAAATGGTAAGTGGAGATTTGCAATATAGTACCATACTTTGTACATAAGGTAGGGTCCAAAGCACTAATATATGTCCCAAAGTCTGGTCTGTCAACTTAAATCGTTTATTTTTGTTTTTCTTGTTCTCTTTTGACAAACCACATAATTAACTGCTTTGAAAATTCTCTAGTTATGTTTTATTGGGGATAAGAATATACTCTTAAGGAAAACAGTCCTAAGGCCATTCATATATATTGTATGATTGTTTAGATAAAAAAATCAATTGAGAAGATTATGCAAATAGTTACATGTTATGTCTTTCAAATAAAAAGAACACTAAACAGTGTTCTGGTCCAGGTGTAATTCTATTTAAGGAGATGGGGGATTGTATAGCCACTTAGAGTTGAATATTTACTACTGTCTTTGTTTATATTTCTTTAGTTGCCCAATGGGATGCAGATGGTCGTCCATTTAATTTTCTTTTTTATACCGGCAAGCAGTCATACTATTCTTTAATGCATGTAAGTGGTTTACTTTTTTTTCCCTGAAAATATAATGTGCAGTATTCTTTTGGGGGGGGGGGGGGAAACTGATTACCAAACGAAGGAATTAATAGTTTATTCTCCAATTAAGTTTTGGTTTGCTTCCATCAATATTAAATAGATCTGGCTATTAAAAAATTTAAGGGTATGATAGATGAAATTTTAACTCATACCTTTTATAATTTATTTACTTGGTTCATTGATATACCACACATTCCTAGCCATTAGGCCAGCCTGCAGCAGTTATAATTCTATTTAAAATGCATAGTGTTTTTCAACTAGAAGCATTGCAAAAAAAGTATTTATGAAATTTGTATTATAATAACTGAAGATTTAAAACTTAAATTCAGATACTAGTATAACAATTGAAATTTAGGCACACAGCAGATCTGCTAATTACTTCTGTGGTGGCTTGCAGACAATCTGCTTTATAAATAAAAAGTGATATGGACTCCACCATAGTTCAGGTTGCTCTGTTTAAAATAAGAAGTTTAAGCAAAGAATTACAAGGTAAAGGCTAAGAATATGTGAAATGAGTTGAAAGAAGAATTGAAGGGGTATCCAGGGAGCAGGAAGGAAGACAGCGAAAAATACAGGTAGTCCTCGATGTATGACCATTTGGTCAGCGACCATTCCAAGCTACAATGGCACTGAACAAATTGTGGTTACAACTGGTCCTCAGAGTTCTGGCTATCCCGGCACCCCTGCAGTCATGTGACTGCAGTCTGGGTGCTTGGCAACCCATTCGTACTCACGGCCAGTTGCCAAGTGCCCCACAATCACGTGATCGCCATTTGCAACCTTCCCCAGAAAGTCAACGGGGAAACCGGCAGGAAAGGTCACAAGTCACTGGGGTAAGTCTCCCCCACCTGCACACCCTCTCCCAGCCCCTCTGCATTCATGCCACGCTGGCCACTCGCGCACCCTCCCTGACCCAGGCAGCACCTCACACACCCTCCCCGACCCCCTTGATCCATGTGGCGCCTCTCGTGCACCCTCCCCAACCCGCGCGGCATCTCTTGCACACACCCTTGCACACCCTCCCTGACCCTCCCTTGCACCTTCACGCACCCTCGCCATGCCTCTTGTACACGCTCCCTGACCCACCCTCACACACCCCTCGCTCCCTCCCTCAGCTGGCAGCAGCTACTTCCCTGCCTGTGGGCCTGGGACTTACAACTTTCTGCCAGCTTTCCCACTGGCTTTGATTGTGGGAAGCCGGCAGGAAGTTGCCTCGCCTAACAACCATAGGATTCAGTTAACAACGGGAACCAGGTCTGCAGGGACCCTCACTAAGCCATGCAGTCACGCTTTACAACTGCACTGCTTAGTGATGGAAATTCTGGTCCCAATTGCCACTGTAAGTGGAAGGCTACCTGTAGATGTTCTGATGTGACAGACCAGTAAAGAAAGTGAGGAGCATGAAGTATGGCGCTCTTTACTTTTTTCTTAGAGCATTCTCAAGGAAGGTCCTGATGGCCAGGAGCTGCTTTAAAAGCAGCACTTGCAAGTAGATAAACAAAACATTTCTGTCCCAAATTTTTAAGCAATTGAAGGGCCATTCTCTTGAAAGCCTGGCTCAGAGACTGCAGATACCACTCTGCAGCAACTTTCAGTTTTCCATTCTGGCACTGCCCTTGCGGAGAAGATAATACTTGGAAACTAGTATGAGGCTTCTGCCATTTCAACCGTAATGGCTTTGCCACCAAAAATGGTGATAGAAACCTCCTAGTCCCATGATTGGTCACTGCATTAGTTTCTGTTTATTCTCCTTTGCATTTCAGTTGGTTCCTTCATCCATTTCATTTAATACGTTATCAGTTAGGATATGATCTTATTTTCCATCTGAGTTTTTGTTTGTTGGCTTGGAAAATTATAACATATTTGGATAATATTTCTGCAGCCATGCTCCTTCAATATGGAGAGAACCTGAAATTATTTCTGTACCTTTTCCTAAAAATTGTTTATCTGTAAGATGACAAGTGAAAGAACTGTCTCCTTTTCAAGAGAAAAGCAAACATTCAATTAGAATTTGCTTTCCTGTAAATTAAATTAATTGTTCTGTGTCCTGAGCTTTGGAATGAGAGAGAACCAGTCTTCACTTTTTATTCTGTGACATCATTTCAAATACTTGAAGAATGCTATTGTATCCATACTCAATCATCTTTCCTAAAGGCTAAACAAGCCCAGTTACTTCAACTGTTCTTTGGAGGACTTGAGTTCTGTTTCCCCTGATTAGACATTTGCCCTTCTCTGAACCTCCCCCAATTTCTCTGAATCCTTCTTAGTGTGGTGCACAAAACTGGATATAGTAATCAAGGTGAGATCTGACCAAGTAGAAAAAAGTGGAACAATTACTTTCCTTAACTTCTGTTGATGCACCCTAAAACAGCATTTCCCTGTTTTGCAGCTACATCAGAATGCTGGCTTATATTCAGTTTGCAATTAGCCACAATGCCAGGATCTTGTTCACAAGTGCTATTACCAAGCCATGTTCCCTTTTCCTTTACCTGTGCATTTGTTTTTGTTTCCTGAATGAAGAACTTCGTACTTTTCTTTGTTAATTTTCATTCAGTTACTCTTGGCCTCTTTTGTCTGATCTATAAAGATTGTTTTGAGTTTTATATCTCTCTCCTAGGCATTAGCTAACACAACCAATTTCAGGACATTTGGAAATGTGATGAGCTTTCCCTCCACTTCTTGATCCAATTAATTAATAGAAGTACTGAAGAATAGAGAAGGACAAGCTCCTTCTGCTGTCCTCTGTTTGGTCTTCACTGAAATTACTTGGAGCTCTGCTTTCATTACATTTTTTTTTTTTAAGCGGCATCCATCCTGGGCAACTTTTCCCACTAGCTGCTTCTTCCTTTGGAATCTTTTAACGTTGCTCTCACTTTATTAAAATCTGCATTTTAAAGTCCAATATTGCATTTGATTGCATTCAGATGCAGTTTCCTTTAAAATCTAGAAGTCCAGGATTACACAGTCTCTTCCCCCAGTGTTCTTGCTACTGAACAATTATTAGGTGAGTCTCCACTGTACTCTCTGAACTTACTTATTGCAAGGTAGAACATTTATTGTATTTGCACAATATGCATCATTTGTAAACCATAGTCCATTGACTTCTGGAAAACTGGATCAGTATTGATAGCAATGGAGAATGAAAGGCCCATTTTACTGAAAAATAAAGTAATACTTTTCAGCATGGTGCTGCTGTCAAAGATTGTTCCTCTTGTTATTAGGTGCTGTAACACTAAGGGTGCAATAGCATTTAGAGGGCTTTCTCTATGAAAAGGACTTTTCCTGTGTTTTTTAGAATTATCTTCGTTTGTACTCTCTGCACCCAAAGGACAAAATCCCCACTTGTCAGGTACATTTATTTTTTTAGAGGGAGAAGAGAGGAATTATTTTTTCTTTTGGTTGACCTTGGGCAAATGAGCTTCTTGCCCTGGCAGAAATGAAATGAATGATAAATGTAGAGGGTGTCTTTGCTGAGTAATGGAGCTGCAGCCTAGGCTTTCCAGAGAGTTTTCTCCTGCACAGCCTGAGGCAGCCTGAGGACCCCTACTGTTCATTTAAATAGGTATGTCAAATCTGCCTTGAAACGCTGCTGGTTTGATCTGTGGTAATATTTGTGAAGGTTCCATATGGACTTGAGCCCCCTGCAGTGCTAAGAAATAATGTACAACGCTTCATGGTGCAGACGCAAATTTTCTCTGAAAAGGGATGCAGCGCTGCGTTTTAGCTGTCGGAGAGGATGATGGAGCTGACGCACTATGCCTGTCAACTTGTTACACGGATGGGTTGCACGCAGAGAGGCTGTGGAAAATCTGTGCCTTTTAGCTTTTCTACTTAATCACGGTTGTAGCATTGCCTTTAGACTGTATGCTACATTAATTCTCTTCCTGCCTTCTGCCTTTCATCCCAAGTTTCACGGAAAAAAGTAAAGCATGCAGGTCTTGTAGAGGGGCCTTATCAAGCAGCTGTCATCTGACAGGCCATTTGCATTTGTTTTGGCTGAAACAGAGCAAGCCAAGGGCAAGATGTTTTGTTGCATTCCATCATAATGAAGAAATTATAGAAAAATTACAGAGAGTACAACTTCTTAACATTCGTTGCTCTTGCCTTTGAAAAAACAGTGTTGGTGATTTTTTGAATGCATAACCTTTTCAAGTAGCCCTGCTCCCCATTTGATTAAATTTTTCTTCATTTGAAATCCTTTCAACAAATGAACTGTAATTATGGTAGGATATTTATATGGTTGCTTAAGTAGTATCAGTGCATTTAGAACTATTTCAATTAAGAAACAGATAAATACTTTCATTAAACATGATTTCTCATTCAGGAAGTGTGAAGTAGGTGTATCACGTTTAAGCTAAGAGATACTAGAAAGCTACTTAAGTACAAAACCTTCACTTTAAAATATAAGATAATTTTAATTTGCTGTGGGTTGCTTATACAACCTTTTATCATTTATAGCATACTGTTTATAATTTCTAATATATGCTAAATCATTTTTCCTAAATATAGCATATGACTTTGTATTCGAATCACTGCATTCTAACTGAGGTTACTGCTTTAGCTATTTCTACAGTAAAATTTATAAAATAACAATGCTAGACTTCTTTGGAGAATCAGTAATAACCTTTATCAACCTAGTCCCCATCCTATAAGTTATTATGAATACAACTTGTAGAATTTCTTCCCAACATTTGGGAGTTTAGTCTATATAGGTCTGGAGGGCATTAGGTTGAAGAGGTTGGTCTACACCATCCACCATATACGTTTGAGCTCATAATGTCTGCATACTTTCTATTCCTATTTTCATCTTTGCTTCTGCTTATTGAACACTGGTTAGTATAGGAAAGAAATACTTGTTTGTTTAGGCAGAAGGCTTTTTATGTGATTCAGCTTTACAGAGATGCTTTAATCATTTTGCATGTACCAAACATTTATAATACACTAACTCTCAAACACTGTAGTGCCATTATCTTATTTAAAATACTAACCCAAACATAATGCAGTATCTGCTAGCTGTATGTATCAAGTTAGCAGATCTTTTCCTAACTTTGGAAGTGGCATTGTACACATGCAGAACAATTCTTTCAGTGAAGTAGACTTTTATCATTAGAGACCATGAAGAATTTGGAGCCTTTTTAATCTGGTTAAGAAAAAGCAGTTCTCCATTCCTTTCTGTTCCCTGAACTGAGATCAGCTAGTCTTCATTGGTGGGGCGGGGGGTTACCTCAACTATAATCCACTAAACTATATCCCAATTTCCCCTATCCCCATTTCCCTCTCATGATGTTGCAGTTCTTATCATCTGAAATAAAGGATATATTCCTGATATATTTATAGGGAGAGAGTGGGCTTTCTGAAGTCTTAACTTCCTTCTTCAAATTGGAACTCAGTGCCCAATCCAGGAGGAAGATAGATGGGTGGGTGGGTAGGTGGATAGATAGAACGAACACCCAACTACCATAGTATATTAATTGAAATAAAGTATGTTCTTTCCAATAAAAAGTAAAGCACTGAATCTGATGTCTAACATTCTTACATCTGATTGTGTAGAAGCTCTTTCACCTACTTTGCTTCCATCTCAGTACTCACAAGTACTGGGATGAATTTAAAATGTAATGATAATGTTTATATCCCACTCTGTCAGTTACATTTCAAATATTCAATGCTATAATTCCTGTTCTTCATTTATTTTTCAAGAACAATATAGCATTGTTTAAGCTATTCATCTTACCAAATGACAAGCTCAAGGATGCTATTCTCCTATATCATGAAAAGATACATATAAGGCACATAGGTATTTCAGTAAATGTATTACAAAATAGTTAGTTTGTAAGTGATAGAGGCATTGATTGATTGATTGATTGATTGATTGCCATCTAGTCATTTTTGACTCCTAACCCTAACCTGATCTTTCAGGTCTTCCAATGGTGCACTCATCACACTTAACTGAGTCCATCCATCTTGCTGCTGGTCATCCTCTTCTCTTTCCTTCCACCTTTCCCAGCATTAGAGCCTTCTCCAGGGAGCTGGGTCTTTGCATAATGTGTTGAAAGTAGGATAATTAGAGCCTGGTCATTTGTACCTCTAGTGAGAACTCTGGGTTGATTTGTTAAATGATCAATTTGTTTGTTTTCTTGGCTGCCTACAGTATTCTCAAAAGACTTGTCCAACACCATAGTTCAAAAGTGTTAATGCTCTTCCTATCCTGCTTCTTCAAAGTCCAGCTTTTGCTTCCATGGAGTGTCACAGGGAATACCATGGCTTGCACAATTCTAATATTTGTAGGTATAGAGATACCATGGAGTTTGGATAAGTTTTCCAAGTCCTTCATGGCTACTCTACCAAATGCATAGTCTGTAGCATATTTCTTGAGATACAGGCATATCTATTGGAAAAACTTTGCCTATCCATTTTGAAGAAGTGAAAAAATATTTTTGAACTTTTTTAGAAGTGAACGTTTCCCAAGTGTAATCTTTCTTAAATTTGTATACCTTGTTAGTCTGTGTGCCTATGAATAGTTTTTACAGGCCTTTTTTACAGCGATGTGTATTAATATATAAGAAACAGACTCTTTTTTTTTAGAAAACAGGGAAATCAGATATGAAATTACAACACAGATAAAATTTCCCATATTGAAATGTACTTTGCTAATAAAAAACTCTTCAAAATATCTGTTGCTTGTATTCACTGATTATTTAACAATAAGCTATATCATTAAGGTGATATTATAAACTCTATCCTAGATGCTAGGCATTGTTTTTTACCTTCAGTTTGTATACTGTTATTTCACATCCAAATGTATATAATATTTTATTAGAACCTGGGGAACAGTTTTCCACTGATGTTAAGAATTACATGTTTGAGTAGCTTGGTTTATTTATTTATTTTCCCAGATGTTTACAGCCCATCTCAGTGAGAAATTTTAAAGATTTGGGTATACATTTGATTCTCCATTCAGCAATAGAGCTCACTGGGTGATTGGGGGCCAGGCACTTTCTCACAGAGTTGTTGTAGGGATGAAATGGAAAAGGATCCTGATGTATGCTATCTGGAGTTCTCGATGGAAAGATTGGATATGGATGTAGTAAATAAATATGAAAATTAAAGGACAATTTGGCAAGGGTACCAATATGTTTGGAACTTACAAAAACAAGAGTTTGATTTAAATATAAGATCTATTCTGGGTGAGAGCAAAAGTCAGTCTACTTCAGCATTCTGTTCCCAAATGGCTCAACCGCTGAAATTCACTAAGAGGACATGAATTCAGTAGTATTCACCTGTTTGTGTTTTCCACCAATTTATATTCATGTAATCCTGATTAGTACACTTATACTACATGGAACTATACAGAAGTCATTGCCTGATTATATGTCTGCAAATGGGAAAAATATTATTTATTCTTGAAATTGAACTTTTAGCTTATTCTTTATCAAATTAATATTTCTGTAGAAATTTTACAACTGGAACTCATTTATATATATTTTCTGTGTATTCTAGGAGATATACAGTAAGGTACTCCACATTCGAAATTATCAAGATCAATTGTGTGCTCAAGCATTGCTTTCTGAGAATAAAGCGCCTATGTAAGTTGTCTCTTTGAGATTATAATGAATATTGAAGATAGGTCTAGATGCGTTTCCATATAAGATTTCCATCATTTTATGATGATAGGGCCAATTCGATAGTCCCACCCTAAGTGACTGATGGATCCAAAAGATATCCAGAAGGAGCTTGGGGCTTTCCCTGAGGATCTGGTATGTGGTTCAGCTGAGGTCTTGGACCATATCATCCTTATGTGGCCTCTCCCATTGCGCAGATTCAGGTATGTACCTTGGTATACCAGGGAGTTCTGGGAGATGAAATTCAAGAAATTCAAGAGGCCTAGAGCACCATTGGAGGAAGACTGGGAGAGAGCCTGATTAAACATGGGTAGGAGCCCATATTTGAAATTACCTTCTGGTGATAAGGGTGGCAAAATAGCAATATTTCTCCACCCTTACTGCATCTGCTGATAGTCGTCAATTGGCCCTGTTTAGGGTGACCCGGTCCCTGCTGGAGAAGGATGGGCCACAGGATCATCTGCGGGGCTGCTGTGAAGAATATTCTAACTATTTGGCAGGTAATCCCTCAGATCTGCTTAGAGCTGGACTCCAACAGGGCAGATTGGGCTGAAGTGCCTGGGGCTCAGTCTTGTGGTATGATCTGGGTTGAGTGTGAATTGGGGATTCTTGAAGAAGTGGGCAAGGTTCTCTGAGCTGTCAAATTGGTTACCTGTTAGTTAGATTCAGGTCCGTCCTGGGTTGTTCAGGGGGCAGGAAGATGACCTACAGTTGATTCTGTGTTGTGTTGTCTTCTTTGATAGAGGAGGCTTTCAGCCTTGGAGGAGGAAGTAGTGCATCCCCTCCTCAAGAGGTCATGATTGTATCCTGGACAATTATTGTCCTGTCCTCAACCTTCCCTTTTCAAAGAAGGTGGTTAGACTGCAGTTGCAAAGTGTCCTGAGGAAGTGGATCTGTTTCAGTCAGGTTTCAGGCTAAGATTCAGTGCGGAGACAGCATTGTTGCGTTGATAACTATTGGCTGGGGGATGTGGTTGATGCATCCATCCTTGTCTCCTTGATCTCTCAGTGGCTTTTGATACTATCTATCATGGTATGCTTGTGGACAAGCTGCAGGGATTTGGAATTGGGAGCATCATTTTAAGGTGATTTTCTTCCTTCATGGCTGCTTCCAGTCAGTGGGGGGAAAAGTTGCCCCCTCAGACCTTCCTTTGTGGGGTACCACAACGTTCAATACTCTTTCCTCCTCATGTAATATCCACATGAAACTGTTGGGCAAGGTCATCTGGCAATTCAGGTTTAATATCATCAAAATGCTGATGAAATCCAATTATATATTTCAACAAGTGATGCTGTTGAGGTCCAGTCCCAGTGTCTGGAGGCTGTGTGAGTCTGGATGGGGAGACACCAAACTTATCCTACCAACTTATCCTACCAAGACTGAGTGGCTGTGGATATTAGGGGGCCCAGATCATGGGATTTTCCATCTTTTATCTTGGGTGGGGCTGCACTTCCCCATTTAAGAATGGTGTGTGATCTGGGGGTCTTCTTGGACTCACAGCTCCTGATCAAAGAGCATATGGTAGCTGTGGCCAAGAAGGCTTTTGTACAGCTTCAGCTTTTGCACCAGTTGTGCTCCTCCGTGGGCTGAAAGGCCCTTCAGGCAGTCACTCATGCCCTAGTCATCTTGTGGCTTGACTATTGCAATGTGCTCTACATGGTTAATACACTCTTCAAGGGCCCTTGAAGACTACTCAGAAGCTTCAATTGATCCAGAATGCAGGGTGCAGGCATTGATGGGCATGCCTTGGTATGCCCATGTGACACCTGCTTTGCAAGCTGCACTGGTTGCCATTATACTTCTGGGTACAATTTGGGAGGAGATGGGTGGTGATAAATTTGATAAACAAACAAATAATATTCAAGGTGCTGGTTATCACCTATAAAGCCCTACATGCCATAGAGCCAAATTATTTAAGGGACCACCTATCTCCCATGGTTTTTGCTTAGCCAGATGGATGGGACCCCTTTGTTGGTTGTGTATTTGTACATGTTATGTATTGAGTGGTCAGATGCTGTTCGTTTATATTGTACTGTGTTTCTGATTTGTTATTTGTTTGATATTATGAGTCACCTACAGTCACTTTAGAGCTGGGAGGTGCCTAAATGTAATTAATTAATACTTGAATTACATCTTGTAACAGGGCTCCAATTTTAACTGAGGGAGATTATATTAGTTTTAGATAGGCACATATGTCTGTAATGCTTTATCAAACCTTTAGGAATTTATTGATTTATTAACATTTATACATTGGCTAGACTTTGGACAGCTTACATAATGGTTATGAAAAGTGATATATGAAAGAAAAAACAATTTTAGGAGAGGGTCAGAGGTAAAAGCAACACAGATAGTGAGCAATAGATTCAGTGGGAAAGATTATAATTGCTTGGAAAGGAGAGAATCTAATGGACGAATCAGAAGCAAACACTGAGCTGGCAGAATAGTTGCTCCGTAACCTCTTTTCCTTTTTTAAGTACACGAAGAGAGTGCATATTGCACTTATCACAGAGATAACTAGTGAAAGTGTTGTCTTCATGGGATAATATCCACAGATGCTCTTTAATTTTAACAAAAGTGTTTCTCTCAGAGAGGATAGCTGTGATATCTTTGTTTGCAGTGTCTTTACAAAGATGTGGGTGTTTTAGAGCAGATAAATTCCAGGTACATGGAATTAGAATTGGGCGTTTTCAGGAGGATTAATAGTCTGTCTGGCTTCAGTGTTAGGCCTGTTGTTGAAGGAGAAATGTAAGTAATATTAGTTGAGGAAAGAAGTTACTATTAAATGATCAGCCAGATGAGTGATTGACAACGGATTACAAAGAAAGAAAGATATTGAAATCTAATGAGCCCAATTGTAATCAGGGTCACAGTGACTAAAGTTAAAACTTCAAACACAATGTTTTAGGGCCAGATTAGAATATAAATAATTAACTCAAAGAGGTAGTTTATAATATATGTGAATCCAGAGGAAGGAAAGAAAGGATTAACCCTGAAGATGGAGGGATTTTTTGGACGTCAGGGAAAGTATAAAGGCAAGCTGAACAAAATAGAGACAGAGCTAATGAAGGAGAGAAAACACAAGAAGCAGCAGCTCAAAATGCATTCCAGTATTTTGGGAACAGAGGACATATTTGCAATTTTGGGATCATATTTGATGGGCATATTTTCTGCCACAAAATGTCATTTACTGACAAACTGATTCTACCTCCCCTGCCCCCTAATTATAATTTGTTTAGTTTATATATTTGTGTTTATGAGTAAATTGATATTCAAATTCAAATTATTCAAATTTCTATTACTGCCCATCTCCCCCCAAAGAGGGGATATATTTCCAAGAAAATAAAAACATATACACACTGATTCACAGTGCCCCATTTGTATTATCTAAGAATGCCTGTGGGATCTATAGGCTGGGTGTTGGCACTCTGTATCATTCCAGCCTCATATTCATTCTTTTTTTAAATTAAAAGAAATGTGTCAAGGCTAATCTTACACTATACCCAATATATCTTCCTTTTGTCATATTTGTTGAACTAAGATACAGACAGGTGTGTCTTGCATCAGATTGGAACTAGAAATGGTATTGAAACCTCTTAAAAACTTTCACATCCTTCCTTTGGGTAGGGTAATATGTAATATGAGTGTTTATGTGTGTGTGTTAAAATCCTGCAGAAAATGATGTCTGGATTTTTAATTATTAGCTGTTTTAAAAAATAACCTCACTATTTACTTTTTAGAATATGTAAGTTTATAACTCTAACTTGCATTTCTTCAAGCAAAAGAAAAGTGTATTTCCAAATTAAGTGTACGGTCTAGCTGCAATCTATCTCTAATTGCATGATTAGTTAAAAGAGAATATATGTGATATTTTAAACAGGAACCTGATTGGCAGCAGATGGCTGATTAAAGAGGAATTGGAAGAAATGTTAGTGGAAAAACTGTCAGATCAAGATGTGAGTAATTAATCTCCTTTATTTAATGAACCTTGTATCCTAATGGAACAGTTAGTGGTTGTGTGTAAGGATTCTGGGAAAAAGTTGTTCTTGGACATGGGAATTATTCATGTTCTTGGTCTGGTCTCACAAATACACCAATCACATCCCTAGATAGATCTGAATCTGAATATAGATATAGATACAGATATGGGTATGAGATGGAGCAGTTTTATATATGTTATTTCAGGAATAGCTAGACATGTTCACAAAAATTATGGGGTAACTTATGTATTTAGCAGAATTGTTCCGCTTCAGGCTGTGCAGGAGGGTGGTTCTGCTTGAATGGATATTAACATGCCCATTCAAACACACCAAAAAACCCTCAAATGCCCACAATATCTCAGGAGACAAGATAACTAACTGAACCCTTTTCTCTGACCTTTCTCTTTGCAATGTCCAGCGAGGCATTTATCCTAAGGGGGAACATTCAAACATATAATTTGCCACTCCATTTTAACAAGTCTTTGAAAGCTGAATGTAGTTGTTATTGTTGTTATATAATTTGTCACTCCCATACAAAACCAGTTAAATACTTAGTTACATCAGCAGATCAGTTTAAGACTGTGTCCACTTCTGTTTGGCATTCCTTTCAGCAGTGTCTGACGGGGACTCAAAAAGTCAAGGTGGTGGCCATTACAATGTGATCAAAGCCCCACCCCTTTTTACTTGTGATGTGATACACATAAAAGAGGCGGACCTTTGATTCTGTGGTTGTAGCCATCATCTTGACCTCCCTGTGGATATTCCAGATTTCTTTATTGTGACCAGTGACAGCCATGTGTTGGAAACTGTCTCCTGTTCTTAGCCAAAGTGGAAGGAAAGCCTGTGTGTGTTAGCAGACTTTTGTGTTGGAAGTTACCCCATGTAAGGGAGCTGGTGGGAGAAGAGGTACAGTATTAAAAGTAGCAGCTTTGGCTAGTCACACAATCCGTTCACTCAAGGCAAGTGATTATGTTGAACAGATCTTGATATTCTGCCACTGGGTTACTTGTACCAAAAAGGCAGTTTCATTATCTCATCCCTATTGCATCCATTTCATTTTTTTTTCCTTTTTAACTTCTACCTTTGCTTTTTTGTAAGCAAAGAATAAGCATACAGAAAGTTGGCACTTTTTGGGCCATTCAGAAAGTGTTCCTTTATTTCGCTCCTTTTCCTAGCCCAAGCTGTATAAAACGTTATACCTGAATCTGCTTATTTTCTTATGGTCGGAAGGCCATGTATTACTAGTGGGGTGCTTTACTTTAATCATGTGCTCAGATGAACAGAGAAAAACATATAGTAGCAAAGGATAATTATTTCAAGAGGTTGCCCTTTGAGTCAAGTATCTCTTGAATTTTTAAAAACCTTGATTGTTTGTTTTTAAAATCAACACTAAAGTAAATCCTGTTTGAACCACCAATGGCCTATGTGCACATTTCCTGTACATATTAGGAAATAAAATAAGCTCAATCAAATATTTATTACAGTCATAGACCAGCATAAAAATAATTTAACAAGTAGAGTTTAGAAACTAGTTTCCTTAAATGAATGGGGACTTTTGCCTTTTACCACTTTTCCATCAAAGATTTCATTCTCCTTTGGGACCCACTAAATATCTTTTTGAAAATTATGATTGATGTTAATTAAGTATGACAACTTTAGTCTGACAAAGAGTTTGCTTATACTTTTGAATAGTGGATTTGTTTCTTTGGGGGCAGGGAAGGAGTTGGGTATCTTTATTCACATAGGAAATGATACATCTGCATGTTGTTTTGAAAGCAGCATGCAAATGCAGAAGTGTCATCCTGTCAAAAGTTATCAGTAAGAACAGAACTAAAATGATCAAGCAGGTAAAAATAGAAGTTGTTGACAAATGCAATTACACTTGCACCACCATCCCTTAATGAATTTTTATTGTCTATAGTATTCACAGTGTATTCAGCTGCTGGAAAGATTAGTAACACTGCCATACTGTGATATCGAAGAAGATTATCTGCTTAAATTTCGCAGGCAATTACCTATACAATCCAAAAAGCAAACATTTGAACCCCTGAAATATGATGAGCGAGGAGTGGCCTTTAGCACTGCAGAAGGTATTTTTTTTTCTTAAATTTCAAACAGGGAAGTCCTTGGTAACTTGATAATCCAAATATCCCTCAATATAGGCTGCATGTCTCTTACCTGAAGAAAAAAATAGATGCTGCCCAGGACCTCTACTGATAGTGCACTGTGTTCTGTGTGGTCATACTTGTTTAATGAAATTAAAAACAAGTGGTTAGAGAGATATCTCTTTGTTTCTGACTGATTTTACAAATGTATTTAAAATGGTATATATTAGGAATTAGGAAAGGACTATAATCCCATTACAATCAGAAATTTGAGTAAATAAAATCTTAAGGTTTGGAAGTAACTCAGTTTTCTCTCAAATTAATGTTGAAAATATATGTTTAGAAATAGATTTTTGTTTGTTTGAATTGCTTTTTATGCAGATTTTTAAATCTAGCAACAGGCCCCTTAAGATATTTCACTGGCTTACTTTGTTCAGTGTACAATGAATTCAGGCTTCTTTGACAAACAGTATGATGTATGTAGTACAGTCTCAGCCCTGGAGACCAGGCAGTGGCAAGCCACTTCTGAAAAACTTGCCAAGAAAACTGCAAGGACTAATCCAAGCAGTTGCCAGGAGTCAAAAACTGACTTGAAAGTGTGCATGTGCACGCGCACACACACACATGTGCAATTTGTAGCACAGATCAAAAATAATTTCCTTTGCATTTATGTTTAAAGAGAGTCTCCTTACCAATCTATCTAATTTGTAATGCTTGCACCCCACCTTTCTGTTGCATTTGCAATATTCAAGCAGTTCAAGGTAGAGTGAAACTTAATTTTTCCATATGTCAATACCACAGACTTTGCGTAAAACAGACCAAATTTCTACTGCAATTTATATCAATTTTTGTCATTCATTTGCATCAATTTATGTCATTTGTGAGATGGCATCATCATGTAAATGAAGTAAATTTACTCAGATAACGTAATGTGGATGCGTGTGTTGACATTAGCACCACAAATGATAAAAAGTGCTGCGGTGCCCTACTTGCCAATCAGCAGACTTTCATCAATAAAAGATAGCCCTCTCCCCAATTAGTCTATTATTTCATTAGATCCTAACGAGAAAAGGTATACATACATAAAATACCTAGTTTTTAAGATCACAGTTTGTGGAGAATTGTTTGGTAGTTGTATGCTCTAAATCAAACAGAAACTGTATCTCACGATAATTATTTCTTTTAGATGCTGGCTGCCATTTTGAATTATCAGGGTATGCCTCCCTCTGCTGGGAGAAAAAGGATACCTAGCAGTGGCAGTTTTGTAAAAAAAAATGTGTCATCCATTGTATCCATGGTATACAACATGGGATGAGTCCTTTTTTTTTACTGAGGCCTTCTTGATAATGAATATTGCCAGTTACTGCTTTCAAAGATACGTGTAAGATATTGCATTTTAGAAAGATGCTAATACCTCCCGTTTGCTACAAAATACTGCCAAGTTGACCATGTCTCCATACCAGAGTCTGTAGGCAACACTTAAGAAACTTGGATAAGCCTGGAGTATAAGAACCCACTCAGTAGTCAGTACATAGGAGTTACATTGGGAGAAAAAATCTTTCTTTTTTCCCGAGCTGAAAAACTGAGGAGTGTTAAGCATAGAGAAGCAGAACACTGGCCTCTTGAGTGCTCTCCAGCCTGTCACAGGTTTAGAATCTAGACTAATTTTGGATACCTTAGGCCACTCTTCCACCCCCAAAATAGAAATTTAGACCTAGTTCTTCTTATGCTGCACCTGGTCAGGAAAGGATGTTACATGACATCTTTGGAATTCATCTTTAAAAGAAGGTCTATTTTATTTCACTTTTGCTAGAGCTTCCCTTTCAAGAGTTAGTTGCATCTCTGTTTAGCATTTTGAAATGCTAAACATGTTGATGCTAAAAATGCTAAACATTTTGAAATGCTAAACATGAAATAAATGTACAGAGGGTTTTTTTTTTCTTTTCAAGGTAGCAGAAAGTCATCAAAAGCAAGTGCTACCATTTATGGAAACGGAAGTGGAAAATTCACTATAAATGGAGATGATTATTTACTTTACTTCCCAGTGTTGCAGGACAGGTGAGTGTTAAAAAAAAAATAGAGAGCCTTTGTTGCTAAAACCAAATTTTTAATAGCATTTTTCTACAAAATGTTTTCATGTATTTTTAAGCGAAGAGGGTATCTTCAAGGTATCGTACTTTCCTGTTTTATAACTAGATTTGAACATTTGAATATACACATGAAAATGTTAGTAAAATAACTATTTCAAATACTTCTGAATGTTGGCATCTCAAGATGTGTTGGACTGTAATTCCCATTGCCTTCAGCCAGTGTATGAATAAAATCTGCAGATCGTCAGAGTTGTAATCGACATGTCTGGAAACCTCCTATTGAAAAATATTAGATTCTTCTATAGAAATGTGAACTTCACAGGATGGGGGGCAGGGAGGGAGAAGAATGAACTTGGAAATCTGCATAAAAAGGCCTGCCACTAGTCTGTGCCCTCCTTTGCTATCTTGAAACTTCTGTATGAATTACTCCATGAACCAACTGTAAAAACCTCCATGTACTGTGAGAATGGTTTATAGAAATCTGTTTATAGAGTTTAATCTGTATATAATAGAGATATAATAGATCCTAATCTAATTAAGTTTGAGCACAGATTTATGGTGAGAATAGACTTCTCAAAGGTGCTGTTTACATAAAAGATGTACTAAATTGGATCAAAGATACCCATTTGCAGCTTCCTCTGAAGGAACAGAGTGACAGATTTATTGTATGTTAGGTCAGGCGTCTTTGCACAAATGCATTGTCTTTTGCAGGTCTAGATACCTTGTATCATTCTATGTCACATCAGCCCATCAGCTTATTAAATGCCTATGATTGTTGCCTGTGAAATTGTAAACAAAGAAAAAAGGGTATTTTTACACCTTGTAAACCATGATGCGGTGGCGCTGCAGGTTAAACCGCTGAGCTGTCGATCGGAAGGTCAGCAGTTCAAAACCACGCGGCAGGGTGAGCTCCTGTTGCTAGTCCCAGCTCCTGCTCACCTAGCAGTTCGAAAACATGCAAATGTGAGTAGATCAATAGGTACCGCTTCGGTGGGAAGGTAACGGCGTTCTGAGTCGTCATGCTGGCCACATGACCCGGAAGTGTCTATGACAACGCCGGCTCCAAGGCTTAGAAACGGAGATGAGCACCGCCCCCTAGAGTCGGACTCGACTGGACTTTACGTCAAGGGAAACCTTTACCTTTACTAAACCATGATTTGAGACTAGTAAAGTCCATTTGGCTTGGGAAAAAGGGTAACGAATGCCAGTCTGGCTTAGGGAGTCTGTCCATTTTTTAGTTGTGTTGTGCTCATTGTTTCTCTTGCAAATGAGTTTGGCATAGGTATTATTTTAGGAGCCTTCATTTGACTTTAAATATTGACAACATAATTCCCCTTGTTACTGCATTGTTCTTGCTATCACTGTTCTGATAACAGTAGGCATTTTTTGGTGTGGATATATTTAAATAAGGAAAAATGTTGGAGGGAATGAGCAGTAGGGACACAGAAATTATTTCGAATTCAAAATCTTCTATCTTGAAGTTGAAACAGTTGATTTATGTTCCAAGTGGGCTGTTTTCTTCATTCTAAAAGTTTTGCAGAACTCAAATTCAGAGCATTTTAAAGTTGAGACATTATGTGCACCATCTCTGAGCAGCACTTGAGTATGTGATTTATTCCAATTAAATATTTCCATGGAAAAATCACTAGAAAAAATGGTTCATAGTTTACTAGACCATCTTACCTGATTTTAAGTGCTTTGCACTGTTTTTTGTATTTTCAGAGAACAGCTGATGTTTCCATTCCAGTTTCTTGATCAATTGGAGAAGTATGACGTGATCTGCTCTGTATCTGGAGGAGGAAGAAGCGGACAGGCTGGAGCAATTCGCTTAGCTGTAGCAAGAGCTTTATGTAGTTTTATCACTGAAGAAGAAGTGGAGTTCATGAGGCAAGGTGATAAGAAGTATAAAGAGAAAAATGTATTGACTTTTCCTAAATTATAAAATGCAGTTGTTCCTGATCACCTATCTCTAAAAACTAGCTTCTGCTATTCAACATTCCAAGAAACTGCTTAAAATGAAGCAAATGCTTGGGACTTTCTAATGGTATAAACCAAAGTTCAAATACTAGATAAATGCTAATCTCCCTTTGGTTTCTTAGTTCTTAGTTATTATGGCTAAGCCCCCCCCCCACTTCTCTGTAGCAAATTGATTAAACTGTGTAAATTTCTTCCTCACCTCCCTGCAGCTGGTCTCCTCACTCTTGATCCACGTGTGAGAGAACGGAAGAAGCCTGGCCAAGAGGGAGCCCGCAGAAGGTTTACCTGGAAGAAGCGCTAAATCTGAAAATGAACCTGTGTATGAAAATATTACATTTTATAGGAATCTTTGTAATTAAACTGTATTTTCCCTTCCCTTCCATCCATGTCTTTTCTTATTAATTATGTAAGAAGCATTAAACCCTTAACTTGTGCAACCACTAGATATCAAAAATGTCTACTAATCAGTTGGAAACAATAGACTACCTGAGTAGTAAGTTGCCATTTTAACAAATCACCCAATGAGAATTTACACCATAAACTTTGAAAGTGAACGATGGGGCTATTTGTTCAGGCAGGCCCTCTAGAGTTGTGGAGGGCAAATGAAAGGTGCTTTGTGTTGCTCTTCAAGAACTTGAAGAAGCTGCTGCTGCCAAAGCTCTAAACTGTTTATGTGCTATCAGATTGGTGTCAACTCTTAGCAACAAATTGTTGATTTTGTCCAAGATGATCTGTCCCCACCCTGGCCCTTCCGGTCTTCCAACATGCACCCATCAGTGCTGTAATGAGTCCATCCATCTTGCTGCCGGTTGTTTTCTTCTCCTTCTTTTCACTTTTCCCAGCATTATTGATTTCTCCAGAGACTAGGTTTTTTTACAATGTGTCCAAAGATAATAAGTTCAAAAATGTCAATTCTCATTCTGACCTGTTTCATTTCCATAGAGTATCATAGGGAAAACCATTGCCTGCACAATTCTGATTTTTGTAGGTACAGACACATCCCAGCACCTGAGTATCTTTTCCAAGGTCTTCATTTCTACTCTACCAAGTACTAGTCTGTGGTGTATTTCTTGTCTTTGCTGTTGGTAGTCTATCGTACAAGGCAGAAGCTGTCCACCAGTATCTTCATTGTCAATTTAAGACTGCTTACTGTACTGTTGTCACTAGTTTAGTCTTTATATTTTTATTTTATTTATTAATCCAATTTATATGGCCACCCATCTATCTAAGAAACTCTGGGCAGCAAACAAAATGAACACAATTTCATTAAGACAAAAACAATTCAGGCCACATTGAAGCTCAATAAAAACATGAAACTGATCGACATGTACTTCCATGCCAACATGAGTTGGGTGGCAAAAATTTAATTCATCATCAACCATCATCATCCTGCCTTCAATGCCAGGGAGAAAAGCCAGGTCTTCATAGCTTTGCAAAAGACCAACAGAATAGGAGCTATCCATATTTCAGGGGGGAGGCGATTCCATAATTTTATCTTATTCCGTATTTTCAGTGTGCTTAACTTTAATTAGTAGAGGTTGCAGATCCCTGAATTTTCAGCTAAGAGTAGTGTTATCAACACAGTGCAGGTTGTTGATTTTTCTTCCTATTTAAAACCACTCTTCTTACAAACCAGCTACCCTGAATATATTTTCAGCATATAAAAGCTCTATATTACTTAATATAAATGTGGAAGAGGACAAACGTTCCTCGAAATATAACCCATTGTTAGATAAAACAACTGTACAAAATGTTTCTAAACAACGAAATTAATATCACAAGGAAGTACTAGATCTATATAAACTGATATTCTTCTGTCATTACGTAAAGTTTTAAGTGAACATGGAGATCATGGCAATATTGTCATATGTGAAATACGTAATGGCATATTTTTCTGATTTTAATCCATAAAAAATACTTTAGAAGTCATAATTGTAGAGTATTATTGCTGATTGATTGCTAGTACATGTTTTTGCCACAAGATGGAGCTGTTTACAGCAATCAATAAAATAAGCTTTCCCAAACTAAAAACTTAAAAAGGTAAGGAAAACTTGTAAAATTGTAATGAACTGTATCTGCATCTATTTAAATGCTAGGCTTGGTTATTATTAAAACCCAAGCAGTTATCCTGATTTATTTACTTAGTCCTTCATTCATCTTGGCATTGAAATCCATAGATTTTTATAGCTTTTTTTGAGTCATGGATATAGTTAATTCAGTAGAAGTACTCCTTTGTAACATTTTGATAATTACAAAGGTGCCCCTATTTACTGGGCAGCAGATTTACTACAACTAGTTACAAAAGCAGCAGGCAGCATCTTAGATAATGCACACAAGAGTAGAGGCAAGAATTATCTGAAACCAGAGAGTGATTTTTATTCTTTCCAACCCTACAGATTGATGATGATAAATGATGTAAGGGGCCTAGATCAAATTTGGTATGAAAGGAGATACTTGCAAACAAAAGCTTGAATTTTAAAATGGGCTGGATCCAACCAGGGGTTTGGGGGGGGGGGCTTAATTTTAAGGGGAGGGTACTCCACAAAGCCAGAGCAGCCACTGAGCAACAATGCCTCCTGGTCTCCATTCCCCTTATTTCGTAAAAGTGGAATATGGCCAAAACTTTCATAATTCTGTTACCATTCAACTCATATGTGATGATGGGAGTTGGAAGATAGTGTCAGAATGAAGCTCTAGGCCTTTACTCATGTGGATCTTTCAGCAATCACGGTGACTGGTTTAAATAACACTAACTTCAGTTAAACAAGACTAGAGAAAGTAACAGAAGGATAATTAGGAGTGGTTAAGTTACTAGCAGCCAAGTAGCTAGTTCGACAAGAAAAGGAATCTAAAAAAAAAATTCGTATTCCTAAACAAATACAAAACAGGTAGTTCTGGGGAGGAAAAATCTGTACCCCCAGGCTGAAACACTTCCATCAACAGCAAGCTTGTTACTGTACTATATTCAATTTAGAGAAACACAGTCTTCACTTGACCATGTTAGGTTCCACGTCAATATATTTTTGTGTGTTTCCAAACATTACATCTTTATCTATAGCTTCCCCAAGTTCCACTAAATCAAGTAACTAAAAAAAACCTAAGTTCCCAATAAAAAAAAAAAAAGATGCAGCAGCAGCAACTATATCAGGAGGGATCTTCTGTAACATGCTAGAGTAACATATTTCCCATTATGTCTTCCATATGCCCAAGCAATCTATTAATACCTGACATGATGATTATCTTTAGATTAGCAAATAGTAAAAGGAAAAGATTCTTCTGGGTGCCAGAAAGACAAGCCTCTGACAGTGGGGTGAAACATCTTTAAAGGACCTCTCCTGACGATCTGAAACTTTGATTGGACATGGGAGAGGCAGCACACCTGACAAGCAGTTTGGCTATCAATGCAGCTCTTCCAATACAGGTATCTTATGGTCCCTGTGCCTTGGACTGGTTAGCAACCTACCTGCCACATTTCACTGCAATTTCTGACCTTTTTCAAGAGTAGCTCCATGCAGAGAGAATTGCACTATCAATATGCAAGGGTGGATAATCAATGCCGAATCTGATTGGCGAAGGAAGGGATGCAGCTGGCTCACTCAATGTAAATGCAAAATTGTTCCTTGTCCCAGCCATCATCCGCCAACCCAGTGAGTCATATTCATTGCTGGCATGAGTGGCTACCAGCAGTTTAGAGCTAAATAAATTTTTAAAAGGCATGGTTTGGATTGGGAAACAGTTAAAACCTTCCCTGATATAAGAATGACTCAGCACTGATGCAGCCTTTTAAAATCAACATTTTATTTCTTTCCAGTCCTCCTTGGTATTGTTTCTCCACTTCAGTGGCAGCTTCATAAAGGTTTGTTAGTTTCTCCACTGGATTGCTAGTTACTTAGGAGTGAATAAATATTAAATCAGACTATATTAATCAAAATGCACATACTGTAGGGCAATCAGTTCTGGCCTGCAAAAGATCCAGGTGACCACAAGATGGCAGGAAAGAGAATAGAAATCTCTAACTCTGCTGTCATCCTGTGGTTGACCAGACTTGACAGTTCTACTTAAACAGACATCTCCTGATTCATATCCATTTATCCTTCCTTTCTAACCTTGTATGTGGACTCTGTCAGGATTACATTTTGTCCCCCTGCTTTTTAACATAATCATAATTGTGAAAGATCATAGAACAGAGCTGCTTGTTTTGGATGGCTTCTCATTCTCCAGGAAGAGTAGGTGTACTGCCTTGGGAGTGACTGGACTGGCAATTTCTCCCTGGTTCCTCAGATGGAATCAGTGGCCCGAAGTGTAAGGTTCAGCAGCTTTGACAGACTGAGCAGCTCTATCCAGTCCTGCACAATAACCTAAAAACAGCCATACATCTACAGGTAACCTCCAGGCTTGATTTCTGTGTCACGCTCTCGAATGGGGCTGCTTTGTGTGACTGGGAAGCACCAGTCAGTTCAAAGTGCAGCCAGATTGGTTTCTGTTTGTTCTGGAGAGACTGTTGCACCAATTCTGAAATCTCTACCTTAGTTACTGGTTTGTTTCTGGCTACAATATAAGTAGTAGTAGTAGTTGTTGTTGTTGTTATTATTATTATAGCAGCCCGGAATGGCTTGGGTTCAGGATTCTGAAGAGAATTTACTTACTTACTTACTTAATTATTTATTTTTTAGCCTGCCTTGGGGTGATTTGCCTGCAAGATTTGTACTCCTTCCTTAGATAATCTGGGGGCTTGCTCCAAAGACAGCCAGTTCATTTAAATGACAATTTCTCCTCCCCTACCCCAAACTCCCCCCACTTCACTTTTAAATTAAATTCTGTAATGCAGCATTTTAAATCTTGCTTGCTGGATTTAACAGCATTGGATCCTGTTTCAGCAGTGATCAACCAGACTTGACAGCCAGCCATTCAGAGAGAGATCATGAAAATAGAAATGGCTCGTTTTGCAGAATATATGTCTTCTGTTTTTTTTTTCTTTTGCTTGCTTTTACTTCCTTTTCATGTGACCTGGTGCTTTTCAGTCACTGTAAACTCCCATCTGATCATTTAGCTGCTTCAGGATAAGTAACTGTTCTAAAGGATTACCTCAAAGCTCACGTTTTCGGTGCAGGCATGGCAAAAGATCCGATTAGACTGTTCTTTTATGCTGATGTTTTGTAAGACATTACACTAAAAAGATTTCATACTGCTCCTGAATGCGCTTTTGCAGAGGTGAGGGATTAAGCTCGTGGCTCCGACCCCTTCAGCTTGTGCATACCCGAAAGTGAGGGCGAGGGCGGATTCAGTGACACGTTGCTTTTCACACTCGCCTGGAAGTGTGAAAAGCAACGTGCCCAGCGAACTCCTCCTTTTACCTTGAGTAGAGTCAGATGCATCGCCACATGCCTTTTAGATCACGAAACCTAGGTTCCACGTTTTACATCTGGAATACGATCCCCTCGAATTTTGACAGAGCTTTTACCTGGAAACCCTCCTCCCCTCCTATCTTCCCCTCCCACCGAGGCCTGCAGGGGGCGCGCTCCTCCGACTCCAAGGATCGTGCGCTTTACTGCAGGGGCCTCCTGGAAAGGAGCGGAGCGACGTCGGCGTTGCAGCCTCTTGCACGTAGCCGTGCGCAGCTCTTCGCAGAAGCTGGTAAGTGTTTGGGGAAGGCGCGTGCGCGCTGCCCGGACGGGCCCGGACTTCGCTGAGATTTGGGGCGGGGGGAGAAGCGGAGGGAGGCAGCTGCTGCCGCGACCCCGGTCTCGCTGGCCTCCACTCCCCTCTGAGCTGAGTGGCGGAACAGTCCGTCTCTCCCCCCGTCCGGGCTCCAAAATCTCGGCGCTGCAAAAAATGTAAGCTCTGCAGCTTGTTTAGGTGAATGGCGTGCCGGGCGGCGGCAGGCTGAGGCGTGGGTGCTACTTGATGTGACTGGAGCCGTCCTTCCGCCATCCAGACCTCCTGTGGGCACTTGGAGTGAGCCACCCCTGGTGGGCACGCTCGGGGGTGAGCTGGGCGGGTGGGCTAAATCGGTGTGTGCGAGTTTCCTTGAATTGCACCGAATTCTGTGAGATGCGGACCCAAAACTGCAGTAACGGAGGAACCGGAAAGGAAGCCGGCTCTTTATTATATAATCATTGCTCCGTGGTCGTTAATTCCCTTTTGTCGTTACTTCATGAACTGCAAGTTGCATGCTAGCATATGATGCGGTATGGTTATCCAAACCAAAGATTAATGCTGGGGTGTTGTGGTCTTGTATTTGTTTTCTTCCCAAGGGGAGGATGTCTGATAGTCATCTTAATAAGGAACTTTCCTATAATTATGACTTCCTCTCTTGACCACTTGTTATTTTTTCATCTGCCACTAGTGCAAAAATCTCATGTCCAAAAGTTTTGGACACACATAGACACACACATACACCATGGGTATAATTAATTGGTGCAAAATCCTTGCTGTGATTAGGGCATAGGTACATAATTCAACCACTGATCAATAACCCTAACTTATTTGGTTGTGGGGGGGGAGCATGAGAGAGCTGTAACCGACTGGCAGGCAAAAAATTTTGGTGGGCCTAAACAGAACAAGCTTCAGCAAAGGATCGTTACCTTGTCGTGGTGCTGGAGCTTGAGCACCTCGATGATGCCATGAGCTAAACCGTGAATGGCCACCCAAGACGGGAAGGTCATGACAGAGAGGTCAGACTAAATGCGATCCCTGGGGAAGGTAATGGCAACCCACCCCAGTATTCTTGCCGTGAAAACTAAATGGATCAGTACAACCAAAGATATGTCGGTATACCATCGGAAGATGAGACCCCCAGGTCGGAAGATAGTCAAAATGCTACTGGGGAGGAACAGAGGATGAGTTCAACTAGCCCCAGACGCGATGATGCAGCTAGCTCAAAGCCGAAAGGACGGCTAGCGGCCAACGGTGCTGGTGGTGAACGGCGAATCCGATGTTCTAAGGATCAACACACCATTGGAACCTGGAATGTAAGATCTATGAGCCAGGGCAAATTGGATGTGGTTATTGGTGAAATGTCAAGATTAAAGATAGACATTTTGGGCGTCAGTGAACTGAAATGGACTGGAATGGGTCAAATGACCACCAGATCTACTACTGTGGACAAGAGGACCACAGAAGAAATGGAGTAGCCTTCATAATTAATAGTAAAGTGGCTAAAGCAGTGCTTGGATACAACCCAAAAAACGACAGAATGATCTCAATTCGAATTCAGGGCAAGCCATCTAACATCACAGTGATCCAAATATACGCCCCAACCACAGATGCTGAAGAAGCTGAAGTAGAGCAGTTCTATGAGGATCTGCAGCACCTACTGGACAACACGCCTAAAAGAGATGTTATTTTCATCACGGGAGACTGGAATGCTAAGGTGGGCAGTCAAATGACACCTGGAATTACAGGTAAGTATGGCCTGGGAGAACAAAATGAAGCAGGACATAGGCTGATAGAATTTTGCTAGGACAACTCACTCTGCATAACAAACACTCTCTTCCAACAACCTAAGAGACGGCTTTATACATGAACTTCACCAGATGGACAACACCGAAATCAGATTGACTATATCCTTTGCAGCCAAAGGTGGCGGACAACTGTACAGTCGGTATAAACAAGACCTGGAGCTGACTGTAGTTCCGATCACGAACTTCTTCTTGCACAATTTAGGATCAGACTAAAGAGATTAGGGAAGACCCACAGATCAGCTAGATATGAGCTCACTAATATTCCTAAGGAATATGCAGTGGAGGTGAAGAATAGATTTAAGGGACTGGACTTAGTAGATAGGGTCCTGGAAGAACTCTGGACAGAGGTTCGCAGCATTGTTCAGGAGGCGGCAACAAAATACATCTCAATGAAAGAGAAAACCAAGAAGGCAAAATGGCTGTCTGCTGAGACACTAAAAGTAGCCCAAGAAAGAAGGAAAGCAAAAGGCAACAGTGATAGGGGGATATATGCCCAATTAAATGCAAAATTCCAGAGGTTAGCCAGAAGAGATAAGGAATTATTTTTAAACAAGCAATGCATGGAACTGGAAGAAGACAATAGAATAGGAAGGACAAGAGACCTCTTCCAGAAAATTAGAAACATTGGAGGTAAATTCCAGGCAAAAATGGGTATGATAAAAAAAAAGATGGCAAGGACCTAACAGAAGAAGAAGAGATCAAGAAAAGGTGGCAAGAATATACAGAAGACTTGTATAGGAAGGATAACAATATCGGGGATAGCTTTGACGGTGTGGTCAGTGAGCTAGAGCCAGAAATCCTGAAGAGTGAGGTTGAGTAGGCCTTAAGAAGCATTGCTAATAAGGCAGCAGGAAACGACGGCATCCCAGCTGAACTGTTCAAAATCTTGCAAGATGATGCTGTCAAGGTAATGCATGCTATATGCCAGCAAATTTGGAAAACACAAGAATGGCCATCAGACTGGAAAAAATCAACTTATATCCCCATACCAAAAAAGGGAAACACTAAAGAATGTTCCAACTATCGAAGAGTGGCACTCATTTCACATGCCAGTAAGGTAATGCTCAAGATCCTGCAAGGTAGACTTCAGCAGTTCATGGAGCGAGAATTGCCAGATGTACAAGCTGGGTTTAGAAAAGGCAGAGGAACTCGGGACCAAATTGCCAATATCCGCTGGATAGTGGAAAAAGCCAGGGAGTTTCAGAAAAACATCTATTTCTGTTTTATTGACTATTCTAAAGCCTTTGACTGTGTGGATCATAACAAATTGTGGCAAGTTCTTAGTGGTATGGGGATACCAAGTCATCTTGTCTGCCTCCTGAAGAATATGTATAACGACCAAGTAGCAACAGTAAGAACAGCCCATGGAACAACGGACTGGTTTAAGATTGGGAAAGGAGTACGGCAGGGCTGTATACTCTCACCCTACCTATTCAACTTGTACGCAGAACACATCATGCGACAAGCTGGGCTTGAGGAATCCAAGGCTGGAGTTAAAATTGCTGGAGGAAACATTAACAATCTCAGATATGCAGATGATACCACTTTGATGGCTGAAAGCGAAGAGGAACTGAGGAGCCTTATGATGAAGGTGAAAGAAGAAAGTGCAAAAGCTGGCTTGCAGCTAAACCTCAAAAAAACCAAGATTATGGCAACCAGCTTGATTGATAACTGGCAAATAGAGGGAGAAAATGTAGAAGCAGTGAAAGACTTTGTATTTCTAGGTGCAAAGATTACTGCAGATGCTGACTGCAGTCAGGAAATCAGAAGACGCTTAATCCTTGGGAGAAGAGCAATGACAAATCTCGATAAAATAGTTAAGAGCAGAGACATCACACTGACAACAAAGGCCCGCATAGTTAAAGCAATGGTATTCCCCATAGTGACATATGGCTGCGAGAGCTGGACCATAAGGAAGGCTCAGAGAAGGAAGATAGATGCTTTTGAACTGTGGTGTTGGAGGAAAATTCTGAGAGTGCCTTGGACTGCAAGAAGATCAAACCAGTCCATACTCCAGGAAATCAAGCCAGACTGCTCACTTGAGGGAATGATATTAAAGGCAAAACTGAAATACTTTGGCCACATAATGAGAAGACAGGACACTCTGGAGAAGATGTTGATGCTAGGGAGAGTGGAAGGCAAGAGGAAGAGGGGCCGATCAAGGTCAAGATGGATGGATGATATTCTAGAGGTGACGGACTCGTCCCTGCGGGAGCTGGGGGTGTTGACGACCGACAGGAAGCTCTGGCGTGGGCTGGTCCATGAAGTCACGAAGAGTTGGAAGCGACTAAACGAATAAACAACAACAAACAGAACAAGAGCCCTCCACTGAAAAATGAATGGTGGTCTGTGGAAAATCCCACTATGCATTGTGGTCATAACTTTACTTGGTTTCAAAAGATAAGTCAAAAGGGACAAATTTGGCCCTTCCATAATGCCAAAAAGCCTTGCTCATTCAGTGACCTACTGTCAGTTTAACGATATCACCAATCTCCTTCAAACAATTTCCTAAGTATGGATTTAGAATATCCCTCAGCAATTTCTGAGGAATGGATCAGGATAAGGCCCTTTTGTACCTTATTGTACAGCAGTGGGACAGTCTCCTTACGCGGTTTGTGGGTTCTCCACCTCTGGAGGTTTTCAAGAAGAGGCTGGACAGCCACCTCTCAAAGATGGTTTAACTGATTTTCCTGCAGATTGCAAAGGATAGACCTCATGGTCCTTTCCAGTTCAGTTATTCTATGTCTGTTTATGTAATTGCAATGCTTCATTGTTCAGAGAAAACTTACTTATAATTTTAATATAGTAGGAACAACAAAACTACTTGTTAGGGTGAAGAAATTTACAGGTGGAGTGACGCTTGTGCATCATGTGCAGGGCCACAACTGGGGGGGGGGGCGCAAGCAGGGCATGTGCCCAGGGCACCACACTGAGGGGGCACCAAAATGGGCACAGAATCCATGTTTGCCCCAGGTGACACAGACCCTAGTTACGGCCCTGATCATGTGCCGCTATTAAGGAGCAGTTGTTACAAGGCCAACTTAATATTGTAAGTAGGCCCTTGTTTCAATGTTTCTTCACACTTTTCCTTCTGTGTAAAAATTTGGTTACTATGGAGGAGGTTCAGCTGAAACACTTCTCCTTGATGTTCAGCTTCCTCTGTACAAGACGTTTCTTGTATGATTATTGCATGCCAATTCATGTTTCTTATTTGTGGAGGTTTATTTACTGCTTTATTGACTCAGGCTTCTAGGCTGCTTCCTTATACTAAAAGGATTAAAACAATAAACAATTCAAGATCCATTCCAGAAGAAAGAAAAACCTTACTGTAGGAGAGGTGTAGTCACAGGGCCAAAAGTAAGGGGTCCCGTGGTCTATAAACTACAGTGAACACCTTATAAAATAACTGGTATTCTAAAAACTTTTATTTTTTCTTTGTGTCTGGGTAGGCAAGTTTTATTTGGAAAGTTGTTATTTTCCTACTTTAAACCTGAAAAAAAGTTAATGGGATTTATTTTGGGCCCAGAAACATTCTTGGAATAAATACGATGCTTTGTGTCATCCCATATCAACTGTTCACTTTTTAAAGAAATTAAAAATTATTTATAGATGTAGAAAGTTTGGCAGGTGCCAAAGGTACGTAGGGGCACCATGTTGGGAATTCCAAGAGTTGATTATCTTCAGGGTTTTTTCTTTTTAAAATATGACCTCTAGTGGTGACAACTCTTTATTAGCTAGATTTCCAGATTGTTGAAAACTGTCCATTAGGAGTTATTATAAAGATTTATTTTCCCTCCCAAATTCCTTCACTGTTATTAAAGACAAAAATACTGGAGTCTTTTTTTGGGCAACCTAAACAGATGAAGTACTTTTTTCTTTTTTGATATGGATCTTTATGCAATATTTTCCAGCCCTGAGTCATTCCTTAAAAAAAGTAATTAGTCCTACCACACTGGACAGGTTGAATGGTTGTGTGCTTTTATAAGCAGATGATATTCTGTTGTATGAAAACCTGAATCACTTTCACTAAGTTTAGCTTTTGTGATAGAAGAGAAAGTAAAGATTTGAAAATTAATCTATTAAAGATCAAGGTAGTTGTGTTTGACTCGATGAAGTAAACAATTGCACATTACATATAAATGCAAAAAAATTAAACCTATTAGATGAAGTTGTATACCGTGGCAGAATGCTTACTAAAGATGGAAGAATGGATGGAAAAATTTAAAGACGTGCAAATGCCCTAGGAGCTGCTTAAGACTTCCCTAGAGTGAGTGTATGGGTCTCCCCTTCAAGTCAGTTCTTGACTCCTTGTGACTGCCTGGACTAATCCCTGCAATTTTCTTGGCAAGCTTTTTTGGAAGTGGTTTGCCATTGCCTCTTTCCTAGGGTTGAGAGTAACTGGCACAAGGTCACCCAGCTGGCTTTGTGCCTAAGGCAGGACTAAAACTCATGGTCTTCTGGTTTCTAGTCTAATGCCTTAACCACTACACCAAACTGGTTCCCTAGGTTTATCTCACTGAAATCTGGATCAACCTAAAGAGCTGGGTTTTGCTTCAGTTGGATTATGTCTCACCTTGAATGGTCTAGTCAAATGCTGAGCTGTGGAGAAAACACATTTTCTTCTTTGTCAACACCCCTTGAGTGACCAGTATAAAGGAAGTATAATTAGATGGTTGGCTCATGTGAAGAGAATGAATGAAGATTGACTCACAAAATACACATGAAAGAAAAGTGAATGAGTAGAGGGAAAAAGAAGGACTGGGAAAATTGTGTAGATGGAGTTGATGAAATCCTCAAAAGGAACAAGGTGAGAAGTTTGAAGAACAATAGGCAATATATGGACATAGTGAAAGCTTGTATGGTAACAGAGAAGTATGGAGATGTATGGTGGATGGTGTTGATGGAAACCTGATTTACTTTCACCCAATTTCTTATTATTATTACTCTTTTTCTGCATTTTGCATACTGTTGCATAACCTGGAAGGGAACCGCATGATAGGTATGTTTATGTGTATTTCATGGTCCTACAAATTAGTTTTCTTGAACATTATGGTTCATCTTCCCCTCTTAAGCTGACCTCTCAGTTCCTAGGTCAACTTTCTGGTTTTAGTAAGTTGACTTTTATTTTGCTTTCTCCTTTCTTTACTTCCTGTCATCTATATAGTGGCATCGGCAGAGAAGGTCAAAATTATTGGTAGTCACAGTGGTGCAGTTGAAGCACTGCCTCTTGGTATGTCTATGATGTTAATGCATATTCGAAAAGGGAAGGACTTGGATTGCATGATCATGACTGCCATCCTGCCTCTTTTGACTCCCTTTCCCCACAAAGACCCCTGCATCTACCCATATCATCTTCCTATGTTACTTTGGGAATTATAAACTGGTATCAGTGTCATACATTTTGTCGAAAATCTTCTGGTTGCTAGTTCTCAGCATTGCTAATTCTCAAAATATCTAGAGGTCCCAGGATTCTGTCATCTGTAGCCATGATAAGCTGTAATGTATATAAAAGAATCTAAAGCTTGGCCAAATGGATCCATAGTAGTCGAAGAATCAGAGCTCTGTCCCTTTAGATGCATCAGCTGTATTAAAAATCACATTTTAAGAAAACCTGACTTTTCATCTAAGGAGGCTGATGGTCATCAAATACACAACATAAGTTGTGCCCCACTTCTGATGCAACCCTCACCACTGTTTGAACAATTATACACATCAGCTGAAGTGTTATACATTCGATGCTGAAGTGTTACGCATTCGATAGTTGAAATCACTTTAGCTTGGGATGATTTGCTAAATTAAAATAGCCTCATGCACAGAATAATCAACATACTTATCAACAGCTTCCATACTCTTCAGTTGCCTCTGTGTGTGTGAGCTACACAAAATTCCTTTAAAATGAGAGTAGCAGCATTTGATAGATTTTGCCTGATTTTCAACAACTCTTCTTTTGTGCCTAAGGCAGGACTAAAACTTTGGTGAATTTAAGGATTATGCTTGGAGCAAACACTCAAATCAAGTATTTACAGTTCAATTTTATGCAAGGTAACCATGGAGCATCTGCGCTAACATTCACAAATTGCTTTGACTTTTGAATGCAAAGGTAATTTGTCAGCACTACTAAAGGTCTACCTGGATTTAAAAAAGCAAAAGAAAACATTCCAAGCCAAGTTTGCATGTACATGTTAATTACTTCACTGCTCATTCATACATACAAGTCATTACAGAGATACCACAGAGGGAACATTTGTATTACCTTATATTAAGAATGTGTGGGACTGTCATTGTGACATGCAGAGGCACGTAAATGCTATTCCTTGCCTGAGGATTTCTGAGTGAGCTTGCAAATGAAGCCTAGCTAAGGCTTGTTGTGAACCAGGGTGGCTTGCCTGCAGAATTGTCTTCCTTGCAGAGCGTTGCCTTGCTGAGATGGTCCATTGATCAGAGATGCTCGTTACCTCAAGGTGTATATGGAAAACATTCCTTTTTGTCCAATATTTAACAAAGCACATTTATTTAAAGATGGATGTTTCAGTTCAACAGGAAAGTTTAGAACTGCCAGGTGAAGTGGCTCATTTAAATACTGCCCATGCATCTTTGTCATAGCCCTTTTTTTTAAAGGTGTAGTTTTTAATTGTTCTGAGGAAGCCTAAAGCCAGGGGTGGGGTTCTGTGGCAGCCTTTCGGTGGCTTCTTTTTCAGATTTTTGCTTCAGAAAAATATTAGGAAAGCATTTTATGAGCAGCCCATGACTTAATTTCTTTAGATATGTATGCATCTGTTTTTAGGCGGAAGCACTTCCTAAATCATTTTTTTTTTTAAATTACTGCTAAAAAGTAGAACTATACAATCGTATATGAAAACACCACTCTCAAAACGTTTCAGATGAAAGCAAATTAGCGCAGCCAAATCAAATTCAGCAATCAGGAAACTGTCTCCTCTTGCAGGGATGGATGGATGGATGAATGGATGGATCCACTATTGAAAAGATTCTCTCTCTGGAAAATGCCAGATAGTACATGTGATGGATACTTGAGATGGTGTGGGACTTGGGCATGTTTGTATTGATGCCAATGGCCCTTCACTTAACTGGGTCTTATTTAGGGTTTGAAAGGCAACCACCAGCACCCTCAACCATGCAAAAAAATCAGTGCGGGAAAAACTTCACTTGAAAGAGGTCATTCTGTGTAATTTTGTCCACCTGATTTAAATAATGGGTGAAGATACAAGAGCAAATATTTTCTGTGGTTAAGACCTTGACGTGGCAACTGGAGTTTTTTACTTTACGTCTTAGCTTAGTCCTAAGTTCATTGATGATGCCTCAAAATACCCTCCAGTATTCTTGCACTAATTCACTCTATGCAGATAAACAATATATAATTTTATAGTTCAAAAAAATCTCAGCAAGTGGCAATACTTGGCCATCCTTCTCTACACTTGGAAGCCAAGAAGGGCAAAGTTGGTTTGTAGTTGTATAGGAAACCAGCACGGAATTTCAGGGCTGTAGGCTAGCTTGGATGTTGGAAAACGTCCTAGAAGATGGCGAATTCCTTCCGTGATCAAAAAAATTCCAATAGGACTCAAGTTTGGCTCCAGGGATTCTTTACCTTGATTAGAATAAACCTAATCAATATTGCTGTGCAATTAAAACTCTGTGAAGTTCCCCACTCCTTTTCATAAATGTGTGATACGTGACGCACAGAGAATTTAGGCCAAGCTTTACAGCTTATGATTTACCTAGGTTCTTATTTGCAGCTTCCCTGTCCCCAATACCTTACCTCAATCTGCTTCCCTCTAGATATATTGGAATTTGGGATTATAACACCCAGAATTCTGGGTGTTATAATCCCAATTGGCAGAGCCAAGATATTGAAAGTTCTGGGAATTGCAGCCACAAACCCAGTTCACCTTGATTTAAAACACTTTTTAAAACTTTTTTTCTCAGTTATCCTGGAGTGGATAGCAATTCTATGAATGTATATTTTGTTCACTTATTTAAATAAAATTACTTGGCATTCAATCTGATCTGGCCAATTTGTCTCCTTCCCTCCCTTTCTCAACATCCTTCAAATCTTCATAGCTGGGGTGCCTTATCCATACCTTACCTGTCAATTCACGGAGTTTGAAGCAGAGCACCAGGGGTAGAGGTTTCAGATATTCCAAAAGTTGGCATTTCTTTCTCTTCAGTGACAAGGAAAAAGATGGATATTAACAAAAGAATTGGTCTGTCTTGCTTCTTTGGTCTTGGGTCTCACTGCTTTACTTTGTAAGAGACAAATGATTACTCTTCTTTCTCATGTTTAGTGGTGTGCTGCAGTTTGCTAAAATTACACCTTGGGAGGGAGGAGGGTTGTGGCGTTAATTACATAAGGACTGGCTGTTTTCTGCCAGTTACTAGTGACCAGGAGGAGCCTTGAAGGTCAAGTAAGGCAGGGTAGGTATTTTATTATTTATTTAAATAAAACTCCTGTGTGGCTGGAGTTCCCACTGGCATGAGAAATAGGTAAGTAGCCCCACTTCCAGCCATGATTCGGCCCAATGCATATATGTCAGGAAGATGGCACCAGCTCCCCTTTCATGCTTTATCTGTGTGGGTACAGATAATATTCGAAAGAGGAACAATGTGTGCTATCATCAATTGCAGGAAAATCAAATGATCTCTGTGGAACATGATCAGGCATTAAGTCACCAGAGTTTGTGTTGAGTTGCTGTGCAAGGCTAAATGCAACATTTTGAAATGAGGTAGTGAATGTGTGTCTGTTGGAATAGGATCTTGGAGGCTGGCTATCTATTTCTAACATTCATGTGCCATTTTTCATTCTTTCAAACATTTCTACTCATCTGTTTCTCTGCTGATTCTGTACAGTCTTGAACTTTCTCTAATAGGAGGGCCTTCTTTTCTAAAGGTAAAAAAATAGACATTTCCCTGATACTGCAGGGAAGAGAGAAAAATGTTATTCTTATGTATTAGTCTATATAGTTTAATAATCCTAACTTTACCCCCTATCTCCCTGATACACTTTTCTTTGTATTTGTCTCTTTAGAAAGAAATACTTCACTTGTGTTGAGAGTTTGCTCAACTGTTAGCCCAATGCTAGTCATAGGAATCTTTAAACCTAGCAACGTTACAGCAAGACTTGCTTAATCTTTGATGTTATGTAACAGTGGAATCAATATATTTGAAACCTAACAAGACAAATCAACTTTGCAATTCATACACAGCTCTTTCTCCTATGTGTAAAGCAGTTACAAATGGAAGAGGACAGCATCTGGACCTGCTGCAAAATCCTGTGAACCAGGAATTATGATTGCACTATAGAGGCTACACCAGAAGCCCTAAGCATCATCCTGTATTTTTCCAGTGATGTTTCTTTTCTTGCTATTGAAAATCAGCCTTTTTGAAAAAGATGGAAGTTTAACCTCAAGAGGTAGAAATACCCTTAGTGCTGCTCTTCCATCTTTCTAAAGAGCTGGTAGACAGATAATCCTACATTTCAATCATATATTTATTCTCCAGATAAAAAGAAGATGGAAGCAGGAAACTTTCCCATTTATTGCCATGTTCCCAAGGTAGTCTTTCATGCTGAAGCCTAGAAACTAGAAAATATTAGAGAATTTTGTTTTTAATTGTGGGGCTCTAGCACTCTTTATTTAAGTAGTTTTGGTTTGGATCAAAGCCAAGTGTTAGAATGGACTGAATAGTTTTTATTGTTTCAGAGGTTTATTTAGTGGGGCAAGAATTCCCTGTGGGCCAGTTGAGTATTTTGGGTATATAGTCCCAAACCACTGAAAGGCTTGGTATTGAAGAAACTATGCACACACACAGCTAATCTTTCTGGGTTACTGATTCTGGAAACAAGACAGAAAGGATAAAAAAAATGTAATCCAAGCAAATGGTCATAGCATAAACCAAGGTTCTTCATCTTTGTTACCAAGTTCATTGCATCTTGAGAGAGTAATGCTGTGGGAATATGAGGATGCTATGATGGTCTCAACAACCTTCTGCCAAGCCAACCTACTAAAGCATCAGTTATGGCTTGCTGTAGTTCTAAAATGAGCAGATGAAATGTCAAAGAGCAGCATTTTGTGGATCACCTGCATTTTAGATGCAGTTTTCTATAATGCATATTAAACAAGATCATTTTAAAGGGCATTTGTTTAAATCCTTCACAGATCCTCTGAAATGGATTTCTTTCCCCAAACCAGCTACAAAGTCAAGCCTGGGACAACAGTATCTAACCCACCATCAAATGAACCCTGTCATTCTGTGTTGAGAGATTAGGATTTGAATACAGTGGTCCTCCTGAGATTGTAGCTTCATGCTGTATGAAATCAGAAGGGAGAACCAGAGCAGATTGGTTGTGGAGTACGTAGGAAGAGTACAAGAAAATGGCAACCAGTTTAGGCAATCAATTTGGGACTTTCAGAATGGTGAAACTTCTAATAATTGTTCTTTCATTTGACCATAGTAGATAGGGTAGGCCTGGTATGAGCTTTATGTGAGCTCAAGATGCTATTTCAGAAGTTAAGACATCTTTCAGCTAGATGTGATACAAAATCACTGTGTACACTAAGTGTAGGGGTAGGTTACACAGCTCCTATGGGGGTCTTCCAATCCCGCACACATTGTATTTATGAAGTGCAATATTGATGCTTATGCTTTTTACTTTATCTTATTGAGGGAGTGGGGAGTGCTTCAAAGTTAAATATTGGCCCTCAACAGCTCGCCACATTTATTTTCTTGAATTTCAAATATTCCTTGAATATTTTTATCAAGTTTTCTAGATCCAAGAGCCCCTGAAGAGAAATCCTTGGCAGTGGCTTCCTTGTGGTCTCTGCTCAGAAGTGCAGGAACTTGTACAACACTAGGATTTGTCAGTGATGGCTGAAAATCTGTTCCACAGACTCCCTGAGGTGGACTCATTTTTGTTTTGAGTTGTGTGGCAAATACAATGGGAAAACGGCAGCAGGAAGACTCTGGTGGCCTCTCTTTCTGGCACCGGTATTTTGTCTTGTAATGGCATGGAACAAGACTCCTGCAGACATGTTCTTTTCCTTTAATGTGAGTGCCCAATTCTCCACCTCTGGTTACACATCCTTGCCAGTCTCACTCAGGATATTAATGGCCACAGTAATGCTCCTCATGATTGCCATTGGATTCTTAGGCAACACCATTGTCTGCTTGATTGTTTACCAGAAGCCAGCCATGCATTCAGCAATTAATCTGCTTTTAGCTACACTGGCTTTCTCTGACATCATGTTGTCTTTGGTCTGCATGCCATTTACTGCAGTCACCACTATTGCAGTAAACTGGAATTTTGGCGCTCACTTCTGCCACGTATCTGCCATGCTTTACTGGTTCTTTGTCTTGGAAGGAGTCTCAATACTCTCAATCATTAGTGTGGACCAATTCCTCCTCATTGTCCAGCACTAAGACAAGCTGAACCCTCACCATGCCAAAGTCATGATAGCTGTTTTATGGGTCTTCTCATTCTGCATCTCCTTCCCTTACATTGTTGGGTGGACATTTGTGGAAGTGCCAAGCCAGGCTCCCCAGTGTGTCCTTGGATACACAGAGTTCCCTGCAGACCGAGCTTATGCAGTGTGATGCTGCTTGTGGCTGCTTTCTTTGTCCCTTTTGGCGTTATGTTGTATTCTTACCTTTGCATCCTGAACACTGTCCGTTGGAAAACAATCCAGATCCACAGCCATGCAGAGAACCTGTCTCAGCCAGGTGAGCAGGTTAAGTCCGGTAGGACTGGAAAAGCCTCACCAAATTAACATGGACACGAGCTTCAAAACTAGGGCTTTCACTACAATCTTTATTCTCTTTGTTGGCTTCTCCCTATGCTGGCTTCTGCACAGTCTTCAGCCTGATGTCTGTCTTCAGCCGATGGTTCTATTACAGCCCCTTTTTCTATATCATCAGCACTTACATGCTGAGTTACCTCAAGTCAGTTTTCAACCCCATCGTCTACTGCTGGAGAATCAAGAAATTCTGTGAGGCCTGTCTGGAGTTCATGCCAAAAACATTTAATATCTTTCCTAAAGTGCCTGGATGGACAAAACAGAGAACAAGGCCAAGCATAATATATATCTGCAGTGATCCCCCATCTGGAGTTTAGAAATAAACCATGATTGTGAATTTATTAGGAAGAAGAAAGAACAGCTGATGATAAGACAGGATTTGTTTTAGCCAAAATTTGGAATGAATCCAAGTTAGTCTTGTAGATAACTCTGGCCCATGGCCTGTTCAAGCAATTCTTGGATTATTTTTTCACCATTTTGTTATTGCCCTGCATCTCTATGGACTGGCAAGAGGCTTGGGTGAAACACATAAACTCAGAATGTATATGTAACAAGCCATGGTTAAAACAAATCATGATTTGTAAGACAGGATCAAACTGTGATTTCATATTATGGTTCATATTGTGGTCTCATAATGAACTCTAGGTAGTTCATTCTGGTAAAAGAAATCCTGGGTCAGTGGCTATCAGTTCTGAAATTAGAAATATTTCTTCTAACGCTGCCTTTGTTAATACCATCCTGCAATACTGTTTTATGTTTTAGTTATGCATCATATTTGAGATTTGTCCAAGTTTCAAGTTGAATTATAGCACATTATCTTAATCTTTCCTCAGAATAAAAGTGTGGTTTTAACAAATCTACTGCCAATAACAACAGTGCCTTTGTAATTTTATTTTCTTCCAGGTAAAAGAATAAACATCAACATGCCTGCCTTTTTATTGCAGTGGCTGCTATCCCTTCTATCAAACTGGGTTGTTTTGCAAAAACAAATATCAAATGGCAACTTGAATGTCTTACAGAGAGAGAGGTTTATGCACAAGTCCATTCTGAAATTTTACAATTATAGGGTTGGTTTTGATGTCTAGGTTATTAACCTTTAAATAATGGATGATAATCAAGGTTCAAGTTACAGAGCATGGATGATTTAACTTTCTTTCCTGCCATAGTCCTTAGTAAAACTGCTTCTCCCTGCACCCAAAACCCATAGAAGATTCCCTCAAATAAGGACTGTGGTCATCAAGATCATAACAAAAGGAAAGCAAGTTAATCCTTTACCTACACCTATTCCATGACAGTTTTGATTGTAATTGTTAACTGCTGTGGTTTCAAAGGAAAATATGCACAAAGCAAATTAAATGCATTAAAGCATTTAATATCACTACCGTATTGATCCTCAGACTGGATATTCTCTATGAAGCAAACATCCAAATTAAAATGCTTACCCTGCCAAGTACCAAGTCATATTCAGTCTAATAGCACTTAGTCATAGGTT
Source organism: Candoia aspera (assembly GCF_035149785.1). Classification (NCBI taxonomy): domain Eukaryota; kingdom Metazoa; phylum Chordata; class Lepidosauria; order Squamata; family Candoiidae; genus Candoia; species Candoia aspera. The sequence goes on along the minus strand of NC_086157.1, from coordinate 34,082,373 downwards.
GACACATTAAACAAATTGGAGTGTTGATCCGGTTACTTGGAAATTGTCTCAACTATGCAAGTCTTTGGGGTATTCATTTCCAAGCCCAGCGGGAATGGACATTCTCAGAGCCCTTATCAGGAATAATGCCTTCCTAGAGCCGGGTGGGTCCACAGTAGGAAAGAAGAGAGGTGACCAAAGCTTATGTCCTGCTTAACCAACAAGGATGTTTTCCTCAAGTGCTTCATGGGCACTGCAGTCCTGTCTACGTGTACCTCTCCACTGCAAAGACTGGGGCTTCTCCACATTAAAAATGACAATTTTTGGTGGGGAAATGGGAATGCTTTCTTTAGTCCCATCCTTTCTCCCAATTCCCCAGAATGACAGAGAAGGCCTCTGAGGAGTTGCAACAATTCAGTCAGTAAAGTTGTGCTGCTGACATTCTTGTCATTATAGGAAGGCTGGGAGTAGAGGGACATTGCCTGATTCCCATTAATTCCATCGCCAAATCTCCCATAAAAGAGTTTGAATCTAAATTGCTAGCTTCTTCGCTTCAGCTGACTTCAAGATCATGAGCTGGGCAATGCCCCCTCCAGCAAAGGAATACAAGAGTAGGAACCACCACGTTGAGTGTCCCGCAACAGCCAATCCTTGCAGTAAGGAAGTAACATGAATTGCTGCTGTTGCCCCCCTCCTCCACGCAAGCTCATATGGCAGGAAGCCATTGCAATTGAACTCTCAAAAACTGACAGTGGCGCCCAGTCATAAGCCAAAGTGGATTCCAAACTAAGACAGAGCCTTATAGCAAGGGTCTCTCTCTCTCTCCAATTCTGAACTGATTTTTTTTTAAAATCAGAAGTAAGTTTTTATTGCATCTAACTTACTTGATGCCGGCTACTAGTCCAAGGAATGAATTGCTGATAAATGAGCAAATCCCACTGCAATCTTTTCTCATTCTCCCAAGAAGGCTAGACTTGCCTCTGGCTTTCCAGCAAGCCTCATAGCCAAGAAGTGATTGTGATTTGTCTTCTGGACCCCCTTTCAGCACATTCTTTCCTGTCTGCTAACTCGTTCTAGTAAATGTATTGGATGCACAAATGATACACTTCACTTATGCATTATTTTTGGAGGATGGTCAAAATACTACTTCCATTAGCCATGCCTGCATAGGGTAAAGAGGTAGAAATGTTTCTGTCTCCTTCATTTGATCTCAGTATACATAACATGTATACAAAGGCGATTTTTTTCCTAGTCTTCGTGAGGGTCAGCTATACCAAGCCTGGACCCAAGGGGGATATGCAACACACTAAGCCAAAACCAAGCAAATCCAGTAACTTGTCACCAAAATACAAAAAGAAAAATTTATATGTACAAATGTTAATCCCAATATACAAATAGGAAGGAATGAAATGTTGCAGGGGCCCTATCAAGCATAACCGAAAACAAAGGAACAGATTTAGAACTCAGTGAAGTTAAAAAATACCACAAATGTTGAGGCTTCATTGTGAGGTTGCATCTTCCCAAGGGCAGGCTTTTATACACATTCATTTTATAGTACTCTCATGTGAAGATTTAATATAGCTGGAAAAGAAATGAGGAACATTCATGTTCCTACAAAGCTCATTATCAAAACAATTAAAACTTCCCTGGTTTAATTAAGCAAAACACACATTGGGACACATTTTACACACTGCAAAAATATGTGAATGCTGTATCTAAGAGTCTGTTTTTAAATGTATTTCTCCATTAATATTTCCCTGTGGGGTGTGTGTGTGTATACAGTTAAGGAAACTATTAAAACTACATATTTTCAATGCACACAAACCATCTAATCCCAACTGGATTTAGTTCACTTGAAGTAGATGGGAAATGTTGCCTGGAAAACTACACAGACTTGTGCATGTAGTTGCCAGGAGTCAAGAAGGACTTGAAGGGACAAATATGCATGTATGTATGTTCAATAATAATGACCTTTCCTTAAACCAGGGAGATTAGTAACCATCAGCCCTAGAAGATGTATATAGCTGTGGCTGGTGACTTGGTTGCTGATATACATTTATGTGCATGCACATACTACATACGACTTATCCTTCCCACTTTTCTAATGATGTAGTACTAATTTTCTAAAAGACTTAATAACCATAATGTTCACTCAGCACAAAGTATCAGATATTCTAGCATCTGCACTGAGCATCATCTATGGTTTTTGTTACAATGGCCTTTTAAGAAGTCGTAACAAATGCAGATGGTCTGAAACATCCTGCATTGGCAAAGGATCATATGCGGCTGAGGGGCCACAGGGTTGTCTGTTCCTACTTTAAACACATACCTAGTTTCATAAAGCAAGTTGTTAGTTTCTTTGGTTGAGTGCCTAAGACAACTATGAACAGCAGATACGCTATTGTGAGCTTCCCTTTAAACAATCCTGTTAAGCTGAAAAATTGAAGGAGCTGAACAGAAGAGATCCTTTTTCATTCTAAGACTCCCACATGGTATAGAAAATAGGAAGCAACATAGCGGAAAAACCTACAGATTTATGCAATCAAACCAAAGTGTATGTTCAGAACATGAAAAAGATTCACATCCTGGCCACCTGAACATTCTTCTCCTTCCTCCCCTATTAAGAGAATGGACCTCCTTGCTACACAGTGTGAGGTGTGTGAAAAACTCTCCACCTAAATGGGTTCTAAAAGAAAGCTTTCCAGTTGCTGAGCTTTCTGTAACTTTATTCTCTGCAGTAAACCTTGCTAAAGACAACCTTGTTTTCTGTTGAAGTGGGCTCCCAAGAATATGAGCAAAAGCCTGTTCCAAGTTTTCTTTAAGAAAATGAATTAAAACTATAATTCATAAGATAACCCAAAGACACAGTGGCAGTGCCTCCCTCTTTATCTTGAGTAGTAAGAATGAATTGGAGAGGCAGACATAAGTTTGTGGACACGAGAGAGAGAGAGAGAGAAGGAATACAAATGAAAAAGCAGCATCACACCATCATATTTTTGACTTTGTACTTTTAAACTTATTCATGTAAATAAGGATATGTAAGCTGCTCAGAGTCAGTTCCGACTGGACGGGCAGTCGGAAATTAAGCCCTGCAAATTAAAAATGTAGCAGGTATTACTGATAATTGGCAAGTTTCAAAGAGTTTGGCACACTCAGAATCCATGAAGTATTTTATTAACTGTTACCAAGCATACTCAGCACCTTCAGGAGTCACCTGTCGATTTGATATCTTTTCCATTTCGTTATCCCTGGGATAAGGGTTTTCATGTCGTTCCTGCGCAGGAGAGGCACTGTTTTCTTTGCCTGCAGGAAAGCTTAACAATCGTTCTTTGTAATGACAGGTAGACTCTTAAAAACAAACAAACAAAAAAGAACACCTACCCCTGGAATTACTGATTAGTTATGTTTGTTCCGGAGAATGCTGAGCTGTAAAAAACTTTTCATCCAACAGTATTTACAGAACATTTGCATGGTAATAAATAAGTCATTACAGTTATTACAGCCTGTTCCTCCAGCCCCCCTCCCCAGTCCCAAATGTCATATGCTTCCCATACAAGAGACACTCATATTTTGACTTATTCCTAAGGTCAGGAATAGTGAGTCAGTGGTCTTTGCACTGTCCTGCCCCACTTGTAACTAAAACAGGAACCACCAAGAGCTCAGTGCTTCAGTCAGTTTGTAATAGGTGAACATACAAGGCAGAGGAAGGAGGAGAACAAAGGCTCAAAAGTGCATCAAATATTAACCGTATCAAGAGCACAGAACGTGATGCTGTCCCCTCTCATTTCAAGACCAGCTGATAACCAAGTTCAGTGCAAATTTTAATTTTAAAAAAAGTTCTTCCACTCTGAACCACTCACCCTTCCTGTGAGGGAAGCATCCATTATATTCACCCCTGTGATTTCTTCTGACGTCACCTTTCAGAAAAGATCAGTGGGCAAGTGGCTGTGTTTCACGCTGAGCAGTGCCTTCCCACTAAACCAGGGCAGCCTCTTCTTCCTGACTTGTCCTTTTTCCAGCAGATTCTCCTTCGTTTCTCCCAGGAACAAACGCTAGCACAGCCACTGACCCAACTTGTTTCATGTCCGCCCACTGGAGCTGGATAAGTGGTGGTTTGTGTTGGAATTCACAAGTCTCTTTGCAGCACAGTGCGTGTGGACCACAGTGTCGTTGGGATACCGGACAAAGGCAGGTTCACAGAAAGGTTTCTGGCATACTTGGCAGAGTTTTCTGTCAGAGAGAAGGATTGGGCTTTCTTTTAGTTTTACCTAGAAGCAGCAGGAACAAAAGAAAGCATCACAGGAAAATGTCAAAAAAAACTGCAAGGTTCTTTCAATTTTGTTTTTGCAAAGCCACTTGGTGAGACAGAAAGTTGACTAGAGAGGGTTGAATGACCATTCTGTTAGACTGGCTTTCAGTGTTCATCAAGGTACAATTCTAATGTTTGTTTATTTCCTTTAGGAAACTATGACACTCTGTGGACATAACCACACTAGATCTTCGGCAGCACACTGGCAGGGAACTGAGCACTTTGTATCTTTCTGAAAAGCCTTCTGTCAAGGATGGTTGAATCCTTGGAAAGCTTGGGAATCTGATTACAATAGAAGGGGAACGCTGAAGAAAAATCAAGAAAGGTGTTCGTGTGAGTGAAGCTCACCCAGGGCTGCAACTGGGGGGGGGGGGCAACCGGGGCATGTGCCCAGGGCGCTGCACTGGGGGCTGCCAAAATGAGTGCTGGGGGGGTGCAAAAATGGGCGCGGAATCCATGTTTGCTCCAGGTGACACAGACCCTAGTTGCGGCCCTGAGCTCACCAACCCTCAGACAGGAAACTACACTGGGAAAAATTCCTTTTAAGTACACATTCAGGGTTGTATCCAGTGACAATACAAATTGTACTTAATTGGAATGATGTCTGGAGAAGGGTTACTCTACCATCACTCAAATTGTTTTCTTCAAAAACATGAAAAAAGTGTGTATGTACATGCACACACACACACAAATACACTTTTTAATATAGATATAGTACAGGAAGAAAGATAGAAATCATGGATAAGTTATCATGTACATATGAACCATGAAAATTAGAATGTGTTTCTTCTGTCATGAATTAAAAAGGAGAAATTTGCAAAACAAAATCTGTTGATCAAACCCTATAAACCTACCTTTTCATGCTTGTAAGTAAGGTTCTCAGCTTTTGCTAAGCTCAGTGCAATCTCAGTCATTCTTTGAGCATGGAGACTTTCCCTCATTGCACCCATCAGAAACGAGGAGACAAGCTGTACTGACCAACTGGCAGGAATTAGCTGCAAAACCCAGGCAGCATCGAATTCAGCTGCATGGTTGTTGAGAAGGTCAACTGCAGCCATGTTCAGTTCATAGCTGGATGTGCTGGAATTGAGGTATGCTGAGAGCAGCATATGAAAAAGCTTCCGTCTGTAGGGAAGGCCTTTGGTCTCGGAATTCCATAGGCAGTAGTCCTCAGCAGCCGAGAAGTCCTTCAGTTCATGGACCAGAACGTTTAGAGCTTTTTCATGTTCTTCTAGCTTTCCATATAGTATTGCACACTCAGTATGAAGATCTGTGCCAGCAATTTTATCTGCCAAATGTAAATTTAAATATAAGCCTTGTCGACATAAGGGATGGTTATATCCCTTGTGTTGGCTTGCAATACATTTCATTTCCAGACATTCTCTCTTCCTCCTATTCTCCTTCCACATATGCATAACTCTCTCAAGATGCTTCCTGTATCTAGTGAAATTTATTACAGTCCATGAGATCTACAATCAATCTGTGAACTTTAAGGTGATACAAGACACTTGGTTACTTTGGGCAATAAAAAGTCAACTGAAATAGACATTCAGAACAAGGTGCCTACCAGAGTTCTGACCCATCATGACCTCTCATAAAGCCAACATGTGGGTGGATTCACATAGTCTTGTTCTGAAGACATGTCCAAAACATTATACATACAGTAAATGTATAACTTTAGGGCACTATGACTAGTCATCACAAAAAACTGATAACACTAGTTATAAAAAAAAATGTTTTTTTGGCCTTTTCAGTAGCGAGGCAAGTTTGACTGCTTGATCAAAACAGAAAGCACACATATACACAAAATTATAGTCTACTTGCATTAGAAAGATGATTTTTTTTAATTGAACGTATGCTCATAACCTAAGAGATAATGTATCCTGAGAGCATTCACATGTCAGTGACTACTCATGTCAATTCTTAGACTATCTCAGATTTTACTTACTAATATGTGACACCCTTAAATACTTTAACAGCAATGTACATTAAGTAATCAGCATGAACAATATCTGTCTTACAATCTAGGTACCACTGAAGTAAGCAAATCATTTATCATCACAAACTGCCTAACAATAAACTTCGCTGAAACCTTTGCCACTCTTTATAAATAAAATTTCTTAGGGTGAGGAGAACTCTTCCAGGCATATTTTCTCTAACAGGACCACAAATCATATTGGAGAAATGTATGATTTCCTTCCACATAAGGCTCAGTACTGAAAAACCATCTACTCTGTTCAATTTGAACCAACTGTTAATCTTTTCTGACACGACAGGCATTGGAGAACGGCCTGTTTCTCCTCTAACTGCAGTACTGCATCACCTGCTTAGAAATCAAATGTATGTTTCAGAAAGGACTTTTTCAACCATATTAATGCCTCTTCCATGTTTATGTCTGAAAATGGCACCTCAGAGGCACTGACTGATGACTTTAACCTTAAAGCTTTTTGTAAGTGGGGGAATCAAGCTGCCCATTTCTGAAAAGTTATAATGCCTGTGAAAAAGGGTTCAACAGGATACAACATTTCGTTAGTGTTTGAACCTAGATTACATTTAAAGTATATACCCAGATCCTTAAAAACATGTAATTGTTCAAATGGAATCTCCATTACATCTTCAGGGAAGACTACTTAAAATGGCAAAACACAGGATCTTGGTTTCATTTCAATTAATGTTTAATACAACTGATAAATAGCCATCCTTGAACAGTATTCAAGCCCAGACTAGCTCTAGATAATAGAACCATGTTTAATGGGACAGATTAATACACCCATCCTTCTTCCCTAAATGACCAGAATAGCCATCTTTGTGGTGTTGCTAGAATTAAATCTCTCAATTTCACTCAAGGATTGTAGCAATGTATGTTTTCTAATAATTACTTGAACTGCTTTATATTGCATTTTAGCAGATTTCAGGTTTCAGTTAGTTGGATCAACTCTGAGTCATCCTGAAACATGAACATAAAGCAACAGAAATTGGACTTAACACAAGACATTAAATATAATCGTGCAATAACTCAACTTCAAATCACACTGTGCCTTTTCTTGGCATCATACCTTTGAGCCTCTATAATAAACTTCAGGCTTTAGATTCAAAAGTCTTCTGCAAGCAATCAGTTCATACCTCTGGCAAAAGCAAACTGTTTCTTCCCTGGCAGCTCACCAGGCAGAGAAGCAAAAGGGGAATAAAGATGGGAAGAGTGTGTGTGTGAGAGAGAGAGAGAGAGGGAGAAGGAGGTATCCTCAATCATTTTGGGGTCTGGCAGTACCCATCAGCTCTGCCCAACACTGGACTCAAATCTAATGGATTAAACCTGAAGGAATTTTATGTAGGTAGGTAGGTAGGTATAAAATTTATTCCCTGCCCACCTCACTCAGAGTACATTTCTTGATAGAAAAAGAGCTTCTGATAAATGTAGTTTGAAGTCTCTTACCTAAAATGAAATGAACTCTATAAAGGTCAGATTTCCGCAGAAGATTGCGTAGTTTTGCCTGCGTTTTGGCCAGCTTCTCCTGCCTCTCAGCACCCAGTGACTTCAGGTGGAGCACTTCATTCAGGTAAAGCACTGCTAGATGGGTGTGGTACTTTTCTTTCTGCAAAAATAAAAGTAACCAAGCCAACCTCAAACAGTTTCCATACACCATTTTCATGGATTATTTTAATAATATTCATAGAAGGCATCAAGACATAATTTCAACAGCTTCTATTATTTAGGTGGATTACAAGTATAATAAACAAACAATGAAGTCAAGGTCAAAGTCCTTCAATGCTGCTGTGAGAACCAGTGGAACCAACTGAGATGTTGTACCCAGTCCCCTGCAAAGGTAATCCATTAAGGCAATGTAGAGGAATCAGAGTAAGCTTGCTCTTAAGAGTTGTCCAAAACGATACTTCTGGGATTAGAGGGAAATTAAGGAAGATTAAATCAAAATATTTACTTCACATTTGCACTTCAATGCACAGTAGAAAAGGATGTCCCTTTTATGGCAGTTTAGCTAGTTCTCTCCACTTGAACTACAGTAGCCAACAGAGGAAATAATGTAAAAAGTGGTTCTTTGCTTTGAATTTATCATATATATCATAAGTACAAAAACTTGTATGTGTATTAAAAAATGTGAATTTTACGCTATTCCCGCCAGCCACTTTTACAACATCCAATTCCTTCACTTAGCAGCAGTTCTACTTATGAGTACACACGGAGGGATGAGAGAGGGGTTCAGTCCCCAAGTTACCAGTGCTGCCCTACAGGGGTAAGAGAAGTAGAGGAAACTGCTGAATTTTCTAAATCACCGAACATAAAGGCACAAGTACAGCTTGAACACTCAGATATGCACATTCACATAGTCCCTTTCAAAGCATTAATATTCTGCAGAAGCCCTCACGCAAACTTACTTTTATTCTTTTTTCTAGAACTAGGTATTCCAAGTATTTTACTAGTGACCCCGGATATTTTTTAAGGCATCTGATGACATCATCTGGGTTAAAGCTGTTTTTCTCTTGGTCTTCCAAGGGCCTTTTAGTGAAAATGTAAACTCCAACCTAAAACAATATAACATTCAGAGATTCCAGAACTGTAAAAGTACATTTGACAGGCAGTTCATAGACCAGTTTCTGAAATGGTTTACTCTTCTCTTGTTTTATTCACGAAGAATAACTGTTTTGAAAAAGTACTCACCGTGTAGCAGTGACAAAAAAGCCCAGAATAAACTTGGCTAGATATGTGTTTTTGGTCAGAAATTAGACACTGTACTACAATTGAGTGAAATGCATATAAAAAACAAAACAAAACCTAACATACTTGCACTTTCTTCCTTAGAGTAAGGAATGAATTTGCCTGCCATTCAGTAACACAAGATATATGGGCTATCTGGAGTAAATACTTGAAATTAATAATCTACTCTAAGCACAACAAATGTAGGATAGAACCTCAGTATTAGTTGATTCGTTGTGAGACTCAAATCTCCTCGTTCTATAAGTACAATATCACTTCATGAAAACTGTATGAAAAATACTGTATTTCCCAGGTACTGAATTCTATGCTCCAAAACAGGGAATACAAGCAGCACACAGAAACACTGCCTTAAAAACAAGAGGAACAACAAAACTTAAGATCCCTTCAGAGCTACACACTGGTACCTACAACTATAATTTATTACTGGATGATATTTTGATACTTGCTTTATAATTACTGTGACTTTTGCTGGGGTTTATGATACTGGAATAACAAGTGAACAGAATTAAACATTTCAGAAATAGAACAAGAACTCAGTGTGCGGGCCTAATTATTCTAGACAAGGTATCCAAGCAACAGCAGTTTTAAAACTTTTCCCAAAAGGATTTAGCCACGTACCTCCTCATTTTGCTCTAAGATCCACTCTGCATACTTCCATACCAATTCATGGTCAGAACAGGAGGTTAGAAAGTCTACAATATATTCATAAAGATCTGCGCGTGTAGAGTCCTGAATGTCTCCATTAACAATCTGTACCCATAACTGAAGTAAAGAAGAAACACTTCACTTTCACTTCCATCTTTAAAAAGACAAATGCTATTTTTCTTGGAATCTGTCCTCTAAACCATCCTCCTGAAGAACAGACCTTGAGAGCGAGGAGAGCAGGAGACAGAGGAGAGCTTCTCAAAGCCATATATAAAACCTCGGGCTATGCGGTGCTTCACATTCAAAAGCAAAAAGTTCCTTTGGAGCATGAGGGGGCACATCTATCATGTGCCAGCAAACCACCTTAATCCAAACATGTCATTTCCTGGGACTGCTGCAGCTCTGGAAGACACCTATACCTAGTTGCTTTCAGGAGTTGCTGGCAGGTTTACATGAACAACTCCCCTAACTCCAAATCACCTTTTTCTCTGAGTCCACAGCGCAACCTTTACATTCTCTACATATTTATGTACACACAGAGAAACACATACGCAAATTCCTTTATATATATTGGAAAAATGGAGCACATGTTTCAACCACAGAGATCTCTCTTTCTCTCTTTGAATTTCTAAATCTTTTATCTATTTTACTATGTGTAGTTCTTACTAAATGCCCTCCATTCCCAATAGTCTCACCCATATCTAAAAAGATATTAGAATGGCAATTGTTATTAAGGTCTCTGCTATTTTATATTAACAACCTTGACCCAAAGTCATGCAATGTTTACACTGAGCTGATTATAGGCAGCTGAACATTTTGAGCTCCTGAAGTGCATACTTTTGTTACATTGGAAAAGCAACTAGAGAGGAAACTTTACAATTTACAGGATGCACTGAGAAATACATAGTTTGATTAGATATAAAAACCAGAGTTAACCACATCATAGTTAAATTGGCAGAATGCATCTAGGTTGGGATGGCAGGCTAGCCCAACTAGGAAGCCTAACCTTAACTGATATTGGTGCTGTGGAGATATAAAGAACTAAACATTTTTTAAAAGATGATAAAAAGAAGAGGAACATAGGAATAAATCAAGGATCTCATTCCCTTTGCACTGTCAAAGTGTTTGCTAACAACAGTGAATTTATTAGCTTTAAAACTTCTTTGTGCACTGCACTTGCCTGATTCTTACAGCAAATCTATCAATGCATGATGCAACAACAGGTTTTGTTTATCAGCTGGCTTGTCGCAGAGACTGACTCTGATTAGGGAGTGACTGGCTCAAGGTCACCCAGCTGGTTTCCATGCCTAAGGCAGGACTAGAACATTGGCCTCCTCCAGGTTCAGCACCTTCACCACTACACCACATGGGCTCTCCACATCTGTTTGTTTTGAAGAGACTTAAACTGGAAAAAGAAGAGCTAAGCCATTTTGTACACTAACCTGTAGTGCTGCAGCATCTTGACCATTTGAGTGATACAGTAGCCCAAGTGCAAAAAACCTGTATAACAAGGAATATGAAATAGCAACTGACTAGGCAGATACAGAAGGAATTATTATGTATTATTTTAGGGAGTTGGGGCAAAGTTTGAGAGCCCTCAGCGTAGCTTTTCAACCCATCCTGACTCTTCCTGTCTCAAAGTACCATAGCTTTATATCAAAACTTGCCTTTATCATCTACCTCTACTGCACAATACAATGCAAATGAGGACTTAGCAATTAACGTGTGCAAGGAAACAGTCTCTTTCTGTCCACGTGATGGTCTGCTACCTGGGTTTCAGTTAGGTAACAGGGATTCACTGGGAAGGAACAGTTTCACTAGCACAGCAAAATTGCCCTCAACTCAGAATATGGGTACCAATCCTGGGCCACCACAGTCATGCGATGGTTAACAGTTCTTTGGAAAATTAATGAAGATATATCTTAAAAATCAGATGCTTTCTGAATTATGACAGTCCTATCAGCAAAAAGTTTACATCAATTTGTTGAATCTAAAGGAGAAAGATATTTTGGAAAACTAAGATGATCTGTGGTATGATCCAGACTCACTAGGAGTCAGGAGGCATATAAATTTGGAGGAGGAGGAGGAGGAAAAGTAGTAGTAGTAGTAATGGTAGTAGTCGGGGGAAAGTAATATTATATTGCCTGTTGGCAAAACTACTTTTAAATCAATCAGTCAAATGACAACAAAAAAAGTTGCCACCTATGACACTGGCTTATGCCAAAGAGACACAGGCTCCTGGTTCAATATACCAAAAGGTGGGCAGCAAAGGTGACAGGGCAATTAGGATTAGGGCTGTACAGAGCCTAGGATTATTTGTTTCGGGAGTTTTATGCTTACTTTTTGTGCTTCTCCAACCACGCGGCACTATCTGCAAGAAGGCAAGAATTCTCCGAGACCAGGAGATCTAGAAGACTTTCATGATTAGACTCCGCATAGAGTTTCAACAGGGCCGTATCAATATCCTCCTTGTAGCCATTTGCGACATCAGTGCTTCGGACTTCACTCAGGTAGCTCATGAGAAATTGCTTGCACTTGATCATCTTCTCCTGGTCCCCTTGTGTGAGTTGGTTTAAGTCAGCATATTCATGCAGGGGAGGGTGCGACCGCATGAACGAAGAGGAAGTAGGCAACAGTAAAGGGTAGAGAGAAATCAGCTCACGGACATCAAGCTGGCTGTTTCTGCAATTACAATGTCAAACTAGATGAAATAGGAAGGCAAGTATACAGAGGTGTGCACCCACACACACAGTAACAACAACAACAACAACAACAGTGCTTTCTAATTCAGAATTCCTACACTTCTGTATTTTTGTATACAGCAGCTGGGTGGTCATATCTAGCCAAACTTGGCTCATCTCAAAAAGTTAAGAAGATTTACAGTCAGGATCAGAAATATTGGAATAAGGGTAACTGTTTTGGCATTTGGCCTCTGTACACCACCACACTGAAGTTGAAAGGAAACACACCCAGATGGGAGTAAAGTCAGGACTTTCAGCTGTAATTCAAGGGGTCTGACAAAAGTGGGGCACTAACCATTCAAGAAGTACAACCAGTGGCATACACACACACCCATCGTTGGTAGCTCATAAGTAATGGAATGAACATGGCTGACAAGCAGCTGCATGGCCAGGTGTGGCCTGTTTCCTGGGTACCCCATGACCAGTCAAGCAGATAAAAGGCCTGGAGGTGGTTCTGAGTGTTACATTTGCAATTGGTAGCTGTTCACTGGAACTCTCAACATGAGGTCCAAAGAGGTGTCCATGAGCGTGAAGGAGGCCATCATTAGGCTGAGAAAACAAAACAAACCCATCAGAGAGATAGCAAAAACATTGGGAGTGGTCAATACAACAGTTTGGAACATCCTGAAAAAGGAGGAATTAACTGGCAAGCTCAGCAACAGCAAAAGGCCTGGAAGACCATGGAAGGCAGCTAAAGTGGATGACCGCAGAATTCTGCTCATGGTGAAGAGGAACCCTTTCACAACATCTAGCCAGGTCAAGAACGCCCTTGAGGAGGTAGGCATGTCATTGTCAACATCTACAGTCAAGAGGCGGCTTTATGAATGTAAATACACAGGCTTCACCACAAGGTGCAAACCACTGGTAACACTCAAGAACAGAAAGGCCAGATCAGACTTTGCCAGCAAACACCTAAGTTCTGGAATAAGATTCTTTGGACTGATGAAACCAAGATTAACTTGCATCAGAATGATGGGAAGAGAAAAGTATGGAGAAGGAAAGGAACAGCTCATGATCCAAAGCATACCAGATCACCTGTCAAACATGGTGGAGGCAGTGTTATGGCATGGGCCTGTATGGCTGCCAATGGAACCGGGTCACTGGTGTTTCTTGATGACCTGACTGCTGATAAAAGCAGCAGAATGAATTCTGAAGTGTATAGGGCTATACTTTCCACTCAGGTTCAGCCAAATGCTGCCAAACTGATAGGACACCGCTTCATACTGCAGATGGATAATGACCCAAGACATACAGCAAAAGCTACCCAAGAGTTTCTCAATGCAAAGAAGTGGGATGTTCTTCAATGGCCAAATCAGTCACCTGATCCCAACCCAACAGAGCATGCTTTTCACTTACTGAAGAAAAGACTGAAGGCAGAAAGACCCACAAACAAGCAGCAGCTGAAGGCAGCTGCAGTAAAGGCCTGGCAAAGCATTTGGAGGGAGGAAACTCAGCATTTGGTCATGTCCGTGGGTTCTAGACTTCAGGCAGTCATTGCCTGCCAAGGATTTTCATCCAGTATTAAAGGCGATCTTTATGTTTGTCCTGATGTTGGTTTGTTCCATTACTTATGAGCCACCAACGATGGGTGTGTGTGTATGCCACTGGCTGTACTTCCTGAATGGTTAGTTAGTGACCCACTTTTGTCAAACCCCTTGAATGACAGCTGAAAGTCCTGTCTTTGCTCCCATCTGGGTGTGTTTCCTTTCAACTTCAATGTGGTGGTGTTTGTTCCAATATTTCTGGTCCTGACTGTAGTTTCAAACTGTGGACTGAATCCGCCCCCCCCCCGCTTTTTTGACAAAGTGGAAATTCGTGTGTTTGTTCCTGCCATGAACTGAAGGTTAAAATACCTGTTTATAAATTAAAGTGCTTTCAGCAAAACCAGACTATCATTTCCTTTCCCTTTTTTTAGCTGAAACAGCTTTTTAAAAAGATTCTGATAATGGCTTTAAAATATATCATATAACTGGACTGTCCACATCTTAGGTTTCAGACCAATTGTAATAGTCATCTGATTAACTTATTTATGTAACTGTTACCTTCTTTGAGAGCAGACAGCAAAATAATTTCTACCCGTTTTGATCCTGGTTTGTTTCTACAGTACATCTCTAGAACATCATACAGAGCATGTAAACTTGCCCAAATTACTGTTATCTACTGCATAACATTAAGTCCTACATGCCGGTTTTTGTGAACTATTTCATTATAGGAATTTGTTTAGCCCTAATACTCAGCTTCAGAAATACAGCTCCCAAATTTCTCCCCCAAATTCTTGTCGGATTGAGAATGTTAAACTGAGGTTCCAGACTCATCTCTAATTATCAAGTGACCCAAACTCAGCTGCTTGAGAAGCAAATACACAACATTATTTCACTGTTAACTCTCTATCTGGTGTATCTAACGAGAAAAGCAAGTAGAGCCATAGGCAGATAAGAAAGGCAGAAGCTTGCGATCCTGTCACAAGTCCAATGTACAGGAATCAAGGCAAGTGTGTTTTGTTGGTTATCGTTTAGAGACCAACTCCAATTTCATTTCAGTCCACTGACTAAATCTCACACTTTTTACATGCTCCGGGCCAACATCCTAAAACTTTTAAAGACAAATATATGAACCTAATCAAGCAGCAGTTAGCTAGACCAGTATTCCTCAACCTTGGCAATTTGATGGTAGGTGGACTTTAGCTCCCAGAATTCACCAGCCAGCATTCGCACATCTTCCAAGTCACCAAGGCTGAGAAACACTAAACTAGACTGCAAGAATGTTTCTTGCCCAAGAGCAGCATTACCTGAAGAGCTCTTTTGCTTCTAGAAACTGGAGCTGTGAGAACTGGATAAACCCTGCTTGCTGCAAAATTCGCTTGTACATCGTCTGCAAAGGAAACAAAGAAAAAATACATTTAAGTCTAAAAGGCATGTACTACAAAGTGACTAATGAACTACCTGTAATAAGGAGTAAGACAAAACTGGCCTCTGATTCAGAAGTCATTTACAAATTGTACGTATGAGATACAGATTGAGAGAGATGGAAATGGGTCGCCCTTCCATTTTGGGATTACAAAGCAGAACAGTCAGGCACCAGCCACTCTAAAAGGATGCTGGGCACATCCAAAAAATGTGGATGAAGGTTCTATAGGGCATTCAAATGGTTTCTGTGCTATAATCAAAAGAACACTTTGAATTAATTAAGATTCTAGTGGAGAATCACACACGTGGCAAATAGCATTACAGCATTAGGCACACTTACATACCTTAGAGCAGCAATTGTCAATCTCAGTAACTTTAAGATGCGTAGACTTCAACTCTCCGAATTCCCCAGTCAGCATGCTGGCTGGAGAATTCTGGGAGTTGAAGTCCACACATCTTAAAAGTTGCCAAGGTTGACAAGCACTGTCTAAGAGAGTGAATGTGTGCTGGAAAATTCCATAGTTTCTTATCCGCATCCTGCAAAACATGTGCATTTGCAAGCCTAACATTTTAAGATCTGGGATGCATGCTCGCCCTTGCATGAAATGCTTGCCAAAAGTTCCGTGTACTTAGAAGCAGACTTTATTGATTTATTTAATGAATTACCATTGCCACCCATCTCTATTAATGGGAAATAGAAACAAATTATCTGAATCAAGACACAATATTTTAAGGCATTTTAATTATAAATTCATGGCAATAGAATAATTAACCATTTTCAGTTCTTTAGTCCTTTCATTAGTTCCAGCACAAGCTTGATTAATCCTACAAACCACTCTTGATTCATAGCCCAGATACCCTCCATCAAATATAAAGGTATTCAAATAGATGCAGCTATTGAAACTGAGCATTTTTTAAATTCAAAACTCAGGCTTCCCATTTCAGGAAGAAGATAAGTGTGTTTACAGGGACACACCAAGATTAGAGCTGTAAAACTAAAACGGATGTATCAAGACCAAAATTAAGATGACTAATGTCATAATTTCTGTTTGCTGAACAGAATCTTATGCATATTTTGCCTTTTTTATTATTGTAATTATATTTGTCTAACAAAATTGCAGGCCAATTAAAAAGCAATTTCTTAGTAATCATAGTAGGCAACTACATCATATTTAGTAGACCTGCACGATCATTTTATCAGCTCTGCTGAGGCATCAACTCCATTGGGTGCTTCCCCCTTAAATTTCTTTCATTCAAGCTGGTGATCAAAGGAACCTCAGGAATAACTGGTATCCTAAATTTGCTTCCCTCCAATTTCCATCTATTTCTCTTTTTGCATCTTTGAATGTATAAGCTATTAGCTAGAGATCTCATTCTCTGATTGGCTAAGGACAGATGAGCATGATAAAATCGCAAACCGGAAGGCAAAGCAATTGGATGCCTTTACCACTGGAGGAAGACCAGCTGGATATCAAAAATAGTGTGTGTGAACTTCAGACTTCAGACGTGTGAACTGTGTTTGATAAATACTTGCATCTTTGTGAATTTGCTAAATGAATGCACTGCATCTGTAAACAAGACTTGATGAAGTCAGTAAGTGGTCTTCAGGTAAAAACATTGAGATCAAGAGTAGGTGGGCCACAAGATATTTTTTCTAACATTTTTACTGTCCCAATACCTTAGGATAGTTCACCACTCCTGACACAGCCAATCTAACCCAGCCACAGAGCTTTGGAATTCACTTGAGTGCACTCCCAGGATTGCCAGTGTGCAAAACATTTCAAATCTGAACCATTTAGATGTTCACAACACCCTCCCTGAGCATAAAATACTGTAGCTTGTTCCAAGGAGCAAAACAAACTGCTTCAAGCATAATATATTTTTATAGTATTTACAAAAAACGTTTGGACTTGAAACAGAACTTTCTGAACTCCAAGCAAGACTGTTTGCATTCAAAATACTTTAAAAATGCTGGAATCAGCCCATTTCACACCCAAAGCAGGAGTTTTCTTGCTCAAACAAGAATGTTTTGAATTCAAAAGATTCAAATTCAAAATATTTTGTACATCCTTACCCAGAATCCTATCTCTTGAAGAAATAATACATTAACAAATACACAGAAGCACATTTTTAATTTATAGAGAACTGAGCACACTCAGAGGCGTTTTAAAATTAGAGACAGACCTGAAATTTCTCTTTTGGAATATTCCTTTTGGCTCCCTTTGCTAGCACTAGGGCTTCTTCAACTCTTTGGCTGCCCAGAAGATCTTGGATCTGTCTTTCTAGAGGCAGTGGCACCAAGATGTATACCCCTTTGGTAGTAGCTACGATTACTTTCCCTAAATTTAAAAACAAAAAATGTCCAGTTTACAAAGCTAAGCATCAGAGAAAGAGAAGACACATGCTTTTTAAAAAGGAAAATAAGTATTTCCAATGCTCTATGAACATACAAGCACAGCCATTTCTATCAGGTTAAATAGCAATGCAAATTGTAAAAACCTAATTCCTGCTAGGGTTGAATGACTCTCTTACACCATGTAAAGGGAGAAATTGTGGTCAGATACAAGGGCCAGCAGGTATTCAGAAGTTCTTTATGGACACAATTGCTTCCACAAATAGTTTTCCTTCATCCATTTGAATGAGGAAATGAAACTCCAGTTTACAGCAGTTCAGCAGATTTGCTTCCTGTTATTTATATATGATTGCCAACATGAAGCAGTCCATGCAGCAGTTACAGAAAGAGTACTTGTGAGGTTTCGTGTCTTATAGAATAACCCAATCAGCATAAAAGAAATGAAGGCAAGTTCTGGTCCTCTCAATCAAATAACGTCATCTTTTGGGACTCAGAAAGCGGCTTTCTTTGTTGCAGTGTCTGCCTTCTGGAACGTGGCCCCACCCCACCCCGAGATCCAGTTAGTTCCCACCCTGATGGCATTCCAGAAGGCCTTGAAGACCTGCGGTTCTCCCCCAGGCTCCTTGCGAGAGGTGTTTGATATATATTGTATGTGATTTGATGTGAGTTGTCTGCCTTGCCATTTTATTGGTTCCTGTTTGTTATTTCCATTTATTGTATTTTTATTATCTTATTGTATTTTGCTTTTACACTGTGAACTGCCCAGAGTCATCGTTGTTGTTGTTATTATTACTTGTATGATGCCTAGCTCCCAGCACCTTTAGAGTTCGGCAGCACCAAAATTGAAATAAATACATTTTAAAAGTTGCAGCCTTCTAGCTCCCCATCCTGCAGAAAATGGCAGCAAAACAGCCAATTGGGAGTGGAGTTGTTTTGATTTTTTCTCAAAAGGGTTGAAATGGAGTGAGATACCTCTTGGAGACAATATGCTCTACTTCTCAAACTGTCCCCTGCCTGAAATCTGATCACTTGTTATTAAATTTCAGTGGCACAATTTCAGACTACATGGGGGACAGGGTGAGAGCTTTTCAGAGGTGGAAATGGAAACAGTTTACATCTGAAGGCTTTCTGCTCCCATTCTCACCTTAAAAACCTGATTCTCCCTCCCAAAAACTAGACTGCAAAAAATTAACGATGGTTTGGAAATAACACAGAGCTAAAAAAGTTATTTATGACCTGTCCTCAAAGTTATGACTGTTGCACTACCCCCACAGTCACATGATCATGTTCTGGGCACTTGGCAACCAGCTTGCATTTACGATTGGTTGCAACGTCCTACAGTCACATTGATTTGTGACCTTCCCAGCCAGCTTCCAACAAGCCAAATCAATAGGGAACCATTGATTCATTTAACGACTGCTGCAATTCACTTAACGGCTGCATGATTTGCTTAATGACCATGGTGATTC
Source organism: Candoia aspera (assembly GCF_035149785.1). Lineage (NCBI taxonomy): Eukaryota > Metazoa > Chordata > Lepidosauria > Squamata > Candoiidae > Candoia > Candoia aspera. The sequence goes on along the minus strand of NC_086157.1, from coordinate 34,063,239 downwards.
ACTTAACGACTGTGGTAAAAATGGTTGTAAACTCGTGTCCAGTCACGTGATGCCTCACTTAACAACCGCATCACTTAGCTCCCAAAAATCCAGTTCCAATTGCAATTGTTAAGGGAGGACTACCTCTATCTATCTATCTATCTATCTATCTATCTATCTATCTATCTATCTATCATCTATCTATCTATCTATCTATCATCTATCTATCTATCTATCTATCTATCTATCTATCTATCTATCATCTATCTATCATCTATCATCTATCATCTATCCATCTATCCATCTATCCATCTATCCATCTATCCATCTATCTATCTATCTATCTTGAGTCAGTTTTGACTCCTGGAGACTACATGGACAAGTCCATGCAGTTTTCTTGGCAACATTTTTGGAAGTGCTTTACCATTACCATATTCCTAGGTCTGAGAGAAAGGACTGGACCAAAGTCACCTAGCTGGTTATTGTGCCCAAGGAAGGACTAAAATTCACAATCTCCCAGCTTTTAATCCAACACCTCAACCACTAGACCAGACTGACTCTCTCCCTCTCAAGTACCTTCAAAATCTTGTAGGATATGCCCATCCTTAAAGGGCAAGGTCTGCTTCTGCTGCTGGTCCAGCATACTGTGCACAGTAATGAATTCATCATCTAGTGCAACTACATACGGAAAACAGAGGGCAGCCCCAATCACATTTTCTGACCAGCGAACAGGAGCCCGCTGGGAAATGCCATCCACAGTTGCAAACATACCTGCCAAATTATAAAGGAAGAAGAAATTAGAACTTTATCAGACAACAGATGACCAACGTGAATTTCAAGCTGTTGTTCATATGAATCTACACATGCTGCAAAAGGTTAAGTCGATTACTGTGATAGGTTCCAAGCATGACCCGAATATATCCTGTCGTCTGAAGAAGTGCATCATATGTTCCCATTCCACTCTGTAATTTTTGGGTACAGATTTGTAGTATACTAATTATTTTGACACTAACACAGAATCTTCCAAAATTATCTTGCTTCCTTGATGGCAGGGCCTTCATTTTCCTTAAAGTATGGCTGCCTCTACAGATTTATACATTTAACGCAAGATCACAACACGGAGGCTCTATTGCCATCGTTCAATCAATTCCTCTGTGCTTTGGTTGTCCTTAATTCTTATTGCTAGAAAGGAAGCACATTAAATCTCACTCTGAAGCACAGAGTGGGAAGGGATCTTAGTTATTACTTGCTCACCTCCCTGCTCAATGAAAGACTCTTGCAATTATATCGTCACTAGCAAATGGCCACCCAACTCAGCTATTAGCAATGAAGACCTGCCTACTTCTTCCTGAAGCAGTCCATTCCACTGTCAAAAGATTTTTAATAGCAATTCTTACTGTCAGCATTATTTCATCACTTAAGTGGCATTTTTTGTTGAGAATTAAGTGCTATGGAGTTCACTAGTACTTACTTTTAATGGGAACTATTTAGCAATCACAGTAACACAGAACTTCTTGCATTACGTAAAAGACAGCAGAGCCAATAACTATTGATACAATCAAGACAGTCTCATTTACCAATACAAAAAAGGGGACAACTGCAGACTCTCCTCTTTGTAACAAGTCTTTTTACATAGTAAGTTATTCATATGGTTAAAAAAAAAGTTAAGACAGATCGCATATTTCATGTTATAAGAATTCACAAGTTTTTGCATACTTAAATAAGAAATTAATCCCGAGGATTCTTATACAGCTTTATGAACAGCAGTTTCATAAAGATGGACTGATTACCTTTCAGAAAATTCGAGCAAATCAAAACAGATTGTAGGCCAAAATTATATTTTTAAATGAATATCCATAGTAGCAGTGTTACTGTTCTTGAAAAGTACATTAAAAACATTTAGTGACAGCTTTTTGAAGATATGTAATAAAACTCATCTGGACTATTTGGTTTAAAAGAATTTATTACAAGCCCTGGGCTACCCTTCTCATTATTTATAGCAGAGATGGGACATACCAGTAAACATTATGGCACTATTTGAAATTCCAAGATTTACCAGAACTTAGATTTAGGAGGCCTAGAGTACCATCAAGAGCCCGGGCTTCTCTTCCCGTATTTATCTACCTAGAAACTAAGAGTATTCCTTCAACTTGTTTGACTAGCAAGAAATCTGCTTAATAACCAATTTAAAAATAAATAAATGAATCTGGTATATCTAAAAAAGAACCTGAAGTTATAGAGAAGTAAGTGCCCTTACCTATTCTGAACCCTGCAAAAAATGGACCATAAAGAACAGGCATTTTCAGAGTTAACCCATTTCTTCATACTTCCAAAAGTGTTTACATTTAAAAGCAAACAGATGTCTATAAAACCGATCAATAATTCATTGTGGCTTTTCGACATAGTATACTTTTACAAGCACGTCCTTCAATGCGTCATTTTTACAACATCTATTAGACAATACAGTTTTTTATGGCTCCATTTTACCGTTGCTACCTTGATTTCTTTTTGCAGATTGTTTAAAGATTTTAGATTCAGAAAATAACCAGTTAACACTTGGTACTAATTACTTTATTTAACACTTTAATCCGTTTCTTTATTGGAATGCTTTATTATTATAAGTCACTTTGGAAGGTGCATTTGTCATAGAAATGCAGAACAGGCACAAATAAAACACTGCACAGGATATTAATTTCATAATGGGAGGTAGTTTCCTACATGAATGGACATTCACAACTAACTCTCTGGACATCTTTAATGATAAGACAACATTCCAGTCTAATATTCACCAGCATTTTGTGGACTTCTATTTACTTTTATAGTCTAATTCTTGCAAAATTATTTGGCAGGAGAAGGCCTGCAAAGCTATTATGCAGGAGAAGAAGGAAGGGTTAAGAACAGGTAAGGCAAAATTTTTCCAAATAATGACCTAAATAGCCTTACCTAATCCCCCAGGTCCAGCCAGCAGGAACTCTTCTCTGCCTATTCTTTTAACAATTGGTCGCCTCTCTTCACTAGGGTAAGGAAAGAGATCCTGGGAAGCTCCAGTATTGTAGTTCAGTATAATGTATTGGTTAGTGAGAGCAAGGCATAAGTAATGGCCATCCACAGCTACAGCACAAGGCTGTTCTTGAGTGGAAAATTCCTTCACAATCTGGACTTTGTCCTCGTAGACCAAATATATTTGGATGGTCCTCCGTTTCACTGAAACAATGCACACCTCCACACAGAATGGATCCCCATTCACAGGGTTCTCATTCAATGTGAACATCAGGGCTCCTTTGATTCTAGCCCCAGTGGAGATGGGTTCCAAGTTGATCATGTTCATTAAAGTGATGGTATTGTCACAGAGCACCAGAAGTCTATTAAGTGCAGAAGCTGCTTTCAACTCTCCCACAGCCTTCCGGACACTGAGGTACTTGTGCAACTGCTTGGAAATAGAAAAAGGTGTTTTTTCAGAAGGTGAATTCTTCTCTTCCAAGATAAAGTGGCAGATAGAACCCTCATTGGTTCCAATGTAGAGGTTCCTTCCACAGCACTCAACACATTCAATATTGATTCGAGGTCTGTCACCCATCAGCATCTCCCACTCAACCGCAGGGACAAGCTTGAAGGCTTTGACACTCATCGTGCTTTCCAGAAGATGACCTGCTAAATTAATAAATAAAAAGAAAGATATTGCATTTCTGTATTTCTGGGTTGAAAGCTACATTGTCTTTTCATCATTCAAAATGCCAGGCTTCCCCTCTCTTTATAACTTCAACGGTATGAAATTGTCAATCTTCACAATACCTGTTCACCGAACTACTGAGGAATGAATTTCCAATGATAACTATTTTGAATATGATTGAACTCTTGCATCTGCAGGCTGGGTGGCCATAGAAATTGAACCTGTAAATATAAATAAATGCATAAATAAATAAATGCTGCTCTAGAATACCAATCCCTCAAAATAATTAATGCTGGACGATAAAGCAGATGTTAGTTTCATGACTGTTTAGCACCCAAGACTTTGGAACACATTTCCACTTTCTGCTTAAGTCTTCAAGAAGTCGTCGTCATGAGAATTACTGGAGCTCATGTCCACTCACAATGAGTAGCCCTAAAATGGCTCAGCATGGTATGCTAACACCACCTAGCACTGGTCTCAAGAGATCTCTGCCACAGAGCTCCAGAAGAGACATGTTCTTATTTTCATTCCAAATTATGGAAGCATGCTGTAGGCCCTTGTGCAAGACAGGGATGATAAGTAGATCAGCCTTCCCCAGCTCAGTCCAATTCAGACATGCTCTATTTTCATAATTGGTGAATCATACAGGATTTAAATTGCCAGTTTTCCTCTAGAACATATTCACGGTAATAATGTATTAACTGTGATCAGTGCAACCTATGCATGTTTATTTAAAAGTAAATCTCATCATATTGGACAGGCTTTAGTCCCTCTTCACATTGGTGTTTGGAATCGCAGACTTACTGCAACAGAAAGACCACTGCCTGCACAGTCATGACAGCTTGTAGGTTTAGCCATTTTTCTTTTAGATTAGATTTTGCAGAACATGATATCATCTATTACACTGCACTTCACAGGTACAGAACTTAAGACACTCTGACCCACCATTTGCTCTTACTTGGATGCAACCAGCATTCTAATTATTTAACTAAACCTGCTTGAATGTAAGTTTGTATTTAGGTCTAAGAAATCCAGCATATTCTAAATTATATTTCAGAAGTTGATTTACATTATAATTTTGGATGATTATATCATGCTTATTTTTTAAATTTTTCTACTTCAACAGTCAAACTATGCTGTTTTTATTTATCCTATACAAGCATCCATAGATCATGGTCTTATCCCAGTATATCTGATTTTACATTATACAGTCTGTTTTATCTATTCCACCCAAGACTGGAGGGTGTAAAACAAAAAGAAGATAGTTACAACAAAATCATACCTTTCTACTCAAAAGTCCTATTGATTTCAGTGGCCTGATCCCAAAACAGATGAAGTCCTATTACCTGGATTTATTTACTAACGCAAATATATAAGTAACCAAAGTGTGGAAAATTATAATGAAGACTGTGATTAAAGAAATACACAATTTCATTCTATCCACAGACTAGACTGTCTTTCAGTCTCAGCCTCGCACACATAGGAATAATACTAGTCTATTTTATGGGGATGTGGCAAGAATAGCTAAAAAAGTAAAGTGTATTTATAATCTGCATGCACTTAAATATTAATAAACATATCTATAAGTGACTGATTTGCTGCAATGCACAGAATAGAAGTACCAGTGGAACCATATGGAGCCACAAATAAACATTTTGAACATGCAACCTAACAGTTCAAGTAGAAGAAATAAGGATATATGCTCAGAAGTCCTGGTAACCAAAATGAAAGCACAGCCCTTTCCTTAGGGATTCCATCATCCCTTTAAAATGGCACTGCTCTAAGTGAATGTTCAATATGGCCCGTCTTTCAAGCAATTTTTCCCCAACTGGTGTCTGCTGGCCATGGATGCTGTGAACTTCAGCTGTTGTAATCAGACACATCTGGAGAGCATCAGATGTGAATGCAAGATCCTGGATGTAAACAGCTTGAATGCACAGGTTAAGATGCTGGACTAGATACTGGGCTCTAGCCCACCCTAAACCAAAGCTCACTGGATGACTTTAGGCCAGTCCCCTTCTCTCAGACCAACCCTCCTCACCCGACTGTTGTGGGGAAAAAACACATGGAGGGACCTCCATGTATATCCCTTTGAGCTTCTGCAGGAAAGGCAGAATATAAATCCTGAAAATAAATAAATCACCCCAAATTACAGTCATTTTCAAGAGCAACGGCAGGCCTTGGGTGGGGGCAATTCTCCCTCCCCCTAATATGGAGGAAGAACTCTTGCACGGCTGCCACTTCTGTTCTATTGTATCCATGGAGGGATTTGGGGCAAGCGATTACTGCCAACTCTCACCTTCCGCCTGAAGGAGATCCACCGCTATAGGCACTACCTCAGCTCCCCGGGGTCTCCCCTGAGCGCTCCATCCTTACCAAGACCGAAGCCCAACTCTTCTCCAAATCACCCTCCTTAAGTCCTCCAGGCTGGAGCCAGCCTGGGCAGGATCCCGTCCTTTCCCTTCCTGCTACGGTAGCTCGCCCACGGAGGAGGGGTGGGACTTGGCGTCTCGCATCCTTTCGTTGCCAGCGGCAGCAACCCAGGCCGGGCCGGGCTTCAGCGCCCAGGCAGCCGCTCGCCCGCTCCGGGCCGGGTCAAGCGCCCGGGCAGGGGGATGCTGCACCGGCGCGGGCCATCGGAAGGGGACGGGGCCGCGAGGGAGGAGAAGGGAAAGCCAAGCAGCCGGACGGGCGCAGGGGTGGGACTGGAGGTGCAACCCGCCCTCGCCCCTTGCCCCTCCGCCTCTCCTACCAAGCTGTCCGCCGAGGCCTCCGCTCCAGGGCAGGCCAGCCGGCGCGGCCGCCTCCGCTTGCGCCGGATCCCTGGGAAGTCCGCGGCTCCCCTGCCAGCGCCGCGCGCTCCTGCAGCGGGCTCTTCCTCCGGGGGCGGCTCCCCGGCCCTTCCGGTCACAAGGCAAGCTGACAGGCGGATTCTTCCCACTGGCTGGCGCGGGGCGGGCGGAGGGTGGCGCGCTGGGCAGGTTTGCTCGGTGCAAGGATTCGTCAGAGCGCAATCCTCGGCTCAGAAACGGGGGTGACTCTTGGGGAAGCCTTATAGGGTTGCATTCCCAGGGGGACGCGGGATTTCCGCCCGTAGGAGCGCAACTTCGGCTCCAGTGCAGGCGAGGGCTGAAGGTGGTTCCTAATCCCCCGTTTCTTCCTTGGGTGCAACTCGGTTGGAAAACCCAGCCCATAAGGTTAATATTGACCTAATGCTTCTCCAATGCTGGACCTAAAACTGCTCATAGAACTGTCAAATAAAAGGGGAAAGAATGGCCCTGCGAGACAGATAGAAGCAAAGATCTGGGGAACTGTGCCCCACAGCTAGTTTTGGCCCAGCTCAGCTCGTGCACTCACAGATCCGGGACAATGTCCTTTAAGACAGGGATCCAGAGCTTTCTGTGAATGCACCACTCCATCAAGCAAACAGCAACAGCCAAAATGGCAGGGAAGAATAAGCAACTACCCACCTCCCATCACATATTCTCATATTCTTTTTTGACCATACGCTGCAGACGCTCCTGAAGCCTGTCCAGATCATATCCCAAGAGTGTCCATGAGGAAATCCTTGATGAGCTGGAATGGAATCCCATCTAGTCCAAAGCTTCCCATATATGCCTCAGCCATTAAAAGAAAAACAGTTCCCTGTTCTAACTTGGCATGGGAAAGCAAAATGTGAATTCAAGGTATGTTTGGTTATGCATGGCTATTAAGTTGAGGCCAAAAAGAAAAGGTGATGTAAGAAAAACAAGGGGAAAGGGTAAATCAGACTTCCCATTGGTCAGTCATAAAAATCAAGAAAGAATAAAATTGGAAAAAAATATTCCTAAAGATGAAATGCCTAAACAACTAAATACACTTATTACTTTTAGGTCACCTTCATGTTCTTAAACTAGAAATGACAGTGATGTGTAAAGCTCTTTTCTTAAAAAAATGAACATTTTTAATTAAAATAATAATCAAGTATTTTTAACCCTAAGGGCCAACAGTATTGATATATGAGTAAGATAAATATGATAGCTCAGTGCCACTGAATTGGTATCCACTCCTGGTGATAGCCTCATCAAATGTTTGCCACCTTGATCTGACTCCAGTGGTAAATTTTAGCTCTTCCAAAGACATTTCTGTAATTTTGACCCCATTCATCCACCTTACCTGCCATCTTTCTCTTCCTCGACTTCCCACAACCTGGCTTAGCATCGCAATTTTTTCTAGTCCATCATTCAGATACACAATTTGAAGACATCTGTCTTCTTTGACTCACTCTCTCTCAATATCCAGCTTTAACAGCCATCTATTAATGTCAGGAAGACAATTGCTTTAATAGTTCTGATCTTTGTTCTAGGAATATTTTTATCCTTCATGATCTAACCTTCCTCTTCAGCTTAATCTCATCTTTACTTTTCAAGCACACTGTCCGCAGTTATATATCCCTGAGGCCGAAGAATATAAAACTATTTACCATCTTTACCTCTTTACCATCAGCTGTAAGTTCACTAAGCATGTTCGTTGATATTACCTTTTGTCTTCTTAATATTTAACCTTACCCAGTTTTTTTGCTTTCCATTTTTACTTTCATAACAAACTCTTCTAAGGCTTTTTTACAGGGACGTGCAAGTTTCAGAAGCAGAAAAGGTGCTTTTGAGCAGATTTATTTATTTATTTATTGAATGTCATCACCACCCATTTCTCCCCTACCCCCACCCCCAAAGGAGCGACTCGGGGAAGATGAATGTTGTAACACGCATGCCATGCTAGATGACACTTGCTTAAAGAAGTTGTATCCTTTCCTGGGCTCGTGGTATCTATATAATACATGGTAGCTATATCATCCCAGAAAAATGTGTGGCTGAGATAAAGAGCTGCCAACAGGTATCAGAAGGTGCTCTGCAGCAGGTGAACTCTTATATTACCATAGAACGCTTAAGTAACCAATTACCACTACATGCAACTTATGGTTGTTTCTCCTGATATACACAGCTCCAACTTCCATATGAGAATCAGTTTGTTGTAGAGATTAAGGCAGCAGGCTAGAAACTGGGAGACCGTGAGTTCTAGTCCTGCTTTTGGCACAATGCCAGCTGGGTGACTATGGGTGAGCCACTCTCTCTCATGCTTGGAAGAAGACAAGGACAAACCACTCACGAAAAATTAAACTGCAGGAACTAGTCATAGGCAGGCAGCCACAGGAGTGGGATTTTATGTATAGTCATATTATTTTTTTGACAAACATTTCTTTCTCATAAAGACCCATTATTTTTCTAACAGCATTTGCCATCCTAAGATTTCTCCATCCGTTTTCCTATCCTTAGGAAAGATTCTAAGCTACATAAATTGATCTACTTTTTTTTAGTTTTTTGCCATTTATATATAACCTGCAACTGTTCTCTCCAATTTCCCTGACGCACAACTACCTTGGTCTTTGCGACATTAATTTAAGTTCCATACACAATACACAATACACTGATATAATCTATGTAACATTCACTGTAAATCACTAGTGTTCCCAGCCAAAAACAGAGCACCTGTTACATATAAACAACATACCTCTCACTGCAACCATCACACCACCAACATTCCTTACACATTTATCCATATATATATGTTAAAGAAACAAAGAGACCCCACACTTCTTTACCTAACTCATTGCTCAATGGTGAACCATTTGCTAAGCATTCCATTTATCTTATACATGTTCTACTTCCATCACATACTGCTTTTATCAGATTCAGCCACCAACTCTAAATCCCATACTCACACATTTCCATAATCAATACCTACTGACTCATAGGTTTTCTATACATCAACAAATATATAATAAACTTTCTCACAGTTATACTCAATGTTATGCTGAAGAAAAAATATCTGGTCTGTACAGTTCCTGCTCAGTGTAAAGATACACTCTTACTTCCCAACTTGTCACATCTGGTACCCTTTCAGTCAAAATTCTGTCAAACAATTTCAAGGTATGCTTAATTAACTAATTTTTCCTGTAGTTTTTTAAAATTCATTTTTGCTACCTTTCACTTAATAATCTCATTCTTACAATCGTCTTGAAATCTTTACATACATTGAACAATTTGCACACTTTGTAAACAAACCACATCTATATTTTAACATCTACACCTACCATTTTTCAGTATTCTTAAAAGCATTTCCTGTATGACTTCATTCACAAAGTCATAAATGCTTTAAGAATGTTGAATAACATTTTTCTTGGGCACTAATATTTATAGCATGCATTTTGATTCCAATCTTCAACATGTCACTGCTATTCCCAAACAAATCTATAAAATTCTGCTTCCAGTATTCACTCACTTCCATTTCATCCCAAACCATTTCATCCCTTTTATTTTTTATTTTTAATCCCATTCACTGTGATTCGGGTACTTTGTTTAGCCTCTTCAGCCACTGCATTTTCTCTGCCTGTTTTGTTATAATTTCTTAATATCTTTGAGTATGTTCTTTACAACTATCTTTTTTTCTTTATATATACTTCATACAATATTTTTCTCTTTTCCTTATTTTTTTGCAGCAATCATTCTCTTCTATGCATTTTTTCCCATCCATAGTCCCTTTCATTTCATCATTTCACCAAGCATTCTTTTTCATACTTCCCACTAGCATGGTAGTCTTGTGTAACACTTTGTGATAGAATTCTTTTCAGTCAAATTCCAAACAGCTTCCACATCATCTTTCTTGAGGTCTATTAATTCTGTAGAGAGATTAGCTTCTAATACTTTTTCATACAGGACTTCTATTTCTTCATACAGTACCATTCCTACTCTCATATGGCCCCACAACAACTTAAACGACACCATCTCATACTTTTTGATACTCAGTTTAATTATTTCATTCATAATTAAACCTACAAGTCACTTCCTTGCCTGTATTCATAGATTCTATTCCACAATATCAGGCCACCTTCATTGATACCTATTATATCCTTCCCATTTTTCTTAGTTTCATAGACCTACAACTTGTCTATTTCTCATTCATTTTGTTGGTAAATACATATTCTTTTCCATTTACTACTACTACAGTCTAAGTCAAAATCTTTCAAACCAATGGTCATCAACTGAATATTGTCCACGATCACCCAGTATGGCTTTGGTCAATCAAGGCATAATAATTCTTAGAAAGAGAAGGTAGAAGCTGGGTGCCATCATACATGCCCTGTTCATTGTTCCCTGCTAATGGTAAGAAAAAATATCAGTTTGTTTTGGCACATTTTGACTAATATGACACAAGTACAGCTAAAACCCAGTTTTACTCCAAGCAGGCTCGTACCATTCTATAAAAGTAAGATCTCTAACCTAGAAATTACCTCACAAATAAATATACTATTTCCCACATTTTACCAACAAGGAGATAAAGTAGTGTACACACACTCAGAATGCACATTTACACAATTCTTTATTAGTGCCAGTCTGAAATGGCATCCAGGAGGAATCTGTACCTTTAGATGTATCAGCTCTGCTTTTTCTCATGGCAATGTCTTGAAAATAGTGAAGACTGACTAACTGGATTTCTGATAACTATTTGTTAATTTTCCTGTATTTTTATTACAATCACTCTCCTTGCCATACATTCCTGAAGTTGTATAATGAAAAGGATGAGCTAAAATGCCACCCATCCATTCTTGTGCTAGCCCCAAAATTCAGCTATAAGATTGACTGTCCCCACTGCACATCCCTATCCTGCTTCTCTTGCATCCATTCTAGGTCACTGCCAAAGCCCTCCCTCCCTCCTTCCCTTCTTATTTTTTCCTAAAACTCATTGATATCCTCCTTTACAATGTCATTTTATCTACCATGGATGTTGAGGCACTATACTCCAACATCCCTCACATAAATGGATTTCAATCCATCAGGAAAACACTGGTGAGGTCAACACAGCATGCCTTGCCATTTGGCTGTGTGATTTTGTACTCACTTAAAGGAGAATTTGGGGGGCCAGGTTAAAAGCCTCTAAGACAAATACACCTTCCCAGGGAAAACAAAGTACTTGCACAGCCCTGGGGTTGAGGCAACTACCCCTTTTACAAAAACACTTTTGCAGGGAAACTACATTGTCAGCTTAGCCATAACGCTTTTAGGAGGCCAAGGAATGATGATTAGCTGGGAAAAAAATACTGGCAGATGAACAGAGCTCTGGGAAAGCCAGAAAACATAACTCCTTGGAGAGAAATTATGTTCATGGAATAACTGTCCTTTTGTTCTTTCAAAACTTCATTGTCTTTGTAGTCCTGCCCCATTACCTCATAGTTACACCTTAATGGTCTCACTTATTTTCTTGGCACATGATAGGTTATATCCGATATCTGGCTGCTACATTCAATCACATGTATTTTCCAATTTGCTTAAGTCTATAAAGAGGGACTGTACCCTAGTTCCTCTTTAGGCCTGTCTTTGCTGACAGTACTGTCAATAAGCCAATTTGTGCTTCGGTGTAATGTGTTGTTATGTCTGGTCCAAATATAGAACTTCTCCTACACACTCTTAACTACTTATATAGTATATAGTATATCTGCAAATAAGTGGCAGAACCAGGGGCACAAGGATGGCTCCATAACTACTGAGATCTTTATGGCTGATCTAGAACAACACTTTCTCAACTGAACTTGAGATTCATTGACAATATGTTCATCATCTGAACCCATGGACAAGAACCTGCCATCAAATTCTATCAATTTCCACCACACCATCAACCTTGGCCTCAGCCTATCTACAAAACATCCACTTTCTTGATGTCATGGTAAAACTACACAATGGACACATTAGCACCACACTACACAGGGAACATAGATTGACATGCTTACCTACATGTTTCCAGAACATGTATTCCAGGCAGAACACACCACTAAATCTATGTCTATAGCCATGTTCAACACAACCATATATATTTTGGCCCACATGACAGAGATGTTCAACTGAAGGAATTAAACCAGCCATTCAGGAGATCAAACTACCACCCAAGATCAACAGACAAATCAATAGAGGCAGACTGATTCCCAGGGAGGACCTATTAAAAGACAGGCCCCAAAACAGAACACCATCTTCAGCTCACAACTCAAGCCACTCAAATAAGGTACACCCTATACTGGGCAATGACACTGCACTTTCTCAGGCACTGAGTGGCAGGCCCATACTTAAATATAGACTACAATCTAATCTGAAGCAGATCGTTGCAAGCAATAAGAAACAACAGAATTATGCTAATATAGATTCCAGAGCTTACCACAAACACAGATATCTATTTTGCCCCCAAATAACCAACAGCACTATCACAGGTTCCAAGTACTATACATACAAGATTAGGGGTGCCTTCACATGCTGTTCACCTAAGGTGATATATGCTATCAGCTGCCAGTGATGCCCCTCTGGATTCTACATGGGACAAACAGGCCCAACTTTGTGCGAAAGAATTAATAGACACATTTTTGACATCATGTCAGGCTCTGCCTGCTACCCAGTAAAACACAGACGCTAGTGTAGGCTTTAGGTTCTGGTTTTATTAGAGTATAGAATGCATGCCTTAGGAAAAGCTGAGAGTGAGTGGAGCGCGCCAGAACGGGATTTAAATAGCCCGCGCCGGTCAGCGCTCCACCCCTCCTTCTCCGAGTGTACCCCGAGCCCCATTGCCGGTAGGTGAGGGGTCGAGCAGCCCCTCCTGTGCCTCGGGTGTCTCCTTAATTGTTTTTCTCCGGCCGGTGATGGGTCATTGCCGGGTGATCTGGTTCATAAGCTTTCTGACAGCTCGGGCGTGCCTCATGGTCAGGTGTTGTCAATTACTTCTCTTGCAACATTGTATCCCTTCCGTGCCTCCAGCTAGGATCGATACTTTGTTGCCAGCACCTGTTGCTTGCTTTTGTTAGTTGGTTGCCTTATCCCTTAATCTGCCCGGTGCTCATTTCTTTGTATTGTTATGTGAGCCATTGTGATGTTACAAGCATCGCAACGATGATCATGACATGCTGCCCCCCTTCAGAAAGGTTAAGCCGCGGGTTTGGAGGGGTAGGTGGTGTGGTAGGTGCGGATCAGGTCGGGAGCCTGGACGTCACGGGCAGCGACCCACTCAGGATGTGGAAAGTGTTTCCACTTCACGAGGTATTGGAGGGAGCCCCACTGCTTCCGGGAGTCAAGCACCTCTTTTACCTCAAAGTGTTGCTGTCCGTCTATCATCACTGGTGGGGGGGGGGGCGTGGGTGCCACCGGGAGGGGTCACTTGCCGGCTTGAGTAAGCTGCAGTGAAATACCTGGTGCAGTCTTTTAAGATTATGGGGCAGGTCCAAGCGCACCGTGACTGGGTTCACTATTTGTGTTACCCGGAACGGTCCAATAAACTTGGGGCCCAGCTTTTTTGATGGTTGTGGCGATTTTATGAATCTGGTGGATAAATAGACCATGTCTCCCATCTGAAATGTTGGTTGCTGGCGCCGGTGTTTGTCCGCTTGGGATTTGTACGCTGTTTGTGCCTCTTTAAGCGCATCCTTGATGACCGGCCAGGAAGCTGCGATTTTCTCACCCCAGTCACAAGCGGCCACTGTTGGGGACGGAGGCTGAGGTAGTTCAGGGATGGGGACGAACTCCCGGCCCGACACCACCCCGAATGGGGTTTTTCCGGTGCTCTGGTGTATCGCGTTGTTGTATGCGACCTCTGCGAACGGGAGGAGGTCTACCCAGTCGTCTTGGTGATAGTTGATATAGGAGCGGAGGAATCGCTCCAGTGTGGCATTAAGGATCTCTGTGGATCCGTCCGTCTGGGGATGCCAGGAGGTTGACAGGGCTTGCTGGGTACCTATCAGTTTCAAAAAAGCCCGCCAAAACCTCAAGGTAAATTGTGTGCCCCTATCGGTCACCAAGTGGGAAGGGCATCTGTGTAGGCGGTACACGTGAAATAGGAACAGTTTCGCCAGCTGTTGGGCTGACGGGATCGAGGTGCAGGGGATGAAATGCGCTTGTTTTGAAAAGTAGTCTTTTACCACCCAAATGACCATTTTCTTTTGGCTGGGCGGTAAGTCGACTATGAAGTCCATTCAGATTTCATCCCAAGGGCGGGAGGGTTCAGCCACGGGTTGCAGCAGCCCCTGGGGTTTGCCAGCCGGTCGCTTGGCCATAGCGCACACTGGGCAGGACACCACATACGTCTTGACGTCTTTCCTCAGCGAGGGCCACCAAAATTGCCTCCGAGTCAGGTGTAGGGTCTTCAAGAACCCGAAATGACCAGCCTGTTTGCTGTCATGCGATCTGTTGAGGATCGCCTGCTGTTGTGAGTCGGGTACATATAGCTTTCCTTCCACCCATGCGAGATTCTGGTCCATGGTGACCTTGCTGGGGTTGGCGAGGAGCCAGGGGTCAGTTTTCGATGCCGTTATGAAGTCTGCCCATAGCCCACCCGGTATTTGAGGTTGTCTGCGCCTGGGGGCGGGTGGCGTTGTAGTTGTTTGTGAGGGGGGGGCCAGGCTGTCTTCGAGCGCGAGCCCGGGTGACCGCTGCCATACCCAGCTGGGAGTCGGAAAGTACCGTCCCTACGATGTCGGAGATAGGCTCCGCATCCTGGGGTAGTCGGGAGAGTGTGTCTGCCAGGAAGCTCTTTTTGCCTGGTATGAACTTCAGTTGGAAGTTGAACCGGCTGAAGAACTGTGCCCAGCGTATTTGTTTGGGGCTGAGGCGTCGGGGCATATGGAGTGCCTCGAGGTTGCGGTGGTCTGTCCAGACCTCAAACGGGCAAGTCGTCCCTTCCAAAAGGCGACGCCAAGCCTCCAGTGCTGCTTTAACCACAAATGCCTCCTTCTCCCATACGTGCCACCGCCTCTCAGTCTCCGAGAATTTCCTTGAGAGGTAGGCGCATGGCTTAAGGATTCCTGCGGAGTCCTTTTGCAGTAGGATGGCGCCTATTGAAAAGTCAGAGGCGTCCACCTGCACCACAAAAGGTTGTTCGGGGTCCGGGTGAGCTAGGATTGGCTCCACTGAGAACAGCGCTTTCAGCCTGTCAAATGCAGTTTGACAGGAGGGAGTCCAATTAAGTACGGCCCCCGGGTTTTTAACCTTGCGCGTCTCCCCGACGCCCTTGGTCTTAAGTAGATCGGTTAATGGTAGGGCTATTTCCGCGAACCCCCTCGCGAAGGACCTATAGAAATTCGCGAACCCAAGGAAGCTTTGAAGCTGGCGCCTGGTGCGTGGGCGTTCCCAGCTCAAAACTGCCTGGACCTTCGCGGGGTCCATTTCTACGCCTTTGTCAGAGATTCTGTATCCTAGGTAGTCCAAGCGCAATTTGTGGAATTCGCACTTGGACAGCTTAGCGTAGAGTTTGGCTTTCCGTAGTTTAGTGAGGACTTGCCTCACCAACCTTTCGTGTTCCCACTGCGTCCTCATGTAGATGAGGACATCATCCAGGTACACCAACACGCTCTTGAATAGGTGTTCATGCAGCACCTCGTTTATGAGTTGCATGAAGACCCCCGGAGCCCCCGCAAGGCCGAATGGCAGTACCTTATATTGGAAGGAGCCCAAGGGACAGTTGAATGCCGTTTTCCACTCGTCCCCTTCCCTGATGCGGATTCTGTAATATGCTTCGCGGAGGTCGAGTTTGGAAAACACCCTACCCTTTGACAGGTGTGCTAGCATGTCCTTTACGAGGGGTAGTGGGTATTTATTGGATAGGGAAGCGGAATTTAATCTGCGGTAATCAGTGCATAGTCTTAGGGTGCCGTCCTTCTTTTCTCGAAATAGGACGGGTGCTCCAACCGGCGAGTTCGCTGGTTCTATGAAGCCCCTGGAAAGGTTTTTATCCAAGAATTCCCGCAGCGCCGCTAATTCTCTCTGGGTCATGGGGTAGATCTTGGGTTTGGGTAATGGGACGTCTGGGAGCAGCTCAATTGTGCAGTCCGTCTTGCGGTGGGGGGGGTAATTGGTCCACCTCTTCTCCGAAGACATCTGCAAAGTCTGCATATTGCTCTGGCAGTCCTTCTGGGGGGGGGGGGTCATTGTTGTGGACGACGGCTTCTGCCCTCCCCACTGTCAGAGTAGATGGTTTGTCCAGTGTCGGTGCCTGGTAGACCCCGTCTTTGAACTTGATGGAGCGTGTCCTCCAGTCGATGTGTGGGTTATTGCGTGTTAGCCATGGGATCCCCAACACTATTATGGGTTTCCCTATCTGGGTCACCACGAAGTTTATTGATTCCTTGTGGGTGCCCATTGTCAGGGTGACCATTTCGGTCCTCTGGGTGGCCGGTCTCCCCCCCACTGTAGAACCATCTAGTTGGTGGAACGCCAGCGGTTTAGGGAGGGGGGCACAGGGCAGTTTGAGTGCGGTGACAATGTTCGGGTGGATCAGATTTCTGGAGCACTCAGAATCCACCATAGCTTCGGCCGCAATGACTCTGGGGCCGTAAGCAAGTTTGATTGTCCCTGCCAGGATGGAGCAGTCGTCACTCACCCTGGGGTTGTTGCGCCCCTTCTTCACCACCTGCCCAGTGGCGCTGCTTAGAGCAGGTGGGGAGCGTTTCCCGCCGGCTGTTCTTGGGCATCGATCGCGTCCCCTGCGAGGTAGGCATCCGCGTCCTCGTCCGGGGTTGCTAATGCTCCTGTCAGCCGTCTGGGGGGGGGGGTTGGATGGTTTGTGCGGCGTCTTCGGTGTGGGTCTGGGCAGGCGATCTGTTGCTCTGTTCGTGAAGCAATCTGCCGCTCGGTGGCCCATTTTCCCGCACTTGGTGCACTGTCCGCGGGCAAGCCTCCGTTGTTGGTCTGCGTGCTAGGTTGGCCCCGACTGTGGGACTGGTCCTCTTGTGCTGGGCAGGATTTTGTCTTCTGCGGTTGCGAGCAGGAACGTGCGCTGCGCGTGCTCTGCTTTGCCGGCTAGACAAATCCACCCGTGAAGGGAGGCTGGGTCGTCTCTGTAGAGTGCCCATTGGAGCACCTCCCGGTTGA
Organism: Candoia aspera; assembly: GCF_035149785.1. Lineage (NCBI taxonomy): Eukaryota > Metazoa > Chordata > Lepidosauria > Squamata > Candoiidae > Candoia > Candoia aspera. The sequence continues at coordinate 34,045,659 of NC_086157.1, read as the reverse complement.
GGCCATGCTTGAACATGTCGATGAGGGTGGCCTCCGACCATTCTCTGATTTTGCCCACGAGGACCTTGAATTCGAGGGCGTAGTCGGCCACCGTTCTCTTGCCCTGCCGCAGTGCTAGGAGTGTGCACTTTGCCCTTTCCTTCACCAGGGGGTCCTCAAAGTAATGTTTCAGCTCAGTGAGGAAGTCATGGAAGTTGGTCAAAGCTGGGGCTCCGGACTCGTACATCTGTACGTACCAGTCTGCAGTCCTATCCTGGAGTCTGGTGGCCACCGCCGAGATTTTGGTGGCTTCTCTGTTGAAGTAATGGCCGTATTGGGCCATGTAGTCCCTCACGTTAGTTAAAAAGAAGGACAGTTTCGTGGGGTTCCCGTCAAATTGCACAGTGAAGTCTTTTGCAAACCTCCCGTGTTGCGGGTCCCCAACCCGTGGGTGTTGAAGGATGGCTCCCACTGGCCTGGGGGCGCGAATCTCTGCGGTAGAGTCCAGAGCTTGGCCCTTCCCACTCGGGGTTGTAGACGGGGTGGGTATGTTGCCCCGGTCCCCTCTTATCCCCTGTGTTGCCTCAGTCTTGGAGCGCTGGCTGACGATTGTTGCCAGGGACTGGAGCATGTGTTCCAGGTCTCGTACCTTGGCTTTCAGGGTCGTGTCCTCATCTGCCGCTGGCAGGGACAGGAGCAGGTGCTCAAGGTATTGTACTCTGGCTTCTAGAGCCGTGACCCTGTCTGGCGTGCCCTGGTCGTCTGACATCAGTGCTGCCAGATGCTGTCCGGTATGTAGTCTTGCACCTTCCTGCTCGGGCGTTTCGGGGTAGCGGAGCCTCCAGCTGGGGTAGGGTGTTCCCGTCCGGGATCCTGCTCCATCGGCCCAAGCGAGGAGTTGTTGGTCCCCGACCTCATCTTCCATCGGGGTTCTCCTGTCTGGGTTGGGGCTCCAGGTCTGGAAATGGGGAGCGGTGTGGGCAGGGAGGGTGTCCGCGTCTCCTGTGGGGTGTGCCGCCTCCAGCCGCCGTCGGGTCGCCTCTGCCTCTTGCGGGCCGTCCTTCACGCCTCTGGTGCAAAGTGCTGGCTCCATCACTGTCCCTGGTTCCGTTTCTCGCCAGTTGGTCTCTCCCGTGGAAAAAAATTTCGTCCGGTGGAGCTTGGCGATTTTTGGTTTGGTGACTCTCAGCTTTATGTCAGGCTCTGCCTGCTACCCAGTAAAACACAGACACTAGTGTAGGCTTTAGGTTCTGGTTTTATTAGAGTATAGAATGCATGCCTTAGGAAAAGCTGAGAGTGAGTGGAGTGCGCCGGAACGGGATTTAAATAGCCCGCGCCGGTCAGCGCTCCACCCCTCCTTCTTCGAGTGTACCCCAAGCCCTGTTGCCGGTAGGTGAGGGGTCGAGCAGCCCCTCCTGTGCCTCAGGTGTCTCCTTAATTGTTTTTCTCCGGCCGGTGATGGGTCATTGCTGGGCAATCCGGTTCGTAAGCTTTCTGACAGCTCGGGCGTGCCTCGTGGTCGGGTGTTGTCAATTACTTCTCTTGCAACATTATATCTCTTCCGTGCCTCCGGCTAGGATCGATACTTTGTTGCCAGCACCTGTTGCTTGCTTTTGTTAGTTGGTTGCCTTATCCCTTAATCCACCCGGTGCTCATTTCTTTGTATTGTTATGTGAGCCGTTGTGATGTTACAAGCATCGCAACGGTGATCATGACACATCAGGACTCAAGGAAAAAGTAATATCGAGCATTTTAACCTCCCAGGATGCTCCAATACAAATCTCATAGCTGTTTTGGAATAAAGAAACTACCAACACAAGTGAGGCAGCAACTGCTGAGCTCACATACATCAAAAGATTTCTGACAATCTTAGACTTCTGGTGGGGACATGGTGGACTGAACAGCTATGCCAGTGGGCTCAGTGGGCAGAACTGACAACGCAGCAGTTTTTTCGGGCTCAGGCAGGTTTTTCCTGAAGCCCAGGAGTGTTTTTCCAGAAAAAAAACACCTGGAATCACCCCATCTGTCCTGTGGGCAGCTGCTTGCAGCCACAAGATCACAAACAGCATTCATGTTCAACTGGTAAGAGCAGCCGGGAGGCTGTGACGTCACCATTTCCAAGCCACGCTGTAGCCTTAAAGGGACACTAAGACCGGCCACCCCATTTCTAAATCACCCAATTTATATTTCTTTTAAGTACGCGTAACCTAAGAGAGGTTTTCTACAGCAAGGAGAAGCAGGTTCTCTTGGTGCTTATTATTTTGAGGATCAATTTTTTAAAAAAATTCTCTTTAAGTTTTGGACTTTGTTTTCCATCCAAATATTAAGGAGGATTGAGAGTAAATAATTGTCTCCCTGTTGTTATTTTTGTACTAAATTTGAAGGTATTAGCATTTTCCTACATGTTGAATCGGCTGTTTTGAACCTTCAGTTTTCTGCTCCTACTTTCCCTGGGGAACTGTCTGCATATCACACTTTCGCCTGTGTAAACACATTTTGGAATTCTTTCATATCTTTGACTTTCGCTGGTTAAGCTCCTGGGGGGTGCCATAATCTGCTGCTTGAGACATGGAGGATTTTAAACAGACTTTCTCTGACTTCCAACAAGATTTTAAGCAGATTCTTTCTGATTCCTGCCAAGTTTTTATGCAAGGCATACAGGGCATTGTGGAAAACATGAGGTCTAAAATGTGTCATCTGGTTGGGGATGTCATGGATGAAACAGGAATTTAACAGCAACAGAAATGTCTCTTCTAAGAGTGAGAGCAGGACTTCTGTAGAAATGCTGGATGAAGATCGGAGAGTCAAGTTGAAGAAATTAAAGGGAGAGATTGAGTTGCAAGTCGTAAGTGAAATTGATCTTCTGATGCAATGCTATGGAAAAGAAGGGGTTATTATGTATGGGAGGTCTGAAGAGAAGTTGGAGTTTTTGAGGGGGACAGTTGGGCTGTTCAATTTTTTAAAGAAAAAAACTGCGTGCACTGTGGGGTTATGAAAATGCTCTGGTTTATTTTGAAGTGGGATAAGGGTTTAAGAATATTTATCTGGATTGCTTTTAGGGTTCGGCTGATTTCATTTATCTTTAACAATTTTGATTATAATCAAATTATTTCTATAATAAAAAATAATAAATGTCTGATTTTGGGTTGAATATGATGTAAGATTATTAAAATTGTATTACCAAGTACAATGGCAGACAATTTATATATTTTTTAGTTTGATCTTTATTATAGTAGACAGGAATGTATAGAATAGTAGTAGGAAGGAAATAATTAAATAAATGTTATCTTTGGGGGAGGAAGTTGATTAGGAGGTTTACATATATTTTTTCTTTTAATATAAGGGGAGGGAACAACTGTATTTAGTGATTTTTATAATGTGCCAATGGAATGATTTATAGAAATAATGTGATTTTGGTTTAATATAGAGTAAGGAAAACTGTTGTATATCCTTGCTGTTAAAAGTCGGAAGTCACCTCTTTTTGTAACTTTGAAAATTTTTCTTTTGTGTTTCTACACTTTAGGTTTTTTTTCTTTGTAGTTTTTTGTTTTCCTGTAGCTTTTATCTTTGCTTGAAACTTAATAAAATTCTTATAAAAAAAAGGTTTCTGGCAATCTTAGATGGTCTCAATAAATTCAATTAACAATACGGAAGTTGTCATCTGTCTCACAGGTAACCTGCATCTGCATAACTATCCTGTCTTCCCCTTTCTTTCCCCCTCCCACCTCATCCCAATTTAAATCCTACATCAATTTAGTCACTCACTGCATCTGATAACTAAGTGTAGTTGACAAAAGCTTATGCCTTTTAATAAAATAAGTTAGTCTGAAGATGTGGTACTAGATTCCTTCTGATGCTTCTAAAGAAAACACCAGGCTGCATCAATCCATCATTCGTTTTTCTTTTTAAAAAAACGTGGGATCTACTCAAGATCAAAGACATTTGAAGAATGCTTAAGCTGGAGGCTGATGCTTTGCAGCATGCCAACTTACCCCTTTTTTTATGTAAAAAAATGAAGTGGGCAGAAAATTTGGTAGACACCAAGCAAAATGTCTGTGGCACAAATGGTGATCCTGGTGGGAGGTAAATGGAAACATGTAAGCTTTGCATTAAAAGGGAAAGGATCAACAACCATAATATGACATTTGAACTTCCAGGATGAAAAAGGAAAAAGGAAATGGGAGAGAAGAAGAGGGACTCAGGGGACACTTTAGTTCCTCCTCTTGAAAGCTCCCCTTGCTGTCTTACAAAATGCTAAATGGCACAGATTTACTAGGATTGCCTGTTAAGTCCAAGAGGAAAAGCTTTATCTCAGGAATAAGCACCTTTTGTCCTTATATCAACAGTCCTTTGCTCAAACTATCAGTAGGTGGAATAGCAAAAAAACAGGAAGATGCCCAGGTCATTCCTGACATGCAGCTATTGACAGGTAATATCCAAGGACATGGGGTCCTTGACACCAAAGACATTTTCCTTGTGAAGCTTTTGCTATGAAAACCACATTCCTTATTTGGTTCTACCTAGTTCAGCCAAAATTGGTTTGTACACATCACGATACGGTGCTGCGCACATACAGAAAACTAGGCTGGACAAGATTCAGTTCATTACATTAAGAACCTTTTTCAAAAAGGGTAAACCAGCTCCCAGAATTCCACATCCAGCATTGTCACTGAAGAGAATTCTGGGAGTTGAAGTCCAGCAACCTGGAAGTTGTCCAAGTTGTGAAATGTTGGGTTAGAAGGACCAAAGAGCTTTTTACTAGACTGAAATCAAATAGTATGAGTTTTCCAAGAAATACTAAAACTCTCCAATGTTTTTTTTTTCTTGTAAGGACTCATATTGTAGTCATATATGTATTTGTTAGGGCTATGCAAAGATCTGTATTTAAGAATAAAATGTGATTCAGTGTGTATGTAAACTGTTTTGAGGTGTTTCTAACAATGACATGCACTCATTCATGCACACACCAAATCACATTCTGGCTTCTGAGTCTGGGTCTCTGCACAGCCTCAATACTTACCTGGAAGTACATCCTATTGAACTTACTCTGACAATTTCATTTAGACATGTGGGATTGCATTGTTAACTGTATACTTTCTTGTACTAATTTGATGAAAATACATTAAAAAAAAAACAAATTATGACATGACAACAAAGCCAAAGATCCACAAGATGAAGCTGGGCTTTGTAAGGCAATTAATCAGCCAACTAGCAAGCAAATATTGTAACAAATGGGACTGTTACTTATTTTGTTTAAACTATACTTGTTTATAGGTAAAGGTAAAGGTTTCCCTTGACGTAAAGTCCAGTCGTGTCCGACTCTAGGGGGCGGTGCTCATCTCCGTTTCTAAGCCATTAGAGCCGGCGTTGTCCGTAGACCCATCCGTGGTCATGTGGCCGGCATGACGACACGGAACGCCGTTACCTTCCCGCCGAAGCGGTACCTATTGATCTACTCACATTTGCATGTTTTTGAACTGCTAGGTGAGCAGGAGCTGGGACTAGCAACGGGAGCTCACCCCGTCGCACGGATTCGAACCGCCGACCTTCCGATCGGCAAGCTCAGCAGCGCAGCAGTTTAACCCGCAGCGCCACCGCGTCCCACATACTTGTTTATACCAGCACTCATTTTAAAAAAAAATGAAGGATACAAAACATAACAATGCTGATGCTTTCAAAATCAGAACCAAAATTAAAATCAGTGATTCAAATAACTAACAAATTAAAGCTTGGCAAAAGAGATGCATTTTTCCCATCTTAGTAATTCCCAGGAGAATGACAGCCAAGACTTCTTCCCCATGTACCCTTTCCCATGTACCCGAGTAGCTGAGCTGTGGCAGTGGGGCATCTTTAGAACAGCCTCTCCTCTGTTGTACTGTTTAGATCAGTGTTTCTCAACCTTGGCCGCTTGAAGATGTGTAGACTTCAACTCCCAGAATTCCCCAGCCAGTATGGCTGGCTGGGGAATTCTGGGAGTTGAAGTCTACACATCTTCAAGCGGCCAAGGTTGAGAAACACTGGTTTAGATTGAATGAACTCCTGCAACTCCATTAGACTGGGATAAGCAAGTTCAGAAAGCACAGCCAAATATTAACCAGTTCAACAAGTTTGTAGGTTAATGATTTCTTTCCTGTTAGTATATCAAATATTCAATATCCTGAGACTGTACTATGAACATTCCAAAGGCCAGAATGAATTATTAGACTGATAAGCAATTGATTTTAGCTATTGCGTTCTAAATTTGGGGATAATCTCTTAATCAAAGCAACGTATTTCATGACTGCATCATTTCAAGCACAGTTCTGTGTCTCTTACCTGATAGAAAAAAACCCTGAAACATTTGTAGCTTTCGACAAAAAAACTGGTAAAACTTTTGATCTTCTGAGGCCAATCTAGAAATTCTTTCTGCTAAGCAGAAATGTTAGGAGCCAGTTCTAAAATGTGAAGTTTTGTCCTTCTTTTCTTCGCATACTTTCTGCTGGACAATTATCAGTTTAAAGAAGTTTTGTTATATTTAAAAAGAAAAATTGTGGAAATGGCTATGACTATTCCACACTGAATATACTGCCCTGTTCATAGAAAGCTTGTTCCATGCAGAATATGGATGGCATAAGGAGCCATGTTGCCTGTGTGCATCCACACAACTTTTTTTGCTGAGATTTCTAACTGTGCAAAGAACAGCTTAAGTAAGCTGTCTTTTCTGGAATCAAGATGAAGCCGGTCACCCTTGTCTTTTAGGGAATGGGGGCACGGAAGTTGACCAGCAACAGTGATGGGTTTTCCAATCCTGCAGATCTTTTCTCCAGTACCAAAGGCATATCAGCCAGGGATTTCCCAGTCCCTAAACTGACCACTCATTTTAGATCGGCATCCTGCTACACCCTCATTTAGGCAAGCCTCAGGCTTTGTGTGTGCCAAGTCATAGAATGATCTGCAAACACAATCTTTTTTTAAAAAAATTCGGATCTTCCTACTAAAGAAAAGTTTTCATGTACGGTGCCAGAGAAGCTGCTGCATAGTTATGAAATCTGCAAAAAAAAAAAAAAAGAAGGCTAACAAGGGCAAACCAAATGAAGAGGAATAATTACTCTCGACCTCCAATTATAGAATGTATTATTGAACAATTTAGCACAGACATATCTACTCAGGGCTAAGCCTTGCTGGATCTTAAATATATAAAATTTGATCTTATTTATAAGGTCGGCTAATGTAACATCTAGATTCTCTCATGAACACACATTTTAAAAGTAGGACACAGGTCAAAGCACCTTTAAATTGAGCTAGATTTCTGGTGACTTCAGGGACACATCCATGGAGTTTTCTTGGCAAACTGTGTAGAAGTGGTTTGCCACTGCCTTTCTTGGATTTTGTTTAAAATTCTCATTTTCACATAGTGCCCTAGAAAGTCTTGATGGCCTTCCATCCAATAACAAACCAGGGCTGACCCTGTTTACCTTTTCAAGATCAACCAGTGTTACCCAGATACTACCTCCTAGCTGAATGAGAGAGTTAGTAGGAAAATCAGGGAGAATCTTAGATCAGTGTTTCTCAACCTTGGCAACTTTAAGATGTCTGTGTAGGGTCCCAACGTCTGAAGTACCTTTACTTCCCAATGCAGACACTTCAGACAACATGTATTTAATTTCAACAACAGTTTATTTGATCAAACAAACGGCTGGGTGCTCAATACAGGCTTCACTTGGGAAACCGCATGACCCGCATACGATGAAGGTATCGGGAGCTTTTATACATGCCTGAGATATGACGTATGTCCCCCGAGGGGTGGCATGGCCCAATCACAAAGCTACCTTCAGGTCTTTGCCCCAGCTCAGTAGCAATTTTGCTTATCTCCTCTGTCCCTAGTGCAAGCGTATTACAAAAGTGAGATAGCAATAGTTAGATCGGCTCTTCATTTGGACTTCATCTCTCAGAATTCCCCAGCCAGCCATGTCTGGGGAATTCTGGAAGTTGATAGATAATTAAATTTTGGCATTCTTATCCCATGCCTTTAAAAATATAGCTTGATGCCCCAGGACCACCCAAAGCCATCCAGACTTTGCCTCCAAATTGTGTTTTAATGTGACACAAAAGTATCACACTAATGGGAACTAAGGAAAGACATCAAGTCGAGCTTGGCTCTTGGCAACTACATCGATGCAACCCTGCATTTTTCTTCCTGCCAATGTGGATGTGGTTTGCTTTTTGACTTCCCAGTCTAGCTGACAGCCCTGGCATTTCCTGCTAGCTGCCCATCCAATATGAGTCAGGGCTATCCTGCTTAGCTTCCCAGCCAACACAAGGTTGGCTCAATGCCGCCACCTGCTGAATCAACTGCACAGCAATTCATTAAGTTAATTTTAATCCATATGAATTCAAACTATGTTGAATCAAATTCTCCTAGTCCTGTCTACATCCTTCCTTTCAAATTTTATAGGGAAATGTTTTCTTAAGGATGATGTGAAAGGGATGAACGAATACTCTGCAGTCCATTCCACTGAGTTCAATGGAATAAGTATAAATAGAACAATAGACCAATCAGGTAACCTAATACAGATCTGTTCAAAATCAAGGCTCAGGTAAATTGAGATTGGATTTGTAATCTTATGCTTAGTCAGACTTACTTCTATGTAAGTATGCTTGGGATTTCACTTTTAATATATTTATCAGGAGAATAAAAATAAAGAGATTTAAGTTACTTTAGAGAGCAAAACTTTAGTTTATAAATTGGGTTGTTAGATCAATAAAAAGTAAGTTAATTATAATTATTTCTAACATTTTTGGGTTTGCAGACCCTTCCTGATGGCATGCATTTGAAATCTCATTATACAGGAGGACTTCCAGTGGGGACATGGTGGACTGAACAGCTGTGCCTGTGGGCTTAGCGAGTGGAATTGACAACGCAGCAATTTTTGGGGGGCTCAGGCAGGTTTTCCTGAAGCCCAGGAGTGTTCTTCAGATAAAGGAAAACACCTTGAATCACCCCCATCTGTCCTCCAGATGGCTGCTTCCAGCCAGAAGATCGCAAACAGTGTTTCGTGTTCGACTGGTAAGAGCTAGCTGGGAGGCTGGGATGTCATCATTTTCCAAGCCACTCTGTAGCCTTAAAGGGACACTAAGACAGGCCATCCCATTTCTAAATCACCAAATTTATTTATATTTATATATATATGTATATATAAAGTATGCATACCCTAAGAGAGGCTTTCTACAGTGAGGAGAAGCTGGTTCTCCTGGTACTTATTATTATTTTTGGGATTTTTTTTTTAAATACTTTTTTGAGCTTTGGAATTCATTTTCCTTCCAAATATAAAGGAGGATTGAGAGTAAACAATTGTCTTCCTGTTATTATTTTGGTATTAAATTTGAAGATTTCAACATTTTCCCACACATTGAATTGGCTGATTTAAACCTTCAGCTTTCTGTTTCTACTTTCCCTTGGGAACTGTCTGCTTTCACTTTGTGTAAACATACTTCGGAACTTTTCCATATCTTCGACTTTCGCTGGTTAAGCTCCTAGGGGGCACCAAAATCTACTGTGTGAGATACAGAGGATTTTAAACAGATCTTTTCTGACTCCTATCAAGCTTTTATACAAGACATTCAGGACATCGTGGAAAATATGAGGTCTAAAATGTGTCATCTGGTTGGGATGTAGTGGATGAAACTGAGGAATTCAACAGTGATAGAAATGTTTCTTCTAAGAACGATCGGGATTTCTGTTGAGATGCTGGATGAAGATTGTATAGTGGAGTTGGAGAAATCTACGGGAGAGGGATCTGCAGAAAGGGAAACTGACTTTCTGGTGAAATGCCGTGAAAAAGAAGGGTTCGTTATGTATGGGAGGTTTTCGGAAGAGAAGTTGGAATTTTTGAGGGAGGCAGTTGGGCTGTTTGATTTTTTCAAGAGAAAAGCTCTGTGCACATTGTGGAAATATGTAAGTCCTTTGTTTTATTTTGAACTGGGATAAGGGTTGAAGAATGTTTATCTGGATTGCTTTTAGGGTTTGACTATGTTACTTGTTTTTAAGGATTTGAATTAAGATCACTAGGATATAAAAATGTTTATTTGGATGGTTTTAAGGATTTGATTTCAGGTCACTGTTTTGAACTGTTTTTCTTTTTTGGGTTTATTAAGATTATTAAAACTGTTGTATTATTTAGTATAATGGCAGACAATTTATGTGCTTTTTAGCTTGATTTTTATTATAGTAGCAGAAATGTATAGAATAGTAGTAGGAAGGGAATAATTAAATAAGTGTTAACTTTTGGTGGGGAAAGTTGATTAGGAGGTTTATTTATTTTTTCTTTTAATATAAGGGGAGGGAGTAACTGTTCTTAGTGATTTTTATAATGTGCTGAAGGGGAATGATTCATAGAAATAATGTGGTTTTGGTTTAATATAGAGTAAGAGATTATGGAAAATTTTTCTATACCCTTGCTGTTAAAAGTTGGAATTCACAACTTTCTGTAATGTTGAAAAAAAATTCTCTTGTATTTTTCACATCTTTTTAGTTCTTTTTTATTTTTGTAGTGTTTTTTCATAGCTTTTATCTTTGCCTTGAAACTTAATAAAATTCTAAAAAAAGAAAGAAATCTCATTATGCAAACAGTAATGAAAAAATTCACCATTCAGTCATCCTGAAGTCAACTTTCTCACATTGGTGTTTTCCAAATATGCTGAATCACACATCTGTAATTTCTAGCTAGCATAGGAAAATGAAATTTTAGGAGTTGTACCTTAACACATTTTGAACCAGGTTGGAGAAAATTTATTTAAGACATATACAATGGAATTCATTTTAGAATCCATATACAATTATTTAATTGAGGTTGCCTTGAAAGACTGGGATTTGCCCTGTCACATTGCAATTCTGTCACTTTTACATCATCACTGCAGTTTGTAGCAAATGCCTACATGGATATTAGTAAACAACTCCTTTGGTTCTTACTTTTAGAGAACTTTTCTTGATGTTTGCACCTGGGATGTCAATGCTTTCAGAACGATTATTACAAGAAATTAATGTATGTATGCATGCATGCATGCTATATGCGTAAATATCCTGCAGAATCCATTGATCACAAAGCTTGATGATGTCTATATCCTCAGCTGGCTTTAAAAGTGGATTGGAGGGCAGAGATGCGGGATGTTATTATTTGCCTCCAGATTGGGGGGAGGAATGGGGTGTCCTCTATAGCAGATCAGGGGAACAACTGCAGAAGAGGAATGCATATTCACTTTTTTTTTTGCCTGGAAGGAGGAGAGAGAAGCTGATCGGCCACTGTGAGAAACACACGCCAGACCCAGCAGGGTTACTTTTAATAATTATGTTTAGATGATCCTCCTCCTTCTCCTCCCTAATGCATTCATGCATATTCAGGCTGAAATAAAAAAATAATAAGCATTTCAAAATACAGGCATGAATATAACAAATTCATAACTTCTAATTAAAAAAGGATTCAGATCAAGACCAATCAAGCCTTCTGAATTTACATCTACACAAAAAATACGTACAGCCATCTTAACCCGGATGTTTAGCGAACTCTGGGGGAGGGGCGGTTGCTTCTTTTAAGTGCTTCCTAATTCTCTCTTTCGTCATTTAGGTGCGCATCTCCCGATTCTCTGCCTTCCCAAAGATATAGAAAAAGGAAGAATGACACAAAATATGAATCTCTGATTTATGGACATTTCCCTTCTGTGTTGTAACAAGCGACGGGGAAAAAAAGACTCCCTCAAGCCGAGCTCAGCTCCTCTTAACTTTTTGATCACCTTCATACAGCTTCCTCTGCAACAGAGACGATGGGGTTTGCCCAGGAACATTGGGTTCCCTGCTTCCGAGATCTCCTAGTGGTCCCCCATCCAAGGGCTACGGAGGTCTTCTCACGCTTCGTTTCTCAAGGTCAGAAGGATGCTGCAGCGATCAGAGGAGCGACTTGAACAAAAAACCGGGGAAGTCCAGTATTTAGCTGTCAGTAAATAGCAATATGTTCGGTTATTCCCACGCTGCAGAATAAAGAAAAGCAGCTGCTCGTGACCGGAGATTTGCAGACCGCGAAGAACAACTCAGTTCCTCAGCTAAAAATATGCTGTATGATGAGACGCTCAAAGCGGCTAACAACAGAAAGTGTAGTTTACTTTTTGCAACGGCATTTAAAACTCAACGTGCTTGCACGCCCGCGTACTAGGTTTGTAATTGAACTTTAAATGTGATCGACGTTGTAAAGGAGAGCCCTGGTGGCAAGGAATCAGCCTGGGAGCGCCTTTTCCGACTAACCCCTTATATTAAAAGACATAAACTGCAGCTCACGAAAGCTGATGCCTTTTAATAAAATGGGTTGGTCGGAAAAGGTGCTCCCAGTGTCCTGACTGAATGTGACCGAGGGAAGGGCAAGGGAACATTTTAACTACTTCGCAAGCCGCTTTATAAGGTGCATGTTTGGATGGAAATCTCAGTCTGAGCATCATTTAAGACTTTACTATCTGGTTTGGACTACCTGCAGGGTGATCATAAATCATTTTCAGCCTAGCAGCGTCCTGTCACCAGCGGATAAGCCGCCTGCGCCGACCCTGCCTGTTTGGGGGCTGATCTCAGCTTGGTTTACTTTAAAATGTAAAATCCTGCTAGCCTACAGTTGCAAGACCCTCGTAAATTATTGTATTTCCCCGCCCCAGCCCGAAAGCACACACAATGTAAGGATAATGGGGTATCCTTGAAATGAATTTTAGATAGGGTTGCTGCTAAACAGTATTTCTAAAACTTGGCAACTTTAAGATGTGTGGACTTCAACTCCCAGAATTCCCCAGCCAGCAAGGCTGGCTGTGGAATTCTGGGAGTTGAAGTCCACACATCTTGAAGTCCACACATTTTAAAGTTGCCAAGTTTGAGCAACACAGTGCTGAAGTTTTTAAAACTTAAAGAGGCTTGTTTTCACACGGGAAATTCACGTTCCATTTATTGGATCAGTCCAAAACAGAAAGTTGGAAAGTAAAGGGCCCTGCATTTTTTCTGAGCTTTTGCTGAAAGGCAGCCACGCTGAAGCGCCATCAAGAAAGCTGCAAGGAGCGGCTCCCCTTTTCTCTCTCTCTCCTTTTTTTTAGTGACTTAAAACGGGAACCCGGAAGTGAAAAATTCGAAACGGACACCTTCGCTCTACATTTTCGTATCTCGGCAACGCTTCCCCCGAAACTTGCTCGCCTTGCCGCGGCGACGCGCGTCACCGGAAGGAACCACCCGAAAGAATGCTCTGGCGGCCAATCAGGATCACGTTCGGAAAGATGGCGGCGTTCGGGGGCCGAGGGTCCTCCGCGAAGGAGGGAAGTGGGGACACGGCGCGAGCGGACTCGGACCTCCTGTTGCATCCGGAGCTGCTCTCGCAGGAGTTCTTACTCCTGACGCTGGAGCAGGTAGCGAGAGAAGGGAAGGGGGGCAGAGGGAGGCCGGCCTGGGTCTGGGGTTCCCTGATACCCACCACCCATCGTGCGCAGCGGTCTGTGCCGGGCATATTTGGGTTGCCCACAGCCCTGGGAAAAAGGGTTTGGCCTCCTCTCCCGCTCTAACGCTCGTTTCTGCCCAGCCTGGAGATGGGCATTCTCCGTTGTTGTTGGTAGCAACGCAGGAAGACAAGCTAGTAAAAAAAGTTTGCTCCATAAGTACAGTGACCACACGTCCTTCATTAATAAAGGACAGGCCTTTATTTTAGAAAGCAGTCCTTCAGATTCATTTAATTTAATTATTTCTCTTGGTTTTGCTCTTGAATTTTCCTTTGTAAAGCAATGTTACAAACTTAAACAATTTTTTTTATTTTTATCAACCTTTTTCAGATTTGCCCCTTTTCAGGTTTGTCTTTTATTTTTTTCCAAGAAAATATGGTCACTGTATCCATAAGGCTTCCCCAGAAGTGCCAATTCTTATTCCTCTCCTGTTATTTTTTTGCACTGGGTGCACAGTCTACTGTTGGCTCCCTGAGAGGTGTGTTGCTGTTGCTGGGTTGAGGTTTGTTGTTTGGTGGGTTTGTTTTTGTTGTGCAGATCTGGACGTCTTTGCATTTAGAAATGCACAGTGGATCCTGCTGTTTCATTGTGGACTAAACAGTGTTATACAAACCATAGAAAATTAGTAAGAGGTAGAGAAGAGATAAAAAGAAAAGGAAATTAAGTGAATCTGGTTTACACCAACACCATCCACTGTACCTCTCCCTACATACCTTTCCTTGCATAACTTCCTTAGTTCAACTTCATACATTACATTTTTCTCTTTAAAAACTCACTTCCCCCTTTTTTCAGGTGCATGAGCTCCAGACAACCTAGCCCATTGTTCCCCCCCTCAACCCATTCAGTTTTCTGTTATGTATTTCATATACATTCAGAAGAGTAATCAGCATATAAATTTTGATTAAAATGATTTTTAAAATTCTCATTCATTTTCTCAGTATACTCTTCTGGTCACTCATATTTGTATTTAGTCTCTGTTTATTCATCACTCACTGACTCTATTTTTGTTTTATCATATACACTTCATAAGTAATTCATCCCTACTACATTCAAGTTCTTTTTTTGCTTCTGCTGACATATTTTACCCTCACTTGCATAAACCGAACTGGGCAGAAGCATGCTCTTACGAATAGCCATTTTTGCTTCTTTTGACATAATTCCTTCTTTTCAACAAACCCCAAACCACATTATCTCTATGCCAACTGTTGCACATCTTAAAATTCCTTATATGTTTCCTTATCTTAGTAAACATTCTTCCAAGGTACACAAATTTATCTACTTGCCCTAATTGTTTGCCATTTATGTATAATTTGCAGCTATTCATTTTTCTGGTCAAACACAACTCTCTTGGTCTTTGGTACATTAATTTTCAGATCTGTATTCCTCATTTCATCATATGATCTAACATTTGCTGGAAAGACTTTGGATTCTCAGCCAAGAATATGGCATTGTCTGCGTGTGAAAGCAACACATTTCCATGACCAACGTATCACTAATGTTAACACAAGTGTTTCATAGGCATGGTTACCACTCTTTTGTCATGGTTCAAATGCATTATGGTCAGCTTGGAGCCAGGGCTGCAGGGGTGGTGGACCAGATAAGATCCCATCCCTCCCCCTTTTATGGATTTGTTCAGATTCTGACAGGCATTTCGAAAGTTTCCCAGTGAGATTGTGGCAGTTTTCACAATCCTATTTTTTTGCCTTTGGAATATGGAATATGGAATATTGTACTTATGTGGCCCTTTCCTCCTACAAATCCTGGGAGGCACTCTGGTTTATTGAGGGGGTCCAGGTAATGAAGCAGCAAGAAAGACACCTGGAGCACTTGTGGTGGAAAATAAAGAGCAAATGCAATTGGGCATAGGAACAGAGCTGTATTTGGGTCTACCCTGTGGCACTGAAACATCAGTATTTCTCAGTCCTTGCTGCATCACTGGAATGGCTTTCAGCAGCCTTGTTTACAGTGACCCAAATACTACTGAGTGTCATACTCCTCATCACAATGTCCTCAGAACATCCTGATCGAACTCGCATCCATCTTCATAGAACCTGTGTTCACAGACAGAGAGGCACCAGAGGGGAGGGGGGTGTTAACCTGGGGGGTGAATTCATTTGTTGTGACTAGGAACTTATTACTCAAGGCCATCCGGCAGAATACCATCTGAGCCATCTGGTGCCAAGGGGGGAGCACATGCTTGGATGCGTAGAAAGGAGGGGAAAGTAGAGAATGTGATTTTTAAATTGTAGAATGTGTGGGAAGAAGCCATTCGTGACTTTGCTTTGTACAAGATGCTTTGCATCATTAAACAGTTACTAGAATCCCAAATCTCAGAACTGTCTTTGAGTGAATGCTCGAGCGTGTGGATCGTTACACTGAGACAGGTAGGGCCAGTAGATCTTCCTTCAGGCAGTTGTGATAGATTTGCAAGACATTTTGCTGGTACAGTCACCTGGACATCATGTTGATGGTACCAGAGGAGATACAGGTAGTCCTCACTTAATGACCCCAACTGGAACCAGAATTTCCATCACTAAGCAATGCGTTAGTTTATTTTAGTTCCAGGAAAGTTTATTTTTAATAGTTTATTTTTGTTCCAGGAAAAATCCATCTGATAAATTTTTGCACATTGGCATTTTGTTTAAAGCTAAACAAAGAAAGTTTTAGCAGATCTTCCAAATAAGTGACCTGCAGAAACAATCCCAACAGGATTATTTTAGTAGTAGTAATTGCAAGCTTTGGTGCATGGCTTACTTTGAAAAGCATATGAGGTAGATTTCATAAAACAGTTGAGAAGGTACAAAAATGTTTGCATGTTTAACATATGGTAAAGCTTTAAATTACTGTGGAGATATGTATGGATTGATGAACTTCATCTTTCTCCTCTGTAGAAGAGTAATGTGTGGAGTAACCAGAATTTTTATACTAGGGAGGTCTTCTGTCATATTTGATAACCTGCTAGTGTTATTGAAGATAGCCTTTTCCTGTTTTTGTAGGTCTGGAATAAAATCTGCAGTCCATGTGGTGAAAGAACATGCCATAAAATATTTTGTGATTTTCTATTTATATTGCTATGCATAGAGTTGCTTTTAAGCATAAGATGAACTGTAATATTCATAACATCGTGGTTTCCATTGCTTTTCCTCAGAAGAATATCCCAATAGAAGATGAGGTGAGAATCAGTAAGGATGGCCTTACTGATCTATATGTTCAGCATGTCATACCATTGCCTCAGCGTGATTTACCCAAAACCAGATGGGGAAAACTAATAGAAAAGAAAAGAGGTCAGCAAGTGTTGAAACATGGCACCCAAAGGTAAGTTTGCTTTGCTTACAGTACTTGGATTCTCTTCAAAATCTTTCAAAAGTCTGAGACATAATAGGAAACCACCTTATTGTGAATTAGCCCAATATTATTTCCTGCATTTTAAATAATAATAATAATAATAATATTTTTATCCTGCCTTTTTTAAATTTGGTCAACTGAAGGTGGCGAACGTATGTAATACCCTTGCCTCCTGTTTTCCCCACCACAGCAACCTTGTGAGGTGGGTTGGGCTGAGAGAGTGACTGGCTCAAAGTCACCAGCCAGCTTTCATGCCTAAAGGAGGCCTAGAACTCAGTCTCCTGCTTTCTAGGGCAGCACCTTAACCACTATACCGACCTGCTATTATTTGCATCTTCCCAAAATGTCTTTTGACTAAGGAAGCAATGAAAATACAGTAAATAGTAATTGGTAACTAACAAAGAGCCAATTTTCTACCATCCTTCCCAAAGGGCAGCAAGTGATAATTATTCTGTGGGTCACAGGGAAAAAGGGAGTCCAGCTGAGCAGGCCACGGTGGGGTTTTTCCTCTGGTTCTTGAGGGCCTCTTTCCACAGGACAGTTGGTGGCAATGGAACTGTAGCGCCCTCAGGGAAGAGTCTGGCTAAGCAGCACTCCTTGATGCGAGGTCTATTTCTCTGTGACTTCAGACTCTCAGCTTTATCTGAGAAAAAGCCTGCCATTGAAGAAGGGGAACCTTGATTATTTTGGCCTATTTTTTGTCACTTACTGTCATGAGTACCAAGGGTGAGCAGGAGGGGGCCCCTATCCAGGGGGAAAACGCACGCGTAGTTTAGGAAGTTTGAGCTGTCATTCAAAGAGAAACAGGACAGACCCGCCTTGACTTTTGGGGATTTATCTGTCTGGGTTTTCCCACACTTCTTCAGTTTGGTAGGATTTTCTGTCTACTATAGCAATAATAAAGCACTAGAGACTTCTTCCTCGTCTCAGCGTGGTTCTTGCTTACTCAGGACACTTATTAAATAAAACAACTATTTTGTTGTATTTATTGGCAGTTCAATGTTATAATGTTATCTTGAAAAGAAATAGGAAGTCAACAGTCTTATAAATTAGTACTGAGATCGTCAGTTGAACGGCATGGAACTGCTTTCATTTATCTATATGTGTTATATTTCATGCATAGCCCAAGTGCCTAACTGCATCCATGGAATTAAGTAAATAAGAAGTGTGCCACATACATTTATACTTTATTAACTAGCTGGTTCCTCTGGTTGTAGCATCTTTATCTGAGATTGGGGGCACTGATGCAAATCATAATTTAAAAGGACTATTGCCAACTGAAAGTGGATCAATTCTGGGGGAAAAAAAACCTTGACAAATTTCTAAGCAGCCCTAGTGTTCAGAAGTGGTTGATGTGGAGGCAAGGAATTTAACTCTGTGGGCTTTGGGATCTTAGCCCAAGATTGTTGTCCATCTTTGAATTACTCCTTGGAGAATCTATGTACTCCTTGGAGATTTGTGATTATTAGTGTTTCCTTTGTCCTTAGACTGGGTTAATTGTGAAATAAATGCAAATCTGAGGATACAAGCAGCATTGCCATTTGTGTGAGATTAATTCCTCATCAGTTTGAATGGCTACAATCCTGATCTAAGTATGCAAATCTGGGAAAAGTCAACTGAGCTTTCTTCCAAATAGCTATTTAGAATGGGGTGGGTTTACCCTGAGTAATTTTGGTTTCATATCTATAATGAATTCTTTATGTTACCTTTCCTTGTTTAGCATTATGGCAATGGAAAGTCTAAGGAAAAGGCCTCTCATTGTGTTTGATGGTAGCTCAACAAGTACAAGTATTAAAGTGAGGAAGACTGAGAATGGAGCTGCTGATGGTCTAAAATTCCTTACATCTGGAAGTAACAATATCGCGTGTAAAAGACTGGCTATTCCTTCAAATTCCTCATCATGCATATCTGCTCCCACCTTTTCATCAGACGTTAAAATGAAATCTAGCAATAATGAGGCTAAGCAGAACAATATTATAGTTAGTATGTCATCTAGTCAAAAGCCATCAGTTTTAGAGCCTCTTACAGGAACTACTGTTGTGAAATTAAAGAGAGCTGCTCCAAAAGAAGAATTGGATTCATCAGTAAGTATATCTGCACTATTTTATGATTTTACTCTTGAATTATGTCCCAATTAATGTCAAATAAATTAGCAGCTGTCATTTCTAACAGCAGATGTTCAAACTTCAAACAGCCTTTTTTCTTCTAATTTAGTTGGGGAGGCCAGTAGACCCTTGTTCATTATTACCATGTTGTTGTTTTATCTTGATAGCGTTTTAATATTGTTAAAAGTAACTTTCAGGTGGGCACAAAACAATTAATATGCTTTGCCCTGAAACTGATTTACAAAAGTCTGTGTGAGATACAAAGGTAGTTACTTTAGAAATGGCACAAGCTTCATTTGCTTTTTTTGTGTTTTGAAAATGTCTGGTTTCTAGGAAAATAAGTTTTCTTATGGACGTTAATATATACTAAATATATAGTAACCCATATTCTCCTTCCCCCCGTTCCAAATTCTCATTCACTGTGATCTTAAAATATGTTACTATAAGGAACTTCACAGAAGGAATGCCTCTTCTACCTTGAAACAGCTGTGCTGGCTCAAATCCTGAGCTATGTGGGATGGAGCACAGAGATTTCTAGGAGAGAAGAATTAGAAGGCCTGCTGAAGGAAGGAGGCATTAGTGTCCCAGGAGACCCCATTTCACAACTCACGTAGTCTAGGTGGGCCCTCTGTCTTTCTAGAGAAGCTGCAATCTATGCCCCCAGCTCAACTTCCACTTCCACATTGTTCGTTGTGTCTCTGGACATTATGGAGGATACAGATGACTGCGAGAAGTGAAGATGATTTAAATGTTCCTTCTCTGTTTATTTTATTCTATTCATTTTCTATCCCGCCTTTATTATTTTTATAAATAACTCAAGGCGGCGAACATACCTAATACTCCTTCCTCCTCCTGTTTTCCCCACTCAACCTGTCAGGTGAGTTGGGCTGAGACAGAGTGACTGGCCCAAGGTCACCCAGCCGGTTTTCATGCCTAAGGCGGGGCTAGAACTCACCTTCAATTATTTTGGGATATATAGTAATATTTCCTTTATTCCTTTTAGTCCAGAAAAGAATCTAAATATCTTACAGAAAACTGAAGTCCTTTTAAAAGGTTTTAAGACACTTTTGTTTGTTTTAACCACCAGATGGCAACAGAAACCACATTCTTGATGTTTTAACAGGTCGCCTTAAATAATTTAATTCTTTTCTCCCTCCAGAATGGCCTAAAGCCTACTGAATCAAAAAAGAAGATCCAGCATGTAACATGGCCATGAACCTACAGGAGTTAGGAATGTAAATAATGCTTAGTCTTCATTACAGTACAGAAGAATTGTATTAAACAGAGTTGCAGATTGCAGTGGGTTATTCATAATGCTTAGAACTTCACAGTATAAAGGAGGCACCATATCTTCACCATCAAGTTGAGAACATTTCTGTTGCACTTTGAATTATTTAGTTCCCATTTTAGAAGTTCATTTTGGTAGAACAAAATGGTTTTACCAGCCTTTCTTTGGCTTTCTTAACCGTAGTCTGTAGGTCAAGTCTTTGCATGATCTGGTAGAGAAAACTGTGTGAGTTTATAACTGTTCCTGTTCAGTTGTACAACAGAATATTTTTTAAAAATATATACAGATATATTTAGATGGTATGGAAGACTGTGCTTCCTCATTCTACTGGTTTTCCCAAGATACTTGCACAGAATAGTTCTGTCACAAGGCCTAGGATAAATATTTCTAATTCTTGGGTGCCAATATCACTTTTTAAGAAAATATCTGGGTCCTTTCCTAGGTGAAACCCTGAACTGTGCACTGGCTTTGCTTCAAATTGAAGTTTTTGTTAACATGGAAGATCAAATGGATTTTTGTTGTCTTTGGAGATACATAGGCAGAAGCCCCCCACCCCCAAGACTGTGAGAAAAAAAAGACTGTGTGAACTAGAACTGTATTTTTATACAGTATGTGACAGGTATTTTATACTAAAAATTTTTAAGGAAGGCTTATTTAACTACAAAATGCCTGACAAAATTCAGAAGGAATGTAATGTTTTCTTTTGGGGGAGATGGGCGGTAACAAAATTTGAATAATAAATAGATAAACAAATGCTTGTTCTACTTATTTGTGAAACTAGAAAAGAGATGAACTTATCATACAGAGAATATGCAGTGGAAGTTTACAAGGATGAAAGTTCTGTCTGAATAAATTCTGTATTCTTTTCTTGTATGAGATAAAAAGCATCCCAGGGGGTTAATAATGTTAGACTCACATTTGTATGCACAAAGTAGTTTTATGTCATATGTGTTAATGAAATTGTATTAGTTAAAGGCTCTGAAGATGCTGGCAGCATCTCGGTGATAAAGATAATTTAGTTTCAAAACTTGTAAATGTTAACAGCTTCCTAACAATGAAATATACTTCTGAAGCAGAAGTAAAGTGAAATATAATTTTTATAAGAATTGCTCACTGTATTGGGGAGGGAAAAAACAACACATCTATCCAAACTGAGTACATTTAAGTTAAGTTGGTAACAGTAAGGTAGGTAAAATACATACCACTTATGAACATTTATGAGATTTAGCCCACAGTCCTATATGCCATTACTTCACAGTAAGTTCCATTTAGCTTACATTTGTGTACTCACACTTAGGACTGCATTATTGACCTACAATTTCCATTGCCTACATTATGCCCCAAGGCATCACTGAGCACTTCAGAATATAAAGAATGGTGTATTGAAGTGTAGTTGAATTTGCCTCTTCTTAAACACTCGTGCAAGTTTTCTACTTAAGTATACAGTTTAATTTTGTGTTTTTGTATTTGGATTGCTGTATTTTTATTAGCTTATCTAAATTAAATTAAATTAAATGTGATCTCTTGTATGGACCATCTTTATGCTATAATTTTATCTTCCTTGTGGGACTGATTCAACTGAGTTTTTTGTACAGTAGAATTAAGCATCTATGCCAGTACTCTGGTTGATTAAGGTACATCTAACACAACTGTTATTAACACTGGAAACATTTAAATATTCTTTATAAGTGGCATACAGTAGGTTTAGGTCTGTACTGTAAATAACTATATTAAATGTTTATGTTGATTTTTTAAAAATTGGCACTCTTGATCATAGCTTGAATTTAATATCCTTTGAAAAGCATCTTTGGTCATTACATCTATAAGGATTTGTAAAAAAAAAATTTTTTTTAACTTGGATGTGTTCTGCATTTTTAGGATTTGCAGCATATATTTCAAATTAGCAGTTCCCAGTCTTTATTTTTAGATTCAGGTAAAAACAATTATGCTTACAAAGACCATAAAAGATAACCTTCTGTGTGGCCACCACATGTTCTTTCTAATTAAAATAAATAGCACAATAATTTGTGTTCCTGTCATGGAGGTGGTAAAAATAGAGAATTTCAGATTCCAAAGGATTTGTTCACATGTCACTTTTTGTGAGTGATTGTCTGGTGAGGCAGCCATAAAGATATTTGGGGGAAAGGGATGAGCTGTTACAAAGATTTGAATTATGAAAAGTTTTCAAACATACTGTATGGATATTTTCAATCATAATGGCTGATAGTTTTTTAAAAGCTTTTAGAGTAGGATTGAGATGGCAAACCAGGTGGGATTGTTCAGCAAACAATGCCTAGAAACAGTGTGAACTATTTCTTGTCACCTTGATTGAAGCCCAGAAGCGTTGCTAGTAACTCCTGCTATGAAATAAATGCAGGAGCTGCTGTCTTGGAAGTCCAGCTAGCAAGGGTTATGTTAGGACAACAGATTAATGTGGTCCTCTCAGAAACGTAATCTAATGTAGCCACCACACTGTGCATTTTGGCAGGTCCATGTGTAGCATTATTTCTGAGCCAGTGGTATGGAAAATCATGATGTAGGTGGCAACCACCAGGCTTCTGTTTTTCAATTTGCTCTAGGATGAGCATCAAGAGGGTAAAGAAGCTAAAGTGAAACTGGTGTCTTGGGCAAAGGAAACAGGTTCTCTTCTAGGGATGGGTTGTTTTGCATTTCCATCCCACCTGAGATCAGAGGGTGGAAGGTCAGAAACAAATCTTTTCTGTCGTGGCCCCTCTCTGTGTAACAGTTCATTCCCACTCCAGCTGGTGAAGTTAAATTGGCCCATTGCCTGCTTGGTTTATGGAGGAAGTGAAAATTTTGTTCTGCTGGGCTTTTGATAAAGATGTTTGGGATTTGGGGTATGGATATGGTGATAGCTTTTTAAAAATGCCTCTTCAATTATAATTTCATTTTTTATGTATTGTTTTTATTGTGCTGTTTGTTCTTTGTCAACTGACCAGAGTCTTGGGATAGTGGTTCAGATACATGGTATAATCTATCTGTCTCCAATTGCCTTGAATTCTGGCCATGCCCACGGCTGCCCTGCAGAGCCAGTCATGATTGCATGGGCTTAGTGCGGCTTTCAGGGGAAAGTAGGTTCTCCATCCCTGAGCTGGGAAAGAGACTTAACATGTGCAATAACCTTACATCCAGGGAGGTGCAGCCTCATGTTTCTGTTCAGCTGCATTTTAATGCACTTACCAAAGAGTCTCATTTATTTATTGAAGTGTATTTCTCAGTAAAACATTAACTGAGTAGATTTGTAAAGGGATTACACAGTGAGTCACCTATTAGATGAACATCTGTTGTGATCAGGGTCTGTACAAATAAGGAAAGGCAGTGAACAGACATAATATAACGCTTTATCACAGCTACAGCAGCACAAGAAATAGAATTGGAAGATAAATTTGCATTATGTGCCAATATTTCAGGAAATAAGGGCAATTTGTTACCTCCATATGAACTGTGTCCCAGCTATTTTGTGATATACTTTGTAATTATGAAGTGCTTTGGTTTTGTACTGGTTTCTGAAAATTGGTTTTTAGAAATCCTTAGATGCTCTTTTTATGTAGATTTGTATTTTTAAAGAGAAGGACTCCACACAAGCTTTACCTTAATGGTTAACATTTATTAAAAGTCAGAATTCACAAAAATACAACAGACTTGGCTAGAAAGACATTTATTACTTTGCAAACTCTAAGGTGCAATGAAATTTCAAAACATCTCTTAGGAATCAAAAATGTATTTTGTGCAATGATCTTGCAATATCATGCAATAATGTGTTGTATATTTGCATCCACCTAAACTTGTGGATTTATTTGGAAACAAGCTCCATTGGCTTCAGAGGGAATAGTTCCAAATCGATGATGCAGAAAATCAATTTCTTTAATCTTTCCTTTTAAGGCATGGCACAAACATTGTATTACTGATCTGTACCTAAATTAGCCTACATATTATCATCTATACATTTGCAAACGGGGACATTTAAATATTGACTCTTCCTCCGTCAATACACTAAACTGGCAATTGTAAGTCTTTCGAAAGTCCTGATTTATCTATCTGCCAAAGAAAAAATTATACTGATAGTATCTGAATCACTCAAATTTTCTATTTGACTGTTATGGATTCATAAATGAGAAGTATTGTTTGACAATTGATATAAAAAATTACCTTCTCTCCATTATATCTACTTTACTTCAATACATTTCTACAATCTAAAAAAGAAAAAGAAAAAACTCCTTAGGTGTAATGCCTACACAAGTGTTCGGATATAGGTCTCCCTGTTAACTAGCCTCCATCATCCAGACCAAATGTCTTTGTTTCTGATCTACCAGATGAGCTCAGTAAGATCTCTCTGCACAGTCTGAAAACCTGATTTATCAGGGATTCATTCCAGTGATATTTTTACTTGCTTTCAAGTAAATATGAGTAAAAAATAAAGTCTTCAAATGAGCTCAACTCCTTGATGACTTCATGGACATGGACTTTTCTTGTCAGCAATGCTGTGGCCTTCTTTCAAGATTTTTTTTTTTTAATTTCTCAGTCAAACTATAGCCTTGGGATTTCCTGGTGGTTTCCTATCCAAATATTAAACCGGTCTGACCCTGTTTACCTTTTCAAGATCAGCCAATGTTGACTAGGTGCTACCACCTAACTTGGCAAACTTGAGTAGATGCTCTCCTCAAATCTGCTCTATAAAGGGAGGTTATGGTCTGAAGGATGGGCTCTAACATACAAGACCACCAATCATGGCTCTGTTTCCTTTGTATATATTAGTACTGTACATTGTGTTCAGGCCTAGCACCCAGAGAGCTGGTGTTAACCGATTAATATGTATTGCTGAGAAAAAAAACATTAACTTTCTGCACTTTTGGTCAAAACTCATGCACATCGTTATGTATATTAGACAATACATGTAAGTACAGCTTTTTCCCAAAATTGCTTTTCATCTTTTAGATGTCTTTCCCACACTCGGGACACAGGATGTCATCTCTTTCTGTGAGAAAGCCACGGCCCACCAGCGATAGGGAACACTTCTTGCAGTTGAAACAATCATTGTGCCATTGCCGTTCCTCAAAAGAAATATATTTGGTACCACCAAGCCCTGGAAAATGAGAAGAAAACATGAGGCACATCTGTGTGAAGCAGTTGAAACTGGATCTTGGGTTATGAAGCAACCTTCCCTGACCTAATGCCCTCTAGATGCCCAAACTTTTATTTTTAGAAGATTACAAACTGACTAAGGGTCCAGATAAATTTGAAACAAGATTTTGGAATTAATTGTAAAGAATCCTTCCATGGGAAAATACTTTTGTTTTGAATTAAAATAAGATTTAAAAAATTGGACGCTAGAGGGAATTAAATATTACAATTAAAGGAGAAGAACATCTAAACTCAACTTAAAATTACAGAATGAAGCAAAACATTTTAACATTGGACGTATTGAAGGATAGTTTGAACAATGGATCCAGAAGTTAAGAGTGTCTGCCACTATAGACAGACCGTGTCTAAAAGATGTTATGGAAGAGGAACACGTTCTACTGACAAGACTGAGGCTGAGTTGAATGTGGATCTACAAATGATTGCTGGTCATTGACCAAATAAATATTTACTTACTTACTACTCTACAAATGATAGGCTACAAGAATGACATGGAAAAAGATGTTACACTGGACATATAAAAGAAACTGGCTGATGTCTTAATAATCAAAAGGGATATACAAACAATAAACCAATAGAGTGACCTGGATAATTTTCCTATACTGGATTTACAAAAAAGTCTTAAAATTTGGAAGAACTTTGTGAGAAGGGACAAAGAAAAAATGAAAAGAAATCAAGTTCTACAACATTATTTGAAGGGACTAAAGATTAAGATCGTTAGAAATAAAGAAGAAATATAAAGTTGGTTTATTTGATCAAGGTTAAAGAAGATGTGTTGCTATTTCTGCTAACCCTTAATGGACTTTTGCTGATCAGGACTGAAATGTGAGGTTAGGATAACTCTGGGTAACATATAAACAAATCCTTAAACGAGATGGGATATGGGAAGAAGAGTTCATTTGTTGTATTTTAAGAGAAGGTGATAAGTTACTAAAATTCTTCATACTTGTGATGAAAGTGGGAAGTCACTTTATATATTTCTTTACTATATTCTTATTTTTTCTTTATTTTCTATTTCTGTTTTTATTTTTTCCCTTTCTTCCTTTCTTTTCTGTACCTTTTATTCTTTCTTTTTATTCTATGTTTCAGTTTGTATTAGTTTTTACTGTTGTAATTATAATCTTCAATAAAATTACTATAAAAAGCCCAGATGTGTTAGACTACGCTTCCATCATCTCCACCTGGGATCTCCAATGACTGTGCTACCTGAATGGACTGAAACAGTCCAGCACCATGGAGATAATCTCTTGGGGAAAGCTGTGAAATAATGATCTGGATGATCAGATTCGGCCCTTCGTTATCCAATCCTTACACAAGATAATTATATTAAAAACAAACGTTGGCTGCAGAGTTACCCTAACGAATCTGAGGCAGATAGGGAAAGTTTTACTCTTAACAGTATAAATGCCTTTGGCTTTTGTTGTGCTATTCATGCATCTTTGGACAATATCTCAGGCCTCAACCTGCTCTTCTCTGTGTCATGCTACTTCTAGAATGCAAAAATGGTCAGTTGTATCAGAAGGTAAGTTATTGCTTTGAGATGCTGCAGCTTGTTTGGGCATTCTAGCTACATCAGAGCTGGTTTAAGATGTTTATGGATGAGTTTCATATCCTTGTTCCATAACCTCAGATACATGCACGCACATGCCCTTTCTTTGGCAACAAGACTGGCAATGTGGGATTGATTGTATACAATGATACCTGTTCCCCAATACTACAGACACTGCTCAGGAGTATTTTCCCCAGCCCCCTCTCTGCCTCCTAGCTCCCCAAACAATCTCCAGAGAATACGGAGTTCTCAAAAAGAATTTTCAGGTTAACTGAAGATGCTCGGGATAGAAGCAATGGAAGTGGAGGCTAAATAAATTGACAAAGGAAATGGAAAGCTTTGGAATACAACAGAATACTAATGGGCTAATCTTCATAGGAAATGTCTGTGATGCCCTTTTTTGACAGTGACCAACCAGATGTGAGGAATCCATGGAGAAGGACATAAAACACCCATCTGTGTCCTCCAGGTGGACTGAATCATAGACAAAATATCCTTTGATTCCTCCCAGCCCACCCCTCCATGGCAGCAGTAAAAGCAGTGTTTGGTGGTTAGATCTAGCCATTATTTCAATTTCCTGCACTGCCCCAAACAGGCCTTATATATAAAATATTGTAAGCCTTAGACATCAGAACGAAACTGCTAGGACTCATGGTCCTTCCAGCTACCAAAGATGCCAAGTATTGATGGTGAATGATGGCATCTGAGTGATAACAAGAGCCGTACCCCATTATTGTTGGAAGTGGTTTCAGTGCCACTGACTTCAGCTCCTCACAATCTACTGACCATAAGGGGTAATGGGTGTAGAAATAGAACTGAGGGTTTATTCCATGTCCTCTCTGGCTACACTTTTTCAACAAAATTGCTAATTGCATGTGACTTCCTCATGCCTTACTCTTTGACTTTTCTCCTGGTAGGAAGTCGCTACCTAGGTGCTAGATTTTGCATTTGTCTATCATGTATTTCTTTAATAAAAATTCATTGGGTTATAAAATCTGCTTCACTCATCCTGAATGTGTCTTGCTCTTCGGAACACTCATAGGCAGATGGCAATGCTTTCCTTCCAACAATTACTGCAGTGTTTTCCAACCTTGGCCACTTTAAGATGCACAGAATTCTGGGAGTTGGAGTCCACACATCTTAAAGTGGCCAAGGTTGAAAAACACTGACTTACTGTTTTCTAGGATCTGGCACTCAGAGGCGAATAGAGGATATTAACGATGGACTGTGCAAATTCTTGGGACAAGTGCTATTGGTTTATTTGTCCATTTCCCTCTCATTTAGCTCTTTGGGGACCAATCTAAAACTTTATGCAGCAGATCTTTAAGTTAAACATTATCTCCACTTTTGTAAACCATCACCACCACTACCACCATACCACCCTTTCTGTCCTGTTCTTGGGTGCTATTATTTCGGCTTCACTGCTTCAAATTCCTGGGTTCACAGCGATGTCTTCTCAAACCCAATTGGTGGATGTGCCCAGAACTTTAAATTGCATTGATGGTGATAATGGCAATTTATATTGACTGGTAATAGAAATTTGTCCTATTTTCAAAGAAGGCAACAACAAAGTACCTACCACTTATTGGATTAGTGCATCCTGCACACTTCTTGGCATAGAGGCTGCAAAAGCAGTTCAGACAATAAGCAAACTCATCTCGGGAAGTGAAGCGTTGTCCAGATAGCTGTTTTTTGCATCCAGTACACACAAAGCACTCCTTGTGCCATGGCTGTTCTCGGTAAGTGATTCCTCCAGTCGTGATTGGCTGTTTATTTAAAATGGGGGGGGGAGAGAGGAGAGAAAGCTAAGAGTTCATTCTTTGTTTACGATGCGCCCTCCATTTTCTTTAACTTGCAAATGTTTTAGGAAGAAACAGCAAAGTAATCAAGAATAATAGCCCCTAAAAGTTATTAAGACACTGTCCAATGTCCAATTATTCCATAGTTTCCTACTCAAGGGAAATTTTCTAAAAAGAAAACAGATGAGAGAACAAGTGGGAAAATATGGGAAGGTTACAAGCACAAGAAGGTAACACCTTCCCTCTCCCCCAAAACACACACACACACATTTACATACATTACACTTTTCCATTTCCCCCCTAAGGCAATTCCTGTTCCCAAACCAAGTCCTTAGACCAGGGTTCTCCAAAGGGGTCAATATTGACCCCCAAGGGTCAGTGGGCCTATCTGTTGTTGTTATTTGTGGTACTATTAAAGTAGTGTTTTGTAAATTATTTTCATATAATTAATATTTGGGAATCAATGAACAATTTGAAACTTCATGAGGAGGTCAATGAACTGAAGAGTTTGGGGACCCCTGCCTTAGACAGACTGAACAATTCTAGTAGATGTCATGAGCAGTGAAAGAGAAAGATCAGAATCATCTCTGTATCCTCCACCCTCCTGTTATATAACAATAGGATGAAATAATTTTCTGAACTTTATCCTAGAATAGAAATATCTGTGGATTTTATATCACGATGGACATCAACAAGATCATGGTCAAAGAATCCTATAAACTTTTTGCCATTGAAACTCTGGTCAGTTTTCTCTGTAGATCAGATTGTAATAGTGTCCTATTTTATTTATTTATGTATATTTCATATTTCGTCACCGCTCCTCTCACTAAGAGCAACTCTAGGTGGTTTACAATAAAATTAAAATAACTACAGATTAAAATACAATAAAAGCAAAATTCTTCATAAAAAATTAAGTATAGATATAAAATATAAAATCCAAGATGGATTCCAAAGACCTTAATTTAAATACATATAATTCCCTGGGGCTTCTTCAAGGCGCTAACCACCCCCACGATTGATTAGCCCCATCCTGCCCCAAGCGGGATATATGTCCTATATGTCCTACATTATAATGTAGATAATGGGTAGATAATAAGTTGGAAAGGCTCTTGTTTGAGGTCCTGGGCTGCCTCAATAACTATGCATTTTGATAATCATCCTAAGACCTGATTTCAAGTACCAGATTCGACTTCATCTTTATCAGCTGACTCAGACTGAGGACCTTTCCCCGCTATCAAGTTATACTGTTCTCTACCCATTCTTGAGTCACCATAAAAACTCTTCTGGCAAGAAATCTGCAGTCCTCATTACTGATCCCTATCCTACTTCCACTGCCTTTCATTCCCAGTCACTTAACTTCCCCTCACAGTAACAAGGTGTGACGAAACTTGACAGATTTTACACACCCTGAGGCCAACCTTGAACGGCATAGAAATGAGAAAATCCTGCTTGAACCGTGATGCAGCCCAGGACAACTAAAGGCTCAGAGGCTGAAGGCAAGATGAAGACAACATAATGGAGACATGATAGAAAAAGGATATTGCCAGAGCATGTGTGCATTATGGTTAGATGCAAGTGGGGACACAGTTTAAGCAGCAGCAGCAGCAGGGTGACCAATGCACTAAGCAAGTCTTAATCTGATTCAAATGCTCACCACAGAATCCAGAAAATTAAGGCCCAAATGCTTAAAGAATGGATAAGAAGCCTCAAGAAAGAGACAGAACCCCTATAGATGATGGTGATTCTTTCTCACAGTTCTCTATACCAGTGTTCGCAACCTTCGCAACTTTAAGATGTGTGAACTTCAACTCCCAGAATTGCCCAACCAGCCACGCTCTATGCTGTGGTTGTAAAGAATAGCAGAGAGGGTGCAACAAAGGCAAGCTATTCTTCCTGTTCCTTCCTCTGGTCTGCCTGCCCTTCCACAATTACATCATTGATTATTTTGGATCAATCTGTCTTTCGGTATCAGCTCCAACAAAACAAAGGGCAAGATAAGGTAGGATAGCAGCCTGGAAACATTTGCTTGGAGAAAGAGGAAAAACAGAAGAGGAAATATGTTATTTCACAGCATAATATTTCACAGCATAATAAACCCTACCTTCTTGCACTGTACACACTGCATAGCAAACTGCTTCTCATAGCAGGGCACACAAAAATTCTGATTGTCCTTGGGAATGAAACTCTTTGTTCCAATGGGCTGTTGGCACCGATGGCAGATAAAACAGGTCTCATGCCAGCTGCTTCCCTTATATCCCATTTTCCGTGTCCCTATGAGAAGAATAAATTCAGGACCAGCTTTTAAGTTGCTTTGGCACAAAAGAAGTGGAGATTCCATGTTTTATTTCCACCTATTCCATTTTCCAGTTAATATATGGGAAGAAACTGGGCAGGTTACCAAAACTTAGGTTAGCAGTCAGGATTAATGAAATTACAACCTATAATCTCTACTTTTCTCAGATCTTGAATACTAAAAATAAGCCCAAATTTGATGCCTTTCAGACGCCACCATGGGCATTGCTAACACAGGAGATTCAGAGAACTCTTTTCTGCCACTTAGTGGCCATGTGCAGTCTGGATATGGCAACCTTGGGCATTGTAGATTAACATTTCTGAGGGACCCCAAAGAGAGTCACTTATTGAGTGAGTTCACACAATGGAGCTGTGGCATCATCATCATCATCATCATCATCATCATGTAACCTTCCAATAACAGGAGGGGCCATTGGGCTAAAATAAGTAATCTCTGGGGCTATATGGTTAATTGCCAAAGACACACACACGAGGGGGAAAACTAAAGTTAACTTGATCTGAAGACTACCAAGGCATTGTTACAATCAATACAGCCTATGAAGTTCTCAACTAACTTGGGAACACAACCAACTTTAATTTGAATTAATATGGTCCATTTGACCAACTGAAGCTATATCTGCTATTTCCTTATAAAAAGACATTTTGGTGGTTTCTTTGTACACTTTGCTGAAATCCTTTTTTTTAGAAATCTTGCATCTATAGAGAGTACAGTTTAATTTAAACTCAGAATCAAATCTGTTTGATCTCAGTAAGTACACACAATCCAGAATGTTTACCCTTATGTGTAAGGTTGGGGCCAAGGGTAAAAGGTCTGCATCACCTGTGTTATAGTAATGGATTTTTACCATCTGCTCTGAATAGAGTGGCATTAATTATCCTTACACTTTTCTCCTTTGTAATCAAAGCCTTTAATTTCAGTATCATGGCTCATAAAGCATAAAAATTCATTTAAGGATAAATGACAGGAGAGGCCATTCAAAAAGGTTTTTTTCTTACCAGGGGAGTGGTGAGTGGTAAATAACACACTGACTTCCTAAAAGCATTTGTTTCTCCTACTGTACTTCAGTCCTACCCCCTGAGTTTTCCAGTATCAACACTTCCATTTCTAAGCTCTTTCATTTTGTTCAGGGATGAAAATCAAAGCAGATTGAATTCAGCTTTGAATCAATAATTCAGATAAATCAAAAATAAACAAATCAGATAAATAGTATGCTTCTTGATAGCCTTCTATAATTAAAAGAATGGAAAACAGTACAATGTGAATAAAAACAGAAGTTGAATGTAGCATGTGGGGGGGGGGCAGAGAGAAGGAATTTTGGTTCTTTATGAGGCCAAATCTTTCAGTGACCTTTACTTCTTAATATGGCACTGTAAATGTTTGCTGTTTAAAAAATAGATATCAAAGAAATTTTCCATTTTTTAAAAAAGTATAAATATACAGTACCTTATTTAAAAAGATGCTACATCTGTTTTGTTGAAACTGCAAAGGAATTCTTAAGAGATTCCTTCCTTCCTTCCTTCCTTCCTTCCTTCCTTCCTTCCTTCCTTCCTTCCTTCCTTCCTTCCTTCCTTCCTTCCTTCTTTCCTTCCTTCCTTCCTTCCTTCCTTCCTATTGTTCAAAATATTTATCATGCATCCTTTCAGAGATATTTTCAGGGAGTGTACAGCATCACAAACCCTTTTAATCTCAATGACTTCATTGAAATCCAATAGTAGAGTACACAGATAAACTATTGGAGTAACAGTGCCAAGGTAAGAGCCTAGATGGCCATACATTTGGCCATACTTTATTTCTGGGACAAGGGTATTCCCAGGACCTTCTTTGATGAAGGGCCACCACAGAGGCAGCTCTAAATGAAAGATGGCTATTAAAATCTTCATGTTCTGATATTGTTTTATTTTGGATTTTTATTCTTTTTTGAGGGGGAGGAGCTGATCTTTACTGGATAAAGATCATTTCAAATAGTATGCAAAAGGGGTCTAAGAAACACCTATTTAGAAAGCCACTAGAAAACCCATGACCTGTTGGGTCATCCTTTCAGAGATATTTCTTACCTAAACAGAGAAACAGAATGACCAAGGGTGGGCATAAAAGCATTGACTTTGCTTGTGGGAAGCTGGCAGGGAGCACTGGAAATCACTCCTCCTCCTCCTTGGCTGTCTGCAGAACTGTCTGCCACTTTGCTGGGGTGAGGAGGAACAAAGGGAGCCATGGACTGAAAGGAAAACTGCGCCCCTGCTCCCCATCACAGTGTGTCCCCAAGGGCCCCCTCCCTCCAGGGAGGAAGAGGATTAACCCATCAGCCACCGGTGCCCCCCAGCCAGCTCTACCTAACCAGCAGGCATCTGAGTCACTCCCTCATCCTTCCCTCGCTGCCAACTGCTAAGAGATTTCAAATTTCAGCCTCAGTTACAACACAGCCAATCACTGCTCACCTGTCAGCCCTTGTCCCAGATGCTTGGGTGCAGGGACCAGAGGGAGGTGGGAGAGAGGGCAGGGACACACCCCTCCCATCTTCCCTTGCACAATGCAGCCTACGGTTTTCTGGGAAGTGTAGTTGGAAGGCACGGTGGCACTGAAGCAGCCACAACTTTGCCAAATTTCAATTCCACAGAGTAATCGGTCCTGGATTTTGGACACATCCTATAGGTTAGCCCATTTGAGGTACATTGATTCAAAAACTGTCGCCCTATGATGCACTGTTTCACCCAATTGAAGGTTACAAACAGACATGAGAGTTTTAGTAGTATATAGATAAACATGTAAAAATAGTTCCATTCTCTGTAATTAAGCCTTTTTAGTAATAGCAATATGGCAATATTGTTTTATAAGAAAGACTTAAGGAAGACTGAAAGAAGGGAAACATAGAGCTAGGCTGACCAATTTTTTAAAAGGAAGAAAACTGTAACTCCCTAAAAATAAATAGAACCTATATGTGTTGTGACCCTGCCATCTCTGCATCATCACCCCAAGACTGTGGTCCTTGGCCTTTCAAAGGACATTCAGTGCATCCCCCACCCATTCCAGCTTGACTGCCTTACATGAAAGACATCCTGTCCTGGCTGAACCCATGAGTTCTGTTGGACCATTTGAAGGCAAATAAAAGACCTGGAAAAGTGTCTTGCAGAAGAACCTCCCTCTGGTTTTAGAAGGCATTGCATGAAAGCTCCTTTGTGTCCCCAAAGCAGACAAGGTCTAACCTGGCATGATGGTCTTTTTGCATTCACTGCACTTGGAGGAGTATTCATTGGAGTAACATTCAGTACAAAGAAGGTGCTCTTCCTTTGCAGCAAACGGTTTGTCCACCAGTGAGTTCTTGCACTGGAAGCAGTGAAAACAGTTTTCATGCCAATGACGATCCTTGTAGGACAGGTCCTGCAGAAATCCCAGATCACATAAGCACATGTTAAAAAATACCCTATATATAACCTTGGGAAAAATTGACAACAGCATTGTACATAAGGACTGGTAACTAATGGAAAACACATGACCAGGGGTAATATTCAGATCCATCTAAATTTAACCTCCAGTTTGCCAGCTAGCTAGCATCCATCTTAAGCTATTGCTTTGAATAAACTGGCTTTGCTATCCTTTAAATAAATGCAACCTGTATGAATGGCCAAACCCTTTGTCGTCTTCTTTCCATCAAAAAAGAAGTAAAAACTATGCAGACATTTTTACATGTTTTATCCTTGGGCGCCATGGGTTGTATGCTGTGGTTCGTGTTTCAGTCTTTGTATGCTATCCTAAAATATTGTACCTGTCAAAAAAAAAAGGGCATAGGTGGGCATTCAAAAACATTTTGCTTAAGTAACTGTCATCTGTTACTTAAGTGAAATATTTCTGAATGCACCCCAGTGCATCTCACTGGAGCAGAGAAGACAGGGGACTCACGTGTCTGCTGCCAAGTCTATTCACTCTTGCTTGTCTACTTCAAGACCTTCCTTGCTCTCCCTGTTAGGGTTCTTCCCCTGAAACCCACATCTGGACTGCATAAGCCTTTGCACTGAAGATGTATTTACAGAGGAGACTTTCCTTTCAAACAAAAGACTGCACTCTGTACAATCTTGAGCAATCTGGGCAAATTGGCCAATTTATAGGTAACAATTTATCAGCATCATTCCTAATAATAAAAAGCATATCAAAGTAGGGGACCCCCACCCCCTTATGCATTCATTTGAAAAAGTGTGGCATGCAGCATATCCTCCTCTTTTGTTTTTCCACTTTGCGAACACCCAATAGGTGTTAGAAATTCTTTGGATGTACTATAACTAAAAACAGAAATGTTGCCTGGATTAGGAAGAAATTGTTACCGTATGCTTTGACATTTCCTGTAAAGCCAATTTCCAGTATTAGAAGAGTCCTACTTTACAAGGAGGTGTTGCACTTTACTAATAATCATTACATAGAAGTGGGCTGCTGGAAAGGGCCAAAACTCTTTTTTTCTTTTTTTCTTCACATGGAATTTTATTTCAAACTCAATCTCACATGCCTTCTTGTGTGCATCAGCTTTTTATTTTCCTGCTAAGCTGAGTGGAAAACAAACCATAAAATACAACAGCTGCTGAGCGTTGCAGAGCTATGCATATATAAATCTCTGCTTTCCTGGGACTAGATAGATGATGATAGATAGATGATGATAGATAGATAGATAGATAGATAGATAGATAGATAGATAGATAGATAGATAGATAGATAGATATAAATCCCTCAAGGTCTACAGTAATTTATCATTTAATGCAAGAATGGGATTTTAAAATTGCAATTAAGGGATTATTAAAAAAGAGATGATAATGAGAAATTCATATGACAAGTTTGTCTGCTGCACACAAGTATATATGTACCATGCATTCAAATCATGAATCATCAAGAGAAGCCACATACTTAGCACTTTTCAATTACTTTGGAAAATACTATCTACTGCAGTGTTTCTCAACCTTGGGAATTCTGGGAGTTGAAGTCCACACAGCTTAAAGTTGCCAAGGTTCAGAAACACTGATGTACTGTATATGATTTTCTAGGAGTCACTGGATGGGTAAAATCATATAGCCAATAATATAGCACACCTCCGTTTGGTCATTCTCTCCCATTGTGGTTAAGCAGACATCAGGCTTCTACGTCAGTGCGTAAACAAGCAGGGGTAATTACGCTACTTTCTACCTATATTCCCCCATCATTAACAAACACTTTCTTAATTGTTCACCCAGAGAGGAAGGGGCCCACCATCTTCCCTGACTCACTTTATCTGGCCTTGCAGAAGGGCCTGTTGGAAAGATCAGGTAGTACTAAGCCTTCCCAAATCCATCTGTCTGAGTTGAAATGTTCAGCTAATTCCTGCCTTGCTCTGAGACATCTTGAAGGCAGGCCAAGCAAAGGGATTCAGGAATGTCAACACACACAAAGTACACAAGGGATTTTTTAAAATCCTACTCAAAAAGAATTCTGGGAAGAAACAGGGTTTGTCAGCTTCAGGAATTTTTGCATATTTGCCTCTTTTTTTTTTGCTTTTTGTGTTTGCTTCTGCTTGCTGCTTCCCAGAAGTCCATGGTACATTTATCTAATATAGCTCTGCTTTCAGTGCCAGCTCAGAGCATCTGCAGGTTTTTTTAAAAAAATACTGGATTTTTAGAAAATGTACTTTTAAAAAGAAAAAAAATTGAAGTCAATTGACAAAAAACTGGGGATATCTTTATTTTTACCTTGAAGTAGCCACTGAGGTAAAATTTTGAAATTTTTTCTGTGTGTTTTCTCTCCATAGTTAAGTCTGTGTGATGAGCATCTATATTTTTCACCACTGGAAGCTTAGCAGCCTTGAGAGTGATTTGGATCAGGGCAAATGGCGAAAGAAGAGGAAAATAAAACTTACGTTCTCAATGCAAGGGCTCCAATAATAAACAGAGTACCGCCATACACCTCTTGAGCTAACAATAATCGTGTTTTCCCCCTTTCCTCCACATTTTAGTTTGGAGCTTGCTTTCAGTCTAGTCAGGGTGGGGATTAAGCAGTGAGCAAGCTCTGAGAGAACACCCCCCCCCCCTTGAAGGAAGAGTTTCTAGATGGCCTCTGCACAGCTGGATTTCCATGAAGCTATTCAGAGCTGGCTGTTTCAGCAAACTTTGGGAGTCTGCAGGATGGCATGAAGCCTTCTTGTGGTTGTTGGCTAAGTGATATTTCTGATGATAAGATTTCTTTTCTTTTCTTTCCAGGATTGTTAGCATTGCTTTGTTATTGCAGTTATGAGGATTGGGTTGTTTTAATTTTGTTTCAGAATGAGGTATGTAAGCTGCTCAGTTAGTGGTTGATCAGAGCAGCAGATAAGCCAATGAAATGAAATGCTTGTGAAGAAGTAGGAGAAAACTATTAATAGATGGGGAACACTGAATGTTTTTTTAAAAAATAGAAAGAACATCCTAGCCCCAGGTCCCTTACAACTTCCTCCAACTAGGTGCCTTTCCTTGGTTTTGTTGGAATTATCAGGGGTCAACTCAGCATTGTCTCACAAGCATAGTAAGGGGGTTTCTCTGGTAGACGTGTCTCTATTGTGCTTGTGGGATGTCATGTGGGTCACCTGATTTCCTTTTCCTCCTCCTCCTTGGGCTTGGGGATTAACAATCTCCATTACCCTTCTGGCACACATGCAAGCAGGAGGTGCTGCAGGAATGCAGTCCTCCCCCTACCATCTCACCTGCACACAGACTTTCTATTCCACATAGAAAGTGTCTACAAAGAACCAATGATGATTAAGTGCTTTGTGCTATGAACCTAACTGTATCCAGATCTACTGAATAAAAGTAAACTGTCTCTATTTTTCTTCATCTAACTACTGTGTGAAGACTGAATTTATTTCTGAATGCAATTAAGCTTAATGTGCAAGTTCTCTTTTGGTTCATGTTTCTACTCTGCAAGATTGCTGTTAGCTGCTTGGAGTTCTTTTATTAACGTTTGAAACCTCCATCAGGTTTTAGACTACATAATTCCCAGTGCCAACATCCCTCATGAGGAAACCACAAGCTGATCTTTCCCACTTCCTCCCTAGCATGGAGCAACCTTTCTCCCTGCCATGTTACTTTCTTGCTAAAGGACCCATAGGAAAAGGGACTATGAAAATGTCACCTAGCTTTGGAAAATCTTTGGCTCCATTGCAGAGACTCAGATACTGTGTGGCATCCAAAAGTGGCCTGGATCCCTCCATCCCTGCTAGTCATAGAAATAGACCCCCTCAGTTTCAGACCTCCTTTCCTTCTAATCACACTAAGCCTGAATAGGAAGACAGGCTTGAAAACTGAATCTATACCCTGTGGCCGTCACAGGCAACCGGTGTCATGTTCAGTCCATCGCAGTGTGTCAGGGAGCCACAGTACGGCTGACACACTCATGCAACTTGTGAAGTCACTGAGGACCCAGCTTAAACAAAGTACCTGAGGAATTTAAAACTGTGTGGCCAAAAACAAACAAAAGGCCACATATTAAACAGGACCTGGCTGGTGAGTCCAAGAAGGTGCAGTAACCTAATCCATGCTCACATGGCATGGAGCACTAGCCTTGCACTGCACTTTGGAACAACCAAGTAGCTCACAACCATTTCTTTCTTTCTAGTTCCAATGAAAGTTTGTGTAGTCGTTTCTGGTTTTCTGATGCTATCCTATTACCTTATGCTCCATGTTAAATTATTATTATATTTTTGCAATGTAGATTTTCAATTATATAATTTTAAAAATGTTATAAAAAGGAGGGAAGGAAAGAAGGCAGGCCCATTTGTTATTTGTTTACTTCCCATTACCTGTTAAAGGCTGAACAGGGACAAATAAGTCTTTGTTCCTTTTATTAAAGGGTTCTGTTCATTCCTTTTGTCCCATCAGACAAGTTAATTCCTTCTGCCTTTAAGTTGGGGAATCATTCAAGTGCCCAGGACAGGACAGGGACAGTAGTTGACGGTGGCTCCCTCAAATCCAGCAGCACCCCTGGCCCTTCTTGATTTTCACAGTATTTGCTTTAATATATGGAAAGAAAGAGGCAGAATATACAAAAGGGGGGAAACAATGTCAAACAGGAAGACTGCTTATCTCCAGATAGGAGAAAAATAACATGGACCAGTTGTTGTAAGGAAATCGTGCTTTGGCTGTTTTGAAAGGTCCCAGTTAATCTGAGCCATTCACAGGAGAGGCGTTTCTTCCTTGTGATCCTTGATTTGGGCAGGATCCTTGGGCAATCTTTTGGAGAGACTCTGTGGTGAGTAAGAAAGCTTAGGCCAGGGAAGGGCAGGGCTGCCTACCTTACAATCACAGCCGATTGGCGTCTTACATTCTTCGCAGGTGTTGGAGTACAAGCTCTCGTAGCACTTGATACAGTAGGGGCTGTCCTCCCTCAAAATGTATTTCTTGCCAAACAGCGTCTCCTTACAATAATGGCAGTCAAAGCGTTCAGTCATTTTGGTATCAGGGATTTGGTCAGGCTGTCAACAAAAAGATGAGAGGTGTTAAATCCAAAATGATGTTATTAGAAACATCAGCGGGGCAGGGAGGAGGAGGAGATGATTGGTTTATTTATCTTCCATGATTTCTTCTAGGAGCCTCAGGATGACATATGAGAGGACCCTACAAGACAGTCACTCATGCCCTGGTCACCTCATGGCTTGACTACTGCAACATGCTCTACATGGGGCTGCCTTTGAAGACCACCCAAAAGCTTCAACTGGTCCAGAATGCAGCAGCATGGGCACTGTGAGCATGTCTCGGTATGCCCATGTAACACCTCTGCTTCGCAAGCTGCACTGGTTGCCAGTGTGCTTCCAGGTGCAATTTAAGGTGCTGGTCACTACCTATAAAGTGCTACATGGTGTAGGGCTTGGTTTCTTGAGGGACTGCTTGTCTCCCATAGTATATGCCTGGCTGGTTTGATCTGGCAGGATTGGCATGTTCTGGGTTCCTTCAGTTAAACAATGCCATCTATCAGGACCTCAGAAGTGTGCCTACTCTGTAGCAGTGCCTGCTCTCTGGAAGTAGGTCCCGCCTCCCCAATTCAAATGGTCCCCACCCTACTGGTATTTCAAAGGGCCCTGAAGATGTGGCTCTTCACCCAGGCCTTTAGTGAGGATGATTAACACCCCTTTTCTTCCTTTTCTTTGTTCCATTCTGGGTTTATTTTCTATGCCATCTTTGCTTCTTGTGTTGTGTTGTTTTTTGTGTTGTTTCTTTGTTTTTAAATGTTTGTAACAATTTATAAACTTCCCAGAGTCACTGGAGTCTCGAAGCATATAAATTTAATAAATTATTACTATTATTGTTATCCTCTGACAGGAGCAGAAGATGAAGCTGTGAGTTGACAGCTTGCCCAACAGCTAACTCCAGGTGTGAGGGAGTGAAGGTAGCTGCAGCCAGGCAGAAACACTTCTCAACCCGTTTCCCTCATACATTCATTCATTAACCCACAATGTTACTCAGAAATGTCCAAACCAGCGTTCCAGCTGCCTGTGATAATTAAGCCACACCCTAGCATTGTCAAGGATGCGCTGACGTCCAAAAGCCACCTCACCCCACCCAGGCCCTTAGATTACAAAAACAAATGCTAAGACAGAGTAGGAAGGGGTGTGTGTAGGAGGCAAGGCGATAAGCAAAGGGCATACAAATGGGGAAGCAGAGGCAATGTCTGAAGATTGGCAGCTATTACAAGCAGGCAAGAGGACTATCGTTCAACTTCCAGGACCACAAGTTGGTGAGCAGCATATCCTGGTGGGAGTCCTGCCTGGAGCTTTGCCGGTTGCTCAGTAGCAACTTGAAAAGGAACAACCTCACAGAGGCAGCAACTCATCCCAACTAGTGAAGGACTTTCGGAAAAAAGGCAAAGGTTGTATGCTACGTTATAGACTTTAGTTTGAACTGAGTATTAAAAGACTGAGTATAAAGGACTGAGTATTGAAGATGTATTTATGTGACAACAGCAACTTGCAAGTCCTTGGGTGGAGCTGACCCAGCGTAAAAGCCTGTTGCTGGGGAAGGTGTGCTGCAATTAAGCACTTAGTACAGATTTGCTACGCTGTGGTGTGTTCAGTCCTTGGAAAACAAAGAACCCTCACACCAGGGCAGGATCTTCACCAGAGCTCTTTTTATGTGAGACATACTAGAAGGATGATAGTTTTCCAAAATATAATAGCCTATCAGTACACAGATGGCAAACTGTATAATGCAATATCCTCTCTGCTTTGAATATGAGCACAAGGCAGATATCTCCTATAGGGGAAATAGGAAGGACTGGAAAAGCCATATATTTTAATCTTTCACAGGGAGAATAGTTTCAGGTACAAAGGTTAAATGGCATCATTTACATGCTCAGTCTCTGCTGTAAATGTCTCCTAGCTTTGGAAACTCTGCATCTGCCATGTAAAACTAACCTTGGTGTTTAAGCAATAGTGTTAGATTTTTCTCCCAGTACAGACATAGCCCAGCACAGGCAGTGTTTATAGATCTACCTCTTGTTTTGATCATGCCTGACAACCAGGCAGACCTTTGAAGTCTCCACATGTTTATTAGCATTCTCTGTGGATCTCTGAACAGTCACCAGCATAATAAGGGAACCTGTACTGCAACTCCTGTTGATTTTCACTGCAGAATGATTTTCTAAAGCAAAATGTTCTGTATTCACTGTTCTGCATTCATCTGAAAGAATGTTTGGAATGTTTCCTTGCTGGCTTGAAAAACTGCATGCAGGAGATCGTCATTCAATCCCATTGTCCAACTGCAGATGATGGGAAATGGCCATTTTCTTTCTATGAATCTGGATTGCTCCTGTCAATCAAGGGTTCAAAGTACATTGCTGGGGCTTCTGATGTCCCTATGCCTGTCATGAAGAAAGATGTTGCTCAAAGCAAGCCACTTCAATGGAACAACTTTCTTGGTCATTCTTGAAATTTTTCTTCTACCATGGATAACATTTGCAAGGTTGAAATTGCCCAAGATGTGTGGGAAGCTTGTTCACATGCATAAAGTAACCATGAGAATACTCACTCAGGGTTTCTTTAAAAAAAAGAAGAAGAAAAGCCTTGTGCATAAGGCATTAACATGCAAGGGGGATGTCAAACCCTCATTTTCTTTCCTACCAAACATATTCAAAGAGGTTTTATAACATATAAAACATTGAGACATATATATTTTTTCCATCTGTAGTCTGAAATAAAGGCACCCAAGATGTTCTGCAACGTATGCAATTTACAGATAAATGAAAAGATCCTGATTTTGTAATTAACACTGCCCCGCCCCATTGCACTAATAGATGGTAAGGAAAATTAATACATCAAGTATAAACTGGCATTATAGTAAAATATTAATTTGTCCACTCTATAATATTCTGTTCCAACAATAATTTTTTTAAGTGATACACATGAAAAATATAGACATTCCATTACACATTCTATTAACTAGTTCTGAAGTAAGAGGAGGTATTAAACAGCTTATGTGAGCCCATATTTTCTTCTGTATTATGAAGGAGATTATTTATAGTTATCACTACATGGTCAATACACCAGGTTATATTTCAAGTAAGCAGAATACAGTTGCATTGAAATGCTTCAGGATGATTATGTTACACCCTACCACTTTTTCCCAAGGCCTGCCATATCTATGTCCTCCTTTAAATCAAGCACTTAGCTTTACAAACATAAGAATATAAGCAGTGCCTTTGGTGGAGAAAATAAATCTAACAAACAAAATGGAGACTGCTCCCTTTTCTTCCTTTGTCTTCTGGATATGACCAGGGTCAAACCCAGTTCATCTCTTTGCCTAATCCCCATCAGACTGAAATTGACCCTCCCAGACACAGCCCCCTGCAAGCCCCTGTAGACCAAGGAAGAGAAACCTCCTCACCTGCTCACAGCCTAGCCCAAGGGCAGCCCTTGCAAGGGAATTGCAACATAGAGAAACCCCAACTTTCCATCCTTGATCAACTGATGACCTCAACATTCCTTCACAATGGACTTCCCCAGCTCCTGAAAAGCCCATTTGTCAGGGTTAAGGCGAAGAAACAACACTGAGCCAGGAATGAAGCTCTAGTCTTTATAGTTCCTACTATACAAACAGAATCTTGCCAAACTGAGCAAAACTAGCAGGCTCTAAGGGAAAAACTCCAGAAACTCTAAGGTGTGTCCTGTCTGACCTTCTTGGCTGGGTGCCCAAGGTCTTCTACACTGT
The DNA here is from genome assembly GCF_035149785.1 of Candoia aspera. NCBI lineage: Eukaryota > Metazoa > Chordata > Lepidosauria > Squamata > Candoiidae > Candoia > Candoia aspera. The sequence continues at coordinate 34,002,453 of NC_086157.1, read as the reverse complement.
GAGTGCATTTTTCCCCTTGGAAGGTGCCCCTCCTTCCTCACCTGCGATCTCCGTACACCATTTTGCCTAACAATAGCACTCACCCCAAGTAGCTGACCAGGACCTGCCCAACTTTCCCAAACTGGCAAATCAGATCCCTAGGATTTCCTACCTTGTAGTCCTTAACTCCTTTCAAAATCTTCGCTTTTCCATTGTTCAGGGTCCCTCTTTCTTGTAAAGCAGACACACAACCATAGCATTAAACATGGTTCTTCTCCTCAATGTTGTGCACCTTCTTCAGACTGAATCCATGGCAATGCCCTGCTGGATCAGACACCTGGCCCATCTAGCCAGCAATCAGTTCTCACAGTAGCCAACCAACTGCACAGGGAAGTCCATTAGTCTCCCCACAGATGGACTTTAGGGACAATCATACTGCCATCAAAGCCAACAGCCACTGATCCCCAGGACTTCCATGAATTGGTTCAACCCTTTTTTGAAGCCAGCCAAGTTGGTAGCCAGTACCACATCTCAAGGTAGTGAATTCCAAAGTTCAATTACTTTGTGTAAAAAAGACTTCCTTTTGTCTGTCCTGATTCTTCCATTCTTCAATTTCATTAGGTGACCTCTGGTCCTAGAATTTTGGGAAGGGGGAAATAACTTTACCTTGTCCACTTTATCTACACCGTGCATAATTTTGTACACCTCAATCATGTCCTCTCTCATTTGCCTCTTTTCTAGACTAAAAAGCCCCAAATGTTACTCCTTTGCAGAATTGGTACAAGTGACAGTAGCAGGTACCAAAATAATTCAGTGCTGGAAATATTTAGTGGTATTGTCCTGCTAACTCAAATTCTCAGGATGGTTTTAAACTGAAGAATCAAACTAGGGAGACTATGGAAAAGGAGGAAATGTTGTCATGGGTGACTTTAAGATGCCTCACATAGACTGAATAAAAGCACATTCTGGTCATGACAAAGAAATTATATATCTAGATAATCTAACAGACTGTACTTTGAAATAATTTGTCATGAAATCAAACAAAGAAGGAGTGACTCTGGATTTAATCCTCTGTGGTATACAAGGATAGTGAAAGATGTAAGCATTGTTGGACCTTTGTTGTTTATTCATTTAGTCGCTTCCGACTCTTCGTGACTTCATGGACCAGCCCATGCCAGAGCTTCCTGTCGGTCGTCAACACTCCCAGCTCCCCCAGGGACGAGTCTGTCACCTCTAGAATATCATCCATCCACTTTGCCCTTGGTCGGCCCCTCTTCCTTTTGCCCTCCACTCTGCCTAGCATCAGCACCTTCTCCAGGGTGTCCTGTCTTCTCATTATGTGGCCAAAGTATTTCAGTTTTGCCTTTAATATCATTCCCTCAAGTGAGCAGTCTGGCTTTATTTCCTGGAGGATGGACTGGTTTGATCTTCTTGCCATCCAAGGCACTCAGAATTTTCCTCCAACACCACGGTTCCAAAGCATCAGTCTAACGTACCTTGTCAATATTTACCTGTTAATGTTTCCATATGATTTGCATCTATCTTCCTTCTCTCAGCCTTCCTTATGGTCCAGCTCTCAGAGCCATATGTTACTACGGGAAACACCATTGCTTTAACTATGCGGACCTTTGTTGTCAGTGTGATGTCTCTGCTCTTAACTATTTTATCGAGATTTGTCATTGCTCTTCTCCCAAGGATTAAGCGTCTTCTGATTTCCTGACTGCAGTCAGCATCTGCAGTAATCTTCGCACCTAGAAATACAAAGTCTTTCACTGCTTCTACATTTCCTCCCTCTATTTGCCAGTTATCAATCAAGCTGGTTGCCATAATCTTGGTTTTTTTGAGGTTTAGCTGCAAGCCAGCTTTTGCACTTTCTTCTTTCACCTTCATCATAAGGCTCCTCGGTTCCTCTTCGCTTTCAGCCATCAAAGTGGTATCATCTGCATATCTGAGATTGTTAATGTTTCTTCCAGCAATTTTAACTCCAGCCTTGGATTCCTCAAGCCCAACGTGTCGCATGATGTGTTCTGCGTACAAGTTGAATAGGTAGGGTGAGAGTATACAGCCCTGCCGTTCTCCTTTCCCAATCTTAAACCAGTCCGTTGTTCCGTGGTCTGTTCTTACTGTTGCTACTTGGTCGTTATACAGATTCTTCAGGAGGCAGACAAGATGACTTGGTATCCCCATACCACGAAGAACTTGCCACAATTTGTTATGGTCCACACAGTCAAAGGCTTTAGAATAGTCAATAAAACAGAAATAGATGTTTTTCTGAAACTCCCTGGCTTTTTCCATTATCCAGCGGATATTGGCAATTTGGTCCCTAGTTCCTCTGCCTTTTCTAAACCCAGCTTGTACATCTGGCAATTCCTGCTCCATGACCTGCTGAAGTCTACCTTGCAGGATCTTGAGCATTACCTTACTGGCATGTGAAATGAGTGCCACTGTTTGATAGTTTGAACATTCTTTCGTGTTTCCCTTTTTTGGTATGGGGATATAAGTTGATTTTTTCCAGTCTGATGGCCATTCTTGTGTTTTCCAAATTTGCTGGCATATAGCATGCATTACCTTGACAGCATCATCTTGCAAGATTTTGAACAGTTCAGCTGGGATGCCGTCGTCTCCTGCTGCCTTGTTATTAGCAATGCTTCTTAAGGCCCACTCAACCTCACTCTTCAAAGCTATCCCCGATATTGTTATTCTTCCTATACAGGTCTTCTGTATATTCTTGCCACCTTTTCTTGATCTCTTCTTCTTCTGTTAGGTCCTTGCCATCTTTCTTTTTGATCATACCCATTTTTGCCTGGAATTTACCTCCAATGTTTCTAATTTTCTGGAAGAGGTCTCTTGTCCTTCCTATTCTATTGTCTTCTTCCACTTCTGCGCATTGCTTGTTTAAAAATAATTCCTTATCTCTTCTGGCTAACCTCTGGAATTTTGCATTTAATTGGGCATATCTCCCCCTATCACTGTTGCCTTTTGCTTTCCTTCTTTCTTGGGCTACTTCTAGTGTCTCAGCAGACAGCCATTTTGCCTTCTTGGTTTTCTCTTTCTTTGGGATGTATTTTGTTGCCACCTCCTGAACAATGTTGCAAACTTCTGTCCATAGTTCTTCCGGGACCCTATCTACTAAGTCCAGTCCCTTAAATCTATTCTTCACCTCCACTGCATATTCCTTAGGAATATGAGTGAGCTCATATCTAGCTGATCTGTGGGTCTTCCCTAATCTCTTTAGTCTAAATTGTGCAAGAAGAAGTTTGTGATCAGAACTTCAGTCAGCTCCAGGTCTTGTTTTTACTGACTGTATAGATGTCCGCCACCTTTGGCTGAAAAGGATGTAGTCAAACTGATTTTGGTGTTGTCCATCTGGTGAAGTCCATGTATAAAGTCATCTCTGAGGTTGTTGGAAGAGAGTGTTTGTTATGCAGAGTGAGTTGTCTTGGCAAAATTCTATCAGCCTATGTCCTGCTTCATTTTGCTCTCCCAGGCCATGCTTACCTGTAATTCCAGGTGTCATTTGACTGCCCACCTTAGCATTCCAGTCTCCCATGATGAAAATAACATCTCTTTTAGGCGTGTTGTCCAGTAGGTGCTGCAGATCCTCATAGAACTGCTCTACTTCAGCTTCTTCAGCATCTGTGGTTGGGGCGTATATTTGGATCACTGTGATGTTAGATGGCTTGCCCTGAATTCGAACTGAGATCATTCTATCATTTTTTGGATTGTATCCAAGCACTGCTTTAGCCACTTTACTATTAATTATGAAGGCTACTCCATTTCTTCTGTGGTCCTCTTGTCCACAGTAGTAGATCTGGTGGTCATTTGATGTGAAATGGCCCATTCCAGTCCATTTCAGTTCACTGACGCCCAACATGTCTATCTTTAATCTTGACGTCTCACCAATAATCACATCCAATTTGCCCTGGCTCATAGATCTTACATTCCAGGTTCCAATGGTGTGTTGATCCTTAGAACATCGGATTTGCCATTCACCACCAGCACCGTCGGCCGCTAGCCGTCCTTTCGGCTTTGAGCTAGCTGCGTCCTCACGTCTGGGGCTAGTTGAACTCATCCTCTGTTCCTTCCCAGTAGCATTTTGACCATCTTCCGACCTGGGGGTCTCATCTTCCGATGGTATACCAACATATCTCTGGTTGTACTGATCCATTTAGTTTTCACGGCAAGAATACTGGGGTGGGTTGCCATTACCTTTCCCAGGGATTGCATTTAGTCTGACCTCTCTGTCATAACCTTCCCGTCTTGGGTGGCCCTTCACGGTTTAGCTCATGGCATCATTGAGGTGCTCAGGCTCCAGCACCATGACAAGGTAACGATCCTTTGCTGAAGATTGTTGGACCTACTAAATTTAAAATTCTATATCACATACATAGAAGGACAAGTCTTGCTGAAGAATAGTCAGCATGGTTTCTGATATGCTCTGTTAACATAGAGATATATTCCATTTCAGTCATTCTTCAGAGTTCTTTGAGAAGGAGACAAATATGTGAACAATAAAGATCCTTTAGTGACTGTTTGTTGGAACTTTTCAAAAAGCACTTAGCAAATTATTATGAAAGGCTGCTGAGTAGATCTTTTAGTTCTGAAGGAATCGTGTATTCTGTAACTAAAATAAGTATGTGTTCTGTAAGTATTCTATTTATCAATACCAGGAGGCAAACAGAAGGAATAAATAGTTATCTAAAGGAAAAGATGTTTATAAATGAACTTGAGGTGAGCAGTGAGGTGGCCAGATTTACTGATGATACCACAGAAAATTCCAGAAGCATTTTTTTCAAACAGGAAAATGCCAAGTGAAATACAATCAGCAGATTTTATCTCCATGTCATAGTCCACCATTATTCTTCAATATTTAGATATATGAAATACATTACTGTAATGATTTCATAAATTATCTACTTGGGGTTACAACTGTGGCCCCACAACAGGTTGTAACTACTGCTAAAATGTTTCCTATGTAGACATATGTGCTACACACACATACTTAGAGAAAGCCCTGGTTTAGATTTCTACCCATGTACATTTTTTCTACTTTGTTTTGTTTTCTTTCATGAAGAAAGAATTATTTGTATCTGAAAAGTCCTAGACATAAATCCGTGAAGAACAGATGTTTGGAAAACACTTCTGTTGTAGTTTCAAAAGCTGTGGAGATTTATAACGTTATAATGTCTCTACAGTATTTGTTAAGCTAGAGCAAACTGAACTACCAGGAGCAGATCATTTTTCATCTCCCTTCTAGTAGTTGAAAAAAGTCTTACTATCATCACTTCATGAGAACGTTAGGTGCTTCCTCAAAGAACTCTCATTCATTTTCCAATCAAAATTACAAATCCGTACAAACAAGAAAGGAATAAAGGTAATAGATAAAAAGAGAATTGTTTGATAAGAAAAGATTGTGCAAAAAGTAATTTCCTAATCCAAAAGTTAGTTTATAAACTGTGGGTTGGGATCCTCACTAAGGAAGCAAAAGTTAATAATAATAATGATAATGATAATAATAATAATAATAATAATAATTCCTGATCAAGCTTGTGCAGTTAATATAGGAATGCTGGAAAAACTCATCTGTGCTTTGTTCCTCAATTTGCCTACATAAGTCCACATTGGGCAGTTACTGGATTGTAAAATTTGAAAACTCCTGTGATTTGTAGATTAAAATGGCATTATTTAAAGTTACCCAACCCCAACCCCAATGTGATCATTAATTTTATTCATGGGAGGGACTGTTCACATACTTTTGGGAGACTGTGCTACTGCAAATTTTTGAGACTCACTGACGTAAGCATTTCAAATATAATTAATAATTTCCACAGCATACATCTGCAAAAGAGTATTTATTTTTATATGTCCTAAATCTTCTTAACAATTCATAGGCATAGTTCACACCACTTTAATTTAATTTAATTAATTTAATTAATTTAATTAATTTAATTAATTAAATTTAATTTTGGGACACAACCACTGCCTTGTAGCAGTGAATTGTTCTTCCTAAATATTCACTATTATAAGGCAATATTCTATCTTCCTAAGTGCAGTGCATACATTTGATAGAGAAAAATAAAATAACATATGTAACTATTTCTCCATTTTGTCCAATATTATCAAATACTATCTGGCAATATTCTACCAAGATTAAAGAAATATCCAGTTTTCTTTGCTCCAAGGGTGGTCACTTTGTGGACCAAACAAACTCCTTGAACATTGAATTATGATTCCAGTTAGGCTTGGTCCTGCTCAATGTAGTAGAAGAAAGAAATAGTAATATTCTACTAGGGCAGTGTTTCTCAACCTCAGCAACTTTAAGATGTGTAGACTTCAACTCCCAGAATTCTGTAGCCTGCATGAAATAGCTGAGGCTATAAAAAAAACAAAGTTGGGAAAAGCTCCAGGAACTGATGGTTTATCTGCCCTATATTACAGATGTTTGGAAGATCAGATTTTGTAACCTTTTTTGTTAAGCATTGACAAATTCTATTTTGGCAGGGTCTTTAATGCTGGACTCATGGAAAGAGGCTAATATTGCTTTAATACCAAAGGAAGGACAAGATCCCTGCATAGTTAAAAATTATAGACCAATATCATTTTTGAATAATGACTATAAAATATTTGCATTAGTGTTGGCAGAAAGAATGAAAAAGGTTTTACAAGAAATTATTCATCATGATCAATGTGGATTTTTACCAAAAAGACAGTTAAAAGATAACATAAGCGTGGTTTTGGATGTTATAGAATATCTACAATATCATAACACCAAGCAGCTCTTATCTTTTTAGATGCAGAAAAAGCCTTTGATAATCTGAATTGGAGTTTTACGTTTAAAATTTTGGAAATGATGGACTTTGGAGAATATCTTATTCAAGGAATTAAGGCAATTTATACACCACAAAAGGCAAACATTATTGTGAATGATGAATTAACTGAATCCTGCCAGATACAAAAAGGAACAAGACAAGGATGTCCTCTATTACCTTTGCTATTCATTTTGGTACTGGAAGTTCTAAACAGAGACATTAGAAGCAATGAACAAATAAAGGGTTTAAAGATCAAACAAGAGTTCAAATTAAGGGCTTTTGCCGATGATTTAGTCTTGATATTACAGGATCCCTTGGATACTGCAGAACATCTGATGAAGAAACTGAAAGACTTTGGGTCATTGGCGGGTCTCAAAGTAAATAAACAAAAAACTAAAACATTAACTAAAAACATGACCCTGTTTAACCAAGATTCATTGATGGCTAAGATGGGATTTCAGATTGAAAAAAGGTCAGGTATTTGGGAGTAATTTTATCAGCTAAGAATAGTATGTTATTTCAGAATAATTATGTGAAAATTTGGAATGATGTGAAAAAAGATTTGATAAGATGGGGGAAATTGCAACTGTCTCTCATGGGATGAATATCTGTGATTAAGGTGAATGTTTTGCCTAGGATGTTGTTTCTTTTTCAGACTCTACCAATTTTGTCAACAGATTTACCATTTAAAGAATGGCAGAGAGATATTTCAAAATTTATTTGGCAAGGCAAGAAACCAATAATCAAATATAAATTGCTACAAGATGCCAAAGAATGAGGAGGTTTGGGCCTGCCTACTTTGTAATTGTATTTTGATGCCTGTTGTTTGCTTTGGATGGAGGAATGGATTACTTTGGAGAACAGGAGATTATTACAGGTTGAAGGACATGAACTAAGATTAGGATGGCATGCCTATCTGTGGTATAATAAAGTTAATAAGGATTTTAAGAATCATTTTGTTAGGAATGCCATACTGAGAATCTGGAATAAATATTAAGTAAGATTGTCTGCAAATGTACCACTATGGTTGTCACTTCAAGAAGCATTTGTTAGAAGAGAAAATGGGAGGAACAAGCTGGTTAAAATATAAAGATTTCTTAAAGTTTGAAGAGGGTGAACCAAAAATTAAAACAAGGGAAATGTTAAGAGTCGGATGGGTTTACATGCCATTGGTTCACCTATGTACAATTGGTAGAACATTTTAAACTAGATAAAAAGAATTATGAATTTGTTAAAGAAATAACTCAGCCTGAAATGGATCTTTGTACAAATGGTGACCATGTCATTACTAAGATGTAAAAGATTTTGTTACAGATGAATACGGAGGATGAACAAGTCAAGGACTGTATGATTAAATCAGCTAAGAATTTTGGATATAGTATCATGTTGGAACAATGGGAAGACATGTGGACAAAAGGTTTGAAATTTATGTTGAACTATAATTTAAAAGAAAATTTTTATAAGATGATGTACCATTGGTATATAACTCCTGATAAGCTGTCAAAAACGTATAATAGTGTAACTAACGTTTGTTGGAAATGTTTACAGGGTGAAGGAACCTATTATCATCTCTGGTGGATCTGAGAGAAGGCTAAAAAGTTCTAGGATCAAATATGTGCTAATATTCAAAAGATTCTTAAAGTAAATATATACAGTATATAAAAAACCAGAACTTTTTCTTCTGGAGAAGGAGAAGGACTTAGAGAAACAACATGGAATTTTGCTGTTATACATGATTACGGTGGCTAGACTGTTATATGCACAATGATGGAAAGATCCACAAATACCTACGGTTGAAGATTGGATTGTTAAATTAATGGACTTGGCTCAAATGGCTAAATTAACAGTTTTAATAAGAGAACATTCTGTTTCTGGATCTATATTTACTTGGCAACCACTTTTAGAGTACTTGCTTGTAATAGAAAAAAAATGATGTTTTGATTTTGGGTTTTAGTGATTAAATGGTTTGTTGTAATAGAAATAATACTATGATAGGTTAATCAATTGTAAGAGATTAGATTTGTAAATTTACCTGTATCTGTATCGGAGAAAGTGGAAGTCACTTTCCACTTCTCCTTTCTGTCTATTTGCAATTTTATAGTTTTTTTTCTTTTTTCTTTAGTTCTATTTTCTAGCTTTTCTATATTTTCTATTTTGTATTTTAGCTGTACTTTGAAAACTAATACAGTTAATAAACCCAAATAAAGAGAGAAACACTGTACTAGGGCAATAAGAAATCCCTTACAGTCATTAAATACTTCCCCATGTCTCAAACTGAAGGTTCTCCATTTGCAAAGGGAGAATCAGTGGGCAAGGGAGCCCAAGACATTGTCCCTGTCTGAGTTGAAGGTCAAGATGCTGTTCCCTGGTTTAAGAATTGAATTTTATGTCAAAAATGATGACTGGAAAACTGTTGTATCCCTACATCTAAGGAGAGCAGGCTAGTTCAGGCTGACCCAGTGCCTTGAAGCTGTGAGGCTCTGAATGGGGAGGAACTGGTTCCAACTCAACCCTAGCAAGATAGAGTGGCTTTGGGTTTTTGCCCCCCTCCCTGGATATGGTGTATTATCTTTGACTTTCAACAGGGTAGCACTTCTCCAGACAGAGATCATTGTTTGACAGTGGTGCACAATTTGGAAGACCTCCTGGAATTGCAGCTTCTGCCTGAGGAGCAGGTGGAGGTGGTGGGGGGAGCTTTGCACAGATATGTCTTGTGTGCCAATTACACCCATTCCTGGACTGGTCACTTCCCAGTAGGACTTTTGCAATGTGCTCTACCTGGGGCTGCTCTTGAAGACTGGGTTTAAAGGGTGTCAAATGAAAACTCTTAATCTCCTGAGGTTGTGCATTATTATCTCAATAATTAACCAGTGTAATTGAATTCTGCACACATTTCATTTTCATCCTACCTCCCCCCATCCCCTACCTACACATTTTCAAAATGAGGAGTAAAGGAAGGCAATCGGGCAACAGAAAAGAATTACTGAGACATTATCCAGGGGTTCACAATCTAAATGGACGAGTGAGAAGCAAAATAAAGAATATGGTTGCTAGGAAATATCAAGTTGGTTTGGAAAAAAGTTCCTTTTGTGCTTGGCTCAGAAAAAAGAGTCACATTTACCAAAAAATTGAACAAATGTTCCAATTATTGTTGATTGCTGCATTTGGCCACCAACCATCCCTTACAATGGTGTAAACGGTTATAGTCATTAACTGGAAAAATATATTGTACTAACAGGGCATGACTAACTCAGAAAATATAAATGCTTATAGTTGGCAATAGACTGACATCAACATGTGATCATTCTTCTAGATACTTTGGAATTCTTTCAGTCATTTACAAGATCTCTATTTATCTCCCTCTCCCTTTCTTACTCACATAACCACAAACACAAAGGTTTGATTCATACATTATGCAGCTAAGCCATAATGTGGTTTGCTTAGGTTTAGCTGTGAATGTGATGTGTGAACACTGTCAAACAATAATCTTGATTTAAGCAATACAATAATATGATATAGGCCAGGTTAGGGTAAAACTCTGCTAATGTCTGAGGTTTTGTCTATTTCTCATCTCTATCTCCTTTTGGTGAGACAGATAAAAATTCAAGAGAGATCAAAGGATATCAAAAAATTATTCTGTTCGTAGTCACCAACTTGGTCAGAGGCTTCTAGAAAGATCTCAGGAGCATTAGTTCTTCCTTCTTCCTCTTTACACACTTTGCTTCCTTCCCCCATAAAGAAAAAAAAAAGACCAAACACATCAAGGATTGGTCAGTTCTACACAGCAGGAAAAAAGGGACCTCATTTTAAAAACTCCTAACCCTACTATCTTTTGAGGGTGTGGGTGGTTTTATAAATCTGTGGTGATTTATTCAATCTGGTAGAATGCAGGCCAGCTCACACTGGGTTATTTAACCTCGAGAATGCTTAGAATGTGTGCTATTCCTTCTAATGCAATAAATTAAGAGTCCTAGTTTTGATCAGCAGTGAGAGCTTGGGATGGGGCACAGACTTTTTCTAAGGCTGTGAATGACAATTTGCTCTTTCTTAAGTTCACTGTTGAGTTTCAAACTATAGGAGAGAATCCAGTCTCTCCATCTAAAAGTATCACTAAGTTGTGTCTGCACATTAGTTTAGTTTAGATTAGAAGACATAGTAAATATCAAAGCAAACTATTTTAAGACCATTTTTGAAAGCATACCGCTTTATAAAATATTGTTGATGTTATAATTATTTTGCATTTAAATAAATCTCCTTGTAAATACTAGAAAAATTAGGAAAGATACTGTAGCAGTTTGTTCTATCCCAAGGATATAATCCAGCAGAAGTAAATTGTGACAATACATAATGACAATACATAATTGAGATCAATGGGAGGAAATGCACTGATTAAATTTTTAAATCAGTAAAAATTATTTTTTACTGATTTAAATGGGGCATGAAGTCCTGATAAATCGAATTTCAAACCTTCCAGCTCTCCTAAACATGTGTAAAATTTATCTTACTTCATGGGTGGCTACTAGAGAACTGTAATGAATGATAAACCAAATAATACATTTGTTTTAACAGCCTCTAGAGATGATTTTGAATGGCATGTGCAGTGATCCAAGGATATTCTGAATAAAAAGGAAAGTGGGAAATGCAGTGGGAATGACCTACTAGGGTGGAAAGGAATACAAATCACTTTGGATACATGCTTAACAAGGGTGTAAATATGTAAATAACTCACAAGACTTGGAAATGGGTGTTGACTGTAATGTAAATCTTGCATGTTCCACAGAAGAAACAGTATAGCTGTCCAAGTTTCAATGGAAAGAAAACTGAATTTGAGTGTTCCATTCTCATATGATAAAATATGAATTAGAATGCTATATTTCTTCCAGTGTGTAATATGGAGATCATGAGAATGCATAATCAGACACCCTTTGTTTTCTGTGCTTCTGTAACTAGAAAACTACTAGGGTTCTTCGTTGCTGTAGGAAGCAGGATCTATTCCCAGGAAGACACATAAACCAAGATGTCATTTGTTTCTGATCTTCTCTGGGGCTTACCCAGCATAGCATCTCCCAGCAAAAACAGTCTGAATGCACAACTGACATGCTGATGTAGCCCTTGGCTAACTTGTTACACACAGAAGAGAGCAAATTCTCTGAGGATAAAGAAGAAGCACAGCTCCTGCCCTATCCCCAGCTCCCGGCTGGAGTTAAAAAAGGGCAATCTTTCCCTATTTGAATTATCTCGGACACCGTTAGGGTTCTCCTGTCCTGTCCAATCTCACAGCACAGCCTTTGTTAATTACAGCAAAGCCTCCAAGGGTTCATTGATTGGTTCAAAGATTCTTCGGGACAAAAAAGGGAGGTTTACTTACAGGCAGATAATTAGTAGCAGCCTCTGGAGTTGGGATGGAGAATCACATCCATTTATAAATGGGTAACCGGGTGCTCTGCTGGAAGAGAAGGGGTGTGCGGCACTCCAGGGAATCCTTGTGTCGGTGCACACAGCCCTTTGGATTCCTGTTCGGCCGTCTGTGTGGTGTGGAAGCAGGCGTCTGCCTTCACAGCCTAGTGAAAAACCCCTGTGTATCATTTTACCATATAAGGAGACAAAAGCACAGAGACACTCACTCTCTGTGCTCAGCGCAGCTGGCACTATCAGAAGGAGCCGATCCTCTCCACACCTACCTCTCCCAAGTCATTACCTTGCCTTTTATCAGTTCCATCCCGTGGTGCTTTCAATCATCATCATCGTCACCATCATCAGGCTCCCCACTCCTGTATTTGTTTCCTTGTGGCACATCTGGCTCAGAATTTGAAATCTTCCTTCTCAGGAATACCCCAATTTAAGCAAGGGCAGTTTGCATCAGAAAGAGAGCGAGAAGTTCACAGATTAAGCCTCTGAATATTTGCTTACACATCCACACCCTCTTCTGTATTAGTCTTACGCCTCTTCACCTAGTTAAGGTCATAAACAAGAGGATGATGATACCAGATTGCACATTCAATGTGAAGTAACTTATTATCTAGAGCAGCCTTCCTTCATCCAGATATGAAGGCACCAAGTTGGAGAAAAGTGGTGGACAGCAAGGGTGGTCAAGGGAGACAAGTTCCAGAATTCAGTGGCATGGGAAGCTACCTCCTTTCCTTTCCTTTCCTTTCCTTTCCTTTCTTCTTTTTTACATTTGTTAAACCTCACAATAGCTGAAGCTGTCTGGTGCTTTACAATAAACACACCAAAGAAGAAAAAAATAAATAATATAATTCAAGTTAAAACATATCTAATAGAATCAAATAACATGCAAGATAAAGACACCATAAAACTAGGCAGCAGCAAGGTGGTAGTCAAACTGTAAAACAATATGAATTAAAATATGCAAATGATCAAAGTACTGTATGGTTAAAAAACCTGGGAAATACTGAGGGCTTTTCCCCATTATAGGGTTATACTGCTTTCCATTCATCACTGAGTTGGCAGGTAGGTCAGCATGACATTTTTTGTCGCCATTGTCCATTCCAATTCTTCCTCTACTGTGTCTTTTCCCAGGCAGGGCCAGTGATCTGACTTCCCTCCAAGCTAATACGTGAGAACTATCCTATCCAGCTCGAGGCTGCCCCTGGATAGTGTAGGAATAAGTGGGGTGGGGAAGACTGCTTAAATACGGCTACAACTAAGGACAGCTTAAGCCTATCTCACTCAGGGACTGGGGATAAGATGAAGGCAATATCTCATTGCCAGGACATCTTGTGTTGTGATTAGGTGCAAGTGGAGATGCAGCTAACTCAGACAATACACCTATCTCATTTCTACCAGCACCTTTGCCATTCCTGCTGTTTGAGGAACCAACAATTCAAACTAAGATCTACTACACACAAAGCATGTGTGGTACTACTGAGTCACTTATGGATATAATGCAAGCTAGGGCACCCTAGCTAACAATCTCAATTTGAGCATCATATCCATAGTAGGGCCTCTTTACTACCAAGCCACTGTAACAAGAACAAATTCACCATATCCTCACACAATTCTCAGGATCTGCTAGACAACAAGTGTGACAGTAAAAGTTCATCACAAACTAAAATGTATATAACTGAAACAAGTAATATGCAGTCATAAAAATACATTGTTCAAGTGTGATGGGGCAAGGGGGGCAAATTCAGTGATATTATCATGTAAGAACTGTAACTGATGTACTTGCATCATATGTCATGACACAAATATGTAATTGCTGCATTGGAGTGACATCATCATATGTGTTGGCATTTTGGCATCATTGTGTGTTTTACAGACTCTGCTGCTTGTTTACATTCTGCTTTGATCCAGCTCCTTGAACCAGATGAGTTTCACACAAGCTGTGTAAGGCAGAAGTGCTGCTTTAATCAGACATTAAAGTATCAGACCAGAAATTCCCCAGCCAGCCATGCTGGGAATTGAAGTTGAATTCTGGGAGTTGAATTCCACACATCTTAAAGCTGCCAAGGTTGAGAAAGACTGCTTTACTACCTGCTTCTGTAGTGGGGGATCCTCACAAGGTCCTCTCCTACCAATCTTAACAGCTGGACAGGTTCATGATGGGACAGGTGGTTCCTTAGTATCCACATTTTAACTTATGCCCAAGAGGCATCTAAAGTCACCCCAGATCTTGGCAACAAATTCTAGACTTTGCACCAAGGCAAGGAAGGATATGGGGACTAGAGGCAATATTAGGTTGTTTTCTGGGCAATATTAGTGTCACCAGGATGACAAGTAAGGTGAATGAACATATAGTATTCTGGTGGTGTGGTAACATCTCCAGGCATCTCATGGTACTCAACTATTGCTTTTTAATGAAGGCTTTAATGGAATACAGCAGACTTTGTACACTAGTGGGAGCACTGCATTTAGGATATGAAGGGGGGGAGTGGAACAACATCAGTTAGCAGAAGATCTGAACAAGGTAATTAAAATCCATAAGTTAAAATCCTGACAGCTTGGTAAAGAGCAACTGATACAAAAAAGTATCAAGCAGTGGCAACCAATTTTAAACATTACCTGTTGCTAGTACAGTAGCAGATCAAATAGATATGCACATGCACATGTATATATTTTATGCACGTAAAAATGGGGCAGGGCTTTCATCACATGGTCGCAGTTGCTATCCTGCCTTTTCTGGGGCGGGGGCGTAGATGGCCCTGGTTTCTTCCAGTTGCTAGGCAACATATATAGAGAGCAGCCAATTAGGACTGAAGCTTGTATGACTAGTCTTATGATATATTTTACAACTCCAAGAAGAAGCCTTGCATTTTCTTTGCATGATCCTAGTATGTATATGACATTGTTACTGTTACATAAAAGTCAGTCTGTCTCTCTCTCCCTCACCCCCCCAAAAACAAAGACAATAGGAGACCCAGATGGAAGCAGAGGAGACTGGGTGATGAAAAGTTGCCCCATACTTTTCTGCTCAACATTCCACACTGTCACAAACTTTGTTCTTGTTTCTCTCAAGGAAAAGATTCCAGTCCCCTTATTAACTTCCATTCAAGGAATAAAGCTGCTGAGAGCTGTGCGCAGAAAAGAGCGAACAAGCCCTCACCAATTGAAGCAAATATTTGTAGCTCAGGGTTGAGCTGTGGAGTCCTTGGTGCTGAGAGGCTCAGAGAGCACCAAGCCCTCACCCTCTGTGACTTTTGCTTAAATGTGCAGGCTCTTGAATGAACTTTCTATTTTTCAAAACAAATGTCAGCAGAAAAATGGGTATCTTCTCAAATGGTTGCATCCTCTAAACCAGCTCTTCTTAGCTAACCACATTCTGAATAACAGAATCTATGATACGTTAAAAATACTGGTTTCAGATCAGTGATCAGCCTGGCTGCAGAATCAGCTACTGTGATTCTGTAGCCTGCAACAGGAATACATTCCATCATTTAACGTCTGGGTTGGGTGGGGAGCTCAGAACTTCTAGTATGTCAGGAGGCAGATCAAAGTTCATCCAGTGAGTGATTATTACTGGATGGAGCACAAGTTTTAAAAGAATCAGTTATGAAGTGAGATCCTTGACAAATGTGTTGATCTTGCTGAAAATTTGCCAGGACAAACATAATAAACCTAAAAGCTCCTGAGCAAAGTGCTAGTTGGTAGCACTGAGACTGTAACCCACATATGTATGTTTTAAAACGATGGCTCCAGTGAGTTTCCTGCAAATCTTGGAATAACAAGTATGATGGATCATATGTCAGAATATACGCATAATTTTCCAACAAGCTACTTACCAAAGGCCCAAAGGCAGCATAACTGCAAGTTTTAACACCGGAAATGTATTTGATGGGAATTAAATAGGATTAAATAGGAATTGCCTTTCATAGGGAGAATTCTCCCCCACTCAGAATGACACATGGTAAACCTTTTCTGGTTCTCAGTTTTGCAACTCTTTAAATGCTTTTTTAATCTTACTTCGAAAAAGAGTAGCTGGAAATTTAGTCTCTGAGGTTATATTCCTCTCAAAGGAAGAAAAGCTATTGGTTTCTATTTTTAAAATCAAATATACTATAAAAAAATCTATGTTAAGCTTTCTTACTAGGAAAAATGTCCAGTTTATTTCTACTTCTGTTTTCACCTACCAAGGAATTTGGGTATGTTTTACCCAAGGATGCAGCTGGAAATTATATTTTTCAAACCAAGAGATCAACTGCTGTTTGTTTCTTCATTTCAGTGACTCTTGGGCCAATCCCAGATCAATCAGAAATCTTCAGAGTGTCTCAGAGCCTAACTTGAATGCTTGCATGCTTCACACACATCCAATTTCAACACAGTACTGGATTCACCCCACATGCAAGCCCATGGATAGTTTTAAACATGATTTGCTGAACAAGCCATAGTCCCATGGTTCACTCATAATATCAAACCATAAAGATGCTTTACTGATCACAGCAGCTGGGTTCAAATATCATGTTATGCTGAAATCAAGCCTGCCACATTATACCCTAATATGATGCAGCAAAGAAAATATAAAGCCTTAATAAGGAATATGACCACCCAGAGGGGTCACACAGATGTACAAAAGGAATTGCATTGTGATGGCCCATCTGCCATCTTGCCCATATTGAACCCTCTCTCCCCTGCAGATGTCCCTGTCTAAAACATGTCTTGTAAACTGAGGAATTCATTATACAGACCTCCCTTTAGGCAGAAATAATTCCAGTCTATAGCAATCCATTAGACAGGATGGAAATTGACAAAAAGAACACCAGAAAATGCTGCTTAGTTTTTCACTTTAGTCGAAGAAGAACTCAGGTTACTTTCTGGCAGGCCAAGAAAATGTCTTGTAAAATCTGTTATCTCTTGTACCCCATTCATGTAAATAGAAGGCCATGCTCTGCTCTGTTGGATAAGGAACACCCTGTTTGGTTTGGTTTGGTTTGGTTTCTGACTTTGACGGATCTCGTTCAGCCTCTAGAGAACAACTGAAAATGAAACATTCAGATCTGCCTTCTGGATTTGTTGATTCAAATCTAATGTGCAAAATTTCAAATATATGATCATTTCTTTGAGATAATGCCTGCATATATCTTCTAGTGTTGACATAAAAAAATGCTTTACCACATACAGGTAAAGTATTGACAAAAGTGTTTGAAATCCATGCAACTTACTTTTTTTCCTAATATAACATGAAAAAGGATATTATGGCATCTATTTTTAATACAAGAAGTAAATCAATAATCATTTCAAAATCAATTCTGAAAATGAAACATGATGTGGTCTCATTCTAAGGCTTTAAATTCAGGCCTCAGAAACACTTTAATGCAAAATATAGACAGAAAACCACATTTCATTAACATGTAAAATATATCGTAAAGGTTTTTTTAAAATAAATGTTATTATACCATATATCATTTTCAGGGTAAAACCATTCAAAACTGCTCAATATTTCAATACAATTTACAATCTCTTTTATTATTCTACAGAAGACAACCACCAGTGAACAAAGGGATTAAGTTATTTTGATTGGCCTAATAAAACATATTTTAAGAGTACATTACAGCCGTACACTTTTTCCCCATAACAGAGTGAAAGGTATATATGTGGTTTATTTCAGATGGTTGAATATAATCTAAATTGGATTTTTAGTGGAAAAATATGGGTCATAGAAGAGGATGTGGCACCAAATAGAACTTTAGCTATAACTTTCTATGCTATTTTTTAAAAATGTAGATGTTTCATTTGATTTCAGCACATGGAAAGGGTATCAAAACAGACAAGATGGCAGAAGTGATGGAAGACCAACCCTTTGTACATGCATCCACTTTGATTCCCCTTCCTTAAACTACAGTTGCTTAAAGAAACAAGCCACTGCATCATATCTGGCTTTGGACTGGCTAATATTGAAGCCTTCCTTTATTTGCTGTTTTCCAGATGTGTTGGGATACAGATCCCAACATCTCCAGACTTCACAAGCAACAGGCAATGACTGTCATCCAACTCAGCTAGGGGGCTATGAGTTGGGAAAAAGCTGCTCTAGAGTAACACCAGATTAGCTTGACAGACTAAATGGAACTGGATTCAAGGGAGTTTCCCTTGATGCGACTGAACATGAGTTCTTTCACACAAGACAAACTCAGATACTTAGAATACTTTTTTTAAGGGGGAAATACTTGGTGTAAAGATAGTAACCAGAAGCAGTTTTAATGTTTGTAAATAATTTGATGTAATCACCAGTCAAGATGGAATCTAGAACTTAATACTGTTTTTACTGATTGTTTTTCGTATTTGTTTTTCTTTTCCATAAGATAATGTGCATCTATTTTAGATAACAATAAATAGTGGCGACATCAATATAAATAAGAATGTTTAGAGTTTTGTGGCAATTTACAATTATTTCTCAAGATGATACAACGAGTAGTTTTATATATTCAAATAATGATTTAATCGGTGAAATAATTAATTTTAAGTTCTTTGTTTATTTACTGATATTTTATTTTCCATCCACAATGTCCTTTCTCACTTACTTCTTTTTTCTTTTTTGTAGTCATTTATATTATTCCTTAACTTTTTAAAATATAAATAAAAATTGAATTAAAAAAATGAGTTCTCATAGTGTTTCACCGAACATGATTGTAAAATCTCTGATGGGCAAAGTGCGCAAACACAGAGGTCCCTGTCTTCTGCTATCGATACCCAGAAAGAATACAACCCCCTTCAAATAATGCAAGAGAGGCTAACTGTGATTTAAACTTTGCATGACAAAAACCATAGCCAGTTCTTCCAGTGGCAAATAAGTCAAGGTTTTCTTGGAATTAAAATATGTATGTACATGTTTTCGTAGGAATCCTGGGCCAATGAGATCTCCCAAATTCAGATGCAGATGTTGGTTTCATGGCTCCTAAGGTTGCTGCTGGTGTAGCAAATGTTAAGACGAAGAAAAACGCTACCATGAGATTTTTCAAATGTTTAGCCACATTTCACTCAGCACCATCTGAACAGGAACCTCAATTTATAGTATGGCAACTTGACCTAGAGCAAGTCTAGATACATAAGCCTAGTAATAATCTGTTTCACCTAAAAGCAAATAAATCCAGTGCTTAGGGCACAGCCAGAAAGCTGCATCAAAGTGCTATTCTCCAATCCCCGAGACATCAAAAAAGGATGCCTGCCTAAATTACACTGCCTTTGTTGTGTTGGAAGTTCTGGCAAATCCAGCATGCCTCATTTGCATGTGAATTAACATGTAAATTAAGTGGTCCCACAATGCAACTCTGAGGAAGCTGTTTGTTGCCACTCCCACTTCCTCTTTGTCTCTTCCTTCTTCTCCACCAGAAGCAAGCAGGTGGATTTGTGCTGCTCTCCTCCATTCTGGGCACCACGTGGTAGGCCTGGAATTCCCCTTTCTTCCATGCAGCTCTTGGCAGCTGTAGGGCTGAGAGTTTAGGGCAAAACTAAGTATTTAGAAAGGAAAGAAGAACAAAGGAACTTCATCTTTTCCACCAAGGTGGATAGCAGAAGCAACAATAAAGTCAGTAAGATTCTTTTTACTTCTTAACCTAATATGTCTAAGCGTGTGATTCTTTATGCTTTGGAGGGCTGAGTGTGTAAGATCCATAACCTGTATTTTTATGGCATGCTCATTGAAGCTATTTCAAGATAATATTCTTTTTCTGTGCCAGCTTCTCAGCTGTGTTATAAGCTCTGCTCCATTTCAGTGGTTCTAGCAGGCCATTAAATTGGCTTCACATTGTTGATCCCTATTCTGCTTCAGCAGTGAGCTAGAAAGCTAGCCAGTAGTAAACTGTAAAGAGAAGTTAACTTCTCTTTATAGTTTTAATGCAGGACAAGTTAAGGAAAATGATTAGTGATCCCTAAGCTTAGTTTTTCTTGCACTAAGTATCACCTGCTGGTCAGAGGAACAACCAGCCATCACTGTCCTAATCATGTGGTGGTCAAGGTTTTCAGCTGGATATTTAGCCAAGCTGCCAACAAACAGGTCGCAGGTGCAGAGGTGCTCTGTGCCTATTACCTGTCAGTCAGGCTACTTCTGTACACAAAACAGCCCTAAACCCTTGTCCAAAAATAGCTTGGTCAAGAGATTGCACATAGAAGTTAAAGGGTGAAGCAGGAGGGAGAATTGACAAAGAGCAAAATCCATCCTTGACTAGAATGGTGGTCCTGGCAGTGAGTGGCTGTGGCTAGCAGCATCTCGACATCGCTCATGAAACAGGCAAAATGACGCCGCCTTCCCCAAAGTAGTAAAAATAGGAAAAAGTGGACTGGTTGTCAGAAGCAGCCAAAAATCTGTTATGACTTTGGTAACAGCTAGCGGAACCCTGCTCTCTTTCCTCATTTAAGTCAACCTATGTATGACATCTTCAGCAAAGGATCGTTACCTTGTCGTGGTGCTGGAGCTTGAGCACCTCAATGATGCCATGAGCTAAACCGTGAAGGGCCACCCAAGACGGGAAGGTCATGACAGAGAGGTCAGACTAAATGCGATCCCTGGGGAAGGTAATGGCAACCCACCTCAGTATTCTTGCCGTGAAAACTAAATGGATCAGTACAACCAGAGATATGTCGGTATACCATCGGAAGATGAGACCCCCAGGTCGGAAGATGGCCAAATGCTACTGGGGAGGAACAGAGGATGAGCTCAACTAGCCCCAGACGTGATGACGCAGCTAGCTCAAAGCCGGAAGGACGGCTAGCGGCCGACGGTGCTGGTGGTGAACGGCGAATCCAATGTTCTAAGGATCAACACACCATCGGAACCTGGAATGTAAGATCTATGAGCCAGGGCAAATTGGATGTGGTTATTGGTGAGATGTCAAGATTAAAGATAGACATTCTGGGCATCAGTGAACTGAAATGGACTGGAATGGGCCACTTCACATCAAATGACCACCAGATCTACTACTGCGGACAAGAGGACCACAGAAGAAATGGAGTAGCCTTCATAATTAATAGTAAAGTGGCTAAAGCAGTGCTTGGATACAACCCAAAAAACGACAGAATGATCTCAATTCGAATTCAGGGCAAGCCATCTAACATCACAGTGATCCAAATATACGCCCCAACCACAAATGCTGAAGAAGCTGAAGTAGAGCAGTTCTATGAGGATCTGCAGCACCTACTGGACAACACCTAAAAGAGATGTTATTTTCATCACAGGAGACTGGAATGCTAAGGTGGGCAGTCAAATGACAACTCGAATTACAGGTAAGTATGGCCTGGGAGAACAAAACGAAGCAGGACACAGGCTGATAGAATTTTGCCAAGACAACTCACTCTGCATAACTAACACTCTCTTCCAACAACCTAAGAGACGGCTTTATACATGGACTTCACCAGATGGACAACACCGAAATCAGATTGATTACATCCTTTGCAGCCAAAGGTGGCGGACATCTGTACAGTCGGTAAAAACAAGGCCTGGAGCTGACTGTAGTTCAGATCACGAACTTCTTCTTGCACAATTTAGGATCAGACTAAAGAGATTAGGGAAGACCCACAGATCAGCTAGATATGAGCTCACTAATATTCCTAAGGAATATGCAGTGGAGGTGAAGAATAGATTTAAGGGACTGGACTTAGTAGATAGGGTCCCGGAAGAACTCTGGACAGAAGTTGGCAGCATTGTTCAGGAGGCGGCAACAAAATACATCCCAAAGAAAGAGAAAACCAAGAAGGCAAAATGGCTGTCTGCTGAGACACTAGAAGTAGCCCAAGAAAGAAGGAAAGCAAAAGGCAACAGTGATAGGGGGAGATATGCCCAATTAAATGCAAAATTCCAGAGGTTAGCCAGAAGAGATAAGGAATTATTTTTAAACAAGCAATGCGCGGAAGTGGAAGAAGACAATAGAATAGGAAGGACAAGAGACCTCTTCCAGAAAATTAGAAACATTGGAGGTAAATTCCAGGCAAAAATGGGTATGATCAAAAACAAAGATGGCAAGGACCTAACAGAAGAAGAAGAGATCAAGAAAAGGTGGCAAGAATATACGGAAGACCTGTATAGGAAGGATAACAATATCGGGGATAGCTTTGACGGTGTGGTCGGTGAGCTAGAGCCAGACATCCTGAAGAGTGAGGTTGAGTGGGCCTTAAGAAGCATTGCTAATAACAAGGCAACAGGAGACGATGGCATCCCAGCTGAACTGTTCAAAATCTTACAAGATGATGCTGTCAAGGTAATGCATGCTATATGCCAGCAAATTTGGAAAACACAAGAATGGCCATCAGACTGGAAAAAATCAACTTATATCCCCATACCAAAAAAGGGAAACACTAAAGAATGTTCAAACTATCGAACAGTGGCACTCATTTCACATGCCAGTAAGGTAATGCTCAAGATCCTGCAAGGTAGACTTCAGCAGTTCATGGAGCGAGAATTGCCAGATGTACAAGCTGGGTTTAGAAAAGGCAGAGGAACTAGAGACCAAATTGCCAATATCCGCTGGATAATGGAAAAAGCCAGGGAGTTTCAGAAAAACATCTATTTCTGTTTTATTGACTATTCTAAAGCCTTTGACTGTGTGGAGCATAACAAATTGTGGCAAGTTCTTAGTGGTATGGGGATACCAAGTCATCTTGTATGCCTCCTGAAGAATCTGTATAATGACCAAGTAGCAACAGTAAGAACAGACCACGGAACAACAGACTGGTTTAAGATTGGGAAAGGAGTACGGCAGGGCTGTATACTCTCACCCTACCTATTCAACTTGTATGCAGAACACATCATGCGACAAGCTGGCCTTGAGGAATCCAAGGCTGGAGTTAAAATCGCTGGAAGAAACATTAACAATCTCAGATATGCAGATGATACCACCTTGATGGCTGAAAGTGAAGAGGAACTGAGGAGCCTTATGATGAAGGTGAAAGAAGAAAGTGCAAAAGCTGGTTTGCAGCTAAACCTCAAAAAAACCAAGATTATGGCAACCAGCTTGATTGATAACTGGCAAATAGAGGGAGAAAATGTAGAAGCAGTGAAAGACTTTGTATTCCTAGGTGCAAAGATTACTGCAGATGCTGACTGCAGTCAGGAAATCAGAAGACGCTTAATCCTTGGAAGAAGAGCAATGACAAATCTCGATAAAATAGTTAAGAGCAGAGACATCACACTGACAACAAAGGCCCGCATAGTTAAAGCAATGGTGTTCCCTGTAGTAACATATGGCTGCGAGAGCTGGACCATAAGGAAGGCTGAGAGAAGGAAGATTGATGCTTTTGAACTGTGGTGTTGGAGGAAAATTCTGAGAGTGCCTTGGACTGCAAGAAGATCCAACCAGTCCATCCTCCAGGAAATAAAGCCAGACTGCTCACTTGAGGGAATGATATTAAAGGCAAAACTGAAATACTTTGGCCACATAATGAGAAGACAGGACACCCTGTAGAAGATGCTGATGCTAGGGAGAGTGGAAGGCAAAAGGAAGAGGGGCCGACCAAGGGCAAGATGGATGGATGATATTCTAGAGGTGACGGACTCGTCCCTGGGGGAGCTGGGGGTGTTGACGACCGACAGGAAGCTTTGGCGTGGGCTGGTCCATGAAGTCACGAAGAGTCGGAAGCGACTAAACGAATAAACAACAAATGTATGACATAGATGTAGTGCTCTCTCAAGGGAGTGCTGGTCCTGTGTTTTAATCACAGGTCTAGTGCTCTTTCAAAAGAGCACTAAACCCATGCATATAAGGAGCCTGTGTAAGACCTGACAAGAATGTGTCAAGCATTGCCCAGGCAAATGTCTCTGCTAAACTAAAAGGTCTCAAATCAAAAAAGCCATGGAGGGTAGCACACTGTGACTGTATTTATTTATTTTATTCAGTTTGGTGCTGCCCGACTCTAGAATGACTCTGTGCAGCACAATAAATAGAATATAAACAATGTATCCCCTGTAGAAGAGGGATGCCCACAGCAGCTTAAAGTGGCCAACAGGAGCTAGACAGATCTCAATTCCTGATTGAAATTTCAACCACAGCACTGATGAAGCTCCTAAACTGGGTCCAAAGAAGAGGGCAAATATTACTCAAAACTGGAACTACTAACTACTACTCTGGGCTGTCTCAGCTATAGGCTTGGGATGAGATGAAGGCAAAATCTTAACAGGGAACGTTTGTGCTGCAGTTAGGGTAATGTGAAGACAAACGCTAGGAACAATAGTCCCCTCCCTCCCTCCAAAGTATCTAGAAAACTCAAGCTCTCAAGGATTTTAAATTCTACCTAACGTTTTAGGCATAATTCCATACAATGACATTTGCTGCAGAGATCATATACATAAACAATGCTGGGCAATGGAATTTGCACGTGAGGCTTACAGACAAGTGTCTTATTTTTAAGAGACCTATTTTTAAGCATCAACCATTCTGGTGAAAACTTTACCAGTAACTGGTGTGTTTCTACTTTCATTGATTATAATGGAATTAAATCTGTAAAATACCAGATTTTGTCTTTTCCTACTCATCCATTTTTAGCTATAGGAATACAGTACATATTGCAGAGAAACCCACTGCCATGTTCATTTGCACTGTTGGAAAATACTCATATTACAACCACCCTAAATTCCCATATAAACATACTAAACATAGTAATCCCTTGAGATCACTTTAAAAGGCAATGTGCTGTGCAAAGCTTCATCACAGATGTTTGGCAGCTCTGGGTGCTGTTTTTGCACAATGGTAGGATGAAGACTCTTCTTGTTAAAAATCTCACAGAAATCAGCGGGGGAGGCCTTTTTTGGCAACATCTTTTCTTTCTAGTACAAGGCTGTTGAAATGTCAAATCACCTTTGTAGGACATCAGGAAACAGCACCAGGAAATGTACTGTATATTAAAGTGATAAAAATGGATGTGTTACCTTTTTTAGTTCATAATTTGAGAAATATGGCCAAACATTTCCAGCTTGGGAAATACTCAGTTGCAAAGGAAAAATTCAAAACATTTCTCCCCCAAGAATATTGTTCCATTCCATACAGTCAAAAACAATCATTTTTTTCCTTTGTATAATTTACTTAATGTTAAGAAAGTTGCAAAGTTTCCAAAGGGATGGACTCCCCCAAACAACCGTTTGTAGATATAGAGCAGGAAGCTATCAAGATAAGAAATCTAATGCCCTAGAAGAATTATTTTTCTTTAGGCCATTCTTGACCCCTGGCTACAGTCTGGACAAGTCCCTGCAGTTTTCTTGGCAATGTTTTTCAGAAGTGATTTGCCTTTGCTTCCTTCAGAGGCCTGAGAGTGACTGGCCCAAAGTTGCCCAGCTGACTTTCTGCCTAAGGTGGGACTAGAACACACAGTTTTCTAGTTCCTAGCCCTGTGCCTTTAACCACTACGCCAAACTGGCACTCTAGAAGAACATCCAGTTCATTAAAGTTCTTATGGTCCTACAAGTCAGTGTTGACTCCTGGTGACTACATAGACAGGCCCCCACAGTTTTCTTGGCAACATTTTCAGAAAGGGTTTGTCAGTACCTTCTTCTGAGATGTTTTTCAGCTTCCCAATCTAGACCTGACAGAGAATGACTGGCTCAAAATCACCCCCTTGGCTTCTGTGCCTAAGAGAGGACCAGAACTCATGGTCTCCTTGGTCACTTTTCATGCCACACCACACTACCTCTCATTAAATGTGCCTTCCCTTTATTTTCAGATTTCTCCTTCATTGTACAAAAACGAACACTACTTAATGTGGAAGAACTTGGATTTGGGGTAGAGACTGATAAGCTGCTTTGAAGGAAAAATGCTTTTGAAAGCTGAGTTAGAAAAATAACTAGAAGCAGATGAAACCTTTTCTCAAGCAGCTCTATTAGAAGGACAGTCCTATTGGTGTTAGGTGACCATTGAAAGTCAGTGACAGGAGCAAAAGCTGTAATCCTCCGTACCCATATTTACTTTAGTGCCGTTTAACTGAAGAGGTCTTGCTTTGGGGTAGACACATGTCGGATTGAATTATAAGCCTACAGTCTTCTTACCTGGGAGCTCATGATCTGAATCAACATGCATAGTTAGCCTTTGAATACTCCACGCATATGGTAAAAATACCACTGTGCTGAGATGCAACTTATATAGTACAACCGTTACCTATTCAGCAATGCAAAGATCCCTTGGCTTCCCTGAGGAGGGGAGGGGAAGAGTATATTGTGCATTTTCGTGTTCCTTACAGACTATGGGGTGAGGGTGAGGGAGAACTCTTCTAAGACTTAGCTTGCCTCCATTGCCAGCTGAAAAACACACACAACCCTTTTAGCTCTTACCTTCAGACATCCGTATGTTCACCTGGGGAATGAAGAGAGACAAAGGCAGGCAGACTAACTGCGTTACTGGATTACCCAAACTATGCATTTAACCATTTGACTGTCAAGGGTTCATTTGCCATATGAGCTATAAATACAGTATCTCCAAAGAAACAGCCATCCAAGGAGATAAGAACCCCCAACAGCATTACAAGTGCCAGCCTTTTAAGGAATCACTGAAGACAAGAACCCAAATTGGCCATGGAAGACAGCAGTTGGTCAAGATCTTCCATTGTGCTAGTCTATCTATATCTAAGTGTACACTGTGATAAGCAACGCTTTGAAAACCAGCAGGTTTATTGGGGTAGACACTTTTGAGAGCTGGAATCTGTTTCATCAGATGGCATTAATCAGACCATTACCATGTTCCACCATGTAGGCTAGGGTGTATTTGCACATTATATTACTTTCATCTGTGCTTTGCTGAACAAGCAAGGAACAAATCAGAATCAGTCTTGAGGAAAAGTCAAACTGCTCATGGCTTTTTCAGGCAACTCTCCATTACTTCTGCTTATAATCAAAAGAAATTGGCAGAGCAAACAAACCTGGAGTAAGCCAATATTCTCAATTTCAGATATAATGGCAAAGTGATGGTCAAAATAAGCCAGAATTCATAAAGCAACAATAGTTTCAAATTGATGCTCGTTATTTAACATGAAGCATAGTTTCCTTCTTGAAGTGGCTTTATATGGGAAGCCATATGTAATATGTGGACAGAGGTTGCTCATTCTAGTTTTAGTGTGTTGGACTGAGATTCAGCTTATAGGTTTCATGGCTGAACGGGGATCTGAGATAAACAAAGTTGACCTCAGACCTGCTAAAGTTGTGAGAATAAAATGCTGGGCAAAGGCATCCCTGTATGCTGTCTGGAAGGAAGTCAAGATACAAATGTAATAAAAATTGTGTTTTTTATAGTAGCGATACCTTGGTGATAATTAAAATCAGATTTCAGGCACATTTAGAATGCACCTTAATGTTATTCTAAGATGTTTAATTTAAGTCAGAAAGCAAGAAGGTTTTATTTTTTTAGTGCCAGGATTGATTCTAGGAAACAGCCCTTTGTGTCAACAGGAGAACATCCAAGGAACAAGTAGCAGATACCTCCATAGCTGGTATGGAGAAAGACGAGAACAATCTGACCTGTGTAGCTCTGACAAGTTCATATCAGAACACATTGACAGGATGTCACATTCTTCATCTGGGAGGAGAGCTTGCCAGCAAGATATCGTGGGTAAATTGACATCACTCTCCTGCTGCTCATGGGAGTTCATTAGGTTAAAATCTGTACTGCAGTGCTACTGTGTCTTTACTGTCATGAGTTTTAAAACAGGATCTTCAAATATAATAGTAAGGGACGACGGTAGAGAAGATAGCATACAAACATTGCAGCACTGGAAGACCTTATGGCTTAGAACGTACTTCACTCTCCTGCTTTTTTCTGTTGTGCTTGCTCTAACCAGTCTCCAAAGAATATACTGGCCCTGTTCCCATAACACAAATGGCCCAGTCATCTGCTCTTCCAGCTAGTAGATTCACCATTCACCATTTTTTTTTCGTGTCAGAAGCACCTACCAAGGTGCTTCTGTATTGATAGGATTTGCTGGTGATGTCACCATTGCCTGGGGGACACCCAAGGGGGCTTCTTTCATGTCCCTGTTAATTTCCCACTGAAGTGGTACCTATTTATCTACTTGCATATGCACTCTTTCAAACTGCTAGGTTAGCAGGAGCTGGGGCAAGATTGACGGGAGCTCACTGGGTCACGCGGCTCGCACTCTCAGGTTTCAAACTGCCGAGCTGCTGACCTTAATGGTCCTCTGACTCAGAGTCTTAACCACTGAGCCACCGCGGCCCCATATTAAAAGCACTGATTGGGAATGACTGGGTCTGTGTTGCAGTGGTCCTCCTAACTACGGGGAGACCATCACTCCCTTCCCTTCCCTTCCCTTCCCTTCCCTTGAAAATCAGTGGCATGATCAGGGTTTCCATCATTGCTGACAAAGCTAGGGGACTCATCTTTCACCTCTTCATATGGCCAAAGGGGATGAGAATCAAAACAAGCACAGAGATGGAAATGCCTAGAGAAGCCCTCTCTAAGACTCTTTCCCTAGTCTTGGGAGGTAACGTTCACACTGTGGTGAGCAATTTCCACAGCACATCTGTCCACTTTTTGATCCGGAAGTTCCTCCATTTAGTCTTACAATTACTGGGTTATGATCTGCCAATGACCTGCCACTTCCACATCTAAAAGGTTGGTTAACAATCAGTTAGTAATCCAAAACACATCTATTCCTGAATAAGTATATTCTCTCTTTCGGATAAGCAATTCCATGCATCTAAGAGAGAAAGTAGTGACATATAGTCTGAAACATTTTGAGGGGGCTTACCAGTGTTGCTTTTAAGTAAAGTGGTTTCATCCTTGTAGGGGGAGCTAATCCCATTCAGATCTCCAAGAATTCAGATATCGTCCTCTGCGATCTCAAGAAGGGATTTTTTAAAAATCTCATAAATTTTTATTTTGTCTTTTGGAGCATAAATTGAAAATATGGACAGGCTTCTTCATTTTGTCCAGAGGTCTTTGTGGATGGTGTTTCTGTACTCCACTGATGATGCTAATAGAATCAGAACAGGGATTGAGAACAGTTGTAAGATCAAAAATGGACCAAGCATGACTATTTATTCCTAAATTAACCCAAGAATTCATATAAGGATCAAATCAAAATATTTTTATCCAATATTAATGGGCTAAAAAGACCATTTAAAGGATTTTTTTCCAATTAGCTTAGAAAAAGGGAAAAGGATATATTATATGCCCTCAAGAAATACACACATGAAAACCAATAATGTAAAATATTCTATCTTGGTTGAATATTTGTGGCCTTGGACAGATGGGAAAAAATGGAGTAGCTACTGTATATATGTAAAATTTTTATTATGGACTCTGGACAAACAAATTCAAAAAGAAGAAGAATTTCTAATATTACATTTTCAGACTGAACATGGAAAAGAAGCACTTCTATTAAATACCGTGTTTTCCCCATCCTCCTTCCCCACTTAAGGGGCTAAGTTGCGTGGATTACTCTATGCAGGATGTTTATGCCTTGGAGATTTTGGTCTGGTAGGTTCTGTTTTTCTGTCAAAAGAACTGCTGAGCATAGCTGAAAGTTCAGTTTGTTTATTGTCAATTTACATTTTCAAAAACTGTAGCATAAAACTAAGTTTAAAATGCAACGCAGGCCATCCTTTGTATACAATAGCACAATGCAGTAACTATGCAATCCCAGGCCGAATTGCATTGGCAATCACATTGAATTTTGCAACCCTCCTAGATGTCATTGTTAACTTGTCAGCTAGAAGAAGGAGAGCAGAGTCTTTATCTTTTAAATTTCTGTGGTAAAAAGCATTTGTTCCTTACATTAAAAGGAACAGTGAAGAAGAATGTAGTCATCTTCCCTGAATAGACGTAGACAAAGACATTCCTACAGAGAGTCTAAAAGAAACTTCCTTCTAGTAGGATGTCAATCTTTCTTCTAACAGGACGTCAATCATAGCTTGAATGAAAACTCTTCTGTTTAGGCAATTCTTTAAAAAATCCGCTAAACGAAGCAGCAGTTGAATGAAATACCATGAAATGTCTGCTGCTGTCTCAGCCTTTTTAATTTTTTTTATTTCTTAAGGGGATAGAGTACATAGAATATTCCATGCTAGAGGTCCACATGCTGAAGGTAGACTCTGGCCATGTATAGCAAGAACCCCGAGGCATAGTTCTTGGGATGGGATATTCCATGAGAAATCCAGTGAAACTTCTATGAAATAGCCAGATCCACTCCACAATATGGGAGTGCACTTGTAAGCTGACCTTATCTCTGTCGCCTGAGGCTAAAGAAGGAGAAGGTTGAAGCAAATTGGCAGCAGGATGAATGGAGGAATAATCAAGAAAAAATGAAGTGGTTTTGCCCTGGGGAAGATGTCATGGTTGAGAAACACCACTTTAGAGCCCAGTTTCAACAAGGAAAAATCTAAGGAAAACAGAATGTTGCTCAAATAAGCAAGTAATACACAGGATGATTCCTGGTGAAGATTCACCACAACTACACAGATTTGTGTAGACTTATGCAGATTTCTGCAACAAAGATCAAGGGAACTTTCCTTTCCATCATTCAAATATTTCTGATTTCACAATTAGCTAGTTAGTTTATAGCACTAGCAAAAAACAGATAACCGGCCTAGAGGTAGGGAGTATTTCAGTTCTGCCCTGCATGGCCAAATTTACAAACCCAGGGACAGTTGATGTCAAGGGTTGTATTCTTAGACTGATCATCTTTCAGAAATGCTATTCAGTTGCAAATTGAAATAAAAGACATCTGTTTCCAATTCAGTCATATCATCCTCTTTCTGAACAATCTTTCTAAAATGACTTAGGCAAGAGGTAATGCCTAATCCTAGCAATTTCTTGCATCACTGGCAGAGGAGATATTTCAACTACCCCAAAAAGTTCCCGATACTTTTATATTGTAACTAGCAGGTCATACTTGGAATTTGTCTGATGCGCTATCCGAGCATCTTTTTGTTTTCTTTTTAAAAATACAAACAATTGGCATTTTCAAATATCAGACAAATAAAATTGGAAACACACCACTGAAGAGACATTTAGGGATCTGAGTAGTAACTTTGAAAGGAAAAAGAAGGGCCAGAAGTGTGGGAGAAAGTAAACATTGTAACTTGAGATTTTAGTGATGTATGAGCTCTAATCAAAACCAGCACTCCTTTCATTTGGTTGAAGGGAAGCTAAAAGCTGGTCAAGAATATTTTTTAATTCTGAACTAAGGTCACGCTGTCCTATGAAGCCCCCTTGCTTCCACTTTTATTCTTCACAGGAACAATAGATTCAGTTGCATTTGTGTAACATGACCCAATCAGCTGCTCAGCTGGGGGTATGAGGCTGATGAAGGCAATGTGTCTCAGGTTTTTTGGGTTAACTAGATTTGTGGGCTTTGAGGGCCTGGCACTCCGTGACGCTCTGATTTATGAAACAATCACTTCCATAAACTTTCGGCTGTGAGTTGAATGTGCAGTACATGTATGTATCTGTGACTGTAGGATGGGTTTTAGGTTAACATACAGCAACAACAACAACAACAACAAACAACAAACCCAGAGAGCACAGAAGGGAAAAAAACTAGTCTGACATTTCCTAAGTGTTAGAGCCAGCTGGCATAGATGAGTTTAATGAAATATGGCAAAACACCATCACCGGGAACATTTAATGCAGTGGAATACAGTGAAACAAGGTTACAGAAGGAAGTGAACCTTGTTCCCATCCTTCATATACTCATTTTGTTAAAATATTCGTTTTTCTTTTCCAGGTTTAAAGCTAGATAACTGAGCACAGAAGCACTCATGTACCTTAGTTTGGATTTTATTTAGTCGTAAAGGGTGGACAGAGCCATGAGAAATTGTAGTATGTTGACCAGCCAATCCCAGCACTCAGATCATGGCCAGACATAAACAGGGAGGCAACTCAAACCGATGCCCATCATGATCCTCATGATACCTCAGCAAGATGCCCTTCTGTAATTATGTGGTTTCTGTTTTCCTGCCCGCCATCACCTTGATAAGAGACAGAAGTTCCATGCTTTTGGTAAAGTTAAGCCTTCTCATTAAGCCTTCTCTATATGTGGACTTGCTTGGCAAAATATGTACTCCAAAAAATGAACATAGTTTCCCATTGTTTTCTGTATCTGTGCAAACTACAGAACCTACATTTGCTGACATGACTGAGTGTTGCCCGATCCAGTTGCATTTGCTTCCTGTCATTAGAAGGAACAGTATAGTTACTCCAGTATGAAAAGTAAAGGATTATAGCTTTTACCTTTAGGCATAACTGTACTGCAGATATGTTTTATATACAATTTACACAATGAATCACATACTACCAGGTCCTTCCAGAGATATTTACAATATTGTTGCTCCATGAATGAATTACAACCAAATTTTAATTTTCACTGAAAGATATAATTGATGACTTGCACTATTGACTGAATCAGGGCTGGTCTTGCCATGGCACTGAATGAAAACTTGCTTCAGGCAGCACTACAGTAGGGTAGGAAAATGACAAAAGATGAAGGGTTAGGGACTCACTTTTAATTTTGCATTGTATACACTCTCCTTTCTCTAACGTAGAAAAGGAACAAAATGGCAGCAATTTTACAGTTATACTCACTTTGATGAATGGTGGATTAAAGCTTATGGTCTTTCTGTATTCAGTGATACGTGCACTTTTGCCATATGTGGGTTGTTGCCCTTTTTAAGTCAACATGCCACAGTGCTGCTTATCAGAGTCACATTTGGACACGGGCCTAATCTGAGAAATTATTCCTGGTTGTACTGCTGCTGTCCAAAGTGTCACACTCACGTATCGCAGTTTGTACCCTGACCATCCCTCCCCATCTTTATAAGAAAACAGATTCTGAGAACAGTCTTTGCTGCAGTTCCCTGATTCATCTTTAAAGGTGATGAATTGTTACTGATATGTGACAGGGACTGAAGTAGCTTATATCTTTTTACTGCTTTACTGTTTTACTCATGATCAAGACTTCTGAAATATCAGAAATATCATACCAAATATCATTATGGACCACATGCCCATGCCCTCATTGCTAAGGGTATTTCTAAATCAGAGGATCCAAAAATTTCAGAAGCCACTGCACAGCTATTTGTTCTTACCAGTTTACCAAATGGAATGTGAGGTCAGTTGAAACCCCTCCAAAATTCTATGAACAAGCATCATCTCACTGGCTGCAAAAAGCCCCTTACTATCTGCCAATGGTAAAAAAGCTTGGATTTCATAGTATGCAGTCTTCAGCTTTAAGAAGAAGAGAGGTGGTTCCTCCAGCCCTTGAATCAACAGAAAAATATGCCACCATAATCTTCACTGCTTGACAGCTGAGCTCTAATCTACCATTTTAATGAGGTTTGGAGCAGTCCTGTCCTTACAGCTTTACTGTGGGAGAAGAGCAGCAATTGGTGGATTCCCTGGCTTTGTTTCCCCTCTCACCCAGCGTCACCAACCAGTGGTAAAATCGTAACCAATTTCTCCACTTAAGCAGGGCAGGCTTAAGCTGATATGAATGGGTGACTAGAATGGAAGCTTCAGCAACATTTCAAATTGCCTGATTGATTGATCCATGCTAGTAACATGTGCCTTTGGCTATTTCTCAGTACAACCTGGTTGACAGGTTGGTGGTGGTGGGGAGGGGGAGGAGGAGGAAGGAGCTCACACAGTGCATTAAGAGAGATCCCTGCCACTTCACCTCAGCCAGTTCTGACCTGTCAGCTGGCCTATTTTTTTGACAGAGGTTTATTGTTCTTCCAGAAGACCTATAGATGTGTAAGTAGGTACTAATCTTTCTGTCATTTGTTGTTAGCCCTTCAAGATTGGCCAGGTCAGGAAATAGATTCCATAAAGACTACTGGGAATCTACTTTATTGTTGTAGGGTATAATAACAGAATCTTGAGAGCCAGACAGAATTTCCTCTGACCCCTCTTATCAAAGATAATCAGTGTGGGTCACCTTTGAGTTTCTTTTTCACCCCCCTTCTCTTTTAGAGCTAAGCTGATGTTTATGTAACCAGCCTTGCCTTCAAGGTTATGACCCTGGGAATACACCTGGGAATAGAAGAGGAAACTGGTAGAACTCTTGTCAATTTCAAGAGTTCCCAAATATCTAAAAAAGTAAGTGCTGCAGGGGAATGGCAGTGAGTAGCCATGGTTAGCAGAACCCAGAGGTATCCCATGAAATGATGTCAGAGTAGGAAAAATGGCACCATCTGCCTCCCAAAGTAATAAAACTAACAGAAAGCAGGGCCATGGAAGACTTGTTGAAAGAAACATCAGAAAACCTTTACTGTACTCATTTGGGACAGAGCTACAATACATCTCTTTTTCCCAGTTTAAATGACCAGCATCTTATTATTTACAGACAGATCTACTGGTTTTCTGAAAATGTATAGTAGCAAGTCTAATGGACTTCCAAAAGACTAGTATACCAATTGATGTAAGAATCCATGTAGTGCCTGAATGGTGCTCCATGAAATGCAGGTCAGGTATTACACAGGTTAGATGCCTTTGTGGAAACAAGGTGTCTGGTTTTCCTGAAGCCCAAGACAAAATGGCCTTGGAAGGCAGTGGCCAATGACTTCAGGAGAGGGGAAGGGGTGTGCCTTCAGCAGTCTCAGCAGATACTAGCCCTTGACTGCTTTATCACCAAGTTCATGAATAAGGCACTCTAGATGATTCATATGCAAAGGTTGTATTGAGATAAAATGGAAAGCACTACATTAAGCCTGCAACTACTAAGGAAGAATTTAGGCTGCCTCCATGATGGGTTGGAAATGAGGATATGTCTTCTAAAAATGATGAATGGGCTTCTTTATGCTGTAGTTGAAGGGATAGAAGGATAAAACCAGCAAAAGAAGGAAAGGAAGTTAGTCCTTGGAACACTGCAAAGAATCTCTCAATTTTTATTCACCCAGAAGAATCTTAACTCAGGCACCATCAAGACACAAAAATTATCTCCAGTATCTGGGAACATTGCTCTCACTACAATGACATCAGAGTTTGTTTGCATCCAGACATAAGTTTTTTTTAGTGATCATGCAATTAGTTAATTATAATCAGAGCTCAGAAAGTGAGAGAGGGAAGATAATGGAGATCGAAAGAAGGAAACTCTCTAATTGGGAAAGCAGGAACATCTGTTGATTGCCTGTGGCACAAAAGAATTGCAGAAAGGTCTCCATTTGGATTAAGACAGTCATTTCTGACAGTTTTCAGATTTTTTTTTAATGCCCAGAAAGGACAACATGCAATGGAAATAACAATGAATTAAAATGACTTCGTATTTTCAGTAAAGGAACAAAATAAACTCTCATAATATCTTACTATGAAAACCATCCTTCAAAAATTCTTTAAATATTTCAGATACAATCCAATTCTTAAAGCTCAATGCTAGCTAAAAATGCATGTGATTTAACAGGGAAAAAACTGCCAGATTTTGCAGTTCATATTTCATGCTTCAGTCACTTTATTCCATCCAATGCAAACAGAGTCATGCAGACGTGAGGTAGGATGACATTCACTTGCACTGGATACGCTGTGGGGTTCAACCATACACATAATGTTCTATATATACTCCCTTCGTTTGGATATGTGCAATCTACTTCCCTTCATCCAGCTGGCTGCTTTGGGCTGAAACTTCTCCAAAACTCATCACAATTTGCCTTAGTCATCCCAGAAATGTCAAGGCTAACATTAGCAACCAGCAGTGACATTTTCTTCACTTGAAAGCTGGTTCACAACAGAGTTGCCAGTCCTGAATTAAGAAATAATCTTGAAGGGCTCTTGTGCATGTGTGCACAGTTGGAGAGAGAGATAGAGCAAGGGGGAAATTACCAAGAAACTATTTTATTGGTACTTGAAAGTTCTAAGATGTACATGTTAAAGGCAGGATTATCACAAGGTCTTTCATGAAGAAAAGCTGCTAATACTTTTTATCTTTATGCTAAGCTTTGAGGCAGGACTACATATCTTCTCTCTGTGGCCTTAGTGTATGGGTGGGGAACAAGGGCCCTTCGAATATTGCTGAACCAAAACTTCTTGAAACCTCTGGCTGCAAGGTTAGTATTGATGCTGGGAGTTGTAGTTTCCTATCCTTTCTTTAACATCTAGAGAAGTTTGCAATATTGATTTTCCAGCTGCATGCAGAGTGTCCACACCCAAGTGTGGTACCCTGGCTATCTGGTGCTACCATAGATAGGCATTCTTAGTCATCAGGATATTAAACTGAAAAGCCAGGAGCAAAGATTGCTGTCTTGCAGAAAAGATACATACATGCATTACCGGTCAGTCACTGTGGATATTTGCATAAACTTGGCTACTATCACTGGGCATTTTAAGGATGACTCAGTGCTGAGCTCAACCAGCATTGGTCAGCTAAGTGCTGCACAGAATAACCTTTGTCAAATCATTAAGGTATCATCTTTCTATTTATTTATTTATAGTCAGAGGCCAATTTAAAATAATGCATATATAACAAGTCAAATAAGTTAAAAACACATACAATTGAATAAAGTATATGCGTAAACCTGGACTGCAAAATAATAAAATAATGATAAGCAGTAAGGCAGTAGCTGGTGTTAGAAAAGTATAACTTTAGTCCCTTAAATGGTGGCTAGATGACCCAGCCTGGGCTGAGTTTAAGCCCATTGATTTCTGATGGCAGTTGCAGAATCTAGCCCCTTTCTTAGAAGTTTCTGCCAGTAAGAACTGTATAATCTTAGATATGGTCCTCCTCATTGCCACACCTACCAAGCAGTGGGTGGGGTAATGTAGGTTGCCAGTCCTGATATAGTGGGCAGTTCAGTAGGCGGTATCGGCGTATACTGTATGTACCAGTGATCTAGACAGGGCGTGTTACTGAGTTTCCCTCTATTAGGTTGAAGGGTAGTGCATTGACTTTAGCTAATGTAAACACATTTCTGTCGAGAAGGAAAGTATCTTATAATATTCATTTATTTTTAATAAACAAATGACCAACAAATAAAATTATCTCCATCATCAGTTTCCTATCCATAAAAACAGATTGGGTAAATCAGGAAAAGTACCTGGAGTTTTTCAAGACGCAAGATATTTTTAGGGAGCACCCACAGCCAAAGGGCTGGGCTATCAAAAAAAATCAAATGAGACCGATAGTGAGGTGTGGGTGGGGCATCAAGGGATTGAAAGTTGTTGAGAATTAATCTATATGCCCTGAGGCCCTTCCTTTATTCCCCAAACTAGCCTACTGTCTTCAGACTTAATGAAGATGCTCTTCTATTACTGTATTTTAGTTTGACCAGATTCTTTAGAGGAAATCTTCTTCTTTGGCCTAAACATCTGCTGCTTTTTAAGGGAGAGAAGCCCATAGGTTAATGAAGACCAAGAACAATCCCACTCCCACTCCTGTTGGCTGCTTGAACAGAAAGCAGCAGACATATGGAGCTTTGCTCTTCCACTTCTGAAGTACTACAGACAAGTAAAACCTGGAGAGAGATGGGAACAGAGATGAGAACCTGCGTGCCCACAAAGATCCTCCACAAGGTTGCTGCAAAGTTAAATAAAACAATAACCAGTGGAATTTCAGATGATTAATGTGGTATAGGTGGCATATATCAAATAGCATTGTCATAGCAATTCCTTTTGCTAACCCATGAACAACAATATAAAATGTATTATTCTTTGTTTTGTCTCTCTTCTTCATGCCTTCCTGAAAGCCAGACTTCTACTTCTTGTCTCTTTGATTTAATATGCCAGAATAGCTGACGTGGGTCTCCCATTCAGGCCTTGATCAAATCCATGCCTGCTTAGCCTCAACAATATTCATTATGGCATCAAGAGATTTCCAAGGATTCTGCAATTTGTCATTACTCATTTTGATGCCTTGCAGTACTTGTCTTCCAAAACATTTACGTATTTAATATATTCCCCAAATAGGGAGGCTACATCCACTATAAACACCAATGCTGGAACATTTGCTAGTGGGTATGAGAAATGATGACATAGAAAACAAGGAATTGTTGGAAATGAAAATTATACAATTCCTCAGAATGCTGTTATTTCTAATATATATGCTGTTTAGCAACCAGTTAAATGCCACTTCTTGTTGAACTATAATGCCCAGCTACCCTAACAAGTCTGGCCTATGGTAATGATGGTGAGGGCTGTATTTCAGCTACAACTCTAAAGCCACAGGTTTCTTTTTCCACATTGTAGCCTTTTGAAACTACAGTCCTAAAATCACATTTTTGCATATTTTGGTTGCTCGAATAAACATCTTGAAGTCAAAGAGCCAAGCATAGAAAGACAGAGTTGTAACTCACTTACGGGCCAGAAAGGAAGAGCTATAATGGGAAAGCACAAACTGGGCATTGAAAAGGCCCCAGTCTCAATCCCACGTGGGATATGGAAAACACTTCTGTCTCTTGCCAGCCTCTTTTAGCCAGGAGTAAACACCCTGGGGTGGTTGTCCTCCAGATCTTTTAGACCATAAATCTCACAATTTCTTGCCATTGGGCCTGCTGGCTGGGGTTGATGGGAGTCCAAAACATCAAGAGGAGTTCAGGTTACTTGTTCTTAGTCTCAACAACATTGAATGAGCTGGACCAATAATCTGCTCTGTTCTATGTTCTCAAGAACTCCACTGTTCACAGATGGCACCATTAGGACCTAGCATTTCTCCATGTGTCCCTAAAACCACTTTATGGGATTGGTGATGGTAGGCAAATACATGCCTAAAGTCTTCATCACTCTTTCTTGATTCTCAGTGCTTTAAATATGCATTCTTCTAGAGTGTGCCTCCTACCTTTTGTGACATTTCATAAGCCATCCAAATATCAGAAGATGGAAGACAGCATAACATTATTTTAAATAAACAATAATGTTGTCCATATTGCTCTCTGTTGAAATAAATTGTCCTGGAATCCATATCATTTCACTTGGAAATTTGTCAAGCCCTGATGTTTATGCATACAGAAATGCATGGCATACATGGTCTAAAGCATATTTTTAATATTACTTCACAAAATCCTGGTTTACAGGCTGAATCATTTAAATATGATTCTGGAGCTGAGTCTTTTGGCTCCAAGGAAGTCCTATGTGCAGATATTTGTCAGTTAGGCAACACTACAGTATCAAGTGAATAACAGTCAGTCCAGCTTGTATTTGATAAGCAAGCCACAAAGAGTCCAAAGCTCAGTTAATTAGCCTTCAGGGCTGTTTTGAAGATTCCAGTCAAGGGATTAGCCAGCAGCAGGAGAAAGACCTTCTCACTGGAGTCCAGACATTCTTTATGAATAGAAGGAACTTGGGACATCCGAATGCACTTCCAGAGAGAAACAAAAAAATGCCTCATAGGAATCTTCACTTTAAATCTTTGGAAGAGATGTCCCCCATTTTTATTGAAACTTTGCAAATGCATTTAGTTGCAGAAATGCACATAAAACATGGATGGAGCTTCAACTGCACCATTACAACCAGCTTCTTAACATTTTTTACCACATTCTGTAGACACCCCTGAATTCTGCTATGAACCATATACTAGATAACCCTATGCCAGATGCTACCTCTTAGTTTAAACTTCTTGCCTTCTTGCCAGAACTGTCAGGATAAAATGAGGTCAGGAGGAGGGACTATATGCAATTCCAAAGCTAACAGGAAAGTTATACATATACTCATAATTGTTACAGGGTCTTTCTGGGAGGACCGGTTTCAAAATGTTCTTTGCAAAGTAAAACAAACAAAACAAAACAAAAGCTACCCTAAGGATTGGGGGAAAGTTTTCTAATGACCTAACATTAGCCAATGTCCATACCATTTTTTTGCAATAAAAAGTCTTATGCAACCATAAAGGCTAACCAATGTATTAACACATAAGCTTTGATGGATCACAGTCTACCTTTTCCAAGCTTGAAGAATCGTTGTTGTTAATCCAAGTTTGGCTCTTGAAAGGAATGCATCTTTTTTGAAATGTGTATCTTTGTCTTAAAACAGCTGCAAAACTTAACTCATTTTTTTTAAAATGCATATCAGGACAGTCAGCTTAAGTTGGAATATTAATTCAAGTTTTTTGTTTATTTCTAGAAGCCATCTTACTATGCCAAATCCCTTCCAGTGGAAGCCAGATAAAAAGAAACTGCTGTTTGGCCAAGAAAAAAAGCCCCCACTGCCATCAGGGGAAGCTTCTCTGCTAGATACTACCAAATGTAGATATGAACAAAAAGGGAAATGATGCAGAAGACATGAATACTGTACATCAAATGTGGGGCAGTCTGTGGCTGCCAAGCCACAATCCAATCCCAGCCCCCTTTCTTGTAGCATCCAGAATATTCTCCATCCATGTCTTCTGAAACTGAGGCACAGTTTCCCACCATTCTTAAGCTGGAAATAATAAAACGAAATATAGAATACTATAGAAAATTAGCACCAGCATAAAATAGGCATAACATAGAAACAAAAATACACTGACTCTCCCCCCCCCACCTCAGGAAAAATATAATATCCACATCCACATCCACCACCAAAAGTTTCCCAACCCTTCTGAATGGGAATAAATAGAAAGGGGGAGGAATCTATATAATAATTAACATAAAGTAAAAACCAGAAGCAGCAAAATTAAGCAGTTTATTCAGTGACTTTACCCCATTTTGTGTGATGTAGTATATAATTAGCAACTTATTAACTTGATACCATGATCTAAGGTGGGAATAATCAAGTTAAAATGGCCTGTAAATACTCTCATGCAATAGAATGTGGAGTGAGGCATATTTGCTGATTGATTGGATAAGATTCAGTCATGAGAGGGTGAAGAAGTAAGTGAGAATACAGGATGAGTTATGACTCAGGTTGAGTGGCTAAGCTACTGACAAATCATATGGAAACATTAACAGGTAAATATTGACAAGGTACATTAGACAGATGCTTTGGAACTGTGGTGTTGGAGGAAAATTCTGAGAGTGCCTTGGACTGCAAGAAGATCCAACCAGTCCATCCTCCAGGAAATAAAGCCAGACTGCTCACTTGAGGGAATGATATTAAAGGCAAAACTGAAATACTTTGGCCACATAATGAGAAGACAGGACAGCATGGAGAAGATGCTGATGCTAGGGAGAGTGGAGGGCAAAAGGAAGAGGGGCCGACCAAGGGCAAGATGGATGGATGATATTCTAGAGGTGATGGACTCATCCCTGGGGGAGCTGGGGGTGTTGATGACTGACAGGAAGCTCTGGCGTGGGCTGGTCCATGAAGTCACAAAGAGTCGGAAGCGACTGAATGAATAAACAACAAAAAACATTAGACAGAGCAATTTTGGGGGCTAGACAAGCACTTTCCTTCACCCTTGCATCCAGACTTTAAGGACTTTAACAACAGGGAGCAATAATGGTGATACAGTAACATCATGGGATGGAAGCCTTTTAGCAATTTTAGGGGCCTGAGGGGACGATTAAGGTGAAAAAATGAATTGAGCCTTATAGAGGCTTTTTATTCACTGGAGAAAGAGGAGGGGAGGAAAAGGAAGGGAAGAGAAAGATTTGCAGTGCCAAAGGCACTTTTGGTATCTTGAGAAACTTGAGGGAGGGGCATCTGCAGGGCAGTAACAAAGTCAAGATGGCAGCCACAAAGACATGATCAAAGCTGTACGTCTTATTTATGGGCACAACACATCTTCATTTTCTTACCCTGCCTTCCCCTGAGACACCCCTGCTTTGAGGGATGAAAAAAATGGAGCTATCTAATGCATGTGGCTCATAAGCTGCAGTCACCTTCTGGTGCAACTACAGGTAAAAATGAAGGAGTAGGAAGCAAATGGGATCATGAGGAAAGAAGTCAGGCTGTCCTTAAGGGTGACCTTTTAAAGAACATTCCACACTATAAAATTAGAATGTTTCACAGCACTTTAAATGTTTCTGGTACCAACACATTATGACGTGCAAGCCTGGCATAAGATGATCATTTTCCATCAGCGTAATTAACACCCACTTGTTTCAGTTGGCTTTTAATGGTTAGAGCAGCTTGGGATCTACAGCAGGTAGAAAAGTACAATGACTTTAATGTGGACATACATTCCATGAATTTCAGCAGTGCTTAATAAGGCTGTACTTCTAAGCACCCTGCAACTGGAATAACATTTCACTGGGAAGTATAGGAAATCCTTCCTATTACATTAACTGAACTATTAGAATTGCTATTTTCTTTTATCTCTAGTAAAACAGCATGTGGACCAGTAAGATAGTGTCCAGGGGATCCTGGCTTTAATCGCACCTCAGTTGTGGATTTTTGAAATGACACTGAGTTGCTCAATTAAAGAAACCTCAAGTTATAAGTTGCCTACTTCAAACTATCCAGATGTGTTGAGCTAAAACAGCATGTCCATGGCCTTGCTGGCTGGAAGTAATCAGAATTGTACTTCAACAACTAGATGAGACTTAAGGCATTTCCATGGAGGCACTGACCTGCCCACTCTCTTTCCCTCTCAGCAGTTGCATAGCGTTGAGTGAGTATCTCCATTCCTGAGCATTATCCTCCCATATTGCCAGGCAATGCTCCCTTCAGCTGGGCAGTGGGTAGGCACAAAATAATTAGCCAGATGGCATTCCATCATCCTACTTTTTTTTTCTTTTTCTTTTCATGGCTGGTGGAGAGAATTCTAATCAGCTACTCTATGAAGCATGAGGTGATGGCAGCAAGGTGCAGTGGCCTTCAGAGACATGATGAAAAGCATGAAATTTCAGGATGCAGGGTGAGGCAGGAATTTCCACCAGTGGGAAATTGACTAACCCACAGCTGTAGGGAAATGCTGCAAAATTGTTTCACAGTGTTTCCTCCCTAGCATGCATTGAGCTGATAGGTAATTGATTAGCTTCCAAAGTGTTTTGGAAGCCTCACAATATCATGTGGACACAGAGAAGCAGTATCAATCTTAGATTGGCCCACACCAGTGTGAGGAAGGGGCCCCAGTTGGAGGAGGATGCTATGTAGTAAAGTTTCTCCCTTGTATAATGTGCTGGTATCCTTTACAGATACCAGCGCATTATACAGATATACTGTAATGTGATGGTACCTGTATACCAAGGATTGGGAATCTTGATGACTGTTCTAGTCCCCATTCCCTCCTGGTCACATGAGCCAGATCAAGTGTGTGCAGCCTGCGTTGTGCTTTGCATGAACACACAAAGATATCGAAGTGTCTTTTCCTGGTAAAGGGACTGGAAAGAATTCCAGAAGCCATGCTCTGCATACTCCGTCTACATTGTTTTTAAGCAGAAAAATACTGTGACACCTAAATTAGGATGTTATAATTTTTCCTCTGCTGTAGCATAGATGCAGATGTTTAGTTGTGAATGCAACCCTTCTAGTTGTGATTCATGACAAGCAAGAAATACTGGCTGAGCTCCATAAATCATCAATTTGTATCTGGTTCCAGCTAGTGCATCTGGAGTGTGCAAAGCTCTATCTAGTGCACCAGTGTGGCCCCTTCTTGAACAGGCAGCTCTATTCACAGTCACTTATTAGCTTGGGGACTTCTCAGTTGGACTATTGCAATGTGCTCTGCATGGGGCTGCCCTTGGCGAGCACTCAGAAGCTACAGCTGGATACTTCTCAATGTACTCTTATAACACCACTGTTTTGAAAGGTGCGCTGGTTATGGTTGATTTCCAGGTGCAATTTAAGATGCTGATGGTCACCTTTAAAGCCCACCATGGTTCTGGGCCTGGATAACTTCAGAACTGTCATCTCCAACATAATCTGCCTGCATGATAAAGACCAGTAGGGTGGGCTTTCTCTGCATCCCCTTGCACAAGGATTGTCATTTGCAGGGCCCAGGCAAGTGTGCCTTTTCTATCTCTGCTTCCTCTTTCAGGCATCTGAACAGTTCCTCCCCTTCTAGCAGTCTGCAGAGTTGATTGTTCCAACAGGCCCTAGGGATTGGTATGAGATTACTGGTCCCCCTAGCAGTGAAAGATGCTTTAATTTTGGTTGGATTGTTGGATATTATGTATTTACATAGATTTTATATTTTGTTTTCTATTTGAATCTGAATTTACAGAAGTGAGAATTGTACAGTATGCTTCTCTGAGTCAATTATGACTGGAGCAGTTTATAGGCCCTGTAAAATACATACATACCGGCATAGTGAAATTTATTAGTCTGAAGTCTGCCCAAGCCTGTCCTAGAACAGACCTTAGGGTTTTCTTCAATGAAAACCCTTCCACGGTGTGGAACCTGCAGTAGAATGTTTGAGAATCCCTGGTCTATCTAAAGAAGGAGGTTGTTGACAGATGCTTGTTACTTGACAAAGAAGGACTTTTACCTTGAAACTAATTTTGTCCTCTTTAGACAAAGTTATAACTGTCTAAGTGTGTGCATTATTGTGTGCATTAACTAATAATAAAACTCATAATGCACTTCTTGATTTGCTTATTAAAGCCAGTTGGGTGTAGTGGTTAAAGCAGGCTAGAAACTGGGAGACCGTGAATTTTAGTCCCACCCACGTAC
Source organism: Candoia aspera (assembly GCF_035149785.1). Classification (NCBI taxonomy): domain Eukaryota; kingdom Metazoa; phylum Chordata; class Lepidosauria; order Squamata; family Candoiidae; genus Candoia; species Candoia aspera. The sequence goes on along the minus strand of NC_086157.1, from coordinate 33,957,839 downwards.
AAAGCCAATTGGGTGACCTTGGGTCAGTCACTCTCTCTCAGCCCTAGGAAGCAGGCAATGGCAAGCCACTTCCAAAAGCTTGCCAAGAAAACTGCAGGGACATGTCCAGGCAGTTGCTAGGAGTAAAGAGTGACTGGAAGGCCCAAACAAACAAACAAATATTGCATATTGCATGTGAATATATGCTTCCCTGAGAAATATGACATTGACTTGATGGTGAATTGTGCAATTGATATGCCATGTTGTACAATGCTGGAGTGCTACATCAGTCTTCTATATCAGTTGTACATCCATTGATATACACCGAGCATACTTCAACTTTTCCATACAAAACATAACTATTGTGTCAAAAGCAGGACTGCCCTCTTGTGTCCACATTTGCTCCTGCAATTTTTCCCCTCCCCACTTTCAAATAATTTAAAAAATGCAATTGTTTTATAGGGCACAAGATAGCTGGGTCTTATTACAGACTCACTGAAAAAAAAAACTATCTTCAGGCATTTATAATTTTAATCATGGATGGGATATCATGGATGGGATATAGGGATATATACCTTACCCCCAACCCTTCTGCTCTGTATCTTCTCATGATAATGATTATGGAAAAACCCATGATTCAGTTTTTTCCATAAAGGCCTGAAAACTGTGCACCATCTGGAAGAAATTAGGGGTGGGGACACAGATATGGGGTAAACTAGGGACAAGGCTTAATTTAATTTTCACAAAAAGTGTGCAGGACTAAGATGAGATAGATGTAAATCTGCTGTCCCTTATCTTCCTGCATATTATGGATCAGACCTAATGGTCAGAGCAAAAGAAGTGTATTCTATTAAAGCTGGTGGCCACCTGTTGCTTTAAGAAATCCTTCCCAGGTCTAGGTTGGTTTGCTCTGGGCATGTCTTAAAATGATCTTCTGTCTCAGTCCTTGGATCCATAGCCCTTAAAGGCAAGTTTAGGGTGTCCATTTCACAGTCCAAGTGCCAGTAACTCATGTATCAATTTATTTTCTGGCATATTCTAATAGTGATGCCCTCCCACACCAATTTCCCAATGGACCTATCAAGGGCAGTGTGGAATGGACAAAACAATTTGCTGACAAAGAAACATCAGGCTTGTAGAGAAAATATACCCGAATGACCTTAAACTTCTCATACCTGTACTGAATTCTTATAGGGCAGGTGGGTGAATAATTATTTAAAGAGAGGCCTACCAGCATGAGTCAGATCACTACAGGCAATCCTCGTTTAGCAACCACAATTGGGGCTGGTAACTTGGTTGTTAAGCAGAGCAGTCACTAAGTGAAACTGTCACTGTATTTATGATCTTACTTCAGCTTTCCTTTGCTTTACAGATCTGCAAAGGTTGTAAATGTGAGGATTGGTCATAAAGTTACTTTTTCATCACTGTTGTAACTGTGAACAGTCACTAAATGAGGCAGTCGCTAGATGAGGACTACCCGTATTCTGCCCTTCATGCTGCAGTTGTTTCTTCATGTGCAGTTGTAGTTTCCCTTTTATCTCAGTTGAGAAAGGGCCATCTGAATGGTTACATGGTTCTTTGTAAGGGGGAGGGGGGAACCCATGTTGTGTTCACCTTATAACCTGATTAGGTCACATTGTGATAAGGAACACATTTGTTTGGAAACAACTTCATGGAATTTATTTCAAAGCAGTAGAGCTGACAATGAAAGTTCAGAACTTGATCTTTGATGTGTATTAGTCAGGTGCCATCAAGTCATGTTTGACTTCTGGTGATTGTATGGCAAAATGCTCGCCATCCTGATCGGTCTTCAGTAATAACTCATAGATCTAACAACACTCCACTCATCTCTTTAATCCCAAGCATTTCCTTTATCGGTTGTCTTTTCCTTCTACTCCTTCCCTCAGTCTTGGCAAACATAATAATGTTTTTCTAGTTCATCATTCACATGATTAACATGCTCAAATCTGTGAGTTTCTGCTTGTTGATCATTGCCTCAAGAATACAGTCAGCCTTTATTTGGTTGAGGACTGACGGTTTGGTTCTTCTTGCAGTCCATGATACACTTAGTAACTATTTTAGATGGAAGAGCATGTTCCAAATATTGAAGCTCACATATAAAATAAAATAACGAATGCTTCTGGCCTTGTTAAACATAATCAACTCAGCACATATGCACTTCGGCATTAAACCCTACAATGTGTGACGTGGCCCCATATATTGTATCCATATGGTGGCCTATGTTCCTCCAAAGTCTGAACCAGCACTGATAATCTTACTTTGCAGCTTTCCAGTTCACAGTCAATGAATAACACCAGCAGCAATGAACAAAACTCAATACAGATTATGCCCGGCAGGGGGCAGGAAAAAGCTTGAAATAGAAATAGAATATTGATATTTGGCATCTTAGAGAAATTCCTTCAGAGTGTGTTTACCAAACTAATAGCCAGCAGATATGTTAGGACTACGACTCCCAGGATTCATTGCATCCATGCAAGGCATTGCAATTTATAAATGGTCTCTCCTGCAGTGCAGTTGCTCTAATACACATCACACTGCTATTAAGTGAAAATCAAAATACCAACATATCTATTCTATAACATATAGATTAGTTCTGAAAAATACTGTGGAAGTAGAAGTGAATTACTCAGTACCAGATAGTCCAAATGCAAGTAGTATTCATTTATAATCTACTTATTTGACACAAGTCTGATTCTGGAATTCTAAATCCATTCCCAAATTAAGTTTCTGCGAAGCCAGGACTAAATTCATTCCATTTCAGCTGCTTGATCTTTTACCAGGGGAGAATTTGTTTATTTATTGAAGTATTTAATCATCTTCCTCAATTGAGACTCAACTCATTGTTACCCCAGGCCAGGGAATGAGGGCACTTTTTACACATAAGGCTTAATTTAACTTCATTAAACTGGCTCCCAATACAAATATAAAATCTGCCATTTTTTCCAAGTTATCAGAACCTCCTTCCTTAACAGGAGGTTAATGGCTTGAGCCTTGCAGCATGGTCTAACTCTGTTATCTGCGATGAGTTTGAGTTTGTTAGGCATGAAGAAGGGCCCTTGGGGTTGTGAGCATGCTTTAGATCCATGTCCCTCCTGGTTGGTCAAGGCATCCTGGGAAGTGATGTGCAGTTGGATCTATGTGGTGGTTAATACAGCCTTGGGAGACAGGTTGGATTTGACTTCTGCTGAAAAGCAGGTGGCAGCCATTGCACACCTCCATCTCTTGTACCAATTGCACCTGTTTCAGGATCAGGAGGCTCAGCTCATGGTCACTCACACCTTGGTCACCTACTGTTTCTGCAGTGTGCTCTGCATGGGGCTGTCCTCAAAGACTATCTAGAAGCTCCAACTGGTCCAGAATACAGGAACATGGATAGCAATGGGCACACCTGACTACTCTTTCAGGTGCAATTCAAGGTGCTGGTTATCACCTATGAAACTGTACATGGCACAGGGCCAGGTTATTTGAGGAACCACTTATATCCAATTATTTCTGCATATCCCATGTGTATATGCTTGATTGTTGTTATTTGATCATTATAGCGTTATATTATTTTTTGTCTGATTTTGGCTGTTTTTTAATTTGTATGAATGTATACTATCCAGAATGATAAACCCACCATTTTCAAAGAGAATATGAGGAATTGCTTTGAAGCCCTGAACCTCATTGACTCAGGAATCAGAGGAACTGTAGAATGAAATCAAAGAAGTTATTAAGGATGAATGTGAAAAGAGACTGTCAAAAACAACAGAAGAAAGTGGTAGAGATTGCCAAGAAGAGAAGAAGAGCTAAAGCCAAGAAAGACAAAAATTTCAGGAAGGAGCTTAACAAATAATTTTAGACACCTGTTTGAAGAAATAAGAAACAGTATTATGATGACATCTGTAAAGAAACTGAAGGTGGAAACAAACATGGAAAAACAAGGAAGTTTTACAAAATATCTCCAAACTCAGAGGAGGTTCTAACCTCAAACTGATATGCTAAAGTATGCCAGTGGACAGATACTGATTCAAAGAAGATTTTTAAAAGATAAAATATATTGAAATTCTGTACAATACGGATGTCAATATCCAAGATACCTTAGATAATATTCCCTACTTAGATGAACCTCTAGTATTAGAAGATGAGGTTATATCAGCTCTCTGATTGTTACCAAATCAAAAGGTTGCAGGAATTTATGGAATATCTAGAGAAATAAGGCAAGCAACAAAAGAAGGATCTGGAAAGGTTATCACCAAACTATGCCAGCAAATCTAGAGAACAACACAATGGCCAACAGATTGGAAGAGGTCAGTCTGCATACCAGTACCAAAGAAAAGATACTTAACAGATTGTGCAAACTATTATGTTGATCATATTAAGCTGGGACTACGCTTAGGAAAACAGGGAATCCCAGAACATCTCATTGCTCTCATGCAAAATCTATACACTGGACAGCAATCCACAGTCCAGACAGAACATGCAGCCTGGCTCTAGGTCGGTGATCATTGTAAGAAGATAGCATAAGAACTGTTTTTATGCCACTCTGAGTGCATAGGAGCATATTAAAATTTTAAAAAAGAAAGAAAAGGATAATTTGCTCTTCAATGATCAAGGAAAGGGGACCTCTAAGAGGACTATAACATAGACTATGCTAATCAGTTAGAATTCTTTGCAACCTTAGAAGCAGCATTTAAAACCACAGGACTTGCCATAGAGACCCAAGAAAACATAAGGTAGACAATCATACCACAGACCAGAAGAACACAAAATCAAAACCAACTCAAGCAGAGCAGCCCTCAAAAACCTAAAGAAGGACCCAACCATCACCATCCTCCCAGCAGACAAAGGCCGAACCACCGTTATCATTAATAGAACACAACACAAACAAAAAGCCAAAGAATGACTGGAGTATCCTGTTCAGACTATGACGTGGCCAGACAGCAGTATTATCAAACTCTTTATTAAAAACAATTATTTACCACAGTAAGTCTTGAATGCTTAAGCAAGTAAGTTCAATCAACACCACCCAGGCAATGGTGGATGAGCAGGCAATGCTGTGGTGTCAGACTGAGGCAGGACCACAAGGCAGAATTCAGCTAACTCTCTGATCAAAGCTGTCAGACTTGGTGATGCTAGAGTGCAAGCCAAGGAGGGAATGGAAGGCAAGTTTCCATGGACTGGCATGCAGGAAGGATCCGACTGGAGCGTGAAGGCTAGGTGAGACTGGGCTGGAACCTTTATATGAAGCTTGGCTCTGGAGGTTAGGCTGGACTGGGCTGGAGGCAACGCTGATCTCTGGAAACAAGGCTGGGCTGGACTGGAGATTCTGGGCAAGGCTGAGAGCTGGAAGCGAGACTGGACTGGACTGAAGATTCTATGCAAGGCTGCAAGCTAGAAGCAAGGCTGGACTGGACTGGAATTTCTAGGCAAGACTGTGAGCTGGAATCAAGGCTGGACTGGGCCGGAGATCTTAGGCAAGGCTGGGAGCTAAATGCAAGGCTGGATGCACACCTGGATGGCGCTGGAACACGGTGACGAAGTCCAGAGCTAGACGCAAGGCTGTGCTCAGCAGGAACAGCAAAGAGAGGCTCGACTGGAGCAGTTTGTGCAGAAGGCAGTTCTGCGGAGGCAGAAGACACTGGTGCTGGTTCCACTCTGGCTACAGGCAAGGCTTCTGATGCAGGTAAGGACTCTTCCGCAAGTACTGTGAGCTCAAAGGATCAGTTGTCTCTGGCAGCTTGCTCTTCACGCATCTGTCTTTTAAGAAGATCCGGGCTGGTTTCTGATTCACCTGCTTCTCTGCTTTCCTGTCTTGAGCACTGATTGGACAGTTCAAATCCCCCTCTGGAGTTTGTCCAATCCATGTTTGCAAATTCTCCTGCTCTGCTGAGTCACTTCCTGGTTCAGCTTCTCCAACTCTCTCCTGATGAGTTTCATTTTCCCCTTCTGACTCTGGATAAGTTTTGTTTTTGGAGTCAGAAGTGGGCTGAAACCTCACATGGAGGACAAAGAAACCTACATCCCAGTAAACACCAATACAGAAACTAGACAACCTGGTTAAGAAAACCCTCAATGACTTAACTAAGAAAGGTCAAATCATAAAAGAAGAACAGTAGTGGATGAAAAGCAGCAGACCCATCCTCCCGTGCTTCTATGGATGCCCAAAAATATACAAGTCAAACATATCTCTTCATCCAATTGCATCGTTACCAGGGACCCCAACATACAACATAGCCAAAGAACTTACAAAAAAACTTGGACATCTCAGAGGGCAGCAAATATTCTATCAACTCCCCACTACAGTGCCTCCAGAAAAATCAAAGACCTAAAAATAGATAAAGATGAAATTATGGTTTCATCTGATGTCACAGCACTCTTGATATCCATAGATCCAGAACTAGTGAAAGAATCCATGGCAGCAATGCTACACAACACACCCGACCTAGCCAGGTACGCTAAGATCGAAACACCCAGAATCATGGACCTCATCAACCTCTCCCTCACCACCTACTTTCAGTTTGATGGACAAATATACCAACGAATCAGAAGAACACCCATGGGACCACCACTCTCAGGACTCATGGCAGAGACCGTAATGTAAGGTCTAGAAACCATAGCACACCCACACACACAACCAAAAGTATGGACCTGGTATGTAGACTACACCATCATAATAAAAAAGGAACAACTGGAGGAGACACATGAAACCATCAACAATATCTTCAAAGGAATAAAATTCATGAGGGAAGAAGAGAACAACAATACGCTACCCTTCTTGGACATCCTCATCAGTAGAGGAAATGATGGCAAGTTAGAAACACAAGTCTACCGGAAATCAACCCACACCAACCAAGTGCTCCATTACTAAAGCAACAACCAAACCTCCCACAAGAGGAGCTGTGTAAGAACATTATTCAGATGCCCAAATGCAATGCAGCAACCCAGAACACCAGAAAAAGGGAACAGACCACCTATACAGCATCTTCCAGCAAAATGGATACCCATGCAACTTTATCAAAAAGTGCCTGACCACTCAACCACTACAGCACAACCAACACAAGCTATGAAAAGGATAACACTGCCATACATGGGAAATATCTCGGAAACTGCCAACAGACTGTTACAACCACACGGCACCACTGCAGCACACAAACCAACCAAAGCCCTTCAGGTGATCTTAAGCAAACCAAAAGGCCCAGTAGCACAAGAAGAAAAAACAGGAATCATCTTCAACATACTGTATATGTAGGACAGACAGGCAGAAGACTAGCAGAGCACATCCACGAACAGCAACTAGCAGTCAGAAGACACGATGAAAACTCCTTAATCCCACAATACATGGACAGACTCAGCCATAGTTTCAGCTGGGAAACTGTGAGCATCCTAGACCAAGCCAAATCCAAAAATGCTAGGGAATTCCTGGAAGCTTGGCATTCAGACAACAAAGCAGCCATCAATAGACAGATAGAGATAAACCACATTCATACACCATTCAAAAAAGACAATTAAAAAAAAAACTAAGAAGGAGACAAAAAGACCAGATCCTCTCCAGCAGCCAACACCCAGAAAAACAGGGATTAAAACCAGACAAACAAGCAGAAAACAATACCCCAATCAAGGTACTACCAAGCAGAAAACTACAGTATACTACCACCAACACTGTATATAAACAGGGAGCAAACCCCACACTCACTAGCACTGATGATGTTACCTAGTTGGGTAATGAAATGTCTGCAAGCAAACAACCAAGCTCAGAGAGCACCAAGGACTCCACAGTTCAACCCTGAGCTACAGATATTCTCTTCTATTTTTATTATAGTGATTTGTGGAGCTGAGTGTACTATCAGCCTGAGTATAGACCACTTCATGCAACAGATTCACTTCATGGATGCTAGTGTATAAATAGGCAATAAACACATAAGCATCACCTTGTATTGGACACTTTGTATATGTCCACTAGACACTTTTTTGTGTTTCCAGTTTCTACTCACTAGTATCTGTTTAGACTTGTTGAACAGAAACTCTCAACATTAGGATTTAAATCAAGTATTTGTCAGGTTACAGTAGCCACCCAACAAAAGTAGAAAAGCAGAATAACAGGTAACTAGCAATAACAGCGCAGACCCCTATTACCTCTGTCTCTGTCTCATCATTCCTAATACGCATTCTGTCTCATACCGAATAAACACCACCACTGTAGTTTCAGTGGAAAGTAATGATCACTCACAAATGTCCTCCCAGAAATAGTAATATTCATAAATCAGGGAGGACAGAGTTTAATCTCCAGGGACACTCTGTTGCTGATTTGAGGTTGGCCTTGGTTGAACAATGGAAGCCCAATGATACATTTCAAGGTGAAATAGCTGAAGTTCAGCTCTTTCTTCTGGGGCTAAAATAAGGACATTTTTAGTTGTTATGGTACTTTTGTTGATCAATTCAAGATTATCAACCCTAATATTTTGTGAATGGCCAATATAAACCACATGGGCCATTTTTTTTTATACAAGAAAAAGAAGTAGAAAAAGAATATAGTGTAGTCCGTTTTCTAATAGACACCCTTGTTTTATTAATTCAGCATACATTGATTTACATTTGCGTCTGCAGGATGCAGATCTCTAGATCTGTGCTGTTTGCTTCACCCTATCAGTGTCTCTACTGGAAGGATCAAAACCACAATATTGTTGCTAACCTTACTTTGATAGAATAAATGCATACTATCTTTCCCTTCCCTTCCCATTCCAATTCATGTATACCTAATGTGCATGAACACACACACACACACGCACACACACACACACACACACAGATTTTCTTCCAGTACTAAAAGGTACATGAATTTTCATGAAATCAGTGTTAGGCATTGATTTCTTTCTTAGTCTTACTTTTAAGCACATAGTATCATGTTTTTCCCACAACTTGACAAGAACAAAGATTTACAGTCAATCAAGGAGCATCACTGGCATTTCTGTAAGATGACTGAGGTCATAGAAGAAAGCTGGAAGAAATAATGAAGGCACACTAAGACTACCTTGGTTTTAGCAGACTTATTACTCTGGGCAGAATCAGTTAAAAAAAAGACTTTAAAGGTTTAAAATCATAAAAGTTGGAAGGAAGATGAGGAAGGTCTCCCGTTATCCCCAAGCTGCCATTCCTCAGTGCTTAATTGTACTTCTCCTTGGAAACAGCATCCTTCTTTTTAATCCAGTGGTGGACTCTGGCTCAGAGACACAGGACGTGTGTATATCCAGGTTCAGTCTCTTTAATTCAATTCAAAGGATGAATTAAAGGTACCTTGCTTGGGAAAGATACTTATCAAAGTTCCTGAAGAGTTGCTATTAGTCAGAACTGACAGCCCATGGCCCCCAATTACATCAACAGTCTGTTTCTAAGCTTCATGGTTTTGTACACCTAGTATGATTTTCAATAGTTTAAAGGCTTTCATTGGGATCAAAAAAGTGATTTCATATGTAGTTCACTTTCTGAAGTTCAGTTAGTTTTAATGGTATGCACCATTAAAAATATTTTTTAAATGCCAAAAAAAATCTGTTTTGGACAAAATGAGCTTCCTATGATGCCTGTCTATTTATCTATTTAATTTTTATGGCTGCCCAACTCACAAATTGTGACTGGGTGACTAACATATGATTAAAACCCAGAAACAAAGCCAATAAGATAAAAACAACACAAAAGCCCACAATCAATTCAATTTCAACCACTACAGATGGGCTCGTCTATCACTCTGGACCAGTGTTTCTCAACCTTGGGAACTTTAAGAAGTGTGGACTTCAACTCCCAGAATTCTCCAGCCAGCCTAGAATTCTGGGAGTTGAAGTTCACACTTCTTAAAGTTCCCAAGGTTGAGAAACACTGCTTTGGACCAATGTCTGTGGGAAAAGCAAGGTCTTACAGAGGCCAAAAGGTTGGGGCCATCCAAATCCCAGGGGGGTATGCTCTTCCAGACGGCAGCACTGCCACACAGAAGGCATGCCTCTTGGGTCCTACTAGATGACACTGTTTTATAGGATACCTGTAGCATGCACCCCCTGTTGGATCTCATAGGAAGGCAGAATAAATTGGAGATAGGCAGTCCCACAAGTAACACAACCTTATGCCATGAACGAGTTTGTATGGGGTAACCAGCACCTCGAAGTGCACCCAGAAGACTACTGAGAGGGAGTGCAGCTTACAGAGCAATGCTGCTACACAGAAGTACCGAGGTGCACCCATAAGTGTTCATACACTGCATTCTGGACCAGCTGGTTTTCCAAGGCAGTAAGATGTGTTAAAATAATACACCTCCTGGGTGATGACTAAGACAGGACTAGCTGTAAGGAGGGCCTGCCAATCCAGGAATGGATGCAAGTGGCACACAAGTCAGATTTGAGATGCAAAGGCTCTCCTGGCCACAGCTGCCACTTGTTCTTCAAGCAGGAGCCAATAGTCCAAGAGGAACCCCAAGCTGTGCATCAGTTGTGCTTAGGGGAGTGCAACCCCATCCAGAACTAAAATCCAGATCTAGGAAGCCCTAACACCCAGCATCACTTAATCTTGCTTGGACACATGGAAGCCTCTTCTTTCCCAACTGGATCCCACACAGTCTTCCAGACATTGGGAAAGTACCTTGATGGCATCAGCTGATTGGCCAAGGATACAGATGTACAGCTGGTGTATATTGTTGTCTTGAGCCCATTGAAGTAGGTTTTAATTTTTGAAAGTGAAAGTACAGTCTTGGACAGTTTCTTCACCTTAAACACCGGTTATCTGGGCTCTTTAGTCTTGATGATATTGCTGCCTTTGAAATTCCTCAGTTGTTAAAGATTTGAAGGATTATTATCAGATGCCCCTAAGTCAGCAATTCATCTTTACCAGAAGTTGAAATAAGTAGAGGAAATTGATATTAACTGTTTACATGATAGGTAGAATAATGGATGTTCTAGCCCTGTAAATTCCGTGGCAGATGTTTTTAAAAAAAAACTCCAATATTTTGTAGCTAGACAGGTGAAGGACAAAAGCTTTTATAAAAGCTTATAAAAATCTTTAATGTCTAAGTTGCCTGGGCATCATTTGAGCTGATATGGTTCCATAGAGAATCCTAAAGAGCAGGCATGCCATGCAAGATGGTTGCTACAGCAACACATTGCTGGTTCTGAAATGACAAACACGCTTCATTTCGTGATATTCATTTCACTCACAGAAGAAGCAACCCCCTTGCAAAGGTATCCATCTGATCTGGAACAACGATGGATAATTTACACATGCAACAAGACATTGTGCATAAAAAATAAATGTAAATGCAAGACAAAGGTGTCAGGCATACAGACTGGGAATGATGGAATTAAGAAACTGGCATTCAGAATACAATTATCAGCAAAGCTCTAGAAATCGAAAACATTAGTTCTCTGATAAATACATCTTCCCGCTCCCATTCTGCTTCCCCGTTTGGTCAATGAGACAGGGTGTCTGAAACTGTTCAGTAGATCTGTAAGGGACAGCTTGAACAGGAGAAAGAGAAAGCCTGCTGCTAAGATACTAAGCCGAGTTGATGTGCTAAAACAAGAGCCTCAGGGTATTTGAGTCTGATTCATCAATCTGACATGCACTCCCTGGCTGACCTGGAACAAATCACTTAGGCCAAGTTTATACTCGATGCTTTGAGTGACCTTTAGTTCAACAGCAATCAGAGCTGGAAGCTTGCACTTTCCATCCGGGCAGGATCTCCTTTGTTCTCTGTCGCAATGTGCTGGAATACGAGAGGGCTTGGTAGTTTTTCCTCTGGGGCTTAGCAACGGGCAGGTTTCCTCAACTTTTCCATTAATCATAGCACTGAAAACGATGGAGGTGTGTGGCCGGGGGACAAAGGACATCAAGCCTTCCAGCAAGGTTCTGGATTTCAGCTGAACTCACAATTACAGGAAATGTTAGATATAAATTTATCTTTAAGCGTTTAAAAAAACCATTCTGCAGGTTCTGAAAAATTCCTTATGCCTACTACCACACTGCTTCTGTGAAATCATGAAAAATTCCACAACATGGAACTACTACAGAAGCTGTAACTGTGACCCACTTTTTCCCCAACTACTGACTGCTCTGAGCAAGAATGCAAGCAATAAGAATATATCAAAGTTTCAGTATAATAGTAGAACAATTAAGTAATTATACATATTACTTAAATTATATGTAATAAAAGAATAATTAAACATTAAACCAGGGCAGGGTGGGCGGGGGAACCATCACTGTTAAAATCTCTCTTTTGCATTTCTGGGGCTTTTTGCATTTCTGGGGCTTTTTGCATTTCTGGGACTTCTTTTTAATTTCTGGGACTTTTGGCATGAGGAACATAGTGATCATAGCCAGCAAAATTTTGCTTATATATTGTTTCTAAATTATCTAGGTTTATGGATTTGGAAATAAATACAATGAATTATTGTTACGCTTCTGAAAGAGGGGTTTATTACTGCCGTAATGACAGATCATTAAATATATTAGTGTGAAAGGAAGTAGAATAATAAATTGTCTGCCACTTATCATCCTTACAGCAAAGGAAAGGTAAAACAAACTATTTATTTCTCACACACATTATATGCTGCATTGATTAAATGCCATCTGTTATTCCTAATGCATGATCTCAAAGTTCATTGGAGATACAGCATATTTTCCTTGTTACCCTTTCAGGACAATGGACTTTGTACTCTGTGACAATCATCAGTGAATTGCAATAATCTACTAAAAGTTGAAGCTAAAAGTTTTTTTTTTAAAGCATTTTCAACTCTAAAGCTAGAAATAGGGGCATACATATCAGTTGCAATTTTAGTCTGCCATGTGATAATAATACAGTTAAAATCTAAAAATGATCTTGGATTCATGATCAGTTCAATTTCAGCACATATGATTGATTAATGTTGATGATAAGTACACTGTTCAGTATGAGAAGTTCACTGGTACTGAAGTTCAGTTTTAGTTTTATAATTAAACATCATATATACAGATTTGCTTATTTATTCAGTAAAAATAATCTTACATTTTATTTGTTTTATTTCATAATAAGAATTTACTGATATTTTCAGAATATGGTTTCTATTTCTGAATGTGCTCTTTTCATCCAGCTGGTAAATATGTGCTAAAATACAAGATGACATAGCTGACTGAACAGATATGCATTCATAATTACAAATAATATGCCTTACAAGAGAACTTGTTATAAAAGTAAACTTTAGAACAAACATATTTATTGAATTCTTCCTAGGATTTTCCTGCATAATGCTTTATATTTCAGTCACTTGCTCTTGCATAAAATCTATCAATTGCAATAGGTTATTCTTAACCCAGAAGTTAGAGGAAATACTGTGCTTCAGGAAATCAAACTACTGAATCTAATACATGCTAATTTTAGAAAAGTAATAAGGAGCAGAAAATTGGTGATATTGCTTTGTTTGATTTTCTTTTTCTACCTGTTCTTGTTATTTATGGGGAGAAGCAAAGAGGTAGGCAGGGAATGCTGCCCAACCTCCCATCTGGCTTGAAATGCATCCTACTTTGCAACAGAAAAGAAGACAGCACTTGGACTAATTGATCAATAGTGAGCACCTGGCCAACAGACAAGGCAGGGACAAAGTTCATTTAGGTATTACTTCCCCCAAAATGTAGATATGTATTTTTATTTAAAGCGGCAGTCTCCAAATACTTCAGCTAACCCCTTCATGAAGTTTCAGATTGTTCATTGACTCCCAAACGTTTATGATACGAAAATAATTTAATAAGTACTGCTTTAACTAATATTATTCTTATTTTATTTCATAATAAGAATTTACTGATATTTTCAGAATATGGTTTCTATTTCTGAATGTGCTCTTTTCATTATACTATGTATATTTTATTATACTATGAATAACAACAACAACAACAACAACAACAATAATAATCAACCACTTGGATAGCCCCATCTATCCTTGGGGTCGATATTGACTGCTTTGGGGAACCCTGATTTAAAGCATAGCCATTGTTTTAAAATGTACATGTATTCCTAAAAACTAGATATGCAAATTTTAAGCAAGTCTGTGTTATCTTTCCCTTCTGCTTTGATTATCCTTGGGGGGTTCTTTTTGGTGGTGGTGGTGGAGAACATGGCTGTGATCACATTTGACCTGATGTCTACTTTTGAGCTTACCTTCAATGTCTTAAAGGCTTAGACTTAAAAAAAAATCTTAACAAAAATAATCTTAAAACACTTTAAACTTGGAACCCATGCTTCTATTTTATTCCACAATACCAGTTGCTCCACTAACAGAGTATTATTTATGAAAACACAAAATGCATGTAACTCTGTCTACACATAAAACATTTTCAGATTTATGTGGGTATTTTAGAATGCCTTCTCCAACATACCATCCTCCAAATGTGTTTGAATTATTGCTGCCATGCTATTTGAGAATCTTGGGAATCTTGGGAATTGTAATCCCTACACATCTGGAAGGCAGCATGTTGATGAAGACAATTTCCTGTGTGCCCATGTGTCTATGTTTCTGTTATATGGTTGTCTGTGGACAAACCAGTTTTATAGGTTTTCTATAAAATCAAAAGAGTCCTGTTGCATCAGAACAATGGATATTTTCCTTCAACGGTGGCAAAGCCGATCACTCTGGGATACATGTAAGCCCTCAGCTGTTGTCCAGTAGCATACTCATCTACGTCAGTGTTCCTCAACCTCAGCAACTTTAAGATGTGTGGACTTCATGCTGGCTGGAGAATTCTGGGAATTGAAGTCCATACAACTTAAAGCACCAAGGTTGAGAAACACTGATCTATAGCAAGTGCCTCTGTACCTAGAGATCCAGCAAGTAGCCACAGCCTTCTCTTCCACTAAGACAATCATTCTCCACTTCAGGTACCCTAAACAATGGGCATTGTTTCTCCTTTTAGAGTAAATGGCATCAGTGATGTGCTTGAGCACTCACTTGAAAAAGCAGTGCTTCCTTTCAGGGCATGGGTCTCCCAAAGCAGCTTCTAAAGGATAATTAAAATGATAACACCATTTTTAAAATACAAAGAAAACAAGTAAGTTCTTTCTTTTGTTTGTCTTGAAACTATGACCAGCAGGTGACAATAATAATCCTATTGCAATATGATGAACAAGGAGGTGAAAAAAATATATTCACTTTAAGTACAACTTGGTTAATTTTATGAAGGGTCTTTTTCTGCTGGTATCTTTTCTGAACTGAAACAATCCAATGCAGTATGCAATATTTCAAATCTGGCCATAGCATACATTTAGATTTAGCTTCCACGATGCTGGAAGTTTTATTTTCAGGTTTTTTCCTAACTATTTCTGAATGCCTTTTTGTCTCCTTCCATTACCACTGTATACTGAGTTGAAGCTTTATTGGAATCACGTAGCATATCATTAAATGCCTTTTACCTTCTGATTTTTATGTCCATTCATCCACTCTGGAGAGACCCTTTTATAGTCCAGTTTCATCTTCATTAATACTTTTGTACTATCCTCAAACTCAGACATGCCACCATTTATCCCTGGAACTATTTTACTGATCAACGAATGATACCTGTTTGTTATCTGTTAAGTGATCTGCAGGACTGCTTAGGGAGAATGTCACTCTTATTCCAGAAAGAAAAATGGAAACAGGTTTGTGAACCATGGTCTATTCGGTTGGTTGTTTTTCTAAAAATCATAGATGATTTTTTTCTCTTGCGGTCTTTATTATTCTTTGTTTTCTCTTAGTTACTATTTAAATTATTTAAACATTTATTATGTCACCTTGAGGGCATTAGGACCATAAGATAGTCCAAGTATTTTTATAAAATATAAATAAACAATGTGGGTATTACCATATGCCAGTTTCTCTTCCTGGAGGCTTTTTTGACAGTCTTTACAATGCTGGCCCATGGTGAGAAATAGCCTTCTGGACCACGTACTTCTTTACATATCTCCTAAGAGGTAGAGCTCTTCCCAGACAGCATTGTGTCTAGTGACCATACTTACCTTGGCCCATCTGAGGAGTAGAGCAGAATTAGGCAATGTATCATAATCATTCCGGGCTCTGACTTTATGGACAATATTCATTTATTGATTAGGCAGTACATGGACAAAGCTGCGCTCACAGTTTGCTTCACAAAAATAATTGTGTGTTCACTGCTTATGACCCATCTGTTAAAAGTGTGAGTAATATCCATTTAGTAGGGAAGTGGGCAGTAGAAGGTTAGATGCTTAAAATAAGTCTGCAAATCCATGCCAAAACCAAGGATGGAATTCTTAGTTTCTAAATCCTGACCAGTTTTGAATATTTGCTAAATATATAAAAGCACACAATACTGTGGATACATCTGCAAGGCTATTTTTCCTCTGAAGGAAAAACAGGAACATAATAAGTTTTCCCTGGAGGACATATGGGTAGTTACTTGAAATTTAATGAACCAGGACTGCAGTATTAGCTGGTATGAGTAGCACATTCATCAATAGGAGATCTGATTAAGGAGATTAGGGATCAGGAGAAAGTGCATTTATTTCCTCATGTTTATTTTCTCTGCTAGATCTTTCAACAGGAATAATAGCTTAGAGTTCATTTGGAGTTGTGGATAATGCCCTCTTATTTTTTTTTCTCACAATCAATTTGGTGGATGGGCAAAATCATTTAGCCACATGTATCTATATAAAAACACAACAAAGATTAATCTTCTATGTGTTTGCTGACTATTTAAGCTGCAGGCTTCTGCTCTAGGTTGCAAACAGACCTTAGTTTTATTTTCACTGAGGTTTACATAGATTTTGTAACCCTTAAGCCACTGATCTAGGTGAAGATGAGCTTTTTTTCAGCTAGGCCTCTCTGACACCAGAGCATTCTGTCACACATACCTTTTATGCATGCTGTGCATAGATTGTGCCAAAAAAACCCACCTATAATAATTGCAGTTCTTGACAAGAACAAGGTCATTTCAGAATCTGCTTTTAATACTGAAGAATAAAAGGAAGTATGTAACGGAAACTTAAAACAAATGCAACTACAAGAGCTGGACAATAATTAATGTAATGTATTCTATGCTAAAAAAGTGCACGGGAATCTTGCCACAGATTTTGAGGAAAAGCAGATTGGGCTACTTATATCTTGCTCAGACACTAAATACTTATTAGCTAGTTTGTGAACGGCCCAGGGTCCCCCGAGTGGGGGAGATGGGCGATAATAAAAATATGATGAATAAATAAATAAATAAAATAAAATCTAGCAGTACAACTTTTTTTTTAATGTTTAAGCTCACTTAATACCTTGAAGTTCAGCTTTTTGATGTCTAACAAATCGGACAGGAATATAGAAAGTGTACTTTGCAAGAGCAGGCAGAATTATCAATCTCTCGTTATTCCAAATTTTTTACTCAGAATGAAAGGTTTGATCATCTGGTCTTAAGGCTCTTCCATTAGAACAGTAATGATTTCTGGCCTACATGTAACACTCATGGGCAGATGGGAGATCTTAGATGATGCCAAAGAAAATGCACTCAATGATATGTTAAACAATCATACAGCTTACTTTATTGCATAGAACAAGACTAGGATCTTGTCAGCATTAGGCTTTGCATGAGTTCAGTGTTTCTCCTATAAAATTCACCCACAAAATGATATACTTTCTTTCTCCAAGAAGTATTATCATTCCAAGAAGTTAAAAACAGAATATTTTATCTCTTTTGTGAATGTGATTCTAACCAGTCGTGTTTCAAATGTCATGTTAATAAAAGGGCCTAATGTTACACCTACACCAGACTGTCAGGATACTGTACAGTTACACAAGCCTTCCAAAGGACAAATGTCTTGGAAATTCAGGCTGACGCAGGCTGATGGAATTTGGGGGGAGGCAGCTCTGATTTACAAGTTTTATATCCAACTGTCTAATTTTAAACAACAGACTTGTACGACAATTGAAGAAGAATATTTGCAGAAGGTATTTTGTAGTAACTAAAACTTTTCTGAGCCAATAAAAAGGAGGTACAATTTGTGAAGCCCCAGTCATATAGAAATTGAGCTTGGAAAATTGACCTTCCTGTTCTCCCCCAAAAAACCCTACTACAGAATTTATACCAATCTCAATTCCAAGTCAGATCATAATTTTTTGTATTGTGGAGGCCATTAGACCAATAACTAATCTTGGGAAAAACAACATTTACCAGCATTTATCGCACCTAGTTTGA
Organism: Candoia aspera; assembly: GCF_035149785.1. Classification (NCBI taxonomy): domain Eukaryota; kingdom Metazoa; phylum Chordata; class Lepidosauria; order Squamata; family Candoiidae; genus Candoia; species Candoia aspera. Next base: position 33,939,668 of record NC_086157.1, on the reverse strand, counting down.
AGTCATACTGAATAATGGGTGTTAGAAAGGGAATTACTGTTTCTCTCACTGTACTCCTGTGGAAGCTGCAAGAAAAGTTAGGTGTCAAAATTTTACTTCTAAGATTGGAGAGTGTCGATTCAGGATAGACTTCTGGATCCATTACTCTTTAAATGATATAACCAAAGGCTTCCTTATGGATTAATTGTAAGATCTCAAGCTACCCTTGGGGTATCAGCAATAAAGACCTTGTTAATTATTCTTGACTCTTGGGTTCCACCACATTTGGAAGACCTATTTGTTCTCTTTAGTCCTTCCCTGAGTAAGGTTTATTGGACTCTGCATTTTAATTGCAACTGCATTTTCATTTCATTTCAAATAAAATCAATTTTTTTATTAAAGGTTAGTGACCCAAACTAAATAAAATTTACTAAACAAAATAGAAAACGGCTACAAAATCAAACATGCAGTACAAAATAAAACAAGGCATAAAAGATACAAAAATGTACAATCATGTTTGCACTATTTTGCTATCAGCAATATATGAGTTTTACAAGCTGCAAAAACAAATTGCAACATCAAGGATTACCTAGGGGTCCTTATCTGCCAGTAAAAATTGAACATAAAAATTTTCAGTCCATCCTGGAAATGGGGTTAGAAGGGGTACTAGTAGCTCGTTACGCACATTTTGATAGATGTTACAGTACAACAGAATATGAGTTTGTGTTTTAATACTATCATCTTTACAAGGGCAGAGCCTTTTCGCATATGGAATTTTACAAGCTCTGCTGATGGTATAATATTGAATCGTAATAATGTAAATGCTTGCCGAAATTTATTGCTTGCAAGTTGATCTAGGTCCAATGCAGCTTTGGAATGTGCATTGCTGAGGCCCAATTGTCCCCGAGGTGAGAGTTTAATACATTCTGTCTGGAATTCTATATCAAGGATCCTTTACTTAAGCAATGCCATTGCCTGATCTTTTCCCAAGGACATGAGTATCTCCCTTGAAAAAAACAGTTTATATAATTTTTTCTCAATTTGAAGTTTCCAGGAGGAATCGTACTTATTAATATTAGCTGTGTCATACCTTGAGGTTGGAAATGAACTTTCAGTCAGTATTTAACCATGCCCTTGTTTTGACTTTTGTAAGTCCCGCCTCCAACTGCAGAGCCACATTAGACACACATTTCACCACTTGGAATAGCTTTCTTAGAAATTTTGATTGTATCCTTTCCAAGTTCTGATAATTAATTCCTGAGTTTAATTGGCCTCCAAATAATAGCTGGGCTAATGCCTTGGCTTCAAAAAGCTTCAAGGCAGCTGGTATGAATTGGGTACTTCTGAGAAGAAGAAATTAAAAATGGCTGATGAACTCCTCTGGACATTTGAAGCAACCTGAGCATGGACATATGACACTTCCAGAGTAATGTAGCACAAAGCCCAAGTATTTGAAGCTGAGAACCTGCTTCATTTTACCTGTCCTTCAGAAGTCCAATACAGTTTTTAAAAACCCCTTACCAAATACATGACCTTAGTTTTTTCATAACTGATCTGTAATGGATGTTTTTTACAAAAATGGGCCCGAAGTCCCATGGCCCTTCTGAGACCTATCAGCATTTGTGATAATTGTATGCATAAAGCAGTATAGATACAGGTCTTCTGTCCAATTTTGGGGATGAAAATCTCCCTTGTTAAGAGTACTAGGCATTGCATTGATATATTTTTTAAGACTAACGGGACCAGATTACACCCTTGTTTAACCTCCTTCCTGGTTATATAGAGATGCCCAGCTATGGTACATCTCAGCCCCAAACTGGTACCTTAAAGGTGTATGTGAGTTATTGCCTACTTAATAGTAGAGGCTTTCAATTTCCTCCAGAGAATTTCCCTGGAAATAGAATCAAAGCCCTGCTTAAACTCAACAAACATGGCATAAAGTGCTATTTTTGGTGGCTGAGTATATTTCTCAATCAAGTGGGAAAAAATCAGTCCCTGCTTGGTCACAGAGCCACCAGCTCAGAATCCCGCCTGTTTCTCCGCTAGGAAGCTCTCTTCCTCTGACCAATCTAAAAAATTCCAAGAAATGTCTTATTGATTGTGATCAGAAGACTCACTGGGTGATCATTTTCTGGAGCGTCCTTCCTTCCCCCTTTCCAGATAAGGACAATAATGTCTGTGCCCCAGTCATTAGGAATAATCCCTGTTTTATTTATGTAAGTGAACAGAGAAGCCAGTCCTGGGGCCCACCAATCAGAATGAGAGCAGATTCCTTCCTGAGGTATTAAATCCATCCCTGAGGCCTTTTCAGGTTTTAGTTGCCTAATTAATTTATGTATTTCTGACACAAAAACAGGAGACCAGTCTGGAAAAGGTTCTCCCCATGGGTCAAGAATATATTCTTGTGCTTTCTCTCTAGCACACAAGCCCAAAAATAAGATATTCTGGAGGTGACGGACTTGTCCTTGGTGGAGCTGGGGGTGTTGATGACCAACAGAAAGCTCTGGTGTGGGCTGGTCCATGAAGTCACAAAGAGTCGGAAGCGACTGAAAGAATAAACAACAACAACAACAACAACAAGAAAAAGCAGGGATATGATTCCCTAAGGGAAGAAGTTGAACTCTGGTCTTCACATGATTAAACACCAAAATTTGGCAGATTTTTTATTTTTTTGTGCAGGCTACTGCTATCAACTGTGGCCAACCTCAATGAACAGTCTCTTTCTTTTTGATAGAAATTATGGCTTTGTAATGTTTCTTCTGGAGCAGTACCCCTGAATAAGGAATACATATACACAAGATTTTTTTTGCTTTCTGACACTCCTGGTCAAACCAGTGCTTTGATCTATACCAGTGTTTCTCAACCTTGGCAACTTAAAGATGTGCAGAGTTCAACTCCTAGAATTCCCCAGCCAGCAATGCTGGCTGGGGAATTCTAGGAGTTGAAGTCCGCACATCTTAAAGTTGCCAAGGTTGAGAAACACTGATCTATACTGATTGTGTGGTATTCTCTTAGAGTGGGCATAACCTAAAGTCTGTTTACAAGTCTGAATCAGAGACTTATAGTGTGTAAGTGTGGAGTCATTGGGGTCAAGGGGATGATGTTATTTCAAGGCAGACCCTTTTTGGGTGAGAAGAGTTCAAATGCTCTTCCAGTTAATTTTCATTTTAGTACTATTAGGGTATTGTTAAAATAATTATCGCTAATATTTTATCAGTGTTTACAATTTTTATTTACTGCTGCATTGTATGTGTTGTTGTTATTTCAAATTGTCTTTGTATCCTCAGAGTTGACCTTGACTTTAAATTGATTTAAAATCTATTAAAACAATAAACTAAGGATGAAGAGGAAGAATTATTATTTTTTGAAGGAATCTTATAAAAAGTTATGAGATGCTTTTTGCATGAAAACTGTGTTGGTTGATCTGATCCAAACATTGGGTATGCAACAGAGAAAGAGTCATAACTGTTATGTGATTCCTTTAATATTTTATTTAGTCATGATTTTTTTAAATGGAGATATTTTTGGCAAGCTGCAACACTTCTTCCAGATTTAAGTGTCAGTCTGAATTCTCCTGTATCCCCACCTAGCATATATTCATAATTATAATTGGTTCCTCTGAATGATGAGTAACGCAAATATAAGTAGGTTGCTGGCTTCAATGTGTGTTTCTTTACATTAAACCAGGAAATGGGAAGGAAAATATAGGTGTAGGATTAGACTTGTCATAGGCTTTGTGAACGTGGATGAATAATGCATTGTGAAAAGGCAGCTCTGTGTTCCATTTCTGGAATGTGCATAGTTAATAAGGTATGAAATGTTGCCAACTCGCACAGAAAAAAAAAGTAAGTAGTTCAAGAGTGCTTTCAATCTAGTCTTCAAGATGTGCAAGGAATACTCTGCTGACCAGAAAAAAAAATTATCAACAGGCTTCATGGTTATAGCAAGCCTATGAGAATCAGCTTTGACTGCTTCATTTTTTAAGCAAAATCCCATGAAAATAGCAAGGATAATAGAACTTGGAGAAGACATTAAGCCTGCCATGATTATGTTGGAAGTCCTCAAGAGTTACACTGCTGTAAATGTTTGAAGTATTCCCCTTTACCTCTTTTATGACAAAGATGGTGTGAATGAGTGGCGAATAACACAAATTCTCATTTTTATTTTTATTTTTTTCAGCAAACAGCCCATAAAGAAGTTGGCTGAACTACTGCAGAAAATGTCCTACTCTGATTTAAAGAAATAATCCTTAAAATGTTTTGCTTCGTTTTCAAAATAATATCTTACATTTCCACCCTTTGGGGGGTGAGGTAAGCCAGACTTGGCATGATATTGAAGAATGATTATTGAATTCCTCTTGTGGGTGAGGTACTTTGCTGATGACTGGGTTTATGGGTCCCAGGAGGGTTGACATAGCCAGCTGGCAATCTTCGCCCCTCCTGGAAAGGACTTTTCTTTACCAACTTCAATGGAATGCAATCTGGACAGGACACACTGGCCAAATTTGGTCTCTTCTGTGCAGGACATGGAAGAATGACAACTGTCTTGCTCTTGTTTAGCTTTGCTGTCTCTGTTCATTGGGCCACCAGGAGGGTTGGCATAGTTGTTTGGCAAGCTTGGCTCTTCCTCGAAAGAACTTGGTCATAACTGGTAGGACTCAGTTGCGTTAGGGCTTTGGGCTGCTGACAATGTTCTATGCTAATTAGTTAGCTAGCAGAGGCAGTAGAAGCAGGATGGCCCACTGAGATATAGTGTCATAGAAATAGCCAAGCCACCTAGAAAGAGGGTGCCATAGAAATGGCCATCTCAGCCCCATTTTTAAAGCATTTAAAATTTTGGGCATTACCTCTAAGTTTTAGGCTGGCATCCATTTGTAATTGTGAAGGGAGATAAACCCTGTCGTGATCATGCAGGCCTTGATGCAAGGTCAACCTTGAGTCCATATTTACAATTCTGAGAACCAAGTTAAGCTCTCAGCTGTGTTGGCTGAAGTGGAGGTTTCTATTAGAACAAGAGACAGAAAGGTTACGGTTTGTGACCACATTAAAGAAGCTGAGAAGTGAGAGAGTGAATGAAGCCCAAAGTAATTTATCCTTGCTGTCTCAAAGGGATCTGATAGGCACAGAGTTTAATGAGATGATAAAACTCATTGGATATTACTGGTGTAGTAGAGAGCCCATCATAGCACTCCACCTCCCCTTCCTGTTCTCCATATTTGGAACTAAAATATTGAATTGTGTATTGCCTGTAATAAGCCAAATGTGGTAGAAAAGCCATGCTATGACATCTTCAAAGCTTTGCCCAGCCCTAAGAGTAATCCATCAGGAAGACATGAATCCTGCTGCTGATGGATCTTCTCATTTATCATTCCAGTCAAGTGCAATGAAAATTTTTTTGTCCTCTCAACCTGGGGCTACTCGGGTTTATTAAATTACTGAATTGGGATGATGGGAATTGTAGTCCATCTGGATGGTGCAAATCTGGGAAAGGTTGGTGCATAATTTGTGATTCTTATCCTCTGTAAGACATGCTAATTCCAGTTAGGCTGACTTATGAATCTTACATTAGTTTCTCTTACAGTTGTGCAAAGAAAGAAGACAGTTTCTCAATTCTTTCTTTAGCCTCCAAAGAAACCAATATTTGATTGTTAAGGGCAGGGCTGCAGCTAAGGGGGGGCAAGCAGGGCATGTGCCCTGGGCGCCACACTGGGGGGGCACCAAAATGAGCTCGGGGGGGGGGTGTTGCTAAAATGGGCATGGAATCCATGTTTGCCCTGGGTGACACAGACCCAAGTTGCGGGCCTGCTCCCAGATATTGATATGCAGGATAAACACATTCAAATTATAGCTATTGATTAGGAACATTTTTGTTTTCAGTCATTGTGGGTCTTTTTTCCAAGCTAATTTCCATACTAGGGAATATTGTAGAAGATTCTAGGCTACTACAGTGCTGGGTGTTAGCTGTTAGGGAAACATGTCCCTCATTTCTCATTGAGGTACCTTTATAAATGTTCATTTTTGTGTTCTCTGAAGGCCTCTGCAAATCACTGCTCTAGAACATGGTTCCACTTCAAGTCCATGTTACTTGATTCATGAGACATTTTTGAAAATGTCATTAGATGGGTCCTGATCGAAATAAAATGTAGAAATTGCATCCTTCCAAGTACAGTGATTCTTCTTCAAAATGAATAAATACAATTCTTCAAAATAAAGAAGAAACGCTTTATGAATTATTTTCATAACATAATACTATGTCACATAATCTCAGTCTTCCAAATGGGAATACGATTCAGAGCAGATTCATTGAGTCAGTACTCTTGTGAGGGAGGAGTCGGGAGGCGTGGGGATGTTTTGTAATGTTTATTTCCAAATATAGAGGCAAAAATAGTTGGAAGTAGGTAGGCACATGAGTCAGCATTGCTATTTTTGAAGTAACATCAGGTACATTAAAATTCCCTTCCATCTAAAAATATGTCACATCCTGGCTAGATCGAATTGTTTTCTTTTTACCTCATATCAAAGCATCAGGTTTAAAAAACAAAACAAAACAAAGCTCTTGCCTGAAAATAAAAATGGTGTCTGAGTCCCAAAATATTGGATTTTAATTAAAAAAAAACTTAAGTCATAGTTTATTTCTTTGTTCTGTTAAGAAAACTACATTTTTCACTTTTGGATAGTAAGCTCAAAAGAATCTGTATCTTGGTATACCATAGTATTAATTCTCACCCCATTAGAGCCTGTCTCCTTTTGCCTATTTTAAGTACTTCCTTTAAGCAACAGCCTTTATTTCCTGTTCTATCTTAATTCTGCTTTTGCCTCATCCACCTGCTCAAGTGGTTTTTCCTTCTTATTTCCAACCTTACAGCAACTGAGAGCCTCGTTCTTAGGAATATCTGTCATTTTGACTGTTTGCTACCTTATGACAAGTTAACTTTAATTTGCTGATGTTAATGAGTCTTGTGATGGAGAATGTTGAGCAGGAAATTAGGGCTTTGGAGGGAAAATCCAAGAAAGAAGAGGGACGTTGCCAAAAAAAGAAACCCTTGCAAATATTCTCCAAATAAACAGTTAGTAAGAAAGATGATAGGAAGATAATTTGAAAAACACATTAATCACAATGTAAATAACTGACAAAAATAAGTCATAGCCAAAAAGCTCGAGCACAAAGCAGAAAAGATATATAATATATTGCCAAAAAGATCAGAACAAGTAGGGAGATGTTAGCTGCAAATGTACTTCTATACCTAGCAGTACTTGTAATTCTTTAAAGAGTTAGTGTGTATATATCTATGTGTATATATGTACATCTATTAGTGCATAACAGATATGTTGAAATAGCAATGGCAGAGGATAATAAAATTCACTCAAGGTTACTTCTTCCCTAGAGCCTTAAAAATATACAACATCTAATTCATTCAAGCAACATTTTGTAAAAGAAAGTAGAGCTTTGCATGGAGAAAACATGACAAATCAACAAGATATTTGAGAAAAGGTAGAGGGACCTAGGATCAGATGCATGCTGGAGTAAAGAAGAGCATATAAGAAGGAGTATTGCATTTCTTTCATTGAATACAGCAAGACCTTTGACTATGTACACCCTGCCAGAATGTAGGGTATAATAATGCTAATAGCTGTAGCAGAACAGCTGATAATCCTTCTAAAGAATATTTGCAATGAACAAGAGGCTAGGGTGGGAACTGAATTTGGAGAAACGAAGTGGTTCAGAAAAGGCAAGAGTGTAGAATAAGGGTGCATGTTGTCTCCATATCTATTTAACTTATATATCAAATATATCATAAGAAGGGCAGAACTGGAAAAGATGATAGGTTGGATCAAACTGGAGGCTGAAACATGACCAATTTCAAATATGCACATAGTACTACTTCTTTAGCTGAACGTAAAGAAAACTTTAAAAGCTGGTGATGGATGTATAAAGTGAAAAATGTGGATTCATGTTAAGACGACAAAGATGTTTGTTTATTTATCCACTTTATACAGCTGTCCATCTATCCAAGAAACTGAGCAGCGGACAAAATAAAAAGTGATTTCATTACTCATGCCCCACCAAAGCCCAAAATAAAATTACACCGAGGCTCAGTAAAATCACAGAAACCCAGACCTGAGCCCCCATAACAACATCCTATCCCCAGTGCTTGACCTGCGTGCTTAGGGAACTTGTGGATGGCAAAGAAGTGGAAGTGGTCTGCAGCTTTTTTTTCTTTGGCTCAGTAATAAATAGAAATGAACTCTGTGCTGGAGAAATATAGAGCTGATGAATCCTAATGAAGGAAAGCAATGAAGTTCAGAACAGTTAAAGCAATAGGCTTTCTAACGATGATATGATAGGGAAGTGCAGCTATTTGGATTTAAAAAAGAAAAGGAGGTTTGGCTGCCTTGGACCATGCAGCTATCATGCAAAACCAGGACAAGGGGCAGGTTCAAGGCATATTTTCCTCTTTGGAGCTAAATGTCTTTATTATTATGTTCTTTTGGTTGTTTTACCTTTGTTTATCGTTTTGGGGGGTTTTGTAGTTAGTTGGGAGTGTATTTTTGTTCATGATTTAAAAAAAAACTTGTGTAAGAAAATAGACATATATTTAAAATACTGAATTAAAAATACTATGTACTACTTGAAACTCTAAGGCAGTGTTCCTCAACATTAAAATGTGTGGACTTCAACTCCCAGAATTCCCTAGCCAGCATATTCTGGGAATTGAAGTCTATAGATCCTAAAGTTGCTAAGGTTGAGAAATGCTGTTCTCAGGGCTTATGTATCCAGGGCCTCAACTGGGGGGTGGGGGGGGCAAGTGGGGCATATGCCCCCAGCGCCGCACTGGAGGGGGTGCCAAAATGGGTGTGGAATCCATGTTTGCCCCGGGTGACACAGACCCTAGCTGCAGCCCTGTATGTATCTGTTGTTGTTTATTCGTTTAGTCGCTTCCGACTCTTCGTGACTTCATGGACCAGCCCACGCCAGAGCTTCCTGTCGGTCGTCAACACCCCCAGCTCCCCCAGGGATGAGTCCGTCACCTCTAGAATATTGTATGTATCTAGTACTGAACAAATCCAGACAATCACTAGATGCCAGCGAAGAAATCCAGAGGACTGTATTTTTGCAGCTCAGGTATGGCAGCCCTAAACTGAGCGAGAACACAGTGAGAAAAGCAGACAGATTTCTGGGTATTATGGATTTGGAAGGAGTTACAGTCAATTCCGAAGAACCAATCAATCAGTCCTTCACCACATGAAGGCTGATTGCTCCCATGAGATGATAATCAACAAGGAGAAATTCAAATGCTTTGGGGATGGGATGTAAGCGGATGATGAACTAGAAAAAATAATTATGTTTGGCAAGTTTGAGCCATATCAAAGAACAGGAAGACAACAGGTCAGGCTAATTGATGGAATTAATGAAATTACTGGAAGGTCCTTGGGAGAGCTGTGAAATATTACTCAAGACAGATGCAGATGGTGCGCATTTGTCCACTGAGCTCCAAGGAGGTAAACCCAACTCAGCAGCACCTAATAGTAGCTCTGCTTCTACTACTTTACAACAAGGTAGAGCCAAGGAAGCCCCAGGCCTTTTTGTCCTGATCTGTTGGGGAAACTTTCTTTGACTATTGTTTGGTTGATTTGGATTTCTTCAGCCTATTTTCCTTTAAACCAGGTAAAGCTCACCAAGTTCTTAACTCCTTGGATTTAGCTTGCTACAGTGTGTGATCTGATTTACATAACACACCAACTCCATAATATAATTTTGTGAGTTTAGCTTAAAACTAGCCATTCTAACTTGCTAATCATGATTTGGAACTGAGCATGGTATGTGAACCAGCCAACTGAGGTTTATTCAATAAACTACAGGTAAACAAATAGTGATTTAATGCAAAGTATACATACAGTTTGTATTTGTGCACAGCATAGTAGGGAGTTTTTAAATCTTGTCACTTATACCACACTCCTATAATATTTCATCTTCGATACATTACACCAGACTTCCAAACTGACCCCCTCATGTTGGACTACCACTCCCATAGTTCCCCATCAGCACAGCACATTTCTGTTCCCCTACATGTTTGTTAATGACATTCTCACAGCATAGTAACTGAGTATTTTGCTACTATGGAAGTCACTAAGCATAAGTTGTCAGGACTTTTCTTGAAAAAATGGGAGGTAGCAAAATGCTTTTACCACTAATATAAATACTTCCTCAAATGTCAATGAAGTATGAAATATATTGTAAAAGAGAAAACAAGTAGTCTTCATGAATAATTTGAAAATGGGGTATGTCCTGTTGTATAACACTGATCACTTTCAAATAGAAGTCAGTGAGTGAAGATCACCTATGGTGTACAGGTAGTCCTTGCTTACTGACTGCTCATTCAGTGACTGTTCGAAGTTACAACAGTGCTGAAAAAGGACACTTCCGACTGGTCCTTGAAGTTGTGGCTGTTTCAGTGTCCCCATGGTCACATGATTGTGATTTGGGCGCTTGGCAACCATCATGCATTTACAATGGTTGGAGCATCCTGCGGTCATGTAATTGCCATTTGCAACCTTAACAGCCAGCTCCAGACAAGCAAAGTCAACGGGGAAGCCAGCAGGAGGTTGCAAGTTGCAGTCACATGATGTGCTTAACGACTCATGATTTGCTTTACGACCACAACCACAACTGCCATCGTAAGTTGGTGCACTCGTGACATTTCACTTAACAACCATGCTGCTTAGCAATGGAATTGCAGTCCCAACTGTGATTGGTGGAGACTCTCTGTATTTGCTCTTACCTTTGCAAGGGACGCGGTGGCGCTGCGGGTTAAACCGCTGAGCTGCCGATCGGAAGGTCAGCGGTTCGAAACCGCGCGGCGGGGTGAGCTCCCGTTGCTAGTCCCAGCTCCTGCTCACCTAGCAGTTCGAAAACATGCAAATGTGAGTAGATCAATAGGTACCGCTTCGGCGGGAAGGTAACGGCGTTCCGTGTCGTCATGCCGGCCACATGACCCGGAAGTGTCTACGGACAACGCCGGCTCTAAGGCTTAGAAACGGAGATGAACACCGCCCCCTAGAGTCGGACATGACTGGACTTTACGTCAAGGGAAACCTTTACCTTTACCTTGCAAGGAGAAAAGGAAATGAGTTGAGGTCGTACTTCCACTGTCTCTCCAGTGCACTATTTCCGGTCTGATATAATTGTATCTGCTCTCTCTAGTTCTTCTGAAGTGGATATTGAAAGGCAGTGATTCAAAACAATATTTGGTGGTTGATTGTTCTGATATACAGATATACAAACAGATGCAGCCAAGTGTATTTCCTGCTTAGGTCTTGCAGTTTTCCTTTTGGTAATTACTTCAAAAACTTCTATTTGGCAAAAAGATTTCTCATGCATTTTTCTCTACTCAGATTTGTCCCATGCAATAAATGTTGATAGTCCTGGCTTTTTTTCATCAGTCAGGTCCACAATATCAGAACCTGGTGAGAATGAGAACAAAGTTTCTTCTGTCAGAGTATCATAAATATTAAGAGCTCAACATTTTTCAGGCTAAAGCATACTGTAATGTGGAATCCATAAGAGAATGAATCATGCAACATTTAAACGTCTCACATTCATGATTGTCCTTAATTGCAAAGCTTTGCCATGTGCTGCATCCCACATAATCAGTTGGAGATTAGCAATTTTGGGGGACTGACCTTTCACAGTATTGCTGCTGACAGAATCCTGGCCTGTGTGAAATACAGTCTCTATGCCTTTACAAAGATATTTCAAATAGCATGAGAAAGGAAGACAGATGGCATTTCTCATTATAAATGTGTCTTGCCCTGCTATGGCAATTTAGTGCCGTATCAAAGAGAATTTGGCCTCGCAGTGCCATTTTGAGGCTTAGAGGAAGAAATGTAAAGAAGAGGAAATGGGCATATAATGGTAGGGAGCCCAGAGACTGTCTAATCTACATGTACTGTAGACCTAACTTCCAACATGCCTGAAAGATAATAATTATCTGTTTTCTCCAACCGGCAGAAATTGCAGTGAGAAGGAAGGAATCTGTAATTATGGGTGCTGTCTGCAGCTCAGATCTCTAGGTAAGAGGGGGAGAAAGAGATCTGGGTCAGAATGTGCACAAGGGAGGACTCTCTATTTCTCTGTTGTATTTATTTTGAAGCTGAACGGGAACTCAAAATGTAACAAAATTGCAGGACTCATCTGATTTCGACCCAGTTTTAGAAATCTCCATTTGAAATCTCATTATTGTGAAGGCAAGACTTTGGATCCAGACGTGATTTAATAGAGAAAAATTACTAAAAGTAATATGATCTGTTTAGGCAAGCCTAATTTGGAGCAAACCTATTGAAAGAAATGGAAACTAATTAAGAGCATGTTCAGTGTTTAGGCTGTTCCTGTCCCATATTCACGCCATCTTGACTCTAAGCTGGTTGAAGAAAATCTTCTCCACGCTGAGATGCTTTGGCAACAGTGTGCAAGGTATTCAGCCTGGCGATGGGACACCATGTCCTCCCCTTTGACAATTCTACTGTTCTCTCACATCTTTTTATTCCAGGAAAGGAATTGCCAATCATTGTTAAAGTTACCATTTTTCTTTCCTTGAGCTTCCTATCCCTAGGCTTTTCTGTTCTAAGTTCAGCAGTGCATATTTTCATCACTTTTCCAGTCACTGAAGATAGAAGGGGTTTCACTCTCAGCTGTCAAATAGCTCAAACAACCGACAGTATAAGCTATTTGGAACATGGTGTGTGTGTGTGTGTGTGAAACCATTCTATTTCAGGTGACTGAAATGTGATGAAACAGTGCACCACTGAAGTGTATTTATTTTTAAAAAGTTTATGGAAAAGGAGGAAGCTCAGGGTCAGAAAACTAATAGTTCTTTTAACAAATCATTACTGGTGGGTTTCAAACTAGCAATATTATGTTTACAAGGCAAGGGTTATAACTATTGTGCTATTAGAGGACTTTGGTACGAGTAACTGCAAAAGCTAGTATAATTACAGTAAGCATTCACTCAGTTGAATGGATGTTCCCGCTTCTGTTAAATAGCCAGTGAACTGCTGGGGTTAGCCTGCAATCGATTGAAAATGCACTCAAGATGAGATGATATGGACAATGTACTTCAGAAGTGGAGCAAAAAAATTTACCCTGGATTGCTTTGACAGTGAGTGGGCAATTAATAGAGGGCAATGTCCTCCATTTCTGCCCCTCAAAAACTGTTGCTGGCCCATTCTGGCAAAGCGGGCAATGTGGATAAGCTCTAAGTCTGGAGCAATTATCCTGTAATTGCTTCTTAAGCTCATCACTATCAATTAAAAATGATACCTCCTAAATCCAACAGCATCCCAACTGGGAGTTCTGGATAATATAAAGATGAATATGTAAAGGTTAATTTGAGTTGTTTAGGAGAGTTTATTTAAGAATAGATTCTAACTGATTTAAGTAATTCAAGATCAAGTTAAAATGAGTTACACTAGGAAAAATAGACTTGTTATTGTCTGTGATTGTGTATATAAACAAAAAGATCTGACCCATAAAACCTCATTTTAGTCTTTAAGTCATAAGACTTTATTAATCTGACTGTTAAATGTGTCTGGAGAAACTTTGGTCATCTGATCTTGCTTAGTTACCTGATGCCGAGTATCCAAATGCAATATTCTTTAGGTCTTAAATAATAAACAGTGAATTAGATCTCACTATATTGAACAGTATATAATGTCTACAGGTAGTTGTCGCTTAATGACCATTTGTTTAGTGACAGTTTGGACTTACAATGGTGCTGAAAAAATTGACTTGCCACTGGTCCTTGCACTTACAACCATTGCAGCATCCTTGCGATCATGTGATCACGATCTGGGCACTTGGCAACTGGTTTGCATTTATGACTGTTGCAGGATCCCATGGTTGATGGCCATTTTCAACCTTCTGGCTGGCTTCTTAAAAGCAAAACCAATGGGAACTGCGTGATTTGCTTAACAATCATGTGGTTTGCTTAATGGCCATGGTGATTTGCATAACAACTGCCGCAAAATAGTTTGTAAAATCTGGTTGGATTTGCTTAATGACTACTTCGCTTAGCAATTGAAATTCCGGTCCCAATTGTGGTCATTAAATGAGGACCACCTGTATATATTTAAAAGTGGATTTGTCTATCTAGTTTGGGTGTCTTAGATGCATTATTTATGGTGGTATAACAATACTTTTCTAAAAGAGAAAAGGTCATGGTTAATTCATGTAAGGAATTTATTATTCACTAGAGTTGCTCACACTTTATTGTTGATAGATACTTGTTTACTTTCTGCCACCTTTCACCCCTTTTTATATTCCAATGGCATTTTTTATTTTATATTTACTTGTTCTCAGCCTAGGTGGGTGGTACTACGGCTGGTAAGGGGAAATAGATGGGAAGGGTCATAATAAGCAATCCTGAGCAGAATCATTAGCTAGAGAAAGATAATTCTGTCTCCCCTGTTCCTCCAGCAATTCCGCTCAAAATCGTTGGATACCTGCCAAGGGGAACCGGCACATTGTCACAAGGAGGGATGCCAGAAAGAAGAGAGATTGTTCCTCTCTTCTTCCCAGTGATCTTGTTCAGGCTTGCTAAAAGGGAGAGGACAGACACTTATGTGTATCTGTATATAGTTATGTGTGGGTGTGAATGGCTATGTGCTTGTGTCATAAGGGAGTGAACAGGTGTATACATGTGTGCATGCAGCCCTCTGACACAGACCTTGTTATGGCCCTTGGGGCAGAAAAAATGGTGAAGCCCTGATTTATGGAAGCCCTTGAAGGTACCCAGCACAGCACACATTACAATCCTGATAGGATTAAAAGGACAGTTAATGTATTAGAACAGGGTTCCTCAACCTTGGCAACTCTAAGCTGTGCGGACAAAGCTGGCTGGAGAATTCTGGGAGTTGAAGTCCACACAGCTTAGAGTTGCCAAGGTTGAGGAACCCTGTATTAGAACATTAGTAGGAAGCAGTTGCCAGCAAGATTAAAGCATGGTTGAACTTCATGTCAGATATTTCAACTGCCCACCTAAACTCACCAGGGAAGAGGCTAGTCAAGTCAAGGCTGCAACAGCGCAGTAGAGTTGCAGTGTTGCAATGAAGAAGGCTTGATCTCATGGATATCTCAGGGATATCTCTCATTAGCTTGCAAAACAGAGCAGTGTGTGTATAAAAACTGAGACATGCAGACAAATTGCAGAAACTAGTTGCAGCTTCAGTACACAGTAATAAACTGCTAAATATAGAATGGTTATTCTCTTCTTATAGTTTGAGGTAGTTTTTCAAAAATGGGTGGAGAGAGATTTTTATAGTCCCAATAGGTTTCTATAATGCTAAACACTGCATTGAGCAGCCTATTCCTTTATGAATCGATTTATTACAAAATAAATAAATAAATTTAGTACACCAGTGAAGACCACCAACAGGAGCAAAGTGCAAGCTGGGATCCAGAGAATGGATAAAGATGCAAACTGGTGGTGATAAGCTTGACAAAATCTAATCTGAGTCATTACAACTCTGAAATATTACTCAGTGTTGAAACTAGTCAGCCCAGTTGCACAATCAACCTGATCAAGTTACTCATATTTTACAGGTGAGGAACCCAGAGAGAGAAGGAAATTAGCTCAAAGCTAGACATTAGGAGAATTTTGTTTATTTTACTTGCAATTTTGTCACTGAGCTGGTAAATAGTAGTAATTGGTGATACGTTTCCTAACAGATGATTAGAAGTAATCCAGAAACTTCTCTCTAGCATGTGTGATGCTGGAAAACGCAAATGCATTTGCTATGAGCATTTGAAGTGATTGTCTGTGTCAGTGTTTCTCAACCTTGGCAACTTTAAGATATGTGGACATCAATTCCCAGAATTCCCCAGCCAAAATGCTGGCTGGGGAATTTTGGGAATTGACATCCACATATCTTAAAGTTGCCAAGGTTAAGAAAAACACTGGTCTTTGTAGACAAGGGCTTTCTATGGATGCTGCCCCATAGATATGCCTGTCTGGAATCACTTGGGGTAAGACCTTTTCAGTGGCAACACCAATACTCAGGAATTCATTCCCCCGATCAGTTAAGGTTTTTTTGTTATATTTTAAGAAGAATCTTAAAATACGTTTCTATTTATTAGATTCTTCTGGTAGCAGTCACATCTTATTTGCTGCTTGATTTTAATTATCAACATCTTGCATTTTGTATATTTATCACTTTTTGATAATTTGTTCTGATGTACTAATTTTCTGTTTGCTTTCATTTTAGACAATAAATGGAGTTTATGTGTGAGGGTTTTAAATGTTATGTTCACTGTTACTTTGTTCTTTTGCTAATTGCCATTGGGTAGGAACATACAGTTTATATACAAACTAACTGAATTCATCCAGTTACTATTGCTGAGAATAATTAGGCCAATATAAGGCAGAGGTGCCTTATAGAACTGGATGGCCTCCTCAGGTTGTTTGAGGATTTACCCAACAATCTGGTGGACATTTTTGCCTTCAGTCTGATCACCTTCTAGAATAGGAAGGTGACTAGAGCATTAGATGTAATTGCTCCTGAATGGTCTCTCTCCAGATCTTGATCCTGGGGCTTTCCTTGGTTTACTGAGGAGCTCAAGGAAATGAAATGAGTGAAGAGACACCCAGAGTGACAATGGAAAAAGGAGTGCATTTAACGAATCACAGGTACAACTCCATTTTCAAGCCTACTGAGTGGTGGTGTTAAGAGTGACAATATGTTCTTACTTTTCTGCTCTTATTGTATCTGCAGACTTGCATTCAGGAACCCTGTTCAGGTTAATTTACTTCTCTGTGGGAGGAAATGCTTTGGGACAATGATCCTGCTGGTTGCCGTGACAGTTCTACAAAGTTCTTCACAGATAACGTCGCTCATATTCACTTGGATCTATTTAACACTTATATGAAGCCACTGAGAAAGGCCATCCACCAGTCTGAGATGAAATGCCGTCAGGATGCTGATGATACTTGAATATACATTCCCATCCCAGGCCAAAGCAGAGATGCTGTGGAAACCCTGACCTACTGTTTGGAGGCTGTGGGGGATGTAGCAAAACAGTTTGGAATGTATCTCAACAAGACTGAGTTACTGTTTGTCCCGAAAATCCTGACTCATTTACAGCCTCAGTGATTGCTCTGGATGGGGAACAGGTCTGAAGGAGCAAGTATACACTTTGGCGGGGGGGTCTCCTGTACCCACAGCTTTTGTTGGAACAACAGGTGGAAGCTATGGTTGGGGGCAACCATAAGCTTGTGCACCAGGCCATGAATCAACAGCCACTTTATCTTGCTGGGATTAAATCTAAGCCTTCTAACATCAAAATTTCGACTGCACCTTCTTATTGGCCTGCAGTAAGACAGCTGTACTATCATTTGCATACAGATGCTATCTCATCCCATTCCAACAGATGACCTCCTTCAGTGGCTTTATATAGATGTTAAATAGTAAGGAGAAAAAGGCTGACTGCTGCAACACCCCAACACTGAAGTGCCCTACCTGAAGCTTGACCTCTCTTTCCTCCCATACAACTACCAACTGGAACTGCTCACTCCAGAAGGAGACCCATGACGGTACAGTGACCCCACTAACAATCCTTGCAGACAGACCAAAAGGTCTTTTATGGTTCTGAAGACCACCAGGAGTCCACTTTCCTCCATGATGGGCCTACCCCAAGTAATCAACAATAGCAACCAATTGAAATCTCATTGGTTACCCAAGCCTGAATCCCAAGTAAAAAAGAGTCCAGATAATTTGCTTTATCCAGATCCTTCTGCAAGTGCTTCTCTACCATCTTCTCCACATTGGGTCAAGGGGAGGCTTCTTGAGGGGAGGACATATTAATGCCACCTGCCTTGAAAAAGAAAGTATCTTCTCACCCAAAGAAACAATCATCACAGCTTGAACCCAGCCTCCTGTCACTCCTCTAGCAGCTTTCATAAATTAAATATTCCCTATATATTTTTTGTAAAAATATGTAAACCGCATGGAATTTTATGGTGACATAGAAATCTTGAAGAGTGAGGTTGAATGGGCCTTAAGAAGTGTTGCTAATAACAAGGCAGCAGGAGACGACGGCATCCCAGCTGAACTGTTCAAAATCTTGCGAGATGATGCTGTCAAGCTAATGCAGGCTATATGCCAGCAAATTTGGAAAACACAAGAATGGCCATCAGACTCGAAAAAATCAACTTATATCCCCATACCAAAAAAGGGAAACACTAAAGAATGTTCAAACAGTAAAGAATATCGAACAGTGGCACTCATTTCACATGCCAGTAAGGTAATGCTCAAGATCCTGCAAGGTAGACTTCAGCAGTTCATGGAGCGAGAATTGTGCAAGCTGGGTTTAGAAAAGGCAGAGGAACTAGGGACCAAATTGCCAATATCCGCTGGATAATGGAAAAAGCCAGGGAGTTTCAGAAAAACATTTATTTCTGTTTTATTGACTATTCTAAAGCCTTTGACTGTGTGGACCATAACAAATTGTGGCAAGTTCTTAGTGGTATGGGGATACCAAGTCATCTTGTCTGCCTCCTGAAGAAACTGTATAACGACCAAGTAGCAACAGTAAGAACAGATCACGGAACAACGGACTGGTTTAAGATTGGGAAAGGAGTATGGCAGGGCTGTATACTCTCACCCTACCTATTCAACTTGTACGCAGAACACATCATGTGACATGCTGGGCTTGAGGAATCCAAGGCTGGAGTTAAAATTGCTGGAAGAAACATTAACAATCTCAGATATGCAGATGATACCACTTTGATGGCTGAAAGCGAAGAGGAACTGAGGAGCCTTATGATGAAGGTGAAAGAAGAAAGTGGAAAAGCTGGCTTGCAGCTAAACCTCAAAAAAACCAAGATTATGGCAACCAGCTTGATTGATAACTGGCAAATAGAGGGAGAAAATGTAGAAGCAGTGGAAGACTTTGTATTTCTAGGTGCGAAGATTACTGCAGATGCTGACTGCAGTCAGGAAATCAGAAGACACTTAATCCTTGGGAGAAGAGCAATGACAAATCTCGATAAAATAGTGAAGAGCAGAGACATCACACTGACAACAAAGGCCCGCATAGTTAAAGCAATGGTGTTCCCCGTAGTAACATATGGCTGTGAGAGCTGGACCATAAGGAAGGCTGAGAGAAGGAAGATTGATGCTTTTGGACTGTGGTGTTGGAGGAAAATTCTAAGAGTGCCTTGGACTGCAAGAAGATCAAACCAGTCCATCCTCCAGGAAATAAAGCCAGACTGCTCACTTGAGGGAATGATATTAAAGGCAAAACTGAAATACTTTGGCCACATAATGAGAAGACAGGACACCCTGGAGAAGATGCTGATGCTAGGGAGAGTGGAGGGCAAAAGGAAGAGGGGCCGACCAAGGGCAAGGTGGATGGATGATATTCTAGAGGTGACGGACTCGTCCCTGGGGGAGCTGGGGGTGTTGACGACCGACAGGAAGCTCTGGCGTGGGCTGGTCCATGAAGTCACGAAGAGTCAGAAGCGACTAAACGAATAAACAACAACAGAAATCTTGTAAATAAGTAAGCAAACCAATCATTGTGTCAAACTCACACATTATAATAGCCTTCTATTACAGAACTATTCTCTGTTCTTATTCCAAAGGTTTTGTTTGGTCTTTTTAACCCCATTCAGATTCTGGATTCTTAAATATACTGTTCTGGTTGGCTGTTTACTCCACATAGGTCAAATTACATGTAATTGCAGAGACACAGCCAGTCACTACATCTATTCATTGCTGTTATTTTCTGAACAGAAAGTACAGTAAATAAATACTAGATTCATATAATGCAGTAAGCCATAAGATCTTGTGTGAAGACAGCCAACTGTGATTTATTCATCAAACTACAGTTAAGCAAACAGTGCCTTAGGGTGGTGTGAATGAGGAGCTTTAGCCTCTGGTCCAAATCAGTCAGACTGGATCTGTAATTTGCACTGCAAAAAAATTGTTGCTTTGTTTCAATTTTGTTCAGTTTCTGTGATTTAGAGAGAGGAGAGGCAGAAGTAATCAGAGCGTTGTTCCTATCCTAGCTGTTGCCTGCCAGCTTTAGCCCTATATTTTTTTAATAGTTGTAAATTTGTCTCCTATCAACAACTGTCTCAGTTTTAAATCAATGCCAGGTCAATCAATAACCTAAACAGATAAGCCATGTGCTTTCTTGGCTTAACACACAAGCACTCGTGCAGTTCTGTTAAATAATTAAAGGATGACTCATCAGTCCTTTTGCTGAACCTCTGGAACTCTCAACAACGGTCCAGTCTGTTCCACTCTGATGCTTGTATTGTAATGTTAACAACAGAATTATATCTTTAGAAACACCGGTATTGTTATTGTCAGGGACCAGTTACTTTTGACCTAAGGGAAAGCGGCAAATTATGCATTAGTAATTTGCAAGAGTTATCTACTTTATAATAAAGATAGTGCCAACATTTAGATTAGTTCTATTTCCTCTCAGCAGAACACACAAGATGGAGGTCTGAATTGTACCCACAGGTACTTGTCCTTTTTAAACATTGATTGATGGCTTGATAAGTTTCATAAAAGCCCTACTTCAGATATTCATATATTCTAACAGGGCCTACACATGTATGATTTGTTTAGGTACAAGTATTGTTCAGAAATTATGATGAATCCTTGGGGAAAAAGGTAACAGATATAGTCACAAGAACATGCTCATGTGTATCTAGGTAACAATGGGAAAGCTAGTTTGGTGTAGTGGTTAAACTGGGAGACTGTGAGTTCTAATCCTGCCACATACAGCCAGCTGGGTGACCTTGGGCCAGTCACTTTCTCTAAGCCCTAGGAAGGAGGCAATGGCAAACCACTTCTGAGAAACCTTTCTAAGAAAACTGCTGGGACTTGTCACCAGGAGTGAACACTGACTTGAAAGCATGAAATGAAATGAAATGAAATGAAATGAAATGAAATGGTAACAATGGGTTAACAGACAGCTTCTAAAGTGGGCAAATCATTCTGAAAAATAGAACTGGTCCTATATCAAAACTGACAGCTAGAGAAGCAATAGTGGGAATTTCAATGGAAAATTTTCAAATTTACTTTGAAAATTATACTCAGAATTATATAGGATGTTTGCCATTGGTATACCACTCCAATCTTTATTGCTAAAATGAATAATTATTTCTTTAAAAAATATTGGAAATGTAACAAGCAGATTGGATCTTTTTCATATATGATGGCAATTTTGTAAAGCCCAGCAATACTGCAAAATGGTTTTTTTAGAATGAAACAAAAATTGAACGCTGTAAAAAGACTGACAGTGTGCTAAGACTTTTTAAGAGGATTGTGGCAGAGGATTTGAAGCAGATTCCCAAAAATCAGCTTTTAGTTATTTAGTGAAAGAGTATATCATTGTACTTGGTAAATAAAAGATCATACTCTCCAGCATTGTGTTAAAACAGGGCTACCAAATTTGAGTGCCATAAAACTCCAGATAGCCATTAGAAAGCAGCATCCAGATGCAGGAAACTAAGTCTTTGTGGTGGTTATCCAGATCCTTGCACTTCAAATATGGTAGCTCTTGTTAAAATTTCATAGGATATCTCTTCTAGCACTCAAATATTAATCGTATTCTTTTATCTATGTAAAATAAGTCAAATATACTTAATCTAAAAAAACAAATGGCAAGAAGTAGGACATTATATTTAAAATATTTTCAGAACAAGTGTTTCGAAATATTTCTCCCTCTCTATGATTCAAGTTGAAAATAATGAGAAAAAGTTTTTAAAGCTGCTGTTAGGTACACAAGCTGAGGGATGCGGTGGCGCTGCGGGTTAAACCGCTGAGCTGTCGATCGGAAGGTCGGCGGTTCGAAACCGCACGGCGGGGTGAGCTCCCGTTGCTCGTCCCAGCTCCTGCACACCAAGCAGTTCGAAAACATGCAAATGTGAGTAGATTAATTGGTACCGCTTCGGCGGGAAGGTAACGGCGTTCCGTGTCGTCATGCTGGCCACATGACCCGGAAGTGTCTATGACAACGCCGGCTCCAAGGCTTAGAAACGGAGATGAGCACCGCCCCCTAGAGTCGGACACGACTGGACTTTACGTCAAGGGAAACCTTTACCTTTACTAGGTACACAAGCTACAGCAGTGAAATGCTGTTCACTTTATAGAAATGACAGGTCTGGTAAGACTGCTGGTCTCCACCCCCATTTTCTTCCAGCATCATGTTATTATGAGCAGGTCAACAGGCAGAAATTAAAATTTTTCATCTGCTGCTTTTAAGTGCCACAGTTACTGTTCATGTGGCAAGAATTTTAGGTTAGGGTAAGCGGGTTTAATCTGAGACCTCAGAATGACATGCATTCTCTAAAAGACAAGCTGATACAAAAGAATGTCTAATTTCAGTGTGAAACAGGGCAAATATTAAAAACATGACAGTAATAATTATATTATAATCGTATTTTTAATATTTTCCCTTCATCGCATTACAATTAAATGTTAATTACATGTAAGTAAAATCAAGCATTGTTTTTATCTTGGTGATACCCATTATTTTTGGAGTGCCCTTATTCAAAGGCCAAGTAGGGCTCTTAGGCCGGAATAAAATTGTGCACTTTTCTCCTAAGGGAGGGATGAGAAACCTGTTGGATTTTCCTGGTCTCTAACTCCCTTCAGATGTACAATCAATGGACAAGGATTATAAGAATTACAAACTGCAAACTCTGGAGATATCCAGATTAGAGGCCTATCAGATTTCAAATAATTCCCATGGGATTCCAGTGTGCCCCCTTCCCCAGGAGAGGCCCTGATTTCAAGGACCTGTATTCCTTACCTGTGTCTAGGAAAGTAAGGCACCACCAAAATTTGCATTTTCTGAACTGTGCGTTCTCACTGTTGTGGTCTCTGAAATGTTAAGCAAATCTCATGAACCAGTGTTTCTCAACCTTGGGAACTTCAAGCTGTGTGGACTTCCACTCCCAGAATTCCTCAGCCAGCCATGAATAAATAATAAATAATATACATACATAATATAAGCCATGGCTGGCTGGGGAATTCTGGGAGTGGAAGTCCACACAGCTTGAAGTTCCCAAGGTTAAGAAATACTGTCATGAACTAATAAAGCAAAAGTACAAATACCAGTGTTCCAATTAGTGCCCTGTCTCCTACCATCTCTAAATATCTGATTCAGTACTTTAAAAGAAGAAAAACTCAGTGGCTACTATGATGTGTTCCAAGGCACTTTTCTTTTTAATCAAATCAGGAGCCAAAATTGTGACCAACTCTAAACTCTGCAGAGCTCCATGGCTTCAATTGTAAAAAGTTACTTCAACTGTAGAAAGTTTCCTGTTGAGCTAGAACCCCAAATTGGTTCAACTGCTCAATGGAGAAGATGGTGTGAGATCAGAGGGTTGTGGAGCTGATCCATAGATAGCACAAATGGTCCAGCTTGAGATGCCCTGAAAAAGAATCCCCTCTCTAATGCTCTAATTTCTGATATTCTCTTCTAAAGCAGCTGAGAGCTATGGCAGAGAGGCCAACTTGAAACTTATGGGTAGTCTTTGAAATCCTTAGATGTAACCTTCTAAATCCTGCTTAGAAGTTGTTGTTAGACTGCAATTTTAATATACACAAGGGAAAAAAAACTACGTTAACTGTATTTAATATAAATTAATTTGGTTGTAGCTTTGTTTCAACTCCATTCAATTCTTTGTCCCACCCCGGCCTTTTTAGAGAGTGGCCCTCTGCATGCTGCTCAGACCACATGTAGCTCTTCTTCTGAAAAAAGAGTTGCCCTGTCCTGTTCAGGACCAGACAACAAACTTGTGATGGAGGGCAGCCTGCAATTAACAGGACAGTGTGAAAGGAAGTGAACCAAAAGCAAATCTAAAGTGATAGAGAACAGGCTGCAACAAAACTGTCAGATTTCTGACTTTGAAAATAAGAGGTATTCGTATTGTTATATTTATAGATCCAAATGAACTTTATATTTACTGAGGTTTTCCAAATTATTTACTTTTAATCTGGTTTTGCTGCTTTTTGTTCTTTTGTTCGGCACTAGTTTTAAATCACCAAAACATGGCAGTGTTGAAACAGCTAGCTAAGGATCTCTCTATCCAGGCCCTACGTCTTGTTTTCCACAGACATCTTAACACACGTACATTTTTCTGGTTTTTCTCCGAAACAGATAAAGCAAAGACATTTGTGCTTTTCATGCATCACCTAGGCAAAGAGGTCCTTATTTTATAATCTATTCTAAAAAGTCATATTTTAGCATCAAAGAAGCCTGTCCCCCTTTATTTTATCCATTGGAGAGAAGAGCTATGATATATGTGGTTGCATCTTTCACAAGTAGGTTGAAAAGGGAATTTTTTTCTACAATTAATGATCCCTCACGCTTGTCCTCTTTTTCACTTGGCCACTCTAATGGTGGGTTACTGAAATAAAGTAAAAGATTATTTAACAGAGTACTTTAGACATACGTGAAAGTAAATGCAATTAAAATCAGTGAGGTTTACTTTTTGGTGTACAGAAAGTATAAATTAAAAATGGATGAAGTTCTTCAAGGTTTTTTTAAATGTCTTCTTATTTTACTTATGTGTTGGGACACTCTTAGTTCACAGGCAATTAATTGAACATAGAAATCTTTATGTAGAAGTAGGGACAGTATGGTGCAGTGGCTACAGTTTGGCCTAAGATCAAGGAAGTTTGGCTGTGATATATAATGCTGTAATTCATACTCTGTAATAAGCTATAGGGGTAGCCCTCACTTATCAACCATTCATTTAGTGACAGTTCAGACTTACATCGGTGCTGAGAAAACCGACTTGCGATCAGGCCTCAGACTTATGACCGTCTCAACGTCCCCATGGTTACAAGATCACAATTTGGGTGCTTGGCAACTGGTTCACATTTATGGCCGTCGCAGCATCCCGTGGTCACATGATCTCTATTTTTTACCTTCCTGGCTGGCTTCTGGCAGGCAAAATCAATGGGGAACCATGGAATTCACTTAATGACCACATGGTTTGTTTAATGCTTGCCACAAAAAAGGCTGTAAAATCGGGTCAAATTTGCTTAATGACTGCTTTGCTTAGCAACTGAAATTCCAGTCTTAATTGTGGTCATTGAGGAAGAACTAGTAGTTTGGGTTGTTTTATTTTAATTTAGTATGTGTGTGTGAATTTGGCCATCATGATTTGTTAGAGCTATCATCTCTGGAATGCACAAATCCAGATGACCACTAGGTGGCAATAAAGAGTTATAGAACTGTAAATATGTTCATTTCTACATGATAATCATTGCCACAGGGAAGCGCTCAAATTTTTATCTGGTCTTGCAATGATTTATTGATTCTTCTTGTAGCTTATAACATTACATGTGAATCTATCCAAATGGAAAATTCACAAATGACGTTTTTTCTCTCATCCTTTCTTTGTATCAGCTAAAAGTTATGATATCTGGGCTGCAAAAATCCAGCTGACCATTGAATGAGAGAAAAGAAATTGTTTTCCATATTTTTTTGTTTCTGTTTCTGATCTAGCAGTCATCTGGATTTCTGCAGTCCAGATGTGCTAGCCCTAGATTTGTAGTCTATAACATACTGTAGTGCATGGTTTAGGATACTGTGGGCATCCAGCATACTGGATTTTTTTCATTCCTTACAACAGAGCTCCCTACCTTGATACGACTATTTGCCCATCTTAAAGTCTATCCATTCATTTCCCCATCTTTAGAAAATATTTTTCAAAAGCACAGAAAATAATCTATATCTTTAACTTGAGTAATCAATAATCAACTGAGTTTTATGGAAATGGAACATTTGATACATTGACTTTTGATGCATACTGCTTGTTGCATTATACAGTCTAGCTAACATTCATTGCAAACCATTTGGGTTCTCAGCCAACAACACAGGATCACCTGCATACAAAAGTACATGAACATTCTCATCTTTGGCTCTGACATCACTAGAAGTATTTCTTATACATTTATCCATAAATACATTAAATGATCAATGGTACATCACACATCTTTGTTTTACTTTCTACTCAATGCTGAACCATTCCATTTATTCTTAGGCATGCTTTTTTAACATAACAGACAACTCTCATCCCATTCAGCAACCAACCTTCAACTCCGTATTCATACAGAACATTTCCTGGGTTAGGCCTGTTCACTTTATCATACACTTTCACTGACACAATAAACACTCTATTCAGACTTCATTCTCACATTCACACATTTTTCAGTGTCCTGCTGTAAGAACCTTCTCTGCACACCCCCTGCTTGGCATAAAGTTGCACTATACTCCGCAAATTTAAGGGAATTTGGAGATTAAGGAGCCCTCCATTGAAGCCCTGGCTGTGGTAGCTGACTTTTGATCCAAACTTCTGTTTTTTCTATAGGAGAGGGATTCGGGATTTTTTTTTTGGCAGGGGGCAGGTTGGATTTTCTCACTTCTAGTATCAACTAGCCATTGTTTAGCACACTGGCACTAAAATAGTTGGATGACGTTTCCTAGTGAAGAAATGGCCCCATGAGTCAGTGATAGCACATACTTGGCATGCAATAACACCAAGGCAATTGCTTATTTTTTTCAGTTCAAAGGTCACGACCTGGGCCTGAGAACACCTATCAATCAAAGTAGACCATGCTGGGATAGACAGAAAAACAGTCTGACCTTCACAGTGTCCTATGCCACCTTTAGCTGCAGTTTTGATCTTCAGCAATGACTAGAGGACAATGTTTTGCTCATGGCATTGAGCACCTTCCCTCTCCTGTTTACTCCATATCTGTCTCTGTTAAAAGGACTAGAAAAACCCAGAGCACATATTTCTTGATCAGATAAAAACTTCATTACTACTTTACATGAGTCAGTGAGTAGAGTCAAGAGCGTAGGTCATTCCCTCCAAATTGTAGTGTTACATTAAAAATTAAAAGGTGAGCAAAGCTTTCTCTTCATGTGGTTCAAAGGGCTATATGAATAACATATAAATTGAATAGATGTGTTTTATCAAAATATATTGATCAATTGAAAGTTTCCTTTTAAACAGCTGAAATGGCCTTGTTAAGAGCTAACAACGTTTTGCTGTTGTTGCTGCTGTTGTTGTGTTAGTATATGGGTTGTAGTTATTCAGACACACAGACTTTTCTCTTTACTTTTTTTAAAAAAATTGAGTGTCATTTTTATGCTGGGCAGGCGGTAAATCATCATCATCATCATCACCACCACCATCATCATCTAAAATACAGGTTGTACATTTCAGGTTTTTTTAATTGATAACCAATCCTGAAGGGCAGAATTAACTAATTAACTGCTTAAGAGATGTATATTGTTGGTTATGCCAGAAAACATTTCCAGGCATTAAGGCAGACAAAAGTCCAAATAATAAATAAAGAAGAAACAGCATCAGTGGAGTGTATGCTTTTCATTTCATGGTTCAAAGGACAAAAGGAGAAAAGGAGTGTGTGTTTGGGAGGCTGAGAACACAATCTGCCCGTGGAGCTAAATTGTGCACCACAGGGTTTGCATTAAGCTGTGCTGCCTAAACTGTGCAGATTGAATTAAGAATCATCAGATCCTTTATGAATCCCTTCGCAAATGGCTGGGCAGGATATACAGAACTGGACGACTTTTTATTCATTTAGCTTTCTTCATAACAGCAATAGGTTCTGAGCACGTGACCATCCTGCCCTTCAAAGTCTCCATGCCGACTTGCTACATACTGAGATAGTTATGGGAGTGCCAATGACTTAGTTAGTAGCGAGAGACTTTTTGCACATTAACAGAAGAGAAATCGTTGGGGGATTTATGCTAAGCTGGTCTTGCTGAGTTTGGCACTGTGGCTACATATGCACACAATTATCACAGCATGTGGCAACTTTGGCTAGAAGTTTGGAGCAAATGACTAAAAGTGGAGCCCACGAGGGTCCAAAACTGTGGGATGCTTGGCATCAATAGCAACTCTGTTACATTTCTTCCACATTGCATTTACGCTGACATCTTGGCCAACAGCAGATGGGCACTGTCATGGGTCTAACTTATGAATTCATTTCTTATAGGAACACTAGTCTGAGGGCTAACAGGTAAAGAAATGTAGGTTTTGCTTTTGCTTTTCTGAGATAGAATGACAACTGTCCTAGCCACTGCTGTCACTTACTGTTTGCGGAAAAGCCACTGGTAAAACCAAAAACATAAGCTCACATTCCTCACCCATGATCTAGGCCAGCACTTCTCAACCTTGACAACAAGATGTGTGGACTTCAACTCCCAGAATTCCCCAGCGAGCATGCTGGCTGGGGAATTAGAGTTGCTAAGGTTGAGAAACACTGATCTAGCCAAACATCTGTGAAATACTTAGCAGGAAGTACATTGGTACATAATAGGTTTATAAGCTGGGAGAGAAGGCATCTGAATTGCTCTGTTAATTTTCAAGTTCTTTCACTAATTCTGAGAGAGATTCCTTCCAGTAGTGCATAATCCTGTAACATCTGGAGTTTTATTCTAATCAACAACATGCCTTATGAAGAGTCACCATGATAAAGGTAGTAAAATACTCATGATTATTATTTGTAATTAGTTGAAACATCTCTCATGGATCTTTCTGTTGTGTTGAATTAATGAAATTCAAACTTGAATGTTACAGTAATAACTTGTTTTAGTTCATGGTTTAAACCTGCTCATTACTCATAATTTTCTGCCTGGTGCTTTCCAGTTATATTGGCTCCCATTCCCATAATCCCCAGATTATATGGCCATGGTCTCTGAGAATTATGGGAATGGAAGCCCAACGAAACCTGGAAAGCAGACGGGTGGGGGTAGCTTATGTCCTGTCAGTACTCAGGGATACGATAGCAATTATGTATCATTTTATTCAGGCTTTGATTCATAACAATTTACTGTAATCACTTTAGTCTTAAAACAAAATAGCTTCCCTTACTGATAGCATAAATCATTATGGCTTTGATTGATGAAGAGAAGGAAAACCCATAGACCAAAATAGGAAATGGTTTAAGGCTAATTGCAATTAAGTTTTCAGTGAGTGTTTGGGACTATGAACCAAAGACAGAAGATACTGCTTTCAGATAGTACTTTTCACAAATCTTTTTATTGAAAATCTCTCTTTACACTGACACACACACGTGATCTTAAGAATAAATACAAACATTTTAAGCAGCCCAGTTGTACCCCAAGTATATCCACACTATTCTTGTATACTAGGATCTTAATCTAGACACAAGCTGCAGTATGGGACACGATATTTGTACAGATGAAGATTATATAATATCTTTGGAAAAAATAGTTATTAAATGTTGACCAAAACTGAATAAGTTTATCCTTTATTGCAGGACTTTTCAAAGCAACTTGTTGCTTTGTTAATTTTTCAACTGCGATACCCCATCCTTCCTCTTCAAACATAATTGATCCATTGAAAAATAAATTTTAGTTTTATTTTATTTTTCAATAACAAACTTATGGCTAATAGGAATGGGATCAATTTCTTATATTGCCTCAATTTATATGCCTTATGAAATACTGTATAGGCAAGAGACAAACAGCAGACTTTGTAATGAAGGATTTTGGGGCAATTTTCACAATTCCTTCAAAAAGGTTGGATTAAACCAATTAATTGGGAATTGCCACCAAACAGATTAACTTGTATCTTAATACCCAAAATGTTCTATATTTTGAGTGGCTATCTTTAGGGGGAAAAAATATAATTCTTAGTCACAGTAATATAATGGTACCTTTAGAAATCTTTCAATCAACCACATTCCATTTATTTATTTACTTATTAAACAAATTTATATAGCCACCCATCTGCCAAAATGAACTCTAGATGGTGAACAAAGTAAAAACAATACAAAACAACCATTTAAAACTATAAACTATGTTGAGGCCCTGATAAAAACTCTCATCCATCCACCAAGCACCTCATGTTGGGATCTATCAACATCCTGCTCCCTGTGCCTGGGGGAAAAGAGGGATTTTACACCAATTCAGATGGATGAAGACCAGAAGTCTGCAAAAGCAACTAATCTGTTTGCAGTACCAGATACAAAATTAGAAAGTAAATAGCTACCTCTGTTGCTCTTAGTCATCTGGTGAGAGAGGCAAGGAAGGAGGAAGACAGATGGGAGGCTGCTTCAATGTGGGGATGGGCAGGAGGAGGTATGTCGGAGACAGAGGCTGGGCCCTGTTGGGGGAGATAGACAGGGAACCTCAGGCCAATATCTGCTTCTAGACCCTAATTCTGCACCTGGAAACCAGGCTGTGGGGGGTTTGCTGTCTCCTGGGCTCTATCTTATTTATTTATTTAATCCATTTATACAGCTGTCCAATGATGTGTGCCTCCGGACAGTGTACACACTTAAAAACAGGAAATAACCACCAAAAAATATGTTAAAATACAGTAACACTCATTGCACAAGAAGCAACTTCAAACAACCAAAAACAATAAAAACAGTCCAGATAGATATAAAACCTCCTGAACTGGGGAGAAAACCAGGTAAATTTAAAAGGCCGGCAGGGTTAGGGCTATCCAAATCTCGGGAAGAATGCTGTTCCATAGAGAAAGCACAGCAAAGAGAAAGGACGTCTCTAGGGTTCCTTCAGATAACTTTGCTTGAGTGACAGGACCTGGAATGCACTCACCCTATAGATCTTATTGGACAGGCAAAAATAATTGGAGCCAGCTGGTCCTACAAATATGATGGGGTTGAACAACCAGCACCCTAATTGCCCCTGGAAGCCTATTAGTAATCACTGCCGCTTGCAAAGCAGCAGTGTTACATGGACACATTGAGGTATATAATTAGCTGCATCACTGCATTTGAGAAAAGTTGTAGCCTCCACATAATCTTCAAGGGCAGCCTCATGAAGAGCACATTGCAGTAATCTGGATGAGAGGTGACTAAGGCATAAGTAGGGCCTCCTGATCCAGGAATCAGTGCAATTGGTGCACAAATGGATTTGGGCAAAGGCCCTTTGAGCCATGGCTCCCACTGGAGCTATGTGAGCTGTGCGTCCAGGAGGACCCCCAAATTGTGCACTGGCTCTGTCTGAGGTCATGCAATCCCATCTAAATCAGAGCTGAAACTCTCTGGATCTAGGTGATCCTCAAATCCATAGCCACTCAATTTCAGTTGGGTTGAGTGTGAGCCATCCCACAAAGCAAGGTCCAGGACTAGATCTCTTCATCAGCACTAACTGGAACTGATTTGAAGAAAGCAGGACAACCACCGTAACATCATACCTCTCATTCCCAATCCCATGAGCAGGTCCAGAATGACAACATAATCTGTGGTATTGAAAGCCACCAAGAGATCAGTGAGGGCCAGAATGGATACACCGCTTCATCCGGTCATCCACCAGCATGATCAATGCTGCCCTTGCACTGTCTCCAATCCTGAAACCAGACTAAAAGGTATCCAGATAATCTGTTTCCTCCAGGGTCCCCTGAAGTTGCATCCCAACCACTTTCTCAACAGCTTTCTGTCCTGTCTCAGGCCAAGCACACAAATACACAAGATGTTTTGCTGGACTTGTGGGGACTTGGCTGCTTGGGCATGTATTTGCACATCACCTTCCCTTGCTGCTTGCTATTGCTTAAAAAACTTTTATTAGGTGAGTTTTTTAAGCAATAGCAAGCAAAGGTGATGTGCAAATACATGCACAAGCAGTCAAGTCCCCACAAGTCCAGCAAAACTTGCCTAAAAAAAGAGTCCAAAAATCCAAGGAGCAGGCACAAGAGTAGTCAAGCAAATCCAGGGTCCAAAGCATCAGCAAAGTCATCAGCCAGTCCAGGTTCATGATCACACAGGTTTGAGTTCAAAGGCAAGGCACACAGTCTGGATTTGCAAATGGTTGTTTTCAACAAGAGACTCAACCTCATAGCTCTTCTTAAGTAAGAGCAATCCTGGTGTGGCTCATTTAGGAGGGCATGGCTGCTTACTAGTGAGTAGCTTTGCTGAATTCCTTTGCTCTGCTCTTTTTTCTGCTCACCGGGCTCTTGCGTTGGGAAGGGGTGGTAATTCCATGCCTTCATCTTCAGAGAGTGGTGGCAGCTGTTTCTGCTGATTGCTGGCCAGCCCCACCTCCTCTGTCTGCTCAGGTGGTCGTTCATCTTATGACCCCATAACTGACTGGTCATTATCTAAGCCCACTTCTGAAGTTGGCTGCCCTTCTTCATCTGAAGATTCTGACTCCGAATCTGAGCCCACCATGACACCTTCCTCCAAAAGACATGGTTAGAAATTAATTAAAAATTGTCCAACACTATCGGGTCTAGTGACAGTTTCATGAAGAGTGAGCAGACCACTTCCATCTTGAACATGGATGAAACCATCCCTTCCCTCAAGAATGAATTCATCACTGATTGAAGTCACCCACACATCACTGCCTGGACATCTAAACTAACCAGGAAGGATATGATATACAGGTGGCCATGCTAAAAGCTCTGAGGAGCAGACAAGGACCTTGCCTCTTTCCTTGGGGCCACCAGGCTCAAACTCTTCACAGATAAACTCAAGACCAGCCTTTCTCAAATTTTTTTATCCTGGAGGAACCCTTGAAATAATTTTTATGTTTCAGGGAACCCCTGCATAATAATTGAAAAAAATTGAAAACTTCACAATGCAATTCACTTTTAAGTTATACAATCCACATTTTACAATGCTTATACAATATACATTTTACAACAGCCAAGCAGCAGGCTGGTAGCTGAGTCATGGTGCACAGAAATTTCCACCACTGGAATACTGGAACCCCAAGCGATCTCTCATGGGAGCTTGGGGATCCACAGAAGCCCAGGTGAGAAAGGCTCCTCTAGACTGTAGCTTGGCCAACTCTACTGTACTTGTACCTGAACTTTAACTCAAAGTGAATCCAAGAGTTTTTATTTATTTATTTAATTTCTATAGCCACCCATCTCAACAAGTGACTCTGGGTGGTTTACAATCATAAAAACTATAAAACAGTTAAAATAATTAAAAACAATTAAAAGTACAAAATAAATATATATGGTCACCAAGTAAACAATGCATGGATGTTAATATAGCCAAGCTTTTATCCAACAAGTACTTCCAATAATGCTCCCAGCAGCCCTTCAGTTGCCTTTATTACCCATTCCTCCCCCTATAAGGGACCAGCCTTAAACCAGGCCACCAGATGGAAAAGTTTTTTAAAAATTAGCTATGTTTTGACATTGTTATTGCTGTAGTGTTTCCTTTAATAAAGGCTCTTACCCATGTTCAGCCAGATTCACTCTTCGTTTTTTTCAAGCAATGCTCTAAGCATCTCTTCTGCTGCTTTATTTCCCAGAGTTCCTCTGAAAACCAGGGGGCCCTCTGGTATCCATGAGCAGAAAGAAGCTGCACAGGCACAATCTGATCAAGCGCGATTGCCATCACCTCATTCCAGGAGGTGACTAAGGCAACTATGCACCAGATGCTCAGGAACACCCTCTGTTGGGCCCATCAGGCATCTGGGGTAGACAACAGAATGAATCCTACGTCTCAATGGAGGTCATAGAAATCTCCAGAGCATTCAAAGAGTGATCATCCCATGACAAGGGCAAATAATAAAATCTTCCTGATGCTCCTGAATTTCAGGTCTGCCTGCAATAAATCTCTCTTCATCCATGATCTTACCTTGGATGTGAGAGGGCAGACCTGACTTCTATTATCAAAATTTGTAATACAATAACCAACTTGGAGCTTGGGGAAATGGAATGGCACATAAGCTAAAGAAATAAACAAATAAGTAAACAAAAGAATTGCCTTCAAAAAACCATTGCAAATGTCTTTGAACATCACAGATATCACATAGTGCTAAAAAAAATATCCATGATGTCCCAAGTTTTAAATCTATAAGTACTTTATAACTTCCTTTTACACATTCCTTTACTAGATTTTCTTGGAACAAGATTGCATTGCATCTTTCCCCTCAAAACTTGTCATATTATCTAGAAAGAAATTGCAGCTCAGCCACAGGGTTTGGAGAAGCATGCTATTGAGTGGCATTTGTTTAATTGAGTATGTTGTCTCTAGTATTAACATGTAGTGATGAATGTGGACATATATTTGGAAGCTTTGTCATTACATCATTTTTGGTCAATTGATCTCTCTTCTGCAGTTCAGATGGCTAACTCCATCAATCGCCATGAAAGAGTGTGAATAGGTCTTAATCAATTCAGCTTGGAAGTTGGGCTTGACAAGCCCCCTCAGGGATTCAGGCTGATCTAGGCCATACAGTAGCTATGAGAACAGGAATAGACAGCTCCAGGAACTAAAATGCTTATCTTAAACCATGGTATTTCTGTCTGTAAATTTCAGTGCGTTAATCTTGTAAGGAATAACAAAACAAAATTCTGTCTCTTCTTCTGGGTTTCTGAGACCCTGTCCAATAAATGCAGTTATACTCTCTAGATTTATAATAATATAATAATGTTCATCATCTGCTGTAGCTTGCCTTATTATGGTTTTATCAAAGGGAAGGGGGCTAAAGAGAAATAGTAAAGTTATAATATCTGATACTTTATTAAAAATAAAATAAAATAGACTTTTGTAAATTTGTGTTTTGGAAACTATTGTTATTTACCACAATCCAGCCAATGGCTATCTTCAAAATGAGCCTCTGTATATTAGCATGTAGAACTATGATCCTCCAGATGTTGTTGGAATATAATTCTCCTTATCACTGAATCTGTTGGCAGACCCAAATGACAGTTACATACCATCAAGATCAGAAGGTCTAAATTCCCATCTGTGTCATATATAATCCACTTCCAGACTTCTTGGTTTAATGCATTTTTTTCATATGAGTTCAGACAGGATCCATTTTAAGTAGAGTTCATGCACAAATCCTACTCAGTTTATATAATACTACTGCTAAAGGCATACTGAAGCATAGATGAGTGCTTATTTTCTTCTCCCCAGAGTCAGTGAAAGTTATCCTTAATTTCCACTAATGACATCTCAAGTAAGTATTGTCAGTAGGAGTTGAGCTCAACTCTAAGAGGACTGTTCTGTAAATATCAGAGACATATAAACCCAGAAAGCAAGAATCATACTGACCATCATGTCTTTGCAAACTGAAGGGGATGTATTTATTTTTAATTTGAAATGTGGCTATGGCTGTGCATGGGATGGGGGACAAGTGATACCATGCACACCACAATGTCATCACACAAATTATGCAAATGAAGCATTTGCATGATTAGCATGGTAATGTCATAACATACTTACTTCTTATGATACTCAGCATTCTCCAAATGTGCTGGGTGGCAGCTGCCAGGACTTTTAGCTAGGATGTCTGGGGAGAGCTGGCTTAGCCAGGAAGCTTCAGATTGACTGAAGAGTGAATTGTGTCAGTCACTCTTTCCCAGCCAATATATCAACTGAACAAATGAGTTTGAGTTACTTGGAGGAAAGATGGTTAGATAGGTAATAAATAAATAAAAGGAATAGAGTGGCTCCTTGATGCTGATTTTGTTGTTGTTGTGATATTGGGATTTGTTGTTATGGCTGTATGCTGCCTGGAGTAGCACTGTTGTAAGACAGGTGGCTGTATACGTCTTAAAATATAAATAAATAAATACATCTCCATAGTTAAGCTGTCCTGTTTTTCTGTTGCTGCTGATGCTGAAATGAAGCTGATACTGAAATGAAACGAGCTAATTTGGATCCAATAACACCTGAGTCACAACTATACTACCTAGCTGTAGGTTTCCAGGCTCCTGTTGCCTACATCAACCTCCTTTCCGCTTCTAAGCGCATCACTTTACTCAACCGGCTCTTCTCTTTCATTCTGCTTGACGACTTCACAGCCCAATTCACCCAATGCCAATTTTAGTCATTTTGTGAGCAATGCTATCACCTGCAGTTAGTGTCTCGTAAGCATTTCCTCCCCTGGTTCTCTCTCTCTCTCTCTCTCTCTCTCTCTCTCTCTCTCTCTCTCTCTCTTTCTTTCTTTCTCCAGGAGTTTCTCTCTATTAATTGGCCCTGTTCTCTCATCAGGCTTTGCTTTAGCCCTACAGTCCCAGCAGTTAGCTCTTCCCTCCTCCCTTTCCTGCAAATGGGTTACCATGGCAACTCACCACATGCTCAGACCCTGCAACTCCAGGGTATGGATTTGTTTTTCAAAGGTAAATTTTTGAAACGTAGACAAAATCAGTCTGGAAAAAAATACAGGCAGTAGAAAGGTAGCAGAGGAGAAACAAGACCTGCAGAGTCAAGAGAGAATTCCTAAGATTCTTCCTGTTCATGTTACACAGTTTGTGGCCTGTAAATTGGAGGTGTGCTGATCTCAGGTTTGGGGAATCAGCTGGCTTTTCTTCTCTTCTAAAACCTCAAGATCCTTTTCACATAAAAAGTCATAAGCTTAGAATGAAATAATTTATTCTGAGGATGGAACACATAGCATAGTCCTTCCCCACAAAAATCAGTCCAAATCTTATTTAGTTCAGGAATATAATTTAGAGTGGGGAAGACAAGAGATGATGGAATCACTTTAGCTCAGATTATGGACAGGTCAAGTGGAGGACACCTTTCCTGATTGCTGTTGTTGAACTATTGGGAATCAGAATCAGTGAGGGATCTGGCAGAAGAGCCTCTCCAGCTTCACTGGAAGGCCACTCAATCCCTGTGGAAGATCCCGTTTCCTACCATCCCTCCCAGCCTGAAGAGCAGAAGAAGCAGGTAGAGATTGTCCTTTACTTGTCAGGTCTCTTATCCTACAGAGGTGACACTCCCAGCTTCTCCTGCCAGCTGTAAACAAAAAGGCAAAGTACCTGCTTTAATTAACCTGTTCCAAACTTGGGGTCTCCTTTACAAAGGCCCATTTTAAGGTACTCCCATCACCCATCCTAGAAGAAAGATTTTCAAAGCAACAGTCCTCTAACGGCATTTGTCTCTGTGACTCTGCTGCTATATTGTATCCTCTATCACAGTGGCTGGCTGGGGAATTCTGGGAGTTGGAGTCCACATGTCTTAAAGTTGCCAAGGTTGAGAAACACTGCCCTATCAGGATATAAGGATGGAACTTAAAGGTCCACTACCTTTGAAGAAATGATCTATTTTATTTAACTTACTGTCTTGCTGATATAAGCCTGGATGTAACTACTATTGCAATTTTTTAAAATTGCTATTAAAACAAGAACCCAGTCTTAAGCCAATTTTATTTATGTTAAAATATCCTAATTGTGGGATTTATTATATTTGTTGATTTGTTGATCATTATTGTGCTGCCTGGAAAAAATGAAGCTGACAGGTCTTCAATTGTGCAGTGACAAGTGCCATCTTGACTTTTAGACTCCTCTGTAAATGGTGCTGTGTGTCATGTTCCACGTTTCAATGATCTGTGCACATTGTAATGTTTCACATGTCAAACCTGTTTACATGTATATTCACATTCATTCATGCTGGTCTTTTCCATTCCTGCCATCCTCTTTATTTTCCAACATTGGAATGTATGTTTGGGTTTGCGAGCCTGGTCAAGATTACTTTCCCAGGTGCAGCTAACGGTTGCTAGCACCTGGGAGGGGGGCTGGCTGTCATGCATTCGGGGCGGGACTGGTTTGAACGCAAGGCTTTTAAGTTTGTATTTGGCGCGCTTTTGTTCATTCTCAGCTTTCTCTGTATTTGCATACTAGTCCTTTAATAAATCAGTTATCTTTAAGCCCGAGCTTGTGAGACTGAGTATGTGGGATTAGGCAACCATTACACTGTGTGAGTAAATAATTTATGTTGTCCATGTGATCCATTTCTGGGCAATAAATATGAATTTTGTGACTGAAACAATTTTATCTAATCATTTCAGGAGCTCAGCTATGTGTACAGGTAGTCTTCCCTTAATGACCACAATTGGGAACAGAATTTTGGTTGCTAAGTGAAGCAGTCATTAAGCAAATCCAACCTGAGTTTATTACCTTTTTTTGAGACAGTCATTAAGCAAATCACTGTAGGTGTTAAGTGAACCACATGGTCATTAAGTGAATCATCCGGTTCCCCATTGATTTTGCTTGCCAGAAGCTGGCCGGGAAGGTCAAAAATGGCAATCATGTGACCACGGGATGTTGTGATGGTCATAAATGTGAACCAGTTGCCATTTACCAAAATCATGATCGCATGACCGTGGTGATGCTGTGACAGTCATAAGTCTGAGGACCAGTTGTAAGTTGGATTTTTTCAGCACCCTAAGTCTGAACCATCACTAAATGAATGGTTGTTAAGTGAGGACTACTTGTAGTGCCTTTTTCCAAAATAACAATTACATGAAGTGGTTTGTATTCTAACCTGGCTATATAAATTAGAGTATAAGTAGTTCTGAACACACACACACACACACACACACACTCATGTAAAGTCAAAACAAATTGTCTTCATGTTAAATCATCAACATCTGAAGAGCCACATTTCCCCAATGTATTGAAATGTTCACATGTAAAGCAAAATTAAAAAGATTCAGTGACAGTAGAGTTGCACAATTCAGCACTAAATTAAGACAGATATCAAACAGGTAAACCCATTATCAGGTATGAATTTATCACACATCAATACTCTGAAGACATAACAACATAAGCTAGTAAAGTAATGCAGAATAGGAATTATTTCTTTGCATTTGTCTGTCTGGCTCTT
This sequence comes from Candoia aspera, assembly GCF_035149785.1. Taxonomy (NCBI): domain Eukaryota; kingdom Metazoa; phylum Chordata; class Lepidosauria; order Squamata; family Candoiidae; genus Candoia; species Candoia aspera. The sequence continues at coordinate 33,901,059 of NC_086157.1, read as the reverse complement.
GTCCATTTGTCCAACTGTTCTTTTAACTTTTTCCATTTGAAGAACTGTAATCACTTTCTGCTCTCTTGTTGATAAGGGAACAGTGCCGAGTTATTAAATCAATTGTAATGGAGCCCATTTGAACAGCAGGAGAGAAATACACTCGGTACTTGAAAACTACCATACTGGTGGGAGCTATGAGTTTTAGTTTACTTAGCATAATAGTTAATTCAGTCCTGAAGCCTACTCTAATTACAGATTGCTCCACCCTTCAGAAATATGTACACATGTTGGGTAACTGTGTTTCACTGTACCTCTTTTAAATTATATGCATGCTTATTCATTAAGCATTAGTGTTTCTCTCCATATCCCTAATATTATATGTGTCGGTAACTTGGGATAAACATTGTAATTTACTTATATATAATGGATATAAACTGAAACCAAGTATTTTATTAAACCACCGACCTTCCAATCTTCAGTCAATCCTACAGCAATTTGTCATTACATATTCAATATATAGTTTCCATCTTTAAATTTTCTATTGTATGAAAATCATAAACATGCTATGTTAGTCTGTGCTCTGGTATAACCAAAAGTCTTTTTTTTTTCTGCAGTCATCCTTCTATGTATCCAATTTCCCTTGTCGCACTTCTTTTTAATGTTTTTCCCTATACATAGCCCCAGAATAACATTACATCTGATAACTGAGGGCAAAGAAACCAGTTTTAACTGCATTTGACTAAGAATCTAACATCCCTATCTCATAATCTAAAGCTGTATTGCACTGATCTTCTTTTTTTTAAATAACTGTATTAGTTTTCAAAGTATAGCTAAAATGCAAAATAGAAAATATAGAAAAGCTAGAAAATAGAACTAAAGAAAAAAGAAAAGAACTATAAAAGTGCAAATGGACAGAAAGCAGAAATGGAGAGTGACTTCCGACTTTCTCCGATACAGATATAGGTAATCAATCTCTTACAACTGATTAACCTATCATAGCATTATTTCTATTATAACAAACCATTTAATCACTGAAACTCAAAATCAAAACATCATTTTTCCTATTACTCTACAAGCAAGTACTCTTAAGGTCCAGGTCCTCTGAAATGCTGCATTCTGACTTTCATCTTGGCTGTATGCTACTTCCATTCTTGAACGTATTTCTGGGGGAATGTCTTGCCCCTTTTAATCCACAGTCATATCCACTGATTGCATAGGGTGAATATGCCCATTGTTTTTTATGCATTCAGTTAAATACATGAATGGAGCTCTACATGCATATAAAGGTACATAAGAAAGCTCATCCAGCATGATCAGAGGCCTCAATACTATGTAGAACATCCTCTGTTAATGCACAGAGGTTGGATATCTGGCCAGCAGATATAATATTCCTTCTTTCAACCATCAGTGAAAGAGTATGACTAAGGCAGGCATTTATCTGGAAAGCTATTTATTCTTCCTTGGCAGATACTCAAATAATATTTTCATTGCTTTACACCACCTTTCCCAGGCTGGGCCAATTCCCTTTATGGGAACTGTAGTCAAAATGTCTAGAGGGCACAAACTGAGCCAAAACCAATTACCAATCATCTAGTATTAGAATATGACTTAAACAGATCTCTCTGGACAGAATTAAAACATATGCTAATACCACAATCCAACATATTTTCATTAACTTTTGCAATAATAACAATTATTAACTATTTTGCAATTAATTACAAAAATGTCAAAGTAGGGTTTTACTCATTTATAGTTTAACTGAAATCGGAAACCATGAAGTGACATTCCTCTGCTATTTGATTTTTCTTCTCTTTCTCTGGTTTCAGTTGTGTGTTCTGCCAATCACATGTGGTTCAGTCAATTCCTCTTTAATACTGTAGATCAAAACTATAGTAGAAAGCTTGCTAGGCTCTTTATAAAGCAACAAATCTGGTCTGTCCACAAAAAGGCCATTGTATCATATTCTACTCAATATGTCTTACCCAGTAGAAAATTGACCGTAAATTTCTGTCTAGGGGAATTCTAAAGGGATGTCCCTATGTTTCCATTGTTGATTATCACAAAGATACAGTATTAGCACTCCACCAGGGGAACTGTTTTGAACTCTTCTAACATAACCAGAGGAGAATCTATTCAGTTTAACAAACATTAAGTACATAGATGTTGCCAAATACAGGAGAAGGAAGCTTCTGGCATTTATCTTAGATACAAAAAGGTTTATCTAATATTTCCAACATTAACAATTCCAGGAAGGCAAAATTAAAATTTATTTATTCCTTGGATTCACATGGGAAGTGGCAATATTAACTTACTTTGCCCTGCTTGGTTGAGCTCTCAAACGTTATATAATTTGTCATCATTTCCGTTTTCCTTCCCAAATGTTTTCATCAGTAAATGATGTAGAAGTATTTGCTATGATGGGACTGGTATCTATACTCATTAGATACATTTGGAAATATCAGCTTCTAAAGCTTCAGCTGAATCTTCATAGGAATACTTTATCAGCCAAAGTTATAATACTTTGGAACTGATAAAAGTTTGAAATCTTTTAATGTAACACATTCACAAGAATCCATTTATTATACAATCCAACAGCAAGCATGAAGTTAATATAATAAAAAACTGAAATAATTTATTATTCTAAACTTAATAAAATAACCAAATGAACCCTGATATTCAGCCACCACTTTGGGCTTCTGTAGGATTGCTTATCATCCCCTTTTCACTCCAGGGTATACAAGATTCACTGCTTGTGGTAAAGATGGATTGTTTAGTCCCTTGCCTTGTGATGGCCATTGTGTTCAACATTTGCTCAACGTCATCTAAAGACTACCAGTGCTAGAGAGAATATTGAATGTTCTTGGCTCTCAGAAACTTCTGACAGATAAAGCCAAATGAAACAAAATAATCTGGGGAATTGTGAGTCAGCAATATACAGGCTGAACAGGTCGATCCAAAGTGGTAACCACACTGGCCTTAGTAGGACTGTGTAGTTCTGTTTTTGCAAATTGGCCTGCAACAACAGTAAGCAGGAGGCTGCCCTTGCTCATTGCTGTTGCAGGCCAACATGTACGTCACTTTATTGCAGAGCAGAAGAATGAACAGAACTTAAAAATAACACAAAAGCAAGGTCCAGCTGTGGAATTTGGCTCCAGTCCTTAATAATGAAGCTTCTCATTTAACTCTGTAATAGTCTGCTTAGCTCATCTAATTGCCAACTGAAAACAGGAGTTTCAAGATGTGTCAGCCCACAATAATTCTGAATATGAAAAGTGGCACATGGGTAACAGAAGGAAGTCTATGGCTAATTATGACCAGGGATTTTAATTTTTCCAGCAAAATAAATACGTGAATAAAAATCTTGAAGAATATGCATAAAGTATCACAAGTATATCACTTGTGCTTATATATTTCCTCAGACTTCAGAGGGAGTTTGGATTGTTGTACACAGACTTAATGCCCTTGTGTGGAAAATGTCTGATGACTCAACTATTCATCTGATGATGCAGATCCACAGCTATGACCTGTATCTTAATTGGAGTCCTATATACCGTACCCCATCATTTCTTCAGAATTGACCCAGTCAGGCAAACTGTGACATTACAAAATATTTTTCTGCATATGGTCAGTGATTTGTCGTAGGAGTTGTTCCTATCACATTTTTACTGACCATCCCTTGAAAAATTGGATGGTTTTGCCAGTCTTATGGTTCCTATAAATGCCTTTTTGTTTAAGAAATCTTGGAACAAAACTCATTAGTTTGAGCATATAAGTATGCTATGTTATAAGTAAACAAAAGGGGCATCTGTTGCAGGTTCAAAAGTCAGGTTTAAATAGCAGAACTGGGGAAAAAACTTGGATGAAATATCAAAGAGCTTGTGATACTGGATTCATGTGGGATTTGACAAAGCATCTGTGGAATAATAGCTACAAGTAAATAAGAATCATTAAAGAAGTTTCTTATAACTACTTTCAGTGTTACCTGTAACCTAGATAATGGAAAGCTTAAATTCTAGAAATGCAGCTGTAGAATAATTGCTCCCAACCAGTAGCACTGCAATAAAAAAATAATTTGGGGGAAAAAATCCAAGGCTCCACTCACTATAATGTTTACAAGGGACTTCATTTAGCACATTTGGAAGAAGATAACTAATTTAAAGAGAAGTAAAGCTGGAAGACTATTAAATCCAGAATCTAAAATGATCTGTGATTATTACCCATCATTTTATTTACTTATTTGTTGTTTGTTTGCTATCCCGCCTTTATTATTTTTATAAATAACTCAAGGCAAGGAACATACCTAATACTCCTTCCTCCTCCTATTTTCCCCACAACAACAACCCTGTGAGGTGAGTTGGGATGAGAGAGAGGGACTGGCCCAAGGTCACCCAGCCAGCTTTCATGCCTAAAGCGGAACTAGAACTCACAGCCTTGTGGTTTCTAGCCCAGCACCTTAACCACTAGACCAAACTGGCTAGAGAACCTATCTTTATATTAACATTTGTAACCTAGTAGGGCCTGTTATTCAAATAGCAGGGAAAAACTGAGGTCTCCCTCACATTTCAGATAAGCATTTCTGTAAAATAGAAACTTTTTCACCCACTGGAAAAGTTGATGTTGATAATGAACATGCAAGTTGGTCGAGACAACAGCTCCCAAAATGGCTTGCAGGCAACCTGTTACATCTGGAGGCCACCATGTTGAGAAATGTAGTTCACGCCCAGTCAGGCAGAGGGGGCATGTTACAGACCTGTCAATGAAAGAATGTTGATTGGCAGGGCCCAGGAAGGGAGCTTTCTCTGCCGTTGCCCCCAACCTATGGAACACTCTTCTCCCAGAAGTGAGGCAGTCCACCACTCTCCTGGCCTTCCGGAAAGGAGTGAAGACCTGGCTTTGCCATCTCACATGGGTGTGCAGAGTGGTAACCAACCCTGGGGGTGGCTAGCACCCTGAGGATGCTCCCATAAATTAAGACCTTTCTTAACATCTCTGTCTTGGATTATATTTTTACTTAAGAATATTGTTTTATTGTATTTTAATGATTATTTATTCTTGTTTTATTGTAAACTGCCCAGAGTCACTCTTTGAGTGAGATGGGCAGTGACTAAATTTTACATACATATATACATACATAGAGAAAGAGAGAGAGAGAGAGAGAGAGAGAAAGTGGACATCCTGTATTTAATAATTTCTGTGCTTTGTGACATTAGAAGTTTATGGTAGAGGTTACACTCAGTGCTATTAGCAATCATCAATTATGCATTCCTTTCCTAGTATAAGGATGATACATTGTCCTGGTTTTAATCTGCCTATAGCTAAACCTGAACTAGGAAAGACACATCCGTTGGGGAAAAAATGATCTTCTGATCCCTGAACAGCATTGCCATTCCTAAAAATCAAACAACAAATTTTCATCATTTTCTCACTTACTCTCACCAAAGTTTATCACTTGTCCATGAGAGTTCATAAAAGATGGTTGTAAATATCTGGATCCTTATTTTTTAGGGAAAAAACCAGTGCAAAGGATCAATGCTGCTTGTTCAGCTTGTTTAGAGAGTGCCAACAAGCCTTGGCAGTAAATGAGGTAACAAATGATAAGGTCAGAAAGACTTCATGACAGTCAGCTTTGAAAGTGCTGAGCAAAGTAGCAGAGAAAAGGTGAAACACTGTGGTGGCCAAAGCACACATACAGTTAAGATAATTGTGATGAATTATCTTAATTGGGGTAGGTAGTTCTGAAATGAATATTAGTATGAAAAACAAAATACAGTAAAATTCAGGCTGTGGTGGGTAAAGAGTAGCTCAGAAAAACTGAATGTATCAGCAGGCCTGACCACTTTTCTTATCCATCCAACAGTGTCAGCAGAATTAACTAGCAATTAACAATCTTTATTGTTTGAAGCTTTAACAAAAAAGGTGATATACACTGTCAGAGGATGAAGCTAAATCTTTCCCTAATCAGATGAAAAGGAAAGTAGGACTTACTGTGTGAAGTAAGGCCAAGTTAAATTTCTGAACATTTCTATGAGTAGAAAGCAAAACAAGTAAATCAGCAGTAACAAAACGAGCAGATTTTATTGCCTGTAGAAGGATATCCACCCTGTTTAAATCTGTGTTATAGCAAGAAAGGCAATATAGGCTGCATTTCTCCTGTATCTTTTAGAATCCAGTCCACATCACTACTATAGTAACAAATGATTCTCTCAACCAGACCTGGTGTGGCTGCCTGGTCCTTTTTCTTCATCTCACCCAGATTGCCTTCAGCAAAGGATTGTTACCTTGTCGTGGTGCTGGAGCTTGAGCACCTCAATGATGCCATGAGCTAAACCGTGAAGGGCCACCCAAGACGGGAAGGTCATGACAGAGAGGTCAGACTAAATGCGATCCCTGGGGAAGGTAATGGCAACCCACCCCAGTATTCTTGCCGTGAAAACTAAATGGATCAGTACAACCAGACATATGTCGGTATACCATCGGAAGATGAGATCCCCAGGTTGGAAGATGGTCAAAATGCTACTGGGGAGGAACAGAGGATGAGCTCAACTAGCCCCAGACGTGATGACGCAGCTAGCTCAAAGCCGAAAGTACGGCTAGCGGCCGACGGTGCTGGTGGTGAACGGCGAATCCGATGTTCTAAGGATCAACACACCATTGGAACCTGGAATGTAAGATCTATGAGCCAGGGCAAATTGGATGTGGTTATTGGTGAGATGTCAAGATTAAAGATAGACATTCTGGGCGTCAGTGAACTGAAATGGACTGGAATGGGCCACTTCACATCAAATGACCACCAGATCTACTACTGTGGACAAGAGGACCACAGAAGAAATGGAGTAGCCTTCATAATTAATAGTCAAGTGGCTAAAGCAGTGCTTGGATACAACCCAAAAAACGACAGAATGATCTCAATTCGAATTCAGGGCAAGCCATCTAACATCACAGTGATCCAAATATACGCCCCAACCACAAATGCTGAAGAAGCTGAAGTAGAGCAGTTCTATGAGGATCTGCAGCACCTACTGGACAACACGCCTAAAAGAGATGTTATTTTCATCATGGGAGACTGGAATGCTAAGGTGGGCAGTCAAATGACACCTCGAATTACAGGTAAGTATGGCCTGGGAGAACAAAATGAAGCAGGACATAGGCTGATAGGATTTTGCCAAGACAATTCACTCTGCATAACAAACACTCTCTTCCAACAACCTAAGAGACGGCTTTATACATGGACTTCCCCAGATGGACAACACCGAAATCAGATTGATTACATCCTTTGCAGCCAAAGGTGGCGGACATCTGTACAGTCGGTAAAAACAAGGCCTGGAGCTGACTGTAGTTCAGATCACGAACTTCTTCTTGCACAATTTAGGATCAGACTAAAGAGATTAGGGAAGACCCACAGATCAGCTAGATATGAGCTCACTCATATTCCTAAGGAATATGCAGTGGAGGTGAAGAATCGATTTAAGGGACTGGACTTAGTAGATAGGGTCCCGGAAGAACTCTGGACAGAAGTTCGCAACATTGTTCAGGAGGCGGCAACAAAATACATCCCAAAGAAAGAGAAAACCAAGAAGGCTAAATGGCTGTCTGCTGAGACACGGGAAGTAGCCCAAGAAAGAAGGAAAGCAAAAGGCAACAGTGATAGGGGGAGATATGCCCAATTAAATGCAAAATTCCAGAGGTTAGCCAGAAGAGATAAGGAATTATTTTTAAACAAGCAATGCGCGGAAGTGGAAGAAGACAATAGAACAGGAAGGACAAGAGACCTCTTCCAGAAAATTAGAAACATTGGAGGTAAATTCCAGGCAAAAATGCGTATGATCAAAAGCAAAATGGCAAGGACCTAACAGAAGAAGAAGAGATCAAGAAAAGGTGACAAGAATATACAGAAGACCTGTATAGGAAGGATAACAATATCGGGGATAGCTTTGACGGTGTGGTCAGTGAGCTAGAGCCAGACATTCTGAAGAGTGAGGGTGAGTGGGCCTTAAGAAGCATTGCTAATAACAAGGCAACAGGAGATGACGGCATCCCAGCTGAACTGTTCAAAATCTTGCAAGATGATGCTGTCAAGGTAATGCATGCTATATGCCAGCAAATTTGGAAAACACAAGAATGGCCATCAGATTGGAAAAAATCAACTTATATCCCCATACCAAAAAAGGGAAACACTAAAGAATGTTCAAACTATCAAACAGTGGCACTCATTTCATATGCCAGTAAGGTAATGCTCAAGATCCTGCAAGGTAGACTTCAGCAGTTCATGGAGCGAGAATTGCCAGATGTACAAGCTGCGTTTAGAAAAGGCAGAGGAACTAGAGACCAAATTGCCAATATCCGCTGGATAGTGGAAAAAGCCAGGGAGTTTCAGAAAAACATCTATTTCTTTTTATTGACTATTCTAAAGCCTTTGACTGTGTGGACCATAACAAATTGTGGCAAGTTCTTAGTGGTATGGGGATACCAAGTCATCTTGTCTGCCTCCTGAAGAATCTGTATAACGACCAAGTAGCAACAGTAAGAACAGACCACGGAACAACGGACTGGTTTAAGATTGGGAAAGGAGTATGGCAGGGCTGTATACTCTCACCCTACCTATTCAACTTGTATGCAGAACACATCATGCGACAAGCTGGCCTTGAGGAATCCAAGGCTGGAGTTAAAATCTCGGGAAGAAACATTAACAATCTCAGATATGCAGATGATACCACTTTGATGGCTGAAAGCGAAGAGGAACTGAGGAGCCTTATGATGAAGGTGAAAGAAGAAAGTGCAAAAGCTGGTTTGCAGCTAAACCTCAAAAAAACCAAGATTATGGCAACCAGCTTGATTGATAACTGGCAGAGGGAGAAAATGTAGAAGCAGTGAAAGACTTTGTATTCCTAGGTGCAAAGATTACTGCAGATGCTGACTGCAGTCAGGAAATCAGAAGATGCTTAATCCTTGGAAGAAGAGCAATGACAAATCTCGATAAAATAGTTAAGAGCAGAGACATCACACTGACAACAAAGGCCCGCATAGTTAAAGCAATGGTGTTCCCTGTAGTAACATATGGCTGCGAGAGCTGGACCATAAGGAAGGCTGAGAGAAGGAAGATTGATGCTTTTGAACTGTGGTGTTGGAGGAAAATTCTGGGAGTGCCTTGGATTGCAAGAAGATCAAACCAGTCCATCCTCCAGGAAATCAAGGCAGACTGCTCACTTGAGGGAATGATATTAAAGGCAAAACTGAAATACTTTGGCCACATAATGAGAAGACAGGAGAAGATGCTGATGCTAGGGAGAGTGGAAGGCAAAAGGAAGAGGGGCCGACCAAGGGCAAGATGGATGGATGATATTCTAGAGGTGACGGATTCGTCCCTGGGGGAGCTGGGGGTGTTGACGACCGACAGGAAGCTCTGGCGTGGGCTGGTCCATGAAGTCACGAAGAGTCGGAAGCGACTAAACGAATAAACAACAAACCCAGATTGCATGTTTATTTATTTATTTGCACCCTTGCTCATTCCCTAAGGATTCCAAAAGATATATCAGATTCACCATTTACCAATCACTTTTTATCTTCTCAGCAGCACTGTCAAATATTTATGCTAAATAAAAATAATTGGCTGCATGTCTTCTCAGCCCCAGTTCCCAAACTGAGCTTCACTGCTGAGTGAGGTTTTAAATTTGGTTCTCCCCAGTTCTTATTATATTGTTACAATATCCATAAGGAGCAAAATTGTATTTCAAGACTCTACCCAGCATCCACTGTAATTCTGCCTAATGCTGGTCAGCCATGTGTGCCAAATTTATCCTAATCAGAAATAATATAGGTACTTTTGAAATGTGCAAAACACTCTAGAGATTCAAATTTAAATAACCAACCATCCATGGTGGTGGGCTACATATCCTGTCCTCAGATAAACATATATCATAACTGGAGAATTAGGCTGTACCTACAGTCTATGAAGAAGTATTTATCTCTTATATTTTATGAATATTTGCATTTCTTCACCACTGAATGTTATCAAAACTCCATGTGGATCATTCATACACACACACACACGCACACACGTATATACACACACTCTATCTATCTATCTATCTATCTATCTATCTTTTGAATGAACAAATTTCAGTGATCATTTCATTTATTTTATAAACAAAGTCATACAATGTGAGATGTGACAGTATGAAAATGTAATTGTCCCCCTAGTTCAGTAAGTTCAATTAAGGTTATAACTAGGGCCAATTGTGCAGCTACTGAATCAGGATAGCTGGGGCCAAGCATGCCCTATGTAAATTTCACAAACTCATCACCATTAGGGTTTCACTCACAGACTCTATGAAACCTAATGGTTTCACTCATACAGTCTTTTATGTCCTGCTAAAAAGAGATTTCTGAAGACTTCTGTAAAAAAAGTCCTTGTTACCTATCAGTTTGAATTACAACCCTCTTTCTAAAGCTCTAAGGTTCAACTATTTCACAACAGAGACATATTCTTGAAAGGGAGATAATTTCCGAAGAAGCTTCCCAAAAGTGGCTGTCAAAGTCACAAAGTATCCCCCCCTCCAGACCCAAGGATCTGCAGGCCTTTCTTGCCTTGGCTGTCAGTATTCGTGACCCCTACCATCACAAAAGCACAGGATAAAAAATTGAGATTCATGGGAGCAAAGCAAGACAGAAGTTATTGCTCATTAAGAGGAACATTGATGTTCAACTTGAGTTTCCCAGTAACATCTAGATGACCCTTCAGATTTTTGAAGGAACGTTCTATACAAGATAGTCAAAGACAGAGTATTTTGGGCTACATAGATATCACTATGTTTAGCAGAAAATAAATACCTCATTCTACAATAGGAACCTTGTGCGAAACTGTCAAGTGTGAAGGGGGTAGTTTCATGCTCAGGACCTGGGCAATTTGTCATCATTAAAGGAAACACCAATTCTGTTCTATTAGACAATTCTACAGGAAAATATAAGGTCATGTGTCCATCAGCTAATACTAGAATGCAATGCAAATAAAGGTGGTTAAATAAGACTTGGGGGGGGGGGCTGGTATGAAAAAAATGTATTCTTTATTATATCAAAAGCCCCAATATGTTTTGAAGGATTGCTTCTTCGTCTGGAGAACAGCATAAATCAAACACTTTGTAAGAGTTAGGTGCACTCAGACTGAGTTTGAACATTTCTTTGAAACATGGGGCTTTTGGCATAATAAAGAATACATTTTTCTTATTCCATTCACTCCCTCCCCCCAATATTTTCCACCTATTTGGTTGGTGTATTTGTTGCAGTAGTAACTAAAGCTGGTGCAACCAGTCTAAATCTAAGGGGACAACTACTTGTTCATGTTAGATGACTTTATTTATTTAATAAATGAAGCAAATGACAAACTTTTGTGTGATTTGTTTACTTTGATTCCCTTTATAAATCAGTAGGACCCACATGAAAGTCTAATATAGTAACATTCAGTGACAAAGATACACAACAATTCAGAAAACCCAAAGGGAAAGAATATTATTTCATAGAACTGTATCCTCCTTACATCTAATGATATGTGTCTGCTATTTCCACCCTGGCCTGGAAAGATTTATTGTGTTTCAAATGTGTTTTATTGCATGGAGCTTAAGTTTAGAGAACAGAATTTGGAAACATGCTAAAAAGTCACTGTTTTTCTCCTTGGAAATCTACTAATTCATTATTACAATAATTATTTTCAAATATTTCCAATTTGAATTGAGTAGCCTGTACTGACAATTCAACTTTACATGTTGGATTAAGTTGCCTGTCAAAACTAATTGACTGCATACAATTAGAAAGAGAGAGAATAATCTTTCAAGGTGGGAGTGGAAACTTTAGGTGCGCAGTTTCGTAATTCCATTATCAGAAGAGAACTGTATTTGATTTAGTATTCTGTCTCCAAATTGGCCAATAACAAAGAATTTAAAGCAGCTTTAATACAGTACTGACAAATTTTCTGATAACTTTCATTTCTTTATAAATATTTCACTTGCACACATTTTTACAACACCTTTGCCAGGAGGTTAAAATAATGTATCAATGATATATAATTAGAAGATACAGCAGATTGGGGTTTGGAACACCAGAGGCATAGAGCTGAAAAGTTAAAACGCCTGCCATTTTTTGTTATTTTAATGCAGCCACACTCCCAATGGATGACTGAATTCCTTTAGAAAAAGAATATGTAGCTATATTTCTGTAGGAATAAAATCAAGAGTTAATAATTGATATACCACTTTTGATTTTGTGGTATCACTCTATTATACACCACCACTTAATCTGTGTTACTGGAATAATTATTTCATTATATGGAATTTAACCCACTAAATGCTATTGACACTATATCTTACTGGATTGGGTTGTAATATATATTAATTGCTACCTATGGTCTCTTCAACTTAAAACTGATCATATACCTTCTATATTCCCCAAAATAAATCAAATAGTTCTCATATTTAGTGAACATATTTTTTTTATTTCCAATGTCCTTCCAATGTTACCTGTTTTAAGCTAATTTGACATTTACCTAAGCTGGTTAATTCATCAAATAAATTGACTAAAGCAAGACAGTTAATCAACCAAAAATCATTACAGGGTTGGCAACTGTTTGCACTGACATCTGTAATTATTGTTAGCTCCTGCAGAAAGTTAGCTTTTTAGTTATTTAACATTGCAAAAGAGTTCGTAAGCAGTGCAATTAGCAGGACTAGAACCTTCATTTGCACAAAAAGTAGGCATGAAATTCCATCTATGGTATCTCATGAAGTGAACTCATCATGTGGGAATTTGTACCTAAATATTTTGCAAGACTAAAAACACTGACATTATGTTCTTTTTAAATTATTGCTGATTTCTTATGACTTTTCCGCAAGCATTCCGAAAGTAATTTCTGTAAAAGAATTCATTTCTGTCTCGTCAAAGTGGAAGTGTGAAAGGTTTGGTTTTTTGAAAACTTTTCTAAGACAGCTTCTACAGCATTAAACATACTTTTTAAAACTGAAGCTTTAAATGCAAAAGCAAAATCAAGAATTTGGAATTTTTGGTAATTGCAGAGGCAGAATTACATTTAAAAGTGAGTAAACTTAATTTCTGTGCTTGGATACAATCCAAAAAAAGATAGAATGATCTCAATTCGAATTCAGGGCAAGCCATCTAACATCACAGTGATCCAAATATACGCCCCAACCATAGATGCTGAAGAAGCTGAAGTAGAGCAGTTCTATGAGGATCTGCAGCACCTACTGGGCAACACGCCTAAAAGAGATGCTTTTTTCATCACAGGAGACTGGAATGCTAAGGTGGGCAGTCAAATGACACCTGGAATTACAGGTAAGCATGGCCTGGGAGAACAAAATGAAGCAGGACATAGGCTGATAGAATTTTGCAAAGCAACTCACTCTGCATAACAAACACTCTCTTCCAACAACCTCAGAGGCGGCTTAATATGTGGACTTCACCAGATGGACAACACTGAAATCAGATTGACTACATCCTTTGCAGCCAAAGGTGGCGGACATCTATACAGTCGGTAAAAACAAGACCTGGAGCTGACTGTAGTTCCGATCACGAACTTCTTCTTGCACAATTTAGGATCAGACTAAAGAGATTAGGGAAGACCCACAGATCAGCTAGATATGAGCTCACTAATATTCCTAAGGAATATGCAGTGGAGGTGAAGAATAGATTTAAGGGACTGGACTTAGTAGATAGGGTCCCGGAAGAACTCTGGACAGAAGTTCGCAACATTGTTCAGGAGGCGGCAACAAAATACATCCCAAAGAAAGACAAAACCAAGAAGGCAAAATGGCTGTCTGCTGAGACACTGGAAGTAGCCCAAGAAAGAAGGAAAGCAAAAGGCAACAGTGATAGGGGGAGATATGCCCAATTAAATGCAAAATTCCAGAGGTTAGCCAGAAGAGATAAGGAATTATTTTTAAACAAGCAATGCGTGGAAGTGGAGCAACACAATAGAATAGGAGGGACAAGAGACCTCTTCCAGAAAATTAGAAACATTGGAGTTAAATTCCAGGCAAAAATGGGTATGATCAAAAACAAAGATGGCAAGGACCTAACAGAAGAAGAAGAGATCAAGAAAAGGTGGCAAGAATATACAGAAGACCTGTATAGGAAGGATAACAATATCGGGGATAGCTTTGACGGTGTGGTCAGTGAGCAATTTGGAGACAGACATCCTGAAGAGTGAGGTTGAATGGGCCTTAAGAAGCATTGCTAATAACAAGGCAGCAGGAGACGACGGCATCCCAGCTGAACTGTTCAAAATCTTGCGAGATGATGCTGTCAAGCTAATTCATGCTATATGCCAGCAAATTTGGAAAACACAGGAATGGCCATCAGACTGGAAAAAATCAACTTATATCCCCATACCAAAAAAGGGAAACACTAAAGAATGTTCAAACTATCAAACAGTGGCACTCATTTCACATGCCAGTAAGATAATGCTCAAGATCCTGCAAGGTAGACTTCAGCAATTCATGGAGCGAGAATTGCCAGATGTACAAGCTGGGTTTAGAAAAGGCAGAGGAACTAGGGACCAAATTGCCAATATCCGCTGGATAATGGAAAAAGCCAGGGAGTTTCAGAAAAACGTCTATTTCTGTTTTATTGACTATTCTAAAGCCTTTGACTGTGTGGACCATAACAAATTGTGGCAAGTTCTTAGTGGTATGGGGATACCAAGTCATCTTGTCTGCATCCTGAAGAAACTGTATAACGACCAAGTAGCAACAGTAAGAACAACGGACTGGTTTAAGATTGGGAAAGGAGTATGGCAGGGCTGTATACTCTCACCCTACCTATTCAACTTGTACGCAGAACACATCATGTGACATGCTGGGCTTGAGGAATCCAAGGCTGGAGTTAAAATTGCTGGAAGAAACATTAACAATCTCAGATATGCAGATGATACCACTTTGATGGCTGAAAGCGAAGAGGAACTGAGGAGCCTTATGATGAAGGTGAAAGAAGAAAGTGCAAAAGCTGGCTTGCAGCTAAACCTCAAAAAAACCAAGATTATGGCAACCAGCTTGATTGATAACTGGCAAATAGAGGGAGAAAATGTAGAAGCAGTGGAAGACTTTGTATTTCTAGGTGCGAAGATTACTGCAGATGCTGACTGCAGTCAGGAAATCAGAAGACACTTAATCCTTGGGAGAAGAGCAATGACAAATCTCGATAAAATAGTGAAGAGCAGAGACATCACACTGACAACAAAGGCCCGCATAGTTAAAGCAATGGTGTTCCCCGTAGTAACATATGGCTGTGAGAGCTGGACCATAAGGAAGGCTGAGAGAAGGAAGATTGATGCTTTTGGACTGTGGTGTTGGAGGAAAATTCTAAGAGTGCCTTGGACTGCAAGAAGATCAAACCAGTCCATCCTCCAGGAAATAAAGCCAGACTGCTCACTTGAGGGAATGATATTAAAGGCAAAACTGAAATACTTTGGCCACATAATGAGAAGACAGGACACCCTGGAGAAGATGCTGATGCTAGGGAGAGTGGAGGGCAAAAGGAAGAGGGGCCGACCAAGGGCAAGGTGGATGGATGATATTCTAGAGGTGACGGACTCGTCCCTGGGGGAGCTGGGGGTGTTGACGACCGACAGGAAGCTCTGGTGTGGGCTGGTCCATGAAGTCACGAGGAGTCGGAAGCGACTAAACGAATAAACAACAAAACTTAATTTCTGCTTTCAATAAGCACACAAAAGTTCTCCAGGGATCTGAGCTATTTTAAAACCTATATCATATTCTAAATACTCTGAAAAACTTATGCATTTTAGAAGAGTACAATAATAACTGTAAATAGCTTTTATTTTTTACTCCACATTTCTGCATAATCTCTGTTTTTCTCTCCAACCATCCATTCAATGGCTTTTCAAGGCTTTATTTTCTGAAGGTAGTAGCTGACATGTAATAGTGTATATGTTTATAGTGTATGTGTATAAGAAAATACCTTACATAGGAGATTTTAATGCTTAAATAAAGTTGATGTGTGAGTTATCATGAAGATTTTATTAACATTATTCTATATCAAGATATTCCAAATGTACTTTTTCCCAGATCTCAAAAACTTAGCTGAATTCTCTGAGATACCCTGAATTTGGAAAATATACTTTACATTTTTCTAGCCTTTCCGAGTTCTCTATGGAGTATTCATGCCTTGTCAAGTATACTGCTGAAGCTTCAGATGTTAAATTATTGATGACTTATTTTGTTTGCTTTTTAGTGAAAACAAAATGGGGTACTATCTCAATTTTGGCACAAGATTAGCCCCTGATCAGAGGACTGCAACCATGCAGTATTTCAGTATATCTTCATTTTTTGTGTGGACTGAAATATTTGGTGCAATACAGTTCTTCTCTCTAAAGCAGTGTTTCTCAGCCTCAGCAACTTTAAGCTGTGTGGACTTCAATTCCCAGAATTCTCCAGCCAGCACATGCAGTCCACACAGCTTAAAGTTCCTGAGGTTGAGAAACACTGTTCTAAAGTTTACAAGCCTATCCTTTCTAGGCCTCTCAGAAGAAAACAGAGAGTCCATCCCATCTATTGCAAATTAACTCTAGTCAATCTCATTTCAGGGAAGTGCTACAAAGAATGGGTGGAAGGGAACAGATGCCAAACTAGTGAATCTCGAGTGAATTTTATATTGAAACTAAAAGAATTGGGTGATGGATATGCTGGAAGTGCTTTTACTGCTTACTGCAATCAGTGGAGTATTTCTGAGAATAGATTTAAACACCATTCAGCTGTATTCTAATGCTTTATATGTTTTTCACACTCATATATTTGTCACACTCATATTAACATTCAACATTCCTAGAGATATGGATTAATATTTTTAAATCTATGCAGAAACATAAACACATACAGGAATGGTAATTTCTGAAGAATTATTACAGAAGATGCTAATGTTTTCGCTGCATTTTTATTTGCTTGTAACACACCGATATCGTTTTTAACATACCATTGGGTGACATTTTTGTGATTGCAAATCCTAGTTCAGTTTAAGATATTGTACAACATGTCAATATATTTGGGATATTTATAGAGGTTCTTAGTACTGCATAGCTTAAAAGGAAAATGGAAAATTGGATAGGAAAAAATTCTGCCTTCAGATCTTTGTTTAATGAATGGACATTTATATAGCTGGTGGGTGACTTATGAAGTTATAGAGAAATTCAATTTTGGTAGTTTTTACATATCATTTGCTGCTTTGACATCTAATCTATTCTATTTTTCAACAGTTGAAGGCACAAAGAGGGAAAAACTGCATTTAACACTTGCCTTTATTGCTCACTTGGGAAATAATTCCCTAATGAAATGTTTATCCATTTATAAATGTAACATAGCTTTTGCCCACAAAATATATCCCATTCATTTAATTTTTCTTTTTCTATTTACTACCTATAAGTTCATAAACACATACAGATTCAGGCAATTAGATAAGCTTTTCCTGGTGGGTCAGGGCAAACTGCATAGCAATACAGAAACATGTGAAAAGGATTATCGAGGTATGCCATTAGAGGAAGAGGAGGACCCACATAATGTTTCATGCCCCTTCTTCTAAGCCACACCCTGGCCCAGGTGGTCTAAATGGTGGGTGTCTTGGTCTCAGGCCGCTGCAGGTAAATGCCAGGTCTGTGTGTAATAAGACCACAACCATCCACAGTATGTTGGTGGATGAACTTACAGATTTCCCAGGTTGTACTAAGGCCTGGCTGGAAAGCAATGGGGCAGAGCCTTTTCAAAAATTTGCCCTCCTGGATTTCAGCTTCTGTAGTAGCTGTAACACCAAAGTCAGGGAAAGGGGTAGCTGCAATAATTCATGAGGCCATCTCAGTGACCAGTAGCACTGCTTTGGAGATGACCTGTGACAGGTCCCTGTGTGTGGATTTGAGCCATAGAGACAAATTATTCCTGCTGTTGAGGACTAGCTAGCTTCCAACCAGCAGTTCTTCAAGAATTTGTGGACATCATTTAGGGCTGGGGTAGAGTCCTCAAGGGCTATAGTCTTGGGTGACTTCAATCGCCATGCTCTATGTGTGGAGTCCAGAAGGGCCTGAGAGATCATGGCCTCCATGGCAACCAGTAACAGTGGCAACCAATAACAGTTTAATCTGAACTTGGGTCCAAGTTCAGATTAAACCCTTCTAAGATAGAGTTGCTATTTATGGATAAACAGTTGACATATTCAAGATCATTGGTCTCAAAAGTATATACTTGTATGGGAGTCATACACTGCCTGAAGAAGCTTCTAGGTTGTCCTGGACTTGTAGTTCTTGCTGGAGCAGCAGGTAGAAGCCATGGCCAGGAAGGCCTTTGCCCAGATATAGCTGTTATGCCAATTATGGCCTGACCTGGACTACGAAGCCCTCACAGGAATAACTCACACCCTAATCACCACATGACTGGGCTATTGCAACATGCTGTATGTTGGTCTGCTTTTGAAGATGACTTGGAAGCTGAAACTGGTACAGAATGTCAAGCTTCTAGCAGGGCAAGCTTCTACTGCAAACTTACTCCCCTGGTTGATAGTATACTTCTGGGCCGAATTCAAAGTGCTGTTTTTTAACTTATAAAGCCCTCTATGGTATACATCCTCCGCAAAGGATCGTTACCTTGTCGTGGTGCTGGGGCTTGAGCACCTCAATGATGCCATGAGCTAAACCGTGAAGGGCCACCCAAGACGGGAAGGTCATGACAGAGAGGTCAGACTAAATGCGATCCCTGGGGAAGGTAATGGCAACCCACCCCAGTATTCTTGCCGTGAAAACTAAATGGATCAGTACAACCAGAGATATGTCGGTATACCATCGGAAGATGAGACCCCCAGGTCGGAAGATGGTCAAAATGCTACTGGGGAGGAACAGAGGATGAGCTCAACTAGCCCCAGTCGTGATGACGCAGCTAGCTCAAAGCCGAAAGGACGGTTAGCGGCCGACGGTGCTGGTGGTGAACGGCGAATCCGATGTTCTAAGGATCAACACACCATTGGAACCTGGAATGTAAGATCTATGAGCCAGGGCAAATTGGATGTAGTTATTGGTGAGATGTCAAGATTAAAGATAGACATTCTGGGCGTCAGTGAACTGAAATGGACTGGAATGGGCCACTTCACATCAAATGACCACCAGATCTACTACTGTGGACAAGAGGACCACAGAAGAAATGGAGTAGCCTTCATAATTAATAGTAAAGTGGCTAAAGCAGTGCTTGGATACAACCCCAAAAACGACAGAATGATCTCAATTCGAATTCAGGGCAAGCCATCTAACATCACAGTGATCCAAATATATGCCCCAACCACAAATGCTGAAGAAGCTGAAGTAGAGCAGTTCTATGAGGATCTGCAGCACCTACTGGACAACACGCCTAAAAGAGATGTTATTTTCATCACAGGAGACTGGAATGCTAAGGTGGGCAGTCAAATGACACCTCGAATTACAGGTAAGTATGGCCTGGGAGAACAAAACGAAGCAGGACATAGGCTGATAGAATTTTGCCAAGACAATTCACTCTGCATAACAAACACTCTCTTCCAACAACCTAAGAGACGGCTTTACACATGGACTTCACCAGATGGACAACACCGAAATCAGATTGATTACATCCTTTGCAGCCAAAGGTGGCGGACATCTGTACAGTCGGTAAAAACTAGGCCTGGAGCTGACTGTAGTTCAGACCATGAACTTCTTCTTGCACAATTTAGGATCAGACTAAAGAGCTTAGGGAAGACCCACAGATCAGCTAGATATGAGCTCACGAATATTCCTCAGGAATATGCAGTGGAGGTGAAGAATAGATTTAAGGGACTGGACTTAGTAGATAGGGTCCAGGAAGAACTCTGGACAGAAGTTGGCAGCATTGTTCAGGAGGCGGCAACAAAATACATCCCAAAGAAAGAGAAAACCAAGAAGGCAAAATGGCTGTCTGCTGAGACACTAGAAGTAGCCCAAGAAAGAAGGAAAGCAAAAGGCAACAGCGATAGGGGGAGATATGCCCAATTAAATGCAAAATTCCAGAGGTTAGCCAGAAGAGATAAGGAATTATTTTTAAACAAGCAATGCGCGGAAGTGGAAGAAGACAATAGAATAGGAAGGACAAGAGACCTCTTCCAGAAAATTAGAAACATTGGAGGTAAATTCCAGGCAAAAATGGGTATGATCAAAAACAAAGATGGCAAGGACCTAACAGAAGAAGAAGAGATCAAGAAAAGGTGGCAAGAATATACAGAAGACCTGTATAGGAAGGATAACAATATCGGGGATAGCTTTGACGGTGTGGTCAGTGAGCTAGAGCCAGACATCCTGAAGAGTGAGGTTGAGTGGGCCTTAAGAAGCATTGCTAATAACAAGGCAGCAGGAGAAGACGGCATCCCAGCTGAACTGTTCAAAATCTTGCAAGATGATGCTGTCAAGGTAATGCATGCTATATGCCAGCAAATTTGGAAAACACAAGAATGGCCATCAGATTGGAAAAAATCAACTTATATCCCCATACCAAAAAAGGGAAACACTAAAGAATGTTCAAACTATCGAACAGTGGCACTCATTTCACATGCCAGTAAGGTAATGCTCAAGATCCTGCAAGGTAGACTTCAGCAGTTCATGGAGCGAGAATTGCCAGATGTACAGGCTGGGTTTAGAAAAGGCAGAGGAACTAGAGACCAAATTGCCAATATCCGCTGGATAATGGAAAAAGCCAGGGAGTTTCAGAAAAACATCTATTTCTGTTTTATTGACTATTCTAAAGCCTTTGACTGTGTGGACCATAACAAATTGTGGCAAGTTCTTAGTGGTATGGGGATACCAAGTCATCTTGTATGCCTCCTGAAGAATCTGTATAACGACCAAGTAGCAACAGTAAGAACAGACCACGGAACAACGGACTGGTTTAAGATTGGGAAAGGAGTACGGCAGGGCTGTATACTCTCACCCTACCTATTCAACTTGTATGCAGAACACATCATGCGACAAGCTGGTCTTGAGGAATCCAAGGCTGGAGTTAAAATCTCTGGAAGAAACATTAACAATCTCAGGTATGCAGATGATACCACTTTGATGGCTGAAAGTGAAGAGGAACTGAGGAGCCTTATGATGAAGGTGAAAGAAGAAAGTGCAAAAGCTGGCTTGCAGCTAAACCTCAAAAAAACCAAGATTATGGCAACCAGCTTGATTGATAACTGGCAAATAGAGGGAGAAAATGTAGAAGCAGTGAAAGACTTTGTATTCCTAGGTGCAAAGATTACTGCAGATGCTGACTGCAGTCAGGAAATCAGAAGACGCTTAATCCTTGGGAGAAGAGCAATGACAAATCTCGATAAAATAGTTAAGAGCAGAGACATCACACTGACAACAAAGGCCCGCATAGTTAAAGCAATGGTGTTCCCTGTAGTAACATATGGCTGCGAGAGCTGGACCATAAGGAAGGCTGAGCGAAGGAAGATCGATGCTTTTGAACTGTGGTGTTGGAGGAAAATTCTGAGAGTGCCTTGGACTGCAAGAAGATCAAACCAGTCCATCCTCCAGGAAATAAAGCCAGACTGCTCACTTGAGGGAATGATATTAAAGGCAAAACTGAAATACTTTGGCCACATAATGAGAAGACAGGACACCCTGGAGAAGATGCTGATGCTAGGGAGAGTGGAAGGCAAAAGGAAGAGGGGCCGACCAAGGGCAAGATGGATGGATGATATTCTAGAGGTGACGGACTCGTCCCTGGGGGAGCTGGGGATGTTGACGACCGACAGGAAGCTCTGGCGTGGGCTGGTCCATGAAGTCACGAAGAGTCGGAAGCGACTAAACGAATAAACAACAACAACATGGTATACATCATCCTGTCCCACCCAGTCATGCAGAGAGGGCATGCTATGGACCCCGTTGGCGAGGGAATTCCATCTAGCGGGGTCCAGGAGGCGAGCCTTTTCTGCAGTGGCGCCCACCCTTTGGAACATTCTGCCCCCGGAGGTGAGGCAGGCCCCTTTGCTCCCGGCCTTCGGGAAGAACTTGAAAACCTGGTTCTGCCGCCTTGCTTGGAATGGGAAGGGCAATAGCTCTCCCTGGGGGTGGCTGGCGCCGTAGTGCCCTCCCCATTGAATGAGAGCTTTTCGCCACAAGGATCTTACATTTATCTATTTATAATGATGGTCTGTATTGTAATTTATGTTTTGTGGTTTTAAATTTGTTATTTTGTTGTAAACCGCCCAGAGTCCCCCTTTGGGGGAGATGGGTGGTGACAGAAATTTGAAATATAAATAAATAAAAATAGCATCCAAGATGCATAAAGAATCACCTTGCCAAATATGACTCTCCAGTCTGAACATCTAGAGGCGACCTTTTGAATGCCTACCCTCACATGAAATACAGATGGGATGGGCAGGAGGCTAGGCTTCTATAAATATCCCCCATACCTTGGAATATGTTCCCCACCCCCAGGAATGTTTGGCCCCAACTCTCTTTTCATGCCAAAAAGGCCTGAAAACTCTTTTCTTTCACCTGGCCTTTGGCCCATAGTTTGATTGTAAGTGACTGGCGGGTTATCTCTGATTATGTTCTTACGGGGTTTGGAGTACTACGTTTTTGTTTTTGCTTTGTATTTTGCTTCTTGTGCACTGTTTAGAGTATTGTGATTGGGAAGATAGGCAAACATTGCAAACAGATAAATAAAGGTAAATACAAGTAGGCTCTTGCCTACCAAACTGGAAATATTCCATACTCTGAACCAACATATTTTGACCACTTTGAAAACTCATTGGTAAAACTCACTCCATTCTTCCTAGACTCAATTTCTTACAAGCCCAAGAATAATTCAGAAGGAATTTGGTTGGAAACCCTGAGAAGCCAATGTATACATTAAGTAATATGCAAGGCAAACTAAAGTCTGTATGAGCCATTTGCTATGAATAGGAAACTACAGGAAACATTTCAAAAGTTGGCCTCATGCTGGGCCAAACAATAACCAGATTCAGTTTGCAGTCTCTGAGTGGCCTTGTAGCCCCCCCCCCCCAAATCTTTTCCTTAATAACAAGAATATCATGTTCAAACTCTCCACTAAGAGTTAACACTCACTTTCTCATTTTGCTGGCACAGAAGAGCATTTCCATTATGTGCACTATTTACTGTATTCTCGTAGAGGCATACAGAAAGTTTCCATTCCATGGAAAATTGGCACGGCTGTCTTGTTTACAGCAAGGAAAGGTAACAATTATAAAAGAAGGGGGAAAAAAGTACAATCACCACCAGTGTTATGTGTTTATATATCTATTCATTCAGTTGTGAAAATGGGATTGGACTGGGTGAGGCAACAATGCCAAGTTAATTCCAACTTGCCACCTTCATATTAATAGGAAAAAGAACATGAAACCAATTCTTTTTCATAAACCACTCTGTTCAAGTGGAGATATGTTAATGCCAAGTTCCATAATCCATTGTCTGATTAGAGCTGCTGTATAGACCGAATGCCATGTGCTGAAGTATCCCTACTGAAGCCAGGTCCTTGTTTATGGACCTGGCAGCCAAAGTTTTCTAGTATTTGCAGGGCTTTCCGAGCCAAAAAACAGCCCATGGTGAGATTAGCCAACCTTTTTGTCACATTCTTAACTTTGCTCATTGTATTGCCAAAGATGTGATGGTTAATCATATTCTCCAAAAACTCACTGTAGTGCTTTTTAATTATCGATCTTCAAGACATTTGACTTTGGTCAGCCAATGATCTATTGTGTTTATTTCTAGATAGCTTATTCAAAGCATGCCATGCAACGAAAAGTAGAAAGCAATCCAGCAGCTGTAATACCATGGAGAGAGTTCCCATGGGAGTTACACTTTAATAACACTCCAGGTTTGATCTGTTAAACCAGACTTCCCAACCAGGTGTTGTCCAGATGTGTTGGACCACATCTTTAATTATCCTTAATCTATTAAACCAGGAAAGCACTACATTATGGGAAGTTGTGCTAAACCATCATCTCCAAGAGGACTAATTTTGAGTTGAGTTTGAATGTATGCAGATAACATTATGATAATGCTGTAATTGTTATAAAGGTTCACACCTAGAGTAATGTTATTCACAGCCAGTATAAACAGCAAGGGCTTCATAGAAATGAGTGCTAAAGCTGTTAACTTTTCCAATACACTCAAAGCATCTTGAGTACATTGCAGTTACCTTATCAGCATGGCCCAAAGTAATGAGAAATAACTTTAAATCGGGGATAGGAAAATTTGACCCTCCAGATGTTGGATTTAATCTCATCTCCAACAGTGAATAAAGAGAATTATAGACAATGCAGTAAGGAGGCTAGGATGGAAGGCGAGACTATTTCTAGATGTAAGCTTAGCAACTTCCCCCCCTAGGAGTCATGGAGCTGCTTGGCAATCTTAAAGCCAGTGAGGACCCACATTCTTGGATGATCCAACTCCTGAATGAACAATCACATCTGGTCATTTGTGGCCCAGCTTTAGCTGGTGTTTGAGTATTTCTTTCAGGCCTACTGAGGCTACACATTCTCCATAAATGGTATATAATTTTTTTGAAGACCCTGAGAATAAGCTAGCCATTGAGTATTATCCACAATTTCAGCTTACAATATTTATTTTAAATACACATTTTTAAAAAAAAGTCCTTTGGTCATTTTTTTTTTGTTTCTATTAACCTTTGAGGCTTATTGTGAGAGGACTGGTGGAGAATTTGGGATAGTAGGGACGTGATATATGGACATGATGGAATTTACTGTGGTTCTAAAAGGCACTGGCTTTTATCTAAGGAAACAATCACATCATTTAATGTACAAGATGTGTGTGTGTGTGTGTCTGTGTGTGTGTAAAAGTTTAATTTTTGTCATGAGCTATAGTAAATCCGTAAGAAGCCTATTTATGTTTTCATATACCAGTGTTTTCTATTGTAAACTAAGAGCACTTGATTTCAGTTACACTTCTGAAAACCTTTACAGTTGGCCCAATACTTTCCATAATTCTCTTGTTAGTGTGATACATTCCTACCTTTTAATGGATTAGATTAGCCATTTAAATTGAAATCAATGGCATTAGAAGGCAATATCAATTTTAGTTCTTTGCTATTATTTCTTTAGACTATGTTTTCTAGTTAATTCCACTACTAATTAATTACAGTAACAATTGATTGTACTGAGAAACTGCTCAATTGCAGCCACATACCAAGGTTTTCCATTAAGTATGCTAGTAGAGAAAAATAGCACAAGAGTATTTATTTTAGTAATTATATCTTTATTTTCTGAGTCTGTACAGCCACCCATCAGCATATGCTCTCTTGATGGCTCATGGAATCAAAAATAAAATACAATATTAAAATCCCAAGAAAAAGTAAAAAGCAAAAGTAACAACTATAACAAAAAACACAGTGTTAAAAATCGTTTTTCCAAGCAGAAGAAAAATAAAAGCAATTAACAGTTCAGTCAGTTTATAAAATAAGCATAACTCAAGCTCTGAGAATCAAGTTGTTTGTTTCTGTTGTCAGAAAATACTTAAATGATTAATTTTACTGATTAAAAGACTGTATGACTAACAAAATATTAAGGCCCAAAGGAAGTAAAAAGGATAGTTGAATCTTTAATACAGCTAGGGATCCATTTCTAAATTTCTAAGGTTGGCTTATTCTAAGAAGTCACCTGTTTCAAAAGATGCAATATAACCAATCCAAGTAGGTATGTGTAATGGTATGTGGGAATGACCAATCCAAGTAGGTATGTGAATGGTATGTGGGAAGGGCCACAGCCTAAACAACCATCATGCAAAAGGTATCTCAGCCCACAGAAGGAAAAGGGTCCTGGGAATCATCTCAGAATGGACCCTCTCTAGTTTTCTGGAAAGTAAAAGTAAAGGAGGGGAGAAGTGCTTCCAGACTTGCAAGATTCTGTTAGTGTAACTTACCATAAAGGTAGTGTTGGTAATCATGGTTTGGGCTTCTTGCCTAGACTCCCTTGAAAGGCTGACAGTATGTGGGGAGGAAGGTACACTTTCTGTTAACCTGGTCCCATTCCATTCAGAGCTTTAAAAGACAAATAATACTAATATCAGTTGGCTTGGCCTATATTTTGCTTTCACTTTCAACTTTGAAAGAGCTTGATAAACTTTTGAGGTGTGCATTGTACATAATGGCCTAGGAAACTAAAACGAAGCAGGAGAATGACACATCAAGTTCTGCCAGTCCCATGATTTCTTGTTTGCTAACTCCTTCGTCCAACAATCAAAACAATGTCTATCCACACAGACATCAGAGGCAGCACACAGAAATCAGATTGACTATATTATCGGTACAAGGAGATGAAGAAACTGAGTTCTAACAGCAAAGACATGGCCAGTGGCTAACTGTGGAACAGATCACAAACTGTTCATGTGCAAGTTCCAAGTCAAGCTAAAGCAGAAGAACAAAGCCAATCAATTCCCACAATATTAGCTTGAATACATACCCACTATTTTCAAGGAGAACATCAGAATTTCTTCGAAATCCTGAACCTTGTCGATTAGAAACCAGAGGAATTGTGTTATGTAATCAAAGAAGTTGTTCTGGATGAATATGCCAAAGCCAAAGAAACAAAAGAAAGCAAACTGGATGTTGGAACTAATGGTGGAAATTGCCAAGAAGAAAAGAGAAGCTAAAGCCAACAAATTCAAAGATCTCAAGAAGGAACTTAACAAAAATTTCAGGCAGCTGTTATGAAGACACAAGGAACAGTATTACAACATGTGTAAAGATATCAAAGATGGAACAAACATGGAAAAAACGAGGAAGGTCTTCCAAAAGATCCCCGAATTCAGAAGGAGGTTCCAACCTTGAATTGTATGCTAAAGGATGTCAATGGACAGATAGTACATAACTGATTCATAGATCAAACAAAGATGGAGGGATGAAATTCTGTATAGTTGAGATGTCAACATCCAAGATATCTTAGAAGATTTTCCTTACTTACAATAACCTCTAGTACTAAAAGATTAAGTTATATTTGCTCTCTAGTCTTCATCAAGTCAGAAGGCTACAGGAATTGATAGAATAGCTACAAAATATGGCAAGCAACAGAAAAAAGAATCTATAAGGGTTCTAACCAAACTAAGCCAGCAAATTTGGAGAATGACAGAGGGACCCACAGACTGGAAAAGGTCAGTCTTCCTACCATTACCAAAGAAATGAGACTTAACAGAGTGTGCAAACTATCATACAGTATCCTTAATTTCATACACTAGCAACACAACGATTAAAAGCATCCAATACAGATTAGAACCCTACCTGGAAAATGAGATAGCAGATGCTGAAGCTGGTTTTAGAAAAGGTGAACATACATTATTGCTGACACATGCTAGAAAACCGAGAAAGCCAAAAGAATACCAAAAAAGGTCAATATGTGCTTCATTGATTATAGAAAGACATTTTATGTTGACCATGTCACGTTATGGAATGTACTTAGGAAAATGGGAATCCCAGAATATGTGAAGCCTGCACACAACTCAGGAAGTCATGATCCAGATGGAACACAGTGAAACAGACTGGCTCAAGGTCAGCAAAGGAATGACACAAGGCTGTTGTAATGGTTGCCTATTCTAAAACACTATCAGACTCATGAGCAGGAATTCAAAGATATCTGATTTATTAAAGAATAGTGTGCAGGATCACAAAGAAAGCTGAGAATGATGAAAGCGCGCCAAATTCAAACTAAAAACCCTCGGTGCAAATGAAATCCCTCCCCCCGAAGAATCTTCTCAAGTTCACAATCCCAGGTGCTCCTAACGGCTTCTGATGGTCTGCGGGAAAAGGCCTTGAACAGAGAACATAACCCAAACACATTCCATTGTAATGAATTCAGATACAGAGCTTGGTACAAGGTTTCACAGCAGCTCCCTCCCAAACAGAAACGCGCGTCAGCGCCATGGCATGTGAAATGTTACGATGTATAAACTACATTGAAACAGTGAACATGACAGCTGTATGCTTTCCACTTATTTATTCAACTAAGTTGCTGAATATACAGTATATCGAGGGAAGCTGGACTGGAAAATGATGAGTATGGTTTTAAAACTAGGAGAAGAAACATCAATAACCTGTGCTTTACTGATGATGCTATTCCGATACCTGAAAATGCAAATGATGTGCAAGTTCTAGTAATGAAAGTCAAGGAACACTATGAAAAAAATAGGACTAAGATTAAATATATATACCACCAAGCTAACAGCAACAGGTACAGCAAGCAGTCTTAAAATTGAAAATGAAAATATTGAAATGGTGGATAGCTTCTGCATTTTAGGATCAAGTATTAATAGTAAACTTGTTGTTAGTTGCCGTCGAGTCGTTTACGACTCATGGCGACCCTATGTATAACAGAATGAAATGCTGTTTGGTCTTGTGCCATATGCCTGACTGTTCCAATGTTTGCATCCATTGTTGCTGTGATTGTATCAATCCATCGCGCTTGAAGGTCTTCCTCTTTTCTGCTGGGCCTCGACTTTACCAAACGTGATGTCCTTTTCAAGCGATCGGTCTTTCCTGACTATGTGCCCAAAGTATGAGAGTCTAAGCCTAGTTATCTTTGCCTCTAGGGAACATTCTGGTTGTATTTCTTCTAAAACTGATTTGTTTGTTCTTCTGGCAGTCCATGGTATTTTCAATAATCTTCGCCAACACCACAATTCGAATGCATCAATTCTTCTTCTATCTTCCTTTTTTAATGTCCAGCTTTTACAGGCATATGTGGCAATTGAGAAGACCATGGCATGAGTCAGACGCACCTTTGTTTTTAAACTGACATCTTTACTTCTGAAAACTTTAGATAGGTCTTTGATGGCAGATTTTCCCAGCGTGATATGTCATTTGATTTCTTGATTCTCCTTCCCTTGGCACTGATCATTGAGTCGAGCAGAATGAAATCATTGATGACTTCAATTTCTTCTCCATTTATTGTGATGTAGTTTATTGGTCCATTTGTGAGAATCTTCGTCTTCTTCACATTCAGGTGTAGTCCGTATTGCTGACTACAATCTTTGATCTTCATCAGCAAGTACTTCAAGTCTTCTTCATTTCCAGCAAGCAAAGTTGTATCATCTGCATATCACAGGTTGTTAACGAGTCTTCCACCAATTCCGATACCCCGTTCTTCTTTGTACATTCCTGCTTCTCAAATTATTTGTTCAGTGTACATATTGAATAAGTAGGGTGAAAGTATACAATCTTGCCCCACATTTTTTCCAATTTTGAACCACTCAGTATCACCATTTTCTGTTCTAACAAATGCCTCTTGATCCGTGTACAGGTTCCACATGAGTGCAATTTAGTGCTCTGGAATTCCCATTCTTTGTAATATTAGCCATAACTTGTTATGATCCACACAGTCAAACACTTTAAATATGAGTGTGTGTTGGTTGATAGCTGTAGTGTTATTTCCTTCCATTATTTTTCTTTCTTGATTGTATGGTTTTAGTAAATAACATTGTTGCTTCATTATTGTTTATTTTTGATGCTGTGTAGATATGTTGAGAGCTCTTCCATTGAAGTCAAATTCCTTATATGTTTGATCATACTTGGCCAATAAAGTATTGTATTGTATTGTATTGTATTGTATTGTATTGTATTGTATTGTATTGTAATCAATGAAACAGAGGTAAACATCTTTCTGGTATTCTTTACATTCAGCCAAGATCCATCTGACATCAGCAATATATCTCTCGTACCACGTCCTCTTCTAAATCCAGCCTGGACTTCTGGTAGTTCTCTATCAATGTAAGGCTGCAAACGTTGTTGAATTATTTTCAGCAAAATTTTGCTAGCGTGTGAAATTAATGAAATTGTTCAATAATTTCCACATTCTGTTGGTCTCCCTTCTTTGGAATGGGTATGAATACTCTAAACTAGTAGTCAAGAAATATGGTGCAGACTAGGACTTGATAGAGTAGCAATGAAAGCCTTGGAAAAGATATGCAAAAACTGTGATGTGTCTATATCTACAAACATCAGAATTGTGCAGGCAAAAGTTTTCTCTGTGACACTCTGTGGAAGCGAAAGTTGGACTTTGAAGAAGCAGGATAGAAAGAGTATTGA
This sequence comes from Candoia aspera, assembly GCF_035149785.1. Classification (NCBI taxonomy): domain Eukaryota; kingdom Metazoa; phylum Chordata; class Lepidosauria; order Squamata; family Candoiidae; genus Candoia; species Candoia aspera. The sequence goes on along the minus strand of NC_086157.1, from coordinate 33,871,003 downwards.
TGTTGTAGAAGACTCCCAAGAATACCATGGTTAGGCAGGGAAACAAACAAATGGATAATAGAACAGTCCATCAATTATGTGAAGAACTTTCTCTCTTGAGAAGTCTATAGTATTTGGAATAGTGGAAAGAGAAAAAGGGGATGACCTGCAGGAATTTGGGTGGACTCAGTTACAACAGCAATAGCTGCATTCTTGGAAGACCTGAAGTACTAGGTTGGGGACATATTATTGAGAAAATTAATCTATATGGTCACTAAGAGTCAACATTGAGTTGATAGCACATCATCAATCAGTAATACACAAATTCACGAAATGCCAGGATCTGACTCAGACCATAGGAGTATCTCTCTTATTTGGTGCCATGGAAGACTATTTGCCCTCAAATTACACTTCAGCCTCATAATAGCAACATAAATGCACAGACCAGTGTGAGAGACTGGTTGCTATGAATTTGAACTTACTCTCTTTGATCCCCATTTTATACCTTAACGATGATACCACACTCCCTTTCAACAGATGGCAGCTCATTACAGCTTAGGGAAGAAGCAGAACTTTCTATGGGGGGTCTGAAGTCTTGTCTCTCCCTTTTCTAGTTGTTGTATTTGTGTATTAGACAATTGTCAAGAATCAGAAGTACATTTGTCTGTTGGGTATTGAGGAATTTAGTGTATTTATAGACATGGATGTTTGTTTCTTCCATAATTGATCAAGTTTCCCCAACAGACTGACAAGACCCCACTGATCTAAAACTTTGCACTTTAATTATATATTTTCAGAAATGATTATTTTATTAGATAACAACACATAATTTACATCAGTAAGGCTTAGGCATAATTAACTCTGTTATGATTACAAAGATGTTATCCAAAGAATTAGTAGAACTCTTACTGACTTTTTAGCTGGACTTTGTGCCTTTATAATGGAAAACATTTTTTTCAAAGAACACCGATATCTAGAAAACACTTTAGTGAGTCTTAGTGGCATTTGATGGTTGACAGCTTGTAAGGCATAGAATGAAGAGGACCTAAACTTCAGTAATAAAAAGTTTCCAGTTCTTTGACATCTGGCAACCCTTTTGCTGATAGAAACAGATGCCCTTTAAAAATATTGGACATCAACATGCTCAAGATGTACATCTGTAAATAAGAACCATTTATTTATTTTATTGAATAACAATAATAATTTTTATTATTATTGTAAAAATCCCCAAGTACCATAAAGTCCACTACATTTATCTTTGTAAGACACTAGCAGGAAATTTGTTCAGCTTAAGGAAATGAAGAGCAGCAACAGGGGAAGCTTTTGGATTCAACATTTCTTCTGATGAGCTTACTGCAGATTTTGTTTTGATGATTTTCTGTAGTGTTACAGTGCCAGATGACCAGAGGGGAACATGCCTTCCAGGACTTTGCCTCTTATTTATTTTGATCATATTTGAGAACGTTTTTTGAGGGGGGGGGGGACGCAGTGAACCTCTGCTCATTTCAAACCACTTTTGCTGATCTGAAGTATAAATTGAGTGCTTCAAGAATAGAAAATATAAAAGCTTCCAAGTGAATTCTGGAAAATAAAAGCCAATTTGTATCTTTAGCATAAACCTATGCAGGGATTTTTTAAAAATTTTGACCATGTTTTCACAAGGCACATGGCACACAAATCCAGCATTACATGCTAATTGAAAGCATTATGTGCTAAATGAAAGATGCAAAGTAGTAGATACGCTATAAGCATAGTCTAATTTTCAGTTCTGGAAATCCACCAGATTTAAACATTTATATGGTATTTTTAAAAAAATCAAATCTATTGAATTAGATATCAATTCAAAGCTCTGGATTAATTCATAAAATGTGTTAGGTTCATAAGTGTTACTGTGGTCTTAAGAAATCATGTTTATCATACCTGTGACATGATAGGATGTTTCCATGAATGTAGTTGTCACTATTTTTAATTTTATTTTTTTGCCTTTTTTGTAATGAAGAAGCAACATTTAAATAAATAAATACAACTAGTTAAAAACAAAACACACTTTGGAATCATGTAGTTATCATACATTTAATTTTAAATATTTGTAGTTATTGCTACCTATAGTATAGAAGCCGCAGCTTCTTTGTACAGTACTGGTTAATTATAAGATGACACAATAACTTGGTCCCATTACCATGAGTGTGCTCAATCCCATCCTTGAAAGAAATAGTTGATTCGATCCATACTTAGTCATGATTAATTAATTTCAAGAGAGCTACACTTCAAAGGTTTCAATAATGCTGTTCCTAGATTCCCATGGAACCTGAATTAATTGAGGAAAAGATGTTGGGAAGAAGCCATGATTTTATCATAATTTCCCCCTAATAGTATGTGTATCTGTGTCTGTGTATACGTAATATATATGAAGTGATTTTTAATTCCGTCAGTTAGATGGACTGTGAGACAGGAATCTAGATTGATGAATTGTGGCACTGTTATTTTAGTTAAAAATGACATTGCATATTTCACTGGCTAGTTGATATACAATAAAGCAGAACTGCTGTATAGCTAAACAAATTAGGCAACCTCCAGTGCTGATTTTTTCAGCATTACTGGAACTTCTAGCTTGTCACCTTATAACAAACCAGACAATTTTTAGCTTCTTAGGAGACTTTAAAAAACAGGGATGACATTTGACTTGTTGGCACACCCACTGGCTGACACTTTTGCATGCTGGAAAAGCAAAATAGAAATGGTCAGTCAAGCATGCACAACTATGCTGCTCATTAACAAGACAGACATTGCACCAATTTCAGATTACCATGACACATGAACGTAAATTCTTTGCTTATCTATTTGTGATGAACAACTGACATTTGTATGGGTCTCTGTGAAGACAAATCAGTCTTAAAATGTGCTCAAAGAATTGAAGAATTTGGGGATTGCACAGCATCGGGTGCATTAATCTTAGTTCTCTTTTATATAATCTCTTTCTCTACATGTATGTATGTATTACTATCCCACTTCTATTTCTGCAACAAAGTATATCCCAAAGTCCAACAAAATGGTGTGATACAGCATGGAATTTTCTAGAATATGATAAAAGATTTTAAAATATTGTGAGGAAAAGAGGTTTCCTTATATTCATATAAAGAATCTATTTGGGGGGAAAAAAACCCAAATTACTTCCTTAAAACTCACTGTTAACATTTCAGGGCTGATCTTCATGGTCCTGAGTACACTGAGTTTAGATATTGCACTAAACCACAGAGCTACATACAGGGTTGTCTGAGGGAGTAGGGTCAAAAAAGTCAAGATGTCAGTTGTACTCATGCAATCATAGCCTCTTACATGTAACATACATGAAAAAGGAAGGAGATTTGATCATATGGACCCTGAAAAACTTGGGTTAGACCCCAGAGATCTCAAAATGTTATTAAATTGTGATATAAGGGTAAAGGCATTATTTGAGTGACAGACATAATTAAGTTAATTAGATTTGGTGTTAATTAAAATTAAATTACATTTAGGTTTTTGTCTGGCCCACCCATTCCTTTCTGGAGCGTCGTTCCTGCCATGCCATTCAAAAAACAGGTCTTGCCCGTAGCCCAGGAAAAGTTGCACCCAACATCCTTCCCGCTTGCTCCAGCAGAGCAGCCAACTAGCAGAACAGTTTGTTTGCTTTTGGCTTAGAATGTTATGTCAACATAGCCATTTTGATTTAGCTTCGTTTAGTGTCCAGTACACGGTGGTTACCTAGCCTACTGTATTGTTTATTCAGTAAACCACACTTAAACAAATTGTGATTTAGAACATTGTATGAGCCCAGTGATTTTTCTTAGGAGAAGGGCCACCAGGTTCATGGGTCACATGGCAACCTCAGCTTTCCAGAGAGGAAGCTTTCAAGTCTACTTGGGTGGTAACTCTTAACATGTGGCAACTATTCATGGGCAGGGCTTACCAGATTGATTTAGCAATGTTCATCATGCTCCTACAATTGAAAAAGAAAAAAAAAAAGAGTGAGAGTAAATGTCTTACAACAGCAAACATAACCGTGGAGAATTATACTCCTGTTCTCCGAGCAGGTTGGTACAAAGACAAATGCCAACCCAAAAGCATTGAGCACTGCAGTCCCAATTCATTTTGGAACATTCTAAGTTGATGCTATTATAAAGGGTTTGCTGTTCCCAAAGAGGTTTTGGATTTTTTTTTCATGCAAGCTAGCGCTCAGATAGACCCACATTTGCAGTCACACTCTTTCCCCTGGGATCACTGCTATATAAACATGATGTATTGTTTATAATACAAAAAATATGTATTGCAACAGCATCCAAATGTTTCCCCAGTGTACCTTGGAAATATAAAGATGAGTCTTTTAAGAACATATGCATGGATGTGGGAAAATGTTTTCCATTCTGAAATTATTCCTTTCTCACCCTGTTTTTAGTAAATTTCACTGACAATGCAGCAATCATGCAGTAAAGTGAGAAAAGCAGCTATGTTATTGTCAGCTTCAATTGGAATCATACCGATTCAGTGGTAATTGATTGAATATTTTAGATATGATCTCCCCTCAGAGTGGAAATCATGTCCAAAATTCTTTTTATTTTACTATTTTACTCTGTAGCAATAATGTAAATTATATGTGTGCTTTCCAGAGACAAGAGTACGAAAGGTTTAGAGCCTTTGAAGTTCTATTTATTACATGCATGCATGCGTGCGTGTGTATGTGTGTATATGTGTGTGTAAATCTCCTTCTCACCCCTATGGGTGGTATGTGTCTTCCCCAACCTCGGGTCCTCTACCAGAGGCCTGGGAGTTTGAGGGTTCTGCGCAGTATCTTGGCTGTTCCTACCACTGCACTCTTCTGGACGGAGAGCTCTGATGCTGTTCCTGGGATCTGTTGGAGCCACTCTCCCAGCTTGGGGGTCACAGCCCCGAGTGCCCCTGCTAGATACCAGCTGCAGGAAATTACATGGCTGATTTTGGATATATGGTTACCAAATTCCAGTAGTGCAATCCTACTATCTGGCTTTCAAGCTATAGAAATCAGTTTAGGGCTGCCTGTGGCTCAAAGGGTGCCCCTTTCTCACAGGCTATAAATCAAAGTCTGCTTTTAGGGAACCTCTGTTTTAGGATTATCACCTTATGACTACAAGCATGTTTAATTCTAAATGATTTCAAGAAATACATCAGAGATCCTCTGCAGAGTTGGACAAAAAATGTTTACTAAGAACTGCTAATTAGGAAACAAGTGCACATAGAATATGGTCCATTGGTATTTATATTTAATTTTCTTTCCAAGCAAGTTATCAGCTGATTGATAGCATAACATTTGTTATATTAGCTCTTATCACAGTTGTTTCATTTATCTTTTCCACTAAGAGAACAATGGACAGTCGTTGTTCTCTTGCATAACTTCCATAGATCTCATTGAAAACATAACATACATAACAGGAAAAGGCATTTGTATTTTGAGAACAGCATATTTCTAACTTTCCAACTATATATCCTTACAAACTCTGTACAGTATTAAGGATGAGAAGAATGGAGGGTGCTTTCAATATTACTTAACACAAAATAGTTTTATGTTAACTCTAACAGACTTGAAATATATACCATTTCTTGTAAATTAAAAATGTTCCCAGGGGAACTCAGGGAATCTAGTTAGACAAGTTTGCAACGTTAAAAAAAATCTATCCATGCTTATCCTTGCTAACTTGGAAGAAAGCCCCATGGAACAAAGTAGAACCTATTTCTTGATGAAGTACTTTGTGCTATTCAGTATTTTACAGTTTCAGTATTTCTTTTATATTGCTACTTTATATAATTCTATTACTACACTGCATTGCTGATTCTGTTTGATTTTATATCCTTGTACAGCATTTCACTGGTATTAGGACCACTGTCTGTATGTTTTGTTTATGCATTTTTTTTAACCTAACTTGAAATGGAATGGACTAAATATGTAATATTTATGGATCTGAACATTTTTTTAAAGTAATTCTGCCCACTAACTACTTGTTTATACACCCATCCAGCACATCCAACCCATTTTTTCTTTTGAAAGCACGCCCACAGATGGAGATAAATGATTTCTTTCTATTCTGAACATCCTTGGGAAGGAAGTAATTCTAGGGTGGCATCACAACCCGTCTGATTAGCCTGTTCGGAGACCGTGAGGTTATTCCTGAAATTCCTTTTCTCTAAGGTAGCAATTCATGGAACAAGGTGAGCTGCTTTCTCCTTTTAAGCGGCAGCCTAACTGTTGTATCCGCAGAAAACTTGGAATCGTCTAAATCCATCCAGTTTCTCCGGGGAAATAGGAGAACCGGTCTCCCGTGTCCAACAAGGCAAGCAAGACAACGCGTTGCTCCCCGCCTCTTTTCCAAATAACCCGAGCATCGTTTTAGAAGCCGAAGCAGGAGCCGGGGAGCAGGATTCGTAATTATGCCTCGCCGGAGGTGCAGCTTTGGGGTTCTTCAGATTAAAATATTGCATGGATTTGGGAGCATTTTGTAATGCACGGCCATATCGTCGAAACAGAAGAGCTATTTGGCTGGAATCAGTTCAGCTCTGACCTGAGCACCTAGACCTCCAACAATTCCTTCACACTTTGAAAATAGCGCAAGGCCGACAGACCCGCGGGGACGCCGTTAAGAGGAGACCGCAAAACCCCGACCGCGGAGTCCCGGGCGCGTGGAGAGGCGCCTCCTGCCCAACGACCCACAACACAGCTGGGGTGGCGTCTGACGCGGCATAGGCGCGAGCCATGCCTGGGGGTCAGCATCCCGCGCAGCCTTTGGCCCTCGCCATCCCACCCTGCGCGTGCCGGGGGCGGGAAGCAGAACCGCAGGCTGAGGACTCGCAAACTTCTCCGGTTCTGCAAACGAGAAGGGGTAAAAACAAAAAAAAGCAAAAAACCTGACTCGACTATTTCCGCGCCCCCAATAATTGTATGTGTTTGTGGTTGTTTTTTTCCCCCCCTGTCCTCCCCTCGGCGTTTCCTGCCCGACCGGATGAAGGAAAGCAGGACTTGAACAACAACAAAAAAAGGTGGTGGGGCAAGAGATCCTCCTTCTCCTCCCCGGGAGAAGGAAGAAGGAGCGGGGGATGGGTGGGCGGCTTCCTCGGCTTCCCATCCCCGCCTCTCCCCTGCGCGATCCCGGCGGCAGGAAGGGAAGGGGCAGGCGGAGGAGGAGGAGGAGGAGGAGGAGGAGGAGGGAGCTGCCTGCCTGCCTGCCTCCTATGCGAAGGGGAGGGGCGGGAGCTCTTGCTGCTGCCGCCGGGTTGCTGAGGCTGAGCTGAGCTGAGCTTGAGCTGAGCTGAGCGGCAGAGCGGGGCCTTGGACACGTCGGACCGGGAACGGGCGGGGAAGGGAAACCCGTCAAGGCGGCGGGCGAGGCCGGCGGCTCTCCAGTAGCGCGGCCCGCCGCTGGGCGAGAAAGGCAGGAAGGCGAGGGGAGAGCAACGAGACCAGCTCTCGGCCGCCGCCGAGACAAAGAGCGAAGCCCGCTGGCGAAGACAGCCCGCTCCTCGCCCCTCTCCTTTCCCCCGCAGCCGCCTCTTCCTCCTGTGCTCCCGCGTATCCTGCTGGGCCGGAGCCCCCAGAGACAGACCGGCAGGCGGGCAGGTAGGAAGGAAGGCGGGCAGGCGCCGAGGGAGGGAGGGGGGAAGGAGCCGCCATAAACTTAAAGCAGCTGCCGCCTCGGGGGGCGTCCGAGGAGTTGCGGAAAGCTCCTTCCGACTCCGGCCCGGCGAAGCCCTCCGCCGGCCGCCTCCCGTCCCGTCGCCGCCGGGCCTACATAGCGTGCCCGGTTGGGAGGAGACCCTGGGGATCCGGCTTCCCCGCCCTTTGCCTTCGGCTCGGCGGGGGGAAGGAGCGGGGGGGTCGGATGGGCACACCGAGAGGATATTGGCTGGAGGGTCGGAGCGCCTAAAACGAAAGGATTGGTGAGGCGAAAAAAAAAAACCCAACCCAACCCATGGGGCGGGGGGGGGGGGGTGAGGAGAACTCCTATTTTTGGCCGGGGGGCTGGGAAAGGGAGAGGGCGTGTAGAGAGTGTTGCTTTTCCCCCAAAGGGAGGAGTTTCGGATGGGGATCTGAAAGGAAAGGGGTGGGTTTTTTCTGCAAAAAAACCCTGAGTGGAACAGAAGGAGGCGGGGGTCCAGGCGCCTTGAGTGGGTGGGAATTGCGACGTCCTGCGAGGGGGAACCAGGTGGATTAGGGGGAGAGGCCCGCGGGGTGGCAAGTAGGTAGCGGCCCACCCCACTTCCCTCCTAGAGGATTTGCAGCCCGGGAAAAGCCCTCCTTGGCTCCCCTGCAGCGTGAGAAGGGTGAGGAGCGGGGTTGAAATAGGAAGACGAGACGATGTGCCCCGCAGTAATCCCCTAAGGAGGTAGGGATGAGGTGGAAGGAGTGAGGGCCGGGAGTGTTTCTCCAGCCCTGCCCTTTGGAAGTTAAGATGGAGTAGCTGTGGCTCCTGCTCTCCGAGTTTTTGTCAGCTGCTCTTTTGGATCGGGGTGGGGGATGGAGACATCCTTGCCTTGAGTTTTTTAGCTGGATTGTGACTAAGGAACTTCCTCTTCATATGCCCGGTAAAAAAATGACCTACCTTTGAGGACAGTTGTACTGAGAACCCTCTAAACTTCTGTAGACTACTGTTTTCATTAATGTGGATAGTTGCTTGCTGCTGTTTTAATCCTGTGCATATTTCTTGTGGTAAATCAGGTTTGTTGTGTAAGAGTTTATCAGGGGATTTGGATAATTTTGACTGCTTTTTACCTTAGCTTAACTGTATGACCATGCATCTTTTAAAAAAAAGTTGGGATTTTTGTTTTTGTTTTTAGTTGTAGCCAATTGAGATTTGTATGCAGAGGCAAGCCCACATACTATCACTCAACTTTTTTCCAGACTTTGATCAGCATCAACAGTACAAGGTTAATCACAAAACTATGAAATATGTCTATGACATAAGGCACCCTATAATAGTAAATGGTAATAAGACAGGATCTGCAGACTGATTAATAGAAGTATTATACTATAAAATGCAATACTTTAATAATACGGCCCAAACCCAGCCAAATAAACTTTAAACAATAGTGTACAATTAGTAAATTATTACATCACCCATTACAGGGTACACTGTAGAAACAGGTAAGAAATTTTAGTCAATTGTCAATCACCAGCCAACATAAAAAGCTAATCTAGAAATACTGTCTGTTATCCAACTCATGCAATAATGCAAAATTATGCCAATTATGTGTGATATAATTTTGTTCTGACAGAAGTGACGAGGTGTAAGTGCTCCAATTGGTCTGGGAATTATAATAAAAGAGATGGTAATAGTGTGGAACAGTGTGGATCTCTCTATAAAAGATACAATATAATAAATCACATATAACAGTCTTAATCCAGGAGAATAGATATCTTCGTTATATGGTATACTACTAAATCTGCTCTGTAATACTGTGGATAGATGCACATCATATTTTGGTTTTGTGAATGCTCACCTGTATTTGGGGTGAGGAAGTAAGAGAAGGTATCTGGCAGATTTTCTGAATTGGATAAATCTATTATTTCTTCTCTTTGAAAGTTCAATTGTTGCTGATCATCTGTATCCTTAATTTGCTGCCTTACTGCCATTTTAGCTTGCTCATAACCCAAGGAGAGTAAAAATTTAGGAAAAGAAACAAGGAAACACAAGGCTGTTTCCACCTGCATTGAAAATGATCATGAAATATATATGGAGGTAAGCTTGCTAGGAAAATAATATTCTTCAACCAGTAATTGGTATTGTTAACCATGCGCTTGGTTACACCTTTTCCAGCCTACCCTCCAGCTGTAAGGTTGGGTGTTGGGCACATCTAGGAAGCCGTAATATTGCTGTTAGGATTTTAGTTTATATCATTTCAAGCACTGTGTAGTTGGGATAGGAACCTAATTATACACCAAGTAAAAGCTATGTTAATAATTTTACCTGAAATAAATGAATAGGCATCAGCTCACCTCCTTGAGTATAAGAAAAATATTCAAAATCATTGCTGAATCAGAACCATTCCTGAAATCTACAACAGTTACTGTATGTATATAGAGATTTTAATCCTGCAGAGTAATTTTTACTGGATGTTGAACAATCATTCCTTGATCCATTGTGGATCACTGTGCTCTAAACTCAGGTTGTTTTTCATGTGGGGTGCATTCATTTTCCATCCAATACAGGATTTTCCAATGTAAATGTCTGGCAAAAAGCTTGTGTACAAACAGCAAACCTATTGGTCTGTAATTACCAGGATCATCTCTGGCTCTTTTTTAAAATGTATAATGGCCATTCCCCCAATCACTGAGAATGCTATCTTGGTGTCCACCAATCTGCAGTTGTCTTAATCAGCTCTTGTATAATATAATAATGCACCCTATCAAGTATACCTGTTGGATGTGGAAATTTGATACATTTGCAACTACAGTATATACTTTTCATATCAAAGGTCTTCAGTCATGGCACCTTTTGAGGCATTGTTTGAGAGGTATAGATCGAAAATTATATTGTTAATTTCACGTGTGAATATATTTTTGAAAGAGTAGTGCTACTGCTTTAGACATGTGACATTTGCCTTTCGGTCACTGGATATACCAATAATAGTTTCAGAAACAGTCTTTAGTGCATGTCAGCTTTTGTAAAAGTCAGCCCTATAATAACAGTTCTTCTGGGATAATGTAAAATACGCTTCCTTATTTTCTAGGAAACAGGGAAGTTGAAGCATATATTCTTATGACTTCATAAACCAATATCCTTTTGTATGGTAATTAATGTGTAAGTAGTATAGCATTAAATATGTTTCTAGTTGTAGTCAGGCATTCCAGCTAAACAGGATACTTAAATGTATGTGAAGGGCAACTGGTTGCAGATGCTGGCCTCTTCCTTACTTCCTGATCTTGCCATGCTGATGGACAAGTTTTCACAGATGCCTTTTCATTTCAAATAAAACTGCAGTGAGAGATCATAAGTTAAGAAACCTTCGAACCATCCAGCTGAACATGGCAAGATCAGGGATTGAGGGGGCAGACAAGTGCACATAGGGTGTGCATGGCCAAGTACGCCTTACACACATTTAAATATCTTGCAGAGGATGTCTGTTTACTTCTCTTTATGTGAAAACAGTTTTGATGCTCTTTAGGGAACCTAACAGTAAAGTTTGGGTTGACTTTTATTCTTGGTGAAAGAAGTTGTGGATATTTGTTTTAATTCTGTGAATTGCATCAGTATGTGTTGGTCTGTATATCATATTTATAAGAAAAATCGTGCAGCAGATAGGTCTGTCCTGACTTGATGCTTAATAACTGAAATACCCAGAGTCAGAGAATAAGCTTTAGCTTGTCCTTTTAGTGTTCCTAGTTGGTATTCCCTAAAGTCCCACATGAATTCAGCATTGTTCTTTGGCATCTTTTACATGACTTACCAATCAACTTCTTCATACATTACCTGCTTGTTTAGTGATGAATGTTTATCAATATTTTTGTTGTAGAAAGTGAATTCAGCACAGGTTCTCTGCTTCAGAAGCAAGTATGGTGAGTGAGGATCCAACATTGTAGGTTTAGGAATTTTTCTGCAGTTTCTTCTAACCATCTGACTTGATGGATCCTTAGATTGAAATTAAATAAAACTGTTTAGTATGACAGGAACACGAGTTATATATCCTGCTAAATAGTTATATTTAATTTCACTAGCTGCATCATCTTTAAATAACAATTTAGTTAGATTCAAATATTTTATCTGAATGTTTAAGGATACATTTGGAATTCAGAATATTTACTTAGGATGCGGCATAACTGTAAATGCAGCAGGCCAGATTTGTTAAGTTGTATTGTTTAGGTCTATTGTATTGGAGCATATGTTAGGGTTTGGGCTTCACCAATAACCAGAAAATGCCCGTATCATGTATTTTGTAATAACTACATTGACTTCTGAACAGACGTTGCATTGTTACTTTATATGGATGTCAAATAAGTAATTTCATAGTTTTTTCTGACTGGATCCTGTGATTTACTTGTGATGTTTAGTGTTTGTTTATTTATTTTAAATATTTATATTCTGTCTCAATCAAAGACTCAGGGTGATTTCCACATACATAAAAACCAACATGCAAATATAGTAAGGTCATAAATATTCAATTCAATGAAATAACTAAACCTAATATAAAACAGACAGCAGCCATTTATATGACCCTTACTTCCAAAGGCCTAGTATAAGAACTTGATCTAAACTATCTTCCTGAAACAGAATGATTGCTTATGGTCAGTAGAAGCAATATCACCTACATGTACTGTAGTTTCTGTAGTTGTTTAAATATAGATAATCTTTTGTAGTGCTGTACTAGGCAATGCTGTTCTAAGTTTGTGTGTGTGTGTGTGTGTGTGTGTGTATAAATTTATATAGCTAAGTTAATATCTTGAAATTGAAAAGATCAGTAAGATTGGGCCCATTCGAATCTTGGTAGGAATACTGTTGTGAGTCACTTCTAAGTCCCATCAGGTGGCATTCTAGGTCACTTCTAGGTCCCATCAGGTGGCATTGTTTTATAAAAGCATGCACACCTTATCGTATCTTGCAGAATGGGCAGAGATAATTGGAAATAGGTGGCCTGCAGTTAACCTGATCCTGGGCCGTTACATGCTGTATAAATGGTGAACTGCACCTGGAAACCTATTGGGAGCCAGTGCAGTTCTCAAAAGTAATGGTGTTACATGGACATACTGTGATGCACCCATAACTACTTCTGGATCAGTTGTAGCTTCTGAGTTGTCTTTGAGAATAGCTCCATGTAGAACATGTTGCAATAGAATAGGTACAGCTGGCACACAGATGTTGGATTTGTCCAAAGACTTCTTGACTGTGGCTACCACTTCATCTTCAAACAGGAGCTGACAGTCCAAGAGGACCCCCAGGTTGTATACCAATTTTGTCTGGCGAAGTGTAACTCCATCTAGAATTAATGATGGAAGGTTCTCAGATCTGGGGGCTCTAAGACCTAGAGCTGCTTAATCTTGCTAAGATTAAACTGAAGTCTGCTCTTCACCATCCAGATCCCCACAGCCTCCAGACACTGGGAAAGAACCTTGAGATCATCGCTTGGTTGCAGGGATAGAGATGTCAGCATGCAGAGATAACTAACCCCATGATGATAGAGGACTTCACTCAGTGACTTCATGTACATGTTAAATAAGGGAGGGGGGGATACTAGCGCTCTGAGGCACAGAGCAGGGGCTTAGAGCTAGACCACTCCCGCCTTCACCAAATGGAAGTGGTCCCAGAGTAAGGAGAAGCACTGCAAAACTCTGCCTCCCATTCCCAACCTCCTGGACCAGACCAGGATACCAATGGCACCAAAGGATGCCAAGAGATCGAGGAGAGTCAAGTGGCATGCACTACCTTCACACTTGTTCTAGTAGAAATGATCAATAAGTGTGATTAATTATTGCCAGTTCAGTACTGTATCCAGGTCTAAAACCAGCCTGAAAAGGGCCCTGAACGAGGCTGCCAACTGGCTATGTGTGGTTGCAATGACAGTGAAAAATTGTTACTTTTTGTCACGTTGGATAGGTTCACTCTTTGCTTTTCTCCAATATTGCTCTAGCAATATTGACTAATGATTAATATAATCAAAAAATGAATCAGGTTTAGAAATTGTGGCTTAAAGTTAATTTGTTTTACACTGCAGTTAATGTTAGTTTGAAACATCACATGGTAAGACAAACTATAGTTAACTAAAAATAATGATAAAGCTTTAGCATTCGGACTTCCTACTACAGAAGTCAAGTGTGAAGTACATGAACCCATGTTTTATTAGTTGCAAGTACATAGGCTGTGTCCTAATTATATCCTTGCAGTATTGTACATAAGTCATATGTACAATACTAGATAGTTGTACATTATTTGTATATGTACAATATGGATAGTTATTTATAATCTATGTACAATAGTGGATAGTTGTACAATATTGTACATAAGTCATATGTACAATAGTGGATATAGACAGATCAAGTCCTAAATCACATTAATTTAAATATTTCCAGCAATAGGTTTGATGGACAATATAGGACTTTTGAGAAGCTCTGAACAGAATTTAATTGTGCATGTTGGTGCAAGCCAGAGATAAATGCAATGTAACCCCTTTCATATAAGTATATAAGTATAACAGAACTATGGCATTCAGTTTCTACTTATCTTAATGATAATCCATACAGTTAATGAAGGTATTCTGTAGGAAGTGAAGTATCTGAGTAGGAGTCAAAAAGCTCTATGATTTCGCACAATTTTATCTAGATCTATATCTAGATAAAAGTGCTACAAAATATTTTAGATTTTATTTTCAAATATCCTTAAGTTAAATAAAGTACAGCTAGTCCTCAAGTTACGACAGTAATTGGGACTGGAATTTCCATCACTAAGTGATGGAAACGTAAAACACAACGTCACGTGACGGCATTGCTTAACAACAGCAATCCTGGCAGTCCCCAGTGGTTGTTAGGCAAGGATCCACTCCAATCCAAGCCATTCCTGGCTTGGTCCCTCCCAGCCCTGAGCCTCACTAAGGTAAGGGACTGCCTCTTCTTCAACTCTGCCCACCCACCTATCTCCCCCCCCCCATCTCTGCCCTTTTGGCCATCCTGCACAGTGGCACTCCTTGGTGGCTGTGGGGCTGAAGTAGAGGCCCAGGGCCTTCAGCAGTCTCAGCCAACTGCCACTGCTCCAAGGCCTCTACTTCAGCTCCAGCGCAGCTGAGGAGTGCTGTTGTGCAGGGTGGCCAAAAGGGCAAAGATGGGGGGAAATAGGCGGATGCGGGAGTTGAAGTGCCCCTGTGGTCATAAGTGTGGGTGGACAGCCAAGCGCCTAAATTCTGATTGCATGACTGCAGGGGCACTGCAACAGTCATAACTTTGGGGACCAGGTGTAAGTACCATTCTTTCAGTGCCACTGTAACTTTGAGAGGTCACTGAACGAATGGTTGTTAAGCGAGGACTGCCTGTACATATGTCACAAATAGTTTAAAGTGATTGTAATGATTAAAAGTATTGTTATAACTTATGAATCATCCTAGTTTTTCGGTGTAAAATCAAAAGCTTTTACAAGAACATTTAAAGACAAAGGAATTTAGATTACCTTCAGCTTCAGTGAGTATTCATTTTATATATAAGTTACTGTTTCAGATTTTCTTGTAATTAGTTATGTTTAGTCATCTTTTCATATAGTATTCTGTAGTGTTTCATTATATACTTGAAACGTCATTTTTTTCTTCTTTGACTGAAGTCCATTGTTTATTGTATAGTTGAAATCTTGTAATCTTACAGAAATTACCAAGAACTGTCAAAATAATATTTATTTTCCATTAGAAAATTAAAAGAACACAACATTAATGTCAGGACTGGAAATATTTCAGATTGTAGAAGTCTTCATTGTGTTTTAGAAGATAGTAATGGACATAAACACATAAGTTCTGTGAAAGAAAACATTTGAGATTTTAGGCCTTACTTAAACATATACTCATAGGGTTGTAGCTGACATCACACAGTAAACTCAACAATTATTTATTAAAATAGATTTCTGGCTTCCAGTGGGAACATGGCCTGAACAGCTGTGCTTGCGGTCTCCGTGGGCAGATCTGACACTCCGGCGGGTTTTTTGGGGCTCAGGCAGGCTTTTCCTGAAGCCATGGAGTGTTTCCATGGGCAGAAATTGCTTGGAATCATCCCATCTGTACTCCTGAATGGCACCTTGCAGCCAGAGAATCGCGAACAGTGTTAGCGCTAATCTGGTAAGAGACTCCGGGAGGCTGGGATGTCACCATTTCCAAGCTGCGCTGTAGACTTAAAGGGGACGCTAAGACCGGCCACCCCATTTCTAAATCACCCAATTTATATTTCTTTTTAAGTTTATGTATCCTAAGAGAGGCTTTCTACAGCAGGGAAAAGCAGACTCTCTTGGTGCTTATCGTTATTTCTGGGATTAATTTTTAAAAAAAATCTTTTTAAGCTTTGGCTTGTTTCCTTCCAAATATTGAGGATTGAAAGTAGACATTTGTCTCCCTGTTATTATTTTTGTACTGAATTTGAAGATTTTAACATTTTCCTACACGTTGAATCTGCTGTTTTAAATCTTCAGTTTTCTGCTGCTATTTTTCGCTGGGGAGCTACCTGTTATCAGCCTTTTGCTTATGTAAACAGTTCCGGAAACTTTGTATTACATTCTACTTTCGCTGCTTAAGTACCTAGGGGGCGCCATAATTTACTTTCAAACAGACTTCCTTAGAGTTTCATCGAGATCTCAAACAGATTCTTTCAGATTTGTGTCAACTTACTATGCAAGATGTTTGGGACATTGTACAAAATACCAGCTTTGAAATGTGACATCTGTCTGGGGACATTGTGGAAGGACTTGAAGACCTTAACAGTGATACAAATGTTTCTACTAACAGCAAGATCGAGGCTTTTGTTGAATTTTCAGATGATGGCTGGATGGTTGACTTGAAGGGGACAGACCATAAGAGAAATTGCTGTTCTGATGGAATGTTATGGAAAGGAAGGGGTTGTTATCTGTGGGAGGCTTTTTGCTGAGAAGTTGGAGTATTTAAGGGGGGTAGCTGGGCTATTTGAACTTTTTGTGAAAAATGCCCTCTGTGTATTGTGGAAATATGTAATTGCTTTGGTTTATTTCAAAGTGGAGTAAGGGTTTCAGAATGTTTTATTTGTATTGCTTTTAAGATTTGTTTGATGCTATTCTTTTTTAATTATTTAAATTAAATTTAATATTGAGATTAATAAGGTAAATAATACATGTTTGGTTTTAGGTTTAATATGATTAAGATTGTAATAACCGTAGTATTAATTATAAGGGCAGAAAATCTATCTGCTTTTTTTTTAGTTTGATCTTTACTATAGTAGACAGAAATGTATAGAATAGTGGTAAGAAGGAAGTAATTAAGTGTTGTTTTGGGGCGAGGTTGCTAAGGTGGTTCATATATTTTCTTTAATGTAAGGGGAGGGAGCAATTGTATTTAGTGATTTTTATAATGTGCTAAAAGAATGATTTATAGATTTAATGTGATTTTGGTTTAATATAGAGTAAGGAATTGATTATGGGAAATTGCTGTATATTCTTGCTGTTAAAAGTCGGAAGTCACCTCTTCATGTAATCTTTAAAACAATCTTTTTTTCATCTTGTGTTTTCTCACTTTTTATGTTTTTTTCTTTTCTTTTTCTTTTTGTAAGTTTTTTCTTTTTTATAGTTTTTATCTTTGCTCTAAACTTAATAAAGTTCTTTAAAAAATCAATTAGTTATTAAAATGAAGAGTATCATTTTTATTTCAATGCTATAGTCATGTTTCTTACATTTTTGTTTCACAGTAATTTTGAAAAACGTATTGCCAGCTTTAGGTTTTTCCAGGGGAATTGTAGATATCTTAATGTACTAGTTAAGCTTGCGTGTTCAGTGAATCAGTTCCCGAAAGGTTTCTTTGTTTCATAGTGCACTGCCAATAGAGAGGAAGAAGTCATCAGTTACTTGCAAATGTTTGTTAAACACAAAAATTTATCATTATTATATAGATTAGACAAATTATGTCACCTGTATCATTTTGCGTCACTGGTGTGATATCATTATGCAATTGAGCAGATTACTCATTTCAGTCCATTTAGACTATTTGCATAAAGCAGTTATTACTCAAATGATATAAATCTATGGAAAATGACATATTTTATGCAAATGACATCAATTGCTGTGGAAATTTGGTCCATTCTAAAGTGAAATCCAGGTTCACTGTTTAATAAATGCCCTAGTCTGCCTGCTGTTAGTTTCTTCCCAGGGGGAAAAAAAAGTGGCTGTGCCTGCTACATAATTGCAGAGACAGCTGGGCATACCTTCTAAAGCAGCTGCCTAAACTTTGTCAGAGACGTGGCTGCTTTAACTTGAAAAGAGATGTTATGGACGCACTCCCAAATGTTGCAATGAGCCTTTCAAATATTTTACGCAGCATTTGTATCTAATTGTAATACTGCTTTTATATATAAAAAAGTAAAATTTATTAACTATAAATAAAATGGATGCTTTCAGTGCCAGTATCATAATGCACAAAAATATTCCATGTAACCTTAAAAGTTTAACTTACAGTGTTGATAACTTGCTATATTTTAATGAAAAATAATTTTCATTTCTGATTAATGGGAAGTTAGGCAGGAAATGACCCAGAATTAGGACTGTCGATGTTCCAGCAGGCAGCTGAGCACAGTAATACATTTTGTTCTCTTTGCCACCTACACTTAATTCATTTTGAAGGGTGACAGAAATAAATTATACAGCCAACAGACATCAGATACAGTATAATCAATCCATATGCCTCCATTCTAAATAATTAAGGAAGTCTTAATGACAGAGTTGAAATGGATTAAAAGGTATGCAGGGCTTGTTCCTGTTCAAATTCTTATTTAATTAACAGGTAAAATACAATGGGTTGTGTCCAGCAGTGCTTTTGCTTTTACTGGTTCACTAATTTCCCTGAACTTACTGCAGCCTTGTATTGAAAACCTACTTCTAAGGGTTGGATAATTCTCTGGAATGATTTCAAATACCACAGAAGACCAAGTCAGCAGTCATAACAGGGTAAGTGTTTTCATGGATTGGAAACTGCTTAAGAAAGAAAAAAATAACAATAAATGGACAACTTGAAATTTGGAAAGATGTTGTATATGGGAGCAGGGCTTTTAAAACTTTTTGTACATGAACTGTAATTAGGGATAATCAATGAGATTTATCTATTTAATTTATATAGCCACCCATCCACCCAAGGAACTCTCAGTGGCAAACAGAAATAAAAACAAACCAACTATACAGTTCCATTAAAAACATGGATCAAAGAGCTTAAAAATCACATCAGCTTGTAGAACAAACCAGACCCACCCCAAAACTCCAACATCCAGGCTCCAGTGTTGGGAACAACCATATGTTTACAGCCTACTGGAAGGCCAACAGGGATAAGGCTATCTATATATTGGTGGGGGCTGGAGGGGCTGTTCCACAAGATAGGTGTGGTGTCAGAGAAGGCACACTTTGTGTGGCCCACGAGGTGACACTGCTTCACTGATGGGCCCAGAGCATTGCACTCTGGCACATCTAGTGGGATGGGCAGAAGCCATCAGGGATAGGCAGTCCCACCTGTATCAGCCCCACCAGGTAAACCAGACCAAGAATCAACTCTGCAGGAAAGCTAAGACTAGTTATTGAGATTGGCTATAATAACAGAATCTTGCAAGTCTGATTGTGCTGTGCTTCCTCTCATTCTTATACCCATGTGAATTAGTGAAGTGTCAGAGCCTGGATATTTTTTGCTCGTTTGGGCTTAAGCCATATTTTTCTTCTTGTTCCTTTGGTAACTTTGGTAATAGATCTGGCCTGTCTCTGTCAAGGTCATCCTCCTTACTCTCTACATGCATGTAACCTGGCTGCGTGCCATGTAGGACTTCAAAGGTGACAACCAACACCTTGATTTGTACGCAGAAGCCCAGTGGGACCCAGTACAGTTCACATGGCAGTGGTGTTATGTGGGGGTATCCTGGTGCACCAATTACTGCACTCGCTGCTGCATTTTGGACAGCTTCTGAATGCTCTTCAAGGGTAGCCCCATCTAAAACACATTGCAGTTGTCCAGTTGGGAAGTGACTTGAAGACATGAGTGATCATGAGCATTATTTCCTGATCGAGGAATGGTCACAACTGGCACAGAGGATGTATTTATGTGAAGGCCCTCCTGGCCATGGCGGCCACCTGGTCCTTCACAAGTTTATGAAATTTTTGTTTATTCGTTTAGTCGCTTCCGACTCTTCGTGACTTCATGGACCAGCCCACGCCAGAGTTTCCTGTCGGTCGTCAACACCCCCAGCTCTCCCAGGGACGAGTCCGTCACCTCTAGAATATTTATGAAATTTACCCGACCACATAAAAGCAACTGGACTCTAGGTAGCTTACAAAACCTATATAATAAAAAAAGATAAAAATTTAGTATAGCACCAGTTTGGCGTAGTGGTTAAGGTGCTGGCCTAGAAACCAGGAGGGTGTGAGTTCTAGGCCTGCCTTAGGCAAGAAAACCATGTGAGTGACTTTGGACCAGTCACTCTCTATCAGCTCAACCACCTCACAGGGTTGTTGCTGAGAAAATAGGCAAGAGTATTAGGTACGTTTGAAAATAGGAGGCAGGTATATTATGTATGTTTGCCACCTTAAGTTCCTTGTAAAAGAGGCGGGATAAAATAATACTGTTTAAAATAGTAATTAAAGGGAATAAGCTAAAATTACAGAATTGTAAAAAATGACATTGCTATGTACAATTAATCCCCAAAGGCCCTGGGGAAGAACAGTGCTTTTACCTGCTTCTGGAAAGCCATGAGGTTTGTTTTTAGCAGCTGTTTAGCACAGTAAGGCATGGATTGCAGAGTGCTCTGGAGTGAGTAAATGGGCGTGTGAACAGCAAATGCAGTTCAGTATAAGCAAATGAAGCATTAACTCTAAAATCCAAATGTCACTTACAAATTAACGGGGACTGAAATGATTCTTCACTGATCAGGAAAGAGTTTCTGCAGTTCCATAAGTGGAAAGGCCCTTATAAAAGTAATAATACTGAAACATAAACTCATAGTCTGTTGTATGTTAAGGTCTATCGAGACATATGTGAAGAGCTACTAATACCTCTTATGTTCAATTTTTGCTAGCAGATAAGGAACCTAAGCTAATTCTTAGGTTCAGAGTTCGTTTTCATAGCTTGTAAAACTTGCATAGTGCTGAAAGCAAAATAAAAAGATTTTTTTATCTTGTACACCTTATTTTATTTTGTATGTATATTTATTTTGTATTCTATTTTCTAGCTGCATTCTGTAAGTTTTAGTTTTATTTAGTCTGAATCACTGACCTGTAACAAAGGATTGGATTGGATTGATCAGGAAAGGGGGTTTGGAGTTATCGTATGTAGCTGCTGTTAAAAACGAATTCCATGCTTGGAATAATTTGGAAGAGAATTGAAAATAAATCTGAATATTATAATGCCCTTTTATAAATGTACAATAAGACTGCACTTGGAATATTCTGTAGAATTCTGGTGACCACGACTTAAAAATAATACAGCTGAATTGGAAAAGGTGCAAAAAAAAAAAAAAAAGGAAAACAAAATAATTAAGGGACAGAGTAGTTCATCTAACAGATTATAGTGATTTTGGCTTTTTAGCTTAGAGCAAAGATAGTTAAAGGAAGATAATGTACCCAGAGAGTTTTCTCCTTCCATTACAGTCTCAGAACTCAGGTGATAAGTTTCCCAGAATTTACAAACCACTAACAGGAAGCAGTTCTATATATAATGTATAGTAAAAGTAAAGGTTTCCCTTGACGTAAAGTCCAGTCGTGTCCGACTCTAGGGGGCGGTGCTCATCTCCGTTTCTAAGCCTTAGAGCCGGCGTTGTCCATAGGACACTTCCGGGTCATGTGGCCTGCATGACGACACGGAACGCCGTTACCTTCCCGCCGAAGCGGTACCTATTGATCTACTCACATTTGCATGTTTTTGAACTGCTAGGTGAGCAGGAGCTGGGATTAGCAACGGGAGCTCACCCCGCCGCGCGGTTTCGAACCGCCGACCTTCCGATCGACAGCTCAGCGGTTTAACCCGCAGTGCCACCGCGTCCCTTATATATAATGTATAATACATACATATATAGGTAGTCCTCACTTACTGGCCGCAATTGGGACTGGCAACTCCATCACTAAGCAATATGGTTGTTAAGTGAAACATCACATGACTGCACCTGACTTACGATGTCAGTTCTGGCTGCAGTCGGTAAGTGATTCACCCAAGATTGTTAAGCTCAATGTCACGTGAACACAACCTACTGGCTTTCCCATTGACTTTGCTTGTAGCAAATGGTGATCATGTGACCGTGGGATGCTGCAACAGCCCCAAGTTTGAGTATCAGTCATAAAACTACTTTTTCAGCACTGTTGTAACATTGGTTGATGAAGGAGCAGTTGGTAAGTGAGGACTACATGTATATATACTTCCCCAAGATGGAGATTGGATGTATTGTGTGCTGAGGAGGGGTTGGTGTGAATGCTGTCTTTTCATTTCTGTTTGTTTTGGTGGGTGTGGCTGGCCCCCGCAACCACTGAGCTGGTGGGGTAACTCTAGCATTGAAGGGGGAACCATTGTGGGCCAGTATGGTACTTACTGGCTCTCTAGTCCGTTGCGAAGCCCTGGAGGCCTTAGAGGCTGCTGGAGGCTATAAAGAGAGAAATAAAGAACAGACGAGCTGAGCAGCTGAAGTGAGATCTGGTGGCTGTGGAAGAGACAGAGGACTGTTGGGGCAGTGAGAGACTGGCTAGGAGCCGTTGTGGTAGGTCTCAGGGCCTGGATGGTGGCAGTGCTGGAGTCCAGAGGTGGTGTGTCTGGGCTGCTGGAGATTGTGGTGGGATCAGGGCCGTGCCTTGGACCTGTCTGTTGCAGTGAGGCCTATAGGTGCAGTCCGGGGATTGATTGATCACAGTGGAAAGTGGCTGTTGTGGTGGATTTTGTGGCCTTTGCCACCTGTGCAGCCTTTGTGGACTTGATGGCCCTCTGCCTTTTGCGTGGCCCCCCAAGGATGTTGGCCTTGTGGATCTGACTGTCTTGGGCCTTTTGGCCTGTGCAATCATTATTCAGGGCTGAAGGGAGTGGGTTTGGGGTGGTGGTTATTTTTCTTTCTCCCGCTGGGGCTTGGATCCCCCAGACTGTGAGTCAGATCAGCTGTCAGGCTGCAGTTGAGGAAACCCTGGAGAAAACAGATTATCCAGACCTGTTTCATTCGGGTTTCGAGCCAGGGTTTAGTGCTGAGACAGCCTTGGTTGCTCTTATTGATGGCCTGTGGTAGAGCTGGCATAGAGGGAGTGCATCCGTCCTTGTGCTCCTTGATTTCTCAGTGGCTTTCGATACCATCAACCATGGTATCTTTCTGAGCCGGCTCTGAGTTGGAGACTGGGGGCAGTCTTTTACGGTGGTTTTCTTTCTTTCTCCATAGCCAGTTCCTGCCAGTGTTGGTTGGGGGTGGAGTGATGGGCATGCCTCAGTATGCCATATAATACCTCTGCTTTGTGAGGTGCACTGGTTGCCAGTTTGCTTCTGGGTGCAATTCTGGGTGCTGATTGTTACCTATAAAGCCCTACATGGTATGGAGATTGGGGGCAGTCTTTTATGGTGGTTTTCTTTCTTTCTCCACAGCCAGTTCCTGCCAGTGTTGGTTGGGGGTGGAGTGATGGGCATGCCTCAGTATGCCATATAATACCTCTACTTTGTGAGGTGCACTGGTTGCCAGTTTGCTTCTGGGTGCAATTCTGGGTTCTGATTGTTACCTATAAAGCCCTACATGGTACAGGGCTTGGTTAATTGAAGGACTGCCTGTCTCCATAGTATCTGCTTGGCCTTGCAGGATTGACACTCTCTGGGTTCCTTTGATTAAACAATGCCATCTATCAGGATTCTGGAAGTCTACCATCTCTGTAGCAGCACTTGTGCTCTGGAATGAGGTTCCTTTGAGATCTGGATGGCCTCACTCTGCTGTTATTCAGAAGAGCAGTGAAGACCTGGCTCTTCACCCAGGCCTTTGGTGAGGGAGAGTGAGACTCCTTGCTTCATTGCATCTGGTCTCATTCCATCTGGTGTGTCACACTTCCCATCTTTTATCTTTTATTGATCTTAATGTAATTTCTTTGTTTGATTGTTGTGAGCTGCCCAGAGTCTTTGGGAGTCAGACTGCATAAAATGTTGTTGTTGTTATTCCATTACTGTCATCCAATATGGTATTGAGTTTCAGTTTATGTAACTTTAAAAGTGGATGGTCTCAGTAAGAGGTAGCATCTAGCCAACCTTGTCTGTGCTGAGTAGCTTAACAGTTTTTTTTTATGGTTAATATATGGATGTGAGACTACTGGTTTATTCCAAGGATATAGTCTAAACTGGGAAGCAAACAAAAAACTCAAAGCAATGGTACTTCTGTCTACTTCTGCCAAGAAACTACATGGACATGTCCATGTAAGCACCAGATGCCGAGCTCAGCTCAAGGGTGTTTTACTTTAAAAGGGGACTGGACAAATTCATTGGCAGGTAAGGGTCTTAGTAGTACTCCTCTAGTAAGCTGTGAACTTTAAATACCAGATGTTGGGGAGTTTTCTGAATGCTCCTGCATGGCTGCTGGGTGACATAAAGTGCTGGACTAGATGGTCTGTTGGCTTGATATAGCAGGGGTCTTCTCAAGATTTTATGGATGAGTGGCAAAAAAATAGGTGCCCATCTCTTTTCACTAGTGTAAAGCCTGCCTGCATTATTTATTTTGTTCACATTATGACATCTTAGCTTGCTCCACACGTCAACACAAGGTACCTTCTTTGGCTTATTGTAATGGACAAACTCATAAAGCAAACCTGTTGTTACCTTGATCAATGAACCATATTATAAGCAAGGCTTAACATTATGCAGCTATAGTTTAGCTCTTTTCCAAAATAGTTTTAATAATATGGGAAAAATAAACATAGGCTTGGACTGTGTAAGTGTTACATTTGTATGTGGATTTTGGAAACACGATGCAAGGATTCTCCTCTGTAAAAAGACTTGTAGGACCAGGTCATGGTAACTGTTCCAACATGTATGCATCTTTCTAAGTACACAATATCTTTCTAAAATATTTCTTGCTTCTCAGATTGTAGCTGTGATGGTCACTCTACAAATCTGTCTTCTGTATAGTTCCAAACAGTTTCACTTATATTTTTCAGTGTGGTTGAAGTGTTAAAACTAATTTTAGCCGCAAGACTGAGTTGCATAAATAACTGACTAAAATAATTTTTCTCCCATAAGCTAACCATGAAAAATTTCTCACTGCTTTGGTCTAACACTGCTGTAGGAGATGTCTAGATACAAGGTCAGTTAGGAATACTAGCTTCTTAGTGTTGGAAATAGTGTCTCTTAAAAGGAAGTTGCTTTGTTTTTCCAGTTTTAATACCACTGAACTTTATCCATAAAGGAAGTAATCAAAACATCTTGATATCTAACCTATATAATTAGCTTTGATGGTGAACTGAAAAAAAGAATGCTGAAACGTATAATGAGATAGCTGTTAATGAATAGGACTAAATCATCCTTAAGATTATAAATACTTACTCAGGTATTTTGTTTTAACAGCCCCACAATGTCTGTATTATTCTAGAGTGCATCATTCATGCCTCTACACAAAAAATACTTTTGGTGTGAATCCAGGCACTACTTTTTGTTTTAACCCCAGTGGGACCATATAGCTCCTTCATCCTTTTGGAAAGTTCTATGATGTGTTCCTTGTGTGTTTTGAGGCTGCAAGGCCAGTGTGACTAAAATTGAGATTCTCATTTGGACGTGTATCCTCTCGTGTTGGCTAAAGTTACTATTTTCCCCCATGGACTTGGCTCCTCTGATTTTAACTGATGGTTTTGTTTAATCCTGGTGTAGAATTTTTCACCTGATGAAATCAAATCAAATATCTTTATTATGGTCTTTGACCAGACTTTACCACAGAAGAATTAAAATAGTTTAGTCCCACAATTCATTATCAGGAAAAACAAACAAACAGTAAAAGAACGTATCTAATTAAAAGTTTTGTGCAATTGTATAACTCGATAACAATATAAATACTATATTTTAAATTTTAAATTTATGTTTGATAAAATATTTTTCACCTGATGCACTTCTGATGATGAGAGATGAGGTGCATGGCAGCCCTTAATCAGTGTGCCGTGGTTCTGGAAAGCCAATTAGATCTGGATGCCCCAACTTCATAGTTACTCCCCCTTTTTTCAAGCCAGCAAGATGTTTAAACCAAATTACAGTTCCCAAATTCAAAAGAGCCCTAACTCTGGCAAAATTTCATACCCTTCCAACAACTGTTCTTGAAGGGAAGTGTTTGAATTTCATTCAAACAAAAACTTTGTATTTGTGGTGAAGTAGTTATCGAAACATTAACTCATGTATTGTTATATTGTCCTTATTATAAAGATGCCCGGTTAGAGTAAGTAACTCTAAGGGACTGCATGTCTCCCCTTGTTCCTGCCTATCCAGTGCATTCAGACAGAGTGGGTATGCTCCAGGTCCCATCGGTTAAGTGTTGTCATCTTATGGGATTGAGGAAGCATGCCGTCTTCTCTGTTGCAGGCATTACTTTCTGCAATAACATCCCCCTGGAGTTACATATAGTTCCCCCTCTCCTAGGGTTCCAGAAGACTCTTAAGATCTGACCTGTTCCCAGTCCTGGGATTAGGGTGTCCATGGAGCTCCTGTCCAGTCTTTCTTGTATGTTGGGGAGTGTTGTTTTAGTCCAGGCAGTCATGTGTTTAACTTACATATTGAACATACTGTAAGCTGCCCAGAATCTTCTTGGAATTGGACGGCCTTATCAAATAAAATAAAATCACATCATTCAGTAAAAAAAAGACTCCCCATCTAGTCAGGTTTCCAGGCTACACAGCTTCATTCTATCTACTGTAAATAGAACCAACCAGCATGATTTGATTTCCCTGAATGTGGCTAAGTTCTACTTACGTATTTGCAAAATGCATTGTATTTTGACCATACACATTTTATGATGATTTAGTTTTATTACAGTTTTATTTGGTGAATTTGTCTTTTTTCTTTTTGGATTGATCAATGGCCATAATATAGTTTATTGAGTACAGGCACTGAGTTTACTTAAACTCCTGCAGTGATAGCATGTGACTGCTTTATTGTGGGAATTTCCATTATTGCAGACTGAAGCTTTTCAGAAGTAATAGTTCAGAAGGTAACAAATGTTATGTGAGGATGGGAATTTTCTGAACTTTCCAGAGACAGGAGGGAAGGAGGTGATTTATCTTGTCACCTCCTGTGGGCTCTCAAAATTGGTGTGTCTTCTAGAGCAGTGTTTCTTAACCTTGGCAACTTTAAGGTGTGTAGACTTCAACTCCCAGAATTTCCCAGCCAGTAAGGCTGGCTGGGGAATTCTGAGAATTAAAATCCATACATCTTAAAGTTGCCAAGGTTGAGAAACACTGCTCTAGAGAAAAGAGAAGCTGAGGGCTGCCAGTGGAGATACAGGATGGGTAATCCTATTGAACATGCAGAAGTTTGTGTCATATTGGAATTTACTGATAAATGTCATGTGCTATTTGAGATCATTTTTACAAAGGAAGAGCTGCCATATTATGTGAAGTATGGAGAGAACAGTGGGTGTGATGTCTCTATACTTCCTGCTGTTTAGTTAGTAAACGATTACAGTAGAATCTTGGTTAACTTGCACCCATGGGGATTGGTAAATGCTGGATAAATGTAGTTTCGGGTTGCTTGAGGTTTGCTGTTAAAAAAAGGTGCTCCAAGTTTGGACTTAACTTTCCTGTTCAGACTATGAGGCGGCCAGACAGAATTATTATCAAACTCTTTATTTAAAACAACTATTTACAACAGTAAAGTCCTGGTGAATAAATAAAGCAAAACAATTCCAATCAAGACCACCCAGGCAATGTCGGATGAACAGGCACGGCTGCAGGATCAGATTGTGGCAGAACAGCAAGGCAGAATTCCGCTAACTCTCTGATCGAAGCTGTCAGGCTTAGTGAAGCTAGGGTGTGTGGCAAGGCAGAAGCTGGAGGCAAGGTTCTGTGAACTGGCACGCAGATAGGACCGGGCTGACATGTGGAGGCTAGGCAAGGCTGGACTGGAACCTCTAGGCAAGGCTTGGCTGTGGAGGCTAAGCTGAGCTGGACTGGAGAGTCTAAGCAAAGCTGAGATCTAGAAGCAAGACTGGATTGGACTGAAGAGTCTAGGCAAGGCTTGAATCTGGGAGCACACCTGGATCGCTCTGGAACGATGTGACGAAGCTTAGAGCTGGACGCGAGACTGAGCTCAGCAGGGACGGCACAGGGAGGCTTGACTGGAGTGGCTTGTGCAGGAGGTGGGTCCACGATGGCACAAGGTGCTGGCGCTGGTTCCACGCTGGCAACAGGCAAAGCTTCTGACGCTGGTAAGGACGCTTCCGCAAGTGCTGTGAGCTCGAAGGATCGGTTGTCTCTGTAAGCTTGCTCCTCGCACACTTGCCCTTTAAAATGATCTCTTCCGTGCCTTTTCTCTCCTGCAGCCAATCTGGCTGTCCTCTGATTTGCGCGCTTCTCTGTTCTCCTTTCTCGAGTGCTGATTGGAGGATTCAAATCCCCCTCCAGAGTTTGTCCGATCTGCGTCTGCAAATTCTCCTGCTCTGCTGAGTCACTTCCTGGTTTAGATTCTCCAAACCCCTCCTGATAAGTTTCGTTTTCCCCTTCGGACTCTGGATAGGTTTCATTTTTGGAGTCAGAAGCGGGCTGAAACCTCACATTGCCTTTCTGCTAGAGAGGGATTGGCTGATCTCTTTCTGGGAGAGGGGTGTGTTTGGGCTTGGCGCGCTGCGCTGATCCAGTCCCTTTCTAGCGAAGGGGTGGGTTTGGGCTTACCTTTAAAAAGGTGGGTTTGGACTTGCCTTTCTGCTGGGCGGGGGTGGCGCGGCAGTGTGGCGCGCCAAGTTTAAACTTACCTTTCTGCTAAAAATTGATTTTATTTAAATTTTCATTTAATGCATTATTTCTTCATTTTTGGCCGGTTGCTTGAGAGTGCCGGTTGCTTGAGTTCTGGTTGACCGAGATTCTACTGCGTCTTACTGCAGTGGTCCAGACCTAATTATTAGGTTGGCTGATGTTGTATAGGAATAAGTTTTAACATCACAGCAATGAAAAGGTTTGCTATATTATTATCCTTAATTTTCATCTGAAATAATGTTGAAAATATTTTTTTCTTGAAAATAGCAAGGGATATTTCTTTTTCTAATTTGTTTCAATTCTGCAACTTTGTCTTTTTTCCAAAAAGCATTCATACTTTAGAAACTGCCTTTGTTCTGTGAAGATAATTACAAGTTGACTATCACCTTCCAATCAATGTATTGTAAGTTTCTCCTAGGAAGATCTGTCTCACCCCCCAATTTTACCTTTTGGGGGAATCTTGTTTAATTACTTGTGAACTCAGGGGAGTATGTCTTCACTGAGCATAATACAAGAAGCATTTGAAAACAAAAGACTGAGCAGGAGATGGAAAGGACTGCTGAAAAGGCCTTAAAGATTAGCAGTTGCTTGGGAAGGCTGCTTTAAGGCCTTTCGTAAGACTTAATCAGGTTCTCCCTCTCCCTCTCCCTCCCCCTCCCCCATTTCCTTTTCTTATCTCCATTCTGATTTACATACCCCACTCATTCACTACAAGCCCTTCACACTGAACTGAGATTCTTACCTGTGTTTGCCTTGTGTTTATACTTGTGTTTGGCGTATTGTGCAAAGGAAATAGGGTTAATTATTTTGGTTTGTTCGAATTTTTATCATATAGATCTCTAAAATGTATTCTATTGACATTGTTTATTCGTGTGTGAAATGATCAAATTATACAGTGCTCATTTTGTGAAATAGTACATTTTCATGTACAATGGCAGTGAATTCATTATACTCAAAGTCACATTTCTTTGTGCTTTGGTTGAAATGTGATCTATGTTTTTCTCGATGAGTGTGAAAACAAAGCAAAAGAATATCTGGGAAACAAGTCAGCCAAAATCAACAGATGACAATAACCACTGTTTTATAGCACAAGGAGGACACTTAAAGTATAATGAATAATTTGATTTTTTTATTTAAGACTAATCAAAGAACCAGCTCTTATTTGCAAGTATAGTATAATATACATTAAAAGACAAACAATTTACATACTTGGAAAGAAGATCAAATCAGTTTGTTCTATAAAAACAATGTTTTAAAGTATAAAATATTATCACATTTTGGGTACTTGGCAACCGGCTCACATTTATGACCAGTTGCAGCATCCCACAGTCATGTGATCATGTTTTTCAACTGTTTTTGCCATTTTCTGGCAAAAAAAACACCCACTGGGAAAGCTGGATTTGCTTAATGACCGCTGATTTGCTTAATGACTGCTGTAAAAATGGTTGTAAAATCAGTTCTGGCCACATGGTGACTCGATTTACAATCATAATGGCTTATGATGGAAATTCTGGTCCCAATTGTGGTCATAAGTCGAGGACTACCTGTACTTCTTTTTCATCAGCACTAACCAAAATGAACTTTTAACTTCGTTCTCTTGTGGAACTAGGTTACAAATAAATAGTTCTTAGTTAAATCTAGAAAATAGATTCTGCATATAAAAATAGTGCTTGAAATTGTCCTAGGCAATTACATTTTCTTAGGAATTAATATTTACGGTAATACTGTACACAAAACCCAATGATGATCATCAAAACCACCTTTGTTAGGGTACATCTTTCCATCATACTATATGGATTGAAATAGATGTTCTGTGTAACAGCAGCAATTAAAAAATCATTTTACTTTAGTTATCTTTACACCATTTACTGGAAGGGTGTTTGAAATAATTCACTGTTTCTACTCTGTAAAAGGGAATATATCACTTCTGTTTTTAACAGCATGTCTCACAATAGTAGTAGTATACCTAATGTATTTTTATGCAGTTATACATTCTGAAGCAATTGCTTCAGCCCTAAGGCTGTAAAATACTGAAAATTATGGATCACCTGGCCTGAATAAGACTGAGAGTCAACTTAGTAATTGAAATGAAGTTTTTTAAACATAATTTCTGTCCTTGTTATATAGAGATATTTGCTGATCAATGTAACACATTTGAATGTCAGGCCTGTAAAGATTCCATACAGGTAGTCCTCATTGAACAACTGCTTGTTCAGTGACCATTTGAAGTTATGACAGCACTGAATGAAGGGGCTTACAACCATTCCTCATAGTTGTGGCCATTGCAGTGTCCCTGAGGTCACATGATCGCTATTTGCAACCTTCACTGCCAGCTTCCAACAAGCAAAATCAGTGGGGAAGCTGGCAAAAGGTCACAAATGACAATCACATGATTGTGGGATGCTGTAGCCATGCTGGATTCGCCTAACAATGACAACTGGAACTGTTGCAACTGCCATTAAGTCGGTGCGGTCATGTGACATCACTCTTTATGACTACATTGCTCAGCAACAGAGTTGGAGGTCTCAATTACCGCCATTAAACGAGGACTGCCTGTAGTAGATCTCTTTATAATCCCCATTTCCTTTTATTTGGATACTATCAAATGTATGCATTAATGGTGACTATTTTCTTTGAAAGTAATTTTCAGTAGAAAGAATTTCCATGTGGAAGGCTTATAGCCTAATCATATGTAATTTGATTGCCACTTACTGAATTTTGTCATGTAGAGAACTTCATCAAGGAATCCTTATCTGCCTTGCAAATTTGAAGTTCAAATAACTGAGAGTAAAAAGATTTCTTGGCCTGTTGTATCTCAGGCACAGACTTATCTACTTGATAAGCATTTATTTTTATGTATTTTATTTATTAAATCACTTTGAATAGGTATCATTTAAATAATATGTAATTACATAAAGTATCCAGACTGTGTAATGAGATAATAACAGATAATACAACAGATACAACAGATGAACTGTATGTGTTAGTATGTTAGCTTCTTGGCATATTTTTAACCTATGTTAACTGTAATGATTGCCTATCCTAACAGAGCCAGACTCACGAGCAGGTACTTGATGATATCTGATTTATTGTAAGAATAGTATGCAAATACAGAGAAAGCTGAGAATGAGTAAAAGCGCGCCAAATACAAACTAAAAACCCTCGGCTCAAAACGTAATCCCTCCCCTCGCCCGGCCATAGCAAACTCCCCCCCCCCAGGTGCTGGTAACCATTTTCTACTGATCCTGGGAAAGTAACCTTGAACACAATGAGATAACCCAAACACATTCCAAACCAGCAGCCAACAGATAACGACTCCCCGAGATGGAATCCTCCTCCCTTCCCAGATCAAACACGTATCAGGTAAATGGCATGCAAAACGTTACGATGTACCAGGAACATTGGAACGGTGAACATGACAGTTAACTGTGTTTATATTATTTATGTACAGATTCTCAATTGAGGTTGGTTTTGGATCACCTATATACTACTATTTGCATGTGAAAAGTGAATATACTATTTATTTATAAGATTTACTATAAATTTGCCTTTCATCCAGGAGCTCAAAGAGGCATAAAAATTGCTCTCTCTTCCTATTTTTCACCAACCCAACATCCCTGTGAGATAGGTTGGGCTGAGATAGAGTGATGGGTGGAAAGTCACCTAGGGAGCTTCCATGGATGAGAACCTGGCCTCCTAGTCCTAGTCCAACACCTTAAACCACTATCCTATGCTGACTCATAAGTCTGAAATAAACACTTGCTATCATTTTATACTTACTTAATATATTCATGCACAGGAATTTAAATGCCACGTTACTAGTCTTATAAAAATGTGTAACAGTTATACAACCTACTGGAGCTAATTTTTCTGTTTTCAAAAAGGCTTCTAAAGATAGAATGCTTTATGGCCTCCCTAAAATATTGCACATGTTGCTCCCGAATGTAAGAAAATTAAGGATATTGTACCCTCATTCAGTAGCAGTTGAGAATAACCTGGTTTATTTTCAATAATATGTGATAGTAACTATTTTTCATTGCTTTTTATTCCCCTTTTCTCTCCTCTCCTCCTCTCTTACTATGATATAGGAACACTGTAATCCGTTTTCAGAAAATGGTTTGGCATTGTATCATTAACTATTAATGGATCAGGTTTGCTTTTAACTCTTTACAGTGTTCTTTTTCATATTTAAACTTCATCCCTGGCTCTCTAAGCTGTAACTATTTTTTAATGTAGTGTTCTTGGTAGTGAAAAGTGTTTCGTGATTATATTGCTTGCATTAAGTTTATGGCATTTAACAGTTCTGTGTTATTTCATGTGGAAAAACGTTTACAGGTAGTCCTTGACTTACAACCATTCGTTCAGTGACCGTTCAAAGTTATGGTGGTGCTGGAAAAATGGACTTACGACTTGTCCCTGAAGTGATGGCCATTGCAGTGCCCCTGCAGTCACATGATCAAAATTCGTTCACTTGGCAGCACACTCTTTATGATGCATTTCATCCCTCCACCCACCAATCTTCCTCCCATCTCTGCCCTTTTGGCTGTCCTGCACTCTACCACCTGTCCCTGCTGGCCCCTTCTGCCCACAGCTGCCTTCACGTCGTCTTCCTGCTGCTGCTGGCCTGGGATCCAGGTGCTGGGTGACGGTGCAGCCTGGGATGTGTGCGGTGAGCACAGCAGGGAGGCAGAGCCTTGTCTGCCAAAGGGAGCTTGCTAGGCCTGGTCAGGGATGAGGCAGTTGGACAGTGAGGCATGGCGCTCTCTGTTGCTGGGTGAGACAGGAGAACCTTTGGCAGTTCCCTGGGTGAAGGTGGAGGCTGTGTGGGAGGTGCTGTTTGGGGTGGTGGCAGACCTGGAGGGACTGGAGGGATGTGGGCTGTGTGCATTCTGCAGCTTGTGTTGGAAGTGCTCCTGGAAAACAGGCCTGTGGGGATTCCCTTTCACAAAGACACTCAGGCGCTGCTGCATGTGCTGCCAGCACTGGGATACCTAAACAGCCAGGCTCCTCTTGCAAGGTGTCCAGGGCCAGCGGCCCTTCAGGACCCTGGTGGTGGCAGATGGGTCTGGCACAGGAGAGACTGCCTATAGAAATCACTTGTTTTCCACACAATGGAGAATACACTGGACTGTTTGCGTAGCACACTTGCAGCACCTGGTGCCATCACATTCCTTTTGATGTGTATTCCTCATTGTGTGCCGTACTCTCTTGTAATCCCTTCCTCTCCAATCTCTCTGCTCTGCGGTAGGGGGGAGAGAAAAACAACAGGCCAGGCACTGAGGGACACTGCAAAGGTCATATTTGCAGTCATTGGTCATAAAGTTATTTTTTCAGCACCTTCATAACTGCAAATGGTCACAGAATGAGGCAGTTGGTAAGTGAGGACTACCTTTTATTTAGTATGCACTTAACAAATAAGGGGTTAAAGATATAGAATTGTTTCTTTTGAAGCAAAAAGAATAATAAAGCCAGTTCTTCTAAAATCTGTGATTTTATTTGCCAGGATTTTGATACCATATAGTTTGGTATCATAAATACCAGAATTATTTAAAGAGAAACAAAATGCTAGAAGATGAAATACACAGCACACGTACTGTCTACAAAGTCAGGTTTTATTAAAGTCATGACGTTTTTAAACAATAGTGGAAAATCTAAAAAATGTTGCAACCTTTCTAGATTATAATTAAAATCTATTGGCAATAGAAAAAGGTACCCTGGGGGTTGTATTGGTCCGATAATAATACACATAATATTTGTGTTTAAAATATCGTGGACTGATCCATGAAGTCATGAAGGGTCAGAAGCGACTGAACGAATAAACAACAACATACAGTTTCTCATACTGATCAGCAGCAATAGTGAATCATTTGAAATTGAAGCAGGTGAAATCATTTCTAAAAAATCTTGGAGAATAAAAGAGTTGTAATATGTTGATGGATTAGATTACAATGGTAACTGCTGAATTTGCCTTGAAAATATATTCCATGAGTATTATGTCATCACTGAAAAAAAATCTAGCCACCCTCCTGAAGGCAGAGATAAATGGAGAAAGATCTCTGGAGTACATATTAAAGCTAGATAGGTTTGTGGAAGATAACTATTTTGCATATTTTGCAATTTAATAATACCATCTTCCTGTGTAAAAAAAAATTCTTTAATACGCATGCACTGTGCTAGAATTGCAGATTTCTGTCTTTTGATTGTTGTGAAATCTTTATTAATTTATTTAATCATAGAATTACATACAAACAACAATATCTTACAATACAAAAAAGAAAAGAAGAGAGAAGAAAGAGAAGAGAGAGGGGAAAAAAAGGAAAAGAAAATATATATATGTATATAAAAATAAGTAAATAAAAATAAAAAGGGGGGGATAAGATGAAAAATAAATAAATAAATAAATAAATAGATAGAGAGATTAGGGTTTCCAACTTTCTAGACGGTACAACTTAGTATCCTAGTGTATCATTTTTTTTCCTTAATTCTCTAAATTACCTTCATTCTAATAAGAAATTAAACAATTAAACAATTTGCTATCTATATACTATATATTCATATTAACTTTTTGAGTCTATTCCACATATTTGAAAAAAGGTGTCCAGTCCTTTTGAAAATCTTCCATATTTTTATCATTTAGTTGGTCTGTTAGTTTTGCCATTTGCACCAAATTTAGGGATTTAAGTATCCATTCCTCCACAGATGGGATTAATTCTTCTTTCCACTTTGCAGCGTAGAGAATTCGGACCGAAGTAATCAAATACAGTAGAAGTTTTCCATAGTTTTTTTCCAAATCTTTGTTCATAAAGCTCAATAAATAGAGTTCCGGTACTTTACCAATATTAACTGCCAGCATTTTACAAATTATATTATGTATAGATGACCAAATTTTTTTTCGCTTTTTTACAGGTCCACCACATATGGTATAAAGTTCCAATTTCTTTTTTACATTTCCAACAGATATTTGACGTATTTTGAAACATTTTCGATAATTTTTCAGGGGTGGTATACCACATGTACATCATTTTATAAAAATTTTCTTTTAAATTATAATTTGATGTAAATTTTAATCCCTTAGTCCACATTCTTTCCCAAACATCATACTCAATATTGTATCCAAAATTTTTCTCCCATTTATTCATACATTGCTTAATTTGTACATTTAGTATTCTCATTTGTAATAACATTTTATATATTTTAGAGATCATGTGGTCATTATTAGCATAAATTTGTTCATCCCACCAAGATAGTTTTTTTGTAAATTTGTAACTTTTAGCATCTATTTTAAATTGTTCTTTTAATTGAATATATGTAAATCAATGACACAAATATCCTTCATTCTCCAATTCTTCTCTTGTTTTCATTGTAAATTTAATCCCTTCAAATTTTATTAAATCTGAATATTTTAGCCACTTATAGTTTCCTATTGTTTCTTGCCTTACAAAAGCTTCTTGTGGGGAAATCCATAATGGTATTGTCAATGTTAGAGTAGATTTATATTTTTCCCAAATTTTAACAATAGACGATCTAATACAATGATTGTTAAATGTTTTATTTACTTTCAATTTGTTATACCATAAGAAACCGTGCCATCCAAATTTTAAATCATGCCCTTCTAAATTTAGCAATTTATAATCTTGTAGGGTGATCCATTCTTTTAACCATAATAAACCACATGCCTCATAATATAGCCTAAAATCGGGAAGACCCAAACCTCCTCTTTCCTTGTCTTCTTGTAGTAATTTGAATTAATTCTTGGTCTTTTCCCTTGCCAAATAAATTTTAAAAGATCTTTTTGCCATAATTTAAAAGTTTTATCAGTTATAAATATTGGAATAGTTTGAAATAAAAATAACATCTTCAACAGAATATTCATCTTAATTGCAGAGATTCGTCCCATAAGTGATAAATTTAATTTTTCCCACCTTGATAAATCTTGTTTGATTTCCTTCCATACTTTAACATAATTATTTTGGAATAAATCACTAGTATTGGTTGAAATCTCTATCCCTAGATATCTAACTTTTTTGACACTATTAAATCCTGATTTAATTTCTAATACATTCTGATTATTTTGTGGCATATTTAAATTTATCATCTTCATTTTTTGATTATTTATTTCAAAACCGGCTAATTCTCCATATTCTTGTAGTGTCTTTAATAAGTAATCAATTGACATTAACGGGTTTTGTAACATAATAACTAAATCGTCCGCAAAGGCTCTTAATTTATATGTTTCTTGTTTAATCTTTATCCCTTCAATTCGATGGTCCTTTCTAATAGCTTCTGTTAGAACCTCCAATACCAATATAAATAATAAAGGAGATAGCGGACAGCCTTGCCTTCTTCCTTTTTTTATTTGACAATCTTGTGTTATCTCTTCATTGATCACAATTCTGGCTTTTTGAAATGTATAAATTGATTTTATTGCTTTTATAAATATATCGCCAAAATCCATCAATTCTAAAGTCTTAAACATAAAATTCCAATTTAGATTGTCAAAAGCTTTTTCAGCATCTAAAAATAACAACATAATCTGTTTTTCATTATGAAATTGAGCATACTCTATTATATTTAAGACCATCCTTATATTGTTTTTTATGTATCTTTGGGGTAAAAAAACATTTTGGTCATAATTATTTCTTGAAGAATTTTTTTTAGTCTTTCAGTTAAAATTAAAGTAAATATTTTATAGTCATTGTTTAATAGCGAAATAGGTCTATAATTTTGACATAATGACAGGTCTTGTTTTTCTTTTGGGATTAGTATGATATTTGCCTCTGACCAAGATGAGTCTCAGTGATTCACTCAGAGAATCTCCTGCCCCTTATTAGAATGATCACCATTTTGTGTGTATAATTCTTGTACTCCCTTTTACTGGGATCATGCTAAAAGACGTGTCACTTGAATACCCACTTGGTGTTATTCTGCTGTGAAATGTTCTTTCATGCAGTGGAGGTTTGTATCAATGTAATGGGATGAAAGATGACAATCAGCAGGTTCCTTGCATGTTCCGTGTGCCCTTCTCCCCTTGAATATGCTTTGAAAGATTTGTAGACCTTTAGGAACATTTTCTTGCATGGAGAAGTGTCTGGAATGATAGTAAAATAAAAGTAATTGCTGAATGGGACCTATAATTTTAAATTAATTTTTATCACACGAAAGGTTTCCTTTCAAATTTAACTATCTTGTGGAATTTGGTAGTACTTTAGCATATGTACATATTGTAGAGCATTTCTCAAAAACCAACAGAATATTAACATGCACTCCAGTTTCTGTATTCCTTCTACAATTATGTATATAATCATAAAGTAGTCTAGTGCATTGATTGATGCCAAGAAGCTATTACAGCATAACTATAATGATTACACCAGTTACCTGGTCGGTAGTAAAATGATACAGCTAGGAGGAAAAGACTAGACACATTGATGCTCCTTATAATTGCTAACAGATTTTCCTTATTGATGTGCATATTGGGATAAATATACACCTTGTGACTTATTGTTCCTTTTATAAAGTGGTAGAGTTTATTTACAGTCTAAGACCATTGTATAAAAAATATCCAGTACCACAAATAAAAAAATTAAAGGATATGAAATAAACCTGGCAACAGTTAATAATGCAATAAGGGCATTGAACAACTTCTATAAGCCATAGGTATTGATAAAAATCATTATCTCTTGAACCTAAGAACAGTACAATTTATTGACAATTGGTATTATAAGAACTTTTTGCCTGTGAGTGTACAATGGGCACTTTAACAACACATGTGATAAAGATTCCACCTCCGTATCAGAACATATGCAAGTGCAGTTTTTATAAGGGAGGTTAGTATAGCTATCCATTGAAACCCTAATGGGTAGCACATGAGTTTGAGTCATGAAGAATTGCCCCCTGTGTGAGGAGTCTAATATATTGAAAAAATACCTAATGATAGTCCAGCAAGAGGGGAAATTTCACTCTACAGAGAAGGTTTTAGTATTCTCAAGAAAGTGCTTAGATCTCCAATTATTTGAAAGATCAGTGGAAGACTTTTGAGCAGGTCTAAAACCTTTAGGTACTGGGGGCTTTAGTTTTTGTCTTCTACCTGCTGGACCAGCCAGTCATGATAGGGCATACTGTGGCTTTTTTTTCTTCTGGCAAAATTCATCCTCAGCCTTGATACAACTGGCTGAATTTAAGCAGAAGATTTGAGGCCAAGACATTCAGACTGAAAGAGCCAGCTTTTTGCTTTTAGAAAAGAGGTGCAGATAGCAGCCATGAAATCTCAACACCGCCCCCAACCATTGACTTGTTAAAAAGCTAATCTGATCTAATTATTAAAACAAAGGAAAGGCCTAATCTGAGTTTGATGCCCATTTTGAGTGCCAGAATGCACTCATTATCTTGGTATAAAAATGGTAGAATATAATTTTAACTCTTTATGTAAGATGAAAGATGAAACTATTCCAAGTGAAGATTATCATATGTTTTAGGGATATTACTCTTACCAACACTGATTTTAAGTATTTGTATTAGTAATGCTAATTGATTAACTGTCTTGATTAACCTATCTTTAGATGAAAATACTGATTGTAAATTATTATTAGATCCATTATTGATTTTGATAAACTTTTTACAACATTTGATAATAATACCTGATAGAGCACTTAATGAAAATATATTGCTTTAAAGGTAAGATTTCTGAAAACCATCAAATGTTCTATCATATTGCAGTGGATTTTTTTCAGTGGTGGAATAGATGGGAAAACCTGTTGTTTTTGTTTGCCTTCTACCCAGCTTCAGGAATTACTATGACAGTTTATTTTTCGTAAACTGTGCGAAGAATCAGCATATTCAATAGTATTAAAATTCAGTAGTGTTTGTTCTTTAGGGACATTTTACATTTATATATTTTAGTGCATTTTATTAAACTTTGTATTTTAGCATTATTTTAAGAGAAGGAAAACATTGGGTATAGTCCCAAACAAACTTAATTGGAAAGTAGTTTTATTGAACTCAGTGAGACTAATTTTAGAGAGAAAATGTGCAATATTTTGTTTAAAGTGCATTTTTTTAAAAATTGGCATGCGGAATTGAATGTGGATTCCTGCGATTAAATGTTTGTATATAGTATGTAAATAGATATTACTTTTCCTTGCATTTAATGTCTTAGGGCTCCTTGAGGCATAATATTGAATGGTTAATTACATAAAACATAACAAAGAAAGCTATAGTTCAGTTAAAATACCATTGGCCTTGTTGTTATGTTATAAATTTTTGTGTTTTGCATGTATGTGTGTGGTGGGGAAGTTATTTTTCATTGTAATTTTTGTGCATTACACATACGGGTTTTGCACAGATGGTTTTGCACAGAAGCTCCATTGAAAATTTTTATAGTTGAGATTTAAGTAGAAGCTCTTGCTTTCTTCTCAGTTCTGTTTTGACTATTATGTCAACAGTAGCTGCATCTTTCATTTGCCCTTTTTTTTCCTTTTTTCTCCATCATAAATATTTAAAAATGTAATTAGTTATAGAATGTAGGTTTTCCTGGCCATTATTTATTGATGGAATGACTTCTAGGTAATGCTGTTCGAAAGTTTTCCTAATTCTTCCAAAAAGAATAAATTGTTGTATAATCTGCAAGGGTTGTGGTACTAGTTTTCTATGGAAAGAATGTAGCCTATGGTATCTAAGGCCCCTTTTTACAAATTTTCTAAGCATAGCAGTAGTTTATTCTTCATAGACCGGCAACCATTTTGCCCTTTCTGGACGAGGGCCTGCCACTGAAATACTTGAATAGTGCTGGTGGTTCAGGAAGGCACACAGGAACTGATCGTTCAGGCTCAGCATGGAAACTTTGGAAAAGATACTGAGTGCCTGTATCTCTTTGCTCAAAAATGGTTCCAACCATTGCCCAAACAGTATGTCTCATTCCTTTATCAGGTGATACCCCATTACATACTCTTCCGTTCCTCTGACATAACAATGATTAGAAATTACTTGTTCACCAACTCTAGACTGCTGGAGGCCATGTTTCCTGCCATAGACAAAACAAAAAACAAAAACAAGAAAAAGGATCCTTCTAACAACAGTGCACCACCACCTAAAAACGAGATGATCAGGATAATTACTGTTTCTATCAGTGCTTCAGGTCTGTTGATGGATCTGATCTGATTAATGGCATCTTCTAAGTACTGGTGGTACATTTGGAAGCATATACACCAGTGGCTGAACCCACATTAGTGCCATTACTGAAAGCTGCTGAGGGTTCCTGGCAAACATCAGCATCTCCACTGCGTAGTACCAAGAGAATAGAGAACCTACTTATATTTGATAAAAAGGGATGAAAGGTAGATGCCAGAGGCTGCCTAGTCTATATCAGAAAGTTGTTACCAAGTGGCCAAAGCAAAATCCATATGTGTAAATGTGGAGACGACCACTTCAAAAATTGCAGTTCTGTTAATCAGCATAGTCCTTCTGGGCATGCAAGTAATGTTGGGTTAGAAAATATATGCAGTTTTCATATAAACAATATTATATATTGAAGTTATTCTAACATGATCAAAGGAACGAGGGTTTTCCATTGAAGTGCTTCGTGATCCTAGGATTGAAAGTAACTCTACAAAAACAGGTTAGCTCACCCTGTAAGGCCAGTCTATATTTGTGTATTATGGTAAGGGCTTTTTTCCACATTTTTGGCATATTTATTCAGCACCCCTTTAATGGATTTTAAGACCAGGTTCGAGAACTTGAACAAGAAATTCAAAGTGAGATATAATTGATAAGTAATATAGTTAAAGCAATGGTATTCCTAGTAGTAACATATGGCTGCGAGAGCTGGGCCATAAGGAAGGCTCAGAGAAGGAAGATAGATGCTTTTGAACCGTGGTGTTGGAGGAAAATTCTGAGAGTGCCTTGGACTGCAAGAAGATCAAACCAGTCCATAGTCCAGGAAATAAAGCCAGACTGCTCACTTGAGGGAATGATATTAAAGGCAAAACTGAAATACGTTGGCCACATAATGAGAAGACAGGACAACCTGGAGAAGATGTTGATGCTAGGGAGAGTGGAAGGCAAAAGGAAGAGGGGCCGACCAAGGGCAAGGTGGATGGATGATATTCTAGAGGTGAGGGACTCGTCCCTGGGGGAGCTGGGGGGGTTGATGACCGACAGGAAGCTCTGACATGGACTGGTCCATGAAGTCACGAGTCGGAAGCAACTGAACCAATAAATAACAAAATATTTCTGGATGCAGTTGACTGTAAAATGTAGAAAAAGATGCAACCTTTGAGAGATAGAATTCATTATATGTATTTGTTTCTCCTCGTGGACAATGAAATGCTGAAGTTATTTGTCTGCAGATTTCTGCCTACCTTGAGAATATTGCTTCTTTTGATCAGATAATCTCTTGATGTCCCAAATAATTAGAACTGGTATGTTTGCATGTAGGAAAACAATCTGCTAGTTTATGATGAGTTGGAAAGCGAAGATAGATAAATAGGTAGGTAATGTGGTAGTGATTGTGTTACCATGATTGAAAGAGCATGACAAAATTAATGGTGTTATATAGGATTCTTGGTATAAGTTGGAGTTCGAAAAGTGATATTTTTAAGTTGAACATAAGATTATTTAATAGGATTACTATGCTTTGTTTCTTTTAAATTAGTCATTACAGTCATACTAATCTTGAGCAACTACTATATATAGCAAACTGTTCTTTGGATAATTCTTTTTTTTCCGTGAGGATAATATGCTTTGAATTACGCATTTTTTACCCCATCAATTGATTCTTGAACATATCAGCTTCTTTGACTTAAAATGAGCCAGGAGTAATTTATTTTGTAAATATCATATTTCAGCACATTACTGTAAATTCACTGTAGTTTAGTTTTCTTAGAGTGTTTTAAACACCATATAAAGGGATTTATTCATGTAAAATATAATAAAAATAGACAAAGTAGAAGAGTTCTTGTTTTGATTTTATTTTAGATAGATTCATGTATTTAGAAGCCAGTGTTTTTAAAAGATGCAGATTAAAAAGGGCTTGGAGAAAATTGCCATGTTTTCTCAAGCTCAGGAAGAAATTTATAATCTTTTTGGAAAAGCATGCAACTGATTAAAAAAGGTCCACATTCTGCAGCATGTGTGAAACATATCCTTGAATCGTAATATAGGCTAAGAGGCAATTTGACTTGAACCAAATTATGTCACAAGTTTCATTAGAGTTTTTTATTTCCTTATTAGTAAGATTAAAGTAAGCCCATATCTGTATCTTGCAGTAAATGTTGGTTTGCCTCTTAGGTTGTTCCCAATCCTTTATTTTTTAGTTAGTAAGGGATTTAATGGCATCACTTTCAGGGATGCCTTTCTTTGTTGGAGCAGAGATGGTGGAGTCAACTATCATGGAAAAAAAAGGCTTTGGCATTTTCAACCTGATGAAACTG
Organism: Candoia aspera; assembly: GCF_035149785.1. Lineage (NCBI taxonomy): Eukaryota > Metazoa > Chordata > Lepidosauria > Squamata > Candoiidae > Candoia > Candoia aspera. The sequence continues at coordinate 33,827,997 of NC_086157.1, read as the reverse complement.
TCTCTTAAGTGCATCACTGCCTTACATTGAAAATACTTGATTGCAGTGAGCTTGATTTATAGAATGCTTATACCATTACAAAGAAGGAAGACTGGACACAAGATTCCTGTCTGTATAAAGTAAGTTGTGAACATTTTTGGATCTCAGTAAAAGTGAGAGTGGGATGAGATCATTTCAGAAATCAGAGCTAATGTAGGTTTGTTTCTCAATTTTGGAGAAGTATAGCAGAGGTGGATTATGTTTTTCTCCAGTTGTGTGTTCTGGAGTATGTGCTCTGAACTGTTTCAAGACTTTAGGGACAGGCGTTTTTGTTTGTGGCTTTGAAGCATGACATCTTGCAATGTTCAGAAAAAGAAGAAATGAGTTGCTATAATACAGAAATACTGAAAAAAAGAGGTATGGAGTAGGAATCAGCCTAGGATTGATTGTTTTAATCTAGTGTAAAAAAGGCGATTTCTACTGTTAAAATACATACTGTAAATATGAGCTCACATTAGAGTTTGGGAACTGGAAAATAAAATTTCCAATCTAATAATTAAATAGTCATCATGTTTGTCTTCCCTGAATATTCAGCCATGATATGTCCTCTTCACTTTACAGTTTTATTTTCCTGTTTCTTACACTTTTAGGCCAGTGGGCATATTTTGAGTTTTATAAGCATGGTGTGGACATTCTTACAAAACGGTTTCCAAGCAGGGAGAGCTTGTAACATTCCTAAAATTGCTAGTTGCAAACATTAACAGAAAATGCTTCTATACTTCTGTCATCCTAGCTTTTTTTTTTTTTTGGCAAATGGATGCACTTACAAACAGAGGACTAAGCTAGAGCCATCTCCTTCCCTCCCCGCTCCCACACCCAATTATTTTTGTAAGAATATTCATGAGGCCTGTGTGAAACCCAGAGATAAGTGTGCGCACACACATACAAAATGCTAGAACCCAAGGTTTTGCTTTCTAATATATTAGCTTTTTTAATGGGAATTATTGTTAACAATAATTTCATAGCTTGAAATTAAATTCAAGGAATTAAACTTGACAGCCACTACGGAGTTGTTCATGAGTATATCAGGGCCCATGGTCGTCACAGTGACAACTCTGTAAAGAGGCTGTAACTGCTTGCATAGATTTTCTCTGCCTTCATTCCACTGGTATATTTTAAAAATGGAAACTCCCCCTCTGTTTTCTTCTTTTGTCCAGCAAAGCTGGTCTCCTAAGCTCACACTTCTGATGTGCATCTGTTAGGCTAAATATATTTGCAATTCTAAGAATGGATGGATCTAAATAATTAATGTGTTTAATGGTTAATTTTGAAATGGTCATGCTAAATGCTGTCATCATCCATAAGATACATATCAAAAGCAGATGTCTTTTCTGCTACCATTTTCAGAAAGTCACATGTTAACATCAATTTTTCCACACTGGAAGAGAATATTCTTAGCTGGCCTGCTTCTCCCACTTGTTCTGATAGGGTCTAATTTTTCAAATATAGATGTAAGAACCTCCATTCAGTTTTGTTGCTCTCTAGTATGGGAGGCATGACATAAATAAGAGCACTTGTAATTATCTCTGTGATTTCTGTCTCGTTGCAGAAAGGATAACTGATAGACCAGGCCTCTTGCAGCATCTGCCACACAAGAGATGCCCTTTGTCTTCCTTTCCCAGTCTTTGATGCTTGAGAAACCAAAGAAGATATTAAGTCATGGCTGGGGCTGCAAACTCCCATCTCAAGCAGCCTCCGGTCTTGCCTTATCAGAACCCTCTGCTCCTCTGCTGCCTTTAGAAACAGGGGTGGGTAGGAGTGAACTCTTGACTGATTAAACAGTGCTGCCTTCATCCACACCAGACAGACACAATCAGACTTTCAGCAGCCTTAAATTTTTATGTCAGGCTCTCAAAAATAGTAACCTCTGTGGAACTGAAAGACCCTGAAACCCAATACCAGTCAATCCACAAATAAACCATAGAGACATGGGTGTCTGTCTGACTCTTTGGATACCAGATATTCTTCAAGATGATGGAGTATGATTGGATTTCTTCAAGGATGGCCAAAGGGGATACCCTCTTACCAAGTGGCTCCTTTGTGGTGCTTCTGTAGCTTGTCTTAGTTTCAAGGGTATTAACATGGTTGGGGATACTGGAGAACAGATACAGCAAGATCTTGCTATACAGAGCCTATAAAGCATCTCCTTTTACTGTCAGGGCAGGTTCATTCACATCTGTGTTTATGAGGGGCTTCATTTTTTTAGGCAAAGCAGTGTCTACAATTAATCCCAGAGCATTTGGTTGACAAGACAGGAAATCAGTAAGTTAGCAAAATGTAGCACATCTGCAGCATATTCTGTGAATATTAGTCTCAATAGTATTAATTTGAGCCATGGCCTTTAAAGTCATTATGTACAGAAGCAGTTCCTAAAAAATTCCTACAAGTGACTGTACACAGTCACTCATGCCGTAATCCATCTCCAGATTGGATTACGTCCATGTAATGTGCTCTACATGGAGCTGCTCTTGAAAAGTATCTGGAAGCTTCAACTGATACACAATGCAGCACCGTGGGTAGTTATATGTGCTTCCAGAACAGCACATGTCACACCTCTGCTCCATGGGCTGCTTTGGCTGCCAGTTTGTTTCCAGGTCCAATTTACGGTACTGGTTTTAACCTTTAAAGCCCTTCATGGCATGGGACTGGGTTATCTAAGGGACCACTTCTCCTCAATTACATCAGCTCGTCCCATTAGATCTGGCAGAGAGGGCATGCCACGAGTGTCATCTGCCAGGGAGTTACATTTGGTGGGTCCCAGGAGGCAGGCCTTCTCTGCCATGGCACCTGCCTTATGGAGCATTCTTCCCACTCAAAGTTAGGTTAGCTCTATCACTGCTAATTTTCCAGAAGTCCCTCAAGACCTAGTTATGTCACCAGGCTTGGGGGTCCCAGGGAAGTGATAACATCTTGAGATGGCTCCACTATTGATATATTTACTCTCTCCATGCCCATGGTTTATATATCTTGCTTTTTAATATATTTCAATTTTAATAATTATTGTTTTATATTTTTTATAATGATTGTATTTTAATTGTTTTTATTTGATGGTTGTACACCACACAGAGTCACTTCTTGTGGGATGGGCAGCTATACAGATTTGATAGATAGATAGATGGATAGATTATAGATTTCAAATCCAAGCCATTCAAAGGGACTTAATTAAAATTAAATTTTAATTGAGTACAAGAATAAGGCCTCATATATCTTCCAAAAGGGAGGAATATAAAGAACCTGGGGACTTACATTGTTTTCATCTGTACTTGTTCTATATTAGGTCTCATGGTCTAGGTGACATATACTTTTGAGGTGGGCTTAGATCTCATTGTAAACACACCAGATTTAGTTCATCTCAGGGATCATTATGCCAGTTGCTTCACTACAAAAAGCAATAGCAACTATGATAAAATTATTGCAGTTCTTTACTAGTGTTTGATGTAAGTTAATAGCAGACATATGGATTGTAGATACCATTCCAAGGGGATTATGATAGACTTTTTTCAAAGTCATAACAATTTCATTTTTTTCCCCAATCCAGAAATATTCCATAGTGCTAAAAGATTTTTTTTTTCAGTATAGGAACTGTAGACTCAGTACTATCTACAATATTTCAGGTTAATCCACTACTTCTTATGGTGTTGAAAAAGAACTGAAGAGAATTAATTGGTTCACTGCCCTAAGTTCCACACAAAAATATTAATTATAATGACATCCCTGAACTTGTGAGAAGGTCACCCCTTCTCACAAGTTGGTTAGCCCTCAGTAAATGTGGAATATCCCCTGTATGCTATTAATAACAGATTAGAATATGAGAGTCTACCAGAAACATCATTTTCTCAAACTAAGAGAGCACTCTGATGAGGCAGGGAAGTTCAGGGTTTTACACTCATGAGGGAGGTAATCAAACCTTTTTCATGAGTAGAATGCCATCTTTTCCCCATGTCTGTAGAGCACGTTTGAAGCTTATACAATTCAACCACAGTTGAATTGGTTGAGTTATGTGTATTTGAATCCAGCATAATGGAGTCTTTGTTTGATTATTTCTACCTCATCATTGAATAGTTTGACATGCCATGGATGGTTTTCTTCGTCTCCAATCTACTGGAAGATCAGGTGTTTCATTTTGCAGGGAAAGAAAGCAGTGATATTTAGCTTGCCTTGAAATCTTTCAAATTCTTTGCATCCTTCTCCCTTGATCACCAGAGCAATACAAAAAATTAGAACTAATATTTGTGGCTTCTTTAGTGCACAGGAGACTGGTTCTTAGACTTGAAACAAATGTCAGTCAGGCAGCCTTGGCTGCTTCTGGTCACTCTAGACTTTCTGCCCCAGGGACTATTTCTTTATCAGATCAGATCACAACCGATACAGCTTTGTGCCTCAAAACTGAGCAGCAGCAAGTTCAGACTCTAGATTATGACATGGAAATAACTTTTACCACTTTAGCTTATTGTAGTTCTTCTGTAAAGAACTATAATTTTGCTTTAGGTGGCATAGAGGATTTTTTGCTGCCAGTGCAAAGTTTTCCAGCCTTTCCCTTGTTTTGTTACACAGGTCTCAGCTTTCTTCAATCATATCTAAGGGAACAACTACACCTGAATTCACTTAATAGATAGGTTTACACTCCAACCTCAGTAATTTTATCCAAACAATATACTTTGTTGTTATCACATCCACATATGTAAAGATTATTTAGGAGGACTTCCTCAACCACAGACAGCTCAGTTTTCCCTCATGGTCTTAAGGCCCTAGCAAAAACTCCATTTGAACTTGTACGGGAGATTCCTTTAAAGCTTTCAACCTGGAAGTTGACTGTCCTGGTTTCCATCACATCAGCAACAAGGATGGCAGCACTCTCTGTTCTCGTAAATAACAATGTATTTTTCTTCTGTATTCAGCTGTAATATGGACTGATCTCATCCTTTTTACCCTAAGATCAGCTTTTTATTTCCACAAAACTAAGTGTTAAAATTGGTTGCCCCCTGCTCCAAAATACAACTTCCTTAGAGACCACTGTAAAATAAACTGGTTGCTTAACATGTACTAAAAAATTAATTTGCTGGAATAGAAGAATTATATCCATTATATCATCCATTTGTAACCTCCTTGCCATCACTGCACAAATTTTTTTGGTAGAGCCTCCAAACTGATAAGGGATTTGATTGCTTTGACTTACGAATCTTACTTGGCTTCTTTGAAGGGATCATGACTCATTCCTTTGGGAGTACGGCCACCTCAGCAGCTTTTTCTACAGCTCTTACCCACTAGAGTTAAATTTGTAAAGCAGCCATTTGTTATTGGATCTACTTGGTCAGTATTAGAGGTTGCCTGCTTTCTTGTCTGCCAAAGTCACTTTCAGTAGCAAATCCTACAGTGGATAATACCTTCTTCCTAATTAGCTTCCAACAGATGTTTCCTCTTCAGTGGACTGTTTTTATACATCCAAGAGCACATTTTCCTGCAATGTTGGAAAGTTGAGAATTACTGACTATTTTTCACAGTGATAGGGCCATAGATAGATCTTCCTCAGATGTGGTGGATTTGTTAAAGAGGAATTGTGGGTTTTGTTTTTCTTTTTTGGGCTTTGCCTTTCCTTAGATTGGGTTATGGTATTCCAGAATTAGTTTTGGTTTATTAAAACAGAACTATTGAACAAAATTTGTTTCTGCTTTTCAGAGCAAGGGGGAAAACAACCTAAATCATAAAATCGTAACTTAGTAAAACAAAAATGTAGATAAAACATGAATTGAAAGATGGCTTATTCATGCACTTGCCTGGAACACTTTCTGAAAGATCTCAGTTTTTAATAACCATCTGAAAGTCATGAGGGAGTGAGCTAGTCTGATTTCCCTTGAGAGACTATTCCAAACCACTAGTGCTAGCACCAAAAAGCAGTGCCTCTTGGCTTTAGCTCCCTTCATCTCCTGGAAGTGTAAAATTCCAGGAACTTCTCCCTAGATGATCTAGTAGGTTGGATAGATTTGGGTTGGAGAAGGTAACCATGCAGGTACTCAGGTGCCAAACATAAAAGGGCTTTATAGGTCAAAGTCAGCATTTTAAATTATACCCAGAAACCAACCAGCAACCAATGCAGGACCTGCATTATTGGTGATACATGTTCCCAATGTCAGGTACTGGTTAACACCTGGGCCACTGCATTCTGGAGCAGCTATAGTTTCTGAGTAGTTTTTAAAGGCAGCTGCATACAGAGCTCATTGCAGCAGTCTAACCAAGTGGTAATGAGGGCATGATAGCCGCCCAGAGTCACTTGTTGAGATGGGCAGCTATAAAAATTGAAAAATAAATACATAAATAAACAAACAAGTTCCTGTAGCCAGGTCCCATTGCACCAGGTAAGGCCGTAAGTGGTGTGCCAGCTGAAGCTGGGCAAGTCTAGCTGCAGCTTCTAGCTGCTGCTTGAGCAGGAGCTGTGAGTCCAGAAGAACCCTCAAGTTGTCAGTCTACTCCTGCATAGTGGTGCAAACCCACTGAGAGATAACAGTGGCATTGATAGAGAATTGTGATAAATGAACAGCGATTCTGCCTTTCTTGGTTCAGCTTCAGTCTTCCATACAGTCCCTTACAGCCTATAAACACTGGGACAGGACATTGGCGCATTGGGACGGGGTGTTGACAGCATCCCCTTGATAGCCTGGAATGTAAAGCTGGGTATTATCAGTGTACGGATAATATCTCCCCCTATCTCTCCCCTCTCCCAGTGGCTTCATATAGAAGTTTGTTTATTTAATTTATACAGCTGCCAAAGTCAAATATGTGATTCTGGGTGGCTAACAATGATTTTAAAAAAGATAAAAACAATTATAACAAAGTAATAAATAATATACACAGTAGCTGATACTTTTAAAAACTCAGCTGCCAACAATTAATGCAACTGTAATACAGGCTTAGCCACACATCTGGGGTCTGAGGCTCAGTGACAAAACCAGGTCTGCAAGGCCTTATGAAAGGCTGGCAGGGTTGGGGCAAGTCTACCATGATATTCCAGAGGGCAGGGGCCATGATGGAACAGGCTCTCTTCCTGGGTCCTGCTGAATCTAACTCTGTACTGTGTGAGACTTGGAGCCTTTCCTGCTGGATCTAACAGGATGGGTGGATAAAACTGAGGAGGGTTCCAGAAGTAACCTACACCAAGCCGTGAAGGACTTTTTAGGTAACTACCAGCATTTTGAATTGAACTCGGAAGCATATTGGCAACCAAGGCAGCTTATGGCGCAGAAGAGTTACATGCACCAAAGGAAAAGCACCCGTAACCACCTATACCGCTGCATTTTGTACCAGCTGACGCTTCTGACTGTTCCTTAAGGGAAGCACCATGTAGAACGCATTGCAGTAATCCGTTTGGGAGGTGACCAAGGCATGAGTGACCAGGAGACTTTCTGCTCACGGTCATTCAGGTACAGGCGCAATTGATAGCGATACAAAGGCCCTGCTAGCCACGGCTGCCATCTGCTCTTTGAAACTGTGCACAGGTTCTCCCTGGGGTAGTACAACCCCATCCAGAACTAAAGTTAGAAAGTGCCCAGAGCCACTTAGCCTTGAAGCTAGTTGTTCCCCCTCCAGATCCCCACAGCCTCCAGACACTGAGACAAGGCCTCCGTATTGATGATATTTTACCCGGAACCCAGGTGCAGTTCGCTTACAGCAGCCAGGTGGGAGATCACAATACTGATTTCTCCCTAAAGAGAGTTTGTAACTATAAACAAAACAACCAGACAACAAGCCACTGTCACAATAAGGAAGGACAAGTAAGAATGCTTCACGTCCCTTATCAACATGGTACTGGCCCACGTATGAACATATATCCATGCTCAATCTGATTCCACCAGGACTCCAGACATTGTTTCTGGTGCTTTTCCCTAAACACCTCTGTGACCATAGCACCAAACAGGACTGGCTGCTTAGGGCAATCGTGTCCAATGTTCGGCTTGTCTCATGTTGCCTGTGGTAGCTCCTAATACTAGTAGCTATCACTGATAGCTTCTAATACTAGTAGTTCAACTTTCAAATATGGCCTTTTTTTAGCTGACATTCCAGACTGGTTGAGTACCATGCCATCCATTTTTATATTCAGCAGCAGGTTTAGAGGGTTTTTTAAAAAAAAAAACTCTTAAAGATCAGGTCAGGTTAGGTTATTTTTAAACAGAAACAGTCTTAGCAGATTTCTGTGCTGCTTGCAGAAGGCTTTCCTTGCTGCAGCATAATCCAGCAGTTCATTTCCCCTTTTAAAGAGTAATGCCTCTCAATATTTAAATATAGGTGTAGATTTTAGAATTAATTAGATGTTTCTTCTATATTCCCCCCCAAATTTTAGTTCATGTCACAAATTAAATCAAGGACCAATGTCCCTAGCAAGCTCAGATTTCATCACAATGTTGCAATGAAAACTCTCCCACTTAATGTACTTCTGTGTGACATTGGGGTGCCCATACAAACTTCATTTCTTTTGTCTCATGATGCACATTTCAGTATTTCTTGCCCTCCTGTAGACACTCATGATTTATAGTTTGACTGTTTTTCCAGTTATCATAAAATTTTCCAGGTAGTAGATGATCAGAAATGTTTTGACTATAAAGGCTGATTTACTGTAGGTAAAGGTCAGAAGAAATTTGTTGTACAACACTCACGTAGAATAAAACAGGGTCTGAGCCTTAGGTTTTAGTACTACCAAAGTATATAGATAATTAAATGTATGTGTTTACCACAAGGTGTACCAATATATTTAAATTAGCAGACTTGAAATTTAGACACATCAATCATTTCATCTGTTTGTACTATATATAGTGCCTTTGAGTCATTCTTGACTCCTGGCAACTGCCTGAGCAAGTCCTTGCAGTTTTCTTGGCAACATTTTTGGAAGTGGTTTGCCATTGCCTTCTTCCTAAGGCTGAGAGAAAGGGACTGGCCCAAAGTCACCCAGTTGGCTTTGTGCCTAAGGTGGGACATGAACAACAACTAGTTGATGCCAAGAAAAGTGCAGAGACTTGTCTAGGCAGTCGCCAGGAGTCAAGAATGACTTGTAGGCAGAAAAAAAAGGACTAACCTCACAATCATAACCAAGTCAGTAGGTCTGTGTACATATGTTCAAATTTAACTCTGGAAAACATAAACATTAGGCAAGTTTTCCAAAAAAAACAATCATCTTAGTCATTTGGAACTGCCTCCATCTCTCCTCCCATGCACTCTATTTTTGAAATGCCTGAGAAGGGCTAAACATGAAATAAATTGAATGAAAACATAGTGGTGTGTGATTATCATTAGCTACAAATACTAAACTAAAGATGTGACCTCATTTCTCTAATGGATGAATTTTCAGCTCAGCTGGCTTGAGCTGAAAATCATGATACTTTTGAATAAGTAATTTCTTCTGTTTGGCAGTGTTTTCAATTAATTTGTTCCATTTTCAACATTTCTCAGGCATTCCAAAACAGTGGAGTTAGTGGAATGACAGGACATTTGCTCTGGCTGTACTCCCCACCCCCCACAGCACTTCAGTCATTTGTTGGTGGGGAAGGTATGTATTTGGCTGAATGCAGTTACAAGCATCACTGTAACTGAGTACCTAATGGCAGCCTTCCTGATCCCAAACAGGATTTCAACTGCAGTTTGTCCTCTGGTAGGAGCACATGTCCCAGTTTTTCTTCCACATACTCTTTTTTGGGATGCCTACAAAGGCATGTCTGGATATAGCATTATTTAAATAATGTCCAACAAATATTGACTCTTGAGCATAAATCAGGTTGCTTTTAATACTAAAAATAATCATGGCCTTGGTGGACAAAGAGGAAAACCACTTTGTGTTCTTCAGAGATAACAGCACCATTAGACCAAAGCCTGGTGTTTTGTAATGAAAACCGGTGTGGCAGTCTAATACGTTGCTGTGAACACAAAAGTTTTAGTAGAGTAGTATAGTTTGAGTTTGATACGGAAACCAAGTTTACTGTGCCATATCTATGGGCTATGTAGGCATTAAGTCTCAGGGAACTGATCTCAAGTACATTTCCAAAATAAAGCCAGCTTATCACTTGCCATATCCCAGGATGCAGCTTTTGGCAAAAGAACCTTTAAAAGATTTTAAAAATATCATGGAATGGCAAATTGTCAGCCAAAGGGGACTGAATTCTTGTCGTGAGTTAAAATAATTGTGATCTTTTCGGTATTTTCATAGCATTTTGAATTCAAGAGCAGCTTGGTCTGAGTAAGCTTGTTTTTTCTAATTCTATTTTCATTTGTCTTTTTTCTAATGGAATTTCATCACTCTTTGGAAAATATTTGATAGATCTATGCAATACTTCCAATTTTATTAGAAAGAGGTGCTTCAGGATGTGTAGGAGCACAGATGCAGCAAAAATTGCATCTCATCAAAGCAGCTGCATTTGTTTCTGGTATCCCGAGGCTGAAATGGAAGCCACTACAGGAGCCTTGCAATCCTGGGAAAAGGCAAGGTTACTTTAATGAGACAGGTTATTTTCCCCTTGAAAGTCAGTGAAAAGCAGACAGATCTTTTCAGAAATTTTCTATCACTGCTCTTCTGGAAATGAATATTGACCAAAGGGAGGCAGCCAGCTTGGTGCAATACTATAGCATGTTAGAAATGTTAACTGAAGCATAGACTGCAGTTAAATTTGACTGGTGTCAGGAGTACGTCAGTGTGGTGAATGGAGCACAAGAATGCTATATTATCAAGGGAGTAGGAAGAAGCAGTGGGTTTAGGTTGCATAGGAGAATTTTGTTTGTTTTTTAAAGGGGGGACTGTGTTTGTTTTAAAGTATTTTTGACTTCCTGATGGAATATATTTTACCCTCTCTCCAGCCTCCAGCATACCTGTCTTCAAGAGTGCTTATTAACTTGCATTACTCACTGCTGGCCTGCATCTCATGGACTGAAACCACTGGAGTCAAGGAAAGGACTGCTGGCTTATGCCAATTGTAAGTTTTTGCTAAACATTTTAAGCATTGATTGCCCTTTCAGTTGAAATCATGTAAAAGATTGTCAACTTACCTTTGTTATAGATGTCTTTTTCTTATGATCACAGTTTGAGGTGGAAACTGCAAGTAATAATTTCATTATATAATTAAGAACACATGATTTTAGGATTATGTGCATAAAATAATAGGTGCACAAGTACTGTGTAACTAATCAGGCATGCAACAGGCTTTCTTTTGGCAAGTGAACTATATTGTTGTTGTTGACTCAAAAGTAAGCTAACTTGAGGTTTCCTGTAAGCAGGCTTGTGTACCAAGGGCTTGTATGCTCTTTGGAGTGGCTGTGGGTTGTTCTTTTCATCAGATATATTGTACAGTTAGGCAGAAGAGCAGGTGTTGTCATTAAAAAAACTTTGAGAATAGTGCCTAGCATCTGCATTTTCAGAAAAACAATGCAAGCAAGGTAGGACTCATTATTGTAAAATAGGATTCTATTATTGTAAAATAGCTTATTTATTTGTTTAGAATGTTAAAATTAAATTAAGATTAATAAAGATAATAAAGGCTTTCCCCCAAGAGTTGGGTTAGAGTAGGTGGCAGGTCCTGCAAGTTTGATTGTCTTTTAAGGATTGCCTTTCTTCTGGTTTTTGCACAGGTTTTTTTTCCCTTTTTTTTCCTTTTATTGTATTGTATGACTGTTTCTACTGTACGTCACCCAGAGTCTTTGAAGAGTTGGGTAGCCTTAAGCATTTGTAAAATAAAAGTAAATAAGAGACGATACAACATTGTTGTTTTATTTGTTGTAATTGGAAAGCCATTCTTTACTTAGGCATTTCAGTAGCATTTTGGGTTTGAGGGGGAAAAAGGGGATTTGGAGATGATATGAGAATGCATGCCATACTGTTGGCATCCCCTTAAATCATACGTGTCTGTTCCTGGGATTGTATGGTTATTTTTGTGTGAGCCCCAGAAAATACTCAGGTTCTTGATGTGTTTCTGTGATTTATTTTCTTCCAATCAGATTTCAGTTTTAGAGACACTTTGGTAATAACTAAATACCTGTAAACACAGATGATAACAAGCCTGATAACCTGGCTAATCAAAATGAAGAAGACTCTGACTTGAGGTCAGCTTCTAGGAACTTCAGGTTGGTTTTGCCTCATAGTGTCATAGTTGGAGTTAGTCTTTGTTTACAGAGATTAAACTATCAGATGCATGCTTTTCTGAAAATAAATAATGACACTGTAAACATTTGAGTATCTGTAAGCAACAATATACTCAGATCATCTCACTGTGGAACAGCCTTTGTGCTTCTGCATTATACTCATTGGTACATCAGTAGGTGTGGCAAGACAAGTTTGATCCAAAATGGCATGGCATTTGTCTAGGGCAGTGTTTCTTAACCTTAGCCAATGCTGGCTGGGGTATTCTGGGAGTTGAAGTCCACACATCTTAAAATGGCTAAGGTTGAGAAACACTGCCCTAGGGTAATACATAAATATCTTGCACGCTGATTTCATAACCAACTTTGCTTTTTCCCCAGCTAGTAACCTGTTTTGACTACCTACTATAGTCAGTGCCTTTCAACTGACAGTTTTTGCTGTGTTGCAACTTATTTTAAAGAGTCAATTTTTAATATGCATACTGCAAGTTATTTACTTTTTGAACCAACAGTGCTTTGTTTGATAAGTGTTGCCTGGGCTATAGTTTTGAATACACTTACTGTATCCAAATGATGACTATCCAAATGATGAGGACATGGCAGTTCTTCATGCTGCAGCTATACTTTCAAATCATGCAAAAGGCTAACTCTTCCTCTTCACCATAATTGAAATTAATCTAAATGTAATGATAAGATAATCCACAGGTATAATCCCCCTATGGCTGAAATGTAATATTTGTTTTGTAAAAGTAGTGTATCAACTTCATTCTGAAAGTTGCCCTTGCATATCATAAAAAAGAAAAAAAAATCTAAAAATTGGAACAATTGGTTTAGATAGAGTGTCACTGCTTATGTGCTATTCCACAAACGATTCCTTTCTTTGAATGAGCTGTTTTATTGGTTGCATATTTAAAAGTACGCCTCAGGCAAAACCAGTCAGTGTGTATAGGATTGGTGCAGATGTTGTGAACCAGAAAGGGACATTCAACTCTGTAATTCATAATACATTATGGTGTAGTAAAGTTAGGTAATTATAGAGAAATAGGTTGATTCTGGGGGAAAATAATAATGGGATTATATTAACTTTTTTGTGTAGAGAGACATGGCTACTCTGTTTTGAAATTACAGCATCTGTAAGTTATTTAATTTTTATTGTACATGTAAAATAATGACTCGTTACAAAGTGGGAAGTAAAAGTATAGGAAAAACATGACAGTTCTTACAATAGCAAAATAATATACGTTTTGAAATAGCCACTTGTAGGTGAAAGCTGACTAGATTGTTAGTAAAAAAAAATCCATAACAAACTACTCGTTTTATGGTGGATATACTTTAAGTCTGAATAAGTTAATTCATTGTAAGAAAGAATGGGGAGTTCTACACATTCAGTGGCAATTATATGTTCCCTTTCAGAAGATGTTGGCAAAATTCTTACCCTAAATTCATTGATTGTGCTATTTTTTAAATTTTGTGTATTGTTTTAAAAGAAAAATACGCATCACGTAACAACAGAATCTGACAAAGAAGTTGATTTGAACAACAGTGAAAGTGGCACATAGGACAGAATTCTGAGAAAGAATACAAAGGAATTTCATTATATATATTTCACTTACAGTCATGGCTAGTATTACAGAAATGCAGTAAAACTCACATGCCATTATAGTGGCTGTTTTTGGCGTTCTTACTGAATTTCCTTTCATTTTGTATCATACTGTATTGGGTCTAATCTACACATTACTTTTTTCTTCTCTGTTCGTCCCCCCTCTCTTTGATGTTAAACTATTTTTAATCAGTTCTGTTGTGTTGAACTGATTAACAAAAATTGTAAGAAATAATTTAATTTTAAGCTTCATAAATATTCATAAATATTTTTTTGCAGAAAGGAAAATGGCTGGCTTAGCAGATTACGTTACAGTTTCAAAAATTCCTTCGTAGCCCCTTTGTTGGGAAAAAGTGTAATTAAAATGTTGACAAACAACATATTTATCAACAGATCATTGCTGCAAATCAGGTGTAGTTTTCTCACTTCACTGTTACAAATATTTTATCCGACTACCACGTGCAGAAAATCCAGAGTTTTTGATACTTTACTAGATTCCAGATATATGGGATATAGTCAAGAAGAACATAGGCACATTTAACATACAGTGATTAATAATACTATTGATGCCAGCCAAAATGTAACATTGATAAGACTAGATCAAACTGTTCTTTCTAACTCCTAAGATGCTGCTCCAGTATCAAGGAAATTAATTTCACACTGCTTAAAATGTGACCTTCTCTCAGTTTATCATGATAAGACATTCCAGTTCATTATTCCAGAGGCTGCATAAATAACTAATATCATCTTTTTTTCAGCTTCTTACAAAAAAGGGGCAATAGCTCAGGAAGCAGTTAATTTGTTGAAAACCTTTAAAGGCTGTGAAGCTTCAGAAGTATCACTAGCCTCTACATCAAATAAAACAAACAACAAATGTTCGAGTAACTACTGAAAAAATACATTGAGATAAATTACTCTTTTCTTAATTCTGAAAGATTTAAAAATGGCTTCCTTGGAGTGAAGTAATCATGAAATATCCATTTGCCAAAACAAAAAACCCCACCAGCAGATTTAGATGCTATTTTTATGCTGGGATTATCCGACAGTGTGTTTATAGGTACATGAAGCAAAATCAGTTCTGCAACTCTGCATTTTCCACTACAGTGGGAAAAGCACTCTGTAATCAAAGTAGTTAAAAATCGTAATGCCCACTTTATCAAGAAAACTGATCCATAATTAGATCATATAGTGGAATCTTTGCCCATCATAAGAGTATCTGTTATATTAACTTCATTAAAACTGAAAGGCAAGGATTTATTTGGAAAAAAAAAAGTTCACCCTATAGTTTTAGTAAAATAGGATTAGAAGACCGCCAATATATTCTTTAAGCCTGGCAAACCATTGGAGAAGGAGTCTTCTCAATTTCATAGATTTAATTGTAGAAACATTTTTTTGGGTAAAACAAGTAGAGCAAAATTAATAAATTGGTCCTGTGTTAAATATGGTATACCCATTTTAAAAGGGGACGGATCTCTTGAATTATTGAAAAGAATTACTACTATAAACATTAAAATGTTGATTAATAAATTTGGAATTTATACACATTCTCATTTGTATTCCAAAAAGATTTCACAGTATTGTTCTGCTTAATTTGTTTTAAGTCAAAAAGCTAATAACTTATCCATTGATTTGATCCAGCAATTGCTGTCATATCTGCATCTAGGTTACGTTTTTCAGAAAGCGTGAACTGGGTAAATTTTATGTGAAATTGGTAGTGCTTGTGTTCTGTGGTCAAGTCAGTGCAGTGGGAGTGGGGAAGTATGTCAAATAAAAAATGCAGAGGAAAATGCTTAGGAAAATCTATAGACAAAGACTTTAACCTGTATACTATTGGGGGAAACTGTGTTTCTTTTCTATGGACAAATGTTCATGTAGAAAAACACACAAGTAATTCACTGGAATTACAAAGATCATGGACTGTGAGGACTGTACTCTGTTCCCTTAAAATTATTAGTAGCATATTGTGCTAAGATGAGTATA
This sequence comes from Candoia aspera, assembly GCF_035149785.1. Lineage (NCBI taxonomy): Eukaryota > Metazoa > Chordata > Lepidosauria > Squamata > Candoiidae > Candoia > Candoia aspera. The sequence goes on along the minus strand of NC_086157.1, from coordinate 33,812,273 downwards.
TTCTATGAGCCAGCGTGTCATGAAGCTGAATAAAAAAATCAAATAACTTGTGCTTTTAAGGCTGTCTGCTTCTTCTGATGTTTTCACTAATGATCGACGTAGAAATTACATTTCCGTGAATTTGTATTTTTAGTATTGTAAATGACTCTGTGATCACTGAATGGTATATATTATATAAAAATATGTTCTTGCATTTTTTAGGACTTAAAGTTTGAATGAATGGTGGAGGAACGTGTGCAGTGTTTCAATGCATCTATTTGTTTTATGACAGAGAGACTCCATGAAAGATGACAGAAGAAGTAATTGTTATAGCAAAGTGGGATTATACTGCCCAACAGGACCAAGAACTTGACATAAAAAAGAATGAACGCCTCTGGCTGCTGGATGATTCCAAGACATGGTGGAGGGTAAGAAATGCGGCCAACAAAACAGGATATGTGCCATCAAATTATGTGGAGAGAAAGAACAGCTTGAAGAAAGGCTCCTTGGTTAAAAATCTAAAAGACACATTGGGTAAGTCCTTAGCTAAAACCTGCTTTAATTTTATAAATGTTTTACAGAAATGTCTATGCTGGAATGTCATATTAGGGTATCACAGTATCATAAGGTTTTTTAAAGGAGTATAGGTATATTTTATGTTAATTCAGAATACAGATAGAAGATGATTTCAATTTGCAAATAGCTTTTTTTTTTTATGAAGAGGACATGAAGCCCTTTGTTAGTCTTTCCTAATGGGAGTGATTATCATTGAAAGAAAAACAGAAATTGAGCTTTTCCTTTTGAATGTATTCTGAAGTCCTCTGTTATGAAGATAATCAGTGTTTTAGGAACTTTTATTTTATTTATCTACTTACCCTGACATTTGTAAGCTGCCTACTTCATGGATTCTAGGTGGCTTACATTTGAAACACAAGGTAGTTACCTAACCCTTATCTCTGAGCAGGTGCCTCCAGTTCAGTGGCACCTTCTGCCTCAATGGCTTGAAATGCAGTCTCAAAATGTTTTCTGGGAAGGGGGGTATCCTAACCTTGGGAAAACAGGCTATTCTTGAACAAAGGGGCTGCTATGGAGAAGGCTTATTCCCAAGCTCCTCCCACTTAACATCTTGAGTGGAAGGATTCTCAGCCAGGATAAAGTGAGCAGTTAGATTCTACCTAGATCAGATGATCCTGAAAGTAATAAAGGATTAAGCCATAAAGGGCTTTAGCACTATCATGAATTGGATCTGGAAGCCAACTGGAAACCAGTGCTGCTCTTGCAATATGGCATTGCCTGTCAGTAGACAGGCAGTTCATTTTGAACCAGATACATGAGTAAGTTGCTAGACTCTCTTGGCCTAGAAAAGGCTCCAGTTGGGCCCCAGCCATATGTTCTGTAGGAAACAAATAGGATGGGGATTGAGACCAAATCGTGCTTTATAGCAACATACTTTACAATGCTTATATATTGTTATAATAGTTGAAAAGACCTGGGATACTCTTACAACGTAACTTAAATTCTGTAAATAACACTGTACTGTTAATAAAACATTATTCCTTCCATCTAGCATAAATTATGCTATTAAAAGAGACATCATTTCTCTTTGTTTTCATGTCTCCCACTTCACACAATTGGCTCTTATTGATAGAATGAAATAACAGATAGAGGAATGACAAGAGTAATTGTTTTAAGGATAATTAAGTCATACCACAGAGTAGAAACTCGACAAGGACTGGTTTCTGACTTTCCAGGGCCACATTTTACTGAAGTCCTACATAGTCTATTATACAGGGTATAATTGATTCACTCTCAGCCAGCCTTAATGCTCAAATTGGTCCTGGGCCTACATAACAGCTGGTTGGGCACCATAGGGCCATATCTAGTTGGGAAGAAAATGTCAGTTTGGTCTAAATAGGGATCCCATAGATCCACCAACTAATTTGGGGTAATAGGTATCAACCCTAAAGCCCTGTATTACACTAACCTATGTTTGTTTGTTTGTTTGTTTGTTTCTTTAAACAATCTATATGGCAGGTCATCCCACTGCAGTGACTCTAGATGGCAAACAGAAAATTAAAACCAAAAAGCAATCCAGTTGTTTAAAATAAACAACCAAGATTATCAATAGAACACATGCCTAAGGTCTAAAAACATTCTGTATTCACAATCAGTAAAAACAACAACCAGATGAAACGATCAATGGGGCTTGCTTAATACCCTGGCCCAAATGCCCTGTGGAACAACCTTTAATACCCTGCGAAAGACCATCATGTTCAGGGCCATCCAGATCTTGGGCGGAGGAAGGGGGATGTTGTTCCACAGGGTCAGCACAGTGGCAAAGAAGGCACAACTTCTGAGTCCTGTAAGATGACATTGTTTAATAGACAGGACCTGGAGCCTGCCCACCCAGTCTGTTCTGATGGGGTGAGCTGAAATAATTGGGACGTTTTTAGTCTTATAGTTATTATTAGTCTTATATAGACTTATACTCAATAAGGATTGTGGCCATTTAAAGCCCGATGCTCAACTGTCTCTGTGGTGATTTGTCTCTCTCTCTTCCAATAAGCTCTGTAGATTCAGAGCTTCAGTGTTAATATTGTTAATACTGTTCTGTGGTAACCGTTTGTAATGAACCTTCTCTCTGTGAAGAGAAAGGTGGATATCCATTTTTGTAACACAAAGTAAAAGTTTCATAGTAACCGATGTAATTCCCTCTTTTAACTCTATCATTTACATCAGGGAATCAGTTTAGTTTTGTCTGTACTAATGACCTAGCCATGGGATTGGATTCTTGACTGTTTCAAAATGCTTATCAGCCAGTTATTAGGATCTGGTGAAAATTTAAGTGTAGATGTACAGACAAGTGTGAATTTGCATCAGAACAAAGATTTTTAAATAATATGTTTAAAAGATTCAACAGGTTCAAGGTTTTAGAGTGCATTGGTAAGTCAATCATTATGGTCAATATGACTGATTTTATGTTCTGTTAATTTAAATATGCTTCAAAAGGTAAAGATGAATATTAAGCCCCTCTTTTTCCTGATTATTTTATTAACTAATTATCAGTAATATTAAGCCTTTGCTAAATAGAACATATGGATTATCATGTTATAGGAATGCAATTTCCTTGCCTTTCTGTATCCTGAGAATTGTGAACCATACAAAGGATATTTAGATCACGCTGAACTCAAGATTGTGGTTTATCATTTAAATGCTGTAATTTAAATTCATAAGTACAAGTGAACTATAAACCATAGTTTCATTATGGGAATAGGGTTGCCACTGACTGGTGCTGATAACCTTAAACAAAAATTTTATTTCTGTATAATTTGGGGGCCAAATTACTCCTTGATACTTGAGATACCAGATTAGAATCTGCTTTAAAAACAACTAGATTTTGGAGCCTCTGAACTGTAAAAGACTAGACAGAGTCTATGTATTCTTGGAGTGGCCAGTATTTTATTTGCTGCGCCTCAGTTAGGAGACCACTAATTCTCTCTAGCTTCAGCTTTCCGTTAAGTGCGGTGCTAATCTTAAGATCATGGGGGCAAAAAAGACAGTTGCTTCCGTAAATTGGAAAGAAAAGATTCCCTTTTCTCCAGAAAGTTGATAAAAAGTGCTCAAGTCTTCTCTGACAATCAGGAATTATTCTAACAGTAGGTTTTGCCAAAGGAGAGACATAAATCCACAAAAGAATTAAAGCTTGGGAACAGATTTTTTTATTATCAGATTTTTACTAAATGGTGCTATAAAACCTTTGCTTAAATAAAAGCCCTTTATGAATATTTGAACTAATGTAGTTTGATAATTATTTTAATGCCTGATATTGCTGATGTCAGTAGCGCAAATGGTCTTGTTCTTGTCTTGCAGTCTTCCATTTGTTTGAAGCGAAAGACATTACAGTATATGACTGTTCAGTGTAGCTTGCTTTTTCCTTTTCCATTTAACTTCCTGTTTATTTTAAAAGCTTGCTAGAAACTGTCAGCTATTTCCTTTTCTGAGGCAATACAGCTTGTTAGCTGTATCAGTGCTTTACATTTTACCCCTCCCTATTTTACCACCAAAAGGAAATGAAACATTTCTTTAGACACTGGCTTTGTCTGTGCGCCTTAATTTTGTTATTTATCTGAAACTCTTACATTAACGTTCTTGATTATATAGCACCTTCCTCTTTTCCTGAAGGCTTTGATTTACATATATTTGTATCTGAAATTAATATGACTGTTGCAAATTAAGCAGTTACAACAGCCTTTCATATCAGGCAATTAAAAGAATGTGTGTGTGTAGGGACTGCAGTTTCCAGAGTTCTCATCCTTTAGCCATGCCGTGTATGACTCTGGAACTTGCACCCTCCGTACATCTGGACCTTCTCCAAGTTGAAGAAGTGGGTTATAGTCTCACTTGAGAGATTTTGCTGAGGCCCTAAATTCACATCAGTTTCAGTTTCACTCTTTGATTCCTATTCAAATATCTGGTACTGGAAGTGGAAATTATTTAGAATTCTTTTTTCACTCAATTGTCGATGTAAGTCATCACTGGATATTGATATTGAACTCAATGGCTGATTTACATAACATTATAGCTTTGAGCTATAATTTTATCTATCCAGGGTCAGTCTTGCAGTCAACCAAGCAATCAGACTTATTCAGCAGATTCCTAGCTTTTCTATTTCTTTTTTTGGCATTTGGAAAAATTGACAGGGCACAAACAAAATCAGCAGTAAGGCTAAGATTCTAGATTCAGACATGATTATAATATAGTTTAAAACCAAGCAAGATTTGTAAACCAACACCAAATTGCAGTTTCAATTACAGTGTCATTTGTTGCCAAAATTAATCATGGTTTCTTTCTTAGGATGGGTGCGTACATCATGCAGAGCCATAAAAAAAACCCAAAATATAGTTTATTAGCATTACATGCAAACTGTACCAATAACTGTTGTATCCAATGATTTGCAGATACAATTTTATTTCTAAAATGTATAACTGACTGTACTGTATAGGTGTCTGAAGGAAGCTAAAAGTGCTTGTCCTTTGAGAAAACTCACGTACAGTATCTTTTAGTGGAGGTCATTCATACATTAAGCTGGAAATCATAGAGATATGTACCTGTATGAATAAGTTTTTATGTTGTTTTCTACCCCCCACCCCCAAAAAACAAAACAAAACTGAAAAGCCTAGCAATGGCTGCGTATCAAACTATTTTGAAAGTGAAATGACATTAGAAAAAAACATTTGCATGCCACTGTAGCAAAACTGCTTCACTTGAAATTTTAGTCCTCCAAATATTTAAGTAGTATTGTGCAGTAGTATTGTACAAGGGTCAAATGTTTTCTAAAGCGACATGCTGCTTTCAACAGGTTTTGAACTGTAATCTCCATCAGTTGCAGTCAACAGTGATCTAAACTATCTAGAGGGAATCAGATTGTGCTATTTTTAATGGGGCATTTTTGTTTGGATACTGTATTTGGGGAAAAGCAACACATAAAATTTTAAAATAAATGTACATTTTTATTCAGATTTAAGATTGGTTGAGCAAGCATGCATTTTAAAAATTATTCCCAACACATGTAGTTTCATACACACACACACACACACTGTGTGTGTGTGTGTGTGTGTGTGTGTATGATAAGATTTTTAATGTTCAATCAAAATGATTAATGACATCCCTGCAAACCTGGCCACTATCACATAGTGTATTTCATAGTTTTTGAAAACTTTAAATACTCAAATAGGTTTTATTTTTATGAAGCAATACCACACTTCCTCCCCAAAACAGCATAGTGAACAGCATTCTACAAATGGTAAGAGTAAAATCAAATCAGAGAGAGAAGAGGAAAATGCAACCTTGTTCATGCTTCTGGCTCTCTCAGAGGTCTGACTATGGTGTGTGTGTGTGTGTGTGTGTGTGTGTTTGGAGTGGAGGATGCCTTCAAGTCATTCGTGAGTAGTGGTGACTGCCTAGACAAGTCCATGCAATTTTCTTGGCAACATTTTTGAAAGTGTGGTAGGGACGTGGTGGCGCTGCAGGTTAAACCGCTGAGCTGCTGAGCTTGCCGATCGGAAGGTCGGCGGTTCGAATCCGCGTGACGGGGTGAGCTCCCGTTGCTAGTCCCAGCTCCTGTCAACCTAGCAGTTCGAAAACATGCAAATGTGAGTAGATTAATAGGTACTGCTTCGGCGGGCAGGTAACGGCGTTCTGTTTAGTCATGCTGGCCACACAACCACGGAAGGGTCTACGGACAAACACCGGCTCTTTGGCTTGAAACGGAGATGAGCACCGCCCCCTAGAGTCGGACACGACTGGACTTAATGTCAAGGGAAACCTTTACCTTTACCTATAGAGAGTGGTAGGTGGCAGTATTGCAGCCAAAACTATTCCCATGACCTGAGTTCAATCTCAGCGGAAGCTGGATTCTCGGGTAGCTGGCTCAGGTCGATTCAGCCTTCCCTCCTTCCGAGGTTGGTAAAATGAGTACCCAGCTTGCTTGCTGGGGAACCGGATGACTGGGGAAGGCAACGGCAAACCACCCCACTGTAGCGAAAGCGGCGTCCCCACAAAGGGTCAGACATGACTTGGTGCTTGCTCAGGGGACCTTTCACCTTTTCATCTTTCATAGAAATGGCAGCATTACTCAGGTTTCTGCTTTTACTTTTCTTCAGCTTGGTAGGTTCTTTTATTCTCTTCCCCTGGACTTTCTGTAATAAAACTCTTGCAGAAAATATAGCAAAAATTAAGGTAGTCTCTCCATCTTTTAAAACACTGACATTTTTGGAAGACATATGCCTGATTTAAAACAATTCTATTTATGGGAGCAAGATAATAAACCATTACATACACTATACACCAGCATAGCTTTGAAGACTTTCTGATCAGCTGTTGACTTTCCCCATGAAATTACTTTATTTATTCCCTCTTTCCCCATGCCAGCTGAGAATGGTGGTATGACAACTGTTTTCTCCTAAACAGCATAATTTCATTTCCTGTTTAATTTTACTTGCTGAAAGTAATATACAAACTCTGGATGTGTGTATATGTATATGTGGGGTAGGGGGTGTTTTTATTTTGTCCTTAGATGTCAACAAATCAGCTCATCATTACAAATATGCTGCTGTCCTCAAGCACACCCTCATTCCAAATGGCAAACATTCACAGCCTCTTCTTCCCTAAAATACAAGAAGCAGCAGCTAAAGTTGACTGGTACTATTCATAGACATTCATCATGCCTTTGGATAATGGATTTCAAGCAGCGTATTACAAGCACATTGGCACCTTTGTTAAACCTGTTTGCATTGGGTTAGGCTAAGCAAGGTGTACAGATTTTTTGGTTGGAGGCCACCTTCTAAAAAGGAGTCAAACGTGTCAGGACAAAAACTGATGCCATGTATTTAGATTAAATTTTAAATTACACATAGTTAATATATTTACTTTCCAGGCATGTTATTTAAAAGTTCTTACCTTCTATCACATTGAAAATTACTATTTGGCATCAACTTGTGGAGAGGTCTGGGGGCTTCATTTAAAGCTTTGGTGAACCACATGCCATTCTGGGTTTTAGATTGTGTATTTCAGCTGTAGGGCAATTCTGGTTGGAAGACTTGTGGTTTTCAAGCATTCTTCTCCACTGACAGATTTTAGCCAAATAACAGGAACATTGACTTTTTCCTCAAGGTGCAAAAATCCTGTTCTGCTTAGCAACTACATGCCCTTGTAATCCTTTGCATGCTTTTACAGAATAAGCCTCATTCAGTACGTGTGTATAGAAGCATGGTCTTAATCAGAGCTTTCAGACTATAATTTTAAATTAAACTCCCATGTTATTTGTATTTATAAATTTGTAACATTTCATATAGAATTTTACAATTTCATTTTTTAGCTGTCTCTCATGTACACATTAGTAAAATGAAAAATTAAAACCTAATATAAAACAAATTGTAGCATTAAAACTATCAGCACAATAGAGAACCAGTTTAACAGAATGACAAAAAATACACAATATATTTTTAAAAGCCTAGAGGAGTAATTACATCTGTCATTGTACCAGCCACTTTGAAAGACGCAGTGGTGTGCACCCCTCCTCAAGTAGTTGTCACAGAACCTGGCTGTTTTAGAAAACTCTATTATTTTTAAGGGAAGATTGCTGAGAATGTGATCAGCATGCAGATACAGGAAATCTTAGTGAAGCGGACTATCTAGATCCCCATCAGTCAAGATTCAGGTATGGGTATGGGTAGAAACCACATTGACTGCTATGTCGGACAATCTTTGGCAAGACTGGAATGGAGGGTGTGATACTCCTGGTCCTGTTGCATCTCTTGCCAGCCTTCAATTCCATGGTATCCATCTGGACCAGTTGGGAGCAGGGCACAGTGTTGCAGTGGTTCTTCTCTTTCCTGCTTCTTCTCTTTGCCTGCTTCCAGGGTTGTGTAGGAGGGAGTGGTTAAGCCTTAGCACGCTCTGCTACAGAGATCTGTGTTTTTTCCTCCTGCTGTTTAACATCTACACAAAGCCACTGGGTGATACCATCTGCATGAGGGCATCAGCATGCAGATGACACCCAGCAACGCAATTCTGCTCCTGGCTGAATAGGAGCTGTGGTGCCCCAGTGCCTGAAGGAAAAATAAGCTCATACTGAATGCTAGTGAGACAAAGTGGCTTTGGATTCAAAGGCCACCTGAATCCAAGAATAATTTATTTTTAAATATGGACAAGATAGTGTTCCCTGAAACATAGCTGACTCTTAATTTGGGCCCTCCTAGATTCATGGCTCCTCCTTGAACAACAAGTGGACTCTGTGGCTAGGAAGACCTTTGCACAGTTATATCAGATGTGCCAGCTCTGGCAGTATACACCCATGCTTTTGTCACCTCATGGCTGGATTGCTGTAATTCGCTTTACCTGGGACTGCTCTTGAAGATCACCCAGTTGGTGCAGCATATTATGGGCATACCTAGATTTGCCCATGTAAACGCCACTATGAGAGCTTAATTGGCTGGCGGTCTGTTTGCAGGTACAATTAAAGGTGTAAATTGTCACATGATGCCAGCCACACTAGGTGGACCAGACTAGAAAATCAAGTCCACAGGAAAACTAGAACTACACTTTATTGAGATTGGTTATAATAACAGAATCTTGCAAGTCTGATTGTTCTTTACTCTCCTCCTCCTTACACCACAGTGAATCAGGCATTTGGCTGAGCCATTTCCAAATACTATCTTGCTTCACAGGGCTTAAAGAATATTCAGTCCTCTTTACCTAGGTAACAGTTCTTATGTATTTTTGCCAAGGTCACCTCCATTACTCTCTATACATGAATATCTTTGAGACCGCCTGCTTTGGCCTGTTTTTACCCATTTACTAAGGGCTAGGAGGGTCCCTTTTTAAGGGTCCCTTCTACCAAGGAATACCATTTACAGGGACCTAGTTGTCGAGCCTTCTCAGTTATTCCCACCACCCTGCTTTGGAACAGTTCGCCCATGATATCTAGACTGCTTCCTCCTTATTGAGCATCCAAAGAGCTTGATGGCATGATTTTGTTTTAATGTTTCTCTTGTTTGATGCAAGTTACTCAGAACCATTTGGAACTGAGCATCACACAAGCTTAAGTTAGTACATAAATAAATAAATTAACATAATAAGGTGTCAGGCAAGCCATTTTGGTTAGAATGTCTACAGTCAGTCTTATCACTGAAAATGCCTCTCCTGGTATCTCTTGCTTCATTTTACTTTTTTGGGTTCTAGGTTAGAGTTTTTTCAAAGGATATCAAACTTTGAGCTGATGTATGTGAGGGAAGGCAACATTTCAGTATCCTACTTCCAAATTTTTAAAGGCTTTAAAAGAGAAAAAAAAACTATGTTACTTTGAAGATCAAGTTTCTAATTTTGGCTACTCTGTGATCCAACTACGTCAGTTCATGCCCAAGTAGGAGTGAAGCAAGATTTGTTTTAATTGATTTGTTTTTTTTAATAACTGCATTTAGGAAAGCTTGTCCTTTCTAATAACCACATTTGTTAAATTGTTTTTTAAAACATGTCCCAACCATTTGTATGGGGAGATATGATCTTGTTTTGACTGAATAATAAACACACCAGTCAGCCTCTGTGACACATACACACACAATTAGTAAAATAGCAGAGAGCTTAGATTAAAAGGTAGGCTGCTACTGTCAGTGTTTCTGCTTTTTCACCTGAAGAGCTTAGAATGTTTCAACTGCTGTAATGAGATGACTTAGCAGCAGTATCTACATATGAGCAAACACATGCAAAAGCTTAATGAAGTCAGGCTTCTTACATATTAATATGCTTTTGCTACATACTTAGTCATTAGAAAAGAGCACGTAAGTCACAGCAACAGATACCTTTATCTACTGCCAAAATACAATGAATAAAAAGTACAGATTCATTCTAGTGCTCTGCATGGATTGAATTTCTCAGTCATCCCCTCAGCGAAGAGATTTGTGGTAGAGGTAGTTGCAGGGATTAAGCAGGGAAGCTAACTCTTGATTCTGGCGTGTTTCAGATAACATGGACTTGCTAGATTTATCTGTTTCTGATCTGGTTAAATACTTTTGTTCTTTTGAATGTTAGCATTATAAGTGATAATGAAATGTATCAAGAAATGTAGTCCATGTTCTGCATAGATCTTACTTATCTGTGGCTTGGCTGCTTTTTAAGATTTACTTCTAGCTTTAATTACACTAGACTGTTGATGCCAGAGAAGTGTTTTCTAAGTATTTGGAAATCTTAACTTCCACTCAGATGGAAAATGACTTAATCATTGCAGTAGAATGAGGAACTAACATGAGCTGAACCTCAGACTTGTGTTTTTACAATATTTCATTAGTAAAATATTTAGAGTTAATATCTCTAGTTTCTGTATTGTGTTCAATACATTGATGCACAGCCAGTGTTTAGTGACAGAGACAGGAACTTTTCATGATGGCTCAGCCACAGTCAACTTGTACTGAAGCCTTCTATTTTGGAAAGAATAGAAGTACGGTTTTCCTGTAATTGTATCACAGAATATAACAACTAAGCTAGGAAAATATTCAATTGTAATTATTTAGTTAAGTACAGAAAACAGGAGAATTTGGAATATGTCTGAGTGGAAATCATTAAAAAGGAATGATTGAATTTTTCCTCATTAATGGGGGTCGTTCCTGAATTTTGACCAGTACAATTACATTTTTCCTTTTGTTGCTGTAACTTCCATTTTGTCCCACAGACTCATCCTTGTGAAATTTAGGAAAACAATATGTCAGTACAAGTAGTCCTCAATTAACTAATTGGGACTGGAATTTCCATCACTAAGTGATGCGGCCATAGAGCGCAACATCATGTGACTGTGCTGCTTAGCGATGGAAATTCCAGCATTTTCAGTTGCTGTGGTTAAGTGAATCACTGCAGGTCATTAAGCGAGGATATCACATGGTCGCCAGTTGTGACCTCCTGCTGGCTTCCCTGTTGACTTTGCTTGTAGGAAGCCAGCAAAGAAGATTGCAAATGGCAATCACGTGACTGTGGGAATGTTTTGACTGACGTAAGTATAAGGACCAGTCCTAAGTACCACTCGTTTAGCGCTATCTTAAGTTTGAACAGTCACTGAACAAGTGGTCATTAAGCAAGGACCACTTGTACTGGTTATGCACTGTAAATGAGCATTTTAAGTGACATTTTGATATGTAATTAAGTAACAGAACCAAATTGATATGTGAGGGAACACTGTTTAGAGAAGGATTTATTGTCTTAAAATACATCAGTATTATAGTGTCATAATTGTATATTTGTATGTGTTTTTCATGAACATTTTGTGAGTTGCCTTGCATAGACAAATTACTTCTTTTGTGCTAGACCAATTGTCCTTTGTGTTGTCTTATAGTCATACATAAAAATAGAAGAAGTTGAGATTCATACAACTGGTCATTATAGTTAAAAGAGCATGTGTGGATTTCAGGGAGGTGGCGCATTGTTGTTGTTTTTGTTATATTAAATCTCTATCTACCTACCTACCTATCTATCTCATCCATATATATACAGTAATGTGCAAAAGACTTAGGCCACCACCAGCTTTATTGTTTTAGCAGAGTTTTAATGACCACCCATAATTATTTTTCAGTCTCTGTATTAAGATACAAACAGAAAATACAGGAAATATGTACATGAAATTTAAACAAACACAATTTTCAGAACAAAATGGCTTCTTCAAGCAAAAGTCAGTATTTAGTGTGACTTCTAGTGTGGCTCTAAGCGTATCTTGAACTCTTTTGGGGAGACTATCCTGAAGTTTTCTGAAGTAATCTTTCTGGTATATTTTACCAGGCTTCTTTCAGCACTTCCCAGATTTCTTCTTTAGATGTAGGTTGTCTTTTATTTCCTTCCTTGTCCAGGTAATCCCATACTGCCTCTATAATATTCAGGTCTGGACTCTATGGAGGCCAGTCCGTGACTGTTGGTGTTTTATCAGCTGTTTTTCTCGCTAAATATGATTTCAGTGCATTAGCAGTGTGCTTGGGATCGTTACCATGCTGAAAAATGAAACCATTCCCAATCAGGCACTTTCCAGAAGGAATGGCATGATAAATTAAAACCTGTCTGTACTTTTCAGCATTCATGATCCCATCAATACAGACAATATCGCCAACACCACTGGCAGAAATGCAGCCCCAAACCAGGACAGACCCTCCACCATGTTTCACTGAAGGCCGTAAGCACTCATTTGTCCATCTCTTTCCAACTCTTCTTCTCACATATTGTCGACGATTGGACCCAAAAATTTCAAACTTGGATTCATCACTGCATAATGCTCTTTTCCACTGATCCTCATTCCAATCTTTGTGAGCTTGAGCATATCTTAGCCTTTTCATCCTGTTCCTCTTCCGCAAAAGTGGTATCTTGGCTGCTACCCTTCCATGAAGATGATTCCTGATCAAGCTCCTTCGGACTTTAGAAGAGTCGACGTGGCATCCCAATGCAGCTGCCTGATGCTGAGCCAGGTCCCTGCTGGACTTCCTCTGCTCTTGAAGGAGAAACTATGAGGAACTTCTCTTCAGAATTGGAAAGTTTTCTTGGCCTTCCAGTCCTTTTTTTGTCCTTGAACTCTCCTGATTCTTCAAATTTCTTTATAACAGCTTGAATACCACATCTTGAGTATTCAGTTTGTTGATTTCCTTTTGAGAGTGGCCTTGCTGATGCAAAAGTATGATTTTATGTCTGTCCAATTCTGTGATCTTTGGCATTTTGACTGGAATGATGTGATTGAAAGTTGGTCTTCTTAGCAAGCTTCCAGTGAATTACACTCATGCAACATGTGTATGTACTGTATGTAGTGCTCAAGCATATCTTGCACAAACCTAGTGTACAAGCCCTTGTCCACAGCAGTCATTTTGGCATGAAATAGTAGGACATATACAGGTGTTAGCAATGACAGTATTTAGGGTTCCATTCCATTTAGGTTTATGGGAGCCAGGTGCCTGCTGTTGCTCTAGTCTAAGGGGAGGTCACACTAAATATCTGCCACTTTAGCCAATGGCAAATATATATACACTATATATCTCAACTCAAGGCAGCAAATGTACCTAATACTCCTGCTAATACTAAGTTACAGAGAGTTGGACTTCCTTATTCCAAGCTGTCATAGGTTGAACCACTTCTGAAACCATTTAAATGGTTTTGACCTTGAAATGAGCAGTGCTATAGGACTGAGAAATAAGGATTTTTTTGCAGATGGTGTGCTAAATAATTGTATTAAACCTTTATCACAGTAACATTGAAATGGAACATTATTGACATTGATGGAAATTGTATTCCTCCTCAGGCACCAGATCACATGGTGATAGTGATAATCATTTAAAAAGTGCCCATTCCTGCCTGGTGGTTGTAGTTCTCACTGCCTGTTTACACACTGTCAGATTGAACAGGTTAATTATTTTTGTCAAAATGGATCTTATGTGAAAAGGATCTATGGATCTGTGCCTGTGCAGGTATCGTTTTACAATCAAAACTCCACAATAAAATATGCAAAGAGTAATTGTACTATGTGTGCACACCGTTTCTAAGATTTTTTTTTTTTGGCTCCCTTATCGTGGATTGAATGGCAAAAAGAGGCTTGATGGAATTTGCATACCATTAGGCTTACATTTGGTTATTAGTTGCCCCTGTTTTTACATTAGCTACATCTAAAAGTAAAAGAATACTGGCTGATTACATATTTTATTCCCAATATGCAGCCTAAAGCATGGCTGGTTATAAAAATAGTATTTCCTTTTTTATTTGCCTGCACTGCTTTGTGTCTATTAAATCTCTAGTGGCTTTAGAAAGAAATGCTCTGAAAGGGCACATCAAAGCTTTACTTAGCAGCTACTCTTCTGAGATAAAAAGACCTTTCTTAAAAAGTAAAGATGTTGAGCTGTTTTTCTGATAGCTTTTCTGGTGGTATAGCTTCATTCTTTAGTGTCTTAGTTCTTTTCCTTTATGCTCAGATTAAGGAAAAATGTTAAGATATTTTCCCATTCTGAATCAGATTAACTTATTCTTACTGTTTGTTTGAAATGTTTTTATTTTATTTTTGACAGGATTGGGTAAAACAAAGCGAAAGACAAGTGCTAGAGATGCCTCGCCAACTCCTAGTACTGATGCAGAATACCCATCCAACGGCAGCAGTGCTGATAGGATTTATGACCTGAACATCCCTGCGTACGTTAAATTTGCCTACGTGGCAGAGAGGGAGGATGAACTCTCTCTCGTTAAAGGGTCTCGAGTGATTGTTATGGAAAAATGCAGCGATGGCTGGTGGAGAGGGAGCTACAATGGACATATTGGCTGGTTTCCTTCAAACTATGTAGTTGAAGAAGTTGAGGAAGCAACTGCTGATTCACCAAGTTTTCTAAGTTTGAGAAAAGGGGCATCCATGAGTAACGGCCAGGCCATGAAAATACTTCACATTGTTCAGACATTGTATCCGTTCAGTTCTGTCACTGAAGAAGAGCTCAATTTTGAGAAAGGTGAAACTATGGAAGTGATAGAGAAACCTGAAAATGACCCAGAGTGGTGGAAGTGTAAAAATTCTCGAGGGCAAATTGGTCTTGTTCCCAAAAACTATGTAGTAATCTTAAGTGATGGTCCTACGATTAATACTTCCCACCCTCCTCAGATAAGCTACACAGGGCCCGCTTCCACAGGACGGTTTGCAGGAAAAGAATGGTATTATGGGAACGTTACTCGGCATCAGGCAGAATGCGCTCTAAATGAAAGGGGAGCGGAAGGTGACTTCCTTGTCAGAGACAGTGAATCTTCGGTAAGTAGCTATCATTTCAGAAGTCAAAGTGTTGAATTTTTTGATTTTGTGATCCATCATGCAAAATACATGAGGTAATAGAGAGAACAGAGATTTTCCCTGCTGCATGAATCAAGTGGAGTTCTTTAAACTGAATATTCATGTGTTGTGTAATATGGATCTCCTTTCATTAATTGAATAATAAATCATCTATATAGGGAAAAACAGAATATACGTATGGTGTGCCATTTTTGTGCTACAATTTTAAATCTACTTTTCAGGTATATCACTTGAAAACAACTGGGATTTTCTCTTAGCAAATTTAAAATACTATATCAGTGCCTAAGCAAGTGTTCGTAGGAAAGGTTAAACTAGTTTAATGAATTGAATTTTCAAGGTGTGTAATCTTTTACTTGAATTCTCTACTTTATTAATCCTGCACAGATGAACTTCCAAAAAGTGTACATTCAGATTCTGTGCAGGCTTAATTCTCAGCAAAATATAGCTAACCTGTTTTTCTTTTGCATTCACTTCCATAGTTGCTTTTCCTGTTTCTGACTTTTTTGCATATAGGGTTGTCAACAAGTTCCAAAGAACAGTCATGTTGGTCCCTTGTAACAAAAGATTTGAAATCTGCATATATTTGAGAACAATATTCCTGAAATCTAACTGCATTGCATTGCAGCCAAAGAATCCTATACTGCTTAAAAGATTGATTTAATTTATTGCAGCAGCAGATGTCATTGGATACAGCTGAATAACTTTCAGACCTTCTTAGATGGGCTTTCTCTCTTGCTGCTTCCTGTGGGTTTCACACTACGGCTTTCTACCGCTTCCACCTCTAGATGGACAAGTAATACTGAAAAATTAGGACTATGGATCATGTTAAATCTGTACATCTTTTCATTTTCACTATTTTAAAATGTTTCTTACATTGTACTAGTTTTCTTGTTATAAACTGATCTATAGATTATATATTACAGAGAGATGTATTCTGTTTGTTAAGCAGAGTTGGTTTACGAAGTGTATGCAAAGTGCTTATCTTTTGTTGGCTTTGA
Organism: Candoia aspera; assembly: GCF_035149785.1. NCBI lineage: Eukaryota > Metazoa > Chordata > Lepidosauria > Squamata > Candoiidae > Candoia > Candoia aspera. The sequence goes on along the minus strand of NC_086157.1, from coordinate 33,795,965 downwards.
TTTATAAATCATGGTGGTTTGGTAGGAGCAACTCTTCATCAATCACAGTTTGCAGTTCTGTGAATCCTGTACACACTTAACTAGAAATAAGCTTCATTAAACATGGTGGAACAGTTCTGAATAAACATAAATATGTAAGGTGTTGTCAGTGGGTGATAAATTTAGATAGTTGTGATTTTAATCAATCTGTACATTAGAAGTAATGGTTTTTCAATTAAGCAACTAACACCTTTATTTACTGGTTGTACCACATAGTCAGTAAAATGACCAACAGCCTAGTTTGAATGCCTGCTCTCAGTGAGGGCTTGTTTGTTTGTTTGTTTTTAAGATATAGTAGATATCTAGAGCTGCACCAGATTAAGTTTTACTGCCTTTCCTTCTGAGGATTGTGGATTACAGTTAGTCCTCCTTTAGCAACCACAGTTGGGACTGGCAACTCAGTCACTAAGCAAAGCGGTTGCAAAGTGAAACTGCAACTGTGCTTATGATCTTACTTCAGCTTTCCTTTGCTTTACAGACCTGTGAAGGTCATAAATGCAAGGATTGGTTGTAAAGCTACTTTTTCATCACCATCGTAATTGAAAACAGTTGCTAAGTGAGTCAGTCGCTAAACAAGACTACCTGATATTTCAAAAGACAATTCCAGTGGATAGTTAGTGCCGCACCAGCTGGTGGTGAGGAAAAATGTTTGGAAATGATGGTGCTGTACTAGATTGGGATGAAAAAAAAGTTCACTCCTGTGAGATGAACAGTAGCATCATTCCCTTTTTTTGTATTGTAAGGATGGCAAGTGAACTCTGGCTTAAAGCCATCTGATAAGCCCCAGTAAGCAGAGAGGGACAATTTGTACATCAAACAAATGTTGGTGAATATGTTTGCATTATTATATTTGGTTTGTATCTTAGGCCCTAGATCAGTTCCTTGAATTTTTATGACTAACATAAAAATAAGAGAGTTCTCTTTGGCTCCCATGTTCTTTGAATGTGGAATGAGAACTGCTCATTGAAATGGGTAGAGAACTAAAGCCCCCTCAGCTTCTCCTTGTCAGCACCTTAGAACTGATTAGTTATGAGGCCATTTCATCTTTCTCCTAAATTTTGAGCACAGAAGGCCTACTGTGATTCTAGGACCTGCTTTACAAGAATTTTTGAGTTTCAGAAATAGCATGCAAACTATTTACTCACCATGCCTTTTCAGCTGCCTTTGCTGACTCAAAATGTTCTTTGTACTTTGTAGCTGAAGAGCAACGCAAATTTTCTCTTGCAATCTTTTTGAGTAAGTTTAGGACAATTCAGGACTCTAATGTCTTTGGGCAAGTAGCATTATGCACTTTTTAAAAGATGCCCTGCTGTGTTGGAAGAGCATTTTGTGAATTACCCTAAATATAAAATCAAATCCAATATTTATAAGTTCAATTTATAAATGATAGAATTCAAAACTTAGTATGCTCCATGGGGCAGAACAAATAGAAAGTACAGCTATTATCTTCATCAAAGAAAATGGAAAAACCAAGGTGTGTTAATCTGAGACTATTGTTTCTCTGTTTTATATAAATATTCAAATTATAATGTCTTGAGAGGAATAAAGCATTGATTGGTGAATTTAATTGCATCTTTACTGAGTGGATTAGGTCTGAAAGCCTTCCTGAACCTGGTGTCCTTCACATTCATTGAGCTTAAAGTTCCCAGAATTCTCAGCGAGCATTCTAATTTGGTGGTTTGCATTATGTACCAACAGGAAATTATTGAGGCTGTTATTTTGAGAAAAGCTATGAAGATGATAACTCTGTGCAAAGCAGGCAGCAGAAACATTGACTGAAATTTTGTTTCTACATTGCTGTAGCAAACAGATGTAGAACATGGAGGACAGAATGGGTTATATCTTCTGCAGAATCCTCTGTAAAGTTTGATGCTGGCATACCTTTTCCTACATATCTGAATGTTACAGACACAAATGGGTTTGATAGTTGGAAGTGAATGTTAGTTATTCTTTTGAATATATCCAAAAGATGAGTTATAGTTTCCAGTTAGCAATGATTGTGCCTCGTATAAACCTCATTGGCTACAGTACTCCAAAATATATGTCATAAATATCCAAAATTAACCCATAGCTAGACCTGTGTTTCTTCTGAGAAAATTACAAATAGAAAGATATTAGATATTGGTAATGGAGGAGGGAAAATGGAAAACAGTGTCACAAAATTATTATTACAGTTCTCTATGTTGATTAGAAAATAGAAGGTTGGGTTTGTTAGGCCTTTGACGAAAGTGGGTTTCTGTGAATCACAGGATGTTGTAATAATGGATATTAAACAGGATGTTCTAGGCCAGCAGGCCTGAGGCAATCCAGTTAATGACTGTTTTAGGTTACCTCCTGTGGGTGTTAATTTTGATTAACTATCTGTATGTGATGAAACAACTGGGCAAAGAAGGCAGAGGATTTGTTTTGGACTGGAAGGCCATATAGAACGCAGAGTGAAAGGAAGAGTGGAGTGTACATTTCCTGATTTAGTGCCACCTCAACGGCAGCACAACTGCAATAATATTGATAAAAAGCAAGCTAGTTCTCCAAATTATATACTTCTTGGTGGTGTAAAATGCTGCACTAAGTTGTAAATTAACATGTTCATGGTCCTAATTTTTATCTTCACTGCCTGACTGCTAAGGGCGAATAGGTACAATTGTTTCTATGCCTGCCTGATTTAAATAGTGATGTCTCCAGCAAAGATCCAAAAATACTTAAACTTGGAAAATGCATTTTGAGACCTAACTATTTAGTACAGAACCAAGGACTGAAGCATGAGAAACGTTTATTTTTACAATATTTTCCAGATTTCTTCCTTTTTCTTAACGTTGAACCTTTACACAGGCTGGTTTTGTATTTGTTATGGTGACTGACACTGATCAGCTATGCATTATACTGTGGAGAAAGCCTTCAAGGTGCCGGTTGCAGAGCTTGACCCGTAGCAAGTAACTAGTTCAGATCTTCCCTTTAAGTGCTGTCAGGATGACATGCAATTCCAGGAGTCTAAGCATGGGAAAGATTGCTTGCAAACCATCCAGCTGTAGCAACCATGTCCAGTGGGAAAAGGAGCAGAAATAGCTGCCAAGAGCTAAAAACCAAAAAGACAAACAGACACAAAATATAAAAATAAACACACTTGAAACAAGTTCAAGAGAAGACAGCAGGGAATAGTTTGAAACTGAATTTAACCTCCACATAGTATGTATAACATGCCAAGGTGAGGGTTTTTCAAAAAGACTTAATATTTTATTAATTAAATATCTGAAACAGGAAGAAGCCAAGAAGAATACGTTCAGTGACAGATGCATTTTTTCAATTTCCTGTTGTTACTTAAAATACATGCCCATTGTGGGGAGGAAGGTGGGAGCCTAGACCTTACCTTTCCTTTCCTTTCTGCAGAAGTAAGATTGTCAGAGCCTGCTGTTTCGTAGTGCTTTTCTCAAAAGAACTAAAGATTTTCCCCTCATCCCCTTCCGTCCTTTTTAAGTATAATACCACAATAACAAGGCCTTTGTTATTTGATGGAAGGAAAAGTGATAGGCAGTTGTATTTGATATGTATATCTGAGAGTTTGATTTGGAAAGCAATTCTTAATATTCATTTTTTAGTAGAAATGTCTTTGACAGAACATTTTCTACATCTGCTTTGCAACTAGTGAGTCTGAGAGTGTTGCACAGGCCGTTTTCAGCACATTGCTTTGATTTTTCCTGCTCCTGATAAGCTGTCACTGGCATAGAAATCAATCATACCACTATATTTTGTTGCCCATGGCTGTCATAATGCTGAAAACATGTATAATATAATGCATATCCTCTGTAGATATCTCTGTCTTCAAGCTTCACTCACCTTGTGCATTGAGAATGAATTCTAGTTTAAAATTTGAAGTCATTGCAATCATAGTTTGAATTGGCAAGGTTAGAGCATTGCATTAAAAAAAATAATGTATTTAATCTTCCATCAACACCAGAAAGTTTAGTTTACCTCCCACATCCTCTCCTTGCCAATGAAACCTTTATTTCAACAATAGTTAATATAGATATATCAGAATAATGTTCTAATACCCAATGAGGCAGGTTTTCATACTTAGATTCACTCTCCTTTTCCCAGTTCTTTGTACTTTTCCAACTGTGACATAGTGGTAAAACCTAAGGGTTAAGACATTTAGTTTTTATTCAATGAAATAATCCTTGAACATTCTTGACAATTTGTTTTATTCATTCTGTTCTGAATTGGCCTTGTATTTTATGCAAATAGTGTTTGGTATTACAATTCTTGTTCCCATAATTTTGCTCAGCAATAGTTTCTGCATAATGTGGAGAATGAGCAATAAGTGTGCTGTTGATAGGAAACTTAGACAAATAAATTAGTTTTAGAAGTAAATGTGTCTCCTACAATCAGATAACCCAAAGTATTGGAATAACCAGGTTGTCTGGATAGCATAATGGAAAACTCAACCCATGAAATGATCTTTATTCAAAATAATTTCTAACAAATTTTATGTCATTGTTTTGTTTTGTTTTGTTTTTTTAGCTGAGCACCATTTATAGCTTAGTACCTCTGAAGAAGCACAGAGAAAAAAACAGAGTTAATTCAGAATAAAAACAAACAAGGAGTTTAGGAAATAGGAACTTCTTCTGCAGATGCTGCCTCTGGGTTAGATCATAACAAGATTGGTCATCCCTCAGATCATTCTAAGCCCTTTAAAATTTCAAAATAGAAAAATGTACTTCAGCTCTGAAAGCCCCTGGTATCAGTATCGTCCTTTTGGTATAAGCATAAAGTGTTCACAAGACTGTAAAAAAAAAACAACCCAATTGCCCCATTTTGTACCAGTTATAGCTTCTGTATACTCTTCAAAGATAGCCATGGGAGAGCTTGTATATTATCTGGTTCTTTAACAAAGGAGTCATCGGCAACCTATATCTAACTTACAAATTAATCATTTGTACTAGTTTTGTTATTTAGTCATGCAACCCTAGCTCATGCATTGATCTAGGTAAATAGCCAAAAGGAGATTCACGTGGCTACATAGAATTGGACATGAAAAAAATATTTTTGAAGCAGACCATTTCAACGCGAAACAAAAAGATCCATTGTCATTAGCAAAACCATTGTAGTCATAGGTTAAATGAAACAAGGGGAAAGAAAGTCTTGTGTGCTCAAGATCTTTGCTGAGTGATTTTTTTCCCCTTAACAAATAGCAAAAATAAGTTAGGTGTTTGAAAAATAATTCCTGCATAATGAAATAAGAATTAGCAGCTTTTTAAATATATTTTTGAACTAGTAATGTGGTATTGCACATGTTTGCCTTGGGCCATGTTAAATGTTAAATCGTTAAAACTTGTCTTAGGCACCCTTTTTTTAAAAACCCAAAATAAGAAAGGCCCTCTTGTGGTCATGGAATTAAATGTAATGTTAGTATAGTGACATTATTTCTGCATTTGAATATTTATGCTTGTTCAGGATGCATAGAAGTTTTCCTCTAGATAGTTGGAGACCTCTGGTTTAAATCAGTAACATTTTGCTGATTTATATTAGTATATGATGCTATTAAGTTAATTTCACTGGATTAGCCACTCTGCCATTGATGGGGATACCATTTTAAAATACTTAACCCTTAGTATATGTGATGAAGGAGAACAGATATTTTCTGCTGTAACAGACTTTAAATCCCATGTTGTGTACTCTCTGAACATTTGTCTTTCCTTTCTCTCCGCAGCCCAGTGACTTTTCAGTATCTCTCAAGGCTTCAGGGAAGAACAAACATTTCAAGGTGCAGCTGGTGGACAATGTCTATTGCATTGGGCAGCGTCGATTTAATACCATGGATGAGTTGGTGGAACACTACAAAAAGGCTCCTATCTTCACCAGCGAGCATGGGGAAAAGTTATATCTCGTCAAAGCACTTCAGTGACGTTGAAGATGGACTAGGCCTGCTGGGGCCTCTTGTAACTTAAAAGCCTTAGGTCCTCAATCACTTTTATAGAGCAGAGCACTCTGCACCAGACACAGCTGTCAGTGAATGGTCTCTTTCTGAGTACTTGCTCTGTTGGTTATATTCTTTTTCTTCTTGCTTTTCTCTTTCCCCATTTTTGCCTATTAGTCTTTTTAAAGTTAAGTTGTTTTGAATCCCCTCAGGTTGAAAATTTCACTTAGGTGGCCATTGTAAGCACTCGTTTTATTTCCTGGATTCTTAACTCTTCTGTGTAAGTTTACAGAGTTAATCCAGATAAAGGAGGGGTGTTCTCAAGTTAAAACAGTGTTATCGGATGGCTCCTGATGGCAGAAATCATCATTGAGAGACTGGGCACAGTTTAATGCACTGAACCTGCAGCTAAGTGAAATAATAGTAGACATAACAGTTGTGGCTGTGAGTTCTGTAGCTATTTTGCTTACCAAGTAGTATATTTCTGAAATTCCTAGTTTCTAGAAGTTCTGTTCCCACACTCTACTTCAACTATTACATTGCTTCTATGACTCTTTGTGAAGAGTACACTAATTAAAGCATTTTGTAATAGTTCTTCTTAAACTACTACGGTAAGATTGTAGTAAAGAAAACTGTCTAGCGTATTTTTGACATGTAATTTCAACCAAGATGTTTCATTGAAAGTTGATTACTTAGAGAATCATTGAATTGTAATGGTTGAATGTTTTGGTATCTACAGCCAAATGTGCCATCCACATAATGCTTTCTCTTCTTGCCCTTCTGCTTGTTTGAATTAAACAGTTATGTATTTAATTCTTAAAGTAATATGTATCTGTAGCCAATTGACACTAATACAGAAGTTTAATAAACATAGCTAATTATGGTGGGTGGGGCTTCCAGCACATACATACATACATACATAAATACATACAATATATATATATAGATATAGATATATATATATATTTGCATTACAGAAAAAAATCAGGGTTTACAGAAGGTGGTATGATTGGTAGTAAGACACACAGAATGTTATATGAAGAAAATGCATTTTTTGTGTGTGTTTCTTTTAACCTTCTTATGGTTTTAAATATAGTATTGATGGCACATTCCTGAAAATATTAAAAAAAAAAAGACCTTGTTGATCCTGGAAACTTGCATACCTCCCCCACCCCACTTTTTTTTTTTTTTGATATTGTAATAAAAAAAGGTATCATGTGAAGATGGAGTATTGGATTTATCCTTTGGTGATGGCATTGAGATTGATATAGCATGATAACATTTCCCCTTTACCGAAGTCTGGACAAATCAAATATTTCATAGTTCTCCTTCGTTTAAATAGCATGGAATTCATTAATAGGCATTTTTTAATGAATAATTTTTATTAAAAGAAGATCTTACAAAGATTTTAAAAACTACAGTAACATAGGAGAATAAATAGAAAAAGATTATAATGGGGTAAAAGAAAAAGTGAAGAATAACAAAAAAAAATATTTAAAGAAACTACTTCTGATATTTTTCGCAGCAATTATGAACATAGCAATTACCATCTCAACTGTCTCATATTGCATATCATAGTTCTCTTCTTCCCATAAACAAACCTTTTTAATCCTGAAATCGGTTCATTTTTATCCATTCTCAGCAAAAAAGTCTGTAAAGGGTTTCCAGTGTTTTATAGTTGTAGTTCCCTCTTTAACCAAACAAGTCAATTAGCCATTTCTGCAAACTCAGCCTTCTTCACAATCCATTCCTCCATTATTGGTGATTCTGTGGTCTTCCATCTTTGTGTATATAATAGCCTTGCTACAGTTACTATATATAAAACCAGTCATCCATGAGCCTGTTCTAGTTGACTGTCCTAAGTCCTAATAACAAAAGTTCCAGTTTCATCTGCATTAAAAATGTTAATTTTTAAAACACTCTGCATCATTATATGTATTTGTGTCCAGTATCTTTTCGCTTTGCATGATAAGCATGATAAAATGTCCCTTCATGTTTTTCATATTTCCAGCAGTAATTAGAAGTACGTTTTTACATCTTAGACAATTTCTCTGGTGTCATATACCAACGCTACATCATTTTAAAAAAGTTTTCTTTTAAATCGTAAGACAATGTAAATTTCAGACCTTTTAACCACATTCTCTCCCATTGGTCCATTTGAATATTATAATCAAAATTCTTGGCCCATTTTACCATACATCCTTTAACTTGCTCTTCCTCTGTTTTAAATCTCAACAAAAGTTTATACATTTTAGCAATCACATATTCATCATTTGTACATAATTCATTTTCAAATTCTGTTTTATCATATTCTACTCCTTGTACTCTTTTTCTGTATTAAATCTTTCCCTTAATTGTGTATATGAGAACTGTTGAAAACTAAATCCCTCTGCAGCCAATTGTTCTCTTGATTTCATCTTAAGCTCCTCATTTTCCTGTACTAACAAGTCTTTATATGTTAACATATGTTAATATGTTTGTCTTTCCCCGCTGTTTTTTTCCTATAAAACCTTGAGCTGAGGCCAACAAAGGTAATTTTGGGCATAGCTGGGTTTGTATCTATTCCATATTTATAGTAGGGCATTCCTAATATAATAATTTTTAAAATCTACATTTACTTTAACTTACCACACCATAAGTAACTGCCATCCAAACTTCAAACCATGTTCTTCTAAATCTAAAAGTCTCTTATTTCTTAACAGTAGCCATTCCTTCAAACTAAACAGCAGGCAAGAAAATACAATTTAAAATCAGGTGATCCCAGTCCTCTTTCCTTTGCATCTTGGAGAATCTTCTATTTAACCCTTCGGTTTTTCCCCTGCCATATAAATCTGGATATATCTTTTGCCACTGTTTAAATGGTGCATCAGTTCTCTAAACAGGTATTGTCTGCAATAAAAACATTCTATGTAATATGTTCATTTTTACTACAGAAATTCTTCCCAGCAATGACAACTGTAATTTTCCCCATTTTAATAAATCCTTCTTAATTTCATTCCATACTTTAACATAGTTATTTTGAAGTCAATTAGCCATTTCTGCAAACTCAGTGCAATGTTAGTTATAATGATGTCCAAATACTTAACTTTTTTCTCAATCTGAAAACCAGTTTTCACAGATAATTCTTTTTGGTCTTCTATCTTCATATTCTTTGTCAGCATCTTTGTTTTTTCCTTATTAATTTTAAATCCAGCCAATGCACCAAATTCTCTTAGTTTTTCCATTAATACATCTATCCCTCCTAAAGGGTTCTCCAAAATTAAAACCAAATCATTGGTGAATGCCTGTAGTTTATGAACCTCTTTTTTAACTTTTATTCCAGCAATTCTCTCATTTTGTCTTATATCTCTATTCAAAACTTGGCCTCATTCCTTTCTGTATTTTAGAGGGCTTGGTCAATTCCCCATTCACAATTAATTGTACCTTTTGTGAAGTATATATTGATTTCACCCATGTAATAAAGTTCTCCCCCAAATCCCTGTCTTACAAATTTTTAAACAGAAGTCCAGTTTAAACTGTCAAAAGCTTTCTCTGTGTCAAGAAATATTAAGGTACCTTATTTTTCATTGTGTTGCTCCAAGTACTCTAATATGTTAAGAACATTTCTAATATTGCCTCTTAATTGTCTCTTAGCTAAAAAACCACACTGGTCTTCATGGATAAAATCTTGTAAAACATTTTTCAGCCTTTCAGCTAAAATCATGAATATCTTATAATCATTATTCAGTAATTGTCAGCCCTCCCAGATAAACCAGACAGGAAACATGAGATGAGCTAATTCTACTTAATTGTAAGGCTACATTAACAGAATCTTGCAAGTCTGAAACTACAAATCCCGCCCTCCCTATTTACTGCCTGAGTGATTAGTGTGGGTCCTTCCTAAGTTTCTTTCTATGGCCGTTGCTCTGTTGTGGGCTCCTTTCTGTCTTATCTGATTGTTCCCTAGGCGGCATCTCTTCCAAGGTCATCCTCACATTCTATCACAGTAATGATATTGGCCTATAATTTTTTGGCAAAGTCAAATCCTGCCCTTTAGGAATCAGTGCTAAATGTGCCTCTGTGCCACTATCCAGTATCTTTCCATTATCTAAAATGGAATTCATTTTTTTGCAAAAGTAGTAAAAGCTCATCTTCAAAATATTTATAATAAGCTGATAATCCATCTGGACCAGGGGCTGTACCTTTATTTATCTTCTTTATAGCATCACAAATTTTCTTCTTGTTGGTACATTTATTGTTTGCCTTTGGGGATCTGTTAACTGTGGGAGGTTTTGTTTCTTTAAGTATTCATCTGCCCTTGCTGATGAAACTTCTATATAGCATTGTATAGTACTGTTTATTTGAATACTTACATTATTGTACACCATAGTTTTAATATTTTAATATTTTCTTTTTCCTCTCCTTTCACAGTCTGTAAATAAGCCATTTCCCTGGTTTATTTGCTGACTCAAAATTTAATAAAGTTCAGTTTTATTTCCATCTTTCTCACCATTAACACAGAAAGTTGATACTGTAGGAGTTTAATTTTCTTTGAAATATTTTTTCTACCTGAAGATCTCATTGGTTACATCCTCTTTTATCTTTACATCCCTTAGAATCTTTTGCCCATTTACTTCTTTTTTTTTTGGTTCAATTTATTGTTCTGCTGTAAAAATTGTTCTCTCATGAATGCTTTACTGGCATCCCATACTATTTTTATATCAGTACCCTTATTGAGAGTATTCTAAAAAAATTAAGATTCCTATTATATTCTTCCACTATTAATTCATATTGTAATATTTCATTTAGTCTCCGTCTATAATTTCTAGCGTTCTTCTTGTATATTAAAGTCATTGGATTATGGTCAGAGAAAGTCTTTGGCAATATTTCAACTTTTTTAACAAGTGGCCAAACTCTTGGAAATCCAAAACATGTCTGTTATGGAGAAAAATCTCTGTCTTTATGAAAAAATAAGTATATTCTTTAGAATCACCATTTTTATGTCTGCATATATCAATCAAGATTATCCATCATTTCAAAAAAATGTTTGGTAGTTTGCCTTGCACCATTTAAATCCCTTTTGCTGATTTTCTATCTTATGGGCAGGCAGTTCCATTCCAACCTCCCATTAGGCACCAATATTCACATAACAGCTCCATTAACTTTCCCATAAGCCCATTGAAAATTGCAGATTTATTTTCATTTGGAGCATAAACAGGTTTTGTTTTTTTCAACTAGTGTTTGACTAGTTGCTTGGTTTCTAGTATTTGAAGTTTAATTTCATGCGATTGCTGAAACTTTGACAGCCATTATGGCTAAATAGGATATTGAAAGGATTATCACTGTAGTAGGTTTTTTATTTTTTAAGTCATGTTTGTATTGACCTGTACACAGTGGATACAGCAGGACAAATGGGAAGATACTTTCTCAAGTCTATTAAAAACCTTTGTGAGGTGGCTATTAATATATTGGGTAAAGAAAATCCCTTTGTTCAGAGATGGAATACCCTTGAATACCATGTACTTGGGATGCTAGAATCTTCAAGAACCTCCCCACCCCAGGGGTTTTCTGGAGACATTTCATTGGCTATATAGTAGATAAGATGCTGGATTGGATGAACTTTTGAATGATTTAGCAAAGTTAGTTTTACATTTTTACAGGGTTTCCTGTCGTACAGCTGTCTGGAGTCCCACAATCAACTAACTCTCCTTCAGGTGGTCTTTAAACACAAAAAAGCAAAATAATCTTGAATCACTTGCACTATACTAATAGAACTTTCTGTAGTTAAATGGTGCTCACTTTTGCAGTCTTTGGCTTCAGTAGTGTTAAATAACTAAATCCAAGTCTGTACACTCTCTTTAGTTTATGTGTCATAGCTATTAATGTCCAATTGCCAATAGTCCGGAACTAAGATATTTTAAAGCCAGCTAAGGAAGTTATTCCATTATTCTAATATCCTGTCTTAACAGAAGCTGGCGGCAGACACTCAAGAATCTGCTGGCAAAAGTTAAACTTTTGTTCAAAGGCAAGTTTCTTTTTAATCTCCACCAGTTACTATATACCTTAAATATGACATGCATAAACATTTTATTTATAATGAGTTCAGTTCATTTATTCCAACTGGATTATCTCATCACTGAAGATACTAATACTTTTTGACCTTGCTTAGTTCTTGGCTGTCATACGGTGACCAGTCTTCAGCTGAAGACCATCCACTGTGGCCTTTAAAACTGAGCCTCATGTTTTGAATGCTGTTGCTGTTACATTTTTTGTATTTTTATTGAATTTTGGCCATGGGAGATCATCAGAAGCATCTAAAATTCTTTTCAGAGTGCATTTAAAATTGATTTTTGAATAGAAACTACGAATGTTTATGAATAAATTGTGTGACCCACCAGGTTCATTTTTGTTTTGATTTTACTGTTGAACTTCATTTTAGTATAACTTGTGTTGTTCCTGATTAATTGTGATCAATACTTTAAGGAATTCCATGTTTATTTCAGTACAACCAAATATTATTTACCTTTTTGCTTTTGCTAAAATGTGTTGATTAAGATCTTAAGAGTAAGAAATTAATTTTTTTTCTTGGGTGATTGTTTTAATTTACTTCAGATGCAAAACAAATGGATTGAATAATCCCTTCCAATGCTTACCATCTTGGTTTTGTCATACAAGTAGAATTGCAAATGTGCCCAATCTTTCTGGAGTTCCTTATTTCATATGAGTTTAATCTGAAAATACTTTTATGAGTTTCAAATATTTTTTGTCATAAAACCAAAGGCTTTAAAAGCTGCTGCTATGCCAGATCAAAGTTTCACTCTTTGAAGTGACATAGCTGCTTCTGAGATGTTGAACTGTATGTCTGAATTACTATTTTTTTTCTTCTTGCAGCACTAAGTTCTTGTGTTAGATCTGCTTTTCATGATGGGACATGGGCAAATAAGCTCCCTACATGAAAATGGTGACTCTCTTACAGAGCTCTCCCATTTCAGCCTCTGAAGTTTAAGTCAGGTCTTTGATGGCTTCCCAGCTTTTTGTTGTTGTTGTTTGTTTTTTGTCCTGTTCTGCAGCACGTAATCACTAGGCGGTGATGGACAAGCCAAGCAGTTACTACTAGCTTGGTTCATTAAGATGGCTGTAATCTTTTACCGGCTAGTGGTGGTTCTCAGAAGGTCCTCAGGACTCCCTTTCCTTCCAGCTTTCAGATAAATTGGCAAGGCAGGCTTATCTTTCCTATGTCTTATTTCAGGGTCTGTATAAATTTATTTTGCCATATCTTAAGCTTTTTTTTAAAAAAAAAATCCTTTTGCTCATTTATTTAACAATAATACTTTGCCAGTGGCAATAATCTACCATTGGGTTTTTTGAATTACTGTTTTTTAATTATACAGTGAAAAGGCTCGCATTATGCCTTATTGCACTTTCCTGCAGGAGTTCAAGAGCAAGTACAGCAATCTTCCAATTTTTTCCCACTGCCCTGTGAATGAGAGAGTAACCCCAAAAGCTCAAAAGTGAGCTTTTGCAGTTGAGGGTGGAATTGAACCCAAGTCTTCCCAGTCCTGATCTAACATCTTCACCACTATATCACATTGGGTCATGTTGTAATCTATGTGGCTTTTTTCTAAGAAAAAAGGAAGGAGAGCAGAGTGGCCCCATCTCTTTTTCTTGGCCATTGAAGGATGTGGAGAAATCTTGATTTAGCTAAAACAAAATAATGAAGGAACTTGGATTTATACATTTAATAAAGTTCATAAACATGCACACACTTTCCCATTATAATATGAATAAAGTCATCTATATGATTCACATAGTTGAATCATACACCTCTATATTCTGAAATCCAGCATTCTTAAAAGTTGAATTTTATATGTATTGTCATATCCTAAAAAAATGCCTTACTGCCAATTCTGCGACAATATTTTAAATTTTGTGCACAGCAAATGAACTGAAGATGATACTTCATTTTTGTCTTGTAAAGATTAAATAGCTAGATAATTAGATGCCCATCTTTTGTAATTTAGTTATTGTTGGCCTCTATTTATCTTTAAATTATATTTGTCCTCCATTTGAGCATCTTTCTGATTATTGTGTTATTCCAGTTGTGTAAATAAGAAGCTTTGATTATATTTACATTGATTTCTATTATTGTGAAAGTTGTCAAAATGATGGAGGCATTCAGCTAAAAAGGATTAACTTGTCAGGTCTGAGAAGAAAATCACAGTTAATTCAATTGTTTCCTTGGCATAATTAGTATGTGCCACTTCAGGATTCAGTTTCTAGTTGTATATTTGGGAATTAATTGTACTGTTGTACAGTGACTAGGACTACAATCCTAAATCTGGATTTACCTGGATGTATGCCACATTGAACTCCAAGGACTTGCACACCTATACGTCTAAGATTGTACTACCCATGATTTGTATGATGTTCATCCATCTTGTGGTGCTGTAAACAGAAAGACCCACAAGATCTTGTTGTTTAGTAATCCACTAGTTTGCAATAAGTGCATTTTGAAAATCAGCAAAAGGAAGGGAGACATCTTTTGTACTTTATTTATCACTGGCCTCTGTTTACAGTGCTAAATTTCTTAGAAATATCAGTCTTAAAGATAAAAAAATATAAATCAAAGTTGCTGAGATGAGGACTGGTTTCTACCACACAAAAAGACATGAAGTGGTAGGACTGCTTTCCACGTGATAACTATCTATTCTGACTAAAAATGAAGATTCTTGAGTATTAGCCTACTAGAAATAGTTCCAAAATCCATTTTAAAATCGGGAGTAGCGTTGATCAAATCCCCAGTAATCTTTCAAACATTCAAAGAACCCTTCATCAGATATGATAGTAAACTAAGTGAAGGTCAGAAAGGAAGACATGAATGTCTTTGATCACAAATCTTATCTCTGGGAATGAGAGGAACTTGCAGTCAAACTTGAGGCTGTGATGGGCTCATAGGACTTCCTTCATTCCACCGAGATGAAGAAGTGGTCCAAGTCCAGATGTTCCTTAATTGTTAAATGTCCTGATCAGTAAAAAAAAAGGCAGAAAAGGAAAGGGAATTTCTTTTCTTTTTTTTTTAACTAACAAAGCTGAAAATGGAGCAACTTTATAGTTGGAAGGAATGTGCCCCCATTTTAAGTAGTACAAAATCACGCACCTCTATATATTATATTCTGTGAAATCCAGCATTCTTAAAAGTTGAATTTTATATGTATTGTCATATCCTAAAAAATGGCTTATTGCCAATTCTGAGACAATATTTTAAATTTTGTGCACAGCAAATGAACTGAAGATGATACTGCATTTTTGTCTTGTAAAGATTAAATGTAGTCTTTACAAGACTTACTGTTCTTTCTCCATGTAGTCTTGCTAAATGACTATATTCAAAAGATAATTGATTAACTGTACGAAATCTTGCACGAGTTTAATTCTCCAAAAAACACCAGTTTCCAGGCAAATATAAAGCAATTTTTCAGAACTCTTCTGCATGCAGCGATTTCTCAGAATGACAGATGTTAATTCCAGACATAGATTTCCTATGTCAGTGAAACCACTTGACGGTGGGTTGTTAGGACAGCCACACAATCTAACAAAGGCAACCCTTAATAATTAAGAAAACCTAGCGGGAAGATGTTAAATGAAAGCCTAATTTTAAAAAAAACTTACCAAATCACTTTCTGGTCAAGATCAAGTACAAAATTTTGAATGTTTCCAAATCTGACATTTTTTTAGATGGAACAATAGGATTTTCATCAATGGGAAGCAGCTAAAAAAGAAAAGGAAAAATAGTATGGCCTAATCTTGAAAAAAGTAGAGAACAGCGGAGTTCTCTAGAATATGAAGCTCAGTGTGTATTTAACGGTTGGGATGGGAGGGGGAGGCTTACAATATTTTCACATTTTGAACTTAATAATAGGCAGAATTATAGTAATTTGCAAATTTTAGTTACCAATGTTCTAGCAAAAAGCATGCAATATATACAAGAATTCTTTCTACAAGGAATAATACATTTTATTTCACCCTTTCTAGTGTCCAAATAATCTTCCTTTTTAGTTCATTTAAATTGTGGCTATTCATTCTAACAAAACTTTGCTGCTACTGAAATTGTAATATGAATAGTCCTCAACTTACGATAATTCATTTAGCAGCCGCTCAAACTTAATGATGGCTCTGGAAAAAGTGACTTGCAACCAGTTCTTGCACTTAACATCATCGCAGGATCCCTGTGGTCACGAGATCAAGATTCAGGTCGCTTGGCAATCGGCTCACACTTACGACAGTTGCAGTGTTCTGGAGTCATGTGATCGCCATTTGCAACCTTCCCAGCCGGCTGTTAATGGGCAAAGCCAGATTCACTTAACAACCACAGTGTTTTGATTAACGACTGCGGGATTCACTTAATCGCAGCAAAAAAGGTTGTAAAATTGGGTGTGACTCACTTCACCACCACCTTGCTTAGCAATGGAAGTTGTTACAACCAGTTGTGGTTGTAAGTCGAGGACTACCTTTAGACAGTTTATAGTAATGTCTATAGAACTGTAGTTAAAGGGAGAATACCCTTAAAAACTATTACAAGCTTTCATGGACAGTGTCTTTGGATGCATTAAGGGGAGTTCTGAACAATTCATATTAATGCAAACACTGACTATTGACTATCTTGTCAAAGTCCTGAGAGCCCACAGAAATTTTATCCAAAAGCTGTTTATTGATCTTTTTTCTTTACTTCTTTTTAGTTAAATAACAAATGAAATGGCTTATTGTGAATAAAGGAACATGCTTTTTGCATTCTGCTCTAGTTGTGATTCACCATTTTTGAGAGAGTGCCCAGGTTTTTGGCATATACTTAGGTGATGTAATGTTAACCTGACGAAAGTGGGCATTGTGCTGAGTTAGAAGTAGTTTCAAAGCAGCCAAGTTGTAAATGGCACACATGTAATTCACAGACATTGTAAATACAGTGGTTTGATAAGTTCAGAAAGTGGGTAATTACCACGTGTGCTTTGAGAATGCAAAAAATTAAAAAAGCAAATGCAACAAATCCATCAGAAACCAACTGGCACATTGAGGATTATTGACTTAGCTCATTTCAGCTGATCCAACGCCTGCATCAGATGTGCTGATTATACAAAAATTCTATTTATTTTATATTTTTATATTTTGACTTTCTGTTTATAGAAGTGGAAAAATTAGGAAAAAATATATAATAACATTGAAGATACCTATACACCTGGGATATGTGCAAGTACTGTACATACATTTTCAGCCAAAAGATCCAACTATAATCAGCCCTAGCTAAAATAAATATATTTGGCATTTTCTTGGCCTAATTAGGGAAAAATGGTAAATGAAAATTTAAAACGCTGAATTGGTGAAAATGAAAATCAGCTGCCTTAAAATGGTGTATTTATTTTTTTGTCAGGTCACTGCTTTTATGTTGTATTTGTCGTTAATGATATTATTTTAAAGCTTTCAGCCATGTCCTCACTAGTATCTCATTTTGTTCCCTATTGAGTTTTCTACTTTTTCCCATTTGGTATTTTATGGCTACCCATATGCACAGTTCTAACTGAGTTGTTCTGAGAGTTTTGGTCAAAAGTGTTCTGAATTTTTGTACAGATGGCCATGCTTTGCTCATGTGCAAAAAAGTCCATTCCTCATTTTGGGCATGCATAAAATTAAAAGCAAACATTAATCCAAAAATTACTCCAAAACCAGTCAAGCAAGAAAATACTTTTGACAAAACTTCCTTTCCCTCATTTCATTCATTTATTCATCCTCTTTACATATGTCCCTCCTACATTCTGAGTCATGATCTTCCTATGCATGGTCTTTAACAGATGGACCCATGATTGTTGACGCTCACTGCCCATAATGGCTTTGATAACCAAGGGTTTTATGTAACTTTTTTTAGTAAGATAGAATTTGTTGTCCCCATATTGTATGCAGCGTTTCCTGCTAATGGTAGGGACACAGTACCACTCAGTTTGGACGCATTTTGGCCACCATATCACAGGCACAACCAAACCTCCAATTTTCCGTCAAGCAGACCCATAATATATTGTGCAAGGTGTCATCTGTAATCTAGAGGCAACCTTTCAAGCCAGCAGGCACCGATCAGGAGGTACTGTACCTATAGCATACTGGGTTTGGTCTAGTGGTTAAGGTATCAGGCTAGAAACCAGGAGACACTGAGTTCTAGTCCTGCCTTAGGCAAAAAGCCAGCTGGGTGACCTTGGGCCGGTCACTCTCTCTCAGCCCTAGGAAGGAGGCAATGGCAAACCACAGGGACTTGGCCAGGCAGTCTCCAAGAATTGGACACGATTGAATGGATTAAAAAAACTGACATTCTGAGATACCTCGTTTAGCAACTGCAAAATAAAAACCCAAATTATCCCATGGATTGCAAATACATCTTTTAAGGATGTAGAAAGAGAATTCTTACAGGTAGTAGAATTTTGGATATTTAACATTCTGCTTGCATATCACTAGAATTTTAGAGACTGAACCGGAAAGACCAATCTTGAATAGGAGATGAGTCTAGTGGAATAGAAGTAAAACTTAGTAAGTTTTATTTATTAAACTTATTAAGCCCAACCAATAATGAGTCTCTAGAAACGGATGGAAAAGATAACCATAACTGGTACAGAGTTGTTGCATAGTTAAAGAAGGAAATCAAGTTGTGCTGAAACATGAAGGTGTTTGCTTCCTTCAAGCTGGTTTTTTGGATTGTTGTACACTGCCCAGAGTCACTTTTAGTGAGATGGGCAGCCATACAAATTTGATTAATAATAACAAAATAAATAAATGTAAATAAAAGCAGATCGCAATATATACAGTATAGACAAAACATCAGAGCCTCACCAAGCCATGAAATCAGGTGAGTTAAGCATCTGTGCAAGAAAAAGTTAACATCTCTGCTAAATGAGAGGCACAACTAATGATATTTAAGCATGTTGATCATCCTTAGCATGTTGTGGGAACCCTCTAATTGTAAATGTTCAGTAAACCGTATCTTTATATGTTTTAGCATGATGTGTAAAGCCATATTAAGAATGTGGTCCTGAGAAAATAATTTTGTAACAGCTTTGCTGCAGCAGTTAAGACTGGACTAAAAATAAATACTAACTGAAGAAAATTTAGATCTGTTTAGAGTGAGCATGGTTACCGCACAGACTGATCCAGGCCAAGGAAAGAAAGTACATGTACAAGTGGTTTGAAGCAAATAAGTTTCACCAGACCAAGTGAACAAGACTGGTGTGCTTCCAAAGTATTCTTGAAATTAAATTAAGGTCGCCCTCATTAAGTGCATGCCTTGTCAACTAACTTGGCCTTTCCAGCTTTCTCGCAGCTTTCTTTGTGGTTTGGGGGCACTTTCTGCCCCTTGTTTGGACTTGCCTATCCTCTTGGTATGACAGCTTCATAGCTTCAATGATATCACTGCCCCCTGCAAGACCCGCACCAAGGTGTTATCATTCAGAGCACTTTGTGCTTGAGAAGCACAATTTTCTGAGTATGAGGGGAGGGAAGAATGAGCCCCGTAAAAGGTTTGAGATGCAACGTTAGCAGCTAGTGGAGGCAAGGAAAGCCATTGCTGCTACTGGATATTGGGAAAGAACATGAGATAATTTGGAAAGAAGGGCTGGCAGCTGCAAGTGAGCTGGATACTTCTTCTCTGCAGTTGGGTTATAAATGTTTCAGAATCTCAGAATACAGACGATACACTGGAACCATGTAATAAATACGCAGAAAAAAAAAGTATCATCCCAACAACCAAGGGACATTTGGAAGGGGAGGTGAATAATTTTTACTTTTCCACTTCTCCACAAATATGCCTGGAAATATGTATTTCCATATATATATCCATATCTATATATATCTATATCTGTGTGCATGTGTGTGTGTTTCCAACTGCTTCCCAATTGCATTACTTGTAATACAGCTTTCCCCAGCTTAATATATTCCAGATGCATAGGCTGATGACTGGGGATGATGGAAGTTCCAACCCAACACATCTGGAAAGCATCAGAATGTAGAAGACTGAAGAGCGAGGATTTGGAGAAATCTCCAAATCCATTGTTCTTGTTACAAAACTTAAACACGACAGCTTTGGCAACTCAACACAAATAGCGTGTAAATGCTAGTTACCATCACTGACTATATACCAGAGGTGGAGAATTAATTTGAGGTTTGCAGCCCCCAGTTTGCTTTCTCCACACTTCTTGTCTCACACACAAACTCTCTGTCATGCATGAACTCAAGCTGTTAAATGGAAAATTGGATTTTACAGCAATGGGTGCAAGCCATCTGCAAGAACAAGGTCAAAAATGTCAAGGGAGTGGCTGTGTCCATGTAATCAAAGGCCAGCCCATCTTGCTGGTTTGATTTTGACTTTTTTGAGAGTTAGCACTTCTTTCTTTAGCAGTATCCTCCCCAAAGATGTCCCCTACATGGAAATAAGGCTTTAGAACAGCCTCCATTTCTTGACCAAGCTACCATTTTAAAATGAGTTCTTGGCCTTTATTCCAAAGCAGATTTGAACAGGGAGTCCAGATTGTACCATTACTGTGGAAAATTAGTGAATATGCTAGATCCCCTACACAAGTAACAAGATGTGCCCTGTTTGAACAAAGCCCTTCTGATGTTGCTTTAGGGCATCAGCCTTACAAAGAATTCTTTGCTTAGAAAGGCTCCTAAATAGCTCCATGGCAGTGATTTAAGGTGAGGTGAGACAGTGGGTTTATCTTACCCAGCTTTGCATCCTGCACACTCTGTGTACTGGCTGGGAGAGGCCGCTCTTGACTGTTTAATCACAGCTATCAAAATATTTGGGGTCACCCTGCCTGTGGCCCTTCACATAGCGTTGGATCCAATGGTATAGCCAGTTTCCTGTTAAGTGTACTGAGTTGTCAATGATAGAAAAGTGTGTATTTTTATTAGAATACTGAATCTTCTCTCCCTTTTTTACACACAGTGTTCAGAATGCATGACTTCATTTGCTTTATTAAACTGGACTTCAGGAATTCTAGCCTTGTATCAAAAGTTAAATGTGCTGAGCAAACAGCAGTGAAAGTCAGGCTATCCTGCAGCTTATATTTACAATTGTCTTACATACAAATAAGCTTCCCTTTTTTAATGAGCTTATTGTTAACTATACAGCTTTGTCTTCTTTTATTAATTGGATTAGACTCAGTGCATTGCTAAAGCTCAAATGAATTCTTCTAAACTACAGGCTCTTTTTAGTAATATTCTGAGGACAAGGCAGCTAATTTTAAATTGCAGATTCACAGTAATTAACTTTGATAATAATTGTACTTTTCTTGGATGTCACTCCATCTCTGATCCCAGGAGAATTAGCAGCCAGGTCTATATGAAGAAAACAGCTCATGCCTCCTTAGTCAACATGGACTACCCACTCCTACAATGCTCATAATTCAATGTAATTGCCAAGATTTGTGGGGAGACAAATGATCACCATTTTGGTAAATGGTCATGTGCACTAAATTTACATGGCCTGAATATTCTTAAATAGTGATAAAAATGGTTTTAGAAAATATTCCAGATTTCTGAGTTTAGTCAATGTATTACATAGGAATGTTTTATTTGATACAGAGGTAGCAGTGACATACACATTGCACTTACATAGCATTTGTATAATAATAATAATAATAATGGTAAGAAGTAATGAGATATAAAATTAGCATTCTAAAAATCAGTAGTTTGATCATAGCCTTTGTTTGAACACACTCCTAAATCTTGCAAAGCTGTTGTAAACAAAGCAAATTCATGAATAAATTTTACCCAACATCAGCATATTTTGAAGTTGGGTAAAATTTATTCATGAATTTGCTTTGTTTACATGAAAGCCGGCTGGGTGACCTTGGGCCAGTCCCTCTCTCTCAGCCCAACTCACCTCACAGGGTTGTTGTTGTGGGGAAAAGAGGAGGAGGAAGGAGTATTAGGTATGTTTGCTGCCTTCAGTTATTTATAAAAATAATAAAGGCAGAATAAAATTAAATAAATAAATCACACACACACACACACATTGGTAAGGAAAGATAGTAATATCACTCATCTATGTGAGCTGTAGTATCTCATATAGTAACCCTGGTGACATTTGAAAAGCAATTATGACTTAATTGGAACAGGTTTGTGCTAGGATCCAAAAGCATTAGGAGAGCTTCAAATCCCACTAGTCATGCCAGTGGGAGATGACTCTGATAGAAATATGCAAGAACAATGCCCAGGCAAAGAGGGCTGAAACATTCTTTAAGCCTGGAAAGCAAGATAGTATTTGGAAGTTACTCAGGCAGGCTTCTCCCTGATTTACTGAGGTAGAAGAAGGAGGGGAGGTCCAGCTCAATCAGACTGGCAAGACTATATATATAACATTATATAGTATATATAATATATATATATATATATGTATGTATGTATGTATGTATATTATAACAAATCTCAATAAAGCATTGTTTTGGTCTACCTGATTTTCTGGTCTGGTCTACCTAGTAGGGCTGACAAAATGCATTAGTATGCCTAACACAGTTCCTTGGATTGTGAAAAGTTCAGTTAAAGAGTATGCATATTATAAAAATACACTCAAGACCAGAGGAATCTATGGGACAGGAGGGTCAAAATGGCAATGGCAACTGTGCAGTCAAATCTGTCCCTTTTTTCTATATGTCACCACAAAAGGGCAGAGCTTCAGTAGTAGTTGCAACTGCCATCTTGACTTTTTTTTATCTCCCTGACCTCCATGCAAGAACAAGAAAACAATTGAACAAGAAAATTCTTCAATTTCTTGACAATATCAGAAATTCCATAGCAGATGCCACCTCAACTTTTTTTCTAACCTGTACCGCCAGTAACTGATTATAGTTCTTAGTTTCCATTGTGATGCATCAAGATATGCATGATAGTTATGACTTTCATTCTGTAATCCAATGCAAATATACTTTTAAACAAGTATCTAATAAGACTGCCTAATAACTAGGCACTGATTATAAGGTCAGGCAGCTGACATAATATGCTAAAGAATTACAATCAAGATGAAATGCAAAATTGATCTCCTGCATTATGATATTGAATAGAGCGATTTCCATGTTATGTAATAGAGAAAAAAGGAGATACTTTAGTCAAAGCAAGAGTCAAGGTGTCAGGCTCACTGATCAAGAACATCTTATCAGACTCGCATCCATCTTGCAGCAACCTGTGTCAGCCTGTGAGTTGACCAGCAGGGAGGGGGAGCATGGTTGGAGTGTGAATCATCTTGTTTGGGCTAGCTGCTCTTCACACCAAGGTCATCTGCAAAGATCCGTTACAGCCATCTGCTGGCATGAGAAGGAGGGGGCACATACCTAAGGGGTCAGTGGGGGGGAAATTGAAGTTACTGTGATTTTAAAATGTAGAAATACATGGGAAATTCCGTTTGCAACTTTTTCTTTGTACTGAACGCTAAGCTTCATTAAAATAGATTTATAAGCAGAAGCTTATGAGTTGTAATCGAATGAATGCACAAGTGTTCCAGTCATCACACAAGGCCTTTGAGGCTGGCAAACTCAAGAACAAGAACTACTACAATTTTGGAACGATCTTTATTTCTAGTAGGATAATGTTACAGAATCTTGACAGCCTGACAAAGCAATTTTGCAGATCAACTTAAACCTAGTGTAATTAAGGCAGAATATCTTTCTCATGTTTTCCCCCTCTCCTGGACTAAGGAATCTTTTCTGTAACAGTCCTGCTCCCTCCTCCATGTTTCCAGGGTCTATTAGACATTCCATCACTGCAACTAAGCTTGTTGGCTGTTAGGGTGAGAACTGAGCGCATAAGAAAAGAAACACGATATTGTCATGTCCCCCATTGCAATGCATACATACATCACAACGGGGAACATGCCTTTCTGGAGAAGGGAAGGAAAGAGGAAGGAATTAGTGATAATCCTTTAAGCACTAAAACCAAATACCAATTAAGGACAAAGGAGCCATACCTTTGCCCTGACCCGAGAAGCCATCATCCTATCTCCCCGACATCTCCGCATTACCCCGGGGGACACACCTGCGCCGGACACAGGAAGAGGACAGAGGTGATCAGCGCTAATCCCCCTGATCGCCCATCAAGACTCCGGATCAGGACTTTGGGACAATGGGGGGTGGAGAAGGACCAGGTCTACACCGGGGGTATTTACAGGCTACCTCGCACGCCATGTGCTCATTCCTGTCTTTTTCTGTGTATGCATTCTATTCTCAATAAACCGGACATCCTTAGCCCTGGCTAGTGAGTCTGTGCTTTATTGGAATAAGGGCAACCATGACAGATATAGTTGCTACGGTCAATATTAGCATTGTGTGACTACAGTCATCAGTAACTTCCAATAAAGCACCTAAACATCATAGACATAGTTCTATATCTTTATAACTAGCATTCTGGCTATTTCAGTCTTATAAGCTAAAAAGCAGAGATATGTGAAGCGACCTTCATCTTGATGAAGCACTTTTTGCTCATTGAGATGTGAATGGGAAGCAAAGTAATATGGCTGCGTCAGTCTTTAGAAATTGGGAGGCTATGTTGCTTTCCTTGAGGTATTGTAAAAAATTAGCACTCCATGGAAGCTTTGCCCAGCCTCAGTAAAAAACAAAACAGAACAGAACATGGTTCTCAGGACTAAATTCAGACAAGCCCACCACTTTTAGTACAATTGAATTCTCAGAAAAGTAGCTGTGCTGATCTGCAACAAAGCAAACCCATTTAAGTTGGCATAGGTTTTGGGAAGGAAATTGATTTTAATCTGCAAAGGCCTTTACTTTTATGTAAGATTGCCTAAGGTGTTACAAGACTTTGTTGAAAATAAAGTTACGTAAAAATGATACTGGTCTCAGCTGGGTTGTGAACCATTTTAGCAGAAATAAATATGAAGGATGACCCAGGTCAAAACATTGGATTCTTCACTGAGCATAAACAGCTCTAACTAAGTGCACATGCAGCACCTTATATTTTGAATTATGATTGGTTTTCCAAAGACTACTAAGGGTATTTTTAAAATAAATGTTAATTGTAACGTTTTTTAGAGAGCCAGTTTGGTTAGCAGTACCAGGCAAGAAACCAGGAGACCACGAGTTCTAGTCCCACCTGAGGCACAAAGCCAGCTGGGTGACCTTGAGCCAATCACTCTCTCTCAGCCCTGGGAAGGAGGCAAGGGCAAATCGCTTCTAAAAATCTTGCCAAGAAAACTGCAGGGACTAGGCAGTCTCCAACAGTCAAAACCAGCTCAAAGGCACACACGAAGTGTTCAAAGTTTATTAAAATATTTTTCAAAAAAACAATAAGTAACAGATGACTAAAAACAGGGAAAACCAATAATTTTTAAAAACCTATATTGTTTAAAAAAGAAACCTGAAGTGTTGTATAAAAATAAACTATATGGTGAACAGAAAAAAAGAGAAATACTATACAGAGCTTCAGCAAAGGATCGTTACCTTGCCGTGGTGCTGGAGCTTGAGCACCTCAATGATGACATGAGCTAAACCGTGAAGGGCCACCCAAGATGGGAAGGTCATGACAGAGAGGTCAGACTAAATGCGATCCCTGGGGAAGGTAATGGCAACCCACCCCAGTATTCTTGCCGTGAAAACTAAATGGATCAGTACAACCAGAGATATGTTGGTATACCATCGGAAGATGAGACCCCCCAGGTCGGAAGATGGTCAAAATGCTACTGGGGAGGAACAGAGGATGAGTTCAACTAGCCCCAGACGTGATGACGCAGCTAGCTCAAAGCCGAAAGGACGGCTAGCGGCCAACAGTGCTGGTGGTGAACGGCAAATCCGATGTTCTAAGGATCAACACACCATTGGAACCTAGAATGTAAGATCTATGAGCCAGGGCAAATTGGATGTGGTTATTGGTGAGATGTCAAGATTAAAGATAGACATTTTGGGCATCAGTGAACTGAAATGGACTGGAATGGGCCACTTCACATCAAATGACCACCAGATCTACTACTGTGGACAAGAGGACCACAGAAGAAATGGAGTAGCCTTCATAATTAATAGTAAAGTGTCTAAAGCAGAGCTTGGATACAATCCAAAAAACGATAGAATGATCTCAATTTGAATTCAGGGCAAGCCATCTAACATCACAGTGATCCAAATATACGCCCCAACCACAGATGCTGAAGAAGCTGAAGTAGAGCAGTTCTATGAGGGTCTGCAGCACCTACTGGACAACACGCCTAAAAGAGATGTTATTTTCATCATGGGAGACTGGAATGCTAAGGTGGGCAGTCAAATGACACCTGGAATTACAGGTAAGCATGGCCTGGGAGAACAAAACAAAGCAGGACATAGGCTGATAGAATTTTGCCAAGACAACTCACTCTGCATAACAAACACTCTCTTCCAACAACCTCAGAGACGGCTTTATACATGGACTTCACCAGATGGACAACACCAAAATCAGATTGACTACATCCTTTGCAGCCAAAGGTGGCGGACATCTATACAGTCGGTAAAAACAAGACCTGGAGCTGGCTGTAGTTCAGATCACAAACTTCTTCTTGCACAATTTAGGATCAGACTAAAAAGATTAGGGAAGACCCACAGATCAGCTAGATATGAGCTCACTAATATTCCTAAGGAATATGCAGTGGAGGTGAAGAACCAATTTAAGGGACTGGGCTTAGTAGATAGGGTCCCGGAAGAACTCTGGACAGAACTTCGTAACATTGTTCAGGAGGCAGCATCCTGAACAAGAGAAAACCAAGGAGGCAAAGTGGCTGTCTGCTGAGACACTAGAAGTAGCCCAAGAAAGAAGGAAAGCAAAAGGCAACAGTGATAGGGGGTGATATGCCCAATTAAATGCAAAATTCCAGAGGTTAGCCAGAAGAGATAAGGAATTATTTTTAAACAAGCAATGCGTGGAAGTGGAAGAAGACAATAGAATAGGAAGGACAAGAGACCTCTTCCAGAAAATTAGAAACATCGGAGGTAAATTCCAGGCAAAAATGGGTATGATCAAAAACAAAGATGGCAAGGACCTATCAGAAGAAGAAGAGATCAAGAAAAGGTGGCAAGAATATACAGAAGACCTGTATAG